>NC_138163.1:86637005-88009722 GCF_964165515.1 Mesoplodon bidens
AGACTTCCCTGTGCTATACAGTAGATCCTTATTGATTATATATTTTGTACATAGTAGTGTGTATATGTTAGTCCCAACCTCCTAATTTATCCCTCTCCCGAACCTTTCCCCTTTGGTAACCATAAATATGTTTTCAAACTATGTGATTCTGTTTCTGTTTTGTAAAGTTCATTTGTATCATCTTTTTAAATTCCACATATAAGTGATATCATATGATATTTCTCTTTGTCTGATTTACTTCACTTAGTATGATAATCTCTAGGTTTATCCATGTTGCTGCAAATGGCATTATTTCACTCTTGTTTTATGGCTGAGTAATATTCCATTGTATATATGTACCACATCTTTATTCAGTTCTCTGTAGATGGACATTTGGGTTGTTTCCATGTCTTGGATTTTGTAAATAATGCTGCAATGAACCTTGGGTTGCAAGTATATTTTTGAATTATGTTTTTCTCCATATATATGCCCAGGAATGGGATTGCTGGATCATATAATACTTCTATCTTTAGATTTTTAAGGAACCTCCATACTGTTCTCCAAAGAGTCTGTACCAATTTACATTCCCACAAGGGTGAAGGAAGGGGGCTTCCCTGGTGGCACAGTGGTTGAGAGTCTGCTTGCCAATGCAGGGGACACGGGTTCGCGCCCCGGTCCGAGAAGATCCCACATTCCATGGAGCGGCTAGGCCCATGAGCCATGGCTGCTGAGCCTGTGCGTCCGGAGCCTGTGCTCCACAACTGGAGAGGCCACAACAGTGAGAGGCCCGCGTACCACAAAAAATAATAATAATAAATAAAAGACTGAAGGAGGGTTCCCTTTTCTCTACACCCTCTTCAGCAGTTATTTTTTGTAGACTTTTACAAGTTTTTAAATTTTATATTGAAGTATAGTTTATTTATGATGTGTTAGTTTCAGGTGTACAGCAAAGTGATTTAGTTATATATATATATATATATATATATATATATATATATTCATATGTCTATTCTGTTTTAGATTCTTTTCGCACATAGGTTATTACAGATCATTGAGGAGAGTTCCCTATGCTATACAGTAGATCCTTGTTGATTATTTATTTTATATATAGTAGTGTTTATATGTTAATCCCAACCTCCTAATTAATGCTCCTCCCCATATTTTCCCCTTGGTAACCATAAGATTGTTTTCAAACTCTGTGAATTTGTTCATGTTTTGTAAATAAGTTCTATCATCTCTTTATATTCCACATATCAATGATATCACATTTCTTTTTCTCTGTCTTACTTCATCTTGTATGATAATCCCTGTGTTTATCCATGTCATTGTAAATGGAATTATTTCATTCTTTTTATGGATGCATAATATTACATTGTATATATGTACCACATTTTCTTTATCCATTCCTCTTAAATGTCAATGGACATTTAAGTTGCTTCCCTGTCTTGGTTATTATAAACTGTGCTGCTGTGAATACTGGGGTGCATGTATCTTTTCAAATTATCGTTTTCTCTGAATATATGCCCAGGAGTGGGATTGCAGGATCATATAGTAGCTCTATTTTTTTTTAGTTTTTTGAAGGAATCTCCATACTGTTCTCTATAATGTCTGTATCAATTTACATCTCACCAACAGTGTAAGAGAATTCCTTTTTCTCCACACCCTCTCCAGCATTTATTATTTGTAGACTTTTTGATATGTACATTCTGACTGGTATGAAGTAGCTCCTCGTTGTTTTGATTTGCATTTCCCTAATACTTAGAGATGTTGAGTATTGCTTCATGTGCTTTTTCACCATCTGTTTGTCTTCTTTGGAGAAATGTCTGATTAGATCTTCAGCCCATTTTTTGATTGTGTTGCTTTTTTTTCACATCTTTATTGGAGTATAATTGCTTTACAATGGTGTGTTAGTTTCTGCTTTATAACAAAGTGAATCAGTTATACATATACATATGTTCCCATATCTCTTCCCTCTTGCGTCTCTGCTTTTATATGTGTGTCTTTAATACAGTTTGAGTTTATTTTTGTACATGTTGTTAGAGAATGTTTTAATTTCATTCTTATACGTTAGCTTTTCATATTTCCCAGCACCACTTATTGAAGGGACTGTCTTTCCCATATGTATATTCTTTCCTCCTTTATCATAGATTAATTGATCATAGGTGTGTGGGTTTATTTTTGGGCTTTCTATTCTGTTCCATTGATCTATATTTTTGTTTTTGTGCCAGTACCATACTGTTTTTATGACTATAGCTTTGTAGTGTAGCCTGATTCCTCCATCTCCATTTTCTTTCTCAGCATTGCTTTGGCTATTCTAGGTCTTTTTTGTCTCCATACAAATTATAAGATTTTATTGTTCTAGTTCTGTGAAAAATGCCATTGGTAATTTGATATGGATTGCATTGAATCTGTAGATTGCCTCTGGTATTATAGTCATTTTGACAATATTTTTCTTCCAATCCATTTTCATTTGTTTGTATTGTATCTCTTTTCATTTGTTTGTATTGTCTGTGATTTCCTTCACCAGCATCTTATAGTTTTCAGAATACAGATTTTGGTCTCCTTAGGTAGGTTTATTCTAGGTAATGTATTCTTTTTGATGTGATGGTAAATGGGATTGTTTCTTGAATTTCTCTTTCTGATGTTTTGATGGTAGTGTGTAGAAATGCATCAGATTTTTTGTATTAATTTTGTAACCTGCAGCTTTACAAAATTCATTGATGAGCTGTAATAATTTTCGGGTAGCATCTTTAGGATTTATTATGTATACTCTCATGTCATCTTCAAACAGTGACAGTTTAACTTCTTTCCCAGTTTGGATTCCGCTTATTTCTTTTTCTTCTCTGATTGCCATAGCCAGCACTTCCAATACTATGTTGAATAAAAGTGGCAAGACTTGACATCTTTGTGTTGTTCCTGATCTTACAGGAAATGCGTTCAGCTTTTCACTGTTGAGTATGATGTTAGCTGCGTTTTTGTCACGTATGGACTTACTTCCGTTGAAGTATGTGTCCACTTTCTAGAGACATTTTGTCATAAATCGGTATTGAATTTTGTCAAAAGATTTTTCTGCATCTATTGAGATGACCATATGGTTTTTATTCTTCAATTTGTTAATATGGTGTATCACACTGATTGATTTGCAGATATTGAATAATCTTTACATCCCTGAGATAAATCCCACTTGATCATAGTGTGCACCTTTTAATGTATTGTTGGATTTGGATTGATAGTATTTTGTTGACTATTTTTGCATCTATGTTCACCATTTATATTGGTCTGTAATTTTCTTTTTTTGTGGTATCTTTCTCTGGTTTTGGTACTAGGGTGATGTCTGCCCCATAGAATGAGTTAGGGTCTTTTCCTAACTCTGCAAATTTTGGGAGCAGTTTCAGAAAGATATATGTTAGCTTTTCTCTAAATGTTGATAGAATTCTCCTGTGAAGCCATCTGGTCCTGGACTTTTGTTTGTTGGGAGTTTTAAAATCTCAGTTTCAATTTAATTGTCTATGATTGGTGTGTTCATATTTTCTGTTTCTTCCTGGTTCAGTCTTCAGAGATTGTACCTTTCTGCTTGTCTGCTGTTGGGTGGGGCTGTTTTCCCTCCCTGTTGGTCTTTTGGTCTGAGGCAACCCAGCACTGGAGGTTACAGGCTTTTTGGTGGGGCTAATGGTGGTCACTGGGAGGGCTCACACCAATGAGTACTTCCAAGAACTTCTTATGCCAGTGTCTTCATCCCCACAGTGAGCCACAGCTACCCCCCACCTCTGCAGGAAGTCCTCCAATATTGACAGGTAGGTCTGGCCCAGTCTCTTATGGGGTCACTGCTTTTTTCTCCTGGGTCCTGGTTCACACAGAACTTTGTGTGTGCCCTCCAAGAGTGGAATTTATGTTTCTCCCAGTCCTGTGGAAGCCCTACAATTAAATCCCACTGGCCTTCAGAGCCAGATTCTCTAGGGAATCTCCCTTCCATTGCCAGACCCCCAGGCTGGGAATCCTGATGTGGGGCTCAGAACTTTCACTCAAACGGGAGAGCTTCTGTGGTATAATTGTTTTCCAGTCTGTGGATTGCCCATACTGCGAGTATGGTATCTGATTTTATCACAATTGCTCCCCCCCCCAACATCTCATTGTGGCTTCTCCTTTGTCTTTGGATATAGGCTATCTTTTTTACAGGTTCCAGCATTCTTTTTTTGATGGTTGTTCAGCTGTTAGTTGTGATTCAGGTGTTTTTGTAAGAAGGGCTGGGAGCATGTCCTTCTACTCTGCCATCTTGAGCTAATCTGTTGGGAGTTTTTTAATCACAGTTTCAATTTCACTACTTATGATTGGTCTGTTCATATTTTCTATTTCTTCCTTGTTCAGTCTTGAAAGATTTTACATTTCTGGGAATTTTTCCATTTCATCTAGGTTGTCCATTTTGTTGGTATATATTTGCTTGCAGTAGCCTCTTATGATCCTTTGTATTTCTGTGGTGTCCATTGAAACTTCTCCTTTTTGATTTCTAATTTTATTGAATTGAGCCCTTTCCCTTTTTATGATGAGTCTTGCTGCTAGAGGTTTATAAATTTTGTTTATCTTTTCAAAGAATCAACTTTTAGTTTCATTGATCTTTTCTATTGTTTTCTTCACCTCTATTCCATTTATTTCTACTCTGATTGTTATGCTTTCTTTCCTTCTACTAACTTTGGGTTCTATTTATTCTTCTTTGTCTAGTTGCTTTTAGTTTAAAGTTAGGTTGTTTATTTGAGATTTTTCTTTATTTCCTGAGGTAAGCTTTTATCACTATACACGTCCCTCTTAGAACTGCTTTTGCTGTATCCCATAAATTTTGGATAGTCATGTTTTTGTTTTCATTTGTCTCTAGGTATTTTTTTATTTCCTCTTGATTACTTCAGTGATGCATTGGTTGTTTAGTAGCATATTGTTTGGTCTCCACGTATTTGTGTGTTTTGCAGTTTTTTCTTGTAGTTGATTTCTCATCTTATAACATTGTGGTCAAAACAGATGCTTCATATGATTTCAATTTTCTCAAGTTTACCAAGGCTCACTTTGTGGTCCGTCATGTGATCTATCCTGGAGAATGTTCCTGGGGCACTTTAAAATAATGTGTATTCTGCTGCTTTTGGATGGACTGCTCTATAAATAGCAATTATGTCCATCTGGTCTGTTGTGTCATTTAAGGCCTGTGTTTATCAATTTTCTGTCTGGCTGATCTCTCTTTTGATGTAAGCAGGGTGTTACAGTCCCTCACTATTATTGTATTACTGTCAGTTCCTCCTTTTATGTCTGTTAGCATTTGACTTATACATTGAGGTGCTCCTATGTTGGGTGCATATGTATTTAAAATTGTTATATCTTCTTGGATTGATCCCTTGATCATTATGTAGAATTCTTATTTGTCTCTTGTAACAGTCTTTATTTTAAAATCTATTTTGTGTGATATGAGTGTTGCTTCTCCAACTTTGTGTTCTTTTCCATTTGCATGAAATACCTCACTTTAAGTCTGTATGAGTCTCTAGATCTGAACTGGGTCACTTGTAGACAGCATATATATAGGTCTTGTTTTTGTATCCTTTCAGCCAGTCTATGAGTTTTGGTTGTAGCATTTAATCCGTTTACATTTAAGGTAATTATCAGTATGTATGTTTTAACTGCTATTTTGTTAATTGTTTTGGATTTGTCTTTGTAAGTCTTTTTTCCCTTCTCCTCTTTTGTTTTCCTCTCTTGTCATTTGATGACTATCTTTAGTGCTGTGTTTGGATTCATTTTTCCTCTGTGTGTGTATCTATTGTAGATTTTTGGTTTTGAGTTCCCATGAGGTTTTGATTTAGCATTATATATATTTACGTTTTTTTTTAAGCAGCTGGTCTCAATCTCAGATGCATTTCAAATATCCTGTATTTTTACTCTCCTCTTATTATTATTGCTGGTTTTGATATCATATTTGTGTGTGGAAGACTTCCTACATTTATTGTACATTTGCCTTTACAGGTGAACTTTCCCATTCATAATTTTCTTGTTTCTAGTTGTGGCCTTTTCCTTTCTGCCTAGAGATGTTCCTTTAGGTTTTCTGTAAAGCTGGTTTGGCAGTGCTGAATTCTCTTAACTTTTGCTTGCTTGTAAAGCTTTTGGTTTCTCCATTGAAATGGAATGAGAACATTGCTGGTAGTGTATTCTTGGTTGTAGGTTTTTCCCTTTCATCACTTGAAATATATCATGCCATACCCTTCTGGTCTGCAGAGCTTCTGCTGAAAATCCAGCTGATAACGTGATGGGGATTCTCCTGTATGTTATTTGTTGCTTTTCCCTTGTTGTTTTACTATTTTATCTTTGTCTTGAATTTTAGTCAGTTTGATCAATATGTGTCCCGGCATGTTCCTCCTTGGGTTTATTCTGTATGGGACCCTCTGTGCTTCCTGGACTTGGGTGAGTGTTTCCTCTCCCATGTTAGGAAAGTTTTTGTCTATAATTACTTCAAATACTTTCTCAGGCTCTTTCTCTTTCTCTTCTCCTTCTAGGACCCCTATAATGTGAATGTTGGGGTGTTCAGTATTGTCCCAGACTTCTCTGAGACTGTGCTCATTTCTTTTCATTCTTTTCTCTTTATTCTGTTCTCTGACAGTGATTTCTAATATTCTGTCTTGCAGGTCACTTTTTTGTTCTTCTGCCTCATTAATTCCTTCCAGTGTATTTTTCATTTCCATTATTTTATTGTTCATCTCTTTTTTTGTCCTTTAAGTAATGAACTAATGATACACAAATGACTCTGATAAAATTATGCTGAGTGAAAAAAACAATGGCTGATGTGTGTTTAATGGAGAAACGACCTGAAATATTCAAGTGATTAATGAGTCACTGTCTGATTCATGTTGCTCATTTAATTATCTTAGTGAAGTTATACAAAGCTCATTTAGAAAATATATGCATGAAATTGGTGGACCTTGCTATATGACATAGAACTGAAGTCATAAACTTGGGAGTTTTCCCCACTTATGAACTGTTGGCAAGTCTGGTCAGTTTTACCATCCCTGTGGCCTCTTTATTAATATAGGCCATTGTCATCACTTTTCTGGGCTACTGCACCAGTCTTTGACCCTTTTCCCCTACCTGTGCTGTCTGATCCCTCAACCCAGTCTCTACACACCATCCAGAGTGATCTCTTTAGCATATAAATCATCAAAACTCTTCAGTGACTCTCCATTATTATAAAGATAAAATACAAAATCTTTAGTGTAATGCATGAGGCCCTCAAGTCCTTGTCTCTTTCTACTTCTTCAACCTCATAACCCGCTGCTCCCCTCTAGGAACCTGAGAATACCCTCCCCTGCAAATTTTCCTTTTCATATACTAATCTATCAGCCTGAAGCATCTTTCCTCCCAAGTCCATTTCTTTACTTCATCCTTCAGATCTTAGCTCTTATATTTCCTTCATTGACCACTGTCATCAAGCAAGGAGTCTTGCTAGACTACCCCCATCTGGGGGGAGAAACCCATACAAGGCAAACCAGAGCTACAAACTTACCAAAGTGTTCATTCTTTTCTAGACACTGACAGTGTTAAAATAGATTCAACTGGTATTTTTACAATTACTTGTATTACAGTGGCAGCTTTATAAAATTGCCCATTCTTGCTGATTAAAAACTTAATGTTAATTAGTAAAGGAAGGATACCCTGAACAACAGGTTGTACAGTGTACAGTGTTACAGTGTAACCAGCTTAGTGTTATCTTTCCTTGTGAACAGTTGTTAGTTTTGCATTCTGTTTTGAATTCCTGTAGTTCTATGACAAAATTATTTAGGGTGGAGTTAGGTCAGATGATATTTCTGAACTGATAAAAGGTTATTATATTGGAGTGAAGTAGACAGGTAAAAGGCTCCAGACTTTCATCAAAACAGGGGGCTTGGGGAACATTTCAGCTCTGTTTGCAGACATGTCTTTTTTTTTTTTTTTTTTTTTTTTAGACAAAGATGAATTTGGAGACCAGAAGCAATCATGCCCCAATATACACCAGGACAGTTTCCTGAGGTGGTGAGGGATACTGCTCCTTCACATTTCATCAGTCAGCTTAATGCAGGTGTGAGTGAAGTGTAGCTTTAATTATGACAATGAGACAGATATGGTGTCTTATGTTACTGATACTAAAATAATGGAGAGCATTTAGTATGCAAATTATCACTGTGTAGGCTACTGCTTTGGCTTTTGATTTACTCATTAAGTTTCAAAAACAGAAATCATGTTACCTTGTCCTGGAGTGTACTTAACCACACCTTCGTCATTCTACTTTTATTTTTATTTATTTATTTATTTATTTTTTGCGGTAGCGGGCCTCTCACTGTTGTGGCCTCTCCCATTGCAGAGCACAGGCTCCAGATGCGCAGGCTCAGCGGCTATGGCCCACGGGCCCAGCTGCTCCATGGCATGTGGGATCTTCGTGGACCGGGGCACGAATCTGTGTCCCCTGCATCGGCAGGTGGACTCTCAACCACTGCACCACCAGGGAAGCCCCGTCATTCTACTTTTAGAAAAGAAAGCAAAATATAAAAAAAGAAACAAATTATATACATTAGACTCATTATCTGATAGGTGCTGTGACACATACACAATTATATATACATTTTTGGCTCTGTCGTGGGCAATTCACAATAATGAGTATTCTTATAGATGACCCCCAGTTTATTAAGAAAAATCAAATTACCTCATATATTTCAATACACTATAGCCAGGAAGTTTGCAGTTATTCTCATTAAACATGTTAAAATACAGTTTAGCATTTAAATGCTTAAATCTTTCATATAACTTATTAGAATTCTTCCCTTTCTGGCCATACAGGAGAAGTTTATTACTACTTGATTAAGACTCCTGTAAGCTCATCAGCAAACTCTAACTAGTAAGTCAACAAATATTTACAGAGCTCTTATCACAAGTCAGGCACTGAACTAGGTTGTGAGGTACACCATGTTTTATAAGAAGTAGATACTGCCCTGAATATGTTCTCTTTGTAAACACCTCTTATTGTGAAGTACTTTTTACCAGGGCCCATGCATCATTTATCTTGGTGTTCTTCTCCACTCTTCTTTTAACTGGGTTTCTTACATTTTAGTAGATTCTGACTAAATAGTTAGTACAATTTCTACATGAATTAATACAACAAAGAGTTGGAAATCCTATTCCTTATATGCAGCTACCATAAAAGTCTAATAAGGAAGAAAAGGCAGCCTTCATAAACAATGTGGGAATTGTCAACATAGAAGTACAGCACAATATACTACAATGCAGGAAGACTTTCTAAAGGATAAACAAATTTTAAAGTAGACAGTAAAAAGTCATTATTGCTGAGTATATTCAGGACAGATAGAATGGAAACATATAAAATAAAAGGAAGATGCAGGGAATGTGAAAATGAACAAGGCTTGGATTCAAATCCAGAGTCCCATCACTTACTACTTGTTGTGACCTTGGTTAACATATTTATTCCTTCTATTCCTCATGGTGATAGTATGGGTTGGGAGTCATCCTCATAATGGTGGAAGTGGAAGCTAGTGAAACAAAATAACTGCCACTCATTTAACGTGTATGAAACTCTGCCTGTGAACTCCATACTCACCTCATTAACTATAACACATGGAAAAGGGCAGTATAGCTTCATAAATCAGTGTGAGCTCTGTTTGGAGCTGTGTACCAGAGGCAAGATAGCCAGGTTTTTGAAAGGACCACTTGAGACTGGACAAAGGTGAACCAGAGGACACCCATGACGGACTGCTGAAGATCACAAGCCCTATATTGTATTGACTGCTTAATCCTGTAATCCTGTGTAATCTTAGAACGTGGCCCCCAAAAAGTAAAAAAAAAATTGCTGCATTTGGATTTCCCACCAACTTTACCTGGGAAGGTGAACAAGATTAATTTTATTTAGAAAGTAATATGTAAAATGGCAGCATATAAATTTTAATGCTTGTTCCTTCTTCAGAAATATCCATTTGAACAACTACCTGTGCATTAAAATACCTTCACAGGAGCTAAGGATTCCAGAGTAGGGATTAAAGAAAGTGGGGGAAGCACAGAAATAAGAAAAGATGCATTGAAGAGGGTAGGAAAGGTAGATTCACACTATTCCCATCACCCCTCAACCAATCATAGGCAACCCAGAGGGGAGAGAGACAACCTCCCTATGGGAGGAGAGTGAAGTGAGTGCCTGACTTCGCTGCAGTTCCATAACTGAAATTCTCAAACACCAGGCTGACACCTATGGCTCTAGATGGCTCCTTATGAGCTCCCATCAACCCAAACCCTTGGCTCACCCTAGTCCAGGCACCTTCTGTGGTCCCAGGTAGCATCCTGGGACCACCAGACTCATACTCACCCAGTCTGGCAGCACCAGACTCCTAGCAGTCTTCTGAAAACTCAGGCCATCAGCTCACATCAATACCTGCTGGCTCCAGCAGTCCCAGGCAGCATATTTAACACCAGGTTCCTAGCAGGTTACCATGAATGCAGACCCCTGGCTCACCATAGTATCTTCCAGTTTCGGTGGGCCCTGCAGGATTCAGAGGGCTCAGGTGGCTCTCATGGCACCAGGCAGACGCCAATGAATCCAGGCCCCTCAGCTCTCCTATGCACCTACCAGCTTCAACTGCCCCAGATGTCTCCAGAAACTCCAAGTGGTTTCCTCTGCTTCAAGCTCCCAGATTCACTCTTCCATTTGCCAGTCCCGATGGCCTCAAGCAGCTACTGTGATCCCAGGTTCTTGATGAGCTCCCATAAACCTAGACCCCAAGTGAACACCTGTGAACCCAGACTCGTGGCCTACCCCAGTGCCAGGCTGGGACCCATGGACTTAGCCTCCAGGCTTCCTCCCGAAGACCCTGGCTTCTATCATTCACCAGTGCCAGGCTGGCCCTCACAGACCCAGACATGGGAACCACCCCAGTGATCACTGGTGCCTGGTTACACAGGATCCAGGTGTACCCATGTACAATAAGGTCTCAGGCCCATCACAACATACTCAAGCATCAGGCCTGCTCTAGTGAACCCAGGGTCCAGGCCTTTCTCCATGGACCTAGGCACAAGTCTGATCTCTGTGTAACCAAACACCAGGTTTTCCCACCTACTGATCAGGCACTACACTGACCTGAAAGGGATTCAAGCAGCAAGCATTCTCATGAACACTATCAGATGGCTCACCCTAAATCTATGGACAGGCTGAGTGTTGAAGAGCTTTGCCTGCTGAAGCCAGTCTCTAAAGACTGAAAGAGGTTCCTACTTTCTCAAAGTTAAGGCATCAACATAAAACCACAAGAATCATGAATGATTAAGGAAATGTGACTCAACCAAAGGAAACTAATGAAACTTCCATTACAGACCTCAAAGAAATGGGGATGTAGGAACTGCCTGACAAAGAATTCAGAATAATCCTCTTAAAGAAATTCAGTGAGCTACAAGAAAATACAGATAAATGACTAAATGAAATTAGGGGAAACAATGCATGAACAAAATGAGAAGTTCAACAAAGAAATAGAAACCATTTTAAAAAATAAGAAGAAATACTAGAGTTAAAGAATACTTTGGGGCTTCCCTGGTGGCACAGTGGTTGGGAGTCCGCCTGCCGATGCAGGGGACACGGGTTCGTGCCCCGGTCTGGGAGGATCCCACGTGCCGCGGAGCGGCTGGGCCCGTGAGCCGTGGCTGCTGGGCCTGCGCGTCCGGAGCCTGTGCTCTGCAGGGGGAGAGGCCACAACAGTGAGAGGCCCGCCTACCGCAAAAAAAAAAAAAAAAAAAGAATACTTTGAATGAACTGAATAATCCAAAAGAAAGTTTCAGCAACAGACTTGATCAATCAGATGAATGAATCCATAAACTAGAAGACAAGTGATTTGAAATCTTCAAGTCAGAGGGGCAAAAAGAAAAAAAAAAGAATGGAAAAAGGGTAGAGAAAGCCTACACGAATTATGGGATAGCATTAAAAAGAACAATATTCACATTATTGGAGTCCCAGAAGGAGAGAAAAAGGGAAAGAAGTAGAAAGTTTATTTAAGGACATGATTGTTTAGAACTTCCTAAATTTGGGGAGAGATCTGGATATCAAGTTCACAATGCTAATAGGTCACTCAAATATTTCAACCTCAAATTATCTTCTCTAAAACACATTATAATAAAACAGTCCAAAATAAAAGACAAAGAGATAATTTCAAAAGTAACAAGAGAAAGAAATTTCTCACATATTTGGAAAACTCCATAAAGTTATCAGTGGATTTCTTAACAGAAACCTTGCAGGCCAGGAGAGAGTGGGATGACATATTAAAAGTGCTATAAGAATAAAACTGCCAACCAAGAATACTGTCCCTGATAAAGAGGTCTTTCAGGAATAAAAGAGAGATAAAAACTTCTCCAAACAAGAAAAATTTCATTACCACTACACCTGCCATACAAGAAATTCTGAAAGGAGTTCTTCAAACTGAAAGGACACTAATTAGTAACATGGACTACATGAAAATGAAAAAAATAACATACAGGTCTAGCATATAGTCAAATTCAGAATACTCTAATATTGTAATATGGTGGTGTGTTTATAACTCAACTTTAGTATAAAGAATTAAATGACAAAATTATTAAAAATAACTATACCTAAAATAACTTGTTCATGAATACACGGTACAAAACAATGTAAATTATAACAACAAAATCATAAAATATAGGAGAGGTATAAAAGGGTAGGTTGTTTGCTTACAATAAAATTTAAATTGCTATCACCATAAAGTAGTGTTATATCTATAAGATATTTTATGTAAGCCTCATGGTAACCACAAAGCAAAAACCTATAGAAGATACACAAAAGATAAAGAGAATCAAAGAAAACCACTCCAGAAAATCACCAACTCACAAAGATAGCAAAAGAGAAATAAAGGTAGAGGGAAACTACATAACAGTCAGGAAACAATTAATAAGATGGCATTAGCAAGTCTTTATCAAAAATTATTTTATATGTTTATGGATAAAATTTTCAAATCAAAAGGCACAGAGGAATTGAATGAATTTGAAAATAAGACAAAACTCTATACTGCCTATAAGAATTTCACTTCAACTTTAAGGATGCACAAATGCTAAAAGTTAAGAGATGAAAAGTTACTTCATGCAAATGCAAACCAAGAGATAAGAGGTAGCTATATAAGACCAAATAGACTTTAAGTCAAAAAGTGTAATAAGAGACAAAGTTTACTCTACAATGATAAAAGGATCAAGTCTTCAAGAGGCTGTAACTATTGTAAGTAAATATGCACTCAGAATTGGAGCATCTAAATATATTAAGCAAATACTACCAGATTTGAAAGGAGAAATGGAGAAATAGACACTAAAGATGACTTCAATATTCAACTTTCAATAATGGATAGATCATCCAGACAGAAAACCAATAAGGAGATATTCGACTTGAAATATATCTTAGTCCAAATTGAAACAGTAGAAATATACAGACTATTCCACATAACACTACCAAAATACACATACTTCTCAGCACATTTTCCAGGTCAGATGATGTTAGGTCATAAAACAAGCTTTAGCAAATGTAAGAAGATTGAATTCCCATCAAGATCTTTTATGATCAAAAAGTATGAAATCCATAACATAAGGAAACTGGAAAAATAACAAATATGTAGAAATTAATAATCACACACCTGAACAGCCAATGGGCTGTAAAAGAAAACAAAAGGAAAAAAATAAAAAAAGTCTTGAAGCAAGTTAAATGTAAGCACAACATATCAAAACTTATGGGATGCAGCAAAAATAGTTTTGAGAGAGAAGTTTATAGCAATAAATGCCTATATTAATAAAAAACAGAAGACAGGGAGTGGCTAAGATGGTGGAGTAGGAAGACCCTGATCTTACCTCCTCCCATGGGCATGCCAAAATTATAAGTATTTACAGAACTACTATCAAGAAGAACAACCTGAAGACTAGCGGAAAAGATCTTCTACAACTAAAATTATAAAGTAGAAACCACAATAACATAGATAGAAGCATTGGCAATGTGTTAGTCAAGACCAATATTTCCAAGTAGGCAACACACAAATGGAGGAATAATCACAATTGCAGAGTTTCTACCCAAGGAACAAGGGGTCTAAGCCCCACATCAGGCTCCCCAGCCCAGGTATACTACACAAGGAAAACGAGTCTCCAGAACATTTGGCATTTAAGGCTAGCAAGCATGCTTCTGGGGGAACCAAAAGGCTGTGGAAATCAGAGACTCTTAAAAGGCACACGCAAAATCTCACACACTCTGACGCTTAAGGCAGAAACAGTAATTTGAAAGACACCTGATTCAGACTCACTTGCTGATCTTCAAGAGCTTCTGGGAGAGGCAGGAGGCAATTGGGGTACACCCTGAGGACACAGACGCTGGCAGCAGACAGTTTTGGGTGCTGATTCTACCAAAAGGGCACTGGTGTTGACAAGCACCATTCTGTAATCCTCCTTATAGCTAATTAGCGCCAGGACACAGCCCCTCAAACCAGCCAGTTGGCAAAAGTCCTAGGACACTGAAGCCAAGCAGCTAGTGATGCAAAGACAAAAATGCACCAACAAGAAAGCTGGCATCAGCCATAGGCACCAAACCTCCTGGCTGCACAGGGTAATGGACTCCCCAACAGTGGTCTTTTACTAGCCCAAGGAACCCCTAGCCAGTCATGTTGGGACGTGGCCCTGCCCATCTAGGGCCAGCACTAGGCCCAGGACCTGGCTGTACACATCAATGTGTGGGCACCAGCCCCTTGTTCCCCTGGGCTCTGTCCTTGTCCATGAGAGGGTGTACATCAGTTCAGAAAGAGCTTGGGCTTCTCAGTCAGCTGCCCTGTTACCTGGTCCCACCCATCAGTGGACTGACACCAGCTCTGGAATCCCTGAGCTGGCAGTGAGACACCCCAGGACCTGGCTCCACCCACCAGCACCAGGACCTGCCTGAGTCCCTGAACTTAGCTGCTATGTGACCTGGCCCCTCCCACCAGAGGCCAGCAACCTCTGCACTTGGAAGAGCCTGGCAACCAACTGGGCCAGGGGAAAACTATGCCTAATAGCATGCCCAGAGTATTTGACCCCCACCTCAACAGAACAACCCACTCAGCCCATATAGTGGGTATCCCTAGAGTACATAGCTCTGTTGAAAAAAAAGGAGTGTGTTGCTGGACTTCATAAGATGTCTCCTACATAATGCTACCTCTTTAAGATTGGGAAGTATAACCAACTTACATAATACATATAAATAAACACAGAGAATCGGGCAAAATAAAGAAACAGAGAGATATTTTGTTGTTGTTATTTTGTTTTGTTTTGTTTTTTGCAGTATGCGGGCCACTCACTGTTGTGGCCTCTCCCGTTGCAGAGCACAGGCTCTGGACGTACAGGCTCAGTGGCCATGGCTCATGGGCCCAGCTGCTCCGTGGCATGTGGGATCTTCCCAGACTGGGGCACGAACCCTTGTCCCCTGCACTGGCAGGCAGACTCTCAACCACTGTGCCACCAGGGAAGCCCCAGAGGAATGTTTTTGAAACAAACAAACAAAAAAAGATTAAATTCCCCAAAAAGAACTAAGTGAAGAGATAAGCAATCTCCCTAATAAAGAATTCAATGTAATGCTCCTAAAGATGTTCAAAGAACTCAGAAGAAGAATGGATAAACACAGTGAGAAGATTAACAAAAAGTTAGAAAATATAAAGAAGAAAATCTGGAGAATACAATAATTTAAATAAAAAAATAGATTACAAGGAATCAACAGTAGATTAGATGATTCAGAGAAATGGATTAGTGGACAGGATTAGTAAGACAGTGTAGTGAAAAAAAAAGACAGAGTAGTGGAAATCATATAAGCTGAATAGAAAAAAAAAAGAAGAAAAGAAAAATAAATAAATGAGGGCAGTTTAGGAGACATCTGAGACAACATCAGGTGTACTAATACTTCCAGGCTAGAAGGGAATGGCACAATACATTTAAAGTGTTGAAAGGAAAAAAAAAAGAAAACATACAACAAGAATACACAGGAAGATTATCTTTCAAATTTGAACAAGAAATGAAAAGTTTTACAGACAAGCAAAAGGTGAATGAATTGAGCACCATGAAATCAGCTTTACAAAAAATGTAAAAGGGACTTCTTAAGTGGAAAAGAAATGGCACAAATAGAAATATGAGAATTATGAAAGAAAAGTCCCAATTGTAAAGGCAAATATACAGCAAACGTACTACATAAAACACATAGACAGCTAATAAGAAGGATAAAAGGCAAAAAGCAATAAAATCTTGTTCATCTAGAAAAAAGATGTTAAGGGATACACAGAACAAAAAAATGTAAAATATGTGTCAAAAGCAGTAAATTTGGGGGCAGAGAATAAAATTCAGGGCTGTTATAATGCATTTGAACTTAAGAGATCAGAGGTAAATGATAGATAGATAGATAGATAGATAGATAGATAGATAGATGACACATAGGGAACATTCCAACCAAAAGGAGCAAAATGCACATTCTTTTCGAGTGTACATTGAATATTCTCCAGGATAGATCATATGCTAGGCACAAAACAAGTCTCAATAAATTTGAAAAATTGAAATTGCATCAAGCATCTTTTTCAACCACAAGGGTATGAGACTAAAATCAACTACAAGGAAAAAAAACACTACAAAAACACAAACACGTGGAGTGAAAACAATATACTAATAAACAACAAATGGGTCACTGAAGAAATCAAAGAGGAAATTTTTTTAAATACTTGCAAAATGATCCAAAATCTATGGCATGTGGCAAAAACAATTCTAAGACGGAAGTTTTTAGCGATACAAGCCTACCTCAGGAAACAAGAAAAATCTGAAATAAACAACCTAAATTACACCTAAAAGAACTCAAAATACAATTACAAACAAAACCCAAAGTTAGTAGAAGGAAATAAAAAAGATCAGAACAGAAATCAATGAAAGACTAAATAAATAATAGAAAAATCAATGAAACTAAGAGTTGGTTCTATGGAATGATAAACAAAAATGTTAAATCTTTAGGCAGACTTTATTAAGTAAGAAAGAGAGAGCCCAAATCAATAAAATCAGAAATGGAAAAGGAGAAATTACGACAAATACCCCAGAAATGCAAAGGATTGTAAGAGATTTCTATGAACAATTATACACCAATAAAATGGAAAACCTAAAAGAAATGGACAAATTCCCAGAAATATACAATCTCCCAAGACTAAAACAAGAAGAAATACAAAATATGAACAGACTAATTATCACTAACAAAATTTAATCAGTAATATTAATAATACTAAAATCTTCCAACAAACAAAAGTCCAGCACCAGATAGCTTCACAAGTGAATTCTACCAAACATTTAAAGAATAGTTGAAACCTAACCTTCTCAAACTATCCAAATATCTGTAGGTAAAGGAATACTTCTAAACTCATTCTATGACCACAACATCACCCTGATACCAAAACCAGGCACAGATACCATAGAAAAAAGAAGAAGAAAATTACAGGCAAATATCTCTGATTAACATAGATGTAAAAATCCTGAACAAAATATTAGCAAACCAAATTCAGCAATACATGGAAAGGATCATATGCCATGATCAAATGAGATTTAGCCCAGGGATGCAAGAATGGTTCAATATTTGCCAATCAATCAATGTGATCAGCACATTGAGAAATTACAGAATAATAATCATATGATTATCTCAATAGATGCAGAAAAAGTTTTTGACAAAATTCAACATCCATTGAAGATAAAAACTCTCAACAAAGTGTGTTGAGAGGGAACTTACCTCAATGTAATAAAAGCCATATATGACAAATGTACAGCCAATATCATGCTCGATGGTGAAAACCTGACAGCATTTCCTGTAAGATCTGGTACAGGACAAGAATGCCCACTATCGCCAATTTTATTAAATATAGTATTGAACGTTTTAGCCACAGCAATCACACAAGAAAAAGAAATAAAAGGAACCCAAATTGGAAAGGGAGTAAAACTGTCACTGTTTGCAGATGACATTATACTATATATAAAATGTCTTAAAGACACCACCAAAAAACTATTAGAACTCATCAAATAATTCAGTAAAGTTGCAGGATACCAAATTAATATACAGAAGTCTGTTGCATTTTCATACACTAACAATGAACTATTAGAAAGTGAAATTAAGAACACATTCCATTTTCAATTACAGTAAAAGAATAAAATACCTGGGAATAAACCTAAGGAGGTAAACAGCCAGTACTCAGAAAACTGTAAGACACTGATGAAGGAAATAGAAGATAGCACTAAATAACGGAAAGATATACCTTGTTCATGGATTAGAAGATAACATTGTAAAATGACCATACTGCCCAAGTCAATCCACAAGTTCAATGCAATTCAAAAAAAAGAGGCATATTCACAGACCTATAACAAATAATTCTAAAAGTTATATAGAAACACAAAGGACCCCAAACACCAAAAACAGTCTTGAGAAGGAAGAAAAAAGCTGAAGGTATCACATTTCCTGATTTCAAACTATACTACAAAGCTACCTGAATCAGAACAGTATGGTACTGGCACAAAAACAGACACATAGGTTAATGAAACAGAATAGAGATCCAAGAAATAAACAGATAATCACATGGTCAATTAATCTATGATGAAGGAGGCAAGGATATAAAATTTGGAAAAGACAGTCTATTCAAAACGTGGTATTGGGAAGATGGACAGCCACATATAAAAGAATGAAAGTGAACCACTCTCTCACATCATATGCAAACATTAACTTGAAATGCATTAAAGACATAAATGTGAGACCTGAAACCACAAAACATCTAGGGAAAAACATAGGCACTATGCTCTTTGACAACAGTCTTAAAAATATGTTTTTGGATATGTCTCCTCAGGCAAGGAGAACCAAAACAAAAATAAACAAATCAAACTACATAAAACTGAAAGGCTTTTGCACAGTAAAGTGAACTATCAACTAAATGAAAGGTTGCCTATTGAAAGGGAGAAGATATTTTCAAACTATACATGTGATAAGTGGTTAATATCCAATATATACAAAAAAACTCATGTAATTCAACATCAAAAAAACAAGCAACCTGTTTTAAAAATTGGCAGAGGACCTGTATAGATATTTTCCCAAAGAAGACATACAGATGGCCAATAGGCACATGTAAAGATGTTCAACGTCACTACTATTCAGTGAAGTGCTAATGAAAACCACAATGAGACTTCACAACTGTCAGAATGGGTATCATCAAAGAAACAAGAAATAACTTTGCAGAATATGTTGAGAAAAGGGAACACTCAACACTGTTGGTGGGAATATAAATTCATGCAGACACTATGGAAAACAGTGTGGAGGTTCCTCCAAAAATTAAAAATAGAACTGCCTTAGGATCCTGCAATTACACTCCATAGTATTTATCTGAAGAATATGAACACACTAATTCAAAAAGATATACACACCTCTTTGTTCACTGCAGCATTGTTTAAAATACCCAAGATGCAGAAGCAAATAAATTGCCCATCAATAGAAGAATGAATAAAGAAGATGTAGTTAGAAAAAGAAAAGAATTAACAAAAATCAGAGTGGAAAAATATGAGAGTCCAGAAAAGCAATGGAAGAGATCAACAAACTTACAGCTGTTTTTTAAAAGGTAAAGAAAATTGATAAATCTCAACTGAACTAGGAAAGAAAGGGAGAAGATTGAAATAAAGAAAATCAGAAATGAAAGAGAAGACATAACAACTGACAACACAGCAATGCAATGAATCATAAGAGACTACTATCAATAATTAAACACCAACAAATTTGACAATCTAGAAAAAATGCACACATTTCTAGAAATATATAACCTACCAAGTCTGAATCAGGAAGAAATAGAAAATGTGAACAGACTTATAATAAGTAATGAGATTGAAATACTAATTTCCCAAGAAAGAAAATCCCAGGAGCAGATAGTTTCACTGATAAATTCTACCAAACATTTAAAGAAGTATTAACAGCAATCCTTATCAAACTCATCCAAAAAATTGAAAAGGGAACACACTCAAACTCAGTTTACAAGGCCAACATTATATTGATACCAAATCCAGATAAGGACACTGTGAGAAAAAACAAACAAACAAGCAAACAAACAAAAACCCACAGGCCAATATCCCTGATGAATATAGATGTAGAAATTCTCAACAAAACATTAGCAAACTGAATTCAGTAGCTCTTTAAGAATCATAAAATTTACATTCCCACCAACAGTGTAGGAGGGTTCCCTTTTCTCTACACCCTCTCCAGCATTTATTGTTTTTAGATTTTTTGATGATGGCCATTCTGACTGGTGTGAGGTGATACCATATTGCAGTTTTGATTTGCATTTCTTTAATGATTAGTGATGTTGAGCATCCTTTCATGTGTTTGCTGGCAATCTGTATACCTCTGGAGGAATGTCTATTTAGGTCGTCTGCCCATTTTTGGACTGGGATGTTTGTTTTTTGATATTTAGCTGCGTGAGCTGCTTGTATATATTGTAGATAAATCATTTGTCAGTTGCTTCGAATGCAAATACTTTCTCCATTCTGAGGGTTGTCTTTTCGTCTTGTTTATACATTCCTTTGCTGTGAAAAATCTCTAAGGTTTCATTAGGTCTCATTTGTTAATTTTTGTTTTTATTTACATTTCTCTAGGAGGTGGATTCAAAAGGATCTTGCTGTGATTTATGGCATAGAGTGTTCTGCCTATGTTTTCCTCTAACAGTTTTATAGTGTCTGACCTTACATATAGGTCTTCAAACCATTTTGAATTCATTTTTGTGTATGGTGTTAGAGAGTGTTCTAATTTCTTTCTTTTGCATGTAGCTGTCCAGTTTTCCCAGCACCACATATTGAAGAAGCTGTCTTTTCTTCATTATATATTCATGCCTCCTTTAATAAAGATAAGGGGAACATATGTGGGTGGGTTTAACTCGGGGCTTTCTATCCTGTTCCATTGATCTGTATTTCTGTTTTTGTGCTAGAACCATACTGTCTTGATTACTGTAGCTTTGTAGGATAGTCTGAAGTCAGGGAGCCTGATTCCTCCAGCTCTGTTTTTCTTTCTTAAGATTGCTTTGGCTATTTGGGGTCTTTTGTGTTTCCATACAAATTGTAAACTTTTTGTTCTAGGTCTGTGGAAAATGCCACTGGTAATTTGATAGGGATTGCATTGATTGTTTAGATTTCTTTGGGTAGTATAGTCATTTTCACAATGTTGATTCTTCCAATCCAAGAACGTGGTATATCTCTCCAGCTTTTTGTATTGTCTTTAATTTCTTTCATCAGTGTCTTATAGTTTTCATCATTCAGGACTTTTGATCCTTAAGTAGGTTTATTCCTTGGTATTTTATTCTTTACATTGCAATGGTAAATGGGAGTGTTTCCTTAATTTATCTTTCAGATTTTTCATCGTTAGTGCATATGTATGTAAGAGATTTCTGTACGTTAATTTTGTATCCTCTTACTTAACCAAATTCATTGTTTAGCTCTAGTTGTTTTCTGGTAGCAAACTTAGGATTCTCTATGTGTAGTATCATATCATCTGCAAACAGTGAAAGTTTTAATTCTTTTCCGATTTGAATTCCTTTTATTTTCTCCTCCAATTGCCATGGCTAAAACTTCCAGAACTATGTTGAATAATAGTGGTGAGAGTGGGCAACCTTATTTTGTTCCTGATCTTAGAGGAAATTGTTTCATTTTTCACCATTGAAAAAGATGTTGGCTGTGGTTTTGTGATATATGGTTTTTATTATATTGATGTAGGTTCCCTCTATGCCTATTTTCTGGAGAATTTTTATCATAAATGGGTGTTGAAATTTCTTGAAAGCTTTTTCTGCATCTGTTGAGATAATCATATGGTTTTTATCCTTCAATTTGTTAATATGGAGTATCACATTGATTGATTTGCGTATACCAAAGAATCCTTGCATTACTGGGATAAACCACAATTCATCATGGTGTATGATCCTTTTAATGTGCTGTTGGATTCTGTTTTTGAGTATTTTGTTGAGGATTTTCAAATCTATGTTCATAAGTGACATTGACCTGTGGTTTTCTTTTTTTTGACATCTTTCTCTGTTTTGAGTATCAGGGTGATGATGGCCTTATAGAATGAGTTTGGGAGTGTTCTTCCCTCTGCTATATTTTGGAAGAGTTTGAGAAGGACAGGTGTTAGCTTTTCTCTAAGTGTTTGATAGAATTCACCTGTGAAGCCATCTGGTCCTGGGCTTTTATTTGTTGGAAGACTTTTAATCCCAGTTTCAATTTCAGTGCTTGTGATTTGTCTGTTCATATTTCCTATTTTGTCTTGGTTCAGCCTTGTAAGGCTGCACTTTTCTAAGAATTTGTCCATTTTTTCCAGGTTGTCCATTTTATTGGCCTATAGTTTCTTGTTGTATTCTCTCCTGCTCCTTTGCATTTCTGCAGTGTCAGTTGTTACTTCTTTTTCATTACTAATTCTGTTGATTTCAGTCTTCTCCCTTTCTTTCATGATGAGTCTGGCTAATGATTCATGAACTTTGTTTATTTTCTCAAAGAACCACCGTTCAGTTTTATTGTTCTTTGCTATTGTTTCCTTCATTTGTTTTTCATTTATTCCTCATCTGAATTTTATGATTTCTTTCCTTCTGCTAAATTTGGGGTTTTATGCTTCTTCCTCTAATTGCTTTAGGTGTAAGGTTAGGTTATTTATTTGAGATTTTTCTTGTTTCTTGGGGGAGGATAGTATTGATAAAAATTCCCTCTTAGAACTGCTTTTGCTGCATCCCATAGGTTTTGGATCATCGTGTTTCCATTGTCATTCCTTTCTAGGTAATTTTTGATTTCCTCTTTAGTTTCTTCAATGATCTCTTGGTTATATAGTAGTGTATTGTTTAACGTCTATGTGTTTGTACAGTTACAATTTTCTTAAATTTACCATGGCTTGGTTTGTGACCCAAGATATGATCTGTCCTGGAGAATATTCCATGAACACTTGAGAAGAAAGTGTGTTCTGTTTTTTGGGGGATGGAATGTCCTATAAATATCAATTTACTCCATCTGGTCTAACGTGTCATTTTAAGCTTGTGTTTGCTTATTTTTTATCATTTTGGATGATCTGTCCATTGGTGAAAGTGGGGTGTTAAAGTCAACTATTATTGTGTTACTGTTGATTTCCCCTTTTATGGCTGGTAGCATTTGCCTTATGTATTGAGGTGCTCCTATGTTGGGTGCATAAATATTTCCAGTTGTTATATCTTCTTCTTGGATTGATCCTTTGATCATTATGTAGTGTCATTATTTGCCTCTCGTAATAGTCTTTATTTTAAAGTCTATTTTGTCTGATATGAGTACTGCTACTCCAGCTTTCTTTTGATTTCTATTTGCATGGAATATCTTTTTCCATTCCCTCACTTTCAGTCTGTATGTGTCCCTTGGTCTCCTGTGAAGTGAGTCTCCTGTAGACAGCATATATACAGCTCTTGTTTTTGTATCCCTTCAGCCACTCTATGTGTTTTGGTTGGAGCATTTAGTTCATTTACATTTAAGGTAGTTATAGATATGTATGCTCCTATTACCATTTTCTTAATTGATTTCGATTTGTTATTGTAAGCATTTTCCTTCTCTTGTGTTTCCTGCCTAGAGAAGTTCCTTTAGCATTTGTTGTAAAGTTGGCTTGATGGTGCTGAATTCTCTTAAGTTTTGCTTTCCTGTAAAGGTTTTAATTTCACCATGGAATCTGAATGAAATCCTTGCTGGGTAGAGTAATCTTGGTTGTAGGTTTTTCCCTTTCATCACTTTAAATATGTCCCGCCCCTCCCTTCTGGTTTGCAGCATTTCTTCTGAAAGTTCAACTGTTAACTTAAGGGGATTCCCTTGTATGTTATTTTTGCTTTTCCCTTGTTGCTTTTAATATGTTTTCCTTGTACTTTTTTTAATAGTTTGGTTAATATGTGTCTTGGCACGTTTCTACTTGGATTTTTCCTGTGTGGGATCCTCTGTGCTTACTGGACTTGATTGACTATTTCCTTTTCCATGTTAAGGAAGTTTTCAACTATAATCTCTTGAAGTATTTTTTTAGACTCTTTCTTTTCCTCTTCTTCTTCTGGGACCCCTATAATTCACATGTTGGCACGTTTAGTGCTGTCCCAGAAGTCTCTGAGACAGTCCTCAATTCTTTTCATTCTTTTTTTCTTTAATCTGCTCTGTGGCAGTTATTTCCACTATTTTATCTTCCAGGTCACTTATCTGTTCTTGTACTTTAGTTATTCTGCTATTGATTGCTTCTAGGGAATTTTTAATTTCATTTTGTGTTGTTCATCACTGTTTGTTTGCTCTGTAGTTTTTCTAGGTTCTTGTTGAAAGTTTCTTGTATTTTCTCCATTCTATTTCCAGGATTTTGGATCATTTTTACTATCATTACTCTGTATTGTTTTTCAGGTAGACTGCCTATTTCCTCTTCATTTGTTTGCTCTGGTGGGTTTTTACCTTGCTCCTTCATCTGCTGCATATTTCACTGTGTTCCTAATTTGTTTAGCTTACTGTGTTTGGGGTCTCCTTTTCACAGGCTGCAGGTTTGTAGTTCCCATTGTTTTTAGTGTCTACCCTGAGTGGGTTAGGTTGGTTCAGTGGCTTTTTTAGGCTACCTTGTGGAGATACTGGTCCCTGTGTTCTTGTGTGTGTGGCTGTATCTTGTCTTTGTCCTTCTGGTGGGGAGGCCCACGTCCAGTGTTGTGTTTTGGCATGTCTTTGAACTTAGTATGGTTTTAGGCAACCTCCCTTCTAATGGGTGGGGCTGTGTTCCTGTCTTGCTAGTTGTTCGGCATGGGATATCCAGCACTGGATTTTGCTGGCCATTGGGTAGTCCTGGGTCTTAGTGTTAAGAAGGAGATCTCTTGTAGAGTCCTCACTGTTTGGTTTTACTTGGGGTCAGGAGGTCTCTGGTGGCCCAATGTCCTGGACTTTCCTCTCCCACCTCAGAGACTCAGATCTGATACCCAGCTGGAACAGCAAGACACTGCCAACCACACGGCTTGGAAGAAATGGAAGAAAAATCATGAACAGATATAACCCCAAACCAAATGGTAAAAGGAAAACTAAACAGACAATATCACAGAAAGAAACATATACACACACTCTTTAAAAAAGTAAACAAACAACAACAACAAAAGAACAGTGAGAACCATAAGATAAATAGTGAAAGCAAACCTAAACAGACAAAATCACACAAAGAAACATATACATACACCCTTACAAAAAGAGAAAAAAGGAAAAAATATAAAAAATGATAAAATACAAAATACAAAAAGAAGATGGCAACGAAGCCAATAAACAAATCTACCAATGATAACATGCACTGAAAACCAAACTAAGATTAACATAAAAACCAGAATTAAATCAGAAGCAGAAAGCAAAGCCCAAGTCTACAGTTGCTTCCCAAAATTCACCACCTCAGTTTTGGGAACATTCATTGTCTATTCAGGTATTCCACAGATGCAGGGTTCTTCAAATTGATTGTGGAGATGTAATCTGCTGCTCCTGAGGCTGAACAGAGAAATTTCCCTTTCTCTTCTTTGTTCACACAGTTCCTGGTGTTCAGCTTTGGTTTTGGCCCTGCCTCTGCATTTTGGCTGCCCGCAGGCTTCTTTTCCCCACCCAGACAGGAGGGAGTTAAAGCAGTGGTTGATTAGGACTCTCTTGCTCACTCAGTTTGGGGAGAGGGAGGTGTATGGTAGTCGTAATTGGAATGCAAGTAGAGCCTGTGGCTGTAGTGGCCAGCATAACATTGCAACAGCCTGAGGCATGCCGTGTGTTCTCCCAGGAAAATTGTTCCTGGATATCAGGACCCTGGCAGTGGCATGCTGCACAGGCTCCTGGGAGGGGTGGTGTGGATAGTGACCTGTGCTTGCACACAGGATTATTGGTGGCAGCAGAAGCAGCCTTAGCATTTCATGCCCATCTCTGGCGTCCAAGCTGATAGCCATGGTTTGTGCCCATCTCTGGATTTTGCTTATGCAGTGCTCTGCCTTCTGTGGGCCCAGAGAGCAGGATTCCCCTCTCCTCACACACTCAGAGACAATGGTCTTTTGCTTCTTTGACAGGTCCAGACATTATCCTTGACTCCCTCCCAGTTAGCTGTGGTGCACTAACCCCCTTTAGGCTGTCTTCATGCAGCCAACCACAGTCCTCTCCCTGGGGTCTGACTTCCAATGCCCAAGCCTCAGCTCCCAGCCCCCACCTGCCCAAGTGGGTGAGCAGACAATGTCTCAGCTTGGTGAATGCTGGTCATTACCAATCCTCTGTGCAGGAATATCTCTGCTTTTCTCTCTGCACCCCTGAGAGAAAAGGGGTGCACTCTCCTCTGTGGCTCTGAACACTCCCCCCACCCACCCCACCATCCCCTCCAGTGAAGGGGCTCCCTAGTGTGTGGATACATTTCGTCCTTCACAGCTCCCTCCAGAAGTGTGGTTCCCATCCCTATTCTTTTGTCTTTTTTTTTTTTTTTGCCCTACCCAGGTATATGGGATTTTCTTTCCTTTTGGGAAGTCTGAGGTCTTCTTTCAGCATTCAGTAAATGTTCTATAGGAGTTGTTCCACATGTAGATGTATTTCTGATGTATTTGTGGGGAGGAAGTTGATCTCCATGTCTTACTTCTCCACCAACTTGAAGGTCTCCTGTATGCTCTCACTTTAATGTGGAATCTAAAAAAGCTTATCTTATAGAAATATAAAGTTCCTACAGTCAGATGAATAAGCTCTGGTGTTCCAACATATGTCATTGTGACTATAATTAATTAAGAGTACTATATCATATACTTGAAAGTGCTAAGAGAGTAGACTTTAAAAGTATTGCTACCAAAAAAAGGTAATTATGTGAGGGGATGGAGAAATTAACTAACTCTATTGTGGTTTCACAATCTATAGGTGTATCATATCATCACTTTTTACTCCTTATACTTACATATGTTTTATGTCAATAATATCTCAATGAAACTGAGGAAAATATGTAGCCTATATAAATATTGAAAGTTCAGAGAGATATAAAAATAAAATAATAATTATAGGTAATATTTTTATAGTGTTTACCTGGTGTCAGATAGTGTTCTAAGTGTTTTCCATAAATAAGATCATTTAATCTTTAATTATCCTTACTATTATCTTCCCATTTTACAGGTAAGGAAACAAGCTCATGGAAGTGAAGTCACCTGCTCACAGTCATATAGCTAGCAAATGATGAAGTTGGGATTTGAACCCAGCAGTCTAGCTTTATAGTCTGACTCTTAATCATAAAACAAATCACAAATGCAGGGACCACATAAGTATGTTCTCTGGTTTCAGACTGCCTGGGTTTCAGTTCAAGCTCTGACATTTGCCAATTGTGTGAAATCGGTCAAATTACTTCATTTCTCTATGCCTTGGTTTCCTCATGTGTGAAATAGAGATAATAATAGCACATACCTCAAAGGGCTGTTGAAAACCATCAATGAGATAAAGCATATATGTATGTCAAGGCTGCCTCTGACACACAATATGCTCAATAAATGCTACCTACCTGAGCATATAGAGAAAGAGGAGCAAAGAACAGAACTTTGTGGGACTTCTATATTTGGGAATGGCAGAAACCAATAAAGAAGGATGGTCAGAGATTTGGAATATGGTGGACTAGAAGGATGTGAGCTCACTCCCTTCTTATAAGAATGTCAAAAATCACAACTAACTGCTGAACAACCATTGGCAAGAAAACGCTGGAACCTGACAAAAAAGATTCCCTACAAAAACAGAAAAAGAAGAAGCCACAGTGAGATGGTAGGAGGGGTGCAATCACAATAAAATTAAATCCCATACCTGCCAACTGGGCGACCCACAAACTGGAAAACAATTATACCACAGATGTTATACCACAGGAGTGAAAGTTGTGAGCCACATATCAGGCTTCCCAGCCTGGTTGCCCAGCAAAGGGAAGATGAGTCCCCAGGGAATCTGCTTTGAAGGCCAGAGGGGTTTGATCACAGGACTTCCAGAGGACTGACAGAAACAGAAACTTCACTCCTGGAGGTCACACACAAAGCATCATGTGCACCAGGATCCAGGGGAAAAAACACTGATCCCATAAGTGACTGGGCCAGACGTATCTGCTAATATTGGAGGGTCTCTTGCAGAGGCAAGATCTACAATCCAGAAGCCTGTGGAATGGAAACTGCAATCACAGAAAGTTCGACAAAATGAGATGGCAGAAGAATATTTCCCAGATGAAAGAAAAAGATGAAACCCCAGAAGAACAACTAAATGGAGATTGGCAACTTTCCAAAAAAAAGAATTCAGAATATTGGTAGTGAAGATGATCCAAGACCTTGGGAAAAGAATGGAGGCAAGGATCAAGAAGATGCAAGAAATATTAAAGAAAGACCTAGAAGAATGAAAGAACAAATATACAGAGATGAACAATACAATAATTAAAAAGAAAAATACACTAGAAGGAATCAATAGCAGAATAAGTGAGATAGAAGACTGGATAAGTAACCTGGAAGACAGAATGGTGGGAAGCATTGCCATGGAAAAGATACAGAAAAAAAGAATGAAAAGAAATGAAAACATTCTAAGAGAACTCTGGGACAACACTAAACGCACCACCATTCACATTAGAGGGGTCCCAGAAGGAAAAGAGAGAGAGAGAAGACCTGAGAAAATATTTGAAAAGATAATAGCTTAAAACTTCCTTAAAATGGGAAAGGAAACAGTGACCCAAGTCCACGAGGCACCCAGGAAGGATAAACCCAAGGAGGAACATGCAGAGATACATAGTAATCAAATTGAAGAAAATTAAAGTCAAAAAATATTAAAAGCAACAAGAGAAAAATGACAATTAATATACAAAGGAACTCCCATAAGGTTATCAGCTGATTTCTCAGTAGAAACTCTGTAGGCCAGAAGGGAGCAGCATGATATATTTAAAGTGATGAAAGGGAAGAAGCTACAACAAAGAATAGTCTACCCAGTAAGGCTGTCTTTCAGATTTGATGGAGAAATCAAAAGCTTTACAGAGAAGGAAAAGCTAAGAGAATTCAGCACCACCAGACCTGCTTTGCAACATATGCTAAGAAGAGCTACTCTAAGCTGAAAAGAGAAGACCACAACTAGAAACAAGAAAATTGGGAATGGAAAAGCTCACCAATAAAGGCAAACATACAGTAAAGGAAGAAAATCATCCACACACAAATATGATATCAAAAACAGCAATTCTGAGGAGACCACAAATGCAGGATATTGGAAACTCATTTGAAATTAAATGGCCAGCAACTTAAAAATATCATTTTTATATATAGACTGCTATATCAAAACCTCCTGGTAACTGCAAACTGAACATCGATAGTAGATACACACACACAAAAGAAAAAGGAATCCAAAGAAAACACTAAAGTTAGACATCAGATCAAAAGAGAAGAGAACAAAAGAGGAAGAGAAGAAAAAAGACCTGCAAAAACAAATCCAAAACAAGTAACAAAATGGCAGTAAGAAAATACATATCAATAATTACCTTAAATGTAAATAGATTAAATGCTCTAACCAAAAGCCATAAACTGGCTGAAGGGATACGAAAACAAGACCCATATATATGCTGTCTACAAGAGACCCAGTACAGATCTAGGGACATACTCAGACTGAAAGAGAGGGGATGGAAAATGGTATTCCTGTAAATGGAAAGCAAAAGAAAGCTGGACTAGCAATACTCATATCAGATGAAATATACTTTAAAATAAAGAAAAGTTACAAGAGACAAAGAAGGACTCTACATAATTAAGGGATCAATCCAAGAAGAAGATATAACAATTGTAAATACATATGCACTCAACATACGAGCACCTCAATATATAAGGAAAATACTAACGGCTATAAAGAGAGAAGGTGACAGTAACAGAATAATAGTGGGGGATTTTAATCCCCATTGTCATCAATGGAAAGATCATCCAGACAGAAAATCAATAAGGAAACACAGGCTTTAAATGACACATTAGACCAGATGACTTAATTGATATTTATAGAGCATTCCATCCCAAAGCAGCAGAATACACATTCTTCTCATGTGCATGTGGAACATTCTCCAGGATTGACAACATGCTGGGCCACAAAGTGAGCCTCAGTAAATTTAAGAAAATTGAAACCATATCAAGCATCTTTTTCAACCACAATGCTATGAGATTAGAAATAAACTACAAGAAAAATAAAACTGTAAAAAGCACAAACACGTGGAGGCTAAACAATATGCTACTAAACAACTAATGGATCCCTGAAAAAATCAAAGAGGAAATCAAAAAATACCTAGAGACAAATGAAAACTAAAACAAAACTATCCAAAACCAATGGGATGTAGCAAAACAGGTCTAAGAGGGAAGTTTATAGTAATACAATCTTACCTCAGGAAACGAGAAAAAATCTCAAATAAAAAAACTTAACCCTACACCTTATGCAACTAGAGGAAAAAGCACAAAAAAACCTAAAGTTAGTAGAAGCAAAGAAATCATAAGAACAGAGAAGAAATAAATGAAATAAAGATGAAGAAAGCAATAGCAAAGATCAATGAAACTGAGGGAGGAGTCAAGATGGAGGAAGAGGAGGACACTGAATTTGTCACTCCTCATAAATACATCAAGAATACATCTGCAAATGGCACAATTCTGGGGACTTCCTTGGTGGTCCAATGGGTAAGACTCTGCACTCCCAATACAGGGGGCCGAAGTTAGATCCCTGGTCAGGTGACTAGATCCCACATGCCACAACTAAAGATCCCACATGCCATGACTAAACATCCCACATGCTGCAACGAATATCCCACACAAAGCATTGAAGATCCCGCATGACACAACTAAACAAATGGGGCCTAATTAAGCTTAAAAGATTTTGCACAGCAAAGGAAACCATAAACAAGACGAAAAGGCAAACCTCAGAATGGGAGAAAGTATTTTCAAATGAAGCAACTGGCAAAGGATTAATGTCCAACATTTACAAGCAGCTCATGCAGCTCAACATCAAAAAAAAAAAAACAAAAACAAAAAAAAATCAATCCAAAAATAGGCAGAAGACCTAAGTAGACATTTCTCCAAAGAAGATATACAGATTGCCAACAAATACATGAAAGAATGCTCAACATCATTAATCATTAGAGAAATGCAAATCAAAACTACAATGAGATATCATCTCACACCTGTCAGAATAGTCATCATCAAAAAAATCTACAAACAATAAATACTGGAGAGGGTGTGGAGAAAAGGTAACCTTCATACGTTGTTGGTGGGAATGTAAATTGATACAGCCACTATGGAGAACAGTATGGAGGTTCCTTAAAAACTAAAAATAGAACTACCATACGACACAGCAATCCCACTACTGGGAATATACCCTGAGAAAACCATAATTCAAAAAGAGTCATGTACCAAAATGTTCATTGCAGCTCTATTTACAATAGCCAGGAGAGGGAAACAACCTAAGTGTCCATCATCGGATGAATGGATAAAGAAGGTGTGGCACATATATACAATGGAACATTACTCAGCCATAGAAAAAAAGAAATTGAGTTATTTTTAGTGAGGTGAATGGACCTGGTGTCTGTCATACAGAGCGAAGTAAGTCAGAAAGAGAAAAACAAATACCGTATGCTAACACATATATATGGAATCTGAAGAAAATAATGGTCATGAAGAATCTAGGGGCAAGATGGGAATAAACACGCAGACCTACTAGAGAATGGACTTGAGGGCACGGGGAGGGGGAAGGGTAAGCTGGGACAAAGTGAGAGAGTGGTAGCATATATATGGACACATATACATTACCAAATGTAAAATAGATAGCAAGTGAGAAGCAGTTGCATAGGCACAGGGAGATCAGCTCGGTGCTTTGTGACCAGCTAAAAGAGTGGGATTGGGAGGGAAGGAGATGCAAGAGGGAAGAGGTATGGGGTTATATGTGTATGTATAACTGTTTCACTTTGTTATAGAGCAGAAACTAACACAACCTTGTAAAGCAATTATCCTCCAATAAAAATGTTAAAAAAAAAGAAAAGAAAACCCTCAGAATGGGAGGAAATATTTGCAAATGAAGCAACTGACAAAGGATTAATCTCAAAATATACAAGCAGCACTTGCAGCTCAATATCAAAAATAACAAACAACCCATTCAAAAAATGGGCAGAAGACCTAAATAGACATTTCTCCAAAGAAGACATAGGGATGGCCAACAGACACATGAAAAGATGCTCAACATCACTAATTATTACAGAAATTCAAATCAAAGCTGCAATGAGGTATCACCTTACACCAGTCAGAATGACCATCATCAAAAAATCTACAAACAATAAATGCTGGAGAGGGTGTGGAGCTTGGAAATCCTCCTGCATTGTTGGTGGGAATGTAAATTGATACAGCCAGTATGGAGAACAATATGGAGGTTCCTTGGTAAAACTAAAAATAGAACTATCATAGGACCCAGAAATCCCATTACTGGGCATATACTCAGTGAAACCATGATTCAAAAAGTCACATGGTCCCCATTGTTCATTGCAGCACTATTTACAATAGCCAGGACATGGAAGCAAACTAAATGTCCATCAACAGAGGAATGGATAAAGAAGGTGTGGTACATGTATACAATGGAATGTTACTGAGCCATAAAAATAATGAAACTGTGTCATTTGTAGAGACGTGGATGGGCTTAAAGTCTGCCATACAGAGTTAACTCAGAAAGAGAAAAATAAATATCACATATTAACACATATATGTGGAATCTAGAAATATAGTGTAGATGATTTATTTGCAAAGCAGAAGTAGAGACACAGAGGTAGAGAACAAATGTATGGATACTAAGTGGGAAAGGGGTGTGTGGGAGGAATTGGGATATTGGGATTGACATATATACACTATTGATACTATGTATAAAATAGATAACTAATGTGAACCTACTGTATAGGTCAGAGAACTCTATTAGATTCTCTGTGGTGACCCAAATGGGAAGGAAAGGCAAAAATGAGGTGATATATGTATACGTATAGCCAATTCACTTTACTGTACAGTAGAAACTAGCACAACATTTTAAAGTGACCATACTCCAATAAAAAGTTATTTAAAAAAAACTATTTGATTTATGACCAGTTGAAAGCATTTGATGTTTGGGCAGGGAGATAGGAGAGATAGAGGAACAGGGATAAACTGGGAAAAGAGCTATTGTTTATTAAACTTCAACTAAATGCCAGGCCTTCTATATATATATTGCTCAATTCTCAATCACCTAAAATTAGTTGTTGTTATCACAAATTAGAAAACTGAGGCTCAAATATCGGAAGAATTTTATCCCAAGTCAAACAGCTGGTAAATTAAAGAGCAATTTGAATTCATGCCTGTTTGATTCCAAAACCTATGCTCTTTTCTCTAATCTATACTGTCTCTAGCTACCTTACATAGAGGTCATTAATCAATTTGGCCTTTAGTGTGAGAAAAAGTATCGGAGATAACCAACGCCAAAACCAGGTGCTGCTCTTCATCCTAATGGAGAAGAGAGAAATAAATAACTAAAGCAAAAATGACTGAACAGAAAGATTAAAGGAAATAGTCATTGAAGAGTGTTCATATATCCACTAGATACCAATTTTTTAACCTCATAATGTCAATCAAGCAGACACTTAGCAGATGATCATTATATACAGGAGCCATGCTTGGCATGGCAGAGAAAAAAAGGAAAAACAAGATAGTTCCTATCCTTGTGAATCTACAGTCTAATGTAAGTAGGAAGTAGGGGAGAGGGGAGAGGATTAGGAAAACTAGGTAAGAGCTGTATTACTATGGTCCATAAGGTAGAATATAACCCCAAACAGACTGAGTATTCCATTACATGCAGAGCACTCTTTCCTTTTTGCATAAAGGACAACTTTCCAGGCATAGAAATGAGGTTTTGTTCAAGTGAAGAGTATTCAAGGACGTGACACCTGTAGCCCTTTGCACAGGTGTTGCCTTTCAACGCCCTTGGCTTTCTAAAAATAAATGCTAATTATTATTATAAAATAATTCATGGTTTTTACAAAAAAACAATGTTGAAATATGGAAAATAAGAAGAAAATATTACCTTCCACTATTTCCCCGTGGCATGTATACACACACACACACACATACCAGTACCCATGTAGTACATATAGTGATCATTTTTTATATATATATATATATATGTATATATATATATATGTATATATATATACATATATATATATTTATATGATCATATTAGATCCATTGTTTCAAAATCAGCTTAAAAATACACTTAGCATATTTAACTTCTAAGGGCAAGTCTCGAGACAACTTTCTTCCTAAAAGTAAAAGAATCCGTGTTGTATATAATTTTTTTTAAAAAAATCAATGAAACTAAAAGATGGTTCTTTGGAAAAATAAACCAAATTGAAAACCTTTAACAAGTCTCATCAAGAAAAACAGGGAGAGGACTCAATAAAATTAGAAATGGAAAAGGAGAAGTTACAACTGACACCACAGAAATACAAAAGATCATAAGAGACTACTACAAGCAACAGTATGCCAATACATTGGACAACCTGGAAGAAATGGACAAATTCTTAGACAGGTACAGTCTCCCAAGACTGAACCAGGAATAAATAGAAAACACGAACTGACCAATCACAAGTATTGACATTGAAACTGATTTTAAAATTCCCAACAAACAAAAGTCCAGGTCCAGATGGCTTCACAGGCAAATTATTCCAAACACTTAGAAAAGAGTTAACTACTGTCCTTCTGAATCTGTTCCAAAAAAATCACAGAGGAAGGAAAACTCCCAAATGCATTCTATGAGGCCACCATCACCCTGATAGCAAAACTAGACAAAGATACTACAAAAAAGAAAAAAAAAGAAAATTGCAAGCCAATATCCCTGATGAACATTGATGCAAAAATCCTCAACAAAATACTAGCAATCCACATCCAGCAATACATTAAAAGGATCATACAACATGATCAAGTGGGTTTTATCCCAAGAATGCAAGGATTTTTCAATATCTGCAAATCAATCAGTGTGATACACCACATCAACAAATTGAAGAATAAATGTCATATGATCATCTCAATAGATGCAGGAAAAGCTTTTGAAAAAATTCAACCCTCATTTATGAAAAAAACTCTCCAGAAAGAGGGCATAGAGGGAACATATCTCAATTTAATAAAGGCCACATATGACAAACACACAGCTAACATCTTACTCAATGGTGAAAAGCCGAAAGAACTTCCTGTAAGATCAGGAGCAAGACAAGGATGCTCAGTCTCACAACTATTATTCAACATAGTTTTGGAAGTCCTAGCCATGGCAATCAGAGAAGAAAAAGAAATAAATGGAATTCAAATTGGAAAAGAAGTAAAACTGTCACTGTTCGCAGATGACATGATACTATATATAAAAAAATCCTAAAGACACTACCAGAAAACTACTGGAACTCATCAATGAATTTCATAAAGTTGAAGGATACAAAATTAATGCACAGAAATCTGTTGTATTTCTATACACTAACAATGAAAGATCAGAAAGAGAAATTAAAGAAACAATCCTATTTACCACTGCATCAAAATAAATAATAAGTAAAATACTTAGGAACAAACCTACCTAAGGAGACAAAAGACCTCTACTCTAAAAACTGTAAGACACTGATGAAAGAAATCAAAGACAACACAAACAGATGTATGGGAAGAATTAATATTGTCAAAATTACTATACTACCCAAAGCAATCTACAGATTCAATGCAATCTCTATCAAACTAATAATGGCATTTTTCACAGAACTAGACAAAAAATTCTTAAAATCTGTATGGAGACACAAAAGACCCAGAATAGTCAAAGCAATCTTGAAGAAAAATGGAGCTGGAGGAATCAGGCTGCCTGACTTCAGACCATACTACAAAGCTACAGTCATCAAAACAGTATGATGTTGGCACAAAAACAGAAATACACATCAGTGGAACAGGATAGAAAGCCCAGAAATAAACCCACACACCTATGGTCAATTAATCTATGACAAAGGAGGCAAGACTATACAATGGAGGAAAGATAGTCTCTTCGATAAGTGATGCTGGGAAAACTGGTCAGTTACATGTAAAAAGTAAAGCTAAAACACTCTTTAACACCATACACAATAATAAACTCAAAATAGGGCTTCCCTGGTGGCGCAGTGGTTGAGAGTCCGCCTGCTGATGCAGTGGACATGGGTTCGTGCCCCAGTCCAGGAGGATCCCACATGCCGCGGAGTGGCTGGGCCCATGGGCCATGGCCGCTGAGCCTGTGCATCCAGAGCCTGTGCTCCACAACGGGAGAGGCCACAACAGTGAGAGGCCTGCGTACAGCAAAGAAAAAAAAAAAGGACCTAATTAAACTCAAAAGCTTTAGCACAGTAAAGGAAAACATAAACAAAACAAAAAGACAACCAACAGAAGAGGAGAAATTATTTGCAAATGATGTGACCGACAAGGGATTAGTCCCAAAATTTTACAAACAGCTCATGTGGCTTAATATCATAAAAACAAACAACCCAATCAAAAAATAGGCAGAAGACCAAAATAGACATTTTTCCAAAGAAGACATACAGATGACCAAGAGGTGCATGAGAAGATGTTCAACATCGCTAATTATTAGAGGAATGCAAATCAAAACTACAATGAGATATCACCTCACACCAGTCAGAGTGGCCATCATCAAAAAATCTACAAACAATCAATGCTGGAAAGGGTGTGGAGAAAAGGGAATCCTCCTACACTATTGGTGGGAATGTAAATTGGTGCAGCCACTGTGGAGAACAGAATGGAGGTTCCGTAACAAACTAAAAATAGAGCTACCATATGATCCTACAATCCCACCCCGGGCATATATCCAGAGAAAAACATGTTCCCAAAGGAAACATGCACCCCATTGTTCATTGCAGCACTATTTACCATAGCCAAGACATGGAAGCGACCTAAATGTCTATCAACACAGGAATGGATAAAGAAGATGTGGTACATATATACAATGGATTATTACTCAGCCATTTAAAAGAATGAAGTAATGTCTTTTGTGGCAACATGCATGGACCTAGAGATTGTTATACTGAGTGAAGTAAGTCAGACAGAGAAATACAAATATCATATGACATCACTTATATGCGGAATCTAAAATAAATGATACAAATGAACCTATTTAAAAAACAGAAACAGACTCACAGACTTAGAGAATGAATTTATGGTTACCAGTGGGGAAGGATGGGGGGAGGGATAGTTAGGGAGTTTAGTACTGACACGTACACACTGTTACATTTAAAATGGAAAACCAACAAGGAACTACGGAATAGCCCAGGGAACTCTGCTCAGTATTATGTGACAACCTAAATGGGAAAATAATTTGAAAAGGAATCGTTACATGTATATGTATAGCCAAATCACTTTGCTGTACACCTGAAACTAGCACAACATTGTTAATCAACTATACTCCAATATAAAATAAAAAATCTTTAAAAAATAAAATCCCTTTTCCAAAGGAAAAAAAAAAAGGAAGGTGATACTATCACAAAAGGAAATAGAAAATTCTAAATAAGCAGAACCATGACAGCAACAGAAGCATTTGATAATGTAGTGTAGTAGTTCAGACCACAACCCCAGGGTATGTCTACCTGGGTTAAGTTCCAGATCTGCTATTTTCATTGGTTACATGACACTGAGCAGGTTACAATCCTAAATATGTCTCAGTGCCTTTATACATAAAAAGAGGACATCAATAGTATCTACCTTAAAGGCTACTGTGAATATTAAATGCATTAATACATGCAGAACACTTATAACAATGTTTGGCACACAAGAAGCTCCTGAAAAATGTTGGCTTGTATTATTTCCAGAATGAGGGGAAGATTTCCCTAAAGAAGTCTGGTAGTGCTTGTGAAATGAAGAAGCAGACTGAACTAAGAGAAACTTACCTTTTAAGTGTGCATCTCTTCAAATCCATCCCCTGTTCTTCATCCCCACTTCCTGGGACCTCATTTGAGTCTTTATTATTTCTCACCTGGTCTTACTGTATATGGATTGGGACAAGTAGAGCATGGGTTGAGGTATAGGAAGTAATCTTGTTTGCATGGAGCACCAGACTAATGACGAGTCAGGTTGGATAAGGGTCTTGATTGCCTGGTGAAAGAGTTCAGACTTAATCACATAGGCAATAAAAAGTCCTGGAAGATTTTGGAACAAATAATAGTATTGCAGAATTGTATTTTAAGGAAAATTCTCTTAATAGGAGAAAGACTAACTGTGGGAAACTAGTAAAAAGGCTTCTGCATAATCCAGGTAGATATGGTTAGTGCCTGACAAGGTACTGAAGAAGGAAAAACAGGATGAAAGAGATATTGCGGAGGCTGATGATATTTTGCAAATTAGTTTATTCATTCAGTATTCATTGAACACCTACTATATGCCTGGCATGGTGCCAGGTATTGGGGACACAGCAACATATAATCATTCATTTGTTCAACAAGTATTTATTGAACAATTACAAAGTATCTCACATTGTTCTGGGAGCTAGAGATACAGCAGTGGTTCCTGTCTTCAAGGAGCTCACAGACTAGACTGGGGGAAAGATAACTAAACAGATAATTATGATACTTTTTGACAATGTTGGGATGAAGATTAAATCGGCATCTAACCCATTTTGTTTTGGCAATAGGAGCCATGTCACCTAAACTGTGGTGTTTGTGAGTAAAACAGCAAAGGTAGAGGTCAGAGAGGGAAGAAGAGACCAGATTGTGAAGGTCTTTAATGTCACAATATGGGATTTGAGCTTTCTCGTGGGCAAAAGGGAAGGATTAGGGGATTTAAACAAGGGTGTGCACTCCTATTTTAGAGATGTTGCTCTGGAAATTAAGGTAGGGGTGGCCTAGTTTGGAAGTGTAAAGAAAAGAGAAGACTCTTAGAATCCTAGCAGGTCACAAAAGGCTCATAAAGTTCCTCCAGTATTAATCAACCCTTTCAGTTTTATGGACTGAGACCCTAGAGAGGTCAAGCGAACAGATCACGCAGATAATAAAGTGACAAAGTTTAAATCTGAAGGTCTGCCCTGATTCTCAGTCTAGTGCCTTGATTACTACTCCCTGGTTTTGAACTTAAGTATGATCAGCAAAAAACGACTACAGGGATGGGCATAGCAAGTGTGAATAGCAAGAAAATGAAAGATCAGAAGAGAAGGTGTTAAGCTGGGTTCTTGGGGGATGGCTTTGTTTTCTCCACATTTGTAACTACAGAGTTTTGCAAACTTTACTACTAAAAACAGACGAACAAAAGAACATCCCTTGGTCAGAAGGCCAAGAATGGTTAGTGGTAAGAGAGTTTGAGGGAGTGCGTGCTAAGGAAGCTTATTCTGTCTGAGAAGAAAACATGTGGCCCAATTCCTAAAGAACAGGTCAGAAAGCTGAGGTTTCTGCCTATTTGGCTAACCACAGCCTCCACCTCGAAAGATGTACTCCAGCGCCCTCTGCTGAATCCTAAAAGCTGGTCTCCCTAGCTATTGCTGACGCAGACAGTAGGAGAAGCCAAAATGGCGGCGACGCCCCCACACGCCGTACTGTAGAGGATGACGGGAAGGATTCGGCAGCAATGACTGGAGGATGGACCCCGGGCACTGGCCGCTTAGTTTGGGGTTTTGGACCCCCAAGCTGTGACAGCACCTTCTTGTGAAAGCGCTTTGGAAATTTTAAAGAGGTCTCTAAGCTACAGGTATGGTGATGTTGTCATTACAGCAGACAGTCCAGTAGGCAGCGGTAGAGTGTAACATGAGAGCCTCAGCTGATCCCTATTTATTTCTAAAACTGGGTTGTTATGACAAGATTTGAGGCTAAATTAGAGTTTAAGATTGGGGGAATTTGGACTTTAAAGGAAGGAATTTTAATCTGAGATACCTATATGAGCCACATGGCAGGGATTTATGGCAGTGGTAAAGATCAGTTAGTGAGCTTCTTGAAATAGTATGTAAAAACATATATGTGTGAATTTCTGTGTATTTCGTGGGAGAGAGGGTCCAAAGCTTTAATCAGATTTTTCCAAAAGAGTTGGTGATCCTTCCTTTAAAAGATTAGGTTCTCCTAGGGGCAGAACAGGAATAAAGATGCAGACGTAGAGAATGGACTTGAAGAAATGGGCATGGGCAGGGGGAAGGGTAAGCTGGGACGAAGTGAGAGAATGGCATGGACATATATACACTACCAAACGTAAAATAGACAGCTAATGGGAAACAGCCACATAGCACAGGGAGATCAGCTCGGTGCTTTGTGACCACCTAGAGGGGTGGGATAGGGAGGGTGGGAGGGAGGTGCAAGAGGGAGGAGATATGGGGATATATGTATATGTATAACTGTTTAACTTTGTCATAAAGCAGAAAATAACACACCATTGTAAAGCAATTATACTCCAATAAAGATGTTAAAAAAAAAAAACTGGCAGGTAGCATGTGTCATTTTTTCCCTTCTCACTGTTTGTTATATGGATGTAACAACTGGAGTTCCAGTAACCATCTTGTGACCTTAAGGATGAAAATCATGTGCTAAGGATGATGGAGTCACCATACCAGCCCTGAACAGCCTACTATTAGATCTTTTTTACGTGGTGGAAAAATAAATGTCTATGTTATTTGAAAAAAAAAAATTAGGTTCTAGGCCAAAGATACCATACCATAATGATTATGCAAAACTTTAGAGCCAGACTCTCTGGGTTCATATCTTTACTAAGATCCCTAGCTGGATGACCTTAAGCAAGCATCTTAACCTGTCTGTGCTTCAGTTCCTCATCTGTAAAATGGGGATAATACCAATGCCTACCTCTGAGTGTTGTTATAAAATGAGTTTATTAACTCAGATTTTTTATAATAAGCATAAATTAACTAAAAATAATTTGATGGCTTCCCCAAGAGTTTGGTAAACCTTGGCAGCATTATAGTACATATACATATATATATATATATATATATATATATCATATAATATATATATCATATCATATATACATATATATATGTATCATGTTATTACACTTTCAACATCCATTCTGTCCTTTGATCCTCCTTATGATTTTATGAGGTTGGTTTACACATAAAGAAAATTGAAACAGAGACAAGCTAAATAACATATATAAGGTTGTCCTGGTCAGTGACTGATTTGGGATTCTAGAACCAGGTCTGCCAGATTCTTGGCCTAGTGCTCTTTTCATTATGCCATGATGGACTTGTGCAAAGGACATTATGGAAACGTGGGTTAAACCCTGACTGACTGATTAGAGTCAGTCTAACACTGACTCTCATTTTAGAGTTGGGAAAAGAAATGCTCAGGTGGTTCTGTATCCAGCCTGGGCTTGAATACATGTGTCACGGAACAAATTGCATATTTGGCAACCCAATCTCATTTATAGAAGGGTAACTTCATTGTAATTTCACCTATTAACATTCAGACTTGTGCAGGTTTCTCACGTGTTAAAGGAAAATTAAAAGTTTTCCTTGACACTGGTTTCTCTCCAGCTATCACCTTCTTTCCTTCTCTTCTCAGCAGGCTTCAAGAAGAGGGCTGTTTATTCAGGATTTCAAAGCTTTCGCTTTCTGCTTCACCTATCAATTGACTTCCCTAAGCATTCTATTAGTGTCCTTCTCATTGGCAAAGCTAGTAGACACTCTTTTGACCCTTATGCTACTTTTAACCCTGTTGACCTATAAGGTACCATACTGTTCTCATTTTTCTTTAGCTTCTCTGTCCTTTCCTTATACATTTTCTTCTATGGTTTATTTTCCTCTGTCTAATCCTTATTTACAAAGATATGTCCTTGGCCTTCTCCCTTTCTTATGTTACATTCATTCCCTGGAAAATCTCATCCCCTCACTCAGTTTCAACACCTGGAGCTAATGGCTATTAAATTTATGTCTACATCCCAGGCTCTTTTCCCCAACTCCACACTCATATATCAAACTTCCTAGCATATATTTCACAAGCAACTCCAACTCATTATTCTAAAACCAAACTAATCATTTTACCCTTGCCTCTTATCTGAAGTGCTACCATCCAACTTAGTCACCAAAGCCAGAAACCTGGCTATAATTTTTGATTCCTCTTTCTACCTTAACTCATATATCATCAATTTATCCATTCATTTAACAAATACTGAGTACCTACTTTGTTCCCAGCATTATGCTATGAGATGAGGATATAGCATCTAGGTCAGTTCCTAGGAAAGCCTCTGCCTTCATGCAACTTTCACTCAAGTACTGAGCTCAGTATTAAGCTGTGATTCACATACTAAATTAATCAAAATTTTAAATTGTGAAAATGAGAATAATAATGTGCTATGAGAGCACATCACCTGGGATCATGTAAGGCTTCCCTGAGGAGGTGATGTTTGAGTTGAAGGCTGAGGAGTGAATAGGAATTAATTAGATAAAGAGAGGGAAGAGAGCATGAGCAGGAGAGAGAGCATGTGTACAAAGCCCTGAGGCAGTGAGGAGGGTGATGTATTTGAGAATCAAAAAGAAGACCAGTGTGTAGTTGGCATGTAGAGAAACACAGGACAAAGTGGCATGAGACAAGGGAGGAGAGGTGGGCAGGAGCTTTATATGCCACAGAAAGAATTTGGACTTTTTCTTGAGATTAATGAGAAGCTATTAAAGAGTTTTCATCAGGGAAGTGACATGGTCAAATCTGGGTTTTGAAAAGATCACTCTGCCTGCTGAATAGCATATCAGAAGATTGGGGAGGCAAGTTAGGATGCTTTGGAGGTAAATGAGGCAAGAGAGGTGGTGGCTTCTATTGGATTTGTCACAGTGAGGGTCAGAGAGAGGAGTATATTAAGGGGTTAATTAGGAAGTAAAAGTAATAGGACATAGAGACTGATTAGATATGAGGGTAGGAGGTGGCAAGGTAGAGAGAATAGAAGTCCCAGGTTCCTAGTTTCTATCTTGAACAACTAAGTGAATGGTGGTATCATTTTCTGAGTTTGGAATACTACAAAGATAAACAAATTTGGGGTACAAATAGATGATTTTTAGATATCATAACTTAATTTGAAACATTTTTTACTTTCTTGGTGATACATAAAATAATAATGCCTCTTGCAATGGATGACATTAATTTTAGTTAAATTTTCTTGATGAAACCAAGAACATGGTTGAGATCACCCAGGGAGAGAATACAGACTCAGAAGAAAAGGGAGCAGAGGCCTGAGACTTGAGGATTTCTAATGTTTAAATATCCAGGAGAGGGATATGAACTGGCAAAAAGACAGAGAAAGAACAGGAAGGGGATGTGAAATCCCAGTTTTATTTTCTTTTTTAAAAACTAATTAATTACTTAATTATTTTAGAACATAGTTGATTTACAATATTATATTAGTCCTAGGTGTCCAACATAGTGATTCAATATTTTTATAGATTACACTCATTTAAAGTTATTATAAAATATTGGCTATATTCCCCAGGCTGTACAATATATCCTTATATCTTATTTATTTTTTACATAGTAGTTTGTACCTCTTAATACCCTACCCCTGTCTTGCCCCTCCCTGCTTCTGTCTCCCTACTGGTAGCCACTCGTTTGTTCTCTATATCTGAGTCTGTTTCTGTTGTTTATTCATTCACTTTGGTTTTTAGATTCCACATATAAGTGATAACATATAGTTTTTGTCTTTCTCTGCATATCATATTACACTAATACACTATGCACTGTACCTTCCAGATCCATCCGTGTTGTTGCAAATGGCAAGACTTCACTCTTTTTTACAGCTGAGTAATATTCCATTGTATATATGTATACAACACCTTCTTTATCCATTCATCTGTTGATGGACACTTAGATTGCTTGCATATATTGGCTAGTGTAAATAATGCTGCTATGAACATTGGGGTGCATATATCTTTTCAAATTAGTGTTTTTGTTTGTTTTGGCTATATACTCAGACATGGGATTACTGCATCATTTGGTAGTTCTATTTTTAGTTTTTTGAGGAATCTCCAAACTGTTTTCCACAGTGGATGTACCAATTTACATTCCCACTACTAGGGTTCCCTTTTCTCCACATCCTCACTTAAATTTGTTATTTGTGGTCTTTTTGATGATAGTAATTCTGACAGTTGTGAGATGATACCTCATTTTGGTTTTAATTTGCAATTCCCTGATTATTACTGACTTTGAGAATCTTTCCCTGTGCCTGTTGACCATCCATATGTCTTCTTTGGAAATATGTCTATTCAGGTCTTCTTCCCATTTTGAAATCAGGTTGTTTGGTTTTTTTTAGATTAAGTTATATAAGCCATTTATATATTTTATATATTAATCCCTTATTGGACATATCACTTGCAAATGCTTTTCCCATTCAGTAGGTTGTCTTTTTGTTTTGTTGATGGTTTCCTTTGCTGAGCAAAGGCTTTTAAGTTTAATTATGTCCCATTTGTTTATTTTTGCTTGTCTTTATCTTTGCGTGAAGAGATAGATCCAAAAAAATATTGTTGTGTCTTATGTAAAAGAGTGTTCTGCCTATGTTTTCTTCTAGTTTTATGGTTTTCAGTCATACATTTATGTCGTTAGTCCATTTTGAGTTTGCATTTGTATATAGTGTGAGAAAATGTTCTAATTTCATTATTTTTCATGTAACTGTCCAGTTTTTCCAGCACCACTTATTGAAGACACTGTCTTTTCCACATTTTATGTTTTTGCCTCCTTTGTTGTAGACTAATTGACAATAAGTGCATGGGTTTATTTCTGGGCTCCCTATTCCTTTCTATTGATCTATGTGTCCATTTTTGTGCCAGTACCATGCTGTTTTGATTACTGTAGCTTTGTAGTCTGTCTGAAATCAGGGAGCATGATACCTCCAACTTTGCTCTTTTTTCTCAAGATTGATTTGGCTATTTGGGATCTTTTGTGGTTCCATATTAAGTTTAGTATTATTTGTTCTAGTTCTGTGAAAAATGTCATGGGTATTTTGATAGGGATTTTATTAAATCTGTAGATTGCTTTGGGTAGTATGGCTCTTTTAACATTATTAGTCCTTGCAATCCATGAACATGGGTTATCTTCATAGTTTTATAGTTTTCAGAATATGGGTCTTTATTCCTAGTTTATTATTTTTGATACAATTTAAATAGGATTGTTTTCTTGCTTTCTCTTTCTGAGAGTTCATACTAGTGTATAGACAAGCAATGTATTTCTATGTATTAATCTTGTATCCTACATCTTTACCGAATTCATATATTACTTTTAATAGTTTTTTGGTGGAGACTTCTTGGCTTTCTATATATAGTATCATGTCATCTACAAACAGTGACAGTTTTACTTCTTTTCTTCCACTTTGGATCCCATTTATTTCTTATTCTTGTCTGATTGCTGTGGCTAGGGCTTGCAGTATTTTGTTAAATAGAAGTGGTGAGGTGCACATCCTTGTATCATTCTTGATTTTAGAGGAAAAGCTTTCAGCTTTTCAATACTGAGTATGATGTAAGCTGTGGGTTTGTTATAAATGCCCTTTATTATGTTGAGTTGTGTTCCCTCTATAACACATTCATTCAGAATTTTTATCATGAATGGATGTTGAATTTTGTCAAATGCTTTTACTCTGTCTATTGGGGTGATCATGTGATTTTTATCCTTCCTTTGGTTAATGTGGTATAACAAATTGATTGATTTGTGGATAATAAATCATACTTGCATCCCTGGAATAAAACCCACTTAATCGTGGTGTATGACCCTTTGTATATATTGTTGAATTTGGTTTGCTAATATTTTGTTGAAGATTTTTGCATTCATATTAATCAGGGATTCTGACATGTAATTTTTTTGTTTGTAGTGTCTTTGTTTTCAGATCAGGGTAATGGTGGCCTCATAGAATGAGTTTGTGAGTTTTTCCTCCTCTTTCATTTTTTGGAATAGTTTGAAAAGGATAGGTATTCACTCTTCTTTATATATTTGGTAGAATTCCCCTGTGAAGCTGTCCAGTGTAGTGATCAGTCTGTTCAGATTATCTATTTCTTCCTGATTCAGTTTTGAGTGTTGTATGTTTCTAGGAATTTATCTGTTTCTTCTAGGTTGCCGAATTTGTTGGCATACACCTGTTTGTAGTATTCTCTTAAGATTATATTTCTCTGATAATGGTTATTATTTCTCCTCTTTCTTTTTTTAGTTTGTTTATTTGGGTCCTCTCTTTTTTATCTTAATGAGCCTGATGAAGGCTTATCTATTTTGTTTATCTTTAAAAATAAAAAGCTCTTTGTTTCATTGATCTTTTCTATTTTTTTGTCTCATTTATTTCCTCTCTGACATTTATTATTATATTTTTCCTTCTGCTGACATTGGGCTTTGTTTGTTCTTCTTTTTCTAATTCCTTTAAATGGTAGATGGTAGGTTAGTTGTTTCCTTGAGAGTTTTCTCATTTCTTGAGGTATGCCTGTATTGCTATAAACTTCCCTTTTAGAAATGTTTTTACTGTGTCCCACAAATTTTGGAAAGTTGTGTTTTTATTTTAATTTGTCTTGAGGTATTTACTTATTTCCTCTTTAATTTCTTCATTGACCCATTGGCTTTTTAGTTGCCTGTTTAGTCTCCACGTGTTTGTGTTTTTCCCAGTTTTCTTCTCATAATTGATTATTTTCATAATGTTGTGTTCAGAAACGTTTTTTGGTATAATTTCTGTTCTCTTAAATTTGTTGAGACTTGTTTTATGGCCTAGCATGTGATCTCTCCTGGAGAATGTTCCATGTGCACTTGAAGAGAATGTGTATTCTTCTGTTTTTGGATGGAATGCCCTGTAGATATCTAGTAAGTCCAGTTGGTCTAATGTATCATTTAAGGCCACTCTTTCCTTAATTATTTTCTGTCTGGATGATCTATCTGTTGATATCAGTGGGGTGTCATAGTCTCCCACTATTATTGTCAATTTCTCCCTTTATATCTGTTAATATTTGCTTTATATATTTAGGTTCTCCTATATTAGATGCATATATGTTAATGAATGCTATAGTCTCTTTTTGTAGTGATCCCTTTATCATTATATAATGCCCTTCCTTGTGTTTTGTTATAGACTTAAGAAAAAAGTCTACTTTTTCTGAGATGAGTATGACTACCCCAGGTTTCTTGTCATTTCCATTTGCATGGGATATTATTCTCCATCCTCTCACTTTCAGTCTGTGTGTGTCTTCATCTCTGAAGTGAGTCTCCTGTAAGCAACATATATATGGGTCTTTTGTTTTTATCCATTCAGACATTCTGTGTCTTTTGATTGGAGCATTTAGTCCTTTTACATTTAAAGTAATGATTGGTAGGTATGTACTTATTGCCATTTAGTTACTTGTTTTCTGGTTGTTTTTGTAGTTCTCTGTTATTTTCCTCTTTTTTTTAGTTTAGTCCCTTGTGGTTTGATGATTTTCTCTAGTGGTATGCTGTATTCCTTTCTCTCCAGTTTTTGTATATATATTGTAGAATTTTGGTTTTTGGTTACCATGGTGTTCGTATATATTGAACCATAACTATATATACTTGTTTTAAACTGATAATCATTTAAGTTCAAACACATTATAAAAGCTCCACATTTTTTATTCCCTTCCTCCACGTTTTGTGTTTTTGATGCTGTATTTTACATTGTCATGTATATCTCTTAACTGTTTATTATAATTACAGCTGCTTTTAAATTTTTTATCTTTTAATCTAATTTATTTAAGTGGTTGATCCACAGCCTTTACTATATATTTGCCTTTACTAATTGGATTTTTCATTTCCTATAAATTCTTCTTGTTGTAGCCTTTTCTTTTCCACTTGAAGAAAACCTTTTAATACTTATTGTAGGATCAGTTCAGTATTGATGAATTCTTTTAGTTTTTGCTTGTTGAGAAGTTCTCCAATCTCCCCTTCAATTCTGAATGGTAACCTTGCTGGGTAGAGTATCCTAGGCTGTAGGTTTTTCCCTTTCAGCATTTTAAATATATACTGCCACTCCTTTCTGTCCTGCAAAGTTTCTGCAGAAAAATCAGCTGATAGTTTTACGGAGTTCCTTTGTATGTGACTCTTTTTCTCTTGTTGCCTTTAGAATTCTCTCCTTATCTTTAACTTTCTACTTTAATTATCATTTGTCTTGGTGTGAGTCTCTTTGGGTTCATTCTTGTTTGGGGAACTCTATATGCTTCCTATACCTGGATATCTGTTTCCTTCTTCAGGTTCATGAAGCTCTTAGGCATAATTTTATCAAATACATTGTCTATCATTTTCTCTCTTTTCTCCTTTGTGACCCCTATAATGTGAATGTTAGTATGTTTTTATGTTGTCTCAGAGGTTTCTTCAACTGTCCTCATTTTTTAAGTTTTCTTCTTTCTGTTCTGATTGGGTGATTTCTATTATTCTATGTTCCAGGTCACTTATATGTTCTTCTGTATCCCCTAGTCTACTGTTAGCTCCTTCTAGTGTATTTTTCATTTCAGTTATTGTATTCTTCAGCTCTGATTGGTTCTCTTTTATATTTTCTATTTTCTTGTTAAAATTCTCATTGTGTTTATTCTTTTCCCAAGTTCAGTTAGCATTCTTATTACTAATGCTTTCATCTTTATCTGGTAAATTATCTCTTCTTTTAGTAGGGTTTTTGTGAATTTTTTTCGTGTTTTTTTATTTTGTTTGTTTGAAATACATTTCTTTGTCTTCTCATTTTGCTTAACTTTCTCTGTCTTTATGAAAGTAGGTGAAACAGTTACTTATCATGAGTTTGAAGGGGTGTCCTTGTGTGAGAGTGTCCCTGTGCAGTATGCATGTACCCAGTGGCTTTGGTGGGAGAGTTGGATCTGAGTGAACACAGGTCAGGTCATCACCCAGGGTGTGCTGGCAGTTACCACCTTGGTGGGAGGTAGGGATAGAGATGGAGGGACTAGATCCAGAGCCAGGGATGAGCTAGGGCTTCTCCTGTGTTCAGTGGCAGTCACTGCCCTATATGGGGTGGACTTGTAGCCCAAGGTGCTGGGGCAGAAGCCCTGAGGGCTGGGTCCAAGTTGGTTCCATTCCCTCTAAGTGTAGGTACCCTCCCCTTCCCTCTGCAAAGGCACCTCTTCCCTATTGGAGAGCAGCACTAGAGCAAGAGGGACTGGGGTAGGTGGGCAGTGTGGGCCAGGGTACGTGCTGGGACAGTTCAGAAAAACCAGTTAAAGCCCCAGGTAGTTTCCAGTCTACTGTTGCCATGTGCCAGCAAGCGTCTCCCTCTTGGCATTCATAGGCAGGGTCAGGTCCAAGCTGGCTCCACTTTCTCCAAGTTCATGCACTCCCCCCACCCCAAAATAGCATTTCCACCTCAGTGGGGAGCAGTGCTGGAGCAAGAAGGAAAAGAGTGGGTGCCTGATGTGAGTGGGGCATGCTATGGGACAGTCTTGGCAAGCTATTCAAAACCCCAGGCAATGCTCAATCTCCTGCCTCTGCGTGCACCCTGGCAATGGCCACTCTGGCCCTGTTCAGAGGCAAGACCAGATCTGAGTGCACTCTCCTTGGCAATGGCATCTTCACCCCAATAACGAGTGGTGCCAGAGCCAGGGGGCTGGAACCAGCACCTGGCATGGGCCAGGGCCTGTGCTGGGATAATCCAGGCTAGTTGGTCAGAGCCCCAGGCAGTTTTCAATCTGCTGCCTCGGCATGTGTACTGGTAATGACTGCCTTCACCCTGTTCAGAGGCAGGATGAGGTCCAAGCTGGCTATGTTCTCTCTAAATGTGCACTCTCTCCTTGGCAATGGCAGCCTTCACCTTTATGGAGAGCTGTGAGGGAGCAAGAGGGGCTGGAGCAGGCACTCAGTGCAGGCTGTGGTGTTTTCTGGGGAAGTCATGGGAAAGTGGCTAGAGACCCAGATGTTTTCAGTCTGCTTCCTCTCCCTTGTTCCTGGGAGTAAGCAAGTGTGTGCATGTGCTCTTCACAAATGGAGTCTTGGTTTCTTACAGCCCTCCTGTAAGTCCCACTGGTTTTCAAGCCAGCTAAGGGGACTGATCTTTCCATTGTTGGACTCCAGGGCTGAGGTGCCCAACATGTGGCTCTAACCCCTCTTTCCCCAGGGAAGATCCCTGAGCCCATGATATCCCCTTCCTCTTCTGTGTCCACTGCTAGGGGTGTGGGTCCCTACCTGATTGCATCTCTTCCCTTACTTCCTGATTCTGTGTGGATTTTTCTTTATAGCTGTGGTTGTAGAAGAGCCTTTCTGTCAGTCTTCAGTTTGCCTTCAGAGAGAGCTGCTCTACCTATAGTTGTATCTTTGATGTGTATGTGGGGGAATGTGAGCTCAACGTCCTATACTCCACCATTTTTGATCTCCTTCCCTGTTTTTACTTTCTAGTTCCTCTTAACATCTTTTCTTCTACTTTTTAATTCTATCATCTGTTCTGTATTTGTTAGTGGTGTCTTTTTTGTTTTGGGAGGTTTTTCTTAGAGAGGTTTCCCTTCTCTTCTCATTCTAAGTGTGTGATGTAAAAATGAACATCTTTCGGGGCTTCCCTGGTGGCACAGTGGTTGAGAGTCCGCCTGCCGATGCAGGGGGCGCGGGTTAATGCCCTGGTCCGAGAGGATCCCACATGCCGCAGAGCGGCTGGTCCCGTGAGCCATGGCCGCTGAGCCTGCGCGTCCGGAGTCTGTGCTCCGCAACGGGAGAGGCCACAGCAGTGAGAGACCCGTGTACTGGAAAAAAAATAAAAAATAAAAAATAAAATAAAAAAAATAAAAATGAACATCTTTCATATGTTGGCACACTCAGATCTTAAGGGAGTAGGATCTTTTTTTTTTTTTTTTTTTGCGGTACGCAGGCCTCTCACTGCTGTGGCCTCTCTCGTTATAGAGCACAGGATCTGGATGCACAGGCCCAGAGGCCATGGCTCACGGGCCCAGCCACTCCATGGCATGTAGGATCCTCCTGGACTGGGGCACGAACCCGTGTCCCCTGCATTGGCAGGCGGACTCTCAACCACTGCGCCACCAGGGAAGCCCAGGAGTAGGATCCTTTGTTAATAGATCCGGCCATCAGGTGATGGTCATCTAACCATTATTATTATTTGTTGTAACTGATCCATTTTAGAACAGGTGGAAAGACTCTCCCTTATGATCAACATCTGGTCAATAAAGTTCTCTTACAGTCAAGTATCTACAAAGGCTTATATAGGCAGTGGTAATCTTTCACCTTGATTTTTGAGCATTAACCACAAGGTTCAAGACCAGGAAACGATGGACTACAGAGTCATTAGGTTGAGCTGGCTAAGATTTTTCCCACAAGCTGGCCACATTGTTTCACCCAACCATGGGCTGATTGGCAAGAAGGATCTAGGGACATAGTCAAGCTAATTATAACACAGGGACAACTGTCACTTTTATCAACTGTAATACTTGACCAGGATAAAGCATATTTCTAGTTCATTCACTCTGATAGTGGACCACATAATTTGGTCACTTTAGGCTATAGATACAAGGTTTTGGTCTTGGACATGTGAGGAAACTCAATCTCTCATACTGCTGAAGACACCCAAGTCATTTAATCCTAGACCAGACATCTGAGTTTATTTGAATGACACAGGAATTCTCTAACACATATTCATGATTAGCTGTATTAGATGACCAGGAAGTTGAATGGTGTCTTCATACTTGACAAGGAATTTGGGATAAGCTGAAGTGGTATCAATATAACTTGTATCAAAGTTTTCAAGTCACTGTACATGTTTCTAGAAGACTCAGTTCTCTATGCCTAGGGAGACACTGCAGAACCACTAACTACTTCCACTTCAGACTCCTCCCATTCCTAGGAATTCCCTTTTCCATCACAACACACCAAAAATTTAAAAAAAGAAAAATTTCGGGCTTCCCTGGTGGCGCAGTTGTTGAGAGTCCACCTGCCGATGCAGGGGATGTGGGTTTGTGCCCTAGTCTGGGAAGATCCCACATGCCGTGGAGCTGCTGGGCCCATGAGGCATGGACACTGAGCCTGCGCGTCCAGAGCCTGTGCTTTGCAATGGGAGAGGCCACAACAGTAAGAGGCCTGTGTACTACAAAAAAAAAAAAGAAAGAAAAGAAAAGAAAAGAAAAATTTCAAGGAAAACTTGTTTATTTTTTATTGGGTGCATTTTATCTTAAACTTATCTTTTATGCTTACTTTTCTTCAAATTTGGCTACATTACATTGCCTTTTTTTAACATCTTTATTGGAGTATAATTGCTTTACAATGGTGTGTTAGATTCTGCTTTATAACAAAGTGGATCAGCTATACATCTACATATATCCCCATATCTCCTCCCTCTAGCATCTCCCTCCCACTCTCCCTATCCCAACCCTCTAGGTGGTCACAAAGCACCGAGCTGTTCTGCCTGTGCTATGTGGCTGCTTTCCACTAGCTATCTATTTTACATTTAGTAGTGTATATATGTCCGTTTCACTCTCTCCTTCATCACAGTTTACCCTTCCCCCACCCTGTGTCCTCAAGTCCATTCTATACGTCTATGTCTTTATTCCTGTCCTGACCCTAGGTTTTTCAGAGACTTTTTTTTTTTAGATTCCATATATATGTGTTAGCATACAGTATTTGTTTTTCTCTTTCTGACTTACTTCATTCTGTATGATAGACTCTAGGACAATCCACCTCACTACAAATAACTCACTTTAGTTTTTTTTTTTTTATGGCTGAGAAATATTCCATTGTATATATGTGGCGCATCTACTTTATCCATTAATCTGTCAATGGACAGTTAGGTTGCTTCCATGTCTGGCTATTGCAAATTGAGCTTCAATGAACACTGTGGTACATCACTCCTTGAATTATGGTTTTGTCAGGATATATGCCCAGTAGTGGGATTGCTGGGTCATATGGTAGTTTTACTTATTGTTTTTTAAGGAACCTCCATACTGTTCTCTATAGTAGCTGTATTAATTTACATTCCCACCAACAGTGCAAGAGGGTTCCCTTTTCTCCACACCCTCTCCAGCATTATTGTTTGTAGATTTTTTGATGATGGCCATACTGACCAGTGTGAGAGGATATCTCATGTAGTTTTGATTTGCATTTATCTAATGATTAATGATGTTGAACATCCTTTCATATGTTTGTGGGCTATCTGTATATCTTCCTTGGAGAAATGTCTACTTAGGTTTTCTGCATATTTTCTTTTTATTTATTTATTTATTTATTTATTTTCAATTTTTTGCTTCATAACAAATTTAATCAGTTATACATGTACATATGTTCCCATATCCCCTCCCTTTTGCGTCTCCCTCCCACCCTCCCTATCCCACCCCTCCAGGCGGTCACAAAGCACCGAGCTGATCTCCCTGTGCTATGCGGCTGCTTCCCACTAGCTATCTACCTTACATTTGGTAGTGTATATATGTCCATGCCGCTCTTTCACTTTGTCACAGCTTAACCTTCCCCCTCCCCATATCCTCAAGTCCATTCTCTAGTAGGTCTGTGTCTTTATTCCTGTCTTACCACTATGTTCTTCATGACATTTTTCTTTCTTAAATTCCATATATATGTGTCAGCATAGAGTATTTGTCTTTCTCTTTCTGACTTACTTCACTCTGTATGACAGACTCTAGGTCCATCCACCTCATTACAAATAGCTCAATTTCATTTCTTTTTATGGCTGAGTAATATTCCATTGTATATATGTGCCACATCTTCTTTACCCATTCATCTGATGATGGACACTTAGGTTGTTTCCATCTCCAGGCTATTGTAAATAGGGCTGCTATGAACATTTTGGTACATGTCTCTTTTTGAATTATGGTTTTCTCAGGGTATATGCCCAGTAGTGGGATTACTGGGGCATATGGTAGTTCTATTTGTAGTTTTTTTAAGGAACCTCCATACCGTTCTCCATAGTGGCTGTACCAATTCACATTCCCACCAGCAGTGCAAGAGTGTTCCTTTTTTTCCACACCCTCTCCAGCATTTATTGTTTCTAGATTTCTTGATGATGGCCATTCTGACTGGTGTGAGATGATATCTCATTGTAGTTTTGATTTGCATTTCTCTAATGAGCAAAGATGTTGAGCATCCTTTCATGTGTTTGTTGGCAGTCTGTATATCTTCTGTGGAGAAATGTCTATTTAGGTCTTCTGCCCATTTTTGGATTGGGTTGTTTGTTTTTTTGCCATTGAGCTGCATGAGCTGCTTATAAATTTTGGAGATTAATCCTTTGTCAGTTGCTTCATTTACAAATATTTTCTCCCATTCTGAGGGTTGTCTTTTGGTCTTGTTTATGGTTTCCTTTGCTGTGCAAAAGCTTTTAAGTTTCATTAGGTCCCATGTGTTTATTTCTGTCTTTATCTCCATTGCTCTAGGAGGTGGGTCAAAAAGGATCTTGCTGTGATTTATGTCATAGAGTGTTCTGCCTATGTTTTCCTCTAAGAGTTTGATAGTGTCTGGCCTTACATTTAGGTCTTTAATCCATTTTGAGCTTATTTTTGTGTATGGTGTTAGGGAGTGATCTAATCTCATACTTTTACATGTCCCTATCCAGTTTTCCCAGCACCACTTATTGAAGAGACTGTCCTTTCTCCACTGTACATTCCTGCCTCCTTTATCAAAGATAAGGTGACCATATGTCCGTGGGTTTATCTCTGGGCTTTCTATCCTGTTCCATTGATCTATCTTTCTGTTTTTGTGCCAGTACCATACTGTCTTGATTACTGTAGCTTTGTAGTATAGTCTGAAGTCAGGGAGCCTGATTCCTCCAGCTCCATTTTTCGTTCTCAAGATTGCTTTGGCTATTCGGGGTCTTTTGTGTTTCCATAAAAATTGTGAAATTTTTTGCTCTAGTTCTGTGAAAAATGCCAGTGGTAGTTTGAGAAGGATTGCATTGAATCTGTAGATTGCTTTGGGTAGTAGAGTCATTTTCACAATGTTGATTCTTCCAATCCAAGAACATGGTACATCTCTCCATCTATTTGTATCATCTTTAATTTCTTTCATCAGTGTCTTATAATTTTCTGCATACAGGTCTTTTGTCTCCTTAGGTAGGTTTATTCCTAGATATTTTATTCTTTTTGTTGCAGTGGTAAATGGGAGTGTTTTCTTGATTTCACTTTCAGATTTTTCATCATTAGTATATAGGAATGCCAGAGATTTCTGTGCATTAATTTTGTATCCTGCAACTTTACCAAATTCATTGATTAGCTCTAGTAGTTTTCTGGTAGCATCTTTAGGATTCTCTATGTATAGTATCATGTCATCTGCAAACAGTGACAGCTTTACTTCTTCTTTTCCAATTTGGATTCCTTTTATTTCCATTTCTTCTCTGATTGCTGTGGCTAAAACTTCCAAAACTATGTTGAATAAGAGTGGTGAGAGTGGGCAACCTTGTCTTGTTCCTGATCTTAGTGGAAATGGTTTCAGTTTTTCACCATTGAGGACAATGCTGGCTCTGGGTTTGTCATATATGGCCTTTATTATGCTGAGGAAAGTTCCCTCTATGCCTACTTTCTGCAGGGTTTTTATCATAAATGGGTGTTGAATTTTGTCAAAAGCTTTCTCTGCATCTATTGAGATGATCATATGGTTTTTCTCCTTCAATTTGTTAATATGGTGTATCACGTTGATTGATTTGCGTATATTGAAGAATCCTTGCATTTCTGGAATAAACCCCACTTCATCATGGTGTATGATCCTTTTAATGTGCTGTTGGATTCTGTTTGCTAGTATTTTGTTGAGGATTTTTGCATCTATGTTCATCAGTGATATTGGCCTGTAGTTTTCTTTCTTTGTGACATCCTTGCCTGGTTTTGGTATCAAGGTGATGGTGGCCTCGTAGAATGAGTTTGGGAGTGTTCCTCCCTCTGCTATATTTTGGAAGAGTTTGAGAAGGATAGGTGTTAGCTCTTCTCTAAATGCTTGATAGAATTCGCCTGTGAAGCCATCTGGTCCTGGGCTTTTGTGTGTTGGAAGATTTTTAATCACAGTTTCAATTTCAGTGCTTGTGATTGGTCTGTTCATATTTTCTATTTCTTCCTGATTCAGTCTTGGCAGGTTGTGCATGTCTAAGAATTTGTCCATTTCTTCCAGGTTGTCCATTTTATTGGCATAGACTTGCTTGGAGTAATCTCTCATGATCTTTTGTATTTCTGCAGTGTCAGTTGTTACTTCTCCTTTTTCATTTCTAATTCTATTGATTTGAGTCTTCTCCCTTTTTTTCTTGATGAGTCTGGCTAATGGTTTATCAATTTTGTTTATCTTCTCAAAGAACCAGCTTTTAGTTTTATTGATCTTTGCTATCATTTCCTTCATTTCTTTTTCATTTTTTTCTGATCTGATTTTTATGATTTCTTTCCTTCTGCTAACTTTGGGATGTTTTTGTTCTTCTTTCTCTAATTGCTTTAGGTGCAAGGTTAGGTTGTTTATTCGAGATGATTCCTGTTTCTTAAGGTGGGATTGTATTGCTATAAACTTCCCCCTTAAAACTGATTTTGCTGCGTCCCATAGGTTTTGGGTCGTCGTGTCTCCATTGTCATTTGTTTCTAGGTATTTTTTAATTTCCCCTTTGATTTCTTCAGTGATCACTTTGTTATTAAGTAGTGTATTGTTTAGCCTCCATGTGTTTGTATTTTTTACAGCTCTTTTCCTGTAATTGATATCTAGTCTCATAGCATTGTGGTCGGAAAAGATACTTGATACAATTTCAATTTTCTTAAATTTACCAAGGCTTGATTTGTGACCCAAGATATGATCTATCCTGGAGAATGTTCCATGAGCACTTGAGAAAAATGTGTATTCTGTTGTTTTTGGATGGAATGTCCTATAAATATCAATTAAGTCCATCTTGTTTAATGTATCATTTAAAGCTTGTGTTTCCTTATTTATTTTCATTTTGGATGATCTGTCCATTGGTGAAAGTTGGGTGTTAAAGTCCCCTACTATGATTGTGTTACTGTCGATTTCTCCTTTTATGGCTGTTAGTATTTGCCTTATGTATTGAGGTGCTCCTATGTTTGGTGCATAAATATTTAAAATTGTTATATCTTCTCCTTGGATCGATCCCTTGATCATTATGTAGTGTCCTTCTTTGTCTCTTCTAGTAGTCTTTATTTTCAAGTCTATTTTGTCTGATATGAGAATTGCTACTCCAGCTTTCTTTTGGTTTCCATTTGCATGGAATATCTTTTTCCATCCCCTTACTTTCAGTCTGTATGTGTCTCTAGGTCTGAAGTGGGTCTCTTGTAGACAGCATATATATGGGTCTTGTTTTTGTATCCATTCAGCCAATCTGTGTCTTTTGGTGGGAGCATTTAGTCCATTTACATTTAAGGTAATTATTGATATGTATGTTCCTATTCCCATTTTCTTAATTGTTTTGGGTTCGTTATTGTAGGTCTTTTCCTTCTGTTGTGTTTCTTGCCTAGAGAAGTTCCTTTAGCATTTGTTGTAAAGCTGGTTTGGTGGTGCTGAACTCTCTCAGCTTTTGCTTGTCTGTAAAGGTTTTAATTTCTCCATCAAATCTGAATGAGATCCTTGCTGGGTAGAGTAATCTTGGTTGCAGGTTTTTCTCCTTCATCACTTTAATTATGTCCTGCCACTCCCTTCTGGCTTGTAGAGTTTCTGCTGAGAGATTAGCTGTTATCCTGATGGGGATTCCCTTGTGTGTTATTTGTTGTTTTTGCCTTGCTGCTTTTAATATGATTTCTTTGTGTTTAATTTTTGACAGTTTGATTAATATGTGTCTTGGCGTATTTCTCCTTGGATTTATTCTGTATGGGACTCTCTGTGCCTCCTGGACTTGATTAACTATTTCCTTTCCCATATTGGGGAAGTTTTCAACTATAATCTCTTCAAATATTTTCTCAGTCCCTTTCTTTTTCTCTTCTTCTTCTGGAACCCCTATAATTCGAATGTTGGTGCGTTTAATGTTGTCCCAGAGGTCTCTGAGACTGTCCTCTGTTCTTTTCATTCTTTTTTCTTTATTTTGCTCTGCAGCAGTTATTTCCACTATTTTATCTTCCACCTCACTTATCTGTTCTTCTGCCTCAGTTATCCTGCTATTGATCCCATCTAGAGTATTTATTATTTCATTTATTGTGTTTTTAATTGATGCTTGATTCATCTTTAGTCCTTCTAGGTCCTTGTTAACTGTTTCTTGCATTTTGTCTATTCTATTTCCAAGATTTTGGATCTGGGAAATAGAATCTTTGATCATCTTTAACATCATTATTCTGAATTCTTTTTCAGGTAGACTGCCTATTACCTCTTCATTTGTTAGATCTGGTGGGTTTTTATCTTGCTCCTTCTCCTGCTGTGTGTTTTTCTGTCTTCTCATTTTGCTTATGTCACTGTGTTTGGGGTCTCCTTTTTGCAGGCTGCAGGTTCGTAGTTCCCGTTGTTTTTGGTGTCTGTCCCCAGTGGCTAAGGTTGGTTTAGTGGGTTGTGTAGGCTTCCTGGTGGAGGGGACTAGTGCCTGTGTTCTGGTGGGTGAGGCTGGATCTTGTCTTTCTGGTGGGCAGGTCCACGTCTGGTGGTGTGTTTTGGGGTGTCTGTGGACTTTTTATGATTTTAGGCAGCCTCTCTGCTAATGGGTGACGTTGTGTTACTGTCTTGCTAGTTGTTTGGCATAGGGTGTCCAGCACTGTAGCTTGCTGGTCGTTGAGTGAAGCTGGGTGCTGGTGTTGAGATGGAGATCTCTGGGAGATTTTCGCCGTTTGATATTATGTGGAGCTGGGAGGTCTCTTGTGGACCAGTGTCCTGAAGTTGGCTCTCCCACCTCAGAGGCACAGCACTGACTCCTGGCTCCTCAATTTGGGATGATTTGTTGTCCATTCATGTATTCCACAGATGCAGGGTACATCAAGTTGATTGTGGAGCTTTAATCTGCTGCTTCTGAGGCAGCTGGGAGAGGTTTCCCTTTCTCTTCTTTGTTCTCACAGCTCCTGAGTCTCAGCTTTGGATTTGGCCCCGCCTCTGCGTGTAGGTCACCGGAGGGCGTCTGTTCTTCGCTCAGACAGGACAGGGTTAAAGGAGCAGCCTCTTCGGGGACTCTGGCTCACTCAGGCCGGGCGGGAGGGAGGGGCACCGAGTGCGGGGCGAGCCTGCAGCGGCACAGGTTGGCGTGACGTTGCACCAGCCTGAGGCGCGCCGTGCGTTCTCCCAGGTTAGCCGCCCCTGGATCCCGGGACCCCGGCAGTGGCGGGCTGCACAGGCTCCCGGAAGGGCAGTGTGGACAGTGACCTGCGCTCGCACACAGGCTTCTTGGCGGCGGCAGCAGCAGCCCCAGCGTTCCATGCCCGTCTCTGGGCTCCGCGCTTTCAGTCGTGAGTCGCGCCCGTCTGTGGAGCCCCTTTAAGCAGCGCTCTTAATCCCCTCTCCTCGCGCACCAGGAAACCAAGAGGGAAGAAAAAGTCTCTTGCCTCTTCGGCAGCTCCAGAGTTTTCCTGGACTCCCTGCCGGCTAGCTGTGGCTCATTAGCCCCCTTCCGGCTGAGTTCTCGCCGCCAGTCCCAGTCCTCTCCCTGCGCTCTGACCGAAGCCCGAGCCTCAGCTTCCAGCGCCGCCGGGGCGAGCAGACAAGCCTCTCGGGCTGGTGAGTGCCGCTCGGCACCGATCCTCTGTGCGGGAATCTCTCCGCTTTGCCCTACCCAGGTATGTGGGGAGTTTCTTGCCTTTTGGGAGGTCTGGGGTCTTCTGCCAGCGTTCAGTAGGTGTTCTGTAGGAGTTGTTCCACGTGTAGCTGTATTTCTGGTGTATCCGTGGGGAGGACGGTGATCTCCGCGTCTTACTCTTCTGCCATCTTACCCGGAAGCTTCTGCATATTTTCGAATTAGTTTCTTTTTTTTTTTTTTTTTTTTGATATTGAGCTGCAAGAGCTACTTGTAAATTTTGGAGATTAATCCTTTCTCAGTTTCTTCATTTGCGAATATTTTCTCCCATTCTGAGGGTTGTCTTTTCATCTTGTTTATGTTTTCCTTTGTTGTGCAAAAGCTTTTAAATTTCTTTAGGTCCCATTTGTTTATTTTTGTTTTTATTTCCATTTCTCTGGAAGGTGGTCAAAAAGGATCTTGCTGTGATTTATGTCATAGAGTGTTCTAGCTATGTTTTTCCTCTAAGAGTTCTATAGTGTCTGATCTTACATTTATGTCATTAATCCATTTTGAGTTTATTTTTGTGTATGGTATTAGGGAGTGTTCTAATTTCATTCTTTTACATGTAGTTGTCCAGTTTTCCCAGCACCACTTATTGAAGAGGCTGTCTTTTCTCCATTATATGTTCTTGCCTCCTTTATCAAAGATAAGGTGACCATATGTGCATGGTTTTATCTCTGGGCTTTCTATGCTGTCCCATTGATCTATATTTCTGTTTTTGTGCCTTTACCATACTGTCTTCATTACTGTAGCTTTGTAGTGTAGTCTGAAGTTCAGGAGCCTGATTCCTCCATCTCCATTATTCCTTCTCAAGATTGCTTTGGCTATTCAAGTTATTTTTGTTTCAGTACAAATGGTGAAAATTTTCTTCTAGTTCTCTGAAAAATGCAATTGGTAGTTTGATTGGGATTGCATTGAATCTGTACATTGCTTTGGGTAGTACACTCATTTTCACAATGTTGATTCTTCTAATCTAAGACTTGGTATTTCTCTCCATCTGTTTGTATCATCTTTAATTTCTTTCATCAGTGTTTTACAGTTTTCTTCATACAGCTTTTTGTCTCCTTAGGTAGGATTATTCCTAGGTATTTTATTCTTTTTGTTGTGATGGTAAATGGGGGTGTTTCCTTAATTTCTCTTTCAGATTTTTCATCGTCAGTGTGTAGGAATGCAAGAGAGTTCTGTGGATTAATTTTTTATCCTTGTACTTTACCAGATTCATTGATTAGCTGTAGTAGTTTTCTCGTGGCATATTTAGGATTCTGTACGTATAATATCATGTCGTCTGCAAACAGTGACAGCTTTACGCCTTCTTTCCTGATTTGGATTCCTTTTATTTATTTTTCTTCTGTGATTGCTGTGGCTATCCAAAACTATGTTGAATAATAGTGGTGAGGGTGGACAATCTTGTCTTGTTCCTAATCTTAGAGGAAATTGTTTCAGTTTCTCACCATTGAAAATGACATTGGCTGTGGGTTTTTGATATATGGCCTTTATTATGTTGAGGTAAGTTCCCTCTGTGCCTACTTTGAAGAGTTTTTATCATAAATGGGTGTTGAATTTTGTCAAAAGGTTTTTCTGCATCGCTTGAGATGATCATATGCTTTTTCTCCTTCAATTTGTTAATATGGTATATCACATTGACTGATTTGTGTATACTGAAGAATCCTTGCATTCCTGGGAAAAACTGCACTTCATCATGGTGTATGAACCTTTTAATATGGTGTTGTATTCTGGTTGCTAGTATTTTGTTGAGGATTTTTGCATGTGTATTCATCAGTGATATTTGCCTGTAGTTTTCTTTCTTTGTGACATGTCTGTCTGGTTTTGGTTTCAGGGTGATGGTGGCCTCTTAGAATGCATTGGGAGTGTTCCTCCCTCTGCTATATTTTGGAAGAGTTTGAGAAGCATAGGTGTTAGCTCTTCTCTAAATATTTGATAGAATACATCTGTGTAGCCATCTGGTCCTGGACATTTGTTTGTTGGAAGATTTTTAATCACATTCTCAATTTCAGTGCTGGTAATTTGTCTGATTATATTTTCTATTTCTTCCTGGTTCAGTCTCAGAAAGTTGTGCTTTACTAAGAATGTGTCCAGTTCTTCCAAGTTGTCCATTTTATTGACATATATTTGCTTGTAGTAATCGCTCATGATCTCTTGTATTTCTAGTGTCAGTTATTACTTCTCCTTTCTCATTTGTAATTCTATTGATTTGAGTCTTCTCCCTTTGTTTCTTGATGAGTCTGGCTAATGGTTTATCAATTTTGTTTATCTTCTCAAAGAACCGGCTTTTAGTTTTATTGATCTTTGCTATTGTTTTCTTCATTTCTTTTATAATTTATTTGTATTCTGATCTTTATGATTTCTTTCCTTCTGCTAATTTTGTGGGTTTTATGTTCTTCTTTCTCTAGTTGCTTTAGGTGTAAAGTTAGGTTGTTTATTTGAGATGTTTCTTGTTTCTTGAAGTAGGATTGTATTGCTATAAACTTCCCTCTTATAATTGCTTTTGCTGCATCCCATAGGTTTTGTATCATTGTGTTTTCATTGGCATTTTTTTCTAGGTATTTTTTATTTCCTTTTTGATTTCTTCGGTGATCTCTTGGTTATTTAGTAGTGTATTGTTTAGCCTTTATGTGTTTGTATTTATAACAGATTTTTTCCTGTAATTGCTATCTAGTCTCATAGCACTGTGGTCAGAAAATATACTTGATATGATTTCAATTTTCTTAAATTTACCAAGGATTGATTTGTGACCCAAGATATGATCTATCCTGGAAAATGTTCCATGAGCACTTGAGAAAAAAGTGTATTCTGTTGTTTTGGGATGGAATGTCCTATAAATATCAATTAAGTCCCTCTTGTTTAACGTGTCATTTAAAGCTTGTTTGTCCTTATTTATTTCCATATTGGATGATATGTCTATTGGTGAAAGTAGGGTGTTAAAGTCCCCTAATATGATTGTGTTACTACTTATTTCCCCATTTATGGCTGTTAACATTTTCCTTATGTATTGTAGTGTTCCTATGTTGGATGCATAAATATTTACAATTGTTCTATCTTTTTCTTGGATTGATCTCTTGATCATTATGTAGTGTCATTATTTGTCTCTTACAATAGTCTTTATTTTAAAGTCTATTTTGTCTGATATGAGAGCTGCTACTCCAGCTTTCTTTTGATTTCCATTTTTATGGACTATCTTTTTCCATCCCCTCACATTCAGTCTGTATGTGTCCCTAGGTCAGAATTGTCTCTTGTAGACAGCATATATACTGGTCTTGGTTTTGTACCCATTCAGCCAGTCTATGTCTTTTGGTGGGGGCATTTAATCCATTTACATTTAAGGTAGTTATCGATATGTATGTTCCTATTACCATTTTCTAAATTTTGGGGGGTTTGTTATTGTAGGTCTCTTCCTTCTCTTGCGTTTACTGCCTAGAGAAGTTCCTTTAGCATTTGTTGTAAAGCTGTTTTGCTGGTCCTGAATTCTCTTTGCTTTTGCTTCTCTGTAAAGTTTTGATTTCTTCATTGAATCTGTATGTGATCCTTGCTGGGTACAGTAGTCTTGCTTGTAGGTTTTTCCCTCCATCACTTTATATATGTCTTGCCTCTCCCTTCTGGCTGGCAGAGTTTCTGCTGAAAGTTCATCTATTAACCTTATGGGGATTGCCTTGTATATTATTTGTTGTTATTCCCTTGCTGATTGTCATATTTCTTCTTTGTATTTAATTTTGATAGCTTGATTAATATGTGTCTTGGCTTGTTTCTCCTTGAATTTATCCTCTATGGGACTCTCTGTGCTTCCTAGACTTGGTTAACTATTTCCTTTCCCATATTAGGGAAGTATTCAACTATAACCTCTTCAAATATTTTGTCAGTTCCTTTCTTTTTCTCTTCTTCTGGAACCCCTATAATTCGAATGTTCATGCATTCAGTGTTGTCCCAGAAGTCTCTGAGATTGTCCTCAGTTCTTTTCTTTCTTTTTTCTTTATTCTGCTCTGTGGTAGTTATTTCCACTATTTTATCTTCCAGGTCACTTATCAATTCTTCTTCCTCAGTTATTCTATGATTGATTTTTTCTAGAGACTTTTTAATTTCATTTTTTGTGTTGTTCATTATGGTTTGTTTCCTCTTTAGTTCTTCTAGGTCCTTGTTAAACGTTCCTTGTGTTTTCTCCATTCTATTTCCAAGATTTTGCATCATCTTTACTATCATTACTCTGAATTATTTTTTCAGGTAGATTGCCTATTTTCTCTTCATTTGTTTGTTCTTGTGGGTTTTTACCTTGCTCCTTCTTCTGCTGTGTGTTTCTCTGTCTTCTCATTTTGCTTAACTTATTGTGTTTGGGGTCTCCTTTTCGAAGACTCCAGGTTCGTAATTCCCATTGTTTTTGGTGTCTGCCCCCAGTGGCTAAGGTTGTTCCAGTGCATTGTGTATCCTTCCTGGTGGAGGGGACTGGTGCCTGTATTCTGCTGGATGAGGCTGGATCTTGTCTTTCTGCTGGGCAGGACCGTATCTGTTGGTGTGTTTTGGGTTGTCTATGACCTTGTTATGATTTTAGGAAGCCTCTCTGCTAATGGGTGGGTTAGTGTTCCTGTCTTTCTAGTTGTTTGGAGTATGGTGTTTAGCACTGTAGCTTGCTGCTCATTGAGTTGAGCTGGGTCTTAATGTTGAGATGGAGATCTCTGGGTGAGCTTTTGCTGTTTGATATTACATGGGGCTGGGAGGTCTCTGGTTGACCAATGTCCTGAACTCGGCTCTCCCACCTCAGAAGCACAGCCCTGACACCCATCTGGAACACCAAGACCCTATCAGCCACACAGCTCAGAAGAAAAGGGAGAAAAAAGGAAAGAAAGGAAAAACAAAATTAAATTAAATTAAAGTTATTAAAATAAAAAATCAAAAAATTATTGAAATTAAAAACAATTGAAAAGTAATTTAGAAAAATAAATAAAGAAAGAAAGAAGAGAGCAACGAAACCAAAAAAAACAAACAAAAAAACAAATCCACAAATGATAACAAGAGCTAAAAAGCTATCCAAAAAGAAACGAAAAAATGGACAGACAGGACCCTAGGATAAATGGCTAAAGCAAAGCTATACATACAAAATCACACAAAATCCATCACCTCAATTTTGTGATGCTGCATTGTCTATTCACTGATTCCAGAGATGCTGGGTACATCAAGGTGATTGTGGAGTTTTAATCTGCTGCTCCTGAAGCTTCTAGGAGAAATTTCCCTTTCTCTTCTTTGTTCCTTCGCAAAGCTCTTTGGGTTCAGCTTTATATTTGGCCCACCTCTGAGTGTAGGTCGCCTGAGGCCATCTGTTCTTACCTCATTCAGGACTGTGTTAAAGTAGCAGCTGATTAGGGTCTCTGGCTCACTCAAGACGGGATGGGTGGGAGGGAGGGTTACGGAAGCGGGTGGGAGGCAAGCCTGTTGCGGTAGAGCCCATCATGACATTGCAACAGCCTGAGGCACGCCGTGTGTTCTCCCGGGGAAGTTGTTCCTGAGTCACGGGACCCTGGCAGTGGCGGGCTGCACAGGCTCCCGGGAGCAGAGGTGTGGATAGTGACCTGTGCCTGCACACCGGCTTCTTGGTGGCTGCAGCAGCAGCCTTAGCATTTCATGCCCGTCTCTGGTGTCTGCGCTGGTGGCCACGGCTCGCACCCGTCTCTGGACCTTGTTCAGGCGGTGCTTTGAATCCCCTCTCCTCGCACACCCTGAAACAATGGTCTCTTGCCTCTTCGGCAGCTCCAGACTTTTTCCAGGACTCCCTCCAGGCTAGCTGTGGTGCACTAACCCCTTCAGGCTGTGTTCACGCTGCCAGTCCTCTCCCTGCGATCAGACCGAAGCCCGAGGCTCAGCTCCCAGCCCCGCCCATCCCGGTGGGTGAGCAGACAGGCCTCTCAGGCTGGTGAGTGCTGGTTGGCACCGATCCTCCATACGGGAATCTCTCTGCTTTGCCCTCCGCACCCCTGTTGCTGTGCTCTCCTCCGTGGCTCCGAAGCTTCCCCCCTCCTCCACCCGCAGTCTCCGCCCACGAAGGGGCTTCTAGTGTGTGGAAACCTTTCCTCCTTCACAGCTCCCTCCCACTGGTGCAGGACGTCCCTGTTTTTTGTCTCTGTTTTTTTCTTTTTTCTTTTGCCCTACACAGGTACGTGGGGAGTTTCTTTCCTTTTGGGAAGTCTGAGCTCTTCTGCTAGCATTCAGTAGGTTTTCTGTTAGAGTTGTTCTACATGTAGATGTATTTCTGATGTATTTGTGGGGAGGAAGGTGATCAGCATGTCTTACTCCTCTGCTATCTTGAAGGTCTCTGTTCCATTGTTTTCCTTAAAACTGGTATATATATATATATATATATATATATATATATATATATATATATAGACAGCCTTTTTTCCCCTGATTTTAAGATCAGTATATGCTCACCACAGACAATTTGAAAAATACAAAAATTAAAGAAAGAAATAAAAATCATTCATTGTCCTACTAAATAATGATAATCATCATTAATGTTTACATGTTTCCTTCTAATCTGTTTTCTATACATTACTGTTTACTTAGTTGCATTCATACTATATGTATATTTGTGTGATTTTATGACTTTATGTGAGAAATATTCTCTAATCTTGCTTTTAAAGTTCCATGTTAACATCATTTTAATAGCTACATAATACCCCATCAAGCTATGATTCATTTAAACCTGAACAGGTTTATTGGACATTGAAATTGTTTGCAATGAAATTGTTTGCAATGTGTTACTATTATAAACCTCACCACTGTAATGAACATCTTTATGCATAAAGTATGTGTATACCTTTTCTATGGTTCCTTAGAATGGATTCTCAGAAGTGGGATTACTAGATCAAAGCCCATGAATCTTTCTAACATTTTTTACTACATATTGCTAAATTGCCTTCCCAAAAATGGATACCAGCACCATTGCTTTGTAACAACAGTGAGACACCTGAAACACAGTCTTTTCTCAGACCTGGGAAAGTGACTCTCTTCTCTTCAAAGGGCCTTGGATTTGTTCTGGCAAGAAGAGTGCAAGGGCAATGAGACATTTTACATTGCCCTTAGTGTGAGCTAATAGGGTTATACCAGAAAAGTTGTTCTTTGAAGTTGGCAGACAGCTTAGGTTATATGTAATCCCCCAAAACTTGTTGGTTAATTTCTAATATATCCTGATCTTCAGCCAGTTCTCACTTCTTAGTGGAATTGTAAAATTTGTGTTTTACATACCATTTTCCTTCTTTTCTAAGGATCCAGTTCATTTCATCTTTTCCTGAACTTCCTTTCCTGCATCTCCTCACAAGATGATATACAGCAGACCCTTTGTCATCATACTGATATGAGTTCCGTATCAAAGTGAACATTGCTTATAAACACTTTCAACAATCTTAGCAAGCAAATTTCAACACTGTACATAAAAAGCCTAAGTGAGGTACAGGAAAATAAAACAAATGCATTTATAGAAAACCTTTTCCTTATTCAGACTCAAAATGCTACAATTTCCTCAATGTAGTTTGATGGACTGGGGATCTGTTTGTTGGAGCGCAGAGTAAAGCTATCAAACCACAAACTTCAGTCAACCCAGAAAAATGTATTTAATGCACTTTTTTCTTTAATATTCTGGTTTGTGTCAACATACATTCCCAGGTACCAGTGACACAGCTGGTTAATTTCTTTTTCCAGAGATTTCAAGTCAAAGTCAATTACCTGTGATCTGGAGGGTAGAGAGGAGGTTCAGCCAGTAGTTAGACACAAACTGAATGCCCTAATACAAAGTGCTTTCTAATTACTTATTGTTTATACCTTATATAGCTCCAGGAAGTAGCTAAAATGATGTGTATCCTCTTGCATCATTCCTCCTGGCTCTGTTCTCTTGAGTTTGGTGGAAGCTAGCCCTATTAATCTCTCCACATTTAAGCTCACCTCTTCCTTGCTGTGCATATAATTTTGGCTTCAGGAAAGAATTACCAAAGAAGTCTTTTCCGTACACCTCACTACTTACCTAAGTATAAGTAAGTAAGTAAGTAAACAAACAAATAAATAAATCTATTTGTGTGTTTGGAGGCTGTGAGATGGGAAGGCTTAGTATTGAGTCACCTTCCCTGTTAGATGGATTCACAGACAATGAACATTTAGGCAATGACACTGTGGCCCTGTTCTGATGGTGGGGACCATGTATAGACAGGTGCACACATTCCATTCTCTTACTTCCTTGCCTCAGTATGGAAGGAAGAGTGAAGGTGGATTCTTTAGGGCCAGGAAATTATCATCCTCCCCCTAAACAATAAGGAGGCACAGAGGACCAGAGAGGCATGGAAAATCAAAATGTAAGGAAGTCAGGGGCCCAAATGCAGAAAGGAGAAAGTATGGGGGAATTCTTAATTCTGGTAGTGTCAGAGCTATGGGCTGGAGTCAGAGTAGAAAGACATAAATTTAATAAACAAATGAGGATGAGAACAGAGGAATTATGAATCAATTGTCTTAAATGTCATCTAGTAATTGTGACTTGCATCTGTGGGGCATATATCATATAAACAACAGAGTTCTGTAGCCCCAAGATGCTCCATCATGCACACCAGTTCTTGACAATAGACACCTGGCCTTTCTTTTTCCATCCCGAGGATGGGAGGAAGCATCCAAAAAGAAAATGTTTTCTGCCCCTCTTACATGTCAAGTGTGCACAAGGTGCTTTCATTAATCTTATCAATTCAGTGAGGTAGTTATTATTCCTATTTTACAGATGAGAAGATAAAGCCTCCAAATTCTCAGGCAGGAGCCCTTCCTCCTGTGAACCATCATGATGTAGTGGCCTTCAGCTCTGTTGCCAGTATTCCAGTCTTTCTTCCCCATCCCAAATATGGGTCATTCTATATGACATCACTCTAGTCTGTTTGTGCCAGTGAAAGATGCAGATCTTACTTCCTATTTCTGGCTGCCTCATCTCTGCTAATGCTCTGGTCTCTGCCTGCTTCACAAGAGTCTCCTTCACCGAGCCATGCCTCTAATTCAAACTTTACCACTTGTGTGGCAAAACTAGGCATGGTCAGCCTGATAATAATAACAATAATGGCATGTATCATTTTTTGAGCACTTACCATGCGCCAGATTTGGATCAAGCTCTTAACATGCATTGTCTTATTTATTCCTTGCTCTAGCCCTTGTAAGTACTATTATTATCCCCACTTTACAGAAGAGGAAAAATAAATTCTTGCCTACATCATAAATATCATCTAGTACAACTTCCCCCTCTCCCTGCATACTGCCCCAGCCCACTGGCTTTCTTGCTGAGCCAGTGGGCTAGAGTCAGAGTAGAGAGCCATGAATTTAACAAACACATGATGATGAGAACCAGGTTTAACTTGCTGACTATAATATTTCTTGCTGTTCCTTAGATACTTCAAATGTGTTCCCACCTAACAGTCTTTATACTTGCTATTCCCTCCGTAAGGAACTCTATTCCCCCAGATTTATTCTCATGGCTGACTCCTTCACATATTTGAATCTCAATTCAGATGTCACTTTGAGGCTTTCTTTGCCTCTAAAATAGCATACATATACACATACCCCTATCACTGTTTTTTCCCTGACCCTGCTTTTTTTTTTCATTCTCTTCTTTCTCTCCTTTCTTTCTTTCTCCCTCCCTTCCTTTCTTTCTTTCTTTCTTTCTTTCTTTCTTTCTTTCTTTCTTTCTTTCTTCCTTCCTTCCTTCCTTCCTTCCTTCCTTCCTTCCTCCTTCCTTCCTCTCTCTCTCCCACCTTCCTCCCTTTCTTTCGTTCTTTCATTCTTGTAGTTGATATCATTCTGAAGATCTCTTAATTTGTTGACTTATGTATTGCCTTTCTCCCCTACCAGGCTATAAGCTCCATAAAACCAGGGATTTCATATGTTTGTTTATATCTGTGTATTGTCCCCAATGCATAGTAAGCACTTAACTTATGTCTGATAGATGAATCTAGTGCTATCTGACTCCATAATCAGTGTTTTTAATTACTACACTTGACTCCTAGTTTGTCAAAAATGGGTAGTCACTTCTCTTGGGGCAGAGACAATTTACCCCTTAAAACTTTTATATGAAATAATTAGAGAACATTTTTTTAATTAGGATGTGAGCTGCCCAAATGCAGGCATTTTATCTTCCCTCCTGTGCTGTAATGGAAGAAAGGTGAACATTAGGGCCAGAGAGAACTAGTTTCAAGTGCCTGGGCTACCTTAGGTCTCTTCATGACTTTAAAATGTTTATTCCTTTGTGAGCCTTAGTTTCCATATATGTTGCATATAGATATTGTGACAAATAAATGAGCTATCATAGGGAACTTGCCTAGTTTACTGGCTAGCACATCGTAGGCACTTAATAAATGTCAGTGCCTCATCTCTTGACACTTCTCCCAGAGTGAAACTTATCATGACATTTGTTAATTAGTGGATTGAATATTTATTTTGTACCCTTCAGTAGCATCTAATATAGGGGTTTGTACATGGACAGTACTGGCAGATTTTTTTCTTTAATTAACTTGCTTGATTAATATTCATTTAATTCCTACGTGGAGGCAGGTCTGGAAGGTATGCATGTACAATGTGAGAATATTATGAAGCTGGAAGGAAGAGAAAATAAGCTTGATGACAAAAGAGGGTCTAAAAATATGTCCACAAACTGATCTAATTAAGACAAATACAGTAATGATTATAAAGTTCGTCATCTGAATCCAAAAACACAATTGTCTAAGTTCAGGTTGAAAGTGGTATGGTATAGCCCAGTATGTGTGAAAAGTTTAACTTAGGAGTCTTTGTTGTCAGAAAGTTCAGTAAGAATAAGCAGTAAAAAAGAAAAATGAATATCATATGGATTTCAGTGTACACTTTGGATCTTGTCATCACCTGGAATTGATCCACTTACAGAATTTTAAATAACATTTTCTTCCTTGGACCACAATCCTTTATCCTTCTAGCTTTCTCCTTGGTTCCTACTCAATGTATTTTCTTCCTTTTAACACCAGTCTGATTACCCTGGTACTTCTTCCTAGTCAATTAATCCTGTATGGCTCTACCTCTTTCCCTATGGAGCTTAGACCCCACAACACATCATATTAACCATAACTTTAATGACATAATTCCCTTGTATTTTACATACACTCACGCTGATAAAAGATTCTCAGCCAAGGGTTATCTCAGAATATCCAGGATGGTAGATCCAGAGGGGTAGGGTGAAGTGAGGAAGGAATATTCAAAGTCAATGTAACTCCTTCCCAGAGATTCTGTTCCACACCCACTCCAGCCTAGATTGATATTCACTGCCCTGTAATAAGCCACAGTTGTAGTGTTGTAGTTACAAGTGTGGACCCAGATTGAGATCACCTGTGTTTGAATCCTGATTTTTTTTTTTTTTTTTTTTTGGTTTGCTAGCAGTGTAGATAACCTCTGCATTTTGGTTTCTTTGTCTATAAAATGAGAATCGAATAGACTCTTAAACCCTAGAATTGTTGTAATGATTAAATGAATGAGCATATATAACAGTGCCTGGAGGATGGTAAGTGCTCAGAAATTGTTCATTATTGTTCCTGTCACACACACTTCAGGAGTATTTCAGTGGGAAAAGTTTGAGAACCCTTGCTGTGTGCTCCCTTCTCACCATATTAGGGCCCTACAAAATCTATGTGCTCCATCCTTAGCTGGGCTTTCATTGCTACACTTGACAATCATTTTAATGTGTCCTAGGTCAGCCCGTCTTCCTGTTCCCCACATCAGGTATTTCATAATTTTCACCCACTCCTCAAACTATTTATCCCACTCCAGTTGGAATATTTCCTTAAATATTTAAGTATTTTCTTAAATATTTTGTATCACATATTAACATACACATCTACCTTCCTCTATTAAGTTGTAAGCTCCTTTAGGGCAGGGGTTTTGTTTTGATTCTGTTTTAATTTACTGCTTGCCATAACACTTGATACCACAGCATTGTTGGTCGAATGAATGAATGCATGAACAAATGAACAACTCAAGAGTGTGCTAATAAAAAATGTGCATCTTTAGGAGGATGGAAGATAATCTTCCTGATTTTATTACTTTTTTAAAAATGTCACCAAAGTTAGACAAAAGAAAAAAGAGCCCCAGTGAAAAGATCTTTCAGATCCCTTCCACTTCCAAGGGTTTGTGATGCTACCTTGTCCTTGATACTATGGGGGATACTGAAGTGTAAGATATGATATGTGTTCCAGTGACCTTAAAGTATATGTGAGAAGATCAGTCTAACATCTATGAAAAACCTAAATAACAATATGATAAACGTGATAAGGCAATAGGGCTAGACATCAAATTAGCCATATATCATAAATAACAGCTCAGAGGATGGAGTATATACTAATGGCTGGATTGGTTAGACAAGGCTTCCTGGAAGGGATGGACTTGAGCTGGACTTTAGCAGATAAGAAGGCATGAGTAATGTAGTAATAACAGTAAAGAGACAGTGTAGCAAGTGGTTAGGAGGATGGGCCCTACAGTCCAACTTTCTGGCTTTAAACCTAGCTCTCCCACTTACTGGCCATATGATTTGGGACAAGTAACTGCATCTCTCTGATCCTCAACTACTTTCATACATTTAAGATGGTAATCTTGTTTGCCTCATGTTTTGAAGGATAAATAAGATATTGTGTATAAAGAACATAGCAGAGTGACTATAGTAAACACTTAATAAATCACTTAATAAATGTTGGTTGTTGCTATTATACCTTACATATACTGAGGGCTTCTATTTTGAAGAAGTTTTTTACATCTATCCTCAGCAATGCTCTTAGAGCAGGGAAAATATTATTATGTCCATTTGACAAATGGAGAAGCTGAGGCCTAGAATACAGGAGTGACTTATCAAAGGTGAGCTAAAGGAAGACTCAAGCCTCTTGAATCTCTGGCAGACCAGAGCTTTTCTTGAGGCCTTCCTTTGACCATCAGTTGATCTTTCATACTCTGCTACATCACAGCTTCTGAACAGCTATTTTATTCATGTCTAGGTGATAGAGCAGGGTGGAGTACAGCAAGGTGGGAGAATATGTAGGAAGAGTGTTGAGAAAAAGCCAGAATGAACTTTAGGATTTGATGTTTGTTAAGGATGACCTGGTTCAGTGGAAAAGGTCCAGGCTCTGGCTTCTAGGACATGGAAGAGGTAAAACAGATAACTCACCCCACTGTGATAAAAATCATTTGGTGGGGAGGGTATAAAAGTAGTCCAGGCCTCACACTACTTATCACTCATAAAGGCAAATAGAAAGTGTTGACAGGGTTGAGTCAATTTCCCGAGGAGGAAGGAAGAACTTTTGTACAATAATTAATAACATCTGGCAAAGCTCTTTCTGATTGGCCAACATATAACTCTCTAGGATTCAGTATTGTGCAGTTCATGTCTGGTTATCACAGTAAGACAAATGTAAAAATAACAACACTTTCTTTAGATCACTCACTCATTAGAATCCTCCACTCAGAGAAAAAACACATCTTTGGTTAGACTTTCTTTTTTATTTTTGCAGGATTCTGTTCTAAAGGGTCCTCCCTCCCTCTCTCTAAGCAAGGTTAGGTCAGACCACAGGTAAATAGCCTCACCATTTCAATGTGCTTCATTTTCACAGTTAACTGCTGCCACTCTGTGCTAAGCTGAGAGATTGATACTCTCTTACCATATGTATGGTGTAGTTTCTAAACACCACAGCCTAGAGTGTCTAAAAAATCAACTCTGCCAACTGCCTACCATATTGCCAGGTATCATACTTTTTTTAATAGGAACCCTGTAACAAAAATTGGTTGGAGGAATTTTTATTGAGATAGATTTGACGTATGATATTATATTAGTTTCACATGTATATCATAATGATTCAATATTTGTATATATTGTGATGATTGGGGAATATCATTTTTTAACATTTTTATTGGAGTATAATTGCTTTACGCCATTGTGTTAGTTTCTGCTGTATAACAACGTGAATCAGTGATATGCATATGTATATCTCCATGTCCTCTCCTTCTTGCATCTCCATCCTACCCTCCTTATCTCACCCCCCTAGGTCATTGCAAAGCACCAAGCTGATCTCCCTGGGCCATGGAGCTACTTCCCATGAGGTCTGTCTATTTTACATTTGGTAGTGTATATATGTCAGTGCTACTCTCTTACTTCGTCCTAGCTTACACTTCCCCCTCCCTGTGTCCTCAAGTTCATTCTCTATGTCTGTGTCTTTATTCTTGTCCTGCCCCTAAGTTCATCAGAACTCCTTTTTTTTTTTTTAGATTCCACATATATGTGTTAGCATACAGTATTTGTTTCTCTCTTGCTGACTTACTTCACTCTGTATGACAGTCTCTAGGTCCATCCACCTCACTACAAACAACTCAATTTCATTTCTTTTTATGTCGGATTAATATTCCATTGTATATATGTGTAACATCTTCTTTATCCATTCATCTGTCAGTGGACACTTAGGTTGCTTCCATGTCCTGGCTATTGTAAATAGAGCTGCAATGAATATTTTGGTACATGACTCTTTTTGAATTATGGTTTTGTCAGGATGTATGCCCAGTAGTGGGATTGCTGGGTCGTATGGTAGTTCTACTTTTAGTTTTTTAAGGAACCTCCATACTGTTCTCCGTTGTGGCTCTACCAATTTACATTCCCACCAACAGTGCAAGAGGGTTCTCTTTTCTCCACACCCTCTCCAGCATTTATTGTTTGTAGATTTTTTTTATGATGGCCATTCTGACTGGTGTGAGGTGATACCTCATTGTAGTTTTGATTTGCATTTCTCTAATGATTAATGATGTTAAGAATCTTTTCATGTGTTTGTTGGCAATCTATATATCTTCTTTGGAGAAACATCTATTTAGATCTTCTGCCCATTTTTGGATTGGCTTGTTTTTTTTGTTTTTTTATATTGAGCTGCAGGAGATCCTTATATATGTTGAAGATTAATCCTTTGTCAGTTGCTTCGTTTGCAAATATTTTCTCCAATTCTGAGGGTTGTCTTTTCATCTTGTTTATGGTTTCCTTTGCTATTCAAAAGCTTTTAAGTTTCATTAGGTCCTATTTATTTTTGTTTTTAATTTTCATTTCTCTAAGAGGTGGGTCAAAAAGGATCCTGCTGTGATTTATGGTGTAGAGTGTTCTGCCTATGTTTTATCCTCTAAGGGTTTTATAGTGTCTGGCCTTACATTTAGGTCTTTAATCCATTTTGAGTTTATTTTTGTGTATAGTGTTAGGAAGTATTCTGATTTCATTCTTTTACATGTAGTTGTCCAGTTTTCCCATCACCACATATTGAAGAGGCCATCTTTTCTCCATTGTGGAGAATGTTATTAATCTCCATCCTACAGATGAGCAAACCGAGGCTTGAAAAAGACAACAGAGGCAATGGAACTAGAAATCAATGCCAAGTACCTGGTCCAAAGCCACATGTTCTGTGAATTAAAGCTTCTCATTGTGGAAGAAAATTCTTAAGTGTAGAGGGTCCCCAGCAGGAGTGACCTGACAACAAATGTTTTTTTGGTGTTGAAGATTTGTTTCTAGGTGGATCAGGTGGGGGTGATCTCTGAGCTTAATGAGGCTAGTTTTTCATAGGTGGAAGGCTGAGATGAGGGAGTGAGGTTGTTAGAGGGAAGTGGTTGGGTGCAGGTATGCATGGGGTTATGGCTGGAGAATCTTGAAGTCTTCTGAAATAAAGAGAGGCATAGTAATTCATGAAGGAGTCAAGAGGGAAGGGTCTCTCCTCCACCAGTGGGAGGAATTCAAATATGTTTGTGGGTAGAGTGGCTGGATACAGAGGAAAGGTGAATAATAAAGGTACCTGTGAGAGAGGGATTAAATATAAAGCATGGTCCATAGGGGACAGGGGAGGGGGAAGAGGCTCATGCTCTCCTCCTGTCCACCAAGAGGAAAGACCAGGATGGATGGAGAGAGAAACTTACTGGCATAAGGGAAAGTGGTGGAAGGACTTCATACCTAATAGCATCTGTTTTCTTGATGATAAGGATAGGTGTTCATTTTTCTGAACTGATAACTAGGTGCCAAAGTAGGGACTTTAGGGAAAATGTAGAAGTTTAGAATAGCTGTGCAGGGAAGATGGGAGGACCCTCTAATTGGGAAGGAGAGAAATTATTTCACTTAGTGCTTTAGAACAGTGGTATTCAAACTTGAGTTGGAATCAGAATCAACCTAGAGAGCTTGTTAAAACACAGATTTCTGGGCCTAACACTAGAAATTTCTGATTCATTAGATCTGGGTTGGGACTAGAGAATTTGCATTGAAAAAATAAGTTTGCAGGTAATGATGATTCTGCTGCCAGAGACCTGAGTGAGAGTTCTTGAATCCATTGAGTTTTCTGGCTGTATTACCATGAACAAACTCCTTGGCCACTCTATCTTGATTTCTCACCTGAAAGTTAAGGATGATAATCATAGTACCTATCTCATAAAGCTGTTATGAAAATTAAATTAGACCAGGGCCTGATAGTAACTTGGGAGAAATATGGAGTACTCAAGAATAGTTGGAAATCCAAGAAGACTGGGCAGTTATTTTTTCTGGCAACTTCTTCTCTTTGCCCTACCCCATCTCTAAGTCCAGGCCCTAAAATTGCCTTCACCTCCATCCTAGGTGCTGAATGGTTTCTAGGGATATATCTGCAGAGACCTGCTCCCTGCGCCTCAGTAGTAACTCTGCCTGTAGATTCTACACCTAAGCCTACATTCACTACCTCCTCTAGCCTGCCTGGTTTGCCTTGAGCTTTCTGAGCTTTCCCATAAGAGGCCAACTTGCACCTCACTCTGAGTGGAAGCACAGCCAAAGCCCACAAAGCCCTGCTAGGGAGAGGTCTTGAGAGATGGCTGGAAAGGAATCTTAGGTCTAAACTCTCCCCTAGAGGAATCACTCTGAATCCAGACAGGCTAGAGGCACACACTGAGGAAAATGACCTTAGCTGCCGACTCCAGGCTGGTAACATTATATTAGTGAAGATAAATGTGAAAGACTGTTATCTGGAGCCCTGGAGACTGACCTGAAACTTCACTGTGATTATTAGAAAACAATTCCTTATACTGAGTATAAATCTGTCTTCCTGTACATTCTACCCATATGGGCTCATTTTGCCCCCTAAGATACAAATCTCATCAGTTCCTTCTACCATGCGACAGTCCTTTAGATGTTGGCAGAAAGTGACCAAGTCCTCTTGAGTATTCTCAGACCAAACATAGTGGTGGATGATGGCAATGTAATGAGTGTCTGGATGTCTCACCAATGCTAAGGAGAATAATAATTTTAGAACCTGCCCTCTGGACACTAGATATATCTGTTATATGATTATGAATCTTTTATACAATTGTGTACCCCTTAGTGTTGCCATTCTTTCTCCTATTATGTATTTATTAATTTATTTATTATTTCTTTATTTTTGTGCCAGGCATATCATGCTGTGAATTCCTTTTGAAATTGAACTGACCTAAGCAATCCTAATATTTTGCAGAAATGCTGCTTCAAAGCCCTATGGCCCACATCCCATAAGTAGAGTTTTCGAATGAAGTATCTAAATCTTCTTTTGCATCCCCAGTGGTAGTTTTCTGTCCCCACAAGGCTGTCTGTAGGTGAGAAATCGCATGGTATACTAAAAAGAGCTTCAGGGTTGGCCTTAGAAAATTTGAGTTCAAACCTCAACACCTCTGCTTAGCAATTCTGTGCTCATTTGGATGTCACATAATGTTTTATATATCCAATTAACTTTTTTTTATTTTTAAAATGGATGTAATAATCACCAGATTATGGAAGTGCTCTTGAAGGGTTAGTGAGATAACATATAAACTTCCTATCTCAGTGCCTGCGTATAGTACACATCCAAGAGATGGTAATTCTGCCCTTTCTAATTAGTAAATTGGCATGGTAATAGTAATGTCACCTTCCCGTGGTTATAAGGATTGAATGAGATACCTGTGTAAAGAACTCTAGAGGGCTATGCTACCTATTGTTTTAAAGTAATATTATTAGCAAATACATGTGTAGAAGAGTCAGAGTTGCACAGCCTTCTGGTCAGTGTGTGCTGAATTTCCAATCCTAGGCCTGAGAAGGTAGGGTGTAAAGAAAACACAGGAGTTTGGCTAATTGCCTTAGCCGAAATTACATTCTCTCAGAGGAAGACTGAGTCAGCCAGAAACAAATAAAATTAGGAACTAGTGACAAGAAAGTAGACTAGTAAGGTTAGACTAACAATAAAAGGTAGGAAAATTAGTTAGGGGGAAAAGGTTGATAATTATAGTCCTCATTACCACTATCATTCTAACAGATCTCAGTTATTGTGTCTGGAACTGGGTTCGGAAGTTTATAAATATCCCTCTCAAATCTTCCCAGCAAGCTTGTTTCTTTCCACATGTTATAGATAGGGAAACTGAATCTCTGAGAGGTTAAAGTACTTGTCTAAGATCACACAGCATGCAAATTTTAAGTGACAGATCTGGGATCCCAAATCAGACTCCAAAGCCAATCTATTGCTATGCCATGTCCTTACTCACTGGAAAAAGACAGCATGATGTAATATGCTTAGAGTCAGGTACTAGTTATAGTTCTGGATTAAGCTTGTACTTGCTGTGTACCTTTGGGCAATTCAGTTAACTTGTCTGATCCAAAGTTGCCACATGTATAAAATAAAGAAAATAATACTTCTAAGAGTTGTTCTGTGGGATAAATGAGATTGTATGTATAAAGTGTTGTGAGGGCCCCAGCATCACCAACCTTATGGAATGAGATACTGGAGAATACCCAGTGACACAATCTGAGAAAGAGGGATTAGAGAAATAGAGGGAAACCAGGAGCCGAGTAGTGTTTTCCAACACAAGAAAGAATGTTTCCCAAAGAAAAGAGTGGTTAGCACTGGAAAATAACTGCAGATAAATAAGAAAATGAGTGAAAATGTTCCCTAAAATGTGGCAGTAAAAAAGGTAACTTGTGATCTCAGGGAAAGAACATTGGGCTGGAAGCCAGGGTGCAATAAATTGGGAAGCTAATGGAAAATAAGGGCATGGAAACAGTGAGTGGAGACTACTCTGGCCAGAAATTTGGCTGAGGAAGGAAGAGAGATGAGGCTGTTATTTTAGGAGGAGGCAGTGAGGGAGATTTTTATTTTGTAGTGGGAAGAATTCAAATATGTTTGTGGAGTAGAAGGGTTGGACATAAGGTGGAAGGTAAATAATAAAGATACCAGTGAGAGAGGAGTTTTAAAATGAAGCATGGTTCTACTGAGTGAAGTAAGTCAAAAAGAGAAAGAGAAATATCATATGATATCGCTTATATGTGGAACCTAAAAAAAAAAGTATAGAAATGAACTTATCTACAAAACAGAAACAGAGTTACAGATGTAGAAAACAAATGTATGGTTACCTGGGGGAAAGGGGGGGGGATAAATTGGGAGATGAGATTGACATATATACACTACTATATATAAAACAGATATACAATGAGGTTATAATAATAAGGTATAGCACAGGGAACTGTACTCAACACTTTCTAATGGCTTATATGGGAAAATAATCTTAAAAAGAGTGGATATATGTCTATGTATAACTGATTCACTTTGCTGTATAGCAGTAACTAATACAACATTGTAAATCCACTATACTCCAATAAACATTTTTATTTATTTATTTTTTTATTTTTTTTGGTACACGGGCCTCTCACTGTTGTGGCCTCTCCCATTGCGGAGCACAGGCTCCGGATGCACAGGCTCAGCGGCCATGGCTCACAGGCCCAGCCACTCCACGGCATGTGGTATCTTCCCGGAGCGGGACACGAACACGTGTCCCCTGCATCGGCAGGCGGACTCTCAACCACTGCACCACCAGGGAAGCCTCAATAAACATTTTTTAAAAAATAAAAAATAAAGTTAAAAAAAGAGACATGGTTCATAGGTAACAGGGGAGGGACAACTCTTGAGCTCTTGAGGCTAAGGTTGTTGAAAGGCCCTTAATCCTGACCTTGAAGAATGTTCCCAACTTAGCTGGAAAGGACTTGTGTTTAAAAACTAAAAGGCAAGATAAATAAATAAACAAACAAACAAACAAATAAATAAATAAATAATAAAAGGCAGCAGGGTTGTGTCAGGTGGGAGAGTACACCCAGGCTAAAGTGTCCTCTTGCTGCCAGCTCACATTTCTTCATCTGTAGGGCTCTTTGGCTAAGTTCAACATATTCAAAGTCTTTCTGACCTCTCCCATTTTGTCATTTACACCTGGTTCTCTAGTTAATTTATTTATTCCTCTGCTGTGTACCAGACTCCTTCCCAGCCCTGTCACTTACTAGCTGTTTGACAATTGGGCAATCAGTCTATGCCTTAGTTTTCTTATCTCTAAATTGTGAATAAAAGTAGGGTAGTTATAAGGATTAAATGAGCTAATATATGTAAAATATTGAGAAGAGTGACTGGCAGATAGCAAGTGTTGCATAAGTGTTAGTTATTAAGTATTAGCTCATTATGCTTACCAATTAGTGGAAGGGAAAGGACAGACATTAAACAATCAAGGAAATTAATCAATAATTATTACAGATTACAACTCAGTGCCAGTAAGAAAATAAACAGAGTGCAGTGGACAGGGCAGAACTTGGATGGGTGAGGCTTATATGAGGAAGTGACACTCTGCCATGAAGACACAAATCCTCCCTTGACACCACAGATCTTAACTTCAGCTCCACAATCTCTCCTGCTTCCATTCCCTCTCTCCCTGCTCCAGTCCCTGAAGCTTTTCAGTTCCTGCCAAAGGCGTGGCTTGGTCACTATTCACCCACTCTTCCCCAATTCCTCCCCCACTCTCACTGTCAGGGGTGAAACTTCTTGTGTAGCCACGCCTAGACACTCAAGTTGTCCAATAGCTGCTTCACGGGGGCGGAGAAGTAGGCGTAGCATGAAAGGAAAAGAGAAAAAGTTCTGGCTGTTGTTGCTACACGTGGATGTGAAATGAGTCAGAGGAGAGCTTTGATTGTAATGAATTTCATCTACTGTGAGTGTAGTATGGAGACTGGGGGCTGAGAGGTGGGAGCTTGGTGGGATGTCTGGCCTGCGCTGAGGTACGTTTGTCCAGGAATTCTGTTACTGGAGCAAGATACATCCATCCATTCATTTACAGGGTAAGTGTGGGAACACCCTCTGGCATGGCAAGGTGGCTTGGACCTGTGGGGCATAGAAATGGGAGTTCAGGATCAGGTTAGGATGACACTGATAAGGTGCTACAAAGTCAGAATGGCTGGGAAAGTGTCCTGTGGCTGTCTGTCTGCTCATCCATCTATATCCAGAGAGTGCTGTGTAAGGTGCCATGGACCTGAGCTAATACCCTGATGGTCTTGGTGAGCCAGTTCCCCTGGGGTAGGCTTGTACTGGACACTTATGGTGTCTGGGAACATGCTTGGACCCGCCCAAACACCCTGTCTCCAGTTAGGAGATAAGGAAGAGAAAAGAGAAGGAGGCTAGGAGCTTAGGGGAGGGAGGGAGGAGTTGGATCAGGTTTGTGAAGCATTCTGAGGGACGTTGAGCTGCTGGCCTACCCACTTGGCCCCTGGGCAAGTCGGGGCTTGTGTAAAGAGACTGCAAGCTCTATTTGGGGGCTTTCAGTCTCACCCTCCCAGCTGGGTTTCACTTGATCCCTCACTCCAGGAAACTGAGCCCAGGGCAGTGATATTTTGATCCTGCTTTACATCAAACATTGGCCAAAAGGCCGAGGCAGCTGTGAGAACTGGGGGACAAGTAGAGACCTGCCAGAAACTAGGCTGGGGAAGCAGAGACTGCAAGGTCTTGTTTGGACAGGTGTTGGCAGTGCTGACCAGTATCACACCATTGCAGGGTGGCTAAGGCAGGAGAGTATGGGCATCTTCCCCTACATAACTCTCCTGTCCCCTCTTTCACCCCAACATACCTTCAATTCAACATAACAGACTCACTGAGCACCTACTTTGTGCCACCACTGTGTGAGACAGACAGATGCCTAAGACATAGTCTATGCCCACTGGGACCTCATTATGGGTATAAGAACAAATAAATATAACACAAGATAGCTTTAAATGTCCACTTAAATTATGCTTTGGTATTATCAGGTAAGGATCACACCTAGTTGAGCCAGAGTAAATCAGAAAGTGCTTTTTTGATTGTTTGTGTTTTGACACTGTATCATCTTTCAGGGCTCCAGAGCCAGACTACTTGAGTTCAAATCCCATCCCTACCATTTATTAACTTGTGTGGCATTGGACAAGCATAATTACTTTCCCCTGTCTGAATTCTGTTTTAATCTAGTCTAAAATGGAGATAATAATAGAGCTTACTTTATCAAGTTTTTGTGAGGATTAAATTAGATAATCCATGTGAAATACTTGCATACACTTAGCACAGTGTCTTGACCAAAATAAGCACTCAATAAATGTTAACTATTATTATTAAGATGGGCCATGAAACACAGATAGGATTTCAACAGGTGGAGGCAGGAGAGAAGGCAGTCCAAGCCAGAAAAAAAGCAGGAACAACTGTTTGGAGGCAGGGAAGCTCAAGGCATGTGAAAAGAACACCAGCTGAACTGGATTTTAGAGTACAATTACGTGGAAAGTGAAAGTTAAAGTTGCCATGGTAGATTGATGACAAACTGTGGAAGACTTTTGGATGCTAGATTTTCTGTTCAATTCATCACACTGTGGAAAATCATTCAAAGTTTCTGAGCTAAAGAGAAAAGATAAATCTGTGTTTCAGGAAGAATAATCTGGTAAACATGAGTTAACTGAATTGGAATAGGAAAACATGAGATGTGGATAAACCAGATGCAGAGAGGGAATGAGACCCTGAACTGAGGTGGTGACTATGGGAATAGAAAGGAGGCAATGAATTTAACAACACATCACAGAAGTTGAATCTGCAGAACTTAGAAGTTGATAAATTATATGAGATTGAAAAGAGAGGAATATGAGAGAATCCCTATCTCTTGGGATTGGTTTAGACTTTAAAATGTTGTGTATTCCAATCTCAATTCCATCCATTTCTGTGGGTGGTACAAATAGAAAGGATATCTACTTTCTGAGTTAGACACAGCTTATTCAAGTCCTGGGTCTGCTACTTACCTGCTGTTTGTGATCCTAAGCATATTATTTATCCATCATTCCCAACCAGGATCAATACGATATCCATAGGGCATTTAGAAATATGTGGTGAGAGTGTGATTTTTTGCACAAAGAATGAAGTACTACTGAATTTAGTACCAACCATGTTGAGACAGCAAAGTATTGTTCTTCCCACCCACTTTTTTTTAACATCTTTATTGGAGTATAATTGCTTTACAATGGTGTGTTAGTTTCTGCTTTACAACATAGTGAATCAGCTATACATTTACATATATCCCCATATCCCCTGCCTCTTGTGTCTCCCTCCCACCCTCCCTATCCCACCCCTCTAGGTGGTCACAAAGCACCGAGCTGATCTCCCTGTGCTATGTGGCTGCTTCCCACTAGCTATCTATTTTACATTTGGTAGTGTATATATGTCCATGCCACTCACTCACTTCGTCCCAGCTTACCCTTCCCCCTCCCCATGTCCTCAAGTCCATTCTCTATGTCAGCATCTTTATTCCTGTCCTGTCCCTAGGTTCTTCATAACCTTTTTTTTTTATATTCTGTATATATGTCTTAGCATACGGTATTTGTTTTTCTCATTCTGACCTACTTCACTCTGTATGACAGACTCTAGGTCCATCCACCTCACTACAATTAACTCAATTTTGTTTCCTTTTATGGTTGAGTAATATCCCATTGTATATATGTGCCATATCTTCTTTATTCATTCATCTGTCGATGGACACTTAGGTTGCTTCCATGTCCTGAATATTGTAAATTGAGTTGCAATGAACATTGTGGTACATGACTCTTTTTGAATTATGGTTTTCTCAGGATATATGCTCAGTAGTGGGATTGCTGTGTCGTATGGTAATTCTATTTTTCGTTTTTTAAGGAACCTCCATACTGTTCTCCATAGTGGCTGTATCAATTTACATCCCCACCAACCGTGCAAGAGAGTTCCCTTTTCTCCACACCCTCTCCAGCATTTATTGTTTGTACATTTTTTGATGATGGCCATTCTGACTGGTATGAGGTGATACCTCATTGTAGTTTTGATATGCATTTCTCTACTGATTACTGATGTTGAGCCCCACCCGCTTATAATACCAGTAGTAACCCCAGTGAGAAATACTGAACGTCTCCAAAACTCAGTCTGAAGGGAGACTAGTAGACATGTCATAGTTTTGTTGGAAGGATTAAAAGAAATAACCCCTGTGATGTATCTAGCACAATATCTGATGCATATTAGGTAGAAAATTCATAGTAGAAAGTTCATGAATCATAATTTTCTTTCACCCCAATTGACTTCACCTTATAACATCTTTTCTAGTCTCTTCCTGAATATTTTCAAAGGAAATGTACTTACTGATCTCTGAGAGAGTCCATTCCCTTCATAGAAAGCCTTGACTCTACAAAAGTTCTTCCTTTTGTTAAACTGAACTCAGTCTCCCTTTGGTTACCAGCGGTTCTAGTCATTCTCCCTGGGGCCACTCAGAGGAGTCTGCTCATTCTCTTCCATGATAGTTCCTCAGAGATCTGAAAACCAAAAAACAGATCCCCATTCATCTTTCATTCCCAGGTCAAACAGCCCAGCTCTTCCATCATTTCCCTTATAGCATGCTGTCAAGTCAAATAAGACCCTGAGGCTTTGAGATATATAAGTTGGGGTGATGGTGGTACCTTCAAAGTGATTGGAAACACTAAAAGTAACAGGATGTGTGAATGTGACAAGTTCCTCTGTAAATTATTTCTTAAGTTCCCACTGTGTGCCAGGTACTTTCAAATCCATAATCCCACTGACTCTTCACCCCAACTAGGGAAGGTCCATGTCCTCTTTTCTTAATTGTACAGGTAGCCAAATAGGCTCAAAGAATATGAAACTTGCTAGAGATCATTTAGTTAGTAAGTGTCTGAACAAAACTAGAAACCAGATTTTTGTTACTCCGAGGTCAGTATTGTTTTGTTTTTTTAATTTTGGCACTGGGCCCTAAATTTGGAGACTTTGGATTCTAGTCCTGGCTCTGTGCCGACCAACTATGTGAATTGGGGGAAATTTTATCCCTTCTAGAGGGGCCTCAGTCTCCCCATATGGATCATCAAGGGAATGAGGTTAGGTTGTCTTGAAGAATCATTTTGGGATTCCATGAGAATATGTTTCCAATTATCTGATGGTTTGAAGTTTTAGCCAGTTACCAAAGAGGAGAAAAAAAGATAAACCATAATGAAATGTGCTGTCGTATGAGTACTGAGGTGTCTGTTACTCTACTTGAGGTGAGCTCAAGTAAATATGGATGATATTTCTTTATTGGGCAACAGGCAGCTGGGACTAAGATGAGTTTTAAGCTCCTATCTAAGATTGTACAATTCTGAAAATTGTTTTATAGAATGTGCATTTACTTTTGCAATTATAGGCTTCTTGTTGTATCAGTTTCATCTTTTCCCCACTAGCCCGCCACCTTTCTTTTTCTTAGGAAGGCTAAAAATAAAAGGAAAGAAATATTTTGGCATCAATATCTCATCCTGTACAGACAGGCTTCATTCTATGGACTGATTCTCCCATTCAGATTGGAAGGATAAGTAGCCCTGAGCTGTGCTTGCAAATGCTCATCAGTTTGTATGTCTGTTTCTTTAGGATATTTCTGGCCTATGAGGAAGGGATAGTGTGCATGATAGAATTTACATTGCTGTGGGAGAAAAGGCACTGTTCTTATTTACATATTCAGAGAGATACAACTATTCCAGATAGTTGGTAAACTGGACAGGGTGGAGAGAATGTGGGGCAAGACCAAAGAACATTAATAAAAATCAGAAATGAGAGCACTTGACTGAGTTTTATCCAGCTCCTAGCCCTGTAAAGAAATCATACCATGAATCCAGTTTTCAGCTGGGAGAACTCATTCGAAAGCATATCCTCTGTGGAAAATCACCTAGTACTGCTGGCGATGTAACTAATTTTTGATGATACCACTAATTTCATTGTATCTTGTGGTGGTCAGTACATGAATGTGACTCACTTTGGCTAGGGACACTGTGGAACAAAATCGGGGGTTTTGGGTATTGGTTGTTTGGCCTGTAGCCTCTCTCCAATGTCCTTTGCTCCCAAACTCTGGGTGGAATAGAAACAACACTCATAGCAACCCCTCACATGTGTAGCACAATTTGGAGTTTCCAGAGCACTCTCACATACATTATCTCATTTTTCCCTTGAACATCATCCAGCGTAGTTTCCGTACCTTTGCTCCCACTTGGGAAGACTGTTTCAGCAATCATTAAAGTGATATTTTCCTCTCATAATCAGCCCAAAGATTGCTGGTCTTAATTATATCACCATATTCTTGGCTACACAGTTTTCTCCCCTCCCTGTAACAACTTTTTTCAGCAGTTCCAGACAGTAACTAAATATTTATATATTTTTTAGCTTTTTCTCCCCCTCAATTTACAGTCTTTGAAGTTATGTTCGTCTTTTTTAGATTTGTGCTTTTTTGTTGTGGATGTGTGTGCTTCCACATGTTGTGAAGGAGAAAGATTTTAACTCACATGGTTAACATTTGCTTTTGGCTGAATTGAAATGGTCCAACTGGATATTAATTCTATCTGTACAGTGACAATTGTTTTTAATAAAATTTTCTTTATTTTTCTACTCCAGCATCTTTATTCTTGCTGAGCCATTATCTGTTGCTCTGTACACCAGAATAAAGAACAAGATAAATAGGTGTGACTTCTTTAATTTTGCACAGCTTCCTTCATTCTCCTCTGTTGATATACTTATCCTGACATTACTGGACCAAATGTTGCTATCACTAACAGTTGAATTTCTTCAGCCACTTTGGAAATGGAAAGAGACGCTTGTTAAAAACTGTAACAACCACCTGTGGTCTCTGAATTATTTCTATTCCATGCACATATTGTGATATACTTGAATATTAAGACAATTTACTTTTGTCACATACCAACAAAATAATGTATTTCCAGTCCTGATGCTCCTTCACCTCCCTTTACCAACAGCTGACACTGCTGCTCATCTTTTACTTCTTAAAACTTTGTCCTGTACTGTCCCATGTGAGTTATATTCTTTCTTCTATGGATTCCCCTTCTTGGATGCTACTGCCTAATCTTCCTCTTCCAGCTTCATATATGGATGTCCCTTAGTGTTTTGTGCTTAGCATTTTTCTTTGCTCATCTAAGCCTCTGCCATGATTTACCTAGGCCAATGGTGCTCTACCTTCCGAAGATTTTATTTAATTGGTCTAGGGAATAGGTATGTTTTAAAGTACCCCAGACGATTCTGATGTGCATCCACAAGCTGGTATTTTTATGCATTTGACTTATCGCTAGCCCCAACCTATGTTCTACATATTTTAATTGTCTGCTAGACACCACAACTGACATGGTCCTTTGTCCCCTCAAACATTCCATACTTTTATTTATTTATTTTATTTATATTTTGCTTTATAACAAATTTAATCAGTTATTTATATACATATGTTCCCATATCCCCTCCCTTTTGCATCTCCCTCCCACCCTCCCTATCCCACCCCTCCAGGCGGTCACAAAGCACCGAGCTGATCTCCCTGTGCTATGCGGCTGCTTCCCACTAGCTATCTACCTTACATTTGGTAGTGTATATATGTCCATGCCACTCTTTCACTTTGTCACAGCTTACCCTTCCCCCTCCCCATATCCTCAAGTCCATTCTCTAGTAGGTCTGTGTCTTTATTCCTGTCTTACCACTATGTTCTTCATGACATTTTTCTTTCTTAAATTCCATATATATGTGTCAGCATAGAGTATTTGTCTTTCTCTTTCTGACTTACTTCACTCTGTATGACAGACTCTAGGTCCATCCACCTCATTACAAATAGCTCAATTTCATTTCTTTTTATGGCTGAGTAATATTCCATTGTATATATGTGCCACATCTTCTTTACCCATTCATCTGATGATGGACACTTAGGTTGTTTCCATCTCCAGGCTATTGTAAATAGGGCTGCTATGAACATTTTGGTACATGTCTCTTTTTGAATTATGGTTTTCTCAGGGTATATGCCCAGTAGTGGGATTACTGGGGCATATGGTAGTTCTATTTGTAGTTTTTTTAAGGAACCTCCATACCGTTCTCCATAGTGGCTGTACCAATTCACATTCCCACCAGCAGTGCAAGAGTGTTCCTTTTTTTTCCACACCCTCTCCAGCATTTATTGTTTCTAGATTTCTTGATGATGGCCATTCTGACTGGTGTGAGATGATATCTCATTGTAGTTTTGATTTGCATTTCTCTAATGAGCAAAGATGTTGAGCATCCTTTCATGTGTTTGTTGGCAGTCTGTATATCTTCTGTGGAGAAATGTCTATTTAGGTCTTCTGCCCATTTTTGGATTGGGTTGTTTGTTTTTTTGCTATTGAGCTGCATGAGCTGCTTATAAATTTTGGAGATTAATCCTTTGTCAGTTGCTTCATTTACAAATATTTTCTCCCATTCTGAGGGTTGTCTTTTGGTCTTGTTTATGGTTTCCTTTGCTGTGCAAAAGCTTTTAAGTTTCATTAGGTCCCATGTGTTTATTTTTGTCTTTATCTCCATTGCTCTAGGAGGTGGGTCAAAAAGGATCTTGCTGTGATTTATGTCATAGAGTGTTCTGCCTATGTTTTCCTCTAAGAGTCTGATAGTGTCTGGCCTTACATTTAGGTCTTTAATCCATTTTGAGCTTATTTTTGTGTATGGTGTTAGGGAGTGATCTAATCTCATACTTTTACATGTCCCTATCCAGTTTTCCCAGCACCACTTATTGAAGAGACTGTCCTTTCTCCACTGTACATTCCTGCCTCCTTTATCAAAGATAAGGTGACCATATGTCCGTGGGTTTATCTCTGGGCTTTCTATTCTGTTCCATTGATCTATCTTTCTGTTTTTGTGCCAGTACCATACTGTCTTGATTACTGTAGCTTTGTAGTATAGTCTGAAGTCAGGGAGCCTGATTCCTCCAGCTCCATTTTTCGTTTTCAAGATTGCTTTGGCTATTCGGGGTCTTTTGTGTTTCCATAAAAATTGTGAAATTTTTTGCTCTAGTTCTGTGAAAAATGCCAGTGGTAGTTTTGAGAGGGATTGCATTGAATCTGTAGATTGCTTTGGGTAGTAGAGTCATTTTCACAATGTTGATTCTTCCAATCCAAGAACATGGTACATCTCTCCATCTATTTGTATCATCTTTAATTTCTTTCATCAGTGTCTTATAATTTTCTGCATACAGGTCTTTTGTCTCCTTAGGTAGGTTTATTCCTAGATATTTTATTCTTTTTGTTGCAGTGGTAAATGGGAGTGTTTTCTTGATTTCACTTTCAGATTTTTCATCATTAGTATATAGGAATGCCAGAGATTTCTGTGCATTAATTTTGTATCCTGCAACTTTACCAAATTCATTGATTAGCTCTAGTAGTTTTCTGGTAGCATCTTTAGGATTCTCTATGTATAGTATCATGTCATCTGCAAACAGTGACAGCTTTACTTCTTCTTTTCCAATTTGGATTCCTTTCATTTCCATTTCTTCTCTGATTGCTGTGGCTAAAACTTCCAAAACTATGTTGAATAAGAGTGGTGAGAGTGGGCAACCTTGTCTTGTTCCTGATCTTAGTGGAAATGGTTTCAGTTTTTCACCATTGAGGATGATGCTGGCTGTGGGTTTGTCATATATGGCCTTTATTATGTTGAGGAAAGTTCCCTCTATGCCTACTTTCTGCAGGGTTTTTATCATAAATAGGTGTTGAATTTTGTCAAAAGTTTTCTCTGCATCTATTGAGATGATCATATGGTTTTTCTCCTTCAATTTGTTAATATGGTGTATCACGTTGATTGATTTGCGTATATTGAAGAATCCTTGCATTTCTGGAATAAACCGCACTTGATCATGGTGTATGATCCTTTTAATGTGCTGTTGGATTCTGTTTGCTAGTATTTTGTTGAGCATTTTTGCATCTATGTTCATCAGTGATATTGGCCTGTAGTTTTCTTTCTTTGTGACATTCTTGTCTGGTTTTGGTATCAAGGTGATGGTGGCCTCGTAGAATGAGTTTGGGAGTGTTCCTCCCTCTGCTATATTTTGGAAGAGTTTGAGAAGGATAGGTGTCAGCTCTTCTCTAAATGCTTGATAGAATTCACCTGTGAAGCCATCTGCTCCTGGGCTTTTGTTTGTTGGAAGATTTTTTATCACAGTTTCAATTTCAGTGCTTGTGATTGGTCTGTTCATATTTTCTATTTCTTCCTGATTCAGTCTTGGCAGGTTGTGCATGTCTAAGAATTTGTCCATTTCTTCCAGGTTGTCCATTTTATTGGCATAGAGTTGCTTGTAGTAATCTCTCATGATCTTTTGTATTTCTGCAGTGTCAGTTGTTACTTCTCCTTTTTCATTTCTAATTCTATTGATTTGAGTGTTCTCCCTTTTTTTCTTGATGAGTCTGGCTAATGGTTTATCAATTTTGTTTATCTTCTCAAAGAACCAGCTTTTAGTTTTATTGATCTTTGCTATCGTTTCCTTCATTTCTTTTTCATTTATTTCTGATCTGATTTTTATGATTTCTTTCCTTCTGCTAACTTTGGGATGATTTTGTTCTTCTTTCTCTAATTGCTTTAGGTGCAAGGTTAGGTTGTTTATTCGAGATGTTTCCTGTTTCTTCAGGTGGGATTGTATTGCTATAAACTTCCCCCTTAGAACTGCTTTTGCTGCGTCCCATAGGTTATGGGTCGTCGTGTCTCCATTGTCATTTGTTTCTAGGTATTTTTTAATTTCCCCTTTGATTTCTTCAGTGATCACTTTGTTTTTAAGTAGTGTATTGTTTAGCCTCCATGTGTTTGTATTTTTTACAGCTCTTTTCCTGTAATTGATATCTAGTCTCATAGCATTGTGGTCGGAAAAGATACTTGATACAATTTCGATTTTCTTAAATTTACCAAGGCTTGATTTGTGACCCAAGATATGATCTATCCTGGAGAATGTTCCATGAGCACTTGAGAAAAATGTGTATTCTGTTGTTTTTGGATGGAATGTCCTATAAATATCAATTAAGTCCATCTTGTTTAATGCATCATTTAAAGTTTGCGTTTCCTTATTTATTTTCATTTTGGATGATCTGTCCATTGGTGAAAGTGGGGTGTTAAAGTCCCCTACTATGAGTGTGTTACTGTCGATTTCTCCTTTTATGGCTGTTAGTATTTGCCTTATGTATTGAGGTGCTCCTATATTTGGTGCATAAATATTTAAAATTGTTATATCTTCTTCTTGAATCGATTCCTTGATCATTATGTAGTGTCCTTCTTTGTCTCTTCTAATAGTCTTTATTTTAAAGTCTATTTTGTCTGATATGAGAATTGCTACTCCAGCTTTCTTTTGGTTCCCATTTGCATGGAATATCTTTTTCCATCCCCTTACTTTCAGTCTGTATGTGTCTCTAGGTCTGAAGTGGGTCTCTTGTAGACAGCATATATATGGGTCTTGTTTTTGTATCCATTCAGCCAATCTGTGTCTTTTGGTGGGAGCATTTAGTCCATTTACATTTAAGGTAATTATCGATATGTATGTTCCTATTCCCATTTTCTTAATTGTTTTGGGTTCGTTATTGTAGGTCTTTTCCTTCTGTTGTGTTTCTTGCCTAGAGAAGTTCCTTTAACATTTGTTGTGAAGCTGGTTTGGTGGTGCTGAACTCTCTCAGCTTTTGCTTGTCTGTAAACGTTTTAATTTCTCCATCAAATCTGAAGGAGATCCTTGCTGGGTAGAGTAATCTTGGTTGTAGTTTTTTCTCCTTCATCACTTTAATTATGTCCTGCCACTCCCTTCTGGCTTGTAGAGTTTCTGCTGAGAGATCAGCTGTTATCCTGATGGGGATTCCCTTGTGTGTTATTTGTTATTTTTGCCTTGCTGCTTTTAATATGATTTCTTTGTGTTTAATTTTTGACAGTTTGATTAATATGTGTCGGCATATTTCTCCTTGGATTTATTCTGTATGGGACTCTCTGTGCCTCCTGGACTTGATTAACTATTTCCTTTCCCATATTAGGGAAGTTTTCAACTATAATCTCTTCAAATATTTTCTCAGTCCCTTTCTTTTTCTCTTCTTCTTCTGGAACCCCTATAATTCGAATGTTGGTGCGTTTAATGTTGTCCCAGAGGTCTCTGAGACTGTCCTCTGTTCTTTTCATTCTTTTTTCTTTATTTTGCTCTGCACCAGTTATTTCCACTATTTTATCTTCCACCTCACTTATCCGTTCTTCTGCCTCAGTTATCCTGCTATCGATCCCATCTAGAGTATTTTTTATTTCATTTATTGTGTTTTTAATTGATGCTTGATTCATCTTTAGTTCTTCTAGGTCCTTGTTAACTGTTTCTTGCATTTTGTTTATTCTATTTCCAAGATTTTGGATCTGGGAAATAGAATCTTGGATCATTTTTACCATCATTGTTCTGAATTCTTTTTCAGGTAGACTGCCTATTACCTCTTCATTTGTTAGGTCTGGTGGGTTTTTATCTTGTTCCTTCTCCTGCTGTGTGTTTTTCTGTCTTCTCATTTTGCTTATGTTACTGTGTTTGGGGTCTCCTTTTTGCAGGCTGCAGGTTCGTAGTTCCCGTTGTTTTTGGTGTCTGTCCCCAGTGGCTAAGGTTGGTTTAGTGGGTTGTGTAGGCTTCCTGGTGGAGGGGACTAGTGCCTGTGTTCTGGTGGGTGAGGCTGGATCTTGTCTTTCTGGTGGGCATGTCCACGTCTGATGATGTGTTTTGGGGTGTTTGCAGACTTTTTATAATTTTAGGCAGCCTCTCTGCTAATGGGTGGCGTTGTGTTCCTGTCTTGCTAGTTGTTTGGCATAGGGTGTCCAGCACTGTAGCTTGCTGGTCGTTGAGTGAAGCTGGGTGCTGGTGTTGAGATGGAGATCTCTGGGAGATTTTCGCCGTTTGATATTATGTGGAGCTGGGAGGTCTCTTGTGGACCAGTGTCCTGAAGTTGGCTCTCTCACCTCAGAGGCACAGCACTGACTCCTGGCTCCTCAATTTGGGATGATTTGTTGTCCATTCATGTATTCCACAGATGCAGGGTACATCAAGTTGATTGTGGAACTTTAATCTGCTGCTTCTGAGGCTGTTGGGAGAGGTTTCCCTTTCTCTTCTTTGTTCTCACAGCTCCTGGGTCTCAGCTTTGGATTTGGCCCCGCTTCTGCGTGTAGGTTGCTGGAGGGCGTCTGTTCTTCGCTCAGACAGGACAGGGTTAAAGGAGCAGCCTCTTCGGGGACTCTGGCTCACTCAGGCCAGGCGGGAGGGAGGGGCACGGAGTGCTGGGCGAGCCTGCAGCGGCAGAGGTTGGCGTGACGTTGCACCAGCCCGAGGCGCGCCGTGCATTCTCCCAGGGAAGCCGCCCCTGGATCCTGGGACCCCGGCAGTGGCGGGCTGCACAGGCTCCCGGAAGGGCGGTGTGGACAGTGACCTGCGCTCGCACACAGGCTTCTTGGCGGCGGCAGCAGCAGCCCCAGCGTTCCATGCCCGTCTCTGTGCTCCGCGCTTTCAGTCGTGAGTCGTGCCCGTCTGTGGAGCCCCTTTAAGCAGCGCTCTTAATCCCCTCTCCTCACGCACCAGGAAACCAAGAGGGAAGAAAAAGTCTCTTGCCTCTTCGGCAGCTCCAGAGTTTTCCTGGACTCCCTGCCGGCTAGCTGTGGCTCATTAGCCCCCTTCCGGCTGAGTTCTCGCCGCCAGCCCCAGTCCTCTCCCTGCGCTCTGACCGAAGCCCGAGCCTCAGCTTCCAGCGCCGCCGGGGCGAGCAGACAAGCCTCTCGGGCTGGTGAGTGCCGCTCGGCACCGATCCTCTGTGCGGGAATCTCTCCGCTTTGCCCTACCCAGGTATGTGGGGAGTTTCTTGCCTTTTGGGAGGTCTGGGGTCTTCTGCCAGCGTTCAGTAGGTGTTCTGTAGGAGTTGTTCCACGTGTAGCTGTATTTCTGGTGTATCCGTGGGGAGGATGATGATCTCCGCGTCTTACTCTTCCGCCATCTTACCCGGAAGTCTCGAAACATTCCATACTTAAAACAGTTTGAAAAACTGAGTGTATTGTCTCTTTTTTTCCTAACAAGCAACTCCCCTTTCGCACATTTTGCACCCTGAGGTTCTCCTGGTTTCCCAGGCAGAAACCCTCAGAATCTTCTCTGACGTATGCCTTTCTCTTGGCTCTCACATCCATGTCATTGTAAGGTCCTATGGACTTACTTCATAAGATCTGTATCTCCCATCATCACTTCCTTCCTGTTCCTATTGCTACCATCTTTGTCCTGGCCCTTGTCTCCTAGGGCTTGAGCAGAAACCCTGTGTAGCCATTCTTTACAGCACAGATTAGTATTCAGAAAATACCTTTGTCCCAACCTAAAAGATTGCTGATGAAATAGTAAATTTAAGTGACAGCCTGGGAGGACCTCCATTCCCTATTTTAGAGTTAAATACTGCCTTGGAAAGCATGCCAAACTCATGAGTCTTAAATCACCTGTGAGTTCTGGCTTTATTTAATGATAGTTAAATAAATTTAGAGGCATTTTTTTTTTCTTTAAGCCACAGTTTTTAAAATCTATGAATTGGTGATAATAATCCATGGCTTATTCTCAGTGTTACTGTAAGGAAATATTGAGCTAACTGATATGAAACCCTTTCAAACTGTGAAACCTTTCACTCAGACAGAAGATTGTTACCATTATTTTGTAATTTTTTACCATTTACTCATCCAACAAATATTTATTTAGTGCCTATTGTATGCCAGGCACTGTTCTAAGCATGGGGGGTGAAGTAGTGACAACAACAGGGCCATGATTTCATGGTGTTTACATTCTAGTTGGGGTAGAAACAGGCAATAAAGAAGTAAATAAGATATAAAGTGTGTCAGATGGTCACAAGTGCTACTGAGAAGAATGAAACAGGAGAAGGGATAGGGAATATGGAGGGAACTTGCAATTTTGAAACAGTGGTCAAGAAGCCTCACTAAGAAGATAGTTTATGATCAAAGAACTGAAGAAGATGAGGAAGGTAGCCATGTGGATATCTGGGGGAAAACATTCCTGAATAAGGGAACAGCGAGTGTCAAGGCCTTAAGGTGGAAGCATTTCCTGGTTAGTTTGTGGAAGAGCAAAGAGTTTGGCATGGCTGGAGTTAAGGAAACAATAGGAAGAATAGTAGATCATGGAGTCAAAGAGGTGATGGGGCGGTAGGCAGATCATATAAAACCTCATTGACCATTTTAAGGACTTTATTGAGTAAGGTGGAGAGGCATTGATGGATTTTGAGGTTGGGAATGACATGATCTAACATGTTTTAAAAGAACCATTCCACCCTCAGCCCTTTTAACTCTATCACCCGTTCTTTCCAGAAAAAAAAAATGGGTAGGCCCCAGGTTACTCCCTCACCAAGTTCCCTCTGAATATGGGAGAACAGAAAGACTTTTTTCTGACTGCACCTTATATTCAGGTGAAACATATAACAGTCAAAAAGAGCCCTTAAAACAATGATTTTCAAAGTTGGCTGCACATGAGAATCATCTGGTGAATTTTTAAAATTCCAAATACATCAGTATCTCAAGAATGTGACCCAGGTATAAGTGTTTTTTTGAAGCTCCCAAGGTGCAGCCTATACTGAGAACCACTAGTCAAAGAGATTGACCAAATCCTCATGATATGATTGGGACCTTGAGTTTGTCAATGGGGAGGATCATGCTTCTGATGGCAGAGCTGGACCTGGGACCACTCACCATTCTGAGGAATGCAGAATTCACAAATACTTGGGCAGGAGGAAGATAAGATGTTTGATAGTTTGGAAGCAGATTATGGGCAAGAGAAAGCTGAGATAGGAGTAGCCCTGGGCCAGGCCAGGAAAGAGAAGGCTGAGAGCCAGCACCAAATGATAAAGCAACATCTGAATTATAGGCCAAACATCTGGAAATGATGAGGGCACTGCACAGATTAGAAGCTTGATTTTCAAAGATAGTACTGTTCTCACGGCCAGACTGAGCAACTACTTTGATTTTTGCCAGTCCTCTGCACGTGGGTGACTGGGCAGGCTCACAAGGAGAGGAATGGGCAGGGCATGGACCAGCTGCTGTCTTCCTCATCCTCTTTAATCCCACACCTCCTGCACTTCCCAGGAAAAGCAAATATCTTCCATGAAGTCCTGAGTTCTTAATTTAGACCTGCCATCTTGTTCTGCCCACCCGTCCTAGAGACAGAATGTTTCATCCCACAGGCATGTGCAAGTTGAGAAGAGCAGCAATTGTACGCTGTGGCCAGAGGCAGCTGCACTGGCAGTAGTCTGAGTACCTAACATCCAGGAGAAACTTAGCCAAAATCAATTTTTAAGACACAATGAGCTTATGTGGGAATTATTATTAATGTCAGCCTCATTACTTCTCCTTTTCCCTGTCAGGTTGCATTCTTATTTTTCTAGTTTATTTTTTTTCGGTGGGGGGGAGGGGATCAGGACAGGGGGATGGACAGAGTGAGCAGTCACATGACAGAGACAGACAAAATAAACAGATACTCTAGTCATCTTGCCACTTGTCAGCACCTCAGGTTACACGCAATCAATATACCCAAATAGTACTTACTAGATAAATTTGGGTTAAAAAAATCATTTGGAGGCATATATAAGAATATTCCTAGTAACTTTTTAAAATTTTAATTTGGGGAATAATTTAAGCAATGTCTATTAGAATGATACAGGGTAGTTCACAGTGTTAAAGAAAAAGCTGAGGAACTAGGTTTTTTAAAAAATTGAAACATAATTCACATACCATAAAATTCACTTTTTAAAGTGTATAATTCACTGTTTTTTAACATATACACCAAGTTGTACAACCATCACTACTATCTAGTTCCAAACCATTTCATCACCCCGAAATGAAGCTCATATCCATTAAGTAGCTATGTCCTATTCTCTCCTTTCCCCAGCCCCTGGCAACTACTAGCCTACTTTCTGTCTCTATGAATTGCCTATTCTGAACATTTCATATAAATGGAATCATATAGTTTTCCTTTTGTGTGGCTTCTTTCACTTAGCATAATATTTTCAAGTTTAATCCATGTTGTAGTCCTCATCGAGTATTTCATTCCTTTTCCTGGCTGAATAATATTTAATAGTATTGACAGACCACATTTTGTTTATCCACTTAGTTAATTTACACTTGAGTTGTTTCTACACTTTTGGCTATTATGTACAATGCTGCTAGGAACATTCATGTACAAATTTTTGTGTGGATATATATTTTCAGTACTTTTGGGTATATACCAAATATTGGAATTGCTGGATCACGTGGTAACTTTATGTTTAATATTTTTAGGAACTGCAAAACCATTTTCCAAAGGGACAGCACCACTTTACATTCTCACCAGCAATATATGAGGTTTGCAATTTATCCACATCCTTGCCAACACTTAATCATCCCCTTTTTTATTATAGCCACCTTAGTGGGTATGAAGTGGGATTTCATGGTGATTTTGATTTGCAATCCCCTAATTGCTAATGACGTTGAGCATCTTTAAATATCCTTATTGGCCATTTTTATATCTTCTTGGAGCAATGTATATTCAAGTACTTTGCCCATATTTAATTAGGTTATTCGCATTTTTATTGTTGAGTTGTAAGATTTCTCTAATACATATATATATATATATATATATATATATATATATATATATATATATATAAAATCAGTTCTCTATAATTTATAGGTTTTCTTCTCCCATTATGTGGGTTGTCTTTTTCTTTTCTTTTTTTTTTTTTTTTTTTTTTTGCAGTACGCGGGCCTCTCACTGTTGTGGCCTCTCCCCTTGCGGAGCACAGGCTCCGGATGCGCAGGCTCAGCAGCCATGGCTTACGGGCCCAGCTGCTCTGCGGCATGTGGGATCTTCCCGGACCGGGGCACGAACCCGTGTCCCCTGCATCGGCAGGCGGACTCTCAACCACTGCACCACCAGGGAAGCCCTATTTTCTTGATATTGTCCTTGAAGCACAAAAGTTTTAAATTTTGATTAAGTAAAATTTATCATTTTATTCTGTCTCATTGCTTTCCTTTTGGTGTTGTATCTAAGAAACCATAGCCTAATCAAAGGTCACAACTATTTATACCTATATTTTCTTATAAGAAAGAAATATTTAATTATAAACATTTTTATGTTTTCTTATAAAGCTCTTTTAAGAGTTTTATAGGTTTATATCTTTCATTTAGAGGTTTGGTCCATTTTGAGTTAATTTTATATATGGTGTGAGGTAAGGGTCCAATTTGATTATTTTTTATGTAGGCACCCAGTTGTCACTATGCCTTTTTTTGAAAAGCCTGTTCCTTTCCCATTGAACTGTCTTGGCACTCTTTTTGAAAATCAATTGACCATAGTATAGCAACTTTATTATAAATGACTACAAATTAGAAACAGCTCAATGTCCATCAACCAAAAAAACGCATAAATAAATTGTGGCATATCCATACAATGGGGTACTACACAGCAATGGTAAGGAATGAATATTGCTACATACAGTGTAATGGATAAATCTCACAGACATTACATTGAGCAAAGAAAGCCAGAAACAAAAAAGTGCTCTTTTTTTGAAATATTTATTTATGTATTTATTTGGCTGTGCAGGGTCTTAGTTGTGGCACCTGGGATCTTCTTTTGCCACGTGTGGGATCTTTTAGTTGTGGCATGTGGGATATTTAGTTGCAGCATGTGGGATCTAGTTCCCTGACCAGGGATCAAAACTGGGCCCCCTGCATTGGGGGCACAGAGTCTTAGCCACTGGATGACAAGGGAAGTCCCAAGAGTGCTCTTATATGAATCCAATTTATATGAAGTTCAAGGACAGGTTAAACTAATAATTGTGATAGAAGCCAGAATAGAAATTACCTGGGAGAAGGGGATGGCACCGACTGGGAAGGGGCATGAAAGCGTCTACTGAGGTAATGGAAAGGTTTTGTATTTGTATCTTTATCTGGATAGTGTTTGTATGAGTATATACATATGTCAAAATCTTATAGGTCTGTCTATATTGCTGACTTATACAGCAGTTTGGAAGATTCAGACATATCTTCTGTGACATTTTAGAAGAGTGTTAGCTGCAGTTATATGATGCTTCAGAGTAGCTCTGATTTTCTTAAAGCCTAATTATTCTCTCCCACCTTCTCTTAAAATAAAAAGGCAGTACATCTACCACAGGACACTGCTGACCACAGGGAAGAACTTTACATAAGGTCTGAGTTTGTCCCTGGGTAATAATTTAACCATTATTAGACAATTTTATGCATATGCCCTGACTTCTTCAGAACAGATCAGAGTCTATGTGACTTTCTTCTCTTTTAAAAAGGCAATTTGTTAAATTTATAATGAAAGATAGTTTAATTTGTATGCTTTGGATAAACAGTTTGACAAAAGAGGGGGAAAAAGTCCTTTGTTTATCCCCTGGGACCTGATATGGGGATTTGGCAATATGCCTGACTTGCCTAGACACAGGTCTCAAAGCCAAAGTTAGAGGGACATGTTAAAATTCATGCCACATGATGTTTATTACATGGGAGGGGCTCTGGATACCAAACAGAATAGGGTGTCTCAGACACCCAAAGACCAGAAACAGCTGCTGTGGAGATTTTAGATGCCTATATCAGGAGCTTATCTCAAGGGCAGGACTGCTCTTTGGCTCCTGACAATGTTTTTCTGTTTTTGTGGGCAAGAGAAGGATACAGGGGAGTTGTCCAGACAAGTATGCTGGCCCTGTGCCCATGACACTTAATTCCCTTGTCATGAGGGCTGTGAGACCACTGATGGTTTTTGTTCTTAATGAGAAGATGGGGTAGGGAGGGGAGCGTGCATACTGAGGGTGACACTATGGGCCAGTAATCGAAACAACATAGGAGGGAGCATCTTCAGCTTGTGCAAAAATGGATTTTGTAGCCCACTTTCTTCTGAATGAATGCATGGGAAAGAATGGCCCTGTTGATGGTGGGAAAAGGTGCATTCAAGCAAAAATGCCAGACAGGATGACTTACCCCATCGCTATTGGGGACTTTTGAAGGGAGGAGTGATGGTCTCTCAAGGTGTACATTCACACTCTCCTCTCTTCTGACTGGAAGTACATACTTAGGACTTCCAGTACTTTGAGAAGCCACCTGAAGTTCACCTTGGCATAAGGTCAAGGAGTGCACAAAAGAATCTCATCCCACCTTTCTCTTTGAGCAGTGAAAGCCCCATGTATCAGTTACTTACATTAAAATTCACCTTTGTAGAAAACTCTCTCTCTACATACTTAACTCTGTCTTATTGTGTATAGCTTTTCAAATCCTTCAGAATGCTTTGATGGACCTTAGCTCATTTAATCATCCCAAGAGCTATATAAGGTAGGTGAGGAATATACTTCCCCCTTTCTTCAAATTAAGTAACTAAGGCCAGAAAAAATAAAGTGAATCATCCAGGGTCATAGGTTGAAAGAAGAAGAGCCAAGTAAGTTGACCAACCATCCCAATTTACCTGAGACTGTCCCAGTTTTAACACTGAAAGTCCCATGTCCTGAGGAAGCTTCTTAGTCCTAAGTGAACCTGGATGATTGGTTACCCTATATCCAGGATAGAACCCATATCTCCCAACACTCTGACCAATGCTAGTGCCACTGCCCTATGCCATTTTTATTATGAGAACTGTTATCTGACTAGTGTTTCCTTTTCTCTACACCTTAGTGTACCAGCACATTTATTCATGCTGGGCCATTCTCCCTTCTACCCAGACAAGGACAGAAGCAATGACAGCTAGTTCTCCTCAAAGTTAAAGACAGTTTTGGCAAAAGGGAACCATGTTTCAGCTTTCTCATCCACAAAATAAGGATGATAATCTCTATATTGCTTACCTCACATGGATGTTGTATGGACCAAAGATAATGGGTATTAAAGTGCTTTCTAAACTGTTAATAGCTGGTAACATGTGAAAGATTGTGGTTATTCACTACTCCCTAGGCAGAAGCCAGCTCCTTGTCTTATTCTCTTTCCAGTTCAGCAAGTGTTATAGCCACTAACTGTGTGAACTTTGGTGAATCCCTTGGTCTCTGTGCTTCATTTTCCTCATATGCAAAATTAGGCTAATAATTCTTGATATGGTTGTTTTAAAGGTTGAATTATTACTTGTAAACCACTTAAGAGTTCTTGGCACGTGGTCAGTGCAATATATGCATTAGCTGTTTTGGGTTGGCTTTCTCAACCCTTATAACCCAGGACCAGAGACTAGATTAAGAGGCCCATAAACCAATTGACATGGAAGCCACTACTTACATTGAAATCCCTTTCCACTAGTTCCCTAATTGTTGTGTTCTGTGCCCATAGCATTCCCACCATGGATTGCCAAGAAAATGAGTACTGGGACCAATGGGGACGGTGTGTCGCTTGCCAACTCTGTGGGCCTGGACAAGAGCTCTCCAAGGTAAGTCCCCCTGGTCAGGATACTTATTTCTGTAACATCTTAGGAACCAGACTGGCAACCAAGAGAGTCCAAGATTAGGAGAGACATCCCCATCTGTGTCTAATCAGTTTAGTAGATAAAACAAACCAAAGATTATGACAGGGGACTTCTCTGGCGGTCCAGTGGTTAAGACTTCACCTTCCAATGCAGGGGGTGCAGGTTCCATCCCTGGTCGGGGAGCTAAGATCCCACATGCCTCAAGGCCAAAGAAACCAAAACATAAATCAGAAGCAATATTGTAATAAATTCAGTACACTTTAAAAAAAAATGGTCCACATCAAAAAAACCAGAAAACAAAGATTATGACAATAGCAGTCACAGTTCCATTAAGAAGTCAACCTGGGGCTTCCCTGGTGGCGCAGTGGTTGAGAATCTGCCTGCCAATGCAGGGGACACGGGTTCGACCCCTGGTCTGGGAAGATCCCACATGCCGCGGAGCAACTAGGCCCGTGAGCCACAACTACTGAGCCTGCGCTTCTGGAGCCTGTGCTCCGCAACAAGAGAGGCTGCGATAGTGTGAGGCCCGCGCACAGCGATGAAGAGTGGTCCCCGCTTGCCACAACTAGAGAAAGCCCTCCAAAGAAACGAAGACCCAACACAGCCCAAAAATAAATAAATAAATAAATAAGCCAAGCATTAAAATCAAAAAAAAAAAAAAAAGAAGTCAACCTGGCAGCATCAGGGGTAGGGGAGGATTCCATAAGACAGTGGGGTATTTCAAGAGTAAATGTGTAATGCAAAGGCCTAGGAAGGCTGTTTGGTATTAGGGACATATGTCAACTAAAGCAGGGCCCACTCGTTTGGGGTTCAGGAGCCAGATATCAGGTCTTGGGAATGGGAAAGAGAGAAGAACTGAGTAGTCTGAAATGTGGCCTCTGTCTAGAGGGACTGGGCCACTGAGGAAACTGCAAGACAGGCTTCATTGATGGGGAACTAGGGAGGGTCTAGAATCCTAATTAGTGGTAAGAGTCAGAACAAAACCACCTACAAAGCAGGGATTTTATACACAGCCCTGTCTTGCAGAGCTGGAGCTGCTTAATTGTTCCTGCTTTATGTCCCTGTTGGTCCCAGAACCTGGGGGTGGTATTAAATTTAGGCTGCAGCTGGGAACACAAAGGCTGGGAACAGACAGCCGGCAAATTTTTTTTTCCACACTCACATATTTTATGAAGTCGTTCATTAATTCAGCAATTACTTATTGAACACCTACAAAGTGGCAGGCATGGTTGTAGCCACTGTGGGTATGGTAAAACAGACAAAATTATTTGCCTTCATGAACATTACCTTTTAATTAGTGGAGCAAACAATGAACAAGATACATACATAGATATGGAAGTATGGCAAGAATTATTTACAGTGACCTGATACAGAGTAACTGGGTGGCTGCTTAGATCAGGTAGCAAGGGAAGGCCTCTCTAAGGAGGTGCCTTTTGGGGAGAGAATACAGCTAGTGCACAGTTCCAAGGTGAGAATGAGCTAGGCATGTTCAAGAAAGAGGAAGAAGGTAAGTGCAGCTGATGATTGGTGAGTGAGAGGTAGAGTAGTACATAATGAGGTCACAGAGGGAGGTATCGGCCAAACCATGGGAATCTTTAAGTTTATGATGAGAAATTTTAATTTTTTAAAAAGCACACTAGGAACACTTTGGATAGTTTTAGTTAGGAGAGTGACATGATACTCTGACTGAAACAAAAGGTATCAATTATTTAGCCCGCCTCCTTCCTACCTCCCTATTTCACAAATGAAGAGACTAAGGCCCAGGGATATTAACAGACAAGCACTAACTCTAATTTTAACTCTTTACACATAGCATTCTATATCACAGTGGGGTGCCCACATGGTTAATAGGGGATCCCAAGACCAAGGAAAAGTCTTCAGAAGTTAGGTCATGCTAGACATTAGGATGGACCCAATGGAATAAGTTACTTAGCTTGAAAAAATCTATTTTAAATATCACATTCATCTTCATGATCAAAAGTCTTGGCACTCCTATAAGAACAACCTCTGAGAAATGTTCCTGTCATGTACATGGCCATTACCTTTAAAACCATCCATATTTACAAACCTGAACTTCTCCAAGGGAGAAAAATACGTCTTTCTGTTAAAATGCTGTTACCAAATTCTCAAAAAGTGGCCCATGATGAAGTGTGCATTTGTCTAAGCACCTCTTTTGTTGTCATTTATTTCAGCACCACTAGAAAGCTCAGAAAAAATGAATGAACTGCAGTATTGTGTTCCTGCAACTGCTTTATGTAAAAACAGCTTGTACTTGTAGAGCAGTCTGTACTTTGTAAAGAGCTTTCATGTGCATTATCTCATTTGGCTCTCGAGTCTCACCAAGAAGGTATTATGAGCCCCATTTTAGATGTTGAAACTGAGACTCAGAGAACGTATGCGACTTGCTCAGTCACAGTGGTTCAGTAAAAATTGCATATACATGGGTTTGAGTCCCAGATTTGCTGTGGGCAAATTAGTTAACCTTTGATTAAATTAGGATGTACTAAGTTAAAAGTAACATAAAACTTACCAGTGACTTGAACCATAAACACATTTATTTACGTAATGAAATTTGGAAGCAGGGATCCTTGTGGTTGGGTGGGCAGATCAACAATATCGTCAAGGACCCAGGCTCTTTTTATCCTACATCCTGGGCACCTTGCCATTTTTTCCTCATGCTTGTGGCCTCCTGGTTAACATAACTCAAAGCATTACATCGTTACATAAGAGTCAAAGTCAGGAAGAAGGGGCAGAGACAAAGTAGCGTGACATTGTTAGTGAAGAAGTATTTTCCTAGAAGCTCCCCAACAGATTTCCCTTTGTATGTTATGGGCCAGAGTTGTGCATTATAAGTATCTCAAAACTGCTGGGAGTGCTAGGACATGAGTCCTAGCAAACAAAAATGGGATTTCCATAATGGACTAAGACCAATCAAGAATCACTTCTTGGACTTCCCTGGTGGTGCAGTGGTTAAGAATCCGCCTGCCAATGCAGAGGACATGGGTTCCAGCCCTGGTCCGGGAAGATCCCACATGTCACAGAGCAACCAAGCCCGTGTGCCACAACTACTGAGCCTGCACTCTAGAGCCCACAAGCCACAACTACCGAAGCCCGTGTGCCTAGAGCTCATGCTCTGCAACAACAGAAGCCACCGCAATGAGAAGCCCACACACCACAATGAAGAGGAGCCCCACCTCGAGGCAACTAGAGAAAGCCCTCGCACAGCAACAAAGACCCAATGCAGCCAGAAAGGAAGGAACGGAGGGAGGGAGGGAGAGTCAGTTCTTAAGGCTGGTCACTTTGCCACCCAGAATGAAATCAGTGTTCTGTTATTAAGGAAGAAAATGGGCAATGACGTCTGGATAAGGAGTTAACAGCATCTGACAGTCTTGTTTTTATAATTTATTTTATTTAGTTTTAAAGTTCACTCATATGAACCATAAACATCATTGTAAATAAATATTTAAAGAAAATCAACACTCTTTCCTCAGGACACATTTTTAGATGTATAATTGTCAAGCTAAATAATGCATACAGTTTTAAGATTCCTGTAATATATTAGCAGATAGCAATTGTGATTTTTTTTTACTAATTTCCACTATAATTACATTTATTTTCAACAGTTCATGGAATTCTTATATCCCAGAAGCCTAACCACACATAAATAATGTGTGTTTCTATAATCTATTAATTTTGTCTTCCTTTGTAACATTAAGTTACTAACATATGAGAACTTTATGTTAATTTCTTTTTTACTTTTTTCTATTTGATAGGGGAAAATATCACCTTTTGGTGTTTGTTTATTTGCAGTTTTGTGAACCGTTTCTGTTTGCTTGTTTTTTCTCTTCTATTCATTGTTTATTGTTCATTCTTCACTCATGTAAGGCACCTGAGTAGAAAAACAGACAGAATAATATGGGGTACTTTAAAAATCATTTATATAATGTGTAATACTTTTAAAAATCAGAAATGGTTTTGAATTTTATTTCATTTTATCATTCATTATCTCTTGACTATTTTATGTATGTCCCTTTGATATATAAATTTGATGACATATATTAATAAATTCCAAAATTAATGTATCTTGCATCCCGAGGGTAATTTTATTGTGATTTTTGATTAAATGCCCTCTTATGTTTTATAAGTTAACATTTTATTTATAATAAATAAGTACTCAGCACCATCAGCATCAAAACTTATATAACAACTGTGCTAGCTTGGTAAAATTAATTAAGAAGATCAATGTTTTTCTGGTTATAAAACTGGTTAGTAGCAAAAGAGTTTTGGGGGGCTTGATCATTTGAACAAATTTTCTTTGCTTCCTCATTAGAAAAGAAAAAAAATTCAATAGAAATTTTTCATGATAATTTCTTCCTTTTTAATTTCTTAAGAAATGAAACATCTACTTATTCAAGGAATTCTTGTTGAGGACAATTTGATAGTGTTTATCCACAATGCCAATCTCTGCTTTTAATTGGTGTACTTAAACCATTTATATTTAAAGTAATTGTTGATATGTTAGACCATTTTATCATTTTAGATTTTTCTGTTTCTTGTTCTTCCATTTGTCTTTTCTTGACCCCCTGTGGGTTACTTGAACATTTTTTTTTAGGATTCCATCTTGATATATTTGTAGGGTTTTTGTACAGTTTCCTTGAAATCATTCTGGGTACAGTAAGTCCCCTACAAAGTTTGAGTTGTGAACTTTCAAAGATGTGAAAATGCATTCCATCAACATCAGGCGTGAGTGAAATTGAAGCTTGCCTTCCGTCTCCTATTGCTGACGATCCTTCAGCTCTACCATCTCCCACCTCCTCTCCCTCCTCCAGTCAGTAACTCTTCTTGCCTGTTCACTCAATGCCAGCCCCTGTATGACAGCTGTTGTACTGTGCTACTATACTTTTCAAGGTACTATACTGTAAGATTCAAATGTTTTCTTTATTTTGTGTTTGTTTGTTTGTTATGTATTATTTGTGTGAAAAGTATTATAAACCTATTACAGCACAGTACTATATAGTCGATTGTATTAGTTGGGTACCTAGACTAACTTTGTTGGACTTACGAAAAAACTGGACTTAATGAACACGCTCTCAGAATGGAACTCGTTTGTATATAGAGGACTTACTGTATTACAATATACACATGAGACTTACCACTCTCCAATGTTATCAACATTTTACCATTTTTAGTACAGTATGGAAACAGTACTTCTACTTTGGTTCCTTTACTTTCCTTACTTTCAAATATCATTGCTTTGACTATTAGATAATTTTATGATTTTTTTTTTGTGGTATGCGGACCTCTCACTGTTGTGGCCTCTCCCATTGTGGAGCACAGGCTCTGGACACGCAGGCCCAGCGGCCATGGCTCACAGGCCCAGCCACTCCACGGCATGTGGGATCTTCCCGGACCAGGGCACGAACCCGTGTCCCCTTCATCAGCAGGCGGACTCTCAACCACTGTGCCACCAGGGAAGCCCTATGATTTTTCTTTTAATCATTAAACAATATATAAAACTGATGAGAAGTACAGTTTATTGTATATAGCCATATTTTTGTTCTTCCAATGTTCTTTTTTTCCTTCCTGATGCTCCAAAATTCCTTCTTCTATCATTTTATCATCTCCTTTCTGTTTGGAATTTTCTTTCTTTTGAAGAACTCCTTTTAGCCATTCTTTAAGGGTACATCTACTAGCAACAAATTCTTTTAGTTTTCCTTTGCCTTAGAATGTCTTTATTTCATGTTAATTCCTGAAGGATGGTTTCAACGGATATAGAATTTGAACTTGTGGCAGTTCTTTTCTTTCAGCACTTGAAAAACATTGACCACTTCATTCTGGCCTCCATGGCTTCAGATAGAAACCTGCTGTCATTCCTATTGGTATGGTCTTTAATTAATGTCATTTATTTTGTAGCTACTTCCAAGATTTTTTCTTTGTCTTTAGTTTTTAGAACTTTCATTACAATGTGTATTGGTGTTCATTTCTTTGACTTTCTTCTATTTGAGAATTTCTCATCCTCTTGAATCTGTAGATCTTTTGCCAAATTTGTGAAGTATTCAACATCTACTTATTTGAAAGTATTTTCAGACACATATTTTCCTTTTCTTTTCATGAGACTCTGATAATATAATTGTTTGATCTTTCATTGTTGTCCCACAGGTCCATGATAGCATACATTCTATTTTTGTGTCCTCAAGTTCAGTGATTCTATTATCTGTCATCTCCTCCCTACTATTGAGTTCATACAGTGAGATTTATATTTTATTTTTATAATTTCTATCTAAAATTACATATTTTTATAATTCCTATTTCTTTTTCGAGATATTTTATTTCTTCTTTTGTTTCAAGATGATGTGTGATTGCTTGTTGAAACATTTTATGATGCCTGCCTTAAAATCCTTGTCAGATCATTCCAACATCTGTTTCATCTAAGTGTTGGTGTCAGTTGATTGCTTTTTCTTAGTCATGTTGTAGTTCCCTGATTCTTGTTATGACAGGATATTTTTCTTTCATATTTTGGACATTTTTGTCAATTATATTAGGAAACTCAGGGTTCCGGTTAAATCTTTTATGTTAGCAGGCAGTTACCTGTTTAGGTTTATCACACAGGTCTTGCCTACTTTTGTGAGTCTGGTTCTAACAACAATTTAATTTTCCGGGTCTTTGTGGTTGTGATTTTGGTCTGTGTGGTTTATCTGGTGCTGCTATGGCTCTCACTACTCTCTGCTGGTGCTGCCTAAGGGGTGTAAGGAATTGAGCCAGGTCACTGGTGCATCTAGATTAGAGGAAGGAAGTCTCTGAGTTGTGGGAGAAAGGATATTTCTCAGGCCAGACCACTTCTTGTGGTAGGATACCACTGCAATGCACCATGGCCACATGTCTCTAGATGAGGGAGAAGTCTCAGACCCACAGGACAAAGAGGCCTCTTGGACTGGATATGTGTTGTTTTGAAATCCCCCTTTCACCCACTGCAGCCTGGTGTCTCTGGTTATGGAAGAAGTTTCCCAGAATGGGTCACTTGTTGTGATACAACATTATGCCTCAAGCCTGCTTATTTGTGAAACATAGATGATAATGCACAGCTTACAGAGTTTTGTGGAGAATAAACAAGAATATAAGACCATGAGAGCAGGAATTTGTCTGGTTGATTCAATTTAGTCACAACATCCAGAATAGAATCCTGACACATAGTAGTCACTCATTAAGTATTTTCTGAATTAATGAATTGATGAATAAAATAAAAAGGCATGGCTGACACATGGTTATTCTCAATAAATGCTAGCTAGCTAGCTCTCATCATTCTCTTTTCTAGCAAGGGAACAAGGGAAGAGTGAGGCTCACGTCTTTTTACTCCAATGATCTTTTTCTTTTTTTATGATTGGAGTAGGGGCCCATCTAACTCCAATATAACCTCATGTTAACTAATACATCTGCAGTGACCTATTTCCAAATAAAGTCACATTCTTAGCTACTGGGGTTTAGAATTTTAACTTTTGAATTTTGGGAGGGACACAATTTAACCTGTAGCACTACCTCACTAAAGTGCTGTGTGAGGATTTGCTGTAATTATTACTAGTAAGTAGACATATGAAAGAATTACAATATAAATAATTATTATTACTATTTGAGGCCCTACTATGTGTCAGGGACTATATTGTTATACTTCCTTTTTTTGTTTTTTTTGTTTTTTTTTTTGCAGTACACGGACCCCTCACTGTTGTGGCCTCTCTCGTTGCAGAGCACAGGCTCCGGACGTGCAGGCTCAGTAGCCATGGCTCACGGGCCCAGCCGCTCTGCGGCATGTGGGATCTTCCTGGACTGGGGCACAAACCCGTGTCCCCTGCATCGGCAGGCAGACTCTCAACCACTGCACCACCAGGGAAGCCCTGTATGACAGTCTTTAGATTCATCCACGTCTCTACAAATAATCCAATTTCGTTCCTTTTTATGGCTGAGTAATATTCCATTATATATATGTACCACATCTTCTTTATCCAGTCCTCTGTTGATGAATGTTTAGGTTGCTTCCATGTCCTGGCTATTGTAAATAGAGCTGCAGTGAATATTGTGGTACATGAGTCTTTTTGAATTATGACTTTCTCAGGTTACATGCCCAGGAGTGGGATTGCTGGGTCATATGGTAGTTCTATTTTTAGTCTTTAAGGAACCTCCATACTGTTCTCTATAGATACTGTACCAATGTACATTCCTATCAACAGTGTAGGAGTGTTCCCTTTTCTTTACATCCTCTTCAGCATTTATTGTTTATAGATTTTCTGATGATGTACATTCTGACCGGTGTGAGGTGATACTTCATTGTAGTTTTGATTCGCATTTCTCTAATAATTAATGATGTTGAGCAGCTTCTCATGTGTTTGTTGGCCATCTGTATGTTTCCTTGGGAAAAATGTCATTTTAGGCATTCCATCCACTTTTGGATTGGGTTCTTTGTTTTCATGATAGTGAGCTGCATGACCTGTTTGTATACTTTGGCAATTAATCCATTTTCAATTCTTTCATTTGCAAATATTTAGTTGGCCAAAGTGTTCATTCGTGTTTTTCTGTACCATCTTATGGAAATCCCTGAACTGACATTTTGGCCAACCCAGTATTTTTTTGTCCCATTCTGAGGGTTGTCTTTTCATTTTGTCTATGGTTACCTTTGGGGTACAAAAACTTTTAAGTTTAATTAGGTCCCATTTGTTTTTGTCCTTTTTTTCATTACTCTATGTGATAGGTCAAAAAAGATCTTACTGTGATTTACAACAAGCAGTGTTCTGCCTGTTTTCCTCTAAGAGTTTTACAGGGTCTAGCCTTACATTCAGGTCTTTAATCCATTTTGAGTTTATTTTTGCGTATGGTGTTAGGGAGTGTTCTAATTTTATTCTTTTACATGTAGCTATTCAGTTTTCTCAGCACCACTCTTTGAAGAGACTCCCTTCTCTCCATTGAATATTCTTGCTGCTTTGTCATCTATTAGGTGACCATAGGTGTGTGGGTTTAACTCTGGGCTGTCTATCCTGCTCCACTCATCTATAGTTTTGTTTTTGTGCCAGAACCATACTGTCTTGATGACCATGGCTCTATAGCATAGTCTGAAGTCAGGGAACCTGTTTCCTCCAACTTCGTTTTTCCTTCTGAAGATTGATTTGGCTCTTCGGGGTCTTTTGTGTTTCCATACAAATTGTAAAATTTTTGAGCTAATTCAGTAAAAAATGCCATCGGTTATTTGATAGGAAATGTGCTGAATGTGTAGATTGCTTTGTGTAGTATAGTTATTTTCACAGTATTGATTCTTCAAATCCAGGAACATGGTATATCTCTCCATCTGTTTGTGTTGTCTTGGATTACTTTCATCAGTATCTTATAGATTTCTGAGTACAGGTCTTTTGCCTCCTTAGGTAGGTTTATTCCTAGTTATTTTATTATCTTTGTTGTGACAGTAAATGAGATTGTTTCCTTAATTCCTCTTTCTGATCTTTTATTGTTAGTGTATAGGAAAGCAAGAGATTTCTGTGTATTAATTTTGTATCCTACAACTTTACCAAATTCATTGATGAGCTGTAGTAGTTTTCCTGTAGCATATTTATGAGTTTCAATGCATAGTATCATGTCATCAGCAAACAGGGACAGTTTTAATTCTTATTTTCCAATTTGGATTCCTTTTACTTCTTTCTTCTATGATTGCAATGGTTAGGGCTTCCCAAACTACGTTGAATAATAGTGGCATAAGTGGACATCTCTGTCTTGTTCCTGATCCTGGAGGAAATGTTACAGTTTTTAACCACTGAAAATAAGGTTTGCTATGGGTTTTTTTGTATATGGCCTTTATTATGTTGAATTAGGTTCCCTCTTTGCCAACTTTCTAGAGAGTTTTTATATAAATGGGTGTTGAGGGGGACTTTCAAGATGGCAGAGGAGTAAGAAGTGGAGATCACCTTCCTCCCAACAAATACATCAAAAATACATCTACATGTGGAAAAACTCCTACAGAACACCTACTGGATGCTGGCAGAAGTCCTAAGACTTCCCAAAAGGCAAGAAACTCCCCACGTACCTGGGTAAGGCAAAAGATAAAAGGAAAAACAGAGACAAAAGAATAGGGATGGGACCTGCATTTCTGGGAGGGAGTTGTGAAGGAGGAAAAGTTTCCACACACAAGGAAACCCCTTCACCGGTGGAGACGAGAGGTGGAGGGGTGTGAGTGTCGAGGCATGGAGGAGAGCACAATAACAGGGGTGCAGAGGGCAAAGCAGAGAGATTCCCACACAGAAGATTGGAACTGACAAGCACTCACCAGCCTGCAAGGCTTGTCTGCTCACCCAGCAGGGCTGGTGGGGGCTGGGAGCTGAGGCACAGGGTTCGGAGTTCAGACCCCAGGGAGTGGACTGGGGTTGGCTGCATGAACACAGCCTGAAGGGGGCTAGTGAACCACAGCTAGCTGGGAGGGAGTCCAGGAAAAAGTCTGGAACTGCCTAAGAGGCAAGAGACCATTGTTTTTGGGTGTACAAGGAGAGGGGATTCAGAGCACATCCTAAAAGAGCTCCAGAGACAGGCACGAGTTGCAGCTATCAGCACCAGATATCAAACACCAGAGAAGGACATGAAATGCTAAGGCTGCTGTTGCAGCCACCAATTAGCCTGTGTGCAAGCACAGGTCACTATCCAAAACTCCATTCCCAGAGCCTGTGCAACCCGACATGCCATGGTCCCATGATCCAGGGACAACTTCCCTGGGAGAACAAATGGCGTGCCTCAGGCTGTTGCAATATCATACTGGCCTCTGCTGCCCCAGGCTCGTACCGCATTCCATACCCCTCCCTCCACCCAGCTCAAGTGAGTCAGAGCCCCCTAATCAGCTGCTACTTTGACCCCTTCCTGTCTTGGGGGGAGAACAAACACCCTCAGGTGACCTTCACACAGAGGTGGGGAGAGATCCAAAGCTGAAACCCAGGATATGTGCAAACAAAGAAGAGAAAGGGAAATTTCTCCCAGAAGCTCAGGAACACCAGAATAAATCTCCACAATCAACTTCATGTACCCAGTTTCTCTGGAATACCAGAATAAACAATGAAGCATCCCAAAATTCAGGGGGTAGACTTTGGGAGCAAATGTAGACTGGGGGTTTGCATTCTGCATCTAATTTGTTTCTGGTTTTATGTTTATCTTAGTTTAATACTTAGAGCTTATTATTACTTGGAGATTTGTTTATTGATTTCTTTGCTCTCTATCTTTATATATATATATATATATATATATAAATATATATTATTTTTCTTTTTCCCTTTCGGTGAGGTGTATGTGCATGCTTCTTTGTATGATTTTGTCTGTACAGCTTTATTTTGCCATTTCTCCTAGGGTTCTCTCTTTCCTTTTGTTTGTTTGGTATTTTTTATTCATATAGTCTTTAGCACTTGTTGTCACTGGTGGATTTGCTTTTTGGTTTGGTTGCTCTGTTTCTTTTTTTTAATTAGTTTTTTTAAATATTATTTGAATTTTAATAATTTTATTTCTTTCCTTTTCTTTCTTTCCTTCTTTCTTTTTTCTTCTCCATTTTCTTCTGAGCCATGTGGCTGACAGGGTCTTGATGGTCCAAATGGGTGTCAGGGCTGAGCTTCAGAGGTTGGAGAGATAAGTTCAGGATACTGGTCCACAAGCGAACTCTGGCCCCATGTAATATCAAATGGCAAAAGCTTTCCCAGATATCTCCATCTCAACACTAAAACTCAGCTCCAGTCGTTGACCAGCAAACTACAGTGATGGACACCCTATGCCAAACAACTAGCAAGACAAGAACACAACACCACCCAATAGCAGAGAGGATGCCTAAAATCACAGTGCACAGACACACCAAAACACACCACCAGACGTGGTCATACCCACCAGAAAGACAAGATCCAGTCTCATCCACCAGAAAACAGGCACCTGTCCCCTCCACCAGGAAGGGTACACAACACACTAAACCAACATTAGCCACTGGGGACAGACACCAAGACCAACGGGAGCTATGAATGCACAGCCTGTGAAAAGGAGACCCCAAACACGGTAAGTTAAATAAAAGGAGAAGATAAATATGCAGCAGATGAAGGAGCAATGTAAAAACCCACCAGAACAAACAAATGAATAAGAAATAGGCAGTCTACCTGAAACAGAATATAGAGTAATAATAGTAAAGATGATCCAAAATCTTGGAAATAGATGGAGAAAATACATGAAACGTTTAACAAGGACCTAGAAGAACTAAAGAGCAAACAAACAATAAAGAATGACACAATAAATGAAACTAAATATTCTCCAGAAGGAATCAATAGAAGAATAACTGAGGCAGAAGAACAGATAAGTGACCTGGAAGATAAAACAGTGGAAATAATTGTTGTAGAGCAGAATAAAGGAAAGAGAATGAAAATAATTGAGGAAAGTCTCAGAGACTGCTGGAACAAGATTAAACACACACAGATTTGAATTATAGGGGTCCCGGAAGAAGAAGAGAAAAAAAACAGGACTGAGAAAATATTTGAAGACATTATAGTTGAAACCTTCCCTAATATGGGAAAGGAAATAGTCAAATCCAGGAAGCGCAGAGAGTCCCATACAGGATAAATCCAAGGAGAAACAAGCCAAGACACATATTAATCAAACTATAAACAATTAAATATAAAGAAAAGAATATTTAAAGCAGCAAGGAAAAAGCAACAATTAACATACAAGGGAATTCCCATAAGGTTAACAGCTGATCTTTCACCAGAAACTCTGCCAGCCAGAAGGGAGTGGCAGGACATATTTAAAGTGATGAAAGGGAAATGCCCACCACCAAGATTACTCTAACCAGCAAGGATCTCACTCAGATTCGATGGAGAAATTAAAAGCTTTTCAAACAAGCCAAAGCTAAGAGAATTCATCATCACCAATCCAGCCTTCCATCAAATGCTAAAGGAACTTCTCTAGGCAGGAAACACAAGTAAAGTAAAAGGCTTACAATAACAAACTTAAAACAATTAAGAAAATGGTAATAGCATATGTATATGTATAGCTGATTCACTTTGTTATAAAGCAGAAATTAATACACAATTGTAAAGCAATTATGCTTCAATAAAGATGTTTAAAAAAAGAAAATGGTAACAGGAACATACATTGATAATTACTTTAAATGTAAATGGATTAAATGCTAAAACCAAAAGACCTAGGCTAGCTGAATGGATAAAAAAACAAGACCTATACATATGCTATCTACAAGAGACCCACTTTTATCCTAGGGACACATACAGCCTGAAAGTGAGAGGATGGAAAAAGATATTCCATGAAAATGGAAATCAAACGACAGGTGGAGGAGCAATTCTCATATCACACCAAATAAACTTTAAAATAAAGACTATTACAAGAGACAAACAAAGACACTACATAATGATCAAGGGATCAATCCAAGAAGAAGATATAACAATTGTAAATATTTATGCAACCAACAGAGGAGCACTTCAATACATAAGGCAAATGCTAACAGCCATAAAAGGGTAAATCAAAAGTAACACAATGATAGTAGGGGACTTTAAGTTCCCACTTTCACCAAAAGACAGATCATCCAAAATGAAAATAAATAAGGAAACACAAGCTTTAAATGATACATTAAGCAAGATGGGCTTAATTGATGATTATAGGACATTCCATCCAAAAACAGGAGATTACACTTTCTTCTCAAGTGCTCATGGAACATTCTCCAGGATAGATCATATCATGGATTACAAATCAAGCCTTCGTAAATTTAACAAAATTGAAATGTATCAAGTATATTTTCTAAACCACAACTCTATGAGACTAGACATCAATTACCGGAAAAAAAAACTTTAAAAGATACAAACATATGGAGGCTAAACAATACACTACTTAATAATCAACAGGTCACTGAAGAAATAAAAGAGGAAATCAAAAAAATAAGTACAAACAAATGACAATGAAAACACGAAGACCCAAAACCTATGGGATGCACCAAAAGCAGTTCTAAGAGGGAAGTTTACAGCATTAAAAACCTACCTCAAGAAAAAGAAACATCTCAAATAAACAAGGTGACTTTACACCTAAAACAATTAGAGAGAGAATAACAAAAAAAAACCAATGTTAGCAGAAGAAAAGAAATCATAAATATCAGATCAGAAATAAATGATAAAGAAATGAAGGAAATGATAGAAAAGATCAATAAAGCTAAAAGCTGGTTCTTTGAGAAGACAACCAAAATTGATAAACCCTTACCCAGACTCATCACGAAAAAAAGAGAGAAGACTCAAATCAACAGAATTAGAAAAGAAAAAGGAGAAGTAACAACTGACACTGCAGAAATACAAAGGATCATGAGAGATTGCTACAAGTAACTCTATGCCAATCAAATGGACAACGGGAAGAAATGGACAAATTCTCAGAAAAGCACAACCTTCCGAGACTGAACCAGGAAGAAATAGAAAATATAAACAGACCAATCACAAGTATTGAAATTGAGACTGTGACTAAAATCTTCCAACAAACAAAAGCCCAGGATCAGGTGGATTCATAGGCGAATTCTATCAAACATTAAGAGAAGAGCTAACAACTATCCTTCTCAAACTGTTCCAAAATATAGAAGAGGGAGGAACACTCCAAAACTCATTCTGTGAGGCCACCATCACCCTGATACCAAAACCAGACAATGATGCCACAAAAAAAGAAAAACACAGGCCAATATCCCTGATGAACATAGATGCAAAAATCCTCAACAAAATACTAGCAAACAGAATCCAACAGCACATTAATGGATCATACACCATGATCAAGTGGGGTTTATCCCAGGAATGCAAGGATTCTTCAATATACACAAATCAGTCAAAGTGATAAACCATATTAACAAATTGAAGAAGAAGAACCCTATTACCCTCTCAATAGATGCAGAAAAAGCTTTTGACAAAATTCAACACCTAGGTATGATAAAGACCTTGCAGAAAGTAGGCATAGAGGGAACTTACCTCAACATAATAAAGGCCATATATGACAAACCCACAGGCAACATCGTCCTCAATGGTGAAAAACTGAAACCATTTCCACTAAGATCAGGAACAAGACAAGGCTGCCCGCTCTCGCCACTCTTATTCAACATACTTTTGGAAGTTTTAGCCACAGCAATCAGAGGAGAAAAGGAAATAAAAGGAATCCAAATTGGAAAAGAAGAAGTAAAGCTGTCACTGTTTGCAGATGACGTGATACTATACATAGAGAATCCTAAAGATGCTACCAGAAAACTACTAGAGCTAATCAATGAATTTGGTAACGAAGCAGGATACAAAATTAATGCACAGAAATCTCTAGCATTCCTGTACACTAATGATGAAAAATCTGAAAGTGAAATCAAGAAAACACTCCCATTTACCACTGCAACAAAAACAATAAAATATCTAGGAATAAATCTACCTAAGGAGACAAAATACCTATATGCAGAAAATTATAAGACACTGATGAAAGAAATTAAAAATGATACAAATAGATGGAGAGATATACCATGTTCCTGGATTGGAAGAATCAATATTGTGAAAATGACTGTACTACCCAAAGCAATCTACAGATTCAATGCAATCCCTATCAAACTACCACTGGCATTTTTCACAGAACTAGAACAAAAAATTTCAAAATTTGTTTGGAAAAACAAGACCCCGAATAGCCAAAGCAATCTTGAGAACGAAAAATGGAGCTGGAGGAATCAGGCTCCCTGACTTCAGACTATACTACAAAGCTACAGTAATCAAGAGAGTGTGGTACTGCCACAAAAACAGAAAGATAGATCAATGGAACAGGATAGAAAGCCCAGAGATAAACCCACGCACATATGGTCAACTTATCTTTGATAAAGGAGGCAGAAATGTACAGTGGAGAAAGGACAGCCTCTTCAATAAGTGGTGCTGGGAAAGCTGGACAGTGACATGTAAAAGTATGAGATTAGATCATTCCCTAACACCATACACAAAAATAAGCTGAAAATGGATTAAAGACCTAAATGTAAGGCCAGAAACTATCAAACTCTTAGAGGAAAACATATGCAGAACACTCTATGACATAAATCACAGCAAGATCCTTTTGGACCCACCTCTTAGAGAAATGGAAATTAAAAAAAAATGAGACCTAATGGAACTTCAAAGCTTTTGCACAGCAAAGGAAACCATAAACAAGACCAAAAGACAACCCTCAGAATGGGAGAAAATATTTGCAAATGAAGCAACAGACAAAGGATTAATCTCCAAAATTTATAAGCAGCTCATGCAGCTCAATAGCAAAAAAACAAACAACCCAAACCAAAAATGGGCAGAAGACTTTAATAGGCATTTCTCCAAAGAAGCTATGCAGACTGCCAACAAACACATGAAAGAATGCTCAACATTAATCATTAGAGAAATGCAAATCAAAACTACAGTGAGATATCATCTCACACCAGTCAGAATGGCCATCATCAAGAAATCTAGAAACAATAAATGCTGGAGAGGGTGTGGAGAAAAGGGAACATTCTTGCACTGCTGGTGGGAATGTGAATTGGTACAGCCACTATGGAGAACAGCATGGAGGTTCCTTAAAAAACTAAAAATAGAACTACCATATGACCCAGCAATCCCACTACTAGGCATATACCCTGAGAAAACCATAATTCAAAAAGAGACATGTACCAAAAAGTTCATTGCAGCTCTATTCACAATAGCCCAGAGATGGAAACAACCTAAGTGTCCATCATCGGATGAATGGATAAAGAAGATGTGGCACATATATACAATGGAATATTACTCAGCCATAAAAAGAAATGAAATTGAGCTATTTGTAATGCGGTGGATAGACCTAGAGTCTGTCATACAGAGTGAAGTAAGTCAGAAAGAGAAAGACAAATACTGTATGCTAACATATGTATATGGAATTTAAGAAAAAAAAGTCATGAAGAACCTAGGGGTAAAACAGGAATAAAGACACAGACCTACTTGAGAATGGACTTGAGGATATGGGGAGGGGGAAGGGTAAGCTGTGATAAAGCAAGAGAGAGGCATGGACATATATACAGTACCAAACGTAAGGTAGATAGATAGTGGGAAGCAGCCGCAGAGCACAGGGAGATCAGCTTGGTGCTTTGTGACCGCCTGGAGGGGTGGGATAGGGAGGGTGGGAGGGAGGGAGACGCAAGAGGGAAGGGATGTGGGAGCAGATGTATATGTATGACTGATTCACATTGTTATAAAGCAGAAACTAATAACAAAAAAAAGCCATATATGATAAACCCACAGCCACCATTGTTCTCAATGGTGAAAAACTGAAACCCTTTCCACTAAAGCTCCCATTCTGAGGGTTGTCTTTTTGTCTTCTTTATGGTATCCTATGCTGTGCAAAATCTTTTAAGTTTCCTTGTGTCCTGTTTATTTATTTTTGTTATTTCCATTTCTCTAGGAGGTGGGTCAAAAATATCTTGTCGTGGTTTATGTCATAGAGTGTTCTGCCTATGTTTTCCTCTAAGAGTTTTTTAGTGTGTGTCCTTACATTTATGTCTTTAATCCATTTTGAGTTTATTTTTGTGTATGGTGTTAGGGAGTGTTCTAATTTCATTCTTTTATATGTAGCTGTCAAGTTTTCCGAGCACCGCTTATTGAAGAAGCAGTCTTTTCTCCATTGTATATTCTTGCCTCCTTTATCAAAGAAAAGGTGACCATATGTGTGTGGGTTCATCTCTGGGATTTCTTTCCTGTTCCATTTTTGTTTTTCTTTCAGTACCAAACTGTCTTCATTACTATAGCTTTGTAGTATAGTCTGAAGTCCAGGAGCCTGATTTCTCCAGCTCCATTTTGGTTTCTCAACTTTGCTTTGGCTATTTGGGGTCTTTTGTGTTTCCATACAAATTGTGAACTTTTTTGTTCTAGTTCTTTGAAAAATGGCATTGGTAGTTTGATAGGCATTGCATTGAATCTGTAGATTGCTTTGGGTAGTATAGTCATTTTCACAATGTTGATTCTACCAATCAAAGAACATGGTATGTCTCTCCATCTGTTTGTATCATCTTATTTCTTTCACCAGTGTCTTATAATTTTCTGCATATAGGTCTTTTGTCTCCTTGGGTAGGTTTATTCCAACGTGTTTTATTCTTTTTTGTTGCAATGGTAAATGGGAGTGTTCCCTTAATTTCTCTTTCAGATTTTTCATCACATTAGTGTATATGCATGCAAGAGACTTATGTGCATTAATTTTGTGTCCTGCTACTTTACCAAATTCACTGATTATCTCTAGTAGTTTTCTGGTAGCATCTTTCAGATTCTCTATGTATAATGTCATGTCATCTGCAAACAGAGTTTTTCTTCTTTTCGGACTTGGAATCCTTTTATTTCTTTTTCTTCTCTGATTGCTATGATTAAAACTTCCAAAACTATGTTGAATAATAGTGGTGAGAGCGGGCAGCCTTGTCTTGTTCCTCATCTCAGTGGAAATGGTTTCAATTTTTGACCATTGACGTCGATGTTGGCTGTGGGTTTGTCATATATGGCCTTTATTATGGTGAGCTAAGTTCCCTCTGTGCCTACTTCCTGGAGTGTTTTTTATAAAAATTGAGTGTTGAATTTTGTGGAAGGATTTTTCTACATCTACTGAAATGTTCTTGTGGTTTTTCTCCTTCAATTTGTTAATATGGTTTATCACATTGGTTGATTTGGTATATTGCAGAATCCTTGCATTCCTGGGATAAACCCCACATGATCATGGTGTATTATTCTTTTGATGTGCTGTTGGATTCTGTTTGCTAGTATTTTGTTGAGGATTTTTGCATCTATGTTCATCAGTAATATTGGCCTGTAGTTTCTTTTTTGGGTCATCTTTGTCTGGTTTTGGTATCAAGGTGATGGTGGCCTCATAGAATGAGTTTGGGAGTGTTCCTCCCTCTGCTACATTTTGGAAGAGTTTGAGAATTATAGGTGTGAGCTCTTCTCTAAGTGTTTGGTAGAATTCACCTGTCTAGTCAACTGGTGCTGTGCTTTTGTTTGTTGGAATATTTTTAATCAGTTTCAATTTCAGTACTTGTGATTGGTCTTTTTATATTTTCTATTTCTTACTGGCTCAGTCTCAGAAGGCTGTGCTTTTTTAAAAATTAGTGCATTTTTTCCAGGTCGTCTATTTTATTGGCATATAGTTGCTAGTAATAATCTTTCATGATCCTTTGTATTTCTGCAATGACAGTTGTTGCCTCTCCTTTTTCATTTCTACTTCTATTGATTTGAGTCTTCTATGATTCTGGCTAATGGTTTATCCATTTTGTTTATCTTCTCAAAGAACCAGCTTTTAGTTTTATTGGTCTTTGCTATCCTTCCCTTCATTTCTTTTTCATTTCTTTCTGATCTGATCTTTATGATTTCTTTCCTTCTGCTAACTCTGGGGGGTTTTTTTGTTCTTCTTTCTCTATTTCCTTTATGTGTATGGTTAAGTTGTTTATTTGTGATGTTTCTTGTTTCTTGAGGTAGGATTTTATTGTATAACCTTCCCTCTTAGAACTGCTTCTGCTGCATCCCATAGGTTTGGGACCGTCGTGTTTTCATTGTCATTTGTTGCTAGGTATTTTCTGATTTCCTCATTGATTTCTTCAGTGATCTCTTGGTTATTTAGTAAAGTATTGTTTAGCCTCCATGTTTTTGTATTTTTTACATATTTTTTCCTGTAATTTATATCTAGGCTCATAGCATTGTGGTCAGAAAAGATACTTGATACAATTTCAAATTTCCTTAAATTACCAAGGCTTCTTTTGTGATCCAGGATATAATCTGTCCTGGAGAATGTTCTATGAGCCCTTGACAAGAAAGTTTAATCTGCAGTTTCTGGTTGGAATGTCCTATAAACATCAACTAAGTCCATTTTGTTTAATGTATCATTTAAGGCTTGTGTTTCCTTATTTATTTTCCTTTTGGATGATCTGTCCATTGGTGAATTTGGGGTGTTAATATCCACTACTATTATTGTGTTACTGTCATTTTCCCCTTTTATGGCTGTTAGCACTTGTCTTATGTATTGAGGTGCTCCTATGTTTGGTGCATAAATATTTACAATTTTTATATCTTTTTCTTGGATTGATCCCTTGGTCATTATATAGTTTCCTTCTTTACCTCTTGTAATAGTCTTTATTTTAAAGTCTATTTTGTCTGATATGAGATTTGCTACTCCAGCTGTCTTTTGATTTCCATTTTCATGGATTATCTTTTTCCATCCCCTCAGTTTCAGTGTGTATGTGTCCCTAGGACTAAAGTGGGTCTCTTGTAGACAGCATATGTACAGGTCTTGTTTTTGTATCCATTCAGCCAGTCTATCTATTTTTGTGGGACCATTTAATCTATTTATATTTATGGTAGTTATCAATATATATGCTCCTATTACCATTTTCTTAATTGTTTTGTGTTTGTTATTGTAATTCATTTCCTTGTCTTGTGTTTCCTGCCTAGAGAAGTTCCTTTAGCATTTGTTGTAGAGCTCGTTTGGTGTTGCTGAATTCTCTTAGCTTTTGCTTGTCTCTAAATTTTTAAATTTTTCCTTCAAATCTGAATGATATCCTTGCTGTTTTGAGAAATCTTGGCTGTAGGTTGTTCTCTTTCATCTCTTTAAATATGTCCTACCACTCCTTTCTAGCTTGCATAGTTTTTGCTGAAAGTTTCTCTGTTTACCTTATGGGAATTCCCTTGTATGTTAATTGTTGCTTTTCCCTTGCTGCTAGTAATATTTTTTCTTTGTATTTAATTTTTGGTAGTTTGATTAATATGCATCTTGGTTTGGTTCTCCTTGGATTTATCCTGTATTGACTCTCTCCACTTCCTGAACTTGACTGACTATTTCCTTACCTATACTGGGGAATTTTTCAAGTATAATCTCCTCAAATATTTTCTCAGTCCCTTTTTTTTTCTCTTCTTCTTCTGGGACCCCTATAATTCGAATATTGGCAGATTTCATGTTGTCACAAAAGTCTCTGTGCTTGTCATCAATTCTTTTCATTCCTTTTTCTTTATTCTGCTCTGCAGTAGTTATTTCCACTATTTTATCTTCCAAGTCACTCACCCGTTCTTTTACCTCAGTTATTCTGCTATTGATTCCTTCTAGAGAATTTTTAATTTCATTTATTGTGTTGTTCCTCTTTGTTTGTTTGCTCTTTAGTTCTTCTCCGTCCTTGTTAAGTGTTTCTGTATTTTTTCCATTCGATTTACAAGATTTTGGATCATCTTTTTTACCATTATTCTGAATTCTTTTTCCGGTAGACTGCCTATTTCCTGTTTATTTGTTTGGTCTAGTGGGTTTTTACCTTGCTCCTTCATCTGCTGTGAATTTCTCTGTCTTCTCATTTTGCATAACTTACTGCATTTGGGGTCTCCGTTTTGCAGGCTGCAGGTTCATTACTTCCCATTGTTTTTGGTGTCTACTCCTAGTGGGTAAAGTTGGTTCACTGGGTTGTGTAGGCTTTCTGGTGGAGAGGAGTGGTGCCTGTGTTCTGGTGGATGAATCTGGATCTTTTCTTTCTGGTGGGCAGGAACACGTCCTGTGGTGTGTTTGGGGGAGTTTGTGACCTTTTTATGATTTTAGGCAGCCTCTCTTTTAATGGGTGGGTTTGTGTTCCAGTCTTGCTAGTTGTTTGGAGTAGGGTGTCCTGTACTGTACCTTGCTGGTTATTGAGTGGAGCTGGGTTTTAATGTTGAGAAGGAGATCTCTTGGAGAGCTTTCACCATTTTATATTATGTGGGGCCAGGTGGTCTCTGGTGGACCAGTGTCCTGAACTCGCCTCTTCCACCTCAGAGGCTCAGGCCTGACCCCCTACCAGAGCACCAAGACACTGTCAGCCACACAGGTCAGAAGAAAAGGGAGAAAGAAAGAAAAAGAAAGAAAGAAAGAAAGGAAGAAAGAAAGAAAGAAAGAAAGAAAGAAAGAAAGAAAGAAAGAAAGAAAGTAAAATAAAGTTATTAAAATAGAAAATAATTATTAAAAATAAAAAAATAAAAAAGAGGGCTTCCCTGGTGGTGCAGTGGTTGAGAGTCCGCCTACCGATGAAGGGGACATGGGTTCGTGCCCCGGTCTGGGAAGATCCCACGTGCCGTTGAGTGGCTGGGCCCGTGAGCCATGGCCACTGGGCCTGGGTATCCAGAGCCTGTGCTCCACAACGGCAGAGGCCACAACAGTGAGAGGCCCATGTCCCACAAAAAATAAAAATAAAAAATAAAAAATAATAATAATAAATAAATAAAAAAGAAAGAGAAAGAAAGGAGAGCAACCACAACAAAGAAACAAATCCTCCAATGATAACAAGCGCTAGAAACTATACTAAAAAGAAAAAAAATAAATAAAAATAATGGACAGTCAGAACCCTAGTACAAATGTCAAAAGAAAAGCTTTTGGGAAGTCTGAGGTCTTCTGCCAGCATTCATTCGGTGTTCTATAGGAGTTGTTCCACATGTAGTTGTAATTTTTATGTATTTGTGGGGAGGAAGGTGATCTCCATGTCTTACTCCTCTGCCATATTGAAGGCTCCTTCTTCAAATCCAAACACAGCCTCTCTGCACATTCCGAGTTTGTATACTGCAGAGAGGCATTCCCTGTTCCTGGTATCTGTGCCCCTTTTCATGTTTTCTCTTTTTTAATAAAGCAGATAAATGCTGGGTGATAAGAAAAAAAATATTTGGAATTCAATTTTAACAGTAGCCAGCTAACCCAATAAAACCTCATAACTTACACTTAGTTTTAGGTTTTGGGAATCTCAGGATTCCATAAAGCCTACATAGATCTAAATGTAGTCCTTGTTCAGAGATCAGGTGCCCTAAATATCCAACCTGAGTTTAAGCAAACTGATATTTTTCTTTGGAGACTTTATGGTTCCTTTAAGGCCAAAAGTTTTAACAGATGGGTGCTGTCTTCGTGTGAAGAGGTTTGAGCAGGAGAGCATAGAAGCAAATCATCTATATATTGTAACAACTTTGAACCTGTAGAAAACTTTGTATAATCCACATCAGTTTTCAAGATTTGTGAAAATTAAGAGGGACTTACTGGGAATTCCCTGGTTGTCCAGTGGTTAGGACTCCATGCTTTCACTGCTGAGGGCATGGGTTCAATCACTGGTCCAGGAAATAAGATTCCACAAGCCACATGGTGTGGCCACAAAAAGAAAAACAAACAAACAAAAAAAGGAAACCCTGGGGCATTACTGTCCAGATGTATTGTCATCCTTCCCAGGTGAAGGCAGAAACATATTGGCTAGCCTTATCAACTGGAATACTGAAAAATGTACTGCATAGATCAATTATGGTGAAAAATTTACCTTCTGTTAGAATGGATGTTAGTAATGTATGGGGGTAGGAACAACAGGGTGTTGAGCAATAATGTTGTTTATTGCTCAGAGATCCTGGACATACCTCCTTGGGTTTTCTCAAAAGTAAAATATGAGTATTACAGAAACTAGTACAAGGGATAATGAGGCCCCGAGCCTTGCAATCTTCTTTTACGGGCTTTATACCTTGAAGTGCTTCTTTACTTATAGGGTATTAATTAATTCTGGGGAGAGGTTTTGAGGGATCTATGTGAGTCTTGATGGGAGGTACACTGTGTATTTTGGCAATATCAGTTGGATATTTTGCCCATAAGAAGGGTTGGAATTGGCTCAATAAAGACAAATTATCAATATTTCCAGAACCAGCTCAAGTACTACCAGAGAAAGAGAAAATGAAAGATGTTGAAGGGTCATTTAATTTATCTGGTTGGGTATTTTCATTGCTACTGTCAAATTCTAGAATTATTTCCCCCTTCTGGTAGAAAGAAATTCCAGCATGATACTTTTCTAAGAAGTCTCACCTGATAAATGGATAGGGGTGGGGGGACTAAGTAAACAGTGGTTATCTCTCAATGGGCCTAATCAAGATGGAATGAGTTCAGAGACAGGAACATTTTGTGGTTCACTAGAAATCTTCCTTATTTGAACTATTTTAGTATTCTGAGGGAGGAGCTGCTTTATAGCAGTGGGGTTGAACACTGACAGTGTGACTCCAGTTTCAATAAGGACAGTAAGAGATTCATTCCCAATATGGAGAGTTGTTTATCTGAGCCAAGTAAGAGGAAGGATTGGGAGGAGCCCCTGTAGATCCGTGGAGCCCCAATTTTTCAGAAATGAGAGGGCACTGGAAATTCTGGTTAGAGGGCTGAAGACACCTAAAGTGCTAAATTTTGTGATAATCTTTGCCAATGTCCTGGCTCTTTGCAGTAATAGCTGAAACTAAGAGGTTTTTTTGTTTGTTTGTTTTGTTTTGTTTAGGGTCCTTCATTTGTCAGAGTTGAAAATTAAGAATTTTAGCAGTTTTTCATTTAGTGACACATCTAGGGTGCAAGCAAGCTGATTTGCCAGATTAACCTAATCTAAGGTAGACATAGTTTCCCATTCCACCCTGATCCTTTTAACTAAAAGTGAAAGATCCTGTTTCAGCCCTTAGTAAACACACAGTTAAAGCCTACCCAACTATATTTAACACCTGAAAGAAGCCCAGAATTTCCTTTGAAAATAGTCTTAAGTAAATTGTAATAGTCATGAACACGTTCACTAGATTTTTGTCTGCAACCCTGAATTTTGTTTCAGTCAATAGGCTTAGGGAAAGCTACTGTAATTGCTCACTGGAGTTCTCCAGCAAATGTTTTAGCCTCTTGCCAAAAGTTAGGGGCTTACTTTTCTAAATCCTTTTCAAGATTTTACCATTCGGCAAGTTTATCCAGTGTTTGGTTTGACCCTCACCAACAAGCATGTGGACTAACTGATACAAATCTGAAAAACCAGGTTAGTAAGTTTGAATAACTATGTTAAATTCATCAGCAAACCTGGGGGGGGTTGGATCAGAAAACTTAAGAAAAGTATGTTTGGGGAGTTCAAAAATCCCCCATAATGGCCATCGATGTTCTAAATTAAGTTGATCCATTTAGTTAGAAATGCACATGAGGAGGGACTGCAGTTTTTAAACATTAAACTGGCTAGGATCCCTGGAGTAGGGGCATACTCAAAGCATTATATGAATGGAATCCCATTTCGTAGAGTTTTTTTTTCTCTAAAGCAAAGGGGAAAATTCCTAAACAGCACAGTTCTAATAGGAAAAACAGCCCAGTTCCAAAGGAACTGGACCAAAGGTTTAGCAGCACAGTTCCAATAGGAACAGACTGGTTCCAAAAGGAATTAGAACAAAAGCTAGCACAGTTCCATTAGGGACAGCCTGATTTCAAATAGTCAATCCAAAGTGCCAAACAAGTGCTAACAGAAAGGCCAAAACCTTTAACAGAAAAATCAGAGCTTTCAACAAATATTTCTGTATAGTAATTTTGTATCCTGCAACTTTACTGAATTTATTGATGAGCTCTAATAGTTTTTTGGTGGCATATTTAATATTATATATATATATATATATATGTTATCATGTCATTCGTATACAGTGATAGTTTTACTTCTTCCTTTCCAGTTTTATTTCTTTTTCTTTTCTGATTGCTGTGTATAGGACTTCCAATACTATGTTGAATAAAAGGAGTGAGAGTGAGCATCCCTGTGTTGTTCCTGATCTTAGAGGAAAAGTTTTCAGTTTTCACCACTGAGTATGATGTTAGCTGTGGGCTTATCATATATCACCTTAATTGTGTTGAGGTATGTTCCCTCTCTACTCATCTTGTTGATTTTTTTTCATAAATGGATGTTTAATTTGTCAAAATGTTCTTCTGCATCTATTGAGATGATCATATGATTTTTATTCAATTTGTTACAGTGTTGTATCACAGTGATTGATTTGTGGATACTGAACAATCCTTGCATATTGGAATAAATCCCACTTTATCACAGAGTATGATCCTTTGAATGTATTATTGGATTCAGCTTACTAATATTTTGTTGATGATTTTTGCATCTATGTTCACCAGTGATATTGGCCTGTGATTTTCTTATTTTGTGTGATATCTTTGTCAAGTTTTTGTATCAGGGTGAGTTTGGCAGCGTTCCTTCTTCTACAGTTTTTTTTTTTTAATTTCATTACTGGTAATTGGTCTGCTCATATTTTCTATTTCTTCCTGGTTTGGTCTTGAGGGATTGTAAATTTCTAAGAATTTGTCCATTTCTACTAGGTTGTCCATTTTATTGGGATATAGTTTTTCATAGTCATCTCTTATGATTCTTTATATTTTTATAGTGTGGGTTGTAAATTCTGCTACTCCATTTCTGATTTTATTGATTTAGGCCTTTTCTCTTTTTTCTTGATGAGTCTGGTTTATCAATTTCGTTTATCTTTTCAAACAACCATCTCTTAGTTTCATTGATCTTGTCTAATAGTTTAGTCTCTATTTCGTTTATTTCTGCTCTGATCTTTATGATTTCTTTCCTTCTACTAACACTGTTTTTTAAAATTAATTAATTAATTAATTTTATTTTTGGCTGCATTGGGTCTTCGTTGCTGTGCATGGGCTTTCTCTAGTTGCAGCGAGCAGGGACTACTCTTCATTGTGGTGCAGAAGCTTCTCATTGTGGTGACTTCTCTTTGTTGTGGAGCACAGGCTCTAGGCACATGGGCTTCAGTAGTTGTGGCTCACAGGCTCTAGAGAAGAGGCTCAGTAGTTGTGGTGCACGGGCTTAGTTGCTCCACAGCATGTGGGATCATCCCAGACCAGGGCTCAAACACTTGTCCCCTGCATTGGCAGGTGGATTCTTAACCACTGCACCACCAGGGAAGTCCCAACGTTGGGTTTTGCTTGTTTTTCTTTTTCTAGTTCCTTTAGGTGTAAAGTTAAGTTGTTTACTTGAGATTTTTCTTGTTCCCTGAGGTAAGCTTGTATCACTATAAACTTCCTCCTGAGAACTGATTTTGCCACATCCTGTAGATTTTGGATCATTGTGTTTCTGTTTTTATTTGTCTCCAGGTATTTTTTGATTTCCTCTGATTTCTTCAGTGGCCCATTGGTTGTTTAGTAGCATATTGTTTATCCTCCACACATTTGTGGGTTTTGCAGTTTTTATCTTGTAGTTGTTTTCCAGTCTCATAGTGCTGTGGTTGGAAAAGTTGCTTGATATGATTTTAATTTTCTTAAATTTACCAGGGCTTGTTTAGCAGCCTAGCATGTGATCAGTCCTAGAGAATGTTCCATATGCACTTGAAAAGGATGTGCACTCTGTTGCTTTTGGATGGAATGTTCTATATAGATTTATTACATTCATTTGGTGTAATGTGTTGTTTAGGGCCAGTGTTTCCTTATTGATTTTCTATCTGGATGATATGTCCATATATGTATGTTGGGTGTTGAAGTGCCCTACTCTTTCTTTGTTACTGTTGATTTTTCTCTGTACTTCTGTTAATATTTCCATTATGTATTTAGTGTCTCCTATGTTAGGTTCATATATATTTTCATTATATCTCTTGGATTGATCCCTTAATCATTTTGTAATGTCCTTCTTCATCTGTGCTATAGTCTTTGTTTTAAAGTCTATTTTGTGTGATATAAGTATCACTACCCTGGCTTTCTTTTCATTTCCCTTTTCATGGAATACTTTTTTCTATCCCCTCACTTACAGTCTCTGTGTGTCTTTAGATCTGAAATGAGTGTTGTGAAACCAGCATATATATGGGTATTTTTGTATTCATTCAGCCACTCTATGTCTTTCAAATAGAGCATTTAGTCAATTTAAATTTGAAGAGTAAGCTGTGACAAAGTAAGAGAGTGACATGGACATATATATACTACCAAAGGTAAAATAGATAGCTAGTGGGAAGCAGCTGCATAGCACAGGGAGACCAGCTCGGTAGTTTGTGACCACCTAGAGGGGTGGGATAGGGAGGGTGGGAGGGAGGGAGATGCAAGAGGGAAGAGATATGGGAACATATGTATATGTATAACTGATTCACTTTGTTATAAAACAGAAACTAACACACCATTGTAAAGCAATTATACTCCAATAAAGATGTTAAAAAAATAAATAAATTTGAAGTAACTACTGACAAGTGTATAATTATTTTCATTTTGTTAATTGATTTGGTGTTCTTTTCATATTTCTTTTTTTTTCCCTTTCTTCTTCCTTTGCACTCTTCCCTTGTGATTTTTTTTTTTTTTTTTTTTTTTTTTTTTTTTGCTGTACGCGGGCCTCTCACTGCTGTGGCCTCTCCCGTTGCGGAGCACAGGCTCCGGACACACAGGCTCCGCGGCCATGGCTCGCGGGCCCAGCCGCTCCGCGGCACGTGGGATCTTCCGGGATCGGGGCGCGAACCCGTGTCCCCTGCATCGGCAGGCGGACTCTCAACCACTGCGCCACCAGGGAAGCCCTTCCCTTGTGATTTGATGACTATCTTTAGTGTTATGTTTGGATTCCTTTCTCTCTTTTTCTGTCTGTGTTCGATTATAGATTTTTGGTTTGTGGTTACCATGAGGTTAACAGATAGAATTTGCTATATATACATAATTATTTTAAGCTACTGATCTCTTAATTTCAAATGCTTTTAAACAACACTGCATTTTTACTACCCTCCTCCTGCATCACTATTTTTCACATATTTTACATTTCTTTTTGTTTGTGTCTCTTAATTACTCATTGTGAATATAGTTGATTTTACTCTTTAATCTTTCTACTAGCTTTTTGTGTTGTTGATTTACTACTACATTTGCAGTATATTTGCCTTTACCAATGAGATTTTTCTGTTCCTGTTTTTCATATTTCTAGTTGTGGCCTTTTTTGTTTAAAATTAGAGAATGCCCTTTAACATTTCTTGTAAAGCTGGCTTGCTGTGGATGAACTTTTAGCTTTTGCTTGTCTGTAAAAGTTTTGGTAACCCTATTAAATTTGAATTAAATCCTTACCAGGTATAACATTCTTAGTTATAGTTTTTTTTCCTTTCATCATTTTAAATATATTTTGTCACTCCCTTCTGGCCTGCAGTTTCTGCTTAAAAGGCAGCTGATAGCCTTGTGGGATTTCCCTTGTACACAACTTGTTGATTTCCATCTCTGCTTTTAATATTCTCTCTGTACATTGAATTTTTGCTACTTTAATTGAAGAGTGTCTTGGTGTGGTCCTCTTTGGATTGAACTTCTTGGGAACTCTCTGTGCTTCATGGACCTAGATGTCTGTTATATATTACCTCTTCATATTTTCTCAGGTCCTTTCTCTCTCTCTCTCTTTTCCTTCTGGGAGCCGTATAATGAGAATGTTAGTGTGTTTAATATCATCCCAGAGGTCTCTTAGACTGTCCTAATTTCTTTTCATTCTTCTTTCTTTATTCTTTTCCATGGCAGTGATTTCCACCATCTGTCTTCCAGGTCACTTATCCATTCTGTTCTTCTGCCTCAGTTACTCTACTATTGATTCCTTCTAGTGTATTTTTTATTTCAGTTATCGTATTGTTTATCTCTGTTTGTTTGTTCTTTAGTTCTTCGAGGTCTTTCTTAAACACTTCTTGCATCTTCTCAATCCTTTCCTCCATTCTTTTTCTGAGGTCTTTGATCATCTTCACTACTATTATTCTGAACTCTTTTTCTGGCAGGTTGCCTATCTCCACTTCAGTTAATGGTTCTTCTGGAGTTTTATCTAGTTCCTTCATCTGGGACATGTTCGTCTGCAATCTCATTTTACCTGACTTTCTGTGATTGTGGTTTCTGTTCTATAGGCTGTAGGATTGCAATTCTTCTTGCTTCTGCTGTTTGCCCTCTGATGGATGAGGCAGTGGAGGGACTCCACTAGTGGGTGGAGCTGGGTTTTCTCCCTCTGGTGGGCAGGGCCATGCTCAGGAAAACTTTAAGCAGCTTATGCTGATGGGTGCAGCTGTCTTCCCACCTTGTTGGTTGTTTGGCCTGAAGCATCCCAGCACTGGAGCCAACAGGCTGTTGGGTGGGACTAATGGCAGCCTCTGGGAGGGCTCACACCAATGAGTACTTCCTAGAACTGCTGCTGCCATTTTCTTTGTCCCCACAGTGAGCCACAGCCAGCCCCCACCTCTTCAGGAGACCCTCTAATGCTAGCAGGTAGGTCTTGCCCAGTTTCTTATGAGGTCACTGCTTTTTTCCCCTGAATTCTGGTGCTCATGGGACCTTGTGTGCACCCTCCAAGAGTGGGTCTCTGTTTCCCCCAGTCCCATGGATTTCCTGTGATCAAACACTGCTGGCTTTAAAGCCAGATTCTCTGGGGGCTTCTCCTCCCAATGCTGGACCCCTGGCTGGGAAGCCTGACATGGGACTCATGACCTTCACTCCTTTGGGAGGGCCTCTGTGGTACAATTGCTCTCCAGTCCATGAGTTGCCCTCCTGGCAGGTATAAGGTTTGATCTTATCATGATTGCACCCATCATACTGTCTCATTTTGGCCTCTTCTTTGTCTTTGGCTGTAGGGTATCTTTTTTGATAGGTTTCAGTGTTTTTCTGTCATTGTTTGTTCAGAATTTAGTTGTAATTTATTTTTTCTGTAAGAAGGGGTGAGCCTACGTCCTTCTACTCCACCATCTCGAGCTCAAGCTTGTCTCCTTTTTTCTTTTTAATTTTTTTTTTCTTTTTTCTGTTCAGTTTCAGTGATTTCCACTGCTTTGTCTTCCAGGTCACTGATCTGTTCTTCTGTGTCATGTAATCTACTGTTCACCCCTTCTATTGTATTTTTCACTTTGGTTGTTTCATTTTTCATCTCCTTTGTTGTTCTTTATATTTTCTAACTCTCTTTTAAAAACTTTTTAACTTCTCACTCTGTTTATACCATTTTCTCCTGAGTTCTTTGAGCATCTTTATGAACATTACCTCAAACTCTTTATTGGGTAGATTGTCTATGTCCACTTCACTTAGTTCTTCTGTAGTTTTATCTTGTTCCTTCATTTGGAACATATTTATTTTGCCTAATTTTCTCTTCATTTCTATGTGTTTAGTAGGTTGGTTATGTTGGAGAAATGACCTTTTGTGGGAAATGTCCTATGCACCCCAGCATTGCACTCCTTTCTGGTTATCAGAGCTAGGGTTGTCCCCCATGTGGGTTTGGTGGGACCTTCTGTAGTGGCAAGATGACTACTGTGGGTGGCCTGGGGGGGCTGTCTCACCTCCATTCCAGTAGGTGGCTAGGCCCTCCCTTGTGAAGAGGCTGACTGCCACTGATGGGTAGGGCCAGGTCACCAGGTATCCGGCTGCAGAGGCCCCCTTTTTCCCAAGGCTAGTGCTGGCCCCCTGGTGGGTGGAGTCAGGTTCTGCATTGGGTGACTGCAGGGCGAGGGTTCAAGATCTATTGTTGTTCTGCTGCCAGGCCAGACCAGATCCTGACATAACTGGGTGTTGCGTCTGGCGTGTCCGAAAGCTGGTGCTGGCCCACTGGTGAGTGGACCTACATCATGGGTCACCTGGCTAAGGGTCCAAGGTATCTGGGCAGTTTCCCACCTACTGGTGGGTGAACTTATGTCTTGGGGCTAGTGCTGGCCCACTGGTGGACAGAACTGTGTCCTGAGGCCTCTGGCTACAGGGCCCAGCCATCCCAGAACTGGTGTTAGCCTTCTGGTGGGCATGGCTGAGGCACAGGAGTTCTCAGGGCTAGTGCCAGCTCAATGGTGGTGGAGCTGGGCACCAGGTTCTCTGGCTGCAGGACACTAGGGATCCTAGTGTTGGTGTTTCAGATTACTGGTGGGCAGGACTGGGACTCAGTGGGTCCTGGGACTGGTTTCTGTCAACTGGTGGGTGAAGCTGATCTCAGAGCTAATGTCGGTCCAGTGGTGAACATAGCCAGATTCCAGCATCTCTGGCTGCAAGGTCCTTGGGTTCCCAGGTCTAATGCTGGTGCACTGGTGTGCAGGCCAGAGTCCTAGGCCCTCTGGTGGACTGAGTTGGGTTTCAGGTTGTCTGTGAGCTCAAGGGATCTTAAGGCAGCCATCCTGCTCATCAGTGGGTCTGTGTCTCTCCCTGGTGGGTAGTTGCTTGGCTGTAGGTGTCCCAATACTGGTGCTGACAGCCTGACAGGCAGGGCTGGCTCCCTGCACTAATAAGCTAGAAGGAAGATTCCAAAATGGCACTTACCAGCACCAGCATCTTCACGGTAGAAGCAGCTCACAAAAAATTACTGCAACTAGTGTCTATATCCCCAGGGTGAGCTCCAGTTGCCTGTGGTCTCTCCAGGAGACTATCCAAGACCAGCAGGTGGGTCTGACCCAGGCTCCTATCAAATTACTGCTTCTGCCCTGGGTCCTGGAGTGTGTAAGATTTTGTGTGCACCCTTTAAGCGTGGTGTCTTTATTTTTCACAACCCTCTAGCTCTCTTGAAATTAAGCCCAGCTGGCCTTCAAAGCCAAACGTTCTGGGGACACATGTTCCCAGTTTAGGACCCCCAGGCTGGAGACCCCATCGTGGGGCTCTGTCCCCTCGCTCCTTGGGGAGAACCTCTGCAATTGTAATCATCCTCCCACTTGTGCATCACCCACTTTGGGGTATGGGTCTTGATGATACCCATTTCAGCCCCTCCTACCTGTTTGTTGTGGTTCCTTCTTTATCTTTAGCTGTTGAGGATCTTTTCTTCTAATCTTCCAGCCTTTCTCATCTATAGTTGCTCTGTAAATAATTGTAATATTGATGTGCCCATGGCAGAAGATGAGCTCATATTCTTCTTATTCTACCATTTTGGACACTCCCCTCTTCAGTTAAATTTATTTCCAGATATTTTATGAATTTAGGTACTATGAAATATAATGGCTTTTTAATCTCCTTTTTGGATTGTTTCTTGCTGGTATATGGAAACACACCAGACTTTTGTGTGTTTACCTTGTATCCTGAAACTTTTCTGACTTTGTATATGTATTACTTTGCTAGGGCTGCTATAACTATAACTACAGGTATAACTATAACTATAACTATAACTATAACTATAACTATAACTATATATATATATATATATATATAGTGAAATTTTACTTTCTAAAAGTTCTTGAGGTTAGAATACTGAGATCAAGGTGTAGACTGTCTTGTCTTTTGTTCCTTCTGAGGCCCTCTTTGACTTGCATATGTCTGCCTTCTTGCTGTGTGTTCACATGGTTGTCTCTCTATGCATGTATAAGCACGTGTCTGGTCTTCCCCTTTCTCTATGTCCTAATTTCTTCTTGTAAGGATACTATCATATTGGATTAGGACCCACCTTAACTATCCCATTTTAATTTAATTACCTTTGTAATGATTCCGTCTCTGAAATACAGCCACTTTCTGAGGTACCAAGAGTTATGGCTTCAACATATGATTTAGGGGTGGGAGATAATTCAGCCCATAAAAATTTATTTCCTCTACTAGCTTTCATGTGGAGTAATTAGGATATTTTCTACATAAGAATATGTTATCTATGAATATAGTTTTACTTATTTGTTTTTTTGGCCATGCTTTGCAGCATGTGAGATCTTAGTTCCCCAACTAGGGATCAAACCTGTACCCACTGTATTGGAAGTGCAGAGTCTTAACTACTGATCTGCCAGGGAAGTCCCTAGTTTTACTTCTTTATTTCCAATTTGTATCCGTTTTATTTCTTTGCCTTCTGTAATAGCTCTGGCTAGGATTTCCAGTAAGATGTTGAATTGCAGTGGTGAAAGTGGCTATGCTTTTTTTTTTTTCCTAATCATAGGGGGAAAGGTGTCAGTCTTTAACCATTAAGTATGATGTTAGCTGTGGATTTTTCCTATATGTTTTTTACCATGTCATAGAAGTTCCCTTTTATTCCTAGATTTCTTTGACAATTGATATGAGCATGTGTTTTTTTTCCCTTTATTCTATCAGTGAGCTATATTAACATTGAATTTCTTATGTTAAATCATCCTTGCATTCTTATGATAAACTCCTCTTGGTGTAAAATCCTTTTAATATGCTATAGGATTCATTATGTTTGTATTTTGTTGAAGAATTTTACATGAATATACATGAGGGATATTGGTGTGTAATTTTCTTTTCTTGTGATGTATTTTTTATCAGGTTATTGCTGACCTCATAACATGAGTTAGGTATTAAATAATTTTTTTGGTAAATTTTGAAAAGATTAGGAGTAATTATTTTAAGGTTTGTTAGAATTCACCAGAAAAACCATATCTTCCTGGATTTTTCTTCATTGAGAGATTTATGATTACTGATTCAATCTCTTTACTTGGTATAAGTCTGCTGATATTGTCTATTTCTTCTTGACTCAGCTTAGGGAATTTGTGGATTTATAGGAATTTATCCATTTCATCTAGATTATCTAATTTGTTGTTATATAATTGTTCAAACATTCTTTTATAATTTTATTTAATTTCTGTAAGGTTGTTAGTAATATCCCCACATTCATTTCTTTTTTATTAATATTTATTTTATATTGGAGTATAGTTGATTTACAATGTTGTGTTAGTTTCATGTGTACAGGAAAGTGGTTCAGTTATACATATACATACATACATATATATATATATATATATATATATATATATATATATATATATATATATATATATATATATTATGTTTTAGATAATTTTCCCAAATAGGTTATTACAGATTACTGAGTAGAGTTCCCTGTGCTATACAGTAGGTTCTTGTTGATTATCTATTTTATGTATACTAGTGTGTATCTGTTAATCCCAGCCTCCTAATTTATCCCTCCACCCACCATCCCCCTTTGGTAACCATAAGTTTGTTTTCTAAGTCTGTGAGTCTCTTTTTGTTTTGTGAATAAGTTCATTTATATCATTTTTTAGATTCCACATATAAATGATATCATATGATATTTGTCTTTCTCTGTCTGATTTACCTCACTTAGTATGATAATCTCTAGGTCCCTCCATGTTGCTGCAAATGGCATTATTTCAATCTTTTTATGGCTGAGCAATATTTCATTATATATATGTACCACATCTTCTTTATACTTTCATCTGTCAGTGGACATTTAGGCTGCTTCCATGTCTTGGCAATTGTAAATAGTGCTGCAGTGAATATTGGGGTGCAGGTATCTTTCCAAAGTATGGTTTTCTCCAGATACATGCCCAGTATTGGGATTGCTGGATCATATGTTAGCTGTACTTTTAGGTATTTTAAAGAACTTCCATTCTGCTCTCCATAGTGTTCTGTACTAATTTGCATATCCACCAATAGTGTAGGAAGTTTCCCTTTTCTCCACATCCTCTCCAGCATTTATTGTTTCTAAATTTTTCGATGATGGCCATTCTGACTGGTGTGAGGTGATACCTCATTTTAGTTTTGATTTGCAATTTTGTAATAAATAGTGATGTTGAGCTAATGTGCTTTATGGCCATCTGTATGTCTTCTTTGGAGAAATGTCTACTTTGATTGGGTTGCTAGGGATTTTTTGATACTGAGCTATTTGTATATTTTGGAGATAATCCCTTGTCCACTGCATCATTTGCAAATATTTTCTCCCATTCTGTGGGTTGCCTTTTCTTTTTGTTTATAGTTTCCATTGCTGTGCAAAAGCTTTTACGTTTAATTAGGTCCCATTTGTTTATATTTGTTTCTATTTTATTACTCTAGGATGTGGATCTAAAAAGATATTGCTACAATTTATGTCAAACTGTGTCCTGTTTATGTTTTCCTCTAAGTTTTATAGTATCTGATCTTACAGTTAGGTCCTTAATCCATTTTGAGTTTATTTTTGTGTATCGTGTAAGAGAAGGTTGTAATTCTATTTTTTTTACATGCAGTTGGACAGTTTTCCCAGCACCATTTATTGAAGAGACTGTCTTTTCTCCATTGTATATTTTTGTCTCATTTGTCATAGATTAATTGACCACACGTGTATGGGTTTATTTCTAAGCTTTCTATCCTGTTCCATTAATCTATGAGTCTATCTTTGTGCCAGTACCATATGTTTTTGATTACTGTAGCTTTATAGTATAGTCTGAAGTCAGAGAACTTGACTCCTTCAGCTCCGTTTTCTTTCTCAAGATTGCTTTGACTATTCAGGGACTTTTGTGTTTCCATACAAATTTTAAGATTTTGGTTCTAGATCTGAAAAAAATAAAGCCATTGGCAATTTGATAGGGATTGCATTGGATCTGTATATCACCTTGGTTAGTATATTCATTTTGACAGTATTTTTTCTTCCAATCCAAGAACATGGTATATCTTTCCATTTGTTTGTGTCATCTTTGATTTCTTTCATCACTGTCTTATAATTTTCAAAGTGCATGTCTTTTGTCTCCTTAGGTAGATTTATTGCTAGGTATTTAATTCTTTTTGATGCAATGGTAAATGTTATTGTTTCTTTAATTTCTCTTTCTGATCTTTCTTTGTTAGCATATTGGGATGCAACAAATTACTGCATATTCATTTTGTATCCTGTAACTTCACCAAATTCATTGGTGACCTGTAGTAGTTTCCTGGTGGCATCTTTAGGACTTTCTACGTATAGTGTCATGTCATCTGCAGACATTGACAGTTTTACTTCTTCTTTTTCATTTTGGATTCCTTTTATTACTTTTTCTTCTCTGATTTCCATAGCTAGGGCTTCCAAAACTATGTTGAGTAAAAGTATTGAGAGTGGACATCCTTGTCTTGTTCCTGATCTTAGAGAAAATTATTTCAGCTTTTCACTGTTGAGTATGATGTTAGTTGTGGGATTGTCATATATGGCCTTCATTATGTCGAGCTAGGTTCCCTCTATGCCCACCTTCTGGAGAGCTTTTATCCTAAGTATGTGTTGAACTTTATCAAAAGCTTTTTCTGCATCTATTGAGATGATCATATGGTTTTATTCTTCAATTTGTTAACGTGATGTATCACACTGATTGATTTGTGGATATTGAAAACTCCTTGCATCCCTGGGATAAATCCCACTTGATCATGTATGTATGATTTTTAAAAATATATTCTTTGACTTGGTTGCTAGTACTGTGTTGAGGATTTTTGTCCCTATATTCGTCAGTGACATTGGCCTGTAATTTTCTTTTTTGTGTGCTATCTTTGTCTGGTTTTGGTATCAGGGTGATGGTGACCTCATAGAATGAATTCTGAAGTGTTCCTGCCTCTGCAATATTTTGGAAGAGTTTCAGAAGGATAGGTATTAGAAGGATAGTTGTTAACTCTTCTCTAAATGTTTGATAGAATTCACTTGTGAAGTCATATGGTCCTGGCTTTTGTTTATTGTGTGTTTCTTTAATCACACTTTCAATTTCAGTACTCGTGATTGGTCTGTTCATATTTTCTTTTTCTTCCTGGTTCAGTCTTGGAAGATCGTACGTTTCTAAGAATTTGTCCATTTCTTCTTGTCCGTTTTTTGGCATATAGTTGCTTGTAGTAGTCTCTTATGATCTTTTGTATTTCTGTAGCATCAGTCTTAACTTCTTTTTCACTTCTAATGTCACTGACTTGGGCCCTCTCCCTTTTTATCTTGATGTGTCTGTTTAAAGGTTTATCAATTTTGCTTATCTTTCAAATAACCAGCTTTCATCTTCATTGACCTTTTTCTACTTTTTTTTAGTCTTTTGCATTTATTACTGCTCTGATCATTATTTCTTTCCTTCTACTAACTTTGGGGTTTGTTTGTTCTTCTTTCTCTAGTTGCTTTAGGTGTAAGATTAGGTTGTTTACTTGTGATTTTAATTGTTTCCTGAGGTATGATTGCATTGCTGTAAACTTCCCTCTTAGCATTGCATATGCTGCATCCCATAATTTTTGGATCATCATGTTTTCATTTTCATTTGTCTCTAGGTACTTTTTGATTTGCTTGTTGATTTCTTCAGTGATACATTGTTTAGTACCATGCTGTTTAGCCTCCAATTTTTTTTACAACTTTTTTTCTTGTAGTTGATTTCTAATTTCACAGCATTGTGGTTGAAAAATATGCTTGATATGATTTCAGTTTACTGAAATTTATATTGAAGCTTCCTTCATGGCCCAGCATGCTATCCATCCTGGGAAATATTCCATGTGCACTTGAGAAGAATGTGTGTTCTGCTACTTTTTGTTGGAATGCCCTATAGATATCAGTTAAGTCCACCTAGTCTAACGTGTCATTTAAAGCCTGTGTTTCCTTATTGATTTTCTGTCTGGATGTTCACTGATGTAATTGGGGTGTTAAAGTGCCCCAATATTATTGTGTTACTATTTCTCCTTTTACGGCTGTTAGCATACACTTTATATATATGGGTGCTCCTATGTTGGGTGCATATATATTTATCATTGTTATATCTTCTTCTTGGATTGATACCTTTTTTTAAATTTTATTTTATTTTTAACATTTTTATTGGAGTATAATTGCTTTACAATGGTGTGTTAGTTTCTGCTTTATAACATAGTGAATCAGCTATACATATACATATATATGTATACATACATATATCCCCAAGTCTCCTTCCTCTTGCATCTTCCTCCCACCCTCCCTATCCCACACATCTAGGTGGTCACAAAGCACCATGCTGATGTCCCCGTGCTATGTGGCTGCTTCCCACTAGCTATCTATTTTACATTTGGTAGTATATATAAGTCCATGTCACTCTCTCAGTTCGTCCCAGCTTACCCTTCCCCCTCCCTGTGTCCTCAAGTCCATTTTCTACATCTGCATCTTTATTCCTGTCCTGCCCTGAGGTTCATCATAACCTTTTTTTTTAGATTCCATATATATGTGTTAGCATACAGTATTTGTTTTTCTCTTTCTGACTTACTTCACTCTGTATGACAGATTATAGGTCCATCCACCTCACTACAAATAACTCAATTTCACTTCTGTTTATGGCTGAGTAATATTCCATTGTATATATGTGCCACATCTTCTTTATCCATTCATCTGTCGATGGACACTTAGGTTGCTTCCATGTCCTGGCTATTGTAAATAGAGCTGCAATGAACATTGTGGTACATGACTCTTTTTGAATTATGGTTTTCTCAGGGTATATGCCTAGTCGTGAGATTGCTGGGTCATATGGTAGTTCTACTTTTGGTTTTTTAAGGAACCTCCATACTGTTCTCCATAGTGGCTGTATCAATTTACATTCCCACCAACAGTGCAAGAGGGTTCCCTTTTGTCCACACACTCTCCAGCAGTTCTAAGAGAGAAGTTCATAGCAGTACAATCCTACCTCAAGAAACAAGAAACATCTCAAATAAACCACCTAACCTTACACCTAAAGCAATTAGAGAAAGAAGAAAAAAAAACAAAGTTAGCAGAAGGAAAGAAATCATAAAGATCAGATCAGAAAAAAATGAAAAATAAATGAAGGAAACAGTAGCAACTATCAATAAAACTAAAAGCTGGTTCTTTGGGAAGATAAACAAAATTTATAAACCATTAGCCAGACTCATCACAAAAAAAACGGAGAAGACTCAAATCAATAGAATTAGAAATGGATTGTTACCTTGATCATTATGTAGTGTCCTTCTTTGTCTCTTGTAACAGTCTTTATTTTAAAATATATTTTTCTGATGTAAGTATTGCTACTCCAACTTTCTTTTGATTTCCATTGGCATGGAATAACTTTTTCTATCCCCTCACTTTCTGTATGTGTCCCTAGATTTGAATTGGGTCTTTTGTAGACAGCATATATATAGGTCTTGTTTTTGTATCCATTCAGCCAGTCTATGTCTTTTGCTTGGAGCATTTAATCCTTTTACATTTAACATACTCACTGATATTTATGTATTAATGCTATTTTGTTAATTTTTTGGATTTGCTTTTTAGGTCTTTTTTCTTTCCTTCCACTTTTGTTCTCTTCTCTAGGTATTTGATATGTATCTTTAAAGTTCTCTTTGGATTACTTTTTCCTTTTTTTGTATATCTATTGCACATTTTTGTTTTGTGGTTCCCATGAAGTGTTGGCATGCACCCTATATATATACAAGATTGTTGTAAGTTGCTGGTCTATTAATTTCAAATTCATTTCCAATATCCTACATTTGTATTCTCCTCTTCTCATCATTGCTGGTTTTGATAATATGTTTGTGTATGCATGATTTCCTACCTTTTCTGTATGTTTACATTTACCATTGAGCTTTCCCATTTCATAATTTTCTTGTTTCTAATTGTGGCCTTTTATTTTCTGCCTATAGAAGCTCCTTCAGCATCCGTTGTAAAGCTCATTTGGTGGTGTTCAATTCTCTTAGCCTTTGCTTGTCTGTCAAGCTTTTGATTTCTCCCTCAAATCTGAATGAGAACCTTGGTGTGTAGAGTATTCTTTGTTGTAGGTTTCTCCCTTTCATCACTTTAAATATACAGTATACTGCTACTCCTTTCTGGCCTGCAGAGTTTCTGGTGAAAACTCAACTGATAACCTTATTGGGATTTACTTGTATGTTATTTGTTGCTTTTTCCTTTTTGCTTTTAGTATTTTCTCTTTGTGATTTTTGTCAGTTTTATTACTGTGTGTTTCAGTGTGTTCCTCCTTGGGTTTATCATGTATGAGACTCTCTGTGATTCCTGGACTTGGGTGATTGTTTAATTTCCCCTGTTAGGGTAGGGAATTTTTCAGCTATTATGTCTTCAAATATTTTCTCATGCCTTTTATCTCTCTCTTCTCTTTCTGGGACACCTATAATGTGAATGTTCGTGTGTCTCAGAGGTCTCTGAGATTGTCTTCACTTCTTTTCATTCTTTTTTCTTTATTCTGTTCCTTGGCAATAATTTCCACCATTCTTTCTTCAGGTCACTTATCCATTCTTCTGCCTCATTTATTCTGCTATTGGTTCCTTCTAGTGTATTTTTCATTTTTGCTATTTTATTCTTCAACTCTGTTTGGTTATTCTTTGTATTTTCTAACTTTGTTAAAAACTTCTTGTAATTTCTCACTCTGTGCATCCATTCTTTTCATACCTTCTTGGATCATCTCTACAGTCATTACTCTGAATTCTTTGTTGGGTAGATTGCCTATTTCCACTTCACTTAGTTGTTCTGGGGTTTTATCTTGTTTCTTCATCTACATATTGTTCTGCTATCTCATTTTGCCTAACTTTTGGTGTTTGTGATCCCACAGGCTGCAGGATTTTAGTTCCTCTTGTTTCTTGTGTCTGCCCTCTGTTGGGTGAGGCTGGTCTAAGGGGCTTGTGCAGGCTTCCTTGTTAGAGTGACTGGTGCCTGCCCACTGGTGGGTAGAGCTGGGTCATGTCCCTCTGTCTGGCAGGGCTGTGTCAAGGGGTGTGTTTAAAGGTGGCTGTGTTCTCAGGAAAACTTTAAGCAGTCTGTCTTCTGATGGTTGGTGCTGTGTTCCCGCCCTGTTTGTTATTTGGCCTTAGGCATCCTAGCACTGGAGTCTAAGGGATATTGTGTGGGACCAAGTCTTTGTGTCAAAATGGCAGCCTCAGACAGCTCAAACCAATGAGTACTCCCTAGTATGCCTTCCACCAGTGTCCTTGTCCCTGAAGTGAGCCACAGCCAGCCCCCTCCCCAGGAGATCCTCCAGGACCAGCAGGTAGGTCTGACCCAGGCTGCTATGAAGTCACTTCTTTTCCCCCTAGGTCCCAGTTTGTACGAACCTTGTGTGTGTTCTCTAAGAATATTCCTTCTATTTCCCCAAGTCTTGTGGAGTTCGTGCCATCAAGCCCCACTGGTCTTCAAAGCCAAATGCTCTGGGGGCTCCTCCTCCTGATACCAGACCAGCAGACTAGGGAGCCTGATGTGGGGCTCAGAACTCTCACTCCTGTGGGAGAACCTCTGCAGTATAATTATTTTAAAGTTTGTTGGTTGCCCACCTGGCGGGTACAGGATCCTATCATCTCATTGTGACTTCTTTGTCTTTGGATGTAAAATATATTTTTTGGTAGTTTCCAGTCCTTTTTTGTCAATGGTTGTTCAGAAGGTACTCGTGATTTTGTTGTTTTTGTGAGAAGAGGTGAGCTCAGGTCCTCCTACTCTGCCATTCTGTCAGGAATCCCCCACTTTCCTTTTTGATTTTAGTCATCTTTATCTTCTCTCTTTTTTCTTTGTCAGTATAGCTGAAGGATTAGAAGGATTGCCAATTTTGTTCATCTTTTCAAAGAATCTACTTTTTATTGATTTTACTGTTTTACTAGTCTATTTATCTCCACTCTAATCTATTATTTCCTCCCTTCTGCTAGCTTTGGGCTTACTTTGTTATGTTTTTTCTAGTTCCTTGTGGTATAAATTTAGATTCTTTATTTGAAATATCTTTTCTTTTTTAATATAGGCACTTACAGGTATAAATTTTCCTCAGACTCCTACTGCCTTGCTGTATCCCATACATTTTGGTATGTGGTGTTTATATTTTCATTCAGCTTTAAGTAATTTACAGTTTCACTTAACATTTTTTCTTCGACCCACTAGATTTTTAAGAATGTGGTATTTAATTCCACATGTTTGTGTATTTTCCAATTTTCTTTCTGTTATTGATTTATATCATCATTGTCTTGTGGTCAGAAAAGACACTTTGTATGATTTCAGTCTTTTAAAATTTATTGAAACTTGTTTAATAACCTAATGTATGTGGTCTAACTTACAGAATGTTTCATGTGTAATGGAGAAGAATGTATATTCTTCTTTTATTAGGTGTAGTGTTCTATAAATGTCAGTTACGTCTAGTTGTTTTATAGTGTTGTTAAAGCCCTCTACATTGTTATTGACATTCTGTCTAGATATCCAATCTCTTATTGAAGTTGGTATTCAAGTCTCCAATTATTTTTTAGAACCATTATTACTCACTTAAATTTTGTCAATGCTGCATAGATTTGGGGGGATTTGTTATTTGGTGTATGTATGTTCAGAGTTGTTATATATTCTTGATGTATTGACCATTTATAAATATATAATATCCTTCCCTTTCCCTTGTAAAAGTTTTAACTTAAAGTCTATTTTGTCTGATATCAGCATAGACACCCCAATTCTCTTCTCAGTACTATTTGCATGGAATATGTTTCCTTTCTTTTACTTTCAACCCATTTGTGTCTTTGGATCTAAATGAATCTTTTCATATAGTATATAAGTGGATTATGTTCCTTTTATCCAATCCATCAATCTGTGCCTTTGGAGAGTTTAATCCATATACATAAAGATTAGTACTGATAAGAGAGTATTTCTGACATTTTATTATTAGTTTTATGTATTTCTTATGCCATTTTTGTTCATTTTCTTCCACATTGCCATTTTTGTGCTAGTTGATCTTTTGCAGTGAAAAGTTTTAATTCCCTTATCATTTATTTTGTGTGTGGGGTTTTCTTTTAATATATTTTCTTTGAGGTTACCATGTGGATTCCCTTTAACATACTAAATTTTATTTATTTTTTAAAAAAAATATTGGAGTATAGTTGATTTACTATGTTGTGCTAGTTTCAGGTGTACAGCAAAATGAATCAGTTATATATATATACATATAGCCACTCTTTTATAGATTCTTTTCCCACATAGGCCATTACAGAGTATTGAGTAGAGTTCCCTGTGCTATACAGTAGGTCCTTACCAATTATCTATTTTATATATTGCATACTAAATTTTAACAATATATTTTGAATTAATACCAAGTTAATTTCAATAACATACAAAAACTCGACAGTTATACAGTTTGATATCACCTTCCTCTATGTTATTTTTGTCACTTTGGTTTTATCTTAATCATTGTATGTGCAATAACATAGATTTATTATTATTTTTGTTACTATTTTATTAATTTTTCTTTTAAATAATATAGGAAATAAAAGGCAGAGTTCCAAACCAAATATTCAATAATGCTGTCTTCTGTATTTGCCCATGTATTTAACTTTACCAGAGATATTGACTTCTTTTTATGGCTTTGAGTTACTATCTAGGGTCCTTTCATTTTAACCTGAAGGACTCCCTTTAATGTTTATTGAAGTACAAGTCTAATAGTATCAAACTCCTTTAGCTTCTTTTATTTATCTAGGAATATTTTAATTTCTCCCTCATTTTTGAAGGATTTTTTGCTGGGTATAAAATTCTTGGTTAATAGTTTATTTCTTTTGACACTTAAATATGTTATCTTATTGCCTTCCAGCTTCCAGGTTCTGAAGAGAAATCAACTTTGCATCTTATTGAGGATCACTTGTACTTGACAGATTTTTTCTCTCCTTCTGCTTCAAGATTTTCATTTTGTCTTTGGCTATCCACATCTTGCTTATGTCTCATGTGGGTCTTTTTGAGTTTTTCCAACTCACAGTTTGTTGAGCATCATGGATGTGTTATTCATGTCTTTTGTCAATTTTGAGAAATTTCAGCCATTATTTATTCAAATATTCTTTCTGCTTCTTTATCTTTCTCTCTCTCTTACTTCTGTGACTCACATAATGTGTATATCGGTCCATTTGATGGTGTCTCTTAGGTTTTGTTTACTTACTTCATTCTTTTTAAATTTCTGCTCCTCAGACTGAATAATTTCAACTGTCATGTTTCGAGTTTCATCATTTGTTCTTCCACCTGCTCAGATCTGCTGTTGAACTCTTCTAGTGAATTTTTAATTTCAGTTATTTTACTTTTCAATTCTAGTATTTCTGTTTAGTTCCTTTTTACAATTTTTCTTTTTTTATATCCCTTTTTAAAATACATTTATTTTCTTATATTCTTTATATTCTTTAGTTCTTTGTCTATGTTTTTCTTTGAACATATTTAATACAGTACTTTTTTGTCTTTGTCTAGTAAGTCTGATGTCTGGACTTCCTCAGGAACAGTTTGTCAATTTTATTTGTTACTTTAAGTGGGCCATACATTCCTGTTTATTTTTATGCCTTGTGTTTTTGTTGTTATTGTTTTTGAAAATTGTTTTAATTATAATGTGGTAACTGGAAATCAGATTCTCCCCCTTCCCCATATTTAGCTGTTTTCTGTTGTTGTTACTTTATTTGATGATAGCTATAGTAGTCCATTTGTTTAGGTGTTTTAACCAAACTATTTGTGCAAAGACTGTATTCTTTGTCATATTGATCACTGAAGTCTGTGTGGGTCTTGTTCAGCTAATATTTTGACAGGAATTTCCTTGAGTGCCAGCAGTTAAAAGTAAACAACAACAGTAGCAACCAAGAAACCCACATATCTCTCCCAATATTTGAACATTGGCTCTGTGCTGAAGCACTCCTTTTTTTTTTTTTCCAACACTTAACCAAACTGGCACTTAGCCTATGTATCAGTCTGGTGTGTAAGCTTTGGATCTTCTCCATATTTTTCTAGTCATGTGTCTTGCCCTGGACATACGTGGGCCTTTCTAAACTGCCCCCATATATATTGGTGCTTTTGAATATCCTAATTTCCCAAAGAATCTTCTCCAGCTTTTTCTCCAGACTTAAGCAGTCTATTATATGTCTCCGGCCATAATTTATTGTCCCAGGCATCTCTAGTTTATTAGTTTGCTTTGCAAAATTTTTAACAAGTGCCCACCCATTTTCCAGCCTGCATTCTGAATTGAGTGAAACAGAGATGAGCACCTGGTATCTGTCCTTCAGATAACAGGTTAAAATAGACATACACAATAATTTTTGAATAAGTTTTGCTTAGCTCACTCTGGAACTAGGGGTGAGGGTTTCACACTAGGAACTCAGGCTGCTGCTACTTTAAGACTGCCTTCACTTTAGGACTGTTGCTGGAGAGAGGGGTGCAGTAAGGGCTAGTAAAAATGGCACAAAACTTTCCTATCATTTTCAAGATGCCTTTTTCTTGGTTCAGCATTTGCTTCATTGTTGTAAATGTTTGACTGTTTCCCAGAGTTCTGACAACATTGATTCTGACAGTTTCTGTTTGTGTTGCTACACTTCTGTGAGAGAATGAAAACTCAGAGCTGCTGCCTCCTCCATATCCCTGATGTCCTCTGTCTTTTTTAATATATTGATTCCAACATCTCTCTGGGTGTCCCTGTGCACCAGAAGATCAAAGCATAAAGAAAATTAAGGATATTTTAATTATAAAATAAGTATAAAGAAAAAAATACAGTTTTTTTTTTTTGTTGAGCCAGGCCTGAGAGATGCATACATCATTTTATCCATATTCCATTGGCTAGAAATTAGGCATATGTCCCTACAGACTTGTGTTGGGTTAGAAAATGTTGACAAGTGGTATTCCCAGGAAGAAAGGTGAATGAGTTTAGTGAACAACCAGCCAACTTCTTCCACAGCAAACAAATAATTAATATCCCTTGTTAAGTAGAATTGTGTCTTTGACAAAGAGCTATGATATAACAGGCAGGATCTTTGTTCCTAGGTTAGAATGCCAGAGCTGGAAGAATATTTAGAGACCATTTATTTTAATATCCTCAGGTGTTGGGGACTCTGATGCTTGGAAATGGAGAGGGGCTAGCTAGAGTCACACTGAGTCAATACCAGACCTGAGACAATATTCAGCTGAATCACTCATCTCTCCTCTATACCATCTTTATTCAAACATGTTTGAGCATTTCCAAGAGTAAGATTCAATCTTAAAAGATTGTATATTTCTAGAAATTTATCCATTTTTTCTAGGTTGTCCAATTTGTTGGCATATAATTGTTCATAGTATTCTCATGATTATTTATATTTCTGTGATATTGTCTGTAACTTGCACAGCAAAGCACATCGACAAAATAAAAAGGCAACTTACTGAATAGAAGAATATATTTGCAAATGACATATCCACTAAGAGGTTAATATCCAAAATATACAAATAACTCATAACAGTTAACATCAAAATAACACAAACAACCCAATTAAAAATGGGCAGAGGACCAGAATAGACATTTTTCCAAAGAAGACATATAGATGGCCAACAGACACATGAAAAGATTTTCAACATCACTAATCATCAGGGAAATGCAAATCCAAGTCACAATGAGGTATCACCTCACACCTGTCAGAATGGCTATCATCAAAAAGACAAGAAATAACAAATGTTGGAGAGGATGTGGAGAAAAGGGAACCCTCATGCACTGTTGGTAGGAATACAATTTGGTAAAACCATTATGGAAAACAATATAAAGGTTCCTCAAAAACTTAAAAATATTACTACCATTTGAATCAGCAAGTCCACTCTTGGGTATTTATCTAAAGAAAATGAAAACACTAATTCAAAAAGTTATATGCATCCCAGTGTTCATTGAAACATTATTTATAGTAGCAAAGATGTAGAAGCAACCTAAGTGTCCATCAACAGATGAATGGATAAAGAAGATGTGGTATATATATATATATATATATATATATATATATACATACACACACAATGAAATATTACTCAGCCATAAACAATAATGTAATATTGTCATTTACAACAACATGGATGTGTCTAGATGGTATTATGCTAAGTGAAATAAGTCAGAGAGAAAGACAAATACAGTATGTCTTCACTTATATGTGGAATCTAAAAATACAAAACAAACAAATAAATGTAACAAAATAGAGACAATCACAGATGTAGAGACCAAACTAGTAGTTGTCAGAGAGGAGAGGGGTGGAGTAATAGGTGAAATCAGACAGGGAAAAACAAATACTGTATGTTTTCACTTATATGTGGAATCTGAAAAACAAATAAACAAATAAAACCAAACAGAAACAGGCTCACAGATACAGAGAACAAACTAGTGGTTGGCAGAGGAGAGGAGGGTACGGGTAGGGGCAAAATATTGGATTGGCCAAAAAGTTTGTTCAAGGTTTTCCTAACATCCAGAAAAACCCGAGCGAACTTTTTGGACAGCCCAATAGGTGAAGAAAATTAAGAGGTACAAACTACCAGTTATAAAAATGAATACACCACAGAGATGTAGTGTATATCACAGGGATTACAGTCAATAATATAATAACTTTGTATGATGTGTTATCTATAAAATTTTTGAATCACCGTGTTGTACTCTGAAACTAATATAATGTTGTGGGTCAACTATAGTTCAGTAAAATGTAAGAAATAAATTTTTCATCACAACCCAACACATACTTACATATTTCATCTGTAAAAGTTCTACAAAACAATACTAAGATAGGTAGTGATTAGTGTTCATTGTCAAATATTTCCAGTTCCTCAGCTCTGGCACACTATAGAATTATACTTTCTTTTACTTTTGTAGTTACTAATGATCAGGTGATGTGTGTGGTGAAGGACGTGAGCAAAATGAAATGAGTTATTTCTGGGGGAAGAATTTAAGAGCCAGTGCACAGATCACAATATTCTCTTTTCTCTGATGCTCCAATCATGGTAGCACAAAGATGAAGCCTCCATCACTCTGGGTAACCCAGTAAGTATAATGTAAAACAGAGCCCCCAGGAAATCTCTGGTAAGCAAAATAGTGTGAGTGAGAAATAAATTTGTGTTCTTTTAAGACACTGAGGTTTGGAGTTTACTTTTTTACCATAGCATAACCTAACCTATGCTGACTGTAAATTGATGTCATGACTCAGTAATGTGTTGCAACTTGCAGTTTGTAAAATGCTACTCTGTACAATGTCCACTTGTCCCATAGCTAATCTTCTCTCCAAGTTTCTGTAGAGTAATGTTAGTGACTCCCATTTCACTGAAGGATTGTGGTTATGGAGAAGGTGGAGATGCATACTGCACAGCCTGCCCTCCCCGCAGATACAAAAGCAGCTGGGGCCACCATAGATGTCAGACTTGCATCACCTGTGCTGTCATCAATCGTATCCAGAAGGAGAACTGTACAGCTACCTCTAATGCCGTCTGTGGGGACTGTCTGCCCAGGTGAGCCTGCTATATAAGGCCAAGCTCTTCTGGGCATTCTCTAGCCCTTGGAGGTCTCCCTCATCCTTACCTCTCAGGGCCTAGTTGAAGTATTCTAACTGTCCATATCATGATGAGTTTAAGCTCCCATGAGGGAGAAGCAGTATTTTTTCAAGATCCTCTTATAAAGTACTTAGCACACAGTCGATTACAGATGAGTACTAACAGCTGTTTTATCATGCTGGCATGCTTAGCTCAGGCCCAAGTTTCAAGGTAAATCTCACTGTAGACCTAGAAGAGATTAGGAAGCGGTTGGTGTCAAAGCAGTGTTTCCTTCTCTTGTGAGACTAGTTCCCCTTTTGGTTATAGGGTTTGGTGAATGGGGGAAGAGGTGGAGCATCTGGGACTCTGAGTCAGAGTCAGACATAGAGGCAGAGAACTCACGAGGGGTCAGAGTGAGTGATGGCTTCCTGGAGGACAAGACTCTTAGAATTTGCCTATGGTTCAAGAAGGACCAATCCAAGTACATTGCTTGTTTGATCATCTTGCCATTTCTTATTGCTCTGACTACAGGTTCTACCAAAAGACACGTATTGGAGGCCTGCAGGATCAAGAGTGTATCCCGTGCACGAAGCAGACCCCCACCTCTGAGGTTCAGTGTGTGTATCCAGTTCTCTTCTCCCCTTTCTTCCCCAATCCATTGGGTGACAGCAAGACAGCATAGTAAAGACTTCCCCTACCCCCTCATACTCCCTCCTATAGGGTAGATCAGCAAGGGAATTGGTTAGATTTGAGTAATAGTTTTGCAATATATTATCTGTGTAACCTTCTATAAATTATTGAATCTCATTGCACGTCATTTCCCTCACCTGAAAAAAAGTAAGTCATGAAAATCATTGTTCTTCATACCTTATGGGATGCTGCCTAGTTCTAGTGAAATAAGAGGTTAGAAAGCATTTTGTAAATTATAACATTTGTACACTTGTGGATTATTTATTTGAAGTTTATAGGAGTCCCTAATGCTTAGGACTAGTAAAAGGCTAAATGAAGTACTAGGATCTAGTCTATGCCCATATCACTATGCATTTATCTGTCTATCATTTTTGTCTATCTACCAACTATATGTCTACTCACTTATTATTTTTTTAATTTATTGATATCTTTTTAAAACATGAAGTATTTCAAATATGTAGAAATATTTTAAATGCAGAAAAATATAAAAATAAAAATGCTCAATTACACAGCATCAATAATTAATAAATCTTAAAATTTTGCATATTTGCTTCAGATATTTTTTTTAAATGAAGATTCCACAGGTTTAATGGAATTTGTGTTTTGATCCTTTCTGAGTTCCATTCTCTCCTTACCTCCCCAGAGGCAACCACTATCATGAAATTGTGTGTATCTTGTTGGCAGGCTATGCTACAGTAACAAACCCCCAAATCTCAGTGATTTCATGAAAACTTTATTTTTCATATGCAAAGATCTTACTCTATCTTGTAACTATACCATCAAACCATGTGACTTCCAGGTTGATGGGACAGGGTAAGAGATAGAGGAGACGTACTGGCTTTTAATTACTTCAGTCTGCAAGTGACACACATTACTTCCACTCACAGTCCATTGGCCAGAAGTACTCTTATGGCCTTACTACAAGGGTGTATGGGAAATGCAGAGAAGCATGTGGATAACTGGTGAGCACTATGACTCTGCCATACTCTCCACCCATGTTTTGATACTTGTATTATTTTTTGATATATATATATATATATATACATATATATATATTCATAAGCAATATATTCTATATGATATGTTTTTATATTTTATAACATTTTATATAAATGATATCAAGTTATATACTCTCTTTCTCCAATTTGCTTTTCCTCTCTGGATTATTTATATTGATCCATACAGGTCTTTTATTTTAAATGCTATATAATAATATTACATCATATAATTATATCATGATTTATTTATCCTGTGCCCTACTGATGAACATTTTAGTTTGTTTCTATTTGTCTAGGTTATATAACTGAATGTGACATGGAAAGACCACAGGATATGTGCATCTTCAAATAACTATACTAATTTATACCATACCAGCAGTATATGCTAGTTCTTCCACTTTGTTCTTTATACGTTTCCCTGCTCTACAAAGAAGTAGAACCCGTTTAGCAGCCCTAGTTGAGGAAGACCCTGGGGATATGGTGCTGGCCTGAGGAAGTCCAGGCCCAGTGTCAGGGTGACTATTGACTACCTACAGTGACTGACCTCCTCCACTTTCTTGTCTCACAGGTGCCTTCCAGTTGAGCTTAGTGAAGGCAGATGTACCCACAGTAACCCCTCAGGAGGTCACACTTGTTGCACTGGTGAGCAGTCTGCTCATGGTGTTTACCCTGGCCTTCCTGGGGCTCTTCTTCCTCTACTGCAAGCAGTTCTTCAACAGAAATTGCCAGCGTGGTAAGGGTAGCTGCTTCACATATTACATGAATCAGGAACAAGGTTCTAACTAGCAGAAGAGAGGAATTTCTTGGGGTTGAGAGTTAATGGACATTCCCTACAGTGCTGAAATATCTAGGGTGGCAATAGAATGCACAGGACTTCAGAGATGATTGAGGCTGACCCTATGAGTTTATAGGACCTGGTTCATTAAGGTGTGGTGATTCATAAAGGGCTACAACATTATGGGAAAACCCTTGGGAAAGGCATCTGAAGTCCTAGTCCAATCTACCTCTAAATCACTGTGTAACTTTAGACAAGTCATCTAGCTTCTTTGGGCCTCTTTCTCCTTAATCTTTAAAATGAGAGATGGAGTTGATTTCTAAGTTCTTTTCCAATTAGTTATATCTACTAATAGGTATAGATTCTGGAGTATGTCAGGAAAGGAGGAAAGCTGGCTGGAATGAGACATGACTATAATAAAAGTGGGTGAGTTCTCAGACAGTGGTTATCAGTATAGTAGTATACCAAATGTGGGTAACTGAGAGCCCAATGTCCAGAGGAATTGGCAAACTTAGACATTTTTCCTCAGACAATAATAATAACCAGAGGTCTGGCCCAGCCCATAGGAGATGGCCATGTGAAATTTTAGATGGAAGGTCATATTTAAAATCAGGAGTAACATCATGATCTATTTTCAGCACAAGTCCAGCCATTAGCCAAGAATATGAGACAAGAATTCCAGGTCACCGAGGGCAGATATAGGGGAGGTGGGATGGTAGTTAGCCAAGACCAGAGAAGGGTTTAGATCTTTAGTCAAGAGTACTGAAGTTCAGTGCAGCTTCAGTGCCATCAAGGGAGCTGAGAGCTAGACAGAAGCACCAAAATAGGAACCCAGGCTAGTAACTGGAGTTGATTTAGTAAGGAAAGAGGAGGATACATTCTACTAGATACACAGGTGCTAAGGACTCCTCCTCAGCCCACTGGATATTGGGCCCAAAGCAACACAACTTTTTTCAACCTCTCTGTGTGGAAAGATTCTGCTTCTATAGGCCTACCTTGGTCACTTTGGATCTAGGGTCTGCCAGATGATCTTCAAAAAGCCTAGAAGATATGTTTGGCTCTCCCTCTTACTTAAGTGGAGGTGAATCTAAGATTCCAGGGGATGCAGGGCACAAGGGCAACACTGTTATCCCTTTATGACCCTTCTCAAACTCTAATTCTCTCTCCTCTACTCTCTGGTGTCTCCTGGAACACTGTGGCTGAGGGTGGATCATCCTGTCTCTGACTTTGGAGGCCAGTTTCTCAGATAAGAGCTGTTGCCCAGTCCCTGGGCATGGGCATGAAACATGGGAAATGAAGCATTTGGGCCCCAGGGCCCGGAAAGAAGAAGATGAGGCAACATCTGAGAGCTGCCTGTCTCCCTCCTCCTGCCTCAGGAGAAGAGAAATGGGTAACGCTTCTCTGCCCCTCCTCTGTCCTCAAGATAATAATGCAGTACCCTTTTCTGGGGATACGAGGGCAAGCAACTCCCTCAGGGTCTCCACAGGGGAAATAAGATTAGACATTTTCTCATTTATCAGGAGGTGTTTATCAGGAGTCACTGACTTACATGCATACTAGGGTTGTATAAGGGAGATTAATATGTGAATTGGATCCAATATAAGATTCATTAGAGAGGAGTAGAGACGGTGGCAAACTGAATAGTTCATCCCCTGTCTAAAGAGGAATCTACTACTCAGCTTCAGCTGTTTGTTACCATGTAGGAATATTTAATGTTTCAAGATCTTCTGAATTTTCAAGAGAAGCCAAAACTCTGGATTTTTATATGAAATAGTTTTAAGTTATGACAATGAGTTATAATTAAAAACTACCACAACCACAATGCAGGGGTCAAACAAACATACACCCCATAGGCGCTCAGTTTGTAACCTGATGTTGAATCAGACTTATGCATGAAACGTGTTTTAATTTTCTATCACTGCCAGAACAAATTATGGCAAATTTAATGGCTTAAAACAGCACCCATTTATTATTTCACCATTGCCATAGATCAGAAGCTTTGTAAGCTTGGCTGGATCTTGACTCAGAGTCTCACTAGGCTAAAATCAAGGTGTTGCCAAGGCTGCATTCCTTTCTGGAAGATCAAGAGGTGAATCAATTTCCTTGATCATTCAGAAAGGTGGAATAATTCAGTTCCTTGCAGTTATAACGTTGAGGTTCCATTTCCTTGCTGACTGTCTGCTGAGGACCATTCCAAGTTTCTAGACACCACCCACTCTTTGACTTATGACCCATTCCATTTTCAAAACTAGCAATGGTGGTCAAGTACTTTTCCTTTCACATATCTGATACTCTCTCTGACTCTTCTGCCTCCATCTTCCCCTTTTAAGGACACATGTGATTACATTGGGCCCACCTGGGTAATCCAGGATAATCTACCTATTTTAAGGTCCATAATCTTAATTCCACCTGCAAAGTGCCTTTTGCCATATAGCACAACATATACACAGGCATAACACCAGGGAATAAAGATCATGTCTGGTGTGGGGGTTGTTAAAATCCTGCTTCCCACAAAGGATTTCTCTTTCTCTGGAGAAATTGACAATTTTCCCTGATCCACCACCAGGTAGCCTCAATCTGATACCCCAATGTAAATATGTTTCTCAACTGTGTCACCTCAGCCTGGTGCTAGGTGCTCTGGCCCCCAGGGATGGGAGGGGGAGCACTAGTTCCCAGATCTTTCCTGATTTTGTGCTCAGGACCAGGTGCCCCGCTGAGAGGAGCCCCTATCTTTGGGTGACACAGTGACTTTCTGCTTCAAGTTTCAGGAGGTTCGCTGCAGTATGAGGCTGACGAGGCAGCGGAGGAGGAATCTCTCTTCCCCATGCCACCTGGCCAGGAGACCAGTCCTGAGTTCCCACTGAGTGAAAGCATCTTTGAGACCCAGGCACTTAACTCCATCCTGGATGACAACTGCAGCTCGGCTCGTGGCCTCCCCACACAGGAGTCTTTTACCTTGGCCTCCTGTGCCTCAGAGAGCCACTCCCACTGGGTTCACACTCCCATCGAATGCACAGAGCTGGACCTGCGAAAGTTTTCCAGCTCTGCTTCCCATGCTAGAGCTGAGACCTTGAGGCGGAACACAGCTGAAAGCTCTGGAGACAGACTGGAGCTCACTGTACCCTTTGAAGTACCCAGCCTTTCACTCTACTGAGGTGAGCTGGAAAGGTAGGGTAGAAAGACCAGAAATTGGGGACCACCCCCAAAAGGAATTATCCCTTGGAGTACTGTTGTTCAGTAGGGCTAGTGTCAGAGGAACAGCAAGCTAGGAACACTGGTGGATGGAGGGACAACTGTGATAATGTTAATCTTTTGAGCCAGTCAGTCATACATCATATATCTGGGCCTACAGTTGTCAAGAAACTGGCCAGGTTGACATGACACCAGTTTTTCTATCCTGACCTTTTGCAATCTCTCTCAGGGCCCCACTGTCTAATAGTTATATTCAGTTATCTCCCATCATGTACTCAAGCACCAAGGTACAGTGAGAAAATATACAAACCTTGGCATCTGGAAGCCTTATATTTCAAATCTACCTCCATTCCTTAATATCTTTGTGAAGCTTGTGTAAATCCCTTCACCTCTCTGAGTCTCAGGTCCCTAATCTGTGAAAAGTAGGAAATACTATTCACCTTATATTGTGAGAGTTGAATGAGAAATGCATGTGCAAGTGCCTTTTACAGTTTCTAATGCATGAGAGGTGTTTAAACCATGTTAGTTTGTCTTTGCCCCCAGTCACAATTTATATTGGGTTGGCCAAAAAGTTTGTTCGGGTTTTTCCATAACGTCTTATGGAAAAACCCAAATGAACTTTTTGGCTAACCCAATACATCCTTACATATACAACTACACTCGTCTGGTCTTCATAACATACCTTTGTGGTAAGCAGGTTAGGGTTTGTTAGCTTCACTTTATAGAGGCAGGAACTGAGACACAGAGAGGGCAAGTGATTTGCTTAAAGTCACAGAGCATTTCAGTGGCAGAACTGGTTTAGAGTCCAGGTTTTGGAGCTCCAAGTAAGTAACAAGGGGCAGTATGAAGCATGAGGGTGGATTCCTATTTTTCAGCTAACCAATTACTTTCACCACCCATTTTCATATTTCTCCAGCTATGATACTGTCCCGGTCCCCCAATGACTCCCCCTCCCTACATCTTACCTAAGAAAATATAAACAATATGTAGGTGAAAGCCAAGACTCCTGTTAAACCAGTCAGCCTAGATACCTTCAAGGTCATCTAGGCCAACCTCCCTTCCAACTCCTCCAATCCATGCTTGAGTCCCTTTTATAATATCCCCAAGAAGTGTTTGTGTCATCCTTGCTCGCATACTTACAGTATCAGAGAGCTCACTACTGCCCAACATGTATTGCAGCTATGACTGGTGGATTTGAGCTCAATGTAAAGAAAAACTTTCTGTCTTCTTATAGTAACCACCCTTGGGTCCTGCTCTGCTCCTCGGGCCACACAGACCTCATCTGCTTCCTGTGTCTTGTGATAGCCCTGAAGAAGTCTAAAGATAGCATCTCCTCTCTTGAAAGTACCACTTTGAGTTCCTTTAAAGTATGGGGGGTTTAAAACTGAACCCAGTTTCATGAGGAATTGTCTCACCAACATAGAGTAGGGTAGAACTGTCATCATGTCCACCCCACACAAGTGATGTTTTTTCTGCTATTATACCCTAACCACTGGCCTAAACCACTTTTTGAGGGATGGGAAGAGGAAGGAGCTAGTGAGATTGCCCCATAGGTTTCTAACTTGCTCTGCTCCCTCCCTAGGTCTCTAGGGCTCCTGGCAGCCCAGTCGTTCTCCCTGGACTCTCCTGCCTTGTTCCTATACCACGACAGCAGCAGGGGCATAGGATGTGGTATCCACAACAGCCTGTACTCTACAGACGGGGCACATCCTATCCCATCCCACCAAAGGATTGATTCTTCATCATTTTCCCAAGACTGACCAGCAGCATTTTTTGCTTTCCTATCCTAGATAGCCTGGAGAGCCAGATTCCCCAGTCATGGGACTACCAGACATGTTCCTAGCTCAGCTTGATTATAGAGAGGAGGGGAGGGGATGGCAATGAATGGGGTAGAGTTTTACTGCCTGCATCTTTGGTCAGGTGAACCTGAAGGAGGAGCCTCTCAGTACCCTATTGATACATCTACCTAGCACTTTAGGGACAAAATCAAACTCTTCCCCCTTTCACTCCTCTGCACTGCCCCCCCCCAGTACACACACACACACCTACACACATGTTAGGGGAGGCCTGAAACCTTGATTCCCCACACATCTCTTAGACTTCTGTGGCTGTGGCAATCATGGAGCTAACCCCTTTGCCCCCTGGGGTCTTCCTCTCCACATATAGGTTTCTTACCTTCTTTAGTGGGAATCCAGCTAAGCATCTTTTTGACTTTTAAAATGGTAAAAGTTCCTTTTATCTTTTTTTTTTTTTTTTTGTGGTACGTGGGCCTCTCACTGTTGTGGCCTCTCCCGCTGCGGAGCACAGGCTCCGGACGCGCAGGCTCAGCGGCCATGGCTCAGGGGCCCAGCGGCCCCGCGGCATGTGGCACCTTCCCAGACCGGGGCACGAACCCGTGTCCCCTGCATCGGCAGGCGGACTCTCAACCACTGCGCCACCAGGGAAGCCCTCCTTTTATCTTATGTCTCTTCTTTTCTTGCCTCTTTTGTCCCTTCCTGGTACCTTGTCTTCTTAAGCCCAAGGCTGAGCCTCTAGATCCCCAGGGCCAAACTCAGAGCTCAGAACTTTCATCTTTGAGGTGGCCATGAAATCCCTGAGATCTGGGGGGGGACACTTAGGAGCTAAGGTTTTCAATGAAGCCTGACCTAGGGCTGCTCAGGGACCATTGGTGCTTTCTTGATTTAGAGAAAACCAGTCAATTGCTGAGCCCTCACCACCAGTTTCACATGCTTCTCAGAATAAAGTGGAACTTCTCTCTCCATGGCTGATGCCACAGGGCAGATGAGAACATGAAGGCTCAGAGTGGACACCATGGATTGTTTTTAAGTCTCCCTTATGTCCATAATGGGCTACTTGGGCTGATACCCTCTCCCTCACTGTGGGTCAGATTTTGAAAGAAAAATTGCCCAGATGAGTAGAGCAACTATCTCCTTTGTTTGGGAGCAACCTATATACTTCAGAATGTTGGATGTGACTTAATTTGTGAAAACCAAGACTGTATCTTAGAGTGGAAATGCTGGAATTTACTATGTGTATGTGCTACATTTTACAGTTTGCAGTGTGCATTCACAGCAATCATCTCATTGGATCTTCATACACACCCTGAGGTGGGCAGGGCAAGGTTTACCATCCCCAGGTTGCAGATGATGAAACTGAGGCTCAGAAATGGAAGGTGACTGCACTTAGTAATTTATGAGGTAATTATCAAGGCTAGGGTCCTCTCCAATATCTTGAAATCTTCATTTTCTAGAAGACAGTGTTTTAAAGTAGTAGCTTTTCTGGCATATCTGTTCCAGAAAACAACTCTTTTGGGAAGCAAAAGGGGTGGAGGGACAAATAAGGCCCTTATGCCTGAATGTGAATGAGGTAATATCCTTGCCTACAATACCAAACCTATTCTCTGCCCCTCCCATCAGCTCCCCTACTCCCACCCTGTAGCCAACCTGATGTATATTCTCTGCCAGATCTGACCCCAGTGGAAAGGTAAGAGACTTTCCATTCAGCACTGTCTCTCAAGAGATCAAAAAGTGAGAAGAGCTCCAAGGTCAGACAAAACTCTTTCTATCTGTCTATCTTACCTCCTTTTGCCACTGGGGGGTAAGAAAGAAGGTATAAAGGTTTGAGCCAGTAGGAGTATCCATCCTACTTGTGCTCCCTCCTATATTCCTCTGTTCAATTTAAGAGTCTCTGATCTTAGTTTGGGCAATGACTTAGACTTTAACTTTAGAGGTGGCAGGGGGGCAAATATCCCATCTTTAAAAGCCTCACCCAGGTAGATTGCAGATATTTAAGCAAATCTGTCAATTATAACACTTTAGTGTTTTACAGTCTAAAAAAAGTTCATTCATACATGCCTAATTTAAAGATGAGGAACCTGAGTCCTAGACAGTAGTAGTAACTTACCCAAAGCAATTCATATTTTGGAAAGGCAGCGTGCTCCACACTCCCACCCCCAGACTGAAGTGTGGATTCCATGGCTGAGAATAGAGCCAGGGAAGGACAGTTAAAGCAGAAACTGCTCTTGGTTATGGCAGAAGGACAGGCAGAGGTGTTGGAGGGCACTAGTAATTTCTATCCACTAGACACTGCCTAAATAACCTTTAAAATATCATTAAGGAACATAGGGAAGAGACAGGAGATTGAATAAGGCAATTCATCTCCACCACCAGAAAAAACAGCTGGCCCCATAGTCTAAGTGCTATGGAGTCAGCAGTGTAGTCTTCCACTGAAAAATAGCACATGACTTCATCCACGTCCAGGATGGAGAGAGTTTCTTTTTTTGTTGTTTGTTTGTTTGGGGTTTTTTTTGGGTTTTTTTTTTTTTTGGCTTTACTCTCCCCTATAGCTCTTACCTCCTATGGCCTACAAGGTTTCCCCTCCCTTCTTCCAGGTCCCTCTAGACTCACCATACTCCCTGGGTTAGCTGAAAGATCTTATGCATGTTTGAAGAGTGATGGTCCTCTGATGCAGCATAGGCCAGAGCAAATAATTTCCCTGTGGATCTCCTGGGTCTCACCCTTTATTTGAAGTGCTATAACTCTCCACCTCTGGCAGGGAGCCGGGCTGGAATTTGCCCTATCGGAACCTTATGGAAAATTTCTGAGCCAAGGTGACCTTCCCTCTGGGGCCTGATTTCCCCAAACTACCTCCCAGCAGTCCTCCAAAGATACCCTCCAATATACTTAGGAGTAGCTGAGTGGGGAGAGGAAGGGAGCCCCACTGCCACTTTCTACTAACATGTCAGTTGGATCCCAGATTTCCCACCACCCCTTCCCATTTGATTCTTTCCGAAGTTTGTTTTTGCTTTAAGTCCTACCTATACATCTCATGACCAGGAAGGAACAAGCAACTTGGAGGCTGTATTATTCTTTATTATCTGGCTATCTTTTTGAGGCCTGTACAACTAGTTCTGTCCCACAAGTACTTGGTGGTTAATTAAGTATATTAAATAGCCTGTGCACTTCATTAGGTCCTAGCCCTGGCAAATGAATTCTCTCTACCACAAAACCTCTGCTTTCAGGATTTTATTAAATGCATCTTTGGAGACAGTTCATCTACAAACATTGATTAAGGGCTTCTGGGACAACCCATTGGTCAGGGTGCTAAAAGCACTTGGGAAAAAGTAAACAGGCCCCATTTTACTGGACTGGGGATTAGAAACAATTGAATTACTAGCCTGCACCAAGCAGCCTGACTTAACACAGGTATTGGCAAATATGTGTGAACCAAGTGTTTAGGCCTTGACCTTTAGGTTCTGTGTTCTTTTCTTTCTGGGACAGTTTATTCTTATCTCACTGGCTCTAATTAGTCAGGTCTGCAGCTTCTGGTAGGGCAAGAACTAGTATCCAAACAGAAGATGATTCAGCTTGGGCAGGCCTTAGGTGTTCAAAGGTCACCATGTGCCTGGCAGTGGTTCAAGCCCAAGTCTAACACTGCTGCATCTATGGCAAAGGTAGTGATTTTGTCACAATCATAATGACAATAATATTATGATAAAATGTTACAGCCAGACTTATTCATTGTGCCTGCTCTAGACTTTATAATTTACAAAGCTCTTTTATGTTTATGGTCTCATTTCATCCTCACAAACCCCTGAATAAGGTGTTATTATATCCCTTTTGAAGAAAAGTAAAACAGCTCATATTAGATATGTGGCTTGTCAGGCCAGAGATCAGTCTGACCCAAGTCTCCTGATCCCCAGACCAGGGCTTTCTCCACTGTTTCCCCTTAACAACTGCTTTATGATGGTACAGTTACCATAGTGGCACTGAGGGCAACATTGCAGAAAAAAACAGCAACCATGTAGCAAAATTCCCCAATGGTATATCCATAAACACAATTACTGCAAAGCCCATTGTGAGCGCCATCCAAGACAAGAAACTTCCTGGCTAGAATACCCAGCCCAGAATAACTTCTTAGCAACGATATTTTCTGTAGCAATTAAGATAACAGCCTTGGTTGTTGGGGCTACCCCAGTGCACAGGTGTGCCAACCAGGAGCAAGGTCCTCATGGTATGAACATTGTGTGACCATCCCAAGTCATACCCAGCATCACCTTGGTTCTAACTTTCATTCTGAAGTTAAAAAATTGTAGTTAGCAATTGGACTAAGGAAATGTTTTACTTCGCTTTTTAAGATATCTTGGGTAGAGGTGAGGTGAAGCATGCTTTTTTTCCTTATAATTGCTGCTTGGCCATGGCAAATGTCACACTCAAGCATTTGTTTCTGGGGAGTGTTTTTAAATATTTCATTGCTTTTAAAGTATGGGCATCTTTGAGTGCCTTGATTTCATGTATCTTTTCTATTTGGGGGTTATTGGTCAATGGAAGCACAAAGGACATGTGACAGAAAAGTTTTCAACATGTCCCTAAGACTAGAAAATAGTGCAGTTGTCTATATTTGAACTAGCAAAAGAAAATTGTTCTTGCTTGTAAGGGAGGGGAGGTATTTACTGAGGATGAGTTTAGTTTTTCAGTTTTGTATTTTCTTCTCTGTATATCTGGATTTGGATTTTGACAGGGAAGAGCCTAGGAGAGCAAATTTCTCCTCCAAGGTTCTCAGATCCAGACTTGGTAACAGTGTCAATACTGGAGCACCCTCTCCACAACACAAACCCTACTATACTGGGAAGATAATCTCTTATGCACCTAACCCCCTGCTCGCCTCACTAAGGTTTCTGGTGTTTTACATTGAATGTAGGTAAATTTTAATTACTTTTCCCTCCTAAATTGGTTATTTATAGATATTTTGTTTAATCTTGACCATATGCGTATGTGGCTACTGGCAAAGTTATGTTTTATTTCTGATGGTCTGGAAATATTTCATATTAGCCAATAAAGAAAAATACATCCAAACACCTTGTTTATTCCTCTACTTTCAAATAACAAGGTGCCTCATTTGGCTGGTGTCTTTGCTCAGTGAGTACAGCAAGGAAATGTGTTTCTTTTCAGTGGATCCATCACCAGGGATAGTAGAATCCACTGACTTACCACCCAAGAGGTCTGGGTTACAGTCCAAGCTCTCCTTCTATATTTTTGAATTGCTTATGACATTTATCTATTTTTCTGGGCTACAGATCTACTAGAACTTCTTGTGTTCTAAACTAATACTTCTTAAAACAGGTTTCGTGCCCTAAGAGGACTGTGCACATGTCTTGTGAGGTCTGCAAAATCTCTCAGAGATTGTGTGTATTTTCATTTTGACTATAATATTCTTTAAAAAAATACAAGCATATTCTATTTAGACCATCTGGATTATTATCTCTTTTTTTTTTTTTTTTTTTTTTCTTTTTGCGGTATGCGGGCCTCTCACTGCTCTGGCCTCTCCCGCCGTGGAGCACAGGCTCCGGACGCGCAGGCCCAGCGGCCATGGCTCACGGGCCCAGCCGCTCCGCTGCATATGGGATCCTCCCAGACCGGGGCACGAACCCGTATCCCCTGCATCCGCAGGCGGACTCTCAACCACTGTGCCACCAGGGAGGCCCTGGATTATTATCTCTTAAAGGTACTACCTGGCCATTTCAGAGTCTGTATTTACAATCTCGTTGGATTTAAAGAAGCACCTAAGGAGATAATATTTAACTTTGAATGCTGTGCTTTACTATAATCTTATTTAAGAGCTAGAGAAATCAAGTTCCTCCCCTCTTTAATATGCTATGATCCTGACAACAAAACATGTTGGCAAGGATGTGGAGAATGGACCTCTCATACCTTGCTGGTGGGATTGTAAAATGGTACACCCACTTTTGAAAACAGCCTGGCAATTCCTCTAAAAGTTAGTTAGAATTACTATATAATCCAATTATAATTCCACTTATATATCCAATTATATAATTCCACTATGTATGTACCCCAAGATAATTAAAAATATATGCACACACAAAGCTTTTACACAAATATCCATAGAAACATTATTTATAGTATCCAAAATGTAGAAGCAACCTAAATGTCTATCAACTGATGAATGGATAAACAAATTTTCAAGTATACATATAATAGAATATTCAGTAATTATAAAGATTGAATTGACACACAATGTGTCATAAATGAACCTCAAAGCAAGCTAAGTGAAAAATCCAGACACAAGAGACCACATATTGTATGATTCCATTTATATAAAATTTCCATATAGGCAAGGTAATAGAGACAGAAGGTAGATTAATGGTTGCCTCAGGCTGGCGGATGAGAAAAGGGATTAAAAATGGTCCTCAATTTATGATGATTCAATTTACAACTTTTTGACTTTATGACGGTGTGAAAGTGATAAGCATTCAGTAGGAAACATACTTCAAATTTTGAATTTTGATCTTTTCCTGGGCTAGCAATATGTGCTCTAATACTCTCTTGTAATGTTGGGAGCCACAGCTCCCAGTCAGCCATACAATCAAAAAGGTAACCAACTGATACACTTATAACCATTCTCTACCCATACAACCATTCTGTTTTTCACTTTAAGTGCAGTATTCAGTAAATTATGTGAGATATTCAATACTTTATTATAAAATAAGCTTTGTGTTTGATGACTTTTCCCAACTGTAGGCTAATGTAAGTGTACTGAGCACATTTAAGGCAGGCTGTGCTAAGCTGTGGTGTTTGGTAGGTTAAGAGTATTAAATGCATTTTACACTTAGGATATTTTCAAATATGATGCATTTATCAGGATGTAACCCGGCTGTAAGTCAAGGAAAATCTGTAAATGTAAATAGGCATGGGGGATCTTATTTGGGGATGAAAATGTTCTAAAATTGAGCTATGATGATTGCTGCAACACTCCGTAAATAAAAATTGTTGAAATGCACACTCGAAATGGATGAATTTTATCATATGTAAAATACACCTCAATAAAACTGTTTTAAAAAATATTCTGTGATCATCGATCTGAGTAGACGTGTTGGTTTAACAATTTGATTACTTTCCAAACACCTGCATTGCCAGAAATAATCTCTCTCTCTCTCTCTCTCTCTCTCTCAGACACACACACACACACACACACACACACACACACACACACAAGACCCAATTACACAATTAAGACAAAAGAAAGAAACAGAACTAGAGTCCTGTTTGGTTCTTTTCATTTTGAACTCTCTACATAGCCTCAAGGAAAGAGAAAGGATGCATCTAGAAGGAACTTACAGGAGGTATAATTCAAAACAAAAGGAGGAAGAACAAAGGAAACTATTATAGATTCAGGGGTGGGTATAGGAAAATAGATATTGGGAGATACCATCACAGGCTACAGAGGAGTTTTTTGAGGGAACCATCACAGAATGAATGAGGAGTAACTGGGAGTTACTTGGCAAGTAAGAGGCCAGGACTTGTGGTGAGTCTGTCCTGCCTTTGTGTCAGAAAAGACCTTTTTGCCCAACCAGGCCTCCCATTCTTACTCAAAATTTTGAATGCTGGTACAGTGGGAGAGATTTAACCCTCTAATTTATGGATGGTGATTAAGGCACAGGAAGTGTTAGCACTTATCTGTTGGAGTCAATGTCAGTGTGTGCTTGTACCAGTCATAGGGCAGTGAAGTCCTACTCCTTACACAAGAAGGGCATGGGGAAATTGGAGCTCTCTAAATAGATGGATTAAAGCACAAACAAGTCATCAGACTATCAAATAGGGGATCATTAGGTGATTGTTAATAACCCTTTTATTAGGGACTAGGAACATTTGCTATTTCTGCTGGTGATCTGATGATTACCAGATCTGATGATCTTTCACTTTATGTTCACAACATGATTGGCAAGTTTCTGTATGCCCAACAGTCCTTTAAGGCCTTAGAAACTGTGTGTGTGTGTGTGTGTGTGTGTGTGTGTGTGTGTGTTGGTTCAAATGCTGCCTGCCTGGAAAAAATGGATCCTCAGTGAGAGCAGCTGCCTAGTCACATGATTACATCCCCAAAGCCTTTTTTCCTTGTGGTTTCTAGTGCCAGTAAATTCCCTTCCTTAACATCTCTTTCCTAAGGAATAGGATAAAAGTGAAATAGAAGTGGAAAGTACAATCAATATTTAGTGGTTATCTCTCATGTGCTTTCTCACTTTCATATTTTGTCTCATTCAATCCTCATGACGTCCCTAGGTGGTAGGTGCTCTTTATAACCTTCATTTTACAAAAGAAGATCACAGATTTAATGATTTTTCTATGGTTATACAGTAGTAAATGATGTGCTAGAATTCCAGTCTAAGTTTATCTGACTCTGAGGCACAGACACTTCCCACCATGCCTCAGCTGCCTCCCTAAGACAGACCTCAGGAAAGAGAATACAATTTATCCCACTGGATCTTTCATAGTTCCCAGTTTGGGAGGCTACATCAGAGAGTCTCCCTAGGAGACTCTCTAAGTCTCTCTAAGTATCACATAGTAGTGTCAAAGTATTATCAGCTCATGATATATAATCATTCCCATGTAATCAGAAGGACCACATTGATCATGCTATCTCCTTGACCATAATGTTGTCATTGAAAGAGCATGCTGGAGATATGAGTTCTTATTTCACATTCATCATCTCCTAGATGGAATATGAAAAAGGTACTTTTCTTGGCCTCAGTTTCCCCCATGGTACACAAAGGAGATTGAACTCAATGATCTCTAAGAGCCTTCCGACATTGATGTGCAATAAACTTACAAGACCTAGCTTTGCTATAGACTCTTGGTAGCAGAAGATCTCAAAGGAGAGGAAGGACAGAGAAGATAACCAGAAATGGTAACTAGAATATGACTGAGTAAATAACAGGGGCTTAATTTTTTTAACATATGGGCTTTATTGATGTTTTCCATTCCATTTTGGAATCATCTCCATTACACGTGCCTCTAGGGATTATTTTCAGATCCTCCAGATTCATCTGAGGAAGTAAGCTTTCCATTAGTAAGAATGACAAAGAGACAGACCATGATGCACTTTTCTTCTCATTTACGTGCTCTATATAACACTAGACCTCTTGTTAAAATAGTAAATCAGTAACAGTATTGAAAAATACTATATTATATTAAACAACACATATGGGTAAAACACCTGGGGTTTGTTAGAGACCCTTTCTCCAAGAAGCCTTAGTTGTTGACAATCACTGATTAATCTTTTCTTCATTCTACCTTCCAATTGTCTTGTATGGGATGAGTTTCTTATTAACATTAGTTAAACCTTCCTACTCTAGTCCAACACCCCTACAGCAGTGATTCTTAACCTTGGCTTTATAATGGAACCACTTGGGGAGATTTAAAAATGCTGATGCATAGACTTCAGACCTAGAGATTTTAACTTAATCGTTCTGAAATACAGCCTGAGTATTAGAAAAAAAAGAAAAAGAAAAAGAAAAAAAAAACACCTCCCCAGGTGATACTAATGAGTAGCCAGGGTTGAGAACATCTTCCCTATAGAAAAATTCTCCTACTCATGGTTTTCCTTATCATGGCCACAGGTAATCTATTTACTCTGTTAAAAGGCCCTTTTAAAACTTCCATCAACTGTTTATTTCCTGCCTCTCCATACATCCCTTAAACTTAAATCTTTGCCCTTTGAGGTTGAAACCGGTATATGTATAACTGATCCACTTTGTTATAAAGCAGAAACTAACACACCACTGTAAAGCAATTATATGCCAATAAAGATGTTATAAAACAAAAACGAAAGCAAAAAACTATATGACCATCTCAATAGATGCAGAAAAAACTTTTGACAAAACTTAACATCCACTAATGATAAAATCTCTCCAGAAAGTGGGATAGAGGGAATCTAGCTCAACATAATAAAGTCCATATATGACAAAATCACAGTAAACATCATTCTCAATGGTGAAAATCTGAAAACATTTCCACTAAGATCAGGAACAAGACAAGGGTGTCCACTCTCACTACTATTATTCAACATAGTTTTGGAAGTCCTAGCCACAGCAATCAGAGAATAAAAACAAATAAAAGGAAACCAATTTGGAAAATAAGTAAAATTGTCACTATTTGCAGATGACATGATACTATACATAGAAAATCCTAAAGATGCCACCAGAAATCTACAAAAGCTAATCAATGAATTTAGTAAAGTTGCAGGATACAAAATTAACACAGAAATCATTTGTATTCCTATACGTTAATAATGAAAGATCAGAAAGAAATTAAGGAAACATTCCCATTTACTATTGCAGCAAATAGAATAAAATACCTAGGAATAAAACTACCTGAGGCAAAAATCCTGTACAGAGAAAACTATGAGATAGTGATGAAAGAAATCAAAGATAACACAAACAGATGGTGAGATTTCCATGTTCTTGGAAAGGAAGAATCAATATTGTGAAAATTACTATACTACTCAAAGCTATCTACAGATTCAGTGCAATCTCTATCAAATTACTGATGAGATTTTTCACAGAATTAGAAGAAAAAAAATTACAGTTTGTAAGGAAACATAAAAGACCCCGAATAGCCAATGCTATCTTGAGAAAGAAAAATGGAGCTGGAGGAATCAGGCTCTCCGACTTCGGACTATACTACAAAGCTACAGCAATTAAGACAGTATGGCACTGACCCCAAACCAGAAGAATACATCAGTGGAACAGGATAGAAAGCCCAGAGGTAAGCCCACACACCTATGGTAACCTAATCTATGACAGAGGGGGAAAAATATACAATGGAGGAAAGACAGCCTCTTCAATAAATGGTGCTGGGAAAACTAGACAGCCACATGTAAAAGAATGAAATTAGAACATCCCCTAACACCAGACACAAAAATATACTCAAAATGAATTAAAGACCTAAATGTAAGGCCAGACACTATAAAACCCTTAGAGGAAAACATAGGCAGAACACTCTTTGACATAAATAGCAGCAAGATCTTTTTTGACCCATCTCCTAGAGTAATGAAACTAAAACCGAAAATAGACAAATGGGACCTAATGAAACTTAAAAGCTTTCACACAGCAAAGGAAATGATAGACAAGACAAAAAGACAACCTTCAGAATGGGAGAAAATATTTGCAAATGAAGTAACTGACAAAGGATTAATGTTTAAAATATACAAGCAGCTCATGGAGCTCAATATAAAACAAAAACAAAAAAACACCCTGACCTAAATACACATTTTTCCAGAGAAGACATATAAATTGCCAACAAACACATGAAAAGATTCTCTGCATCAGTAATTATTAGAGAAATGCAAATGAAAACTACAGTGAGATATCACCTCAATCCAGTCAGAATGGCCATGATCACAAAATCTATAAACAATAACTGCTGGAGAGGATGTGGAGAAAATGGAACCCTGTGAATTGTTGGTGGGAATGTAAATTTGTATAGCCACTATGGAAAACAGTATGGATGTTCCTTCAGAAACTAATAATAGAACTACCTTGTGACCCAGCAATCTCACTACTGGACATATATCCTGAGAAAACCATAATTCAAAAAGACACATGTTCCCCAATGTTCATTGCTGTACTATTTACAATAGACAGGATGTGGAAACAACCTAAATGTCCACTGACAGATGAACGGATAAAGAAGATGTGGTACATATATACAATGGACTATTACTCAGCCACTAAAAGGAACGAAATTGGGTCATTTATAGAGACTTGGCAGGAGCTAGAGAGTGTCATACAGAGTGAAGTAAGTCCAGAAGAGAAAAACAAATATTGTATATTAAGACATATATGTGGAATCTAGAAAAATGGTACAGATGATCTTATTTGCAAAGCAGAATTAGAGACACAGAAAAAGAGAACAAATGTATGGATACCAAGGGGGAAAGGGTGTGTGTGGGAGGAATTGGGAGATTGGGATTGGCACATATACACTGTTGATACTATGTATAAAATAGACAACTAATGAGAAAATACTGTATAGCACAGGGAACCCTAGTTAATGCATTATTGTGACCCAAATTGGAAGGAAATCCAAAAAGGAGAGATTGTGTGTATATGTATGGCTGATTCATTTTGTTGTTCAGTGGAAGATAACACAACATTGTGAAGTAACTATACTCCATTAAAAATTAATTAAAAATAAAATAAAATATCTAATTAAGGAAATACCTGGAGACAAATGCAAACAAAAACACAATGATCCAAAATCTATGGAATGCAACAAAAGCAGTTCTAAGAAGGAAGTTTATAGTGATTCAAGCTTACCTCAGGAAACAAGAAAAATGTCAAAGAAACAAACTAACCTTACATGATCTAGAAAAAGAATGAACAAAACCCAATGTTAGTGGAAGGAAAGAAATCATAAATATGAGATAAGGAATAAGTGAAATAAAGAGAAAATATTGGAAAAGGTCAATGAAACTGGGAGCTTGTATTTTGAAAAGATAAACAAAACGGACACACTGTTTTGCTAGACTCATCAAGAAAAAAAGGTAGAGGGACCAAATCAGTTAAATCAGAAATGAAAAAGAAGTTACAGTTGACACCACAGAAATATAAAGGATCATAAGATATAACTATGAACATCTATATGCCAATAAAATGAACAACCTAGAAAAAAAAAAGATAAATTGTTAGAAATTTATGATCTCCCAAGACTGAACCAAGAAGAAATAGAAAATATGAGAAAGTCAATTGCTAGTAATTCAATTGTTTTAGTAATAAAAAAATCCCAAGAAACAAAAGTCTAGGACCAGATGGCTTCACAGGTGAATTCTATCAAGGATTTAAAGAGTTAACACCTATTCTTTTCAAACCATTTGAAAACGTTGTAGAGGACAGAATGCTTCTAAACTCATTCTACAAGGTCAGAATCACCCTGGCCAGATACCAAAACCGGACAAGGATATCACAATAAAAAAGAAAATTATAGACCAATATCACTGATGAATATAGATGCAGAAATCTTCAAAAAATTTTATCAAACTGAATCACAATACATTAAAAGGATCATACATCATGATGAAGTGGAATTTATCCCAGGGATGCAAAGATTTTTCAGTATCTGCAAGTCAATCAATGTGATGCACTACATATACAAATTCAAGAATAGAAACCATATGATCATCTCAACAGACATAGAAAAAGCTGATGGCAAAATTCAACATCCATTTATGATAAAAAAAAACTCTCAAACAACCCTCTGAATGGGAGAAAATATTTGTAAATGAAGCAACCGACACAGGATTAATCTTTATTAATCAGCTTTTCACCACTGAGTAAGATGTTAGCTGTGGGTTTGTCACATACTGGCCTTATTATGTTGAGAAATGTTCATTCTATGCCCTATTGCTTGAGAGGTTTTTTTTGTTTGTTTTGTTTCCACCATCACATCAAAAATAATAAAATGCCTAGGAATAAGCCTACCTAAGTAGGTAAAAGAACTGTACTTGAAGAAGTATAAGACATGGATGAAAGAAATTGGAGACAACGCAAACAGACGGAAATATATACCATGTTCATGGATAAGAGGAAGTAATATTGTTAAAACGACCATGGAACCCAAGGCAAACTACAGATCCCATAAAATCCCTATCAAAACACCAAGGACATTTTTCATAGAACTAGAACAAATAATTTTAAAATCTGTATGGAAACACAAAAGACCCTGAACAGCCATAAAAGTCTTGAGAAAAAAGAACAGAGCTGGAGGAATATCACTACCTGACTTCAGACTATACTACAAAGCTACAGTATTAAAAATAGTATGGTACTGGCACAAAAACAGACACATAGACTAGTGAAACAGAATAGAGAGCACAGAAACATACCCACACACTTATGGCCAGTTAATCTATGACAAAGGAGGCAAGAATATACAATGGAGAAAAGACAGTCTCTTCAATAAGTGGTGCTGGGAAAACTGGAGGGTTACATGTAAAAGAATGAAATAAGAACATTCTCTAACACCATATACAAAAATAAACTCAAAATAGATTAAAGACTATTCACTACGTAAGACTGGAAATCATTAAACTACTAGAGGAAAACAGAGGCAAAACATATTTTTTTAAATTTTTTCTTGGCTTATAAAGATAAATTTATTTCCCATAGTTCTGGAGGCTGGGAAGTCCAAGATCAAGGCGCCAGCAGACTGGGTGTCTGGTGAAGGACTGCTTCCCCATTCATAGACAGCTGTCCTCTCTCTGTGTCCTAACATGGTTAAAGGGATGAGGGAGCTGTCTGTGGTCTCTCTTATAAGGACACTAATCTCATTTATGAGGGCTGTGATTGGGGGTTAGGATCAAAACATTAACATTCAGCCTACAGCCCAGGCTTAGCACAGTAATGGCACAATAAAAGATGATTATTTGAACATGAATTCAACTGAAATTCAAGCAGAACAAAACCCAAAACCATATACTTACTCTATAGCTTAAAAAACCTATTCACTGTCATCTCCTCTACTAGAGGGAATTAAAGCTGGCCTGTTAAGTTGCCTAACAGAACCAATAAATGTCTAAATTGGAGATCGACTGCATTCTGTCCAGTTTAACCCTCTCTATTAACACAGGAAAACAGAGGTACAGGGAATAAAGCTTTCAACAAAATTCAACACCCATTTATGAAAAAAACCCTGAAGAAAGTAGGCATAGAGGGAACTTTCCTCAACATAATACAGACCATATATAACAAACCCACAGCCAACATCATCCTCAATGGTGAAAAACTGAAACCATTTCCACTAAGATCAGGAACAAGACAAGGTTGCCCACTCTCACCACTCATTCAACATAGTTTTGGAAGTTGTAGCCACAGCAATCAGAGAAAAAAAGGAAATAAAAGGAATTCAAATCAGAAAAGAAGAAGTAAAGTTGTTACTGTTTACAGATGACATGATGCTATACACAGAGAATCCTAAAGATGCTACCAGAAAACTACTAGAGCTAATCAATGAATTTGGTAAAGTAGCAAGATACAAAATTAATCACAGAAATCTTTGGCATTCCTATACACTAATGATGAAAAATCTGAAAGTGAAATCAAGAAAACACTCCCATTTACCAGTGCAAAATAAAGAATAAAATACCTAGGAATAAACCTACCTAAGGAGAAAAAAGACCTGTATGCAGAAAATTATAAGACACTGATGAAAGAAATTAAAGATGATACAAATAGATGGAGAGGTATACCATGTTTTGGATTGGAAGAATCAACACTGTGAAAATGACTCTACTACCCAAAGCAATCTACAGATTCAATGCAATCTCTATCAAACTACCACTGGCATTTTTCACAGAACTAGAACAAAAAATTTCACAATTTGTATGGAAACACAAAAGACCCTGAATAGCCAAAGCAATCTTGAGAACAAAAAACGGAGCTGGAGGAATCAGGCTCCCTGACTTCAGACTACATGACAAAGCTAAAGGAATCAAAACAGTATGGTACTGTCACAAAAATAGAGAGATAGATCAATGGAACAGGATAGAAAGCCCAGGGATAAACCCACACACATACGGTCACCTTATCTTCCATAAAGGAGGCAGGAATGTACAGTGGAGAAAGGACTGCCTCTTCAATAGGTGGTGCTGGGAAAACTGGACAGGGACATGTAAAAGTATGAGATTAGATCACTCCCTAACACCATACACAAAAATAAGCTCAAAATGGATTAAAGACCTAAATGTAAGGCCAGAAACTATCAAACCCTTAGAGGAAAACATAGGCAGAACACTCTATGACATAAATCACAGCCAGATCCTTTTTGACCCACCTCCTACAGAAAGGGAAATAAAACAAAAATAAACAAAGGGGATGTAATGGAACTGCAAAGCTTTTACACAGCAAAGGAAGCCTTAAACAAGACCAAAAGACAACCCTCAGATTGGGAGAAAATATTTGCAAATGAAGCAACCGACAAAGGGTTAATCTCCAAAATTTATAAGCAGCACATGCAGCTCAATAGCAAAAAAACAAACAACCCAATCCAAAAATGAGCAGAAGACCTAAATAGACATTTCTCCAAAGAAGATACACAGACTGCCAACAAACACATGAAAGAATGCTCAACTTCATTAATAATTAGAGAAATGCAAATCAAAACTACAATGAGATATCATCTCACACCAGTCAGAATGGCCATCATCAAGGAATCTAGAAACAATAAATGCTGGAGAGGGTGTGGAGAAAAGGGAACACTCTTGCACTGCTGGTGGGAATGTGAATTGGTACAGCCACTATGGAGAACAGTATGGAGGTTCCTTAAAAAAACTACAAATAGAACTACCATATGACCCAGCAATCCCTCTACTGGGCATATACCCTGAGAAAACCATAATTCAACAAGAGTCATGTACCAAAATGTTCATTTTAGCTCTATTTACTATAGCCCAGTAATGGAAACAACCTAAGTGTCCATGATTGGATGAAAGGATAAAGATGTGGCACATATATACAATGGAATATTACTCAGCCATAAAAAGAAATGAAATTGAGCTATTTGTAATGAGTTGGATAGACCTAGAGTCTGTCATACAGAGTGAAGTAAGTCAGAAAGAGAAAGACAAATACCGTATGCTAACACATATATATGGAATTTAAGAAAAAAAAAATGTGATGAAGAACCTAGGGGTAAAACAGGAATAAAGACACAGACCTACTTGAGAATGGACTTGAGGATATCGGGAGGGGTAAGGGTAAGATGTGACAAAGTGAGAGAGAAGCATGAACATATATACACTACCAAACCTAAAATAGATAGCTAGTGGGAAGCAGCCGCATAGTACAGGGAGATCAGCTCGGTGCTTTGTGACCACCTAGTGGGGTGAGATAGGAAGGGTGGGAGGGAGGGAGATGCAAGAGGGAAGAGATATGGGGACATATGTATAACTGATTCACTTTGTTATAAAGCAGAAACTAACACACCATTGTAAAGTAATTATACTCCAATAAAAATGTAAGAAAAGAAAATGAGAAGAGTGAATGTGGACTAAACTAACAGTAACAAAAAAATGGAAAAATAAAAACAGAAAGCAAACAACAAAAAATAAACATAAAACATACACATAAAACAATCAAATAATAAAGAAAAATAAAATTAAAAACAACAAATATAGGATAAAACACAAAAAACAAAAAAAATTAAAGTAAAAATTAAAAAATAAATATATATAGTAAAATAATTTTTAAAAATAAAAAGTAAAAAACAAAAAATAATAAAGGCAACAACCCCAATAGCAAAACAAAATGAAACAAGGAAAGAATAACAGTAATAAGAATATTTTCCTGGCGCCTCCCCTGTTAGTGTCCTTGCTCCTTGAGTGAGCCGGAGCCAATCCACTCCTCCCCAGGAGGCCTTCCAATACCTCTAGGTAGGTCTCTGGCCCTGCTCTGGGCACTGTGGAGCCAGCTCAGACTCTTACCTGGCCCAACTCCCACGTGTACTTGCCCTCAATGTCTATTTTTTCAAAGGCTAGAGAGGTCTCAATTGTGGGAACACTCCTTGTCTATTCAGGTATTCCACAGGCACAGGATTTACCAAACCCATCTTGGTGATTTAGGCCATGGCTTTTACAGTTGCAGGGAATTATTTCCTTTCCTATTCCTGAGTCACACTGACCCGGCACTTGGCTTTTGTTTTGACCCCACCTCTGCATGTGCACCACCTTCGGGTGTCTGTCTCTTACCCAGGTGAAAGTGAGTGAAAACAATGACTGCTTGGGACATACTTACTCACTCAAGCCTGGGAGGGGTACAGGGGCCACAACTAGGGTGTGTGAAAGTTGCCTGCAGTGTCAGAACCAGCAGTCAGTTGCAACAGACTGTGGCGCGTTCACTCTGGTGGGAGTCCTTCTCAGTGCCCATGTAGGCAGGAGCTGGTGTGTGGGAGCAGTGACAGCCCCGCCTCCTATGTGCCTCTCATCAATGGCACCTCACTTTCCAGGCAGACCATATTTCCTTTAGGGGCATTCATGACTGCACATCCCCTCACTCCCACCCCATCTGCTGTATCTGTGCAGCTAACAGTGCTCCTCTTCCTGGATCCATTCTCCCAACCCCACAGTTTAGCACTTAGCCCCTGCCAGCATCAGCAGACCCTCATCTCAGGCAAGTGTACCCAGGACTGATTCCCATGGAGGCTTTGGGATGGATGGTGCTCAGGCCCCTGGAGCCCATGGACAGAGGAGATCCCAGCCTGAGGTGCAGGCAGGCCTGCTCAAATAGAAGATCTTCCCAATGCCCACTGAGTTGGAAGAAGACGGCAGGTGGGGAGAGGGGCTGTAATGGCAGCTCTGCTCCTTGCGTGTCACTCAACAATGATGCCTTGCTTCTGTGGTGTCCTGGGCTTTTTCCACAAACTTTCCTGTTTGTGCAACTCCTTACTCCTGTCCTTTCAGGCTGTTTCTCACAGCTAACAGCTGTCTCCGCCCTGAGTCCACCCTCCAAATTCCACTTTCCAGCACCCAGTCTCCCTTCTCAAGAGGCGACTCATAACTCCGGCTGAAATGCACAGAGCTGCAGGGTAGACAATGAGTGTAGTTCTTACTTTGTCCTGCCTTCCACAGACTGTCTGCTGTTTTCTGCTTTGATCCCCTGAAGGTCCTTTTCTGTGCCAGCTGATTTCCCTACCATAAGGAAGTTTTTCTGAGTGCAGGGACCTCCCCTCACCTTCAGCTTCCCATCAGTGTTGCTGGTCCCTTTTTTGATTCCTCTTTTCTTTTTTTTTTCTTCCGACCCAGTTGTGAAGGGATTTTTTTGTCCTTTTAGGTATCCAAAGTCTTCCACTAATGTTTAGCACATGCTCTATGAGAATTGTTTCATTTGTAGATGTATTATTGATGTACTTGTGAGGAGTGATGAATTCCCCATCCTCCTATTCTGCCATCTTAACTCCTCCAGGTATATATTTTTTTTCATTTCTCTCATATCTTCAGTGACCCATTGGTTGTTTAGTGGTATATTGTTTAACCTCTATGTGTTTGTGCTTTTTACAGTATTTTTTTTCTTGTAGTTGATTTCTAGTCTCATAGCATTGCAGCCAGAAAAGATGCTTGATATGATTTCAATATTCTTAAATTAACTAAGGCTTGTTTTGTGGCCTAGCAAGTGACATATTCTAGAGAATGTTCCATGTGCAGTTCAAAGGAATGTGTATCCTACTGCTTTTGTTGGAATGTTCTATATAGATTTATTACATTCATTTGGTCTAATATGTCATTTAAGGTCAATTTTTCCTTTCTGATTTTTTGTTTGAATTATATATATATCCACTGATGTAAGTGGGGTGTTAAAGTCCCCTAGTATTATTATGTTACTATCAATTTCTTCCCTTTATATCCACTAATATTTGCTTTATGTACTTAATTGTTCCTACACTGGGTGCAAATATATTTAGAATTGTTTTATCTTCTTCTTGGATTGATCCCTTCGTCATTATGTAGTGTCCTTCTTTGTCTCTTGTAACAGTCTTTATTTTAAAGGCTATTTTTTTGCATATAAGTATTGCTAGCCCAGCTTTCTTTTGACTTCCATTTTTATGGAATACCTTTTCCCATCCCTTCACTTTCAGCCAGTGTGTGTCTTTAGATTTGAAGTGAGTTTCTTATAGACAGCATGTGTACAGGTCTTGTTTTTGTACCTATTCAGCCAATTTGTGTCTTTTGATTGGAGCATTTAGTCCATTTACATTTAAAGTAATGAGTGATATGTATGTTTCTATTGCCATCTTGTTAATTATTTTGAGGTTGTTTCTGTAGGTCTTTTTTCTTTCTTTCTTTTGTTCTCTTCTCTTGTGATTTGATGACTATCTTTATTGCTAAGCTTGGATTCCTTTTTCTTTTTGTGTGTGTGTATCTAGTATAGGTTTTTGGTTTGTCATTACCACGAAGTATATATATATATATATATATATATATATATATATATATAAGTATGGTGATGAAGTGTCAAGCACTTATTTAAGTACCTTATCCATTCCTCGCAACAAACTTAGGAGATAGAGACAAGCATTAACTCCACTTTACAGCTGAGTACACTGAGTCACAAGGAGTTTAAATAATTTGCCTAAGGAACAGAGTAAGTGGTCACGATGGGATTGTGAGCCTTGATCATCTGACTCTAAAACTAAGTTCTTAATCACTATATTGTGCTGAAAAAAGTTCAGAGATATAAGATAGCTGCTCCATTCTCATCACACATACCAAACAACTAGGACAAAAGTTAGTACTGGGGCTTCCCTGGTGGCACAGTGGTTGGGAGTCCACCTGCCGATGCAGGGGACGTGGGTTCATGCCCTGGTCCGGGAGGATCCCACATGCCATGGAGCAGCTGGGCCCGTGAGCCATGGCTGTTGGGCCTGTTCGTCCAGAGCCTGTGCTCCACAGCGGGAGAGGCCACAACAGTGAGAGGCCCACATACCACAAAAAAAAAAAAATTAGTACTGAAGCACTTGGCACCAATTTCAAATGCAGTGAAGGCTGAGAGAAAATAAAGGTCTTTCAGGGTTAATTCATATTAGAATGAAGACTTAAAACTATATGTAGAATTTCATAGTTCGAAGATACATAAATATTCTCCCCCATCTTAAATGGAAGGAAAATGAGGCCCAGAGAGTCAAAGGGCCTTTCTTTGGGTCACACAACTAGTTAATGATAAAACCATAATAAAACTCAGTTTGACTATAAAAATGATTGATTTTATGAGGATAAGAGTAACATGGAGGTTCTTGGGGGTCATACAGCCAGAATAACTGAAGGAGTGAAGATGTTTCAGAATCAAAACTTCTCCAGCTAATGAGGCAAGATCACTTAGTAGAAGCAGTGTATGGCCAAATGTATGACAACTAAGTCTATGTATTGGTACTAAAAGAGGGATCATTATCCTGAACACCAATTTAACAGTGATTTTTACCCTCTTACTACCACTAACCTGATATTAAGCCTTGAAGGACAACTTAAAATCAGATAAGTGACTAGTTGCAAAGTGTGGGAAATCCTGGTGTGTGGGGCATGTAGGTTTATAAGAAGTGGAGAAAAAGCATTATTAAAGGCAGAGAGTCCACTATAACCATATCACATGTAGTAAGTGATGAAAAGACAAGTGTTGGACAAGTGTGACCCCAGCAGAAGGAACCAGGTCAGATGTGTTTTCTTTCTTTTTTTAAAATTTAATTTTTATTTTATGTGGAGTATAGTTGATTTACAATGTTGTTTTAATTTCAGGTATACAGCAAAGTGATTCAGTTACACATATACATATATTCATTCTTTTTCAGATTGTTTTCCAATATAGGTTATTATAGAATATTGAGTAGAGTTCTCTGTGTTATACAGTAGGTCCTTGTTGATTATCCATTTAATATATAGTTATGTGTATATGTTAATCCTAAACTCCTAATTTATCCCCCCCCACACTTTTTCCCTTTGGTAACCACAAATTTATTTTTGAAGTCTGTGAGCCTGTTTCTGTTTTGTAAATAAGTTCATTTGTATCATTTTTTTAGCTTTCACATATAAGTGATATCATATGATATTTGTCTTTGACTCACTTCACTTAGTATGATAATCTCTAGGTCCATCAATGTTGCTGCAAATGGTATTATTTCATTCTTTTTTTATGGCTGAGTAATGTCTTTAATTGAAAAAGTTACTTATTTCATTTAGTGTAATTCCCTCAAGTTTCATCCATGGTATTGCAAATGGCAGAATCTCCTTCTTTTTATGGCTGAATAATATTCCATTTTATACATACAACATATTTTCTTCATCTATTCTTCACTTAGGTTGTTTCCATGTCTTGGCTATTGTAAATAATGCTATAACAAACATAGGGGTACAGATATCTCTTTGAGATAGCGATTTCATTTCCTTCAGATATATACCCAGAAGTAGATTGCTGGATTATTATGGTAGTTCTATTTTTAATTTTTTGAGGAACCTCTACACTGTTTTCCACAGTGGCTGCACCAATTTATATTCCCACTAACAGTGCACAAGGGTTCTCTTTTCTCCATATCTCTCCAACACTTACTTGTCTTTTTAACGATAGCCAGTCTAAAATGTGTGAGGTCATCTCACTGTGTGTGTTTTTTTTTTTTTTGACTGTGCCGGGACTTAGTTGCAGCAAGTAGGATCTTCGTTGAGGCATGTGGGCTCTTTATTTGTGGCATGCGGGATCTCTTTCTCTGACCAGGGATCAAAACCGGGCACCTTGCATTTGGGAGCATGGAGTCTTAACCACTGGACCACCGGGGAAGTCCCCTCAGTGTGGCTTTGATTTGCATTTTTCTGACCATTGGTGATATTGAGCCCCTTTTCATGTACCTGCTGGCCTTTTTATGTCTTCTTTGGAAAAAATGTTCAGGCCATTTGACGATTTTTAAACTGGATTTTTATGCAAAGTGAAGTAAGTCAGACAAAAAGACAAATTTTGCATGATCTCACTTATATGCAGAATCTAAAAAAAAAAATTAAACTCATAGAAACAGAAAACAGATTGGTGGTTGCCTGAGGCAGGGGTGAGGGGAAATGGGTGAAGGTGTTCAAAAGGAACAAACTTCCAATTTTAAGATAAATTCTGGGGATGTAATACATAGAATGGTGACTATAGTTAACAACACTTTATTGTATATCTGAAAGTTGCTAAGAGAGATTTTAAATGTTTTCATCACAAGAAAACAATTGTAACTATGTGAGGTGATGAATGTGTTAACTAAAATTATTGTGTTAATAATTTCATAATATATACATATTTCAAATCATTCTGTCATACACCTTAAAGTTATACAATGTTATATGTCACTCGTATGTCAATAAGTCTGGAAACATTTTTTTAAAAGAAAATTTTACTCTACCTTTTACCCTTTCCTAGAATGGTAACATTTTGTGACACTCAACCAGGATATTCACATTGATATAATCAACTAACCTTATTCAGATTTCCCCAGATTTTAATGCAGTCGTGTGTGTGTGTTTGTATGTGTGTATGTGTTTAATTCTAAAAATTTTTATCACATATTTTTGTTCCTGTAGACACCACCACAGTCAATATACTGAGTAATTCCATCACCACAAGGATCCCTCACATTGCTTATCATAGCACACTTTCCTTTCTCTGGCATCCCCCATCCCTGGCCATTAATCAATCAAGTATATCTAACCTCTGATAACCAATAAACTGTCTTTGTTACCATAAATTTTTCAATTAAAAATCATGATAGAAATTGAATCATACAGTATATGACTTTGTGGCTTTTTTTCACTCAGCATAATTCCCTGGGGAAACATCCTAGTTGTTCAAGTATATCAATAGTTCATCCCTTTTTATTGCTGAGTTGTATCCAATTGTATCAATGTAACAGAATCTGTTCAACCATTCATCCATTGAGAAATCTGGTTGGTTCCAGTTTTTGGTTATTATGAATAGATCAGACATGAACATCTATATTGCTTTTTGTGTGTGAACATAAGTTTTTATTCCTCTAGGATAAGTAGCCAGGGGGTTAATTGTTAGGTCATATAGTAGTTATGTGCTTAGCTTGTTAAAAATCTGCCAACCTAGACATAGAGAATGGACTTGAGGACACGCGGGTGGGGGGAAGGGGAAGCTGGGATGAAGTGAGAGAGTAGCATTGACATATATACACTACCAAATGTAAAATAGCTAGCTAGCAGGAAGCAGCTGCATAGCACAGGGAGATCAGCTCAGTGCTTTGTGACCACATAAAGGGGTGGGATAAGGAGGGTAGGAGGGAGGTGCAAGAGGGATGGGATATGGGGATATATGTATACATACATCTGATTCACTTTGTTATACAGCAGAAACTAACACAACATTGTAAAGCAATTATACTAAAATAAAGATGTAAAAAAAGACAAAAAACAACTGCCAACCTGTTTTTCGTAGTGGACATAACATTTTACATCCCCACCAACAATGTATGAATGATCCAAGTTCTTCAGCTTGTTATCAGAATTTAGTATTGTTTTTACTTTTTATATTAACTCTTGTATTAGATGTGTAATGATATCTCTCTATGATTTTAAGTTACATTTCCCTAACGGCTAGTGATGTTAACGTCTTTTCACATGTTTATTTGCCATATGTATATCCTCCTCAGTGAAATGTCTTTTCATGTCTTTTCCCATTGTCTATTTAAATTGGTTTTTATTAACATTGATTTTTATGAGTTCTTTATATAGTCTATATACTAGTGCTTTGTTGAATATGTAGCTTGAAAATATTTTCTATAAGTGTGCAGCTGGTATTTTCATACTCAATAGGACCTTTCACACAACAAAAGTTTTAAATTTTAATGAAATAAAACTTTCTAATTTTTCCTTTTATGGATCATGATATTGGTGTGCCAATTAAAGAATGCCACTCGCCACTTAGTTCTACAAGAATTAAATCACTAGTTGCTGACCGTCAACAAACCCTGAAAAAAATTCAGGGCAGAGATCAGGAATGAGGCACTTTGCCCTTGTTCTGCAAAAACTGGCAGCACAAGCCTTCAGATAGTTAGATATTTTCAGGAGAAATTTTTTATATACCTGGATTCTTGCATCTTCCCATACTTAGAAAAGCACTAAAACCATTAACTAGGATATCTGTTCCTTGTGGCTAGTAGCAAGCTTCTATGGAGATGTGTGTTTGTTTGACTGCAAATACCCTTCTGCCAAAATAACATATATATTGACCACCCCCCTTACCTCTTTTGAACAGTTTCTCAGAGCCAACTCAGAAGCTGTCTCCCAGGCTGTAGTCCTCAGTAAGACACTGAATAAACTTGACTCACAGCTCTCACTGTGTGTTGTTTGTTTGTTTGGTTTTTTCAAGTCAATAGGTGTCAAGTCTAAGAACTTTTTGCCTAGGCCTAGATCCTAAAGGTTTTATCCTTTTTTTTTTTTGTAAGTTTTACAATTTTATGTTATTTATTTGTCAGTGATCCATTCTGATTTAATTTTTAAACAGCACATGAGATTTTAGGTCAATGTTCATTTTTTTCACCTATGTATGGCCAACTGCTCCAGCACCATATTTTGACAAAGATATCCTTCCTCCATGAAATTATTTTCATAAAATTTGTCAAAAATCATTTGAGTCTATTCCTGGGTTTTCTTTTCTGTTCCATTGATCTAGGTATATATCCCTCTGCCATCCCACATTCTCTTGATTACTGTAGATATATGGTAAGCCTTAATATCATGTAGACTATTTTCCTTAAACTTCATTTTCAATATTGTTTTTCTGATTCCAGGGCTTGTGCTTTTCCATATAAATTTAAAAATAAACTTGTCTATATTTACACACAAACACACACACAAATTTTCTGGAATTTTTATAAGAATTGCCTGTGGACAAAGAATATTGCCTGCCACTTCAGTAAACAAACAATGTTGTGACCATCAAGACATCAGCCACTGCAGTCACCCCCAACAGTACACCCTGAGGGGAATTCAGGATGGAGGAAAACAGGATAGTGTTACTAGATAGTTAAGGCAATCGATTATAAATATAACTCTATATAGAATAATTGTAGTGGTGCAACTCTACATATGGGAAGAAGCAACAAGGAGAAACATTTCCTAGATCATAATAGACTAGTAAAACAGGTGATTCAAAGAATTTTAGATTATCAACAAGGCTTAATCCAAAAATTATCACATTGAATGGTTGAATGGCCTATCAACAGACTCCTCCCCTGCCCTAGGAATGAGACTTCCTAGCACAGTGGGACAAAATTGGTCATGAAATGCCTCCCAAACATTGGTCAGATTTATGGCAAAGAGGAGAGACTGTGGACAATAAATATTGCCTGCCATTTCAGTAAGCAAAGGGCATTGTTATTATCAAGTCATCAGCCACTGCAGTCACCCCCAACAGTACACCCTGAGGAGAATTCAGGATGGAGAAAAACAGAATAGTGGTCATAAATGGTTAAGGTGCATATCAAATGAATGATTTCAATAAGCCCAGACTCTTGCATCTTCCCATAAATAGAAAAGCATTAAAATCATTAACTTGGGATATCTATTTTTTGTGATGTCTGTATTCCAAGCTTAACTCCTCAGTAAGTCCACTGAATGAAACATAATTCTCAAATATTAGGCTGTGCATTTTTTTTTTGTTGTTGTTACACGGGCCTCTCACTGCTATGGCCTCTCCCGTTGTGGAGCACAGGCTCCGGATGTGCAGGCTCAGCGGCCATGGCTCACGGGCCCAGCCGCTGCGCGGTACGTGGGATCCTCCCGGACCGGGGCACGAACTCACGTCCCCCGCATCGGCAGGCGGACCCCCAACCACTGCGCCACCAGGGAAGCCCTAGGCTGTGCATATTTTTAAGTCAACAATTTTGACGACCAGTGAAGGGAGCCAGAACAGACTTCTCTCGTTTGAACTCTATGAGGATCCAGAGCCTTAGTACCAGCAGAGACCTCTTGTGCCCATCCACCTCCTTGGAGAGTCCAGACAAACTCCTGGTTCTTGAATCTCCTGATCATTGGTTGACAACGTTGAGTTTTACTTGGCAGAATGTAACAGGTATCTGGCCCCCAGCTTTCATCTGGGGGAGCCTGGTTGAAAAACACTAGGAAAAATTACTCTCCCAGTTGAAAGATGCTGAGGAAGCCTTGTGGAAAGATACTGGGATTTACTCAGTTGAGAGACACTGAGTATTCCGAACTGGGTGATTAGATGAGAGGCTTGCCTAACATTTTCCCAGCCTCCAACTAACTCCCCAGCCAGATTTATGTGCTAACAAAACTTACATTTACAAGTGCTTAAATGGAAACTAAAGGAAATCTCACCCTGAAAATAACCAAGATAGAGCTCTTTTACTGTGTACACAGTTAAGTTAGAGAAAGCCAGCTTGTTAAAGCATCTTTTCAGAATTCTGACCTTAAAGAAACAAAAGCACTTTTAGGAGGAACTTACATATCTCTCCCATGTCTTTGAGATGTAAATGTTCTACCTGATCTTCTTAGGCACTCTTTTTTCCCCCCCTGTGTTTTGAGAGCTTGGTCTCTGCCATCTGGAAGGTACACATATGGTGTGCTTTTGGCAGGCAGTTGAATAGGGAGGGATTCTGAGCAGTTTTTTGTTTGTTTCTTTGCTGGTTTTGTTTGTTTGTTGGGTCATTTTATTCTTTTTCTTTTTCTTTTTTGTCTGACTGCCAACTCTCAGGGGAAATTTGTCATAAGAACTTCCAGAAAGGGCTTTTCTCATCTTAATCTTTGTTGTGTCCACCTGTACAATAAAGTCCCTTTACTTTCTTAGACTGTTTTGGGGAGTAAATTTTCTAGATCTTGTGAGGCTACATTCTTTGCACTCTCTTGTTGGGACAGCTCTTGCATCTTATGGGTTTGAGTGGTTATTAAGTTATATCTCATTAATGGTCAGACAATGGATCCTTTAAACTGGAGAAACTTTTAAACTGGTACATTTTTAGAGAGCTCTCATTATAAATAACTGTTTTATTGGCACCTATGAAAAAATCAAATTAGAAGGCAGATGCAAAAAATATATATAATGGCTAACCTAAGTACTCCTTTAGTTTAAAACAAACAAACAAGCAAACAAAAAATGGTTTTGGAAGCCTTATTTGTAGGTGCTACTTCTCCTTAATGGGTCTTTGAAATGCTAATAAAAACATTAGGTTAATTAATGCTACTTAGGTTGATTAAGGGTGGGAGAAAAAACGGGAAAAGTTCTAGAGACGTTTTTTTCCCAACTAGGTGGAAATTTTAAAGGAACTCCTCCCAAAAGATAAAAATCTTTAGATGATTATTAAGAAATTGAATAAATAAAATGGACAGTAATATGATTAAAACAAATTTTTTTTCTACAACACTACCTAAGGTTGGATGGGCCAAAGCGATCCCCTATTGGTCCCCGACCTTAAAGGACCCCAAACATGTCTACCTTATTTACCCCAGTGTAATATATATACATATATATAGGACTGGAGAAAAAAAAATACACTGAGATATCTGAGGAGCAATTGCTTAGAGCAACAGTTAGGCCAATTAACCAAGTTAAAAGATTGACAAAAGGGCCTGACTCCCTCAGCTCAACCCCTCATTGGAGATACCAGAGCCTTTTATACAAAAAAATAGATAAAATGGTCAGGGGATAAAAGGAAATCTTCTAGAACTCCTTATAAGACCAAGGTTTTTAATGGGGTCCTAATGGAAACTAAATAAAAGTATAACAGTTGACAGAATTGAGATGAAAGTTTATATAAATTGGTATATTTCAATGGACTTTATATGAGATGGTTACATATTTTTTGCCTAATTATGTTGTGGGATTGACATTATGTCTCACTAGGGAATGCTTCACCTGCTTGGTATGATAAGACAAGTCATATAAATCTGCCACTCAGGCAATGTTAATTAAACTTACTAAAGGAAATCAACAGGGTTAACTGAGTCCACACAGTATGAAGTAAAAACTGGGAGCCAATATTCAGGGGCTACTACTATTACTACTACTAATAATAATAATAGAAATTTTTGCTCTGGGTTTAACCTGTGCACTCAAAAAGAGGGCCTTTGTTGGATGCCTTATGCACATTTTTGAAGGCATGATATATTGTATCCTAAAATTCTAGAACATAGAACACTTGATTTTCAGTTTAGGAGGAATCTTCTCACTGATATATAAAAGCAAATTTAAAAATATAGTTGGGCAAATCAATCTTTTAATATTATTTAGGTGACAGACTAGTTCTTTGGGGAATTAAAAGCAACGTCTTTGTCTTGCAAGTCTCTACAAATTAGAAATGTAAATACAGCTCACAATAATCTGATACTAAGCCTATTTAGCTCAATCAGGTAAAACGTGAAAAAAAAAGGAAAAATAAAAAACGGGAATAAAAGGAGGGTCTTTTAAAACTCAAACTGCTGGAAAGGCTCCCTCACCCATAATCTAATTCATAGTTTCCTTAAAGATTTATTAAGGACAAATATGAATCTTAAAAGTCTTTTCCACATATAGTAAAGCCTTAGTCATCTCTGACCAAATAAATTTAACTTCTTCCAAATGTTACTCATAAGCTACTAAGTTTATATTGTAATATCTCATTCATAACTAATTGTTAAAGTGAAGCTATGAGATCTCTAGTTTTGTCTGTTTGTATGTCTGTGTGTACATTATACGTATGAGATTTCTCTACTTCTGGAAAATATAAAAAATGAGTTATAAAAGAGCTCTATTTAATTGGCTTAAAAGTAAGTTCTTACAAATTAAATATTTCTAAATACAAAGGAAACTGGCCAGAATGAATTTCAGGCTTATGTGATCTAGGAAATATTCAATATTAAATTAATGTCTAGTATTAGAGCTAGCTTAAGCTTGCTGGTTTAATCAATACAGACATGTCCTAATTTTATTGTACCTAGGTTTACTGAAGGTCAATAAGTTCATGTTATTTCTGTTGCAGAGTTTGTCAGCAAGAAAAAAATAACTTGGTATGATGATATATTCATAAGTAAGTTATAAAATAAAGACAAATGAGATAAGAGTTTTCAGGTGAACACTTTAGGAATAATTATGTTTTGGGTACGTCTATCTAAAATAGTTTCTCCAGATTTTTTGTAACTTGAAACTTCAAAGTTTTGTTAAGTTAAATAATGGAATTCATTGAATATCCAGATCATTTCAAGTAAGATAAAATACTGGAACATTGACTGCTAAACTTGTCTAAATTTGCCTAATTTTGTCTCTTTACAAGGGAGAGCTGAAAGATATTTGGGGTTTGTTAGACACATGTCTTGTACCACATTGAGAAAAGAAATACTATGAAAAGCTCTATGTTTCTAGAGGTTATGGAATGTTCCTAAGTTTGCCAATCAGGAAATGTTGGTTTGACAAACAGTTCAAAATTGCTTGCTTTTCAGGTTTTGCTAGAGATTTTAAGAGTTGAAAATTATAATAAAATATTTAATTAAAGCTAGAAATAATAAGGGAAATTTACCAGTATGCAAGGACAGTAGGATATGAGTTTTCAGCAAAAGAAGGTATGAGGAATGGAAATATATTTTGTTAAGGGGAAAGAGTGATTTTGTCCTAGAGCTGCTTGTTTCAGTATGGAAACATAAAGGACAAATGAATACGGATACATTAAGTTGTGGAAGGTTTGTAGAAATGGAGCCCTTAAGAAGGAGTTTTGTACGTGCTAAGGCTGAGATTGGATTGAATTTAATTAGATAAATGATTTCTGTTATTGAAGGTGGGCTGATGCAGGGCTGGAGTTTGGTTTTCTCTCTCTGTTAAGAGAACAAAATTTTCTTGGAATGTTGAGCTACTTTTGATAACAGATTGTGAATTTCTTTGCCTTCTAAATGATCTGTATTTGACTTTAAAATCTTTATTGTCACTTTGGTTAACTGAATAAGTATTGCTTCATGGTGGTCTATGATTCTATTTGACCAAGTGTTTAAAAAAATTTTTTTTTGATATTTTTTGACAAACTTTCCAAATGTCAAATTCTAAATAAAGGTCTTCTGATCTCTGGCTAACTTTGGGATTCTTCAAAGGGACACTGAAATATCTCAAAGAGAGATACTAAATTAGTTAGGTTTATTTGGTATGTTAAATTACATGGGAAACATTGTCAAATAAGTGGTGATAAAACCTTCTTAGGTTATATTGTGTGGGTTAATGTATTTAATATAGATATTCCAAAATTTATTTGAAATTCCTAAAATTCAGATGTCCTGGTATTATAAGTCATAATTCCAGTTATTATCTTAAAATGTTGTATGTCACAGAAATAACCAAGTTTCTTGTCAATTGCATTGTAATCAGGTCTTTTACCATGCTATTTTGTCTTTTGTTATTTATAGACCATCATTGTTTTATTCTGATGCTTTTACAAAATGAAGATCTTCAAGAATATTCATAAGAAGGACTTTTTGGCAAATATAAGTTTCTGATGACTTTTAGATCATACCACTGAACTGGGTAAGAAATTTAAAACTCTAATGGAAAACCTGATGACTTCATACAGATCAACAGAAATTGATTACATGGGACTGAATAAACTGATAAATATTATATAGTTTTATGACATTTTTCTGAAAAATACTGGCTTTCAATCTTTGTTTTCCAGAAAACCGTTCCTCTTACACTATGATAAGTTGATAAAGTATACCTTTGTAAATAAAAATAAAACATTTATCTTTTTCTCTCTACCTGATCCTTTCAGAATTTGATTTCTCTATCTGGCTCCCCTGTGGATTTGATGGCTTATTTTCACCAGATTACAACTTATACTAATCATTGTTTTAATTTGTTCTCTATTGTTATTTACAAATTATTGATGCCTTGTGCCTCTCTCTGCTATACTATGATTTTATTAATGTTACTACCTGCATTACTTATATCTTATCTATTTTACAAGATTACTGTCTCTTACTTTACCCAGTGTGTAACCAGACCTTAGACAAAATTAATGTGGCTAAATGTCTTGAGGAAATCCATCATAAATATAACTCTATATAGAATAATTGTAGTGGTGCAACTCTACATATGGGAAGAAGCAACAAGGAAAAACATTTCCTGGATAATAATAGACTAACAAAACAGGTGATCCAAAGATTTTAGATTATCAATAAGGCTTAATCCAAAAATTATCACATTGAATGGCCTATCAACAGAATCCTCCCCTGGTCTACGAATGAGCCTTCGTAGTGCAGTAGAACAAAATTGGTCATGAAATGCCTCCCAAACATTGGTCGAATTTATGGTGAAGAGGAGAGACTGTAGACAATAAATATTGCCTGATATTTCAGTAAACAAAGGATGTTGCTGTCATCAAGACATCAGCCACTGCAGCTGACCCCCTCAGTACTCCCTGAGGGAAATTCAGGAGGGAGAAAAACAGGATAGTGGTCCTAGATAGTTAAGGTACATATCAAAGGAATGATTTCAATAAGCCCAGACTCTTGCATCTTCCCATACATAGAAAAGCATTAAAATCCTTAACTTGAGATGTAGTCTGCTAAATAAAACATAATTATCAATGTTTAGGTTGTGCATTTTTTTCAGTCAACATGCCTTAAACCTGTTGTTAAAAAGAAGTAAGCTCAAAATGGAATCACTCTAGCTAAGCCTCACCAAGAATTAACACTTAACCTAATTGGAGTTTCAACCTCTCCCAGGAGTGGAATTTTAAACCAATCAGTCTGGAATTTCCAGGTCAGCTCTAGTGAGGTAATCTGCATAATTATAAACTTCCTGCCCTTCCCCCTAAAGGAAAGTAACTTAGCCTGAAACAACCCTTTCTTTTCTTTTGCTAATAACTTCCTTGTCCTACCCAGTTTCTACCTATAAAATCCTTTCATTTTTACATCTCCTCGGAGTGCCTTTGCTATCTACTAGATGGGATGCTGCCAGATTCATGAATTGTTGAAAGAGCCAATTAGATATTCAGATTTACTCTGTTGAAGTTTACATTTTAACACTATAGGTCATCTGGGTAGAATTGGTATGTTTAGTATGTTGAATCTTTCAATCCATGACAATGGTATGTATTTGCATTTACTTCTCTTTGGTTTCTTTCATCAACATCTTGTAATTTTCAGCGTATAGATATTTTTTAAAGTTTATATCTAAGTGTTTAATTTTCTTTGGAGTGATTGTACCTGATATGATGTGTAAATTGTGGTGAAATATACATGACATAAAATGTACCCTTTTAACCATTTTGAAATGTACAATTCAGTGACATTAATTATATTCACAAAGTGGTGCAATCATCACCAATATGCATTTCCAGAACTTTTTCAGCATCCCAAACAGAAACACTGAACACATTGAACAATACTTTTGTACGCCCTTCTTCCAGTCCCTGGTGAATTTAAGGTTCTTTCTTCATCTTGAAAAAATTTGGAGATGAGGCAGGGAGGTCAAGAAATTAAAGTGAGAGTTTATTTAAGCAAGAATACGCTCTCAGAGGGAGAGCGGGCAGACAGGTGAGGAGCTGCTGCCCTGGGTTTCTTTGGCAAGCCGGTTATGAGGGGCATACAAATGAATGGGTGGAATATTCACTACGAAAGGAGTAGTTTGAGGGTCATATTCCCTGATTTTCATCCCAGCTCCATCTTCCCAAGGGGAGGAGGGATTCTGACCTTATTTAGCTTAGATCAGGAGTGTTATGGTGTCGGTGCATGATGGGTACTTTTATCTGTAAGGCTAATTTTATTGTAATGAGAGCATAGTGAGCAACAGGTTACATTCAGACTCAGGAGATTCCCGACTTTCCCCACCTTTCTTTGTCTGTTTCCAGGACACTTATCACCCAGAATGCATGGTTTCCTGTCAGTCTGGAGGTTCCTGCTTTTCTTTGCTGCCCATGGACCCCCCTTGTTTACACGATGCATCATTTCCTGCCACTTATCACCTGCCCCCATTTCTCTGCTCATACCTAGCTACCTGCCTGCTGTAACACTGGTTACTTCTATTCTACTTTCTGTCTCTAAGAATTTTAGGTACCTCATGTAGCTGGAATCATATAATATTTATCTTTTGGTTTCTGGCTTATTTCATTTATTGTAAGGTTTTCAAGATTCATCTGTGTCATAGTAAAAGTATGCAGAACTATCTCATCAGCCAGATGTCCATTTTTATTATGTGTGGATTCACCCATGTCATAACATGTATCACAATTTCAATTTTTAAGGCTGAATAACATTCCATTATATTAATATACTATATTTTGTTTATTCATCTGTTGGTGGATGTTTGAATTGGTTACACATTTTGGTTCTTATGAATACGGCTGCTATGAACATTAATGTACAAGTATCTGTTTGAGTCCTTGCTTTCAATTTTTTGGACATACACCTAGGAGTAGAATTTCTGGATCATATGGTAATTCTATGTTTAACTTTTTGAGAAACCACCAAATGGTTTTCCATAGTACTGCACCATTTACATTTCCACCAACAATGCATGAGAATTCCAATGTCTCCACATCCTTGTCAACACATTATTTTCTGTTTTGTTTTGTTTGACATATTACATTATATATTCTAAGTATTAATCCTTTATCAGATAAGTGATTTTTAAGAATTTTCTTCCATTCTGTGGATTTTCTTTTCACTCTCTCAATAATGTCCTTTCATGCAGAAAAGTTTTAAATTTTGGTGATGTCCAAATTACCTATATTTTGTTGTTGTTGTTGTTGCCCATACTTTTGGTGTCATATCAAAGAAATAGTGCCAAATATAATGTAATGAAGATTTACCCCGTGTTTTCTACTACAAATTGTATAATTTTAGCTCTTATTTTTAGATCTTTCATCCATTTTGAGTTAATTTTGTACATGGTATAAAGAAAGGGTCTAACTTTATTATTTTGCCTATGTATATCCAGTTTTCTCAGCACCAATTATTGAAAAGACTTTGCTTTTTCCTATTGAATAACCTTGGCACACTTGTCAAAAATCAGTTGACCATACATGCAAGGGTTTATTTCTGGAGTCTCTATTCTACTCCATTTGTCTATTTGTCCCTATGCCATTTGCACACTTGGTATAAATGTCTGTTTTTCAGTTTTCACATTTACATTGTCTATAGATATAAATGTGATGATTTGTGTGTTTATTTTGCATTCTGCAGCCTTGCTGAATTCACTTATTCTGGGAGTTTTTTTGTAGGTGTCTCAGAATATTAAATGTAGACACTCATGTCATCTTTAAATAGAGATCAGTCTCTTTCTTCCCTTTTACAAAGTATGATTTTTATTTCTTTTACTTGTTATATTGCAGTGGCTAGAAATTTCAGTACTATGTTGAATAAGAGAAGTATAGCAGACATCCCAATGTTAGGGGAAAAGCATTCAGTTTTCACCACTACATATAATGAAAGTAGTAGTGTTTTGGTAGATGTTCTTTATCAAGTTGAGGAGATTGCCCTCTATTTCTAGTTTGCTGAGGTTTAAAAAAATATTTTTATGAATATGGTAAAAAGATTATTGGTTGCTGGGGGTGGGGGAAAGAATGAATAGACAGACAGAGCATAGAGGATTTTTAGGGCAGTGAAAATACTTTGTATGATACCATAATGATGGATAAATGTCATTTTACATTTGTCCAAACCCATAGGATGTACAACACCAAGAGTGAACCCTAGTGTAAACTTTGGACTTGGGTGATTATGGTGTGTCAATATAGGTTTGTCAATTGTAACAAATGTACAACTCTTGTGGGGGATATTCATAATGGAGAAGGCTATGCATATATGGGGAAAGTGAGTATATGGGGAATCTCCCTTCCTTCTCAATTTTGCTGTGAACCTAAAAGTGATCTAAAACAATAAGGTCTTAAAAAAAAAAACCTCCCTCCATGTCAGCTTTGCTAGGAATAAGGGAAGGAGGAAGCTCAACAGAAGGCTTTTATTTTTTCCTATTTTTAAAATTATGTAATCATTCTCATTTAATATTATTGATATGGTTTGTTTACCTCTGCTATTTCACTTTTTGTTTTATATTTTCTCATATCTTTCCTCCCTATTCCTCTCGCTTTATTTTGCATTAAGTTGATATTTTGTAATGTAGCATTTTAATTTATTTAATTTCTTTTATTTTAAGTATAATGTTTAGTTATTTCCTTTATAGTTGCTCTAGGGTTTACCATATGCATCTTCACTTATCAGAATAAGCACTAGATTTACACTAACTTAATTCCAGTGAGATATGGAAATGTTACCCCTACCTCTATGGATATATATCTTCTTTCTCCGTTCTGTGCTATTATTGTTATACATATTATGTCTATATATGTTAAAACCCAACAATAAATTGTTATAATTATTAGTTTATGTAATTTTATGTCTTTTAAATAAGCTGAGAAAAGAAAGAAGAGTAAGTATATATGTAAGCATTTGTTATATTAAAATTTTTTAGTTTTTATTGAAGTACAGTTTAATTAGAATGTTGTGTTAATTACTGCTGTATGACAGTGACTCAGTTATACATATACATATTCTTTTTCATATTCTTTTCCATTATCATTTATCATAGGATACTGAATATAGTTTCCTGTGCTATACAGTAAGACCTTGTTGTTTATCCATCCTATATACACCAGTTTTCATCTGCAAATCCCAAACTACCACTGTTACCCTCTCCAACACCCCAGCCCTTGGCAACCATCAGTCTATTCTCTATGTCCCTGATTTTGTTTCTGTTTCATAGATAGGTTCATTTGTGTCATATGTTCGATTCCACAGATAAGTGATACCATATGTTATTTGTCTTAACCTTCTTATTTGTCATTTTGTGTTGTCTTCATTTGTTCCTATGAATTCAACTTACTATCAGGAATCATTTTATAAGCTCAATACAGCTTTTCTCCAACATAAACTCTTTTGTGCTGTTATTGACAAATATATTTCTATATGTTAAAAGCCCCAAAGTGCATTTTATACATATTTGTTTATAAAATTACTTTTTAAATTAGTTTAGAGAAGAAAGAGGAAGAAGTATGCATTTATATTGGTTTATAATTATGTAATTTCCTTTTACCTTGCTCTTTGTTTTTTTTTCATATAGAATCAAATTACTGTCTTGAGTTAGTTGCTTTTAGCCTGAAGAACATTCTTTAGCATTTCTTATAAGGAGAGCCACAAAGCAACACATTTTCTCACCTTTTGTTTATTTGTGTATGTCTTTATTTCACCTTCATTTTTGAAAGATAGCTTTGATGGATATAAGATTCTTGATTGCTTCAGATTTATCTTCTGTGCCAATGATCCAAGGCTTGCCTCATATTTTTGGGAGATCTTCAATTTGATCTGGCAGAGAAATAAACCCACCTGGGCTGCTTTCCATTGCTGGGTTGGTGGTTCCTAAATGCTGGGTTGGCAGTGCGGTGTTAGATGCCCTGCCCATTCTTAAGTCCTGGGATATCCCAAACCAGTTCACATTACTTTTACCTACCTGTCAGAATCTTATTTTGGTTGCCTTTTGAACTATTTCCAAGGTTTAGTTGTACATAGTAGCAAAGAGCCACCCCACTTGGGATAAGGAGTTTATGCCATCTTATTCCAACTAGAAGTGTCCTGATGAGAATTTCAGAAACATAAAATTGCATGAGTAGAATGTAGATAGATTATGAAGGAGCTACACACACCATAAGCACTTAGACTTGAAGCTATAAGCATTTAGGGGTTCATTGTAGGTTTTTAATCAGAGCAGTTATGTGATAGAAATGGTAGTTTTAGAAGATTAGACTGTTCACACTGTGCAGAATAAATTAGAGGTTCAAATTGCTTTTAGTTGATTGTATTCTAGTTAATTGACACTGATGCATCTAATACTACCATAAATTGTGCTGTTGATGAAAATATTAAACTGCACAGGCTCTGTATTCAGCTCTATGGAGTTATCATTTATTATGTTGTCTCTCAGATCTAAGGGTTTATATAACCCTGTATTTAAGATCCCAAATTACAGCTGTGGATAATAAGCTTGTTCTTAAACCAAAGCTTACCACAGATCAATATCAAGCAGTGGGTAACACTGCACCATGGAAATTTTCTCAATGTCTAAAACTATGAACTAGATATCCTTGATACAAGGTAAAAATTCTGACTCTTGCAGGTCTTGACAATTTGCTATTCTAGTCAACAGACTCATTAGAATGTAGTTTAAATAAACTAAGCAATTATACACAATTTATCTAGTGATATTATCTCAACAAGGATAAAAAGCTATTCCAAGAAAATTGAGGAGAGAGACGTGGGCAACACATGACAGAGCTATCAGGGATAGGGAACAAGAGATGGCATATGCACAAACTTGCCAGGGATCTGGGAGAGTTTAAAGGGAAACTACCTCTAGTTGGTTTTGATCAAAGTTTGTGTCTTGCTGACATACAGTCACTGTATGGTCTCAGAATTGGAAATCAATAATCCATCTTATAAGAAGTTGAAAAACGAGCTATTAATTACACAGAATCAGGAAGTGAGGGAAGAATGAGAGATTACATCAGTTTAGCCTATAATTCCTGCCTCGGTCTTCCCCGGATCCTCACAGCTCGGTCACCTGCAAGCACAACATCTCATCCCCCTCACCCCCTCCAAATTTCTGGGCGAAGCAAGGTTGGTCCCATCTCTCTCTATCCAAAAGGTGACTCCTATCGCAGGATGTACCTTCCACAAAGCCCTAAAACACATTAAAAAAAAAAGAGTCATTCCTCCTTATCCTTTCCACAACCAAGTAAAATAACCTAAATTCCTTTAAGTTCTCAGAGAAATTATTTTCTACACTTTTGATCATGTCTACTTTTTTCCTGGACTATGTTCACATATTCTTTGGACAACTTGGGTACCAAAAGTAGATACAACATTCTTACAGAACTTTAACTTAATATATATATAATATATAATATATATATAATATATTATATATATTATATATATATAATATATATATAATATATGTGTATATATATACACATATATAATATATATATAAATATATATATACTAAAGGAATTATCTGGTTTAATGAAACAAACAAAGGTTAGAGAGTTAGAAAATCAGGTTCTAGGTTTGACTCCATTGCTACATTACGTTTAGTCCTTAAACAAGCCTCCTTACACCTCTGGTCTTCAGTTTTACAAATCTATAAATGGTTCCTTCCAGTTGTGTCATGTTAAGATTTTGCTTCTGTTTGCTACCTGCCCAATCATTTTCCAAATCCCAGCATCCTTTTTGTTCTTTTAATAACCACAATGTGTTGCTGTCTCACATTCTGCTTGTGGTCCACCACTCCTAGATATTACTCTTATTGATTAATATTTCTTTAACTTGATTTTGGAATTTTGTTTCTTAGATACTTAGGAGCCCATGCAACAGACTGGAAAAATTGCTACCTTTCCTATTTTATTTTATTTTTTATTTATTTTTATTTTATTTTATTAACATCTTTATTGAAGTGTAATTGCTTTACAATGGTGTGTTAGTTGCTGATATATAATAAAGTGAATCAGCTATATGTATACATATATCTCCAAATCTCTTCCTGCTTTGTCTCCCTCTCACACTCCCTATCCCACCCCTCTAGGTAGACCCAAAGCACCGACCTGATCTTCCTGTGCTATGTGGCTGTTTCCCACTAGCTATCGATTTTACATATGGTAGTGTATATAAATACATGCCACACTCCCACTTCGTCCCAGCTTACAATTCCCCATCCGCATGTACTCAAATCCATTCTCTACATCTGCGTCTTTACTCCTGTCCTGCCCCAAGGTTCGTCAGAACCATGTTTTTAGACTCCATGTATATGTGTTAGCATAAAATAATTATTTTTCTCTTTCTGAATTACTTCACTCTGTAAGACAGGCTCTAGGTCTAACCACCTCACTACAAATAACAATTTCATTTCTTTTTATGGCTGAGTAATATTCCATTGTATATATGTGCCACATCTTCTTTATCCATTCATCTGTCGATGGACATTTATGTTGCTTCCATATCCTGGTTATTGTAAATAGATCTGCAATGAACATTGTGGTACATGACTCTTTTTGAATTATGGATTTCTCAGAGTATATGCCCAGTAGTGGGATTGCTGGGTCGTATGGTAGTTCTATTTTTAGTTTTTAAAGGAACCTCCATACTGTTCTCCATAGTGGCTGTATCAGTTTACATTCCCACCACCAGTGCATGGGGGTTCCCTTTTCCCCACACCCTCTCCAGTGTTTATTGTTTGTAGATGTTTTTGATGGCCATTCTGACCGGTGTGAGATGATATCACATTGTAGTTTTTATTTGCATTTCTCTAATGATTAACAATGTTGAGCATTCCTTCATATGTTTGTTGGCAATCTGTATATCTTCTTTGGAGAAATGTCTATTTACGTCTTCTGCCCATTTATTGATTGGGTTGTTTGTTTTTTTGATATAGAGCTGCATGAGCTGCTTGTATATATTGGAGATTAATCCTTTGTCAGTTGCTTCATTTGCAAATATTTTCTCCCATTCGGAGGGTTGTCTTTTGGTCTTGTTTATGGTTTCCGTTGCTGTGCAAAAGCTTTTAAGTTTCATTAGGACCCATTTGTTTATTTTTGTTTTTATTTCTATTACTCTAGGAGGTGATTCAAAAAATATCTTGCTGTGCTTTATGACAAAGAATGTTCTTCCTATGTTATCCTCTAAGAGTTTTAAACTGTCCGGTCTTACATTTAGGTCTCAAGTCCATTTTGAGCTTATTTCTGGGTAAGGTGTTAGGGAGTGTTCTAATTTCATTCTTTTCCATGTAGCTGTCCAGTTGTCACAGCACCACTTATTGAAGACACTGTCTTCTCTCCATTGTGTGATACCATTTCATATCCACTAGAATGTACATAACTTTTTAAAAAAAGAAAAAAAAATAGTGTTGAGAGATTGGAACTCTCACACATTGCTAGTAAGAATGTAAAATGGTGCAGCTGTTGTGGAAGATATTTTGGTAGTTCCTCAAAAAGTTAAGAGTTACCTGCTATACCAGCAATGATTCAGCAATATGCTCAAGGTATATACTCAAGAGAAATAAAAACATATATGTTCACTTAAAAACTTGTACATGAATGTTCACAGTAGCATTATTCATGAGAAGTCAAAAGGTGGAAACAACTCAAATATCCATGAACGAATGCGTGGATAAATAAAATGTATATCAATGTAATGGAATAATATTCAGCTACAAAAAGAATCAAGTGCTGATACATATTACAACATGGGTGAACCTTGAAAAGTTTATGGTAAGGGAAGAAAGACACAAAATGCTACATACTGTAAGATTGCTGAATAGGTAAATCCATAGAAATAGAAAGTATATTTATGGTTGCCAGAGGCTGAGGGAAGTGGGAAATAGGGAGTGACTGTTAATTGGTTCCACGTTTTCTTTGTGGTGATGAAAATATTCTGGGATTAGGGACTTCCCTGGTGGTCCAGTGGGTAAGACTCCATGCTCCCAATGCAGGGGGCCAGGGTTTGATCCCTGGTAGGGGAACTAGATACCGCGTGCATGCCACAACTAAGAGTTTGCATGCCACAACTAAATACCCTGCATGCCGCAACTAAGACCTGGCACAACCAAATTTAATTAATTAATTAATATTTTTTTAAATATATAATGGGATTAGATAGTGGTGATGATTGCAAAACCTTGCAAATATACTTAAAACCACTGAGTTGTACACTTTAACATGGAGAATTTCATGGAATGTGAATTATATCTCAATAAAAAAATAATTAAGGCCAGATTGTAAGGACATTGTTCTAGAAAAAGTTTCCAAGTATGTGGAGACTTTAGGACTTAGGTAAAAGGGACGATTACCAACATATGTTTGCAGTTTATATCAAGGAAATAGCAATAAGACACATGACACAGAAGACCTTGGTCCATTCCTTATGCCACCAATAATATAATTTATACCTTTAGGCCTCATTTTACTCATCTGGCAAATGAGGATGGACATATTAGAACCTATGACAGGAGAACATTAAAACTGTTTCATGGAGAGAATGTGTCTGTGAGGATATTATGATTTTCCAGGGGCCTTGAAAAAGAGGTCTCATGATGGCAATGTGTGGCACAAAGAAAGCACCTTTGAACCATGCTAATTAATTGATTATAAAAACTTGGAAAATTTCTTCCCATTTCTGAATCAGAGTCTCCTTTTCCTGTAAAGTGAATTTGTTAGACATGATAGTCACATCAGTTCTAATATTCTCTAATATTCTAATATCTGTTCTAATACTCAGTTTCTAGAGTCACATCAGTTCTAATATTCTCTAAATTTATCTTTGAGTCCATTCATTCATTCATTTATTCATTCACTCAACCAAAAATTACCAGTGACTATACTGTACCAGGCACTATACTAGAGACAAAAAAAATATATATATAGTAATATAGTAATACATGGTCTCTGCCCTCAAGGGTTCTCTACTCTAATAAAGAGGGAATGAGAAAAATAAATAATAATTATTCTTGTTAATGACCGAGATATATATAATTAAAATGAAGTAAAAGAAGGGAGTTATCAGTTTTACTTGGGGGATTCAGAAAGTCTTTAATAAAGGAGTTGTTTCTTGAGATGTCTCATGAAAGATGGGTAGCTGTTTTCCAGGAACAGGCAAAGCATTCCAAAAGATATTTGAAACAGAAAGGTATCCAGCAGATGAAGAAGTCTGAGAAAAGTTGCACAGACATTGAAGCGGATAGCACACCACTTAAAAAAGTTTAATGAGAAGGCCATCAGATGGTCAAGTAGGGGCAGGCCATGAGGTAAAGATTCCCAAAGAAGCCAGATGAGAGAGGGCATTGTATACCATATATGCACATTCAAAATTCATTTTGTAGACCATGGGAAGAGGGATTAATAAAGAGTTTTTAGCAGGATATTAATGTGGTCAGATTTGTATTTTATAGTGTTGCCTCTGATGGCAGAGTGGGAGAGTGGGGATAGGGAAGACTGGAGTCAAGAAAACTGGTTTAGGAGACTATTGAAAATTCCTAGGTAAGAGATGATGGAATCATCACTGTCTAATGGAACTTTCTGCAGTGATGGAGATGTTGTATATCTGTCATCTACCATGGTAGCCTCTAGCAACATGTGTATTTATTTAACACTTGGAATATGACTACTGTATCTGAGAAAAAAATTAAAAATTTTATTTCATTTTAATTTAAATTTGAATAGCCACATATACAGCTACTGGCTACCATATTGAACAGCACAGGCCAGACCTAGAGGGGTGGAAATTGAGAGGAGAGGATGGGTTAAAACAATTGTCAAGGAAGTAGAATTGACAAGACTGTGTTCTATAGAGAATGAGAGAGCAAGAGGACTCAACTATGGCTTTCAGATTTCTGTCTTGAACAACTGAGTGTAAGTGCAATTTACCAGAAATTATGGGAAATGTAATAAATTTAATTTTGGGCATGTTTACTTGGAGGAAAATGTGGAGATCCATGTAGGATATATCCAGGAAGCAACTGACTATATAGCTTTGGAACCCCAGAGATATAGATTTGGAGGACATTAGGATATAGGCCAATAATTTGGTCCTGAGCATGGATGTGATCACCTAGGCATGGGCTGTAGAATGAGAAAACAAGAGGGTTAAAAAAGGACTGAGAAGTAATGTACCAAAGAATATAAAGAGAACCAGGAGTAAGCAGTTTCTTAGGAACCTAGAAAAATTAGTATTTAAAAAGAATGTGATTAACAGTTAAATATGAAGAAAGTTCAAATTAAATGAAAATTGAAAAAGCCCACTTGATTTACCAATTAGAAGGTCAATGGTAACAATTATTAGGGCAAAAATGGAGGAGGAAGCTATATTGTAGTGGGTTGAGGAGGTATCGATATAAAGACGGTGAGTACAGATTACTATTTCATATATCTTGGGTTTGGAAAGGAAAAGAAAGACAGCATAGAGGAGATTCAAGATCATTTTATTGTTTTATATATTTATTATTAAAATAGGAAAGCCTAGAACATGTTTAAATTTGAGAGGGAAGAAGTCTATAGAGAAGGAAAAGTTGAAAACATAGAAGATTAAAACAATAAATGAAGCCAGGTTCCAGAAAAGTAAAAGGAATTTAGAAAACAGATAGAGGGATTAACTTTTACACTGGAGAATAAAATATGTCTTCATTTGAGGGGAAATTAAGGGTGACAGGGAGCTTTCTTTGCCAAAACATTACACATTATTTGGGTTCTCAGTTAGGGGGACATTACAATTTTATGGGAACTTGTCTTAAAGGGATAAAAATGGTCATTACTGCCAGGTAACATGAAGTTAGAATATCCACCATCCCCGCTGATCTGCTATTACCTGGCTGTCTTTTATTGGGTAAGCCCTTAGCTTGTTTGGATTTCAAATGCCTTCAGTGTAAAATGAGGCAGGAGATTAACTTGATGATCTCTAAGTTCCTTATAGCATGGACAATGCATGATTTTATTGATCTATTTATTGAGAGCATCTCTGTGGTATGGGATCCCTGTTGGATGGACATTAGTCTCCTGTGGGCTGTTTCTCTTTGTGTCATCTGTGGTTTCCAGACTGTGTCAAGGGGCATTATCACTGCTAGATATCATTAAAAATTTCTGGATCATCAGTTGGGGAATCCGGATCTGGTTCTACCTCTACCAAGAGCCAGTTGTTGAGACTTTGGTGGCTTTACTGAACTAAGGAACTTGGTTTCTTCAAGTATATAATCTAAAGTGTACCCCATATGTGTGTGCAGGATAGTTCCATGTTCTTTCCTCTTGATAAAGTGAACATTATAAAAATTTACAGGATAATATAATAGAGAAATTCTCAGTTAAAATTCATACTGAAGTGTTTATGGATGAAATGATGTTATGTCTGTGATTTCCTTTAAACATACTCCATCCGAAAAAGAAAAACATAGGACAGGGATAGGTGAAACAAAATTGGAAAACTGTTAACTATTGATTCTGTGTGAGGGAATTTCAGGGTGAAGCATATTATTTTCTCTATCTTTGTGTGTTTAAAAATGTCTATAATAAAAAGCTTTAAAATTATGAGACAATCATAATAGGTTACATGTGGACTTGATATATCCATGTTATTTCCCTTTAGTCTGTCCATGCTCACACCAATAGCTGTGAGTTGACTGAGACTATCAATTGAAAAAAAAAGCACATTTTTTTGTGGCAAAACTAAATATCGGAGGCATAACACTACTACTGCCACATGGAGACTCTCTCAAAGAGATATTACTCTAGTTGGGGGAGTATTTCCCATCTATGTGGGCAAAGATGATAGTCAGTTGGTATGTGCTGGTCTGACAATACTAATTATTAAAATACTAAAATACTTCTTTACTGGTTTAGTAAATATAATCTTTCCTGATACCCCTGGGTTCCCCAACCCCAGCCTCAGCCCCTAAATTACCTCATCTTCTTATAATACTGCAACTGAGATATTTATACCAGGCATTACAGAGGGAACTAGGACTCTGTTCCAGCGCTCAAAGCCCATGATGACTTCCCTGATTGGTTAGTGACCAGACTTACTGATTAGTTAAATGTGCTGAATACCCCTGTATAAATGGGGTTTTTGTATGGAGTTATATAGGTGGTCTCAGCTTTTGAGAGACCACAAGGTAGTCTTTCCCACCCCTGTATTTTGACCAGCTTTTGTTCTGTGGATTAAAGGTTGCCCTTTCTTTCTAACCATATTTGATACTAATCAATTTTCCTCTCATTTCCCCTACAGTATGATCTCTCCCCCAGGCCAGGAGTGAAAGTCTTATTCCTAGAAATGTCCATAAGTACATCAACTATCCATGACTGCCGTACCATTTCCCTTTGCTCAATTTCTTCTCCCAGGCACCTTCTACTCCCTTGCTCTCCCCTCCTGGGAGGTTTGCTTCCCCAGGCACCCTCTGTTAAGCCTGATACTTAGGGGAACCCCCTAGCCGCTGAAGCACTTTAAAGTCACCACAACTTTTTTTTTTTCAAGCAGCGAAGATCTGAGCATGCCAGCCAGAGGCTCTGGGTAATCAAGTCCCATACACAGGCTTGCTGTTATAAAATCCATACATCCCTTGTCAGGTGGTAACAAATGCTAGTGGCTACGGAGTGACTGTTTTGGAGCCTGGAGTAGCACAAGGGTTCTGTATTGATGGAAGAAATATTTTTATCAGTTTTAGTTTAAAAGGGGTTCCTCATTAAGTTTTATTAATTTTTGGTCAAACAGGTACATAGTCTCAGAGAATTCACAGAAGGATATCGTTTGAAGCACTTGAAAAGTTACCCTAATTTAAGATATACTTAAGCACAAAAAGCAACTGACACAGAATAACCACAGAGTAAGTCTATTTCAATCTCTTCATCTTTTCCTTTCTGAGCAGAGCCTCTGGGGAGGGCCCTAGAGTAAGGTTTAGGTTTGGAACTCCAGGCATCATAGTTCATATTTGCTGGTTGTCAGGCAGAACAGAACAGTGGTTCAGAGGCAGTCTCTGTGTCCAGGTGAGGGTTGTCCAGCAGGTACAGCTTCCTTGGGATGCAAGGGTAACACACCATCTGAAAGTCTACCATTGGAGTTCATTCTTTTGGAGCTTCTCAGTGTTTCATATAAACAGTCATACATAAATAAGGTTTCAGGAGAATTAGGAAACATTTTATTTTATTTTTGTTTTGTTTTTTGTGGGCTATTTTGATAGGGAAACAGTTAAATGTAACATCATAATACACTTTAAGCACACTTGAGAAGAGTACTGTACATGAATATTGTTAAGACCACATTTAGTATTTTACTACACATCTAAAATATACATTAATATGAATATATGATACAGTTATAGAGAACTTAATTGAATCATAGATAAGTAGAATTCTTGGAAAGGAGGTGAGGGTTCAAAATGAGGATACTATACTATTCCTGTACTTATGCTCTGATTGTCGCCACCTAACCTCTCTCAAGTTTCCTCCTTTGATTTGCTATCTGACACCTGCTTGAGAATAGAATTGCTAAGGTACTTGAAAATTCACCTGAGGGGTTAATTCAAGAACACACAATTGTCCATTAGCTGGCCTGTGCTTCTTTTGTTTGATTGTCTAATGATCTGCCCCTCAGCCAGTCTTTCTGACCCTGCCCTGGAACTCCTCGTTCTTCCTCAGTAGTGTTTCCCCACCTGAGGTGGCTTTCCAGATCTGCAAGTGTTTTGCCTTTAATCATCCAAGCAGGCAGTGGAAGCTTCCCTTTTTCTCCAATAATGCATCTCTATCAACATATTGGTTTCACTACAGACTAAGAAGAATAGCACTATTTAAACACCAAATAGGAGAGTTAGTTTGTAGTTATTTTTCATTTAGTTAAAGGTTGACATTTCTATTATTTTTTAATAATAGGGAAAATTCTGTTATTATTACCCAACTCCTGGGGATAAGGGTATGGGAAAGAGAGAAATCTACTGTGTTGACTTCACTTTTATTTTAATATAAATTTCTTTCTTTCTTTCTTTCTTTCTTTCTTTCTTTCTTTCTTTCTTTCTTTCTTTCTTTATATTTGGCTTTCTTTAGTTGCAGTGAGCAGGGTCTACTCTTCGTTTCAGTGCACGGGCTTCTCATTGTGGTGGCTTCTCTTGTTGTGGAGCATGGGCTGTAGGCATGCAGGCTTCAGTAGTTGGGGCACATTGGCTCAGTAGTTGTGGCTCGTGGGTTCTAGAGCTCAGGCTCAGTAGTTGTGGCACATGGGCTTAGTTGCTCCATGGCATGTGGGATTTTCCTGGACCAGGGCTCGAACCTATGTCCCCTGCATTGGCAGGCGGATTCTTAACCACTGTGCCACCAGGGAAGTCCCTTGACTTTACTTGTAACCAGTGTGATGACTTAGCCCAAAGCAGTCTGCTCTTAAATACCTTTACTGCCTTCTAAGCTTGAAAGAAAGGTCAACATTTGGAGGGGGACATAGCAACATTAGTAATAACATTAACAATAATAATAGTCATAACCAAGTAGTAATATAGTAATAATCTCAGATAAATAACAAGGGAATGAAACTATTAACAATGATAATAATGCCTTGCATTTGAAAGGTGTTATGATGCTAAAACGCTTCCAAATGGGTCATCTGTTTTCACAGATAACCTTCACAACAACCTTGTGAGATAGGTAGGTATTATCATCCCATTTTACTAATGAAAAAACGATGGTAGACTGAGGTCAAGTGATTTGCCCAAGGTCATACAAATGTGTGAGTCAAGAAGGAAACTCTGGTCCCCTGACTCTGAGTCTTGTGCTTTTCCCATTATGCACCCCATCTCGAATCTACATCTAAACCAAATCACAGAAGTGCTCTCTTTAATTTTACAAATGTTTTTTTTTTTCTATAACAGAAATTGGACATGCAACAGATTCTTTCAGTTGGAGGGACAGGTTATGTTGGGCTATTCAGTCTCTGCTCAAGTCTATTAGGTTACCAAAGACCCCAAATTTGGAGTAAAGTTTGTGACCATGAGTAAAGCTGTCCTTTGTATAAAGTAAGCTGAAATCAGTCCACAGTTCACAGTGACCATGGTTTATTACCAAGATTTATAAACAGATATGAAACTATAACTAATTTATAAGCAGATACTAGGCAAAAAACCCTCTTTAGCTAAGAAAGAACAATTTCATTAAGGAAGGATGAAATCTCAAGTAAACTATCACACCGTCTGTCCTCATTTATATTCTTTTGCACGGTGCCCTCTGATAGATGTTCTATGCAAGATAATTCATGTAAGAAGACATTTAACCATCTAAAGAATAATAAGAAAAGATCTGTCACAAGAAAAATGCTTGAAACAGAAACTGCAGCATATTTTTCATTCTCTTTGTCACTTCAGTGTCATCATAAAGACTGGCTTCCTTGAAGACCCAGAATGTCACATTACCCCATGGACCCTCTCAGTCCCCAACTGATGGAAGGTCACAGGTTCCTCAAGGAGCTCTTACAATGTGTCCTGGCTCTGCCACCCTGTGTCTGTTCTGCTTCAGAGGCAATTCTGCTTCAATCCAGAATTGGAGGCATAAAGGGTAAAGAAATGCTCAGGTGTATGATTGGATGCATGTGTGCACATGAGTTTGTATATGTGGGTGGTGGTGGCTGAAAGAAGGAGGTCTATGTACAGGAAAAGATAGAGATAGAGAACAGGGATACAGAAGTAAGATTAGATGTAGCTCAACACCTAAAAGGCAGTTAATGCTCGAGGTAAGCAGGGGACAATGAATTTAAAAAAAGAAAGGGGGCAGGACAGGAATAAAGACACACATGTAGAGAATGGACTTGAGGACACGGGGAGGGGGAAGGGTAAGATGAAAAGAAGTGAGAGAGTAGCATGGACATATATACACTACCAAATGTAAAATAGATAGCTAGTGGGAAGCAGCCACATAGCACAGGGAGATTAGCTCGGTGCTTTGTGACCACCTAGAGGGGTGGGATAGGGAGGCTGGGAGGGAGACAGAAGAGGGAGGAAATATGGGGATATATTTATAAGTATAGTGATTCACTTTGTTATACGGCAGAAACTAACACACCATTGTCAAGAAATTATCCTCCAATAAAGATGTTAAAAAAAGGAAACAAAAAAAAAGCATGCAAAACAGAAAAGGGAAAGAACCTAAAGAGTAGACAAAAGCACCAGAAATGAGGAGACCTTGATTACTGAGGAAATGACAAGGCTCAGCCCAGGAGATTGTGACCCTCTGGTTAAGTCAGTAACTAAAACCCAAGCTTTAGTAGCCAGGAGCAAACATGTATGGAAATGTGAGCACCTGAGTAAAATGTTGAAAGGAGAGAGAAGTAGTTATTCATGGCATGTCTGGGGCATGTGTGAGAGCAGTGGTGCAAAATGAGGAGATGAAGCTGGAAAAATTCAAGAAATATGTGACAGGGTATTTAGGGTCTGAATTGAAGTGAGTTGAGTTGAAGAGGATGTGAGAAAAAGGTAAAAATATTATAGACAAATTAGAGTGGAGCTATATACATTTAATATAGAGATAACTGGGGTGGAAACAGAATTAGCACAGGAAGAAAATTAGCACAGAAGAGCACAGGAGTCTGGGTTACAGATGGATAGAATTGTCATAGGGAAGTATACAATATCATGAAAAGTAAAGCCAAGAGAAGAGAAAGTGAATCACCAGCAGTAAAGAAACGCTGATTCCTGGGATAAGAATTTGCCACAGTCTGAGAGCTTCCAAGACTTCACTTTAAGGCCTGAAATCATATCCAGGCTCAGTTAGCATGGAAATTACAGTTGGAAATAAGTGCAAATAATAGGCAGGAGGATAACAAGAGAGGCCACAAGAGGCTTGTACCTGTGTGAATATAAGTGTGTATGACTGTGCGTGCATACATGCATCTGATTGTGTCAAAGTTCCCATTTAGGATGCAACAAATTACAGTCGATAGGGAGTGGTTAGGGTTGGGAGGCTGGTTTAACTTTCATGCAAGTATTGAGAGAAAAGTGTTACTGTGAGTCACTACAACAGACAACTGGGATCAGGGATTTCAGATGGGAAAAATCAATATAATTAACGAGCGACAAAATGTGCAAGTATACACACTAGTAAAATACAATTGGCAGTGTGTTCCTCCAGGTGAGAGAACCCATGGTTCTGGATGATAAGGTGGGAAATGTGAAACCTAGGAAATAATTCAGCAACCAGAAGAACTGCAAAAACTTTAAGATGGGGGAAATAGCAGTCCAGGGCCATTCACAAGTAGGTCTTTCTCCTTGAGATGACCTTTTGCTTTTTGAGATGACCAGGCTAGGTTGAGACAGAAAGCAAATACATGAGAGTACCAAGCTGGTGCTCAGGGGTACAGTGAAGAAAAAGAAGGAGTTCCTATTGGGGAGGAGAAGCTATTAAAGTCTTCCCTGTGATGCTTCACTTATGCCCTCCCTCACCCACCATTCTTCCACCTTACTAATAACAACTACTAATGGTAATCACAGATCAAAACTGGAGTCACGGGCTTCCCTGGTGGCGCAGTGGTTGAGAGTCTGCCTGCCGATGCAGGGGACACGGGTTCATGCCCTGGTCCGGGAAGATCTCACATGCCGCGGAGTGGCTAGGCCCGTGAGCCATGGCCGCTGAGCCTGTGCATCCGGAGCCTGTGCTCCACAACAGTGAAAGGCCCACACACCGGAAAAAACAAAAACAAAAACTGGAGTCACAGTAGGTCTCAATCAGGGAATCCAGTTCTCACCCCTCCTACTTCTGAAGCAAGGTAGGTGAGAGTCGACAGACTCCTGCTGGACATCTCATGGTGCCAGTTGCCCCATCAGATATAGTGTGATCACCTCTCAGGTTACAGGACTCAGAGCCATCATCCAGAGAGGGGCCTGGGACTGTACCTGCTGGGATGTCCATGATTGGAGAACATTGGCTTAAGGGCTATACCATCTGGCTGATTTGTTGTTATCATGCTGAGTATGAACATCTAACCTGTGCTAAGGAGGTAGGCCAAATTTCCTTGGGAGGAAAATGGAATGGTCATGGCCTGAGCAATGGAGATGCGGAGGGAGTTGAATTGGCTGACATGACACATGATTCTGCCAAATATCCACTGCCTGCTCAGGAATTGGGCCTGGGACAGGGGAGCAAAGGGGAGGTTGGCTTGTCACTCAAATAATCCCTTCAGGCCTTGCAGGAAGGCAAGTTTAAGAATGGGGGATTGAGGTGGGTTTATATCGCATCTTCCTCCTAGTCCCATCACCCATCCCTGGACTGGAGCAGCATTACCCCATGTGCTAGAACCAAACTTATATAGTCACTCACCAGGGAAAATGGACTGTTGAGCAGAATTATCAAAATGTTAGATATTGCCAGATTAAAGATAAGAAGGTCTGCTGATTTGTTGATTTTCTTGTGCTTGATGAAAACTTGGCAAACGAGGAAGTTGCTGAGGAGAGATATTATGATGATGACTGAATATGTCAAGGACAACACTATTTTCACTGTGATGTGGGGTTTGCTGCTCAGCCATTACCTGGTTATTTCTGTCAGCCCTTTCCATTCTGGACTGTGCATATGGTTTCATTTTAGACTTGTGAGATTCCAGCTGTGAACCTCAGTTTGTGGAACTCAAGTGAAATTTTGGAGGAGCCAATCAATAGTATGTTCCACTTGTAATAGAAAAGGGAATACTCCATTAGTGTAACAGTTCATTTTTTTTTTTTTGGAGTGACAAATTAAGCAGGCCTGAAGGGGCTACAGAAGAGATAGATATGGGAGCTCTTCTCCATAGTCTAACAAACAGAAACTCCTGAATCTGCCTTAGATGTGAAGAATCATGACTTAACTGCTTCAAAGAAGAGTGGATCAGCTTTTCAAAGCTTGTTATAAAGTGGGATCCTGAGGAGCCAAAAACCAAATCTTTACCTCTCCTGTAGGAGAAGGGAAGCCAGGGGTCCTGTTGATTAGCTCACTTTTACTGGAATGATGGAATCCTATGGGGTCAATTAGAGCAACCATTTACCCATGGGATTGAATTATCCTTCCCCTTTCCTCATCTCCTTCAATAAGTATGAACTTCTTTCCAGTCATTTGCAGGCAAAAGCTATCAAGCATATTTGAAGTATATTTAATTCATTACCAATTTTCACTGTGGGAGGGAGCAAATGATAGCCTTAGTACCTTATACCAAACCTCTCTCAAATAGGTTTAAAGGAACTAAAGAATAAGTCTTTCATACTGTCATTAGGGGTTCAAATCTGACTGAGAGTGAAGTCACTTTGTGATCCTTTAGTCAGAAAAGATCTATAGTCCTGGTTCAGGGCCGGAGACCCTGCACTCTCCCTAGGTCCCCTAATTCAGTCTCCATATCAGGGCCGTAGAGTGGGAGAGGAGTGGTGTACCTTGTTAAATTCGACACACTGGTAGATTAAGATTCTGGATGCACTTCACATTTATTAATTTGAATACTGTTTAATTCCATTTTCATCTTTGAGATATATTTTATCTTCATTTCTGACTAATCTCCAATTAGCAGTGACTAGGGAATTGCTAAAGGAACCCTTTAGTGAATTATTTTTAAAAGCAAATAATTACCCGTCTAATTTAATTGGTCTGTTTTTTCTTTCCTATTTTTTTAATGAGATTTTTAAAGAAAGGTACACCTATATAAAAAATTTTAAAATGTTCCTTGCTCCAGGTAGAGCCAGGGATGATCCTTCATTAGTAAATGTGAATGATACCCAGACAAACACCATGTTAACGACCAGTCTGAACATATAGTCTCAATGAATATTGCCACTAATTTTAATCTTGTGAGAGGGAAGAAGCGCACATTAATTCATTTCCAAGGCTCTTGGAAATGAAAACCATTTTAGCTCACACCTCCCCCTTTTACTAGAGACTTAGTTCCAGACAGCAGGTTGTGATTTTGAAATACTTTGCATTAGACATCATAAGTACCATCCACTCTGTGTTGCTTCCTGGCCAGGTGATACCTAGCAAATGCATTCAGATAATTCCTACATACTGCCTCTTTTCTGACTAACTTAATAGTTTTGAGGTATTACTCATCTCATTCCATTAAGATTTATCTGTACAGGTTTACAATCAATCAATCAATCAGCAATATTTACCAAAAACTTCTGAAACTCAGTAGGCCAGCTACCTTTAAGGATGACCAAAGAAGTTGCTCACTGACAAGCCTAACAAACTGAATAATTAGAGAATGATTCAAGTTGGAAAACTAATATAGTGCAAAATGCAGACGATGTAAGTGTCTAGGTGTTGAGAAAAGAAAGCTTTTGATGAGAGTTGAAATAGAGGAGGTTTGAGAGAGGGTAGATAAAATCAGATCTAGATGTTGATGTACACTTACAGACAGACACACAAGCCTGGATTCTCACCATCATATTGTTCATCAAACCATGCTCCAGGGCTGTCCTAGAGGTACCACTGCCTTCTAATGCATATTGCATTAATTAATTAGTTAATTAGTAAATAAATTAACCCCTAATAAGAGCTGGTATCAAGGCCTATCAGGCTAGATACCTCTGGCTTCTGGCCTTGGAGCCATCCTGGGTGCTCTAGGGTGGGATGAGGGGACTGGGGTCTTTCTACATTATCTTAATAAAGTAAAGGCCAGTTCTGGGTTGCACTTCCTTGTTCTGGGTGACATAAATAAAAAGATCAAGCCAGAATAATAGGGTCTCTGAATAGCTGAGTAGTCTCTAATCCTAGGGGATGACAGCTAGTTAATAAAGTGGGGTAAGTAATGTGTATGCATGTGGTAGGGTGGAGTGATGTCAGAGTATTGTAGGCTTAAGACTTTTGGTTTCCATTCCTATTCCACGCTCCTGTTCTGTCACCAATTTGCAGTATGACTTCAGGCAAATCAATCTTCTGTACCTTGGTTTCCTCAACTATCAGATGGAGATGATATATATATACCTCACAAATTGGTGTTGAAGATTAAATGAGATCATGATGGGGTGTGCATGAAAATGTATGCTATTCAAAAGAAAGGCTTTATCATAATTTTATTGATTATTTTTTCTTTCTTGACATCCCCACCTTACCTCCTTCACTGTGATAAACTTCTCTATTGTGGAATCTTTCAGTCCTTCTCTAAGACTACCTACTTTTTTTTTTTGTTTTTAAACCAATGAGCTCAGGTTGAAAGGGAGCAAAGGGAATATGTGTGAGTATGTATATATGGATTGCGTATGCGGTGGATATGTTTGTGGTGCATATTTTGTGTGTGATGTGTGTCTGAGAGGTGTGTATTTTTTGTTGTATGTATCTGTGTGGAGGATGCTTTTTGTGTTTGCATGGTGTAAGTTTGTGTGGTGTATATTTGTCTCCTAAACAGCAGATGTATGATATATGTTTGTGTGTAATATGTTTCCATGGCATGTGTTTATGTGTAGGTTTGTGTACTATATATTTGCATGGTACATACTTATGTGGCATGTGTTTATGTTGCATATGTTGGGCAGAGTTGCGGACTCTCCTCATTTCCTTTTTATTCTCCATCTCTTCCCCCCACGTCTACCAACCCCCACCCCCACCTCAGAAATAAATTTGCCAAGGGGCAAACAAGAATGGTCAGATCCTGGGCTAAGATCCAGGATCCCTAAGGGCCAATGAACTCACCATTTTTCCTAGTTTTGCATATTCCCCTGTCTCTGGTGACTCCTCTTATGTTGCAAAATGTCATCATTCCTGAGTGAAACACCTCACAGTAGCTGCCCATGCTACAGGGGAGTATGTGTGATTGGGAGAGGGTGGAGTTGCTGTCTAGCGCCAGGAATTGACCTTGATTCTTTGTTTGGTCCAGGGGAGGCTATGTTGTTTCCTCATCTAATCTGGATGGGGGAGGATTTGGAGGCTCACCCCAATGATCCAGTTACAGATCTGGCCTCAGTGTTCCCCAGCTGGAGCACTGGAAAGACCCCTTCACTGCCTGCAGAGGAGTGGGCAGATAAAGGAATGCAAACCAAATTTCCAGCTAATACACCTTCCCAAATGTCCAAGTCCGGGTGAGGCTGGGGGTAGGGTTATAATTTGAGACTCTTTCACTAGTATGCTGGGGCAGAATAGTAATATAGAGTGTGGAGGGGTACATCCTCTTCCTGATCTTACCCTTGTCCCAATTCCCCTGTCCCAGGCTGGGGGCGGAGTGTGGGGTGGTTCCTTTGAGAGACGACCACCTCCCTTCAGAGGGGAGGCGGGACACAAGAGGGCGGTGAAGGTATGAGCCTCCGCCCCTCCCCCTATTGCTACGGAGTTTGGGTAAGGAGAAGCGGCACAGCGCCGTTTCTGGTGTTGGGGTGCTGGAGATGGGGAAGGGGCTCGAGAGCTTAAGTTTAGCCAGTTTGTAAAGATCCGCTCCTCATCAATAGGACTTCTCTTCCAGCCAAACAGGCAGTAGGGAGCAGTAAGCCTCTTCCTCCAAATTTCGGGAGGGTGAGGCTTTAAAGAAGCAAAGTCACGGTAAGGCCTCCTAGCACCGCGCAGGCGAGGGTTGTAGTGTCGTGTGCCCGTACCCCATCCTCCAGCTATGCTTGGGAGCTGGGCACGATGGGGGGAAGCTCTAATTGCCGAGATTCGCTTTTTTCCACCTCGCGGCCAAGAGCCTCTCCCCCAATTCCTGAGTTGATGATTCCAGTGGCGGCGGCTCCCTTGAAAGAAACCTTACCTGGGATAAGTGACCTTTTCTACCCGGCGTGACTGAAGACAGAGTTGGGGAGAAGACTGAGAAGACTCGGGTATGGAAAAAGGTAAGGAAAGGGTGTGGACGCGGCAGCTCCAGAGCTGGCTGCAGGCTTTCCAAGACCATGGGGTGGAGTCAATCTAATGGTTTGTGTATACTTTGATGAAAAACAAGCAAACAAGCAAACCAGAAAAATAGTTTTCGAGCTTGGAAACATCTAGGGAAGGGGAAGGGGGCCAAAGCAGCCAAAAGAATCAGCTGCTGGCCGCTGGGAGGACGCGGGTAGGATACAGGTAATGGGATAGTGGGCTTTCCGGGGGCCTTTGGGACAGACATCCTAAATTTTCAGGAATGCCACCATCGATATGGACCATGAGTGGACAAAAACAGGAAGGAATTCACCTTGGAGCGCTTTAGCCCAAGCACGATCAGGAAGCCAGGAACCTTTAGCTTCAGTTTGTCAGTTGGGGAAAAAAATGGGAGGTGAAGACTCGCTACCCTCTTCCTCTAACTGGAACTGCTTCGCCCCGGGGGCTGTCTCCTGGGCGCAGCACACCAGAGCCTAATGCAGCCACTGAGGCGGTGCACGCGCTCGCAGGGGCGCTGGGGTCCTGGGCACTGCCCTTCAACGGTGAGGGCCGGGCACCGGGCGGACGGGCTGGACCGCAGAGCTTGGCACAAGACTTGGGCTTCAGCATCTGCGAGGAGGTGCTGTTGTGTGGGTCTGCAGCTCAGGGGGACACAGATGGTTCATGCGTGAGGGAGGGCGAGCCGATTTTCCAGACGCCAACGGGAGTTCCTTTCACCCCTATCAAAGGCGCAGGCATTTGCGGGCCAAATCAGAGTATTTGAATGGGGGAGGGGGAGTGTTTGTCGCCAACAGGGCGCATTCTTCACTTTTTAACCTCTTTCACTTAAATGTAATCAATTCAGTTTAACAATCAGCAGGCAATTAACATGTATCCCCCGCGGGTCCCTTTTATAATGAATCTCCAGCTTCCTCCTCCCTAAGGCATCTGGCTTCCAGATTCGTTTTTCTAAGAGAGCAGCCCCTCGGGCGCCCTGCCTGCTCTGTGGAGCCCCCGGGTGGCCGGAGCTTGGAGAGGAGAGATTGGGAGTGCCACGTGGAGGGGAAAGAGGCAGTTTGTGAAAGGGGCTTTTTTGAAAAGCTGCACGCGACCAACTTTCCAATGATGCAAAACAGCTGATGTGGAATCACAAGAGCATGGGTCAACTTTTGCAAAAACAATGAGGTCAGTACTTAATCTTTGTAAGAAAGTTGGGGGGGGAACCTAACAAAACATGAGGAAGGAAGAGAGGAAAGAAAAAGAACAGGAAAGCAGGCGATTTCTTACTTTAAAAGGCACAGCAAAGAGTTTTATTTCTTGAAACTCCTGAGGTTTGGTTATTTTATTACTTTTTTCCCCCTTTTTTAGTCCCCCACCCCCTCCGGTGCGTGTGAGTGTGTGTGTGTGAGTGTATGTGTCCTTCTGGAGAAAATAATCTCCCAATGTGTCTTTTATTTTCTAGAAAGATTTTCTTGTTTTCCCTACACCCCAATTCTCGAAAGGAAACATAAACACTCCAAAAACTCCTATGCGTACTAACTCACTAATTTCCTCCGGGGCAGTGTGGGGCACCGTCAGTCTTTGTTGGCACATCTAATTTTCCCCAGTAATAGGAGAGCATTGTGGACTTCTTCCATAAATCCCCTTCCATAAACTTCTCCTGCACAGTGTGAGAACCTGATTTTCCACTTGTACCCCACATCTCTCACCAGAGTGTGTGTTAAAACCTCACTTCTGCCACAGTAACCAGATTTCCCCCTCCCCCCGTCCCCGTTGAAGAACAACTGATTTATTTCCCATACACCTTGTATTTCCTTTGGAGAGTGCAGGGTCCTGCACTGCAGATTGTGCTGGGTTTGTGATAGTTCCCACGTTCCCGCGTACCTCAAAATTATTTCTATTTGGAGTTAGAATACCATAGCTTTACCTAACTTCAACGTTTTTTCTGGACCATTTGGAAATATTTTTAAATCTCCATTGGGACTTCCCTGGTCTTCCAGTGGTTAAGACTCCGCACTTCCAATGCAGGGGGGCGGAGGTTCCATCCCTGGTTGGGGAACTAAGATCCCACATGCCCCGCGGCGCAGCCAAAACGAATTAAATAAATAAAATAAAAATGTAAAAAAATCTCTATTGAACATGAAATTTTGCGGCATCACCATGTATTTACCTCAGTGTAGGTTAGAGCATGCAAATCTTTCCAGCAACCGGTGTCCCCGTCCCCTCTCCCGCCCGCCGCACCCCGCAAAGGAGCAACATTGCGGTGTCTGTCAGACACATTAAATTTACCACAGACAGGGCTGGGGGGATGCTGTGTCTCCCACGGGCATCAAAATTTTCTCGACAGCCAGAGGACAGCCCGTTTCTCTCCTACACCAAAATTTACCCTCAGGCATATTTCCCTCTTTCCCCTTTCTACCGCGTTCCTTAACCCCCAATCTCCTCTTTAAAAGAGCCCAGAGAGTCTGCTCCACACCCAAATGGTGGCCAAGAGCTCTGGAGACATTTTCAATTGTCTCTCCATTTTGCTAGATCCCAATATCACCTCCTCTGCCAGACCTGACAGCCGTTATCAGACGCTCACAGGCACACAGCTCCTCTGGTAGTCAGCGAGTCCCCCAACAGACAATGCAAGATCCTTGCTCTAACAGAAGTGCATCGGCTGACCCTCAGTAGCTTAACACATCTGCAGAATGAAATGTTATGTTATATTATGAGTGTAAGGGGGCAAAAAAATTCCAATTCCATACCTGAGAATGCAGAACTTTGGATAAGCACAGCGAACAGCACAATAACCTCGAAGCGAGTGCCTTCATGCAGTCTTCCCTGAGTTCCCGAAGTTCATCTCAATCTAGCCAGTGTGCCACCAGTAAGACCTTTCCCTCCTCTCTCACCCTCTCACCTTTAACCCCCAACCCCCCCGCCCTCCCTAATCTAAGGGCGATCTGCTCTGGCTCTGTGTCTAGACTATCTGTAGCACTTGGAATTCTTCCAAAGTCGCCTTCTGTCCCCAGAATCACAGTCCCTGGAGAGTTAGCCCAAGCCAGGCAATTGGGGCCAGGAAAGGTAGCAGCAGCTTTTGACCAAAGGTCAAAGCCTCCTGATAACCAATTTATAGGATTCCACAGTGATGGAGGGACAGGGTGGCACTGTAGCTGAATTGGCGTAGAGGGCAGCGAGAGTTCTGGGCTGTGGGTTCTCTATCCCCTCCTCCTTGAGCTGTCACTTAGTTTTCCAATCCATTTTTCCCCAAAGTACAGCTTCTAAGCATGTCAAAGTTTCTGTGTCCCTGCAACCAGCCCCAGCGTATCGAAAGAGATGTAAAGTGGTTGTCTTGGTCGCCCAGGAGGGCACTCTAACCACCTAATCTCATGGTGATTGAGACCTAAAGGAAAATTCAGCTGGTGACCATGATTAGAAAAAAAGGGAATGAGAGGGATGTGCATATGTATAGACTTGTTTTTTCATGGTGAACACGTTCCTTTGCATAAACTCCCTCCCTCCCTCCTTCCCTTCCTTTTCTTTATCTTTGAGTCCTACAACACCAGTTTGAATTTGTTTTTAGATGGTCAGGTATTTTCTTTTTCTGGTGAGAAAACAGAGGCACGTCACTTGTTTGAGATAGAAATATTAGTGTCAGAGCTAGGTCTTCATTCCAGTCTTCTGACTCCAGGTATTTCCATGGTGCCTCAACATAACTTCTCGGACATGAGACTGTGCAGTTAAGTGTGCTCATTTTGTTTTTGTGCTGTTGTGCTAATCACACAGAGCTGTGAATTTGGAGACTCAGATGCAATGTGTTCAAGACAATTTTGTAAGTTGTGTTTTGGTCAAGAAATAAATAATATATAGGCTACTGAAGAGATAATATGGCAAGTTGACATCTCTGATGATCTCTTTTTGGTCGTTGTCCAATAGCTTTGGTCTTGTTGTTGCCTAATCAATCACTCTGTCAATTTTTTCCTCCACAAATGTCTCTTCCTTTGTATTTATGATAGCACCTTCTCAAACTCTTCAGACTGTTATTTTAAGTGCCTCCTAACTCACCTCTCTGACGACCCCTCCCTGTGTCCCCAGATGTCCATGACTTGTTTACCAAGGCTAGATTAATCTAAATGAAAATTTTATCATGTTATGATCACTACATAAGAAGCTGAAATGATTGCCTAGATCACAAACTCCTCTATCTATTGAGAATCTGCTGAAATTTGCCCCCACCCCTCCCCAACCAGCTTCCTCATCCTCTTGCCAAATTATAACTATTTTCAATTTCCAGCTGTAATTCCACTTCCCATTAAAGTGTTCTTTGACTTCTTTTTTAACAACTTTGTTGAGCTATAGTTCATAGATCATACAATTTATATATTTAAACTGTACAATTCAGTGGTTGTATACTATTCACAGAATTGTGCACCCATCACTGGTTGCACAATTTTTAAAACATTTTCATCACTATGAAAAGAAATTTTGTATATCAAACTTTCAGTAGTAAGACCAAGTTCTGGAGATCTAAAGTACAGCATGGTGATTATAGTTAATAATGCCGTATTATATATCTGAACATTGCTAACAGTAAATTTTAAATGTTCTCACCACACACACACACACACACACACACACACACAAATGGTAACTATGTGACATGATGGAGGTATTAGCTAATGCTATGGTGATAATCATTTTGTAACATGTAGGTGTATCAAATCAATATGTTGTGCACTTTAAACTTACACAGTGTTATATGTTAATTATATCTCAATAAATCTGGAAAAAAAAAGAGACTGTACTCATTTGCAGTTTTTCCCATTTCTCCCCAAGTACTCTGTTCCCCCATACCCCTTTCCCCAGGCCTAGGAAACCACTAATGCACCTCTGTATCCATGGATTTTTCTATTCTGGTCATTTTTTATAAATGGAAACATACATATATAGTTTTTGTGGCTGGCTTCTTTCATGTAGTATAATATTTTCAGGTAGATCCATGTTGCACTGTGTATATGCTTCATTCCTTTCTATTCCAAATATTGCAAATATGTATACAGATATACCACATATTGTTCATCCGTTCATCGGTTTATGGAAATCTGGATTGTTTCCATATTTTGGCTATCATGGGTGATGCTGCTATAAACATTCATGTATATTTTTTTGTATGGAATATGTTTTAATTTATCTTAGGTAATTCAACTGGGAGTTGAATTACTGGGTACAATGGTAATTCTATGTTAAACTTTTGTGAGGAACTGCCAAAGTGTTTTCCAAAGTTGTTATACCATTTCACCCTTCTTCACATGCTCATTAACAACTGTTATTCATCTATAGCCATCCTAGTGGGTGTGAAGTGATATCTAGTTGTGGTTTTGATCTGCATTTCCCTACTAAATAATGGTGTTGAGCATCTGTTCATGTCCTTATTTGGCTGTTTGTGTATCTCCTTTGGAGAAGTGTCTAGTCAATGATATTGCCCATTTTAATTGATTAGTTTGAATTTTTTATTATTCAGTAGTTACAAATGTTATTTATATATACTGAGTACCAGTTCCTCATTGGATATGAGATTAAAGAATATTTTATCACATTCTTTGGAATGGCTTTTCACTTTATTTTCTTTTAATTTAACTATAGTTGATTTACAATATTTTGCTAGCTTCAGGTGTACAGCTTCAGATTCTTTTTCATTATAGATTATTTCAAGATATTGAATATATTTCCCTGTGCTATACAGTAAATTATTGTTTATCTATTTTATATATAGTGGTGTGTATCTGTTAATCCTGTATTCCTAATTTATCTTTCCCCCTTCCCTGTCCCCTTTGGGAAGCATAAGTTTGTTTTCTATATCTGTGAGTCTGTTTCTGTTTTGTAATTAAGTTGAGTTGTATTTTCTTTTGATTCCACAAATAAGTGGTATCATATAATATGTCTTTCTCTGCCTGACTTACTTTACTTAGTATGATAATCTCTAGGTCCATCCATGTTGCTACAAATGACATTTTTTTCTTTCATTTCTATGGCTCAGTAATATTCCATTGTATATATACCACATCTTCTTTACCCATTCATCTATTGATGGAAATTTTGGTTGCTTCCATGTCTTGGCTATTATGAATAGTGATGCTGTGAATATTGGTGTGCATGTATCATTTTGAATTACAGTTTTCCCTTTTTTTTGGATATATGCCCAGGAGTGGGATCATATGGTAACTCTATTTTTAGTTTTTTAAGGAACCTCCATACTGTTCTTCATAGTGGCTGCACCAATGTACAGTCCCACCAACAATGTAGGAGGGTTCCCTTTTTCTCCACACCTTTTCCAGCATTTATTATTTGTAGACATTTGGTGATGGCCATTCTTACTGGTGTGAGGTGATACCTCATTGTAGTTTTGATTTGCATTTCTCTAATAATTAGTGATGTTGAGCATCTTTTCATGTACCTGTTGGCCATCTGTATGTCTTCTTAGGAAAAATGTCTGTTTAGGTTTTCTGCTCATTTTATTTATTTATTTATTTATTTTCTTTGAGGTACATGAGCCTCGCACTGTTGTGGCCTCTCCTGTTGTGGAGCACAGGCTCCGGACGCACAGGCTCTGCGGCCATGGCTCACGGGCCCAGCTGCTCCGCGGCATGTGGGATCTTCCCAGACTGGGGCACGAACCCATGTCCCCTGCATTGGCAGGTGGACTCCCAACCACTGCGCCACCAGGGAAGCCCTGCCCATTGTTTTGATTTTTTTTTTTTCCATATTGAGTTGTATGAACTGTCTGAATGTTTTTGAAATTAAGCCCTTGTTGGTCGCATTGTTCGCAAATATTTTCTCCCATTCTTTAAGTTGTCTTTTCATTTTGTTTATGGTTTCCTTTGCAGTGCAAAAGTTTTTAAGTTTGATTAGGTCCCATTTGTTTATTTTCACATTTATTTATTTTGTCTTGGCAGACTGAATCTAAGAAAATATTACTAAGATCTGTATCAGAGAATGTTTTGCCTATGTTATCTTCTAGGAATTTTATAGTATCTGGTATTATATTTAGGTCTTTAATGAATTTTGAGTTTATTTTTGTGTATGGTGTGAGCGACTGTTCTAACTTCATTGATTTACACGTGGCTGTCCAGCTTTCCCAACACTACTTGATGAAGAGACTGTCTTTTCTCCATTATATATTCTTGCCTCCTTTGTGGAAGATTAGTTGACCATAGGTGCATAGGTTTATTTCTGGGCTCTATTCTGTTCCATTGCTCCAAATGTCTGTTTTTGTGCCAATGTCATGCTTTTTTGATTACCATAGCTTTGTAGTATTGTCTGAAATCTGGGAGGGTTATGCCTCCAGCTTTGTTCTTTTTCCTCAGAATTGCTTTAGCAATTATGGGTCTTTTGTGATTCCATATAAATTTTAGGAGTATTTTTTCTAGCTCTGTGAAAAATATCATGGATAATTTGATAGAGATCACATTAAATCTGTAGATTGCTTTGGATGGTAGTGCCATTTTTACAGTATTAATTCTTCCAATCCAAGAGTATGGCACAACTTTCCATTTCTTTGTATCGTCATGAATTTCCTTTATCAATGTTTTATAGTTCTCAGTAGGTCTTTCACCTCCTTGGTTAGGTTTATTATTAGGTTTTTTTTTTCCGATTTTAAAGGGAATTGTTTTTTAACTTTCTCTTTCTGATATTTCATTGTTAATGTAAAGGAATGCAACAGATTTCTGTATATTGATCTTGTATCCTATCCTGCTAGCTTTTTGAATTCTAATATTTTTTTGTGGAGTCTTTAGGATTTTTCTATAGTCATCTGCATACAATGACAATTTTACCTCTTCCCTTCCAATTTGGATATCTTTTATTTCTTTTTCTTGTCTGATTGCTGTGGCTAGGACTCCTGATATTATGTTGAATAGAAGTGGCAAGAGTGGGCATCCTTATCATGTTCTAGAATTTATCGGGAAGGTGTTTAGCTTTTCACCATAGCATATGATGTTGGTTGTGGGTTCATCATAAAAGGATTTTATTATGTTGAGATATGTTCCTCTTATACCCTCTTTGGTGAGAGCTTTTATCATGAATCGTTGTTAAATTTTATTAAATGCTTTTTCTGCATCTATTGAGGGATATGTGGTTTTTGTCTTTTCCTTTGTTGATATGGTGTATCACATTGATTGACTTGCATATGTTGAACTATCCTTGTGATGCTGGAATGAATCCAACTCGATCATGGTGTATGATCTTTTTATGTGTTGTATTCTGTATGCTAATAATTTGTTGAAGATTTTTACATTTATATTCATCAAAGATATTGGCCTGTACATTTTTTTTTGTATAGTAAGTCCCCTACATACGAACCTTCAAATTGCAAACTTTGAAGATATGAATGTGCATTTGCACATCCAATCACATAAGTTAGTTCATGTGTCTGGCATACATTATCACGTGGGTGCATTCTCTACAAGTGGTTGCACTTTTGTGTACTTTACAGTACAGTACTGTATAGAGTACAGTAGCACAGTATTGTTATTTCAAGCCCAGGATGTCCAGAAGGAAGCATAAAAGCAGAGGTGATGTAGGTGGTACTGCTAAGAAGTGCCAGATCTTGTGCTGTACTACTGTACTTTTCAAGGTATTGTACTGTAACATTAAAAATGTTTATTTTTTTGTGTTTGTTTTTTTATGTATTATTTGTGTGAAAAGTGTTATGAACCTAATACAGTACAGTACTATATAGACAATTGTGTTAGTTGGGTATCTAGGCTAAATTTGTTGGACTTACGAACAAATTGGACTTATGAATGCACTCTCATAATGGAACTCATTCACATGTAGGGGACTTACTGTAGTGTCTTTTTCTGTTTTTGGTATAAGGGTGATGGTGGCTTCATAGAATGACTTTGGGAGTGTTCCCTCCTCCTTAATCTTTTGGAATAGTTTATGAAGAATAGGTATGAGTTTTTCTTTGTATGTTTGGTAGAATTCCCCAGTGAAGCCATCTGGTCCTGGACTTTGGTTTGCAGGGAGTTTTTTTGGGTTTTTGTTTTGTTTTGTTTTGATTACAGATTCTATTTCACTACTAGTGATTGGTCTGTTCAAATTATCTGTTTCTTCTTGATTTAGTTTCGGCAGGCTGCATGTTTCTAGAAACTTGTCCATATATTCAAGGTTGTCCATTTGGTTCACATACAACTTTTCATAGTATTTCTTATGATTTTTTTTTCTATTTCTACAGTACTGGTTGTTATTTCTCCTCTTTCATTTCTCTTTTTGTTTATTGGAGTCCTCTCTCTTTTATTGGTGAGCCTGGCTAGAGGTTTGTTGATTTTGTTTATCCTGTCAAAAAACTAACTCTTGGTTTTATTGATTTTTTTTTCTATATTTTTTGGAAATCTCTATTTCCTCTCTGATCTTTATTATTTCCTTCTTTCTACTGACTTTAAGTTTTGTTTGTTCTTTTCTAATTATTTTAGGTGGTAGTTAAGTTGCTTATTTGAGATTTTTCTTGCTTTTGGAGGAAGGCCTGCATCACTCTGAACTTCCCTCTCAGGATTGCTTTGGCTGCATTCCATAGATTTTGTATGGTTATGTTTTCATTATCATTTGTCTCAAGGTATTTTTTGATTTCCTCTTTGATTTAATCACTCACCCATTGGTTTTGTTAGTATCATGTTTTTTAGTTTCCATGTAGTTGTTATTTTCTCATTTTTCTTTCTGTGATTGATTTCTAGTTTCATGCTGTTGTGGTCAGAGAAGATGCTTAAAATAATTTCTATCCTCCTCAATTTATTGAGGCATTTTTTGTGTCCTAGTATGTGGTCTATTGTAGAGAATGTTCCCTGTGTATTTGAAAAGAATGTATATTCTGGGTTTTTTGTTTTGTTTTGTTTTGTTTCTGTTTTTGTTTTTGGATGTAGTGTCCTATAGATGTCAGTTAAGTCTTAACTTTTTTATTATGTCATTTAGTGTCTCTGTTGCTTTATTGATTTTCTGTCTGGAAGATCTGTCCATCAATGTCAGTGAGGTGTTAATAATCTCCTACTATTATTCTATTCCCATCAATTTCTCCTTTTATATCTATTAGTATTTGTTTTATGTATTTAGGTGCTCCTATTTGGGGTGCATATATGTTAACGAGTGTAATATCCTCTTGTAATGATTCCTTTATCATTATATAATGTCTTTCTTTGTCCTTCTTAATGGCCTTTGTTTTAAAGTCTATTTTGTTTGGTATGAGTATTGCTACCCTGGCTTTCTTGTTATTTCCATTTGCATGAAATATCTTTTTCCATCCCCTAACTTTCAATCTATGTGTGTCTTTTGCCCTAAACTGAATCTCTTGTAGACAGCGTATTGTAGGTTCTTCTTTTATTATACAACCTCTCACTCACTCTGTCTTTTGATCAAAGCATTTAATCCATTGACATTTAAAGTAATTATTGTTAAGTATGTACTTATTGCCATTTTAAACCTTGTTTTCAAGTTGATTTGTATTTCTTTGCTGTTCCTTTCTTTTTGTTTTTCCTTTTGTGGTTTTCTTTTGTGTTATGCTTGAGTTCCTTTCTTTTTGGTTTTTGTGAGTCTTTTGTATGTTTTTTGATTTGTAGTTATCCTGGTTTTCAGGTATGTTAACACATAACTATATCTACTTGCTTTAGACTGGTAATCATACAAGCACAAGCACATTCTAAAAGATCTACATTTTCTTCTTCCCCTCCCCCACATTTTGATGATTTTGATATCCTATTTTAGATCTTCATCTCTATGTTTATCCTTCTGCTGTTCTTTGTAGTTATAATTGCTTTCACAAAATTTTTTATTGTTTTTTAATCTATGTGCTGCCTTATTTAAATGATTTTCAATCATTTTATATATCTGTCTTTCCTATTGTGATTTCCCTTTCCTATAGATTCTTGCTTCTATAGAATCAAGAAGGACTTAGAGAAGACCTTTCAGTATTTCTTTTAAGATAGATTTAGTATTGCTGTATTCTTTTAGTTTTTGCTAGTCTAAGAAATTATTTACTTCTCCTTCTATTTTTAAATAATAATCCTGTTGGGTTAGAATATCCTAGGTTATAGGTGTTTCCCTTTCAGGACTTTGAATATATCTTGCCACTCCCTTTTGTCCTGAAAAGTTTCTGTGGAGAAAACAGCTTATAGCCTTATTGGGTTCCTTTGTAGCTGACTTTTGCTTTTCCTTTTTTTGCCCTTTCCTTTTGTTTTTCTCTTGCTGCCTTTAGAATTCTCAGTTTATTTTTAACTCTTACCATTTTAATTATGATATGTCTTGGTGTGGGTTTGTTTGTGTTCATCTTGTTTGGAACCCTCTGTGCTGCCTGTACCTAGGTATATGTTTCCTTTTGATTTGGGAAGTTTTCTGCCATAATTTCTTCAAATACATTTTTGACACCCTTTCTTTCTCTTCTCCTTTTGGAATCCTTATTATGCATAGGTTGGCACACTTTATATTATCCCATAGATCTCATATTTTGCTTTCATTTTTTTTTTCACTTGTCACTTTGTCTGCTGCTCTGATTAGGTCATTTCTATTATACTATCTTCCAGATCACTTATTTGTTCTGCATTACTTAGTCTGCTACTTATTTCCTTTAGCTCAGTTTTTATCTTGGCAATTGAGTTGTCTAATTTTGATTGACTCCTCTTTATGGTTTCTAGTTCTTTGTTGCAGTGATCTGGATTTCTATTAATAGTCTTTCTTAGTTCCTTTAGCATTTTTATTCCCTCCTTTTTGGATTCAGGGTCTAGTAGAATGGTGAGGTTTGTTTCATTGTTCCTTTAGGGGTTTTCTTTTGTTCTTTTATTTGGGAGTAGTTCCCCTGCTTTTTCATTTTAATTATATTTCTCTGACTATGAATTCAGGAGAAACAGTTATCTACTGCAATCTGGAAGGGTTGTTTTTAATGTGGGAGCATCCCTGTGTTGACTGTGTAAGTCCAACATTTTTGTTGCAAGGGCTGTATTTGTTATGGATGCCTCCTTTGTCTTTCTTCAGAGTGTGCTGGCTATTGTCCCCTTGATAAGGGATGTGTTTGGTGTTGTAGTGACCAGAGCCTCCACTGGATGTTGGAGTGGACTTCTCTTTGCTCTGTGGTTGTCACAGCCTTGTCAGGGGCAGGGTCTGCTCCCCAGTTGTTGGAGTAGAAGGCTCCAGATCTGGTTCTAAGGTGAGGTGTGAGGTAGGTGGAGCTGGCGTGCTCCCTCTGTGAAAGGAGCAACTGCATGTTCCTCCCCAGGAGATGTGAGCCAAGATGTATGACACTGTGACACCATCCACCACCCGTTGTGTGCTCCTACAAAATCCGCTGTTGCTGGTACTACCCCTGGACCTGCCTCCACTGCAGGAGTGCTGATAATCAGGTCAGTCGTCATCCTGCCTTCAGCATGTGTGCGCTCACAAAGCACAAGCTCCCAAAGCCTGATAAATCCATGCCCTGGTGTGGGAGTGCTGATAATCACTCAGACTTCAGTGTTAATTTCCATGTGTGTGTGCTCACAAAGTGCAGGCTCTCAAATCCCACTGAAATCATGCCCCACTGTGGGAGGGTCAATAATCGGCTTGGACTTAAGTCCCTGTGCATGTGTGCTCCCAAATTCTTCCATGGCCAGAGCTGTACCCTGCCGTGAGCATGCTGGCAATGAGGCTTCTATGTCAGACCCACACCCCACCATCAGGGCATTGACAATGGGAATTCTATGGCAGACCCACATTCCATCCTGCATACACTCCCAATTGCAGCCTGGACCACATTCCAGGACATATGGTCTGTTTCCTTGCAGCCAAACCAAGCCTTCTCCTTGAGTCTGTCCACTGAACCCTGAGTTTCAGCACCCAGACACTGTGCACATCTGCAGGTATGTGTCTCAGCCTGGGAAGTGTGGCAACATGGCAGCCATCAGTGCTGGTCCCTCTCTGTCCTGCTTGGCAGCAGGCCAGCAGGGGCACATTCCACTCAGGAAAGTGTGTTTGAATTTGTCAAATATATTTTCTGCATCTGTTGAGATGATCACCTGATATTTGCCTTTTATTCTACCAGTGTGGTGTATTACATTAATTAATATTCAGATGCTAAACCAACCTTGCATTTCGGGAATGAATCACATTTGATTGTGGTGTTTAGTATTTTACATCTGTTGCTGGACTCTGTCATAATTTGGTTCAGATTTTTCCATGTGTATTCCAATAGCATATTGTTCTGTAGTTTTCTTGTAATGTCATTTTCTGGTTTTAGTATCAGGATAATAATGACTTCAGAGTGATTTGAGAAGTTTTCCCTCTTTACCTAGTTTTTGGAAGAATTTGTGAACAGTTGAGATTAATTATTATATAGTTGGTAGAATTCAAAAGTGAAGCTATATGGGCCTCATGTTTTTCTTTGTTGGAAGAAAACATAAAATCTATTTACTTATGTAAATTAGTATTGTTATGTTATGTATCTGTTCAGATTTTCTACTCTTCTTGAGTCATTGTTCATAATTTGTGTCTTTTAAAGAATATTCCCATTTAATCTAAGTTACATAGTTTGTTGCATACAGTTGTCTATAATATTTCCTTATAGTCTTTTTAATTATGAAATGTCAGTAGTCACGACTCCTCTTTCATTACTGATTTCAGTACTTTGGGTTATTTTTTTATGATTGTTCTAAGCTTTGTAATATACATCTTAACTTATAAAAATATTCTTAAGATTTATACTAACTTATTTCCAGTGAGATATAGAAATGTTTACTTCTATATAGCTCTGTTTCCTCTTCCTCGTGTTATTGTTTTTCATATTACATCTTATATGTTACAGACCTAAGATTACATTGCCATAATTATCACTTTATAGAATTATATGTCTTTTAAGGAAGCTGAGTGAAAAAAGGAAAGCAAGTATATTTTACAGAGTTGGTTATATTAATCTTCTTAATTACCATTTCTGGTTCTCTTTATTTGTTCTCAAGACTTTGATTCACCACTTACTGACATTTCCTTACTCTTATGGCTTTTTTCTCCCCACCTCCTTTTATTGTAAAATATGTTACATTAGTATATGTTAAGGGGCCAAAATACAGTCACACACACACAAACACACACACATACACAATTGGTTTTTAAATTGGATAACAGAAGAAAGGAGAAGAAATAAACAATTATATTTTATTTTTTACATAATCACTTTTATATGTGTTCATTGTTTTTTAATGTGTATTTGAATTACTGCTTTGGGTCACTTGCTTTCAACCTAAATAACTACCTTTACTATCTTTTTTATTTATTTTTTTATTTTCTGCTTTATAACAAAGTGAATCAGTTATACATATACATCTGTTCCCATATCCCTTCCCTCTTGCATCTCCCTCCCTCCCACCCTCCCTATCCCACCTCTCCAGGTGGTCACCGAGCTGATCTCCCTGTGCTATGCGGCTGCTTCCCACTAGCTATCTACCTTACGTTTGGTAGTGTATATATGTCCATGCCTCTCTCTCTCTTTGTCACAGCTTACCCTTCCCCCTCCCCATATCCTCAAGTCCATTCTCAAGTAGGTCTGTGTCTTTATTCCTGTTTTACCCCTAGGTTCTTCATGACATATTTTTTTCTTAGATTCCATATATATGTGTTAGCATACAGTATTTGTCTTTCTCTTTCTGACTTACTTCACTCTGTATGACAGACTCTAGGTCTATCCACCTCATTATAAACAGCTCAATTTCATTTCTTTTTATGGCTGAGTAATATTCCATTGTATATATGTGCCATATCTTCTTTATCCATTCATTGGATGATGGACACTTAGGTTGTTTCCATCTCTGGGCTATTGTAAATAGAGCTGCAGTGAACATTTTGGTACATGACTCTTTTTGAATTATGGTTTTCTCAGGGTATATGCCCAGTAGAGGGATTGCTGGGTCGTATGGTAGTTCTATTTGTAGTTTTTTAAGGAACCTCCATACTGTTCTCCATAGTGGCTGTACCAATTCACATTCCCACCAGCAGTGCAAGAGGGTTCCCTTTTCTCCACACCCTCTCCAGCATTTATTGTTTCTAGATTTTTTATGATGTCCATTCTAACTGATGTGAGGTGATATCTCACTGTACTTTTGATTTGCATTTCTCTAATCATTAATGATGTTGCGTATTCTTTCATGTGTTTGTTGGCAGTCTGTATATCTTCTTTGGAGAAATGTCTATTTAGGTCTTCTGACCATTTTTTGATCGGGTTGTTTGTTTTTTTGCTATTGAGCTGCATGGGCTGCTTATAAATTTTGGAGATTAATCCTTTGTCCGTTGTTTCATTTGCAAATATTTTCTCCCATTCTGAGGGTTGTCCTTTACCAACTCTTGTAAAATGGGTCTGCTAGCAATGAATTCTCTCAATTTTTGTTTATATGAAATGTCTTTATTTCACCTTTAGTTTTGAAGTATTGTTTTGCTGTATGTAAGATTCTTGCTTGGCAAGTTTTAGCACTTTAAATATATTTGCCTTCAGTCTTCTGGCTTCCATTTTTTCTGATGAACTATCAACAGTTAATCTCTTTGGTGGCCCTCTTGTACATGGAGAAAAGTTTTTTCTCTTGCAGCTTTCAAGATATGTTCTTTTTCTTTGGCTCTCAACATTTTGACTATGGTGTGTTTGGGTATGGATCTCTTTAAGTTTATTTTACTTTGAATTTATCAATGGTGTCTCACATTTCTATAAAACTCTTTTCATTTTTCTTCATTTTTTCTGTCTCTTCTTCAGATTGCATAAACTCTATCAATCTCTCTTCATGTATATTTATACTTCTGCTAGTTCAAATTTACTGTTGATCCCCACTAGTGAAAATTTCATTTCTTTTATTTTACTTTTACCTTCAGAATTGTAATTTCTAGTTTTTAATTGGTAGTCTCTACTTGATGGAGTATTGTCATCATTCCTTCTTTTACTTCTTTAAGTATGGCTTCCTTTAGTTATTCAAACATACTTGAAATAGCTGATTTAAAATCTCTCTTTGCTAAGTTCAACATCTGTGTCTTCTCAAAAGAAGTTTCCATTGCTTGCTTTTTTTTCCCCTTGAGTGTGTCACTCTTTCTGTTTCTTTGTATGTCTCATGGTTTTTTGTTGAAAACTGGATATTTAGATGATTGATTTCAGCAACTCTGTAGCAGTGACCAAATCTTGTTGTTTGCTTAATTTTTTTTTTTTTTTTAGTGACTGGACTGTATCATTTCAATGAAGTCTATTTCCCCTACAATATGCAGCCTCTGGTGTTGCTCTTTGAGGAGCTCAGCCTTGGGTATCACAGTCACCTTAGGATAATAGTGGTTTTATCAGGGATCTCTTTGTCTCTTTCACTTATCTCTCTGTTAAGCTATCTGCCCCGTTGATATTACACCCAAATGTTAGCCACCAGGAATTGCTAGCTTCTTGCTATATATTGTTTCCGAAAATGCCCTGGAACATGAGTTGCTCCATACTGATCCAATTAAATTTCGACTCCTTTGGAGGGGTAGTCTTTTGGGCCAGTGTTTGAGGCTTTCACTAACCCCAGGAAGACTTTTCTTAGCTGTCTCTTTCCCTGGTACTTGCTATTAAACTTCTAGCTAAGCTAAATTTTAGATTTTTGTTCTCATGGAGCTACCAGCCTCCTTTTCATTGTTTACTGCCCAGATAGCTATTGTTTTCAACAGCACTCTTAAGCTTGAACTTTCCCATTTTCTGTTCCCCCAAATCAGTTACCTTTGGGTTATCTTCTGAACTCACTGTTCTTATGTATTACCTTTTGTCTTAGGTAAATCCTCTGTGCCACTGCTCCAGAGCTTTAGGCAGGACAAGTGACCTTCTACTCTCAGAGAGACACTTCTGCTTTATAAAGAGCACTAGACAGGGGCTATAACCATGGGTCTTCTATGCTTGCCTCATCTGGTTTGGAACCTCTCTTCCTTATAAGAACACTGGGATGAGGAAGATCAGAGGTCAGTATTCTCAGCCTGACATAACTGGGGTATAGCTTGCACCATATGTGTGGAGGCTGGGTAAAACAAGGGAGCCCAAGACCTTTCAGCTGCTCCTTCCTGGGCTAGAGCTTCTGAAAGCCAGATCTGAGAGGGATGAGAAATGTTATAAGCTTACGCCGTCTGTGAAGATACTGCTTTAGACTGATATAAGGGGAAAGAGACATCTGTGTTCTTGGCTGCACCTGTCCCATTTAGAGCTTCTGTAACACTGAGCTGGGGGTGTTTAAAAGGAGCAGGCCATTGGTCAAATTTCTAATAAGCTCTCACTGTTCTTATCAAGATTTGGTAAAACTTACTGAATGAATGTTTATTTGCTGTATGTCCTTAGAATAATTTCCAGCAACTTTAATTGGTTGCTTGTTTGTTTCTAATTTTCACCAGTTACGGTTGTTTGACTAGGGTAAGGGTCCATGGACGCCATACATCATTAATCCAAAGGTCATTTTATTTTCTTTAACTTCTTAAATACATACTCCACAGAATGTAGTCTGTAATTATATATGTTTTAGGTTGGTTGTTTACTTTATCCATTAATCATAGTTCTGTCAACTGAAAAAAATGCACAACCTAAAAGTTGAGAGTTATGTTTTTTTTCGGTGAACATTCTAAAGACTTCAATACTGGGAAACAGCATCTCAGATAACTCCGAGAAACTGCTCCAAAGAGGCAAAGGAGGAGCTGGGGTATATAGGAGTTTTTGCAACAAAAGACCAGGTAGTCCAAACATCAAAAGATTACTGTTAATAAAAGAAAACCAGATATCTCATGTTAAGGAACTTTGCACTTTTCTATGTATGGGAATATGCAAGAGTCTGGGCTCACTGAAATCATTCCTTTGATATGCACCTCAGCTACCTGGGCTCAGTATCCTGAGTTTCCTCATGGTGCACCATCAGGTGTGGCTGTAGTGGCTGATGGCTTGATGGCTGCAACATCCCTTGTGTACTGATCAGGTGGAATTTTTAGCCCAAAGTTCCTACCTTGACAAAAATGTAGGTATTCTCTTACTACCTCTTCTGTCAAATTAATACAATAGCTGTTTACTGAGTGACTACTCTGTGCTGAGCTTAGAGAGTGGGAGCGAGCAGAAGGATGCAGTGATGAGTCAAACCTAGCCCCTACCTTCTGAGATATAAAAGTGAACAAGTATGGATATGACTTTAAAACAAGGCAGAGAATGAGCAGTGCCACAAGAAAGGCATAAGCAAAATTCCTCTGGAAGCACTATAGCTTTTTTCCTTTTTATTTATTTATTGGTAGGGAGAAGGTCTCTGCATTATTTAATATTTTGATTCCAAAAGGTGGCATTTAATCTTGCCCTTGATGGATGGGCAAGGTTCTGATAGGTGAAGATGTGAGATGGGTCATTCTAAGCAGAGAAAAATGAGCCCAGTTATGAATATATTAGACAGAAAAATATGCACCTTCAGTATCTAAATTAGGCAGGTTAGAAGAAAGGGCCTAGGCCAAGTTATGAAGGGCCTTGAAAACCAGGCTGTGGAGTTGGGATTTCATTTTGAGACAGTGGGGCATTAAAACAGGTTTTGAACAGGACAGTGAAGATGAGTTAAGGAAGAGAAGGTGCCTGATTGCAGAATGAAGGATGGATTTTCAGGAGTGAGATTGTAAGCAAGGAGACCAGTGAGAAAGGAAGCTATTGCTACCTTCTAAGGAAGAAGTGACAAGGGCCTGTTCTTCGGCAGTGATAAACAGGGAAAAAAAGGTGAAGAACTCAAGTGATCTTTAGGAAGTGGGCACTAGAGGTTTTGGAAACTGACTAGATGACTCATTTGTAAACATGGAGTAATGGTTCAAATTTCAGGTTTTTCTGAGCGATAATAGAGATGTCCACAGCTTAAAATGGTTAAGAGTCGGGCCTCCCTGGTGGCGCAGTGGTTGAGAGTCCGCCTGCCGATGCAGGGGATACGGGTTCGTGCCCCGGTCTGGGAGGATCCCATATGCCGCGGAGCGGCTGGGCCTGTGAGCTGTGGCCGCTGGGCCTGCGCGTCCGGAGCCTGTGCTCCGCAACGGGAGAGGCCACAACAGTGAGAGGCCCGCATACCATAAAAAGAAAAAAAAAAAAAAAAAATGGTTAAGAGTCTATTGATGCTGGACTGTTGACTTAAGTACCACTTAGCCTGTATATACTTGGCACTTCCTGGGAGGGTTCCAAGATTGCAGTGATGTGTGTCTAGTCATGACCCTTTGTGTGGCATAAAGAGGTGCATAATTATGTAAGGCTTAGCTCCTGCTTTTAGGAAACTTAGAGTTTTGGAGAAAGAAGCTTATAAAGCAGTTCAAAAACTTAAGACTAGCCATTTTCCCCTTACTCCAGGGTATAGCAATAAAATGGTCATAGTGAAATGCTTCACAAATACTTGCTAAATTGAATATAATCTGAATATAATATTCAGTATGGGCTCACGAAAAATATGGGTCAGTAGATTAAAGAAGCCAGAGAAAGCTTCCTGGAGGAGGTAAGGTTTAAACATAGCTTTGAACAGACATAGAATCCAGGTAGGCCTAGTAGAGGGCAGAAGTGATACAGTAGGGTTGGAACTAGGGAGGAGAAAGGGGGCTTGTATGAGCAAAGACTAGGATTAGGTATATAAATCCAGAGAGATGTCATGCCTTGCTAGAGTAGATATTGTGGTGGAATTAGGGGGCAGGATAGTGTAAAGATGAGAATGAGATCATTGTTAACATGGCAAATGATATCTCATTAATTCATTCACTCAACCACTCAACAAATATCACTTAACCACTCTACAAATAATCACTGAACACCTACTATGCATTAGGCATTGTACTAGATATGTATGAGACCACCTGAAGAAGAAGAAAGCCAATAGAAAGAAAGCCAGAGAGGATCCTTGATGGACTAGGGTGCCAGATTTTGATATCTGGACATGGGCAACCAGAAGAAGGGAAGGGGAATGACTGCCCATGAGGATGATGAGTCAAATTCGTAGATCTCAGAATCCTCCTATTGCCCATCTGTCACTTGGAGATATACTGGTGGCTTTAATCTAAACCCCTCATGGTCTCGGTAATCCTTTAGTGAAGTCAGGGAGAACAAAGCCACTACAAACCAGCTCCTCCCATGGGCTAGCCAAAATATATGAGCACCCTGGGGAGGATTAAAGGGGTCAGGGAGAACTTCCTGGTAAGGACAGGGAGGATGGCAACATCTATTCTCAATTGACCAGCAAACCTAATTGAGTACCTGCTACTTACCTAGCCCTGGGCAAGGATTATGGCGGGCTTGCCAGTGAAGTCAAATGGTAGTAACACTAGTCTATCTTTTTTTTTTTTTTTTTTCCGGTATGCGGGCCTCTCACTGTTGTGGCCTCTCCCGTTGCGGAGGCTCAGCGGCCATGGCTCACGGGCCTAGCCGCTCCACGGCATGTGGGATCTTCCCGGACCGGGGCACAAACCTGTGTCCCTTGCATCGGCAGGCAGACTCTCAATCACTGCGCCACCAGGGAAGCCCACACTAGTCTATCTTATTTTCTGTATCTTTAGTTGGAATTGAACACTTACAAAAAAGAAACAGTTGATTGGCAGTATGAAGCAGCATATGATTAAGAGATAAAAGAGTAGTGCAGACTGTAAGATCTGTAGACATTCAGTGCAGCAAGAGATATATCAGTGATAGATGGAAACACCTGGAAAAGAGAAGATGGGATGTGAGGCCAGGCAAGGTTTTTTTTTTTTTTGACATCTTTACTGGAGTATAATTGCTTTACATTGTTGTGTTAGTTTCTGCTGTATAACAGTGAATCAGATACACATGTACATATATCACCAAATTCCCTCCCTCTTGTGTCTCCCTCCTACCCACTCTATCCCACCCTTATAGGTGGTCACAAAGCACGGAGCTGATCTTCTTGTGCTATGCAGCTGCTTCCCACTAGCTGTCTATTTTACATTTAGTAGTGTATATATGTCCATGCCACTCTCTCACTTCATCCCAGCTTAGCCTTCTCCGCCTCCCTATGGCCTCAAGTCCATTCCCTATGTCTGTCTTTATTCCTGTCCTGCCCCTAGGTTCTTCAGAACCTTTTTTTTAAGATTCCATCTATCTATCTATCTATCTATCTATCTATCTATCTATCTATTTATGTATATATATGTGTGTGTGTGTGTGTGTGTGTTAGCATACTGTATTTGTTTTTCCCTTTCTGACTTATTTCACTTGTATGACAGATTCTAGGTCCATTCACCTCACTACAAATAACTCAATTTCATTTATTTTTATGGCTAATATTCCATTGTATATATGTGCCACATCTTCTTTATCCATTCATTTGTCAGTGGACACTTAGGTTGCTTCCATGTCCTGGCTCTTGTAAATAGTGCTGCAATGAACATTGTATTAACATGACTCTTTTTGAATTATGGTTTTCTCAGGGTATATACCCAGTAGTGGGATTGCTGGGCCATATGGTAGTTCTATTTTTAGTTTTTTAAGGAACCTCCATACTGTTCTCCATAGTGGCTGTATCAATTTACATTTCCACCAACAGAGGCCAGGCAAGGTTTGAGGATTAGTGGAGAGAAAGAAGAAGGAGGCATGCTGAACAAGACCCTGGAGGTGGAATGATCACGTGAGGAACAAAAGGGAAACGACAAGCAGAAAGAAGTGAAATCTTAGATACCAGTAAGAATGAAAACAAAAACAGTAAATTGATTTCAGAAGAGTCTTGAATGCCAAGTCAAAAATTTTAGATTTTCACACAAAGCAGTGAGGAGTGCTTTGACTGTTCAGTGCTAGGCTCCTTGGCAGTCCTCATGCTAGGGGCATTCCAGGCACCTTATGCTGGCTGTAATTCTTAGATATCCCAGTTTTTTTTCTTGTCATTTTGAATATCCTCTGGGGTGATCATCTGCACTAGTGTGCTCAGGATGGCGGGATGTCTTGGGATATGGGACTTTCACTGCTAAAACTGAAAAATTATCCTGCAAAATGAAATGAGTTGGTCATCCTGATACTCTATCTCTCCCATTTTATTTTTCTTTTCTTGCCTTCTCCTGTGGATTCTTTCTTTACTGTCCCATTTCTATCCCAGACATACCCTGCCTGTGATCCTCACACCTTCAGTTTCTCTCTTTTCTTTATTCCAGACAGCTTCTTACAACTGTGTAGCCCCCAAAAGATACCTAAGACTCTGGAATTTGTATATCACGTAAGTGGAGACATAGGGAAAAAGAGAAGAGACACAAGAAACCTACACAATCAAGGCCTGAAGTCAGGATCAGTTCCAGTTTCAGCATTTACTCAGGAAGCATTAACATAGCCCTTAGGAGTTCATTTGGACAACCTCAAGAGATGGTGAAGGATGCAACTTCAGTATGACACTTTCCCAGCATCCATTGCAAACTGATTCCATTTAATGCATTTCAGTATTAACTGTTTGAGTGGTCCCTTGGCATTGTTTATTTGTGTTTAATGTTCACATACATGCATAAATGATACATCAATACCCATCTACTGGTCCTCTAGGAAGATGGTTGAAGATTAAGATGCAGAGATCACCTTCCGCCCCACAGATACATCAGAAATACATCTACACGTGGAACAGCTCCTATAGAACACACACTGATTGCTGGGAGAAAACGTCAGACCTCCCAAAAGGCAAGAAACTCCCTACATACCTGGGTAGGGCAAAAGAGAAAAGAAAAATGAGAGACAAAATAATAGGGATGGGACTGGAACCAGTAGGAGGGAGCTGTGAAGGAGGAAATGTTTCCACACACTAGGAAACCCCTTCAAGGGCAGAGATGGAAGGTGGCAGAGGGGTGAAGCTTCGGAGCCGCAGAGGAGAGCACAGCAACAGGGGTGCGGAGGGCAAAGTGGAGAGTTTCTCACACAGATGATCAGTGCTGACCAGAACTCACCAGCCTGAGAGGCTTGTCTGCTCACCTGCCAGGGCAGGCAGGATCTGTGAGCTGAGACTCATGCTTTGGTCAGATCGCAGGGAGAGGACTGGCATCGTGAACACAGCCAGAAGGGGTTAGTGCACCATGGCTTGCAAGGAGGGAGTCCGGGAAAAAGTCTGGACCTGCGGAAGAGGTAAGAGATGTTTTCTTACCACTTTGTTTCCTGGTGCACGAGGAGAGGGGATCAAGAGTGCTGCTTAAAGGAGTTCCAGAGATGAGCTCAAGCCACAGCTAACAGTGCGAACCCCAGAGAAGGGCATGAGACGCTAAGGCTGCCGCTGCCACCACCAAGAAGCCTGTGTGTGAGTACAGGTCACTATCCACACCTCTCCTCCTGGGAACCTGTGCAGCCCGACATTGCCAGGGTCCCATGATCCAGGGACAACTTCCCCGGGAGAATGCACGGTGTGCCTCAGGCTGGTGCAATGAATGTCACACCAGCCTCTGCTGTCACAGGCTCACCCTGTACCCCTCCCTCCCCCTGGCCTGAGTGAGCCACAGCCCCCAAATCAGCTGCTTCTTTAACCCCGTCCTGTCTGAGTGAAGAAAAGATGCCCTCAGGCCACCTACACACAGTGGTGAGGCCAAATCCAAAGCTGAACCCTGGGAGCTGTGTGAACAAAGAAGAGAAAACGAAATTTCTCCCAGCAGCCTCAGGAACAGCGGATTGAATCTCTACAATCAACTTGCTGTACCCTGCATCTGGGGAATACCTGAATAGACAATGAATCATCCCAAATTGAGCAGGTGGACTTTGAGAGCAAGATATATTATTTTTCCCCTTTTCCTCTTTTTGTGAGTGTGTATGTTTATGCTACTGTGTGAGATTTTGTCTGTACAGCTTTGCTTTCACCATTTGTCCGAGGGTTTTGTCCATGCTTTTTTTTTTTTTGTACTTTAAAAAAATGGCTTAATAATTATTTTTTATTTTAATAAGTTTATTTTATCTTACTTTATTTTATTTCATTTTATCCTCTTCCTTTCTTTCTTTCTTTTCCTTCTTTCTTTCTTTTTTTCCACTTTTTCTCCCTTTTATTCTAAGCCGTGTGCATGAAAGGCTCTTGCTGCTCCAGCCAGCAGTCAGTGCTGTGCCTCTGAGGTGGGAGAGCCAACTTCAGGACACTGGTCCACAAGAGACCTCCCAGCTCCACGTAATATCAAACTGTGAGTATCTCCCAGAGATGTCCATCTCAAAGACAAGACCCAGCTTCACTCAACGACCAACAAGCTACAGTGCTGGACACCCAATGCCAAACAACTAGCAAGACAGGAACACAACCCTACCTACAACAGCAACCTACACAGCAGAGAGGCTGCCTAAAGTCATAATAAGGCCACACACCCCAAAACACACCAACAGACGTGGACCTGTGAAGCAGAAAGACAAGATGCAGGCTCATCCAACAGAACACAGGCACTAGTCCCCTCCACCAGGAAGCGTACACAACCCACTGAACCAACCTTAGCCAACGGGGGCAGACAACAAAAACAATGGGAAGTATGAACCTTCAGCCTGCAAAAAGGTGACCACAAAAACAGTAAGATAAGCAAAATGAGAAGACAGAAAAACACAGCAGATAAAGGAGCAAGGTAAAAACCCACCAGACCTAACAAATGAAGAGGAAATAGACAGCTAAACATTATACTACTTAATAACCAAGTGATCACTGAAGAAATCTAAGAGGAAATCAAAAAATACCTAGAAACAAATGACAATGGTGACACGAAGACCCAAAGCCTATGGGATGCAGCAAAAGCAGTTCTAAGAGGGAAGATTATATCAATAAAATCCTAACATAAGGAACAGGAAACAACTCAAATAAACAACCTAATATTTCACCTAAAGCAGTTAGAGAAAGAAGAACAAACCCCCCCAAAGTTAGCAGAAGGAAATAAATCATAAAGATCAGATCAGAAATAAATGAAAAGGAAATTGAGGAAACGGTAGCAAAGTGGAATAAAAATAAAAGGTGGTTCTTTGAGAAGATAAATAAAATTGATAAACCATTAGCCAGCCTCATCAAGAAAAAAACGGAGAAGACACAATTCAATAGAATTAGAAATGAAAAGGGAGAAGTAAAAACTGACACTGCAGAAATACAAAGGATCATGAGAGATTACTACAAGAAAATCTATGTCAATAAAATGGACAACCTGGAAGAAATGGACAAATTCTTAGACATGCACAACCTGCCAAGATGGAACCAGTAAGAAATAGAAAATATGAACAGAGCAATTACAAGCACTGAAATTGAAACTGTGATTAAAAATTTTCCAACAAACGGAATCCCATGGCCAGATGGCTTCACTGGCGAATTCTAACAAACATTTAGAGAAGAGCTAACACCTATCCTTCTCAAACTGTTCCAAAATATAGCAGAACGAGGAACATTCCCATTTGATTCTACGAGGCCTCTATCACCCTAATACCAAAACCAGCCAAAGATGTCACAAAGAAAGAATACTACAGGCCAGTATAACTGACGAACATAGATGCAAAATTCCTCAACAGAATACTAGCAAACAGAATCCAGAAGCACATTAAAAGGATCATGCACCATGATGAAGTGTGGTTTATTCCAGGAATGCAGGGATTCGTAAATATATGCAAATCAATCAATGTGATACACCATATTAACAAATTGAAGGAGAAAAACTATATGATCATCACAATAGATGCAGAGAAAGCTTTCAACAATATTCAACACCCATTTATGGTAAAAACCCTGCAGAATGTAGGCATACAGGGAACTTTCCTCAACATAATGAAGGCCATATATGACAAACCCAGAGCCAATATCTTCCTCAATCGTGAAAAACTGAAACAATTTCCACTAAGATCAGGAAGAAGACAAGGTTGCCCACTCTCACCACTCTTATTCAAAATAGTTTTGGAAGTTTTATCCACAGCCATCAGAGAAGAAACAGACATAAAAGGAATCCAAATCGGAAAAGAAGAAGTAAAGCTGTCACTGTTTGCAGATGATATGATACTATACATAGGGAATCCTAAAGATGCTACCAGAAAACTACTAGAGCTAATCAATGAATTTGATAAAGTAGCAGGATACAAAATTAATGCACAGAAATCTCTGGCATTCCTACATACTAATGATGAAAAATCGGAAAGTGAAATCAAGAAAACACTCCCATTTACCACTGCAAAAAAAAGAATAAAATATCTAGGAATAAACCTACCTAAGGAGACAAAAGACCTGTATGCAGAAAATAGACTCTGATGAAAGAAATTAAAGATGATACAAATAGAGGGAGAGATATACCATGTTCCTGGATTGAAAGAATCAACATTGTGAAAATGACTCTACTACCCAAAGCAACCTACAGAGTCAATGCAATCCCTATCAAACTACCACTGGCATTTTTCACAGAACTAGAACAAAAAATTTCACAATTTGTACAGATACACAAAAGACACCGAATAGCAAAAGCAATCTTGAGAATGAAAAATGGAGCTGGAGGAATCAGGCTCCCCGAGTTCGGACTATACTACAAAGCTACAGTAATCAAGACAGTATGGTACTGGCACAAAAACAGGAATATAGATCAATGGAACAGGATAGAAAGCACAGAGATAAATCCACGTACATATGGTCACTTTATCTTCCATAAAGGAGGCCAGAATATACAGTGGAGAAAAGACAGCCTCTTTAGTAAGTGGTGCTGGGAAAACTGGACAGGTACATGTAAAAGTATGAGACTAGAACACTCCCTAACACCATACACAAAAATAAGCTCAAAATGGATTAATGACCTAAATGGAAGGCCAGACACTCTCAAACTCTCAGATGAAAACATAGGCAGAACACTCTATGACATAAATCACAGAAAGATCCTTTTTGACCTACCTTTTAGAAAAATGGAAATAAAAACCAAACTAAACCAATGGGACGTAATGAAACTTAAAACCTTTTTTTTTGCACAGCAAAGGGAACCTTAAACAAGACCAAAAGACAAGCCTTAGAATGGGAGAAAATATTTGCAAATGAAGCAATTGGCAAAGGATTAATCTCCAAAATTTACAAGCAGCTCATGCAGCTCATTAACCAAAAAACAAAAAATCCAATCCAAAATTGGGCCGAAGAGCTAAACTGACATTTCTCCAAAGAAGAAGTACAGATTGCCAACAAACACTTGAAAGAATGCTCAACATCATTAATCATTAGAGAAATGCAAATCAAAACGACAGTGAGATATTATCTCACACCGGGCAGAATGGTCATCATCAAAAATTCTAGAAACAATAAATGCTGGAGAGGGTGTGAAGAAAAGGGAACACTCTTGCACTGCCTGTGAGAATGTAAATTGATACAGCCACTGTGGAGAACAGTATGGAGGTTCCTTAAAAAACTACAAGTAGAACTACCATACATCCCAGAAATCACACTACTGGGCATATACGCTTAGAAAACCATAATTCAAAAAGAGTCATGTACCAAAATGTTTATTGCAGCTCTATTTACAGTATCCAGGAGATGGAAGCAATGTAAGTGTCCATCATCAGATGAATGGATAAAGAAGATGTGGCACATATATACAATGGAATATTACTCAGCCATAAAAGAAACGAAATTGAGTTATTTGTAGTGAGTTGGATCAACTTAGAGTCTGTCATACAGAGTGAAGCAAGTCAGAAAGAGAAAATCAAATACGGTATGCTAACACATATATATATATATATGGAATCTAAGAAAAAAAATGTCATGAGGAACCTAGGGGAAAGACGGGAATAAAGACACAGTCCTACTAGAGAATGGACTTGAGGATATGGAGAGGGGAAGGGTAAGCTGTGACAAAGTGGGAGTGTGGCATCGACATATATACACTACCAAACATAAAATAGATAGCTAGTGGGAAGCAGCCTCATAGCACAGGGATATCAGCTCGTTCGTTTGTGACCACCTGGAGGGGTGGGATAGGGAGGGTGGGAGGGAGGGAGATGCAAGAGGGAAAAGATATGGGCACATATGTATATGTATAACTGATTCACTTTGTTATAAAGCAGAAACTAACACACCATTGTAAAGCAATTATACTCCAATAAAGATGTTAAAAAAATACCCATCTACCTCCACACTCACATCCTTAATTTCAATATGAAGGTAAACATAAATATGAACATATGCAGATGTTTTCTTTTCTCTGAGGTTAATAGAAGAGCATCTGAGAAAACAGCAGTTTAGGCATATTAATGAAATTAATTTGGTGACATTTCATCTTTATTAGGCATTTTTCTATAACCATGGCAAGGCCTGTCTTTTTTTGTCTTTTCAAACTCAATGGGAGGGAGCGAGGGAAGAAGAGGTAATTTTCTTTAGTTTCTTGGCCTGGGAGAAATAATTATTGAGAGCTGACTTATGCATATTAAATAAAAGCAATCTAATTATGAAGTCCCCGTTTTTTGGTGAACCAGAGAGGTGGAGTGATCAGAGAATAGATGAAAGCAAAACATGTATATTTGTGTGTGTGAGACTGAGGACAGGATTAGAAAATGTAGTTTGTTGAGAATCCTATGGATCCAGAAGAGAAACTGGGAAACTTACTGTGGACCAGTCTCATCTCAGAATCAATGTAAGACAGATCCCAATGAGTTCCTTCTTCCTCTGGTGTTGTGGGTTGGGGTGCTTGGGGAAAGCACATATTGGCCCAGAGACTGGAGTAGAGGAGGATGAGATAGAAAACAAACTTTTTTTCTTTTTTTTTAAATGTTGGGGGTAGGAGTTTATTTATTTGTTTATTTATTTATTTTTGCTGTGTTGGGTCTTCGTTTCTGTGCGAGGGCTTTCTCTAGTTGTGGCAAGCAGGGGCCACTCTTCATCGCAGTGCACGGGCCTCTCACTATCACGGCCTCTCCTGTTGTGGAGCACAGGCTCCAGACGCGCAGGCTCAGTAGCTGCGGCTCACGGGCCTAGTTGCTCCGCGGCATGTGGGATCCTCCCAGACCAGGGCTCGAACCCGTGTCCCCCGCATTAGCAGGCAGACTCTCAACCACTGTGCCACCAGGGAAGCCCCGAAAACAAACTTTTATGGGAGTCAACGAGAAAATCACTGAAGTGAAGAAGGACTCTTAGACTGGAGGTTTGATAAAGACCTCTAGATTCAGGAGTCTTGAATTGAGAAGGAAAAGATCTGTTCACCTCTTGTTAAGCACCATAGAATCACCTCTTCATGTCCTAGTTCTCTATGGAGTTGCATTTGGGTGTGTATGTGGAAGACTTAATTTGCTGTATGATCCTGGACTAATCACTTAACTTCTTTGAACTTCCATTTTCCTGTCAACTAAAATGAGGTTGATAATGACTTCCTTCACAGGGCTCTGTGGGCTTTAACTTAGGATAAATATGAACTGAGTAGGACTATACAAATATGAAGAATCTATCTTTCCCCTATTGGAGGGTAGTTTGAAGGTTGAACCTGGATCTTTTTTATCTTTGTTTCCCCATAACATCTAGAACGATGCCATACACAACTGAATGAGTAGCCTGCTAAACTGCATATGGTTAGAATCTATATTGCTCTGTCTTAATTGTAATTCTAGAATTTCATGGCCTCATAGGGACTCTAAAATTCTTGTAGTCCAGCTTTCTCACACTCTTTATTAAGAAATCCTCTTTAATCTTAGCATCTATCTTCTGCTTCAATATTTGCGTAATTTATAACATGTAAATATGTTGATTTAACCCAGCCTTGAATAAAAAGACCAACAGATTTATTCTGAAAAACAGAAAGTAAACAACACAAAACAATCCTACCCTCCCTACAAATTTATTCAGACTAACATGCTTAAGAGTGCAGGAATCATGTTTGATTACCAGAGCCCCTGGGTAGGATTTTTTGCGTAATCAGGTTGATGTTACCTGCTGCCTATGTAAGTGTGATAAAGGCCATCAAATTACCTAACTAAGTGCTTCTTTGTCTCTGATGGTTAAGAGGGACAAAATGGACTTGAAGTTAGCAAACCTTATGTTCTAATGAACTCAAGCTTCTATGTAAAAATGAAAACATAATAAAAAAGGATGAGTAATACAAAAGCTTTCCTCATCCAAGCATAACTGCAGGACCATGATAGGAAAATGCAGACTTCTTAGCTAACCTGAGAAAGTTAGGTCAGCCAAGCCAAAAAGCTATGGGGTTTAAGACAGAGGAGCTAGACTCATTGCAAGACCAGGTAATGGATGATTCATTAACGCACCCTAGGCTAGAAGTCCTTGCTCCAAGGTTACTTACCTCCTCCACATATACAACTAGAGAACATATGACTATGCCTTATTGGTAAAGGGAACTGGAACATATGGGATGAGGGCTTCATTCCTCTGGCTGCAGACACTAGAGAAATCTTCCAGACTTGTGATGATTGCATGGTCTGCCAGGGACCCTTCTGAGGATAATTCTGATGTGTCTGATGTGCTGTTAATTCATACAAACTCATCTAGTAATCATTCAGTAGATACCAATTTTCGATAAGATATTGTGCTGTACACAAGATCTAACTGGGTAAAGTCTGAATTATAGAGTAGTTAAAAAAATGCTGTTTTATTACTTGTACAAGTACCCAGTGTCTAAAAGCTACTACAAATAAAGTCTCTTATGGAATCTGCCTAAATGAGTGGATAAGAATGGATTTTAATTAGTATACCAATTGTTTATAACTGAGTTCTTCCAAAATGCTTGAAAACAATTCTCTTTAGTCCTTTAATTTTCTCCCCACAATATGGTGTACATTATCATTTTTCTTAGCAACTACTTTAATATAAGATGGAGAAAAATTATCAGCCAGTCCCCATGTGAAATATCACTCAGGCTGGATGAGTGAGGTATAAATTAATGACTTTTACCATACAGACAACAGCCAACTGGAGTAGAGGAGAATGACCTGGAATAACAGCAAATCATTTTCTTTGGTTTGAAAGTGTATTTTGACTTAGTGGAGTAACTGACTAACTGTGGTTGATTTTTGGAAGTGGCATGTATGTTAAAGCATGGAGAGGAGTCAGAGCAGGATTAAAACTTCACTATCAAATTGACAAAGTAAATGATGCATGTGGGTAAATGAGTGTGCTAATATTTCCAACTCTGCCTGCAATACTGTTTTCAGTTTTATATATTTACATTCTGAGTTCTCAAAGTCAAGGTGCAAGAAAGAGGCCCTTAGGTGCATTCCTGCTTAACTGTATCTTCACCTCTCCTATTGTTCCTACCTAGCTATCACAGGGAGCATGGGCTATAGGATTAGACTAAGCAGGGTACAAGTTTCAGCTCCTCCAAAGTGTGAAGTATAGAAATGCCTTAACCTCTCAGAGCCTTGATTTCCTCACCTGGAAAATAGAATTATCCTTTTCCTCAGAGAATTATTGGGAGGATCAAATGAGTAGTGTTGAAAATAAATAGTATAGAAAATTATTGTGCACAGTGTAATGCATCATATCTACATTATGATCTCTATGCTATTCATTGTTCTGTAGCTTTTCTGTAAAGACCTATAACATCTGGACCTATTCTGATTGTCACTACCATAACTTACCTTATATTGCTTTTTTGCCACATCTGCTTTTTTGCTTCAAAAGTGGCAGCTGGCTCTTTTTCAGTACTAAATAGAGCCACGTGTATCATTTATCCCTCTCCCACCCAATATATGTACACTTTTGTGGGTGCCTTCTAGAGACATGCTGCCTTCTACAATAGAGTATTAACTTTCTGGGTCTGGGAATTTGGTAACAGGGAACCCTTCAAGTATTTCCCAAGATCCATACCTACCTCCTCAACCTGTAAGGAGAGCAGGTCTTGGTCAAGGAAAGTGAACCAGCTTCCCAACCAGGCTTCTGCTGCCAGGGCCACAAAAGTCTTATCAATTATATTTGAATCACTTAGTCTTTGCTAATTACAGACTAAGTAGCCCATAAGCTCAGATCAGTGGACCTTGGCAATATATTTTGTTGCCAATGGTACAAAGTGAGCTCCAAGGGTTATTTCAGAATATGATTATCTTGGTCTACCATTATCACTGGACTCTTTGTAGAAAACTCGAGGAGTAACCAAAATTATCACATAGTGAAATGGCAGGGCCTGGGTTTTTAAAAGAGGAACTTGGGACTTGGATAAGTCAGTATTGAAAAAGTGATTCACCTTCTTAGGAAGGGATCTTTTTGCTGGCTTATGGGAAAAAGGGGAGATCTTGGTAGAATATACTTTGTTTTTCCAAATACTGTGAAAGCATCAATAACTGTGTATGCTTCCTGACATATGTGCCGAAAAGTAGTATAAGATAGTAAGTAATCAAAAGGGTGGACATGGTGGCCAGGCTACCTGTGTTCAAATCTTTTCTCTACCTCTAATTAACTGTGCAACTTGGTGCTCACAGCTTAACGTCTCTGTGCTTCACTTTTCTAATTTATGAAATAAAAACAGCTAACATTTTTCATGCACCAGGAAGTAATCCAAACATTTTACAGGTATTGGTTGATTTAATTCTCCCAACAGCTATGTGAAGTATTATTATTATCATCTCCATTTTACAGATGGAGAAACTGAGACTAAAAGAGGCTACATGACTTGCCCAAGGTTGTATAGGTAGTAAGTGATAGAGCCAGGATTTGTAAGAAGCCGTGTCCTTAACCATCATATGGTACTGCCTCTCATAAGTGGTGATAATAATAGCAGTTTAATTCATAGAATTGATGTGAGGATTAAATGAATTTTTACTTTAAAAGCACTTAGAACAGTGTCTGTCACTAAAGAAGGTTTTCAGTGTTAGCTAGTAGTAGTAGTAGTAGTAGTAGTAGTAGTAGTAGTAGTAGTAGTAGTAGTAGTACTAGTATAGTGGTAGTAGTAGTAGTCGTCATCGTCATCATCATCGTCATTGCCATGGCATTTTATATTATATTGAGCCAGGATCATATTATATTAGAAGCACATTCATTCATTCAGAAATACTGGGTATTAACTGAATGCCAGACAGTGTGCCAAGTGCTGGTGTACTGTGGTGAACAAGACAGATAGTATATCTGCCCTGGGAATTACATTTCTCCTCAGTCCACCCTGTATGTCCCTGTCAGATGTGTTTCCAAACCAGCTCTTTGCTCAGTTGAATACATTCATAAGGCTTCCTCGAATCTGAACCCTTTCTCACATCAAGCCTGGCTTATTTACTCTTACCCCTTCCTTCCTCTCCTTTTCACTTTCCCTTATTTTCTCCTAGCACCCTATGTCCCTTCTCTTCAACTACACTTTTACTCTGACTTACTGTACAAAGAACAATGCCCTCAAGGTCCATTCATGTTGTCCTAAATGTCAAGATTTCCTTCTTTCATGGCTGATTAGTATTCCATTGTGTGTGTGTGTGTGTATGTGAGTGTGACATTTTCTTTTCCATTCACTTAGGTTGTTTCCATATCTTGGCTATTGTGAATAATAAAAATAATAATGCTGCAATGAACATGTGAGTGCACATATGTCTTTGAGATTCAGATTTCATTTCCTTTGGATATACCTCCAGAAATGCAATTGCTGGATCATGTGGTACTTCTATTCTTAATTTTCTGAGGAACTTCCAGACTGTTTTCTGTAGTGGCTTTACCAAGTTGCATTCCCACCAATAGTGTACAAGTGTTCCCTTTCCTCCACATCCTAGTGATCTCTTGTCTTTTTGATAATGGCCATTGTAACAGGTGTAAGGTTATATCTCATAGTGGTTTTGATTTTCATTTCCCTGATTATTAGTAACGTTGAGCATCTTTTCATGTACTTGAGGCCATTTGTATTTCTTCTTTGGAAAAATGTCTATTGAGGACTTCTGCCCATTTTTTCAATAAGATTGTTTTTTACTATCGAGTGTCATATGAGTTCCTTATACATTTCAGATATTAACACATTATCAAAGAGATGGTTTGCAGACATTTTCACCCATGCCATAAGTTGTCTTTTCCTTCTATTGATTGTTTTGCCGTGCAGAAGGTTTTTCTTTTGATGTAGTCTCACTTGTTGATTTTTACTTTTGCTGTTTGTGCTTTTCTATTCATATCCAAAAAAAAATCAACACTAAGACCAATGCCAAGAATGTTTTCCCTATGTTTACTTCTGAAAGTTTTAGAGTTTTAGGTCTTATGTTAAAATCTTTAATCCATTTTGAGTTGATTTTTGTATGTTGCATCATCCAATTGTATTCTGCTGGTAGACATCCACTTTTCCCAACATTTGTAAAAGAGATAATACTTTCCCCATTGTGTGTTCTTGACATCCTTGTCAATGACAAGTTGACTGTAAATGTGTGGATTTATTTCTGGGCTCTCTATTCTGTTCCATAGTTCTATATATGTGTTTTTATGCCAGTACCATACTGTTTTGATTACTGTAGCTTTGTAATATATTGAAGTCAGGAAGTTTGATGCCTTCAGCTGTCTCCTTTTTTCTCAAGATTGCTTTAGCTATTCAGGGTTTTTTGAGACCCCATACAAATTTTAGGACTGTATTTTCTATTTCTGTGAATAATACTCGGGATTTTGATGGGGGTTGCGTTGAATTGATAGATGGCTTTGGATAGTATGGGCATTTTAACAATATTAATTATTCCAACTAATGAACATGAGATATCTTTCCATTTCTCTGTGCCTTTAATATCTTTAGTCAGTGTCTTATAGTTTCTGGTGTGCTGATCTTTCACCTCCTTCATTAAATTTATTCATAAGTGTTTTATTACATTTTACACTATTGTAAATGGGATTGTTTTCTTTTTCGGATGTGACGTTATTGTATAGAAATGCAACAGGGTTTTGTATATTGATTTTGTATCTTGTAACTTTACTGAATTTATTTAATTTTTTTGTGTGTGTGGAGTCTTTCTACATATAAGATCATTTAATTTTCAGATAACTTCTTTCCAATTTGGCTATTTCTTATTTATTTATCTTACCTAATTGCTCTGGCTACTACTTCCAGTATTATGTTGAATAGGAGTGGTGAGAGTACCCTTATCTTTTTCCTTATTTTAGAGGAATAAAATGTCATCTTTTCACTTTTGAATGTCACATTAGCTATGGGTCTCACATATATAACTTTATTATGTTGTGGTATGTTTCTTAAATATTCAATTTTCTAAGAGATTTTATAATGACAGGGCATTAAATTTTATCAAATGCTTTATTCTCCATCTCTGAATAGGACCATATGCTTCTTATCCTTCATTCTATTAATATGGTACAATATACTGATTTGCATATTGATCCATCTTTGCATCCCAGAGATAAATTCCACTTGGTCATGGTGTATAATCTTTTAAATTTACTATTAAATTTGGTTCGCAAGTGTTCTTTTTTTAAAAATAAATTTACTTGTTTATTTATTAATTTTGGCTGTATTGGGTCTTCATTGCTGCATGTGGGCTTTCTCTAGCTGCAGCGTGCAGGGGCTAATCTTCATTGCAGTGTGCGGGCTTCTCATTGTGGTGGCTACTCTTGTTGCAGAGCATGGGCTCTAGGTGCACAGGCTACAGTAGTTGTGGCATGCAGGCTCAGTAGTTGTGGCTTGTGGGCTCTAGAGCATGGCCTCATTAGTTGTGGTGCACAGGCTTAGTTGCTCCATGGCATGTGGGATCTTCCCAGACCAGGACTTGTACCTGTGTCCCCTTCATTGGCAGGCAGATTCTTAAATACTGCAGCACCAGGGAAGTCTACAAGTGTTTTGTTGAGAAGTTTTTGCACCTATATTCATCAGGGTCACTGGTCTATTGTTTTCTTGATTAGTTGGTTTTGGTATTAGGGTAATACTGAACCTTGTGAAATGAGGTTCAAAACGTTCCTCTTCAATTTTTGGAAGAGTTTGAAAAGGATTAGCATTAATTCTTTAAATATTTGGTAGAATTCACTAGTGAGAACATCTGGTTCTGGGCTTTTCTTTGTTTTGGAGGTTTTTGATTACTGCTTTAATCTCCATAGTTATTGTGCTCATCAGCTTTTCTCTCTCTTTGTGATTTAGTCTTGAGAGGTTGTTTTCTTCTAGGAGGGTACCCATTTCTTCTAGGTTATCCAATTTGTTGTCATATAATTGTTCATAGTAGGCTCTTATGATTCTTTGTATTTCTGTGGCATCAGTTGCAATATCTCCTCTTTCATTAATAATTTGATTTGAATCTTCTCTTTTTTCATGGTTAGTCTAGTAAAGGTTTGTCAGTTAGGTTTATCTTTTCAGAAAAATAAACTCCTAGTTTTGTTGATCTTTTCTATTGTAATACTAATCCCTATGGCCTTTATTTCTGTTCTTACGTTTGTTATTTCCTTCCTTCTATTTTGGGGGCTTAGTTATTCTTATTTTTCTACTTCCTTGAGGTGAAAGTTATGTTGTTTAATAGAGATTTTTTTTAATGTAGGCATTTATCACTATAAAATTTCCTCTTAGAGAATGCTTTTGCTGTTCTTGTATTTTGGTATGTTGTGTATCCAATTTTGCTTGTCTCAAGATATTTTTTAGTTTTCTGTTTGATTTTTTTCTTTGACCCACTAGTTGCTTAGGAATGTGTTGTTTGATTCCCACATGTGTGTGTTTTTCAGTTTTATTCCTGTTATTGATTTCCAGTTTCATATTGTGGTTGGAAACAGTACTTGCTATGATTTGAATCTTCTTAAATTTTTTCAGACTCGTTTCATGGCTTAACATATGATCTAGCCTGGAAAATTATCCATGTGCAGTTGAGAAGAATGTGTATTCTGCTGCTATTGGATGGAATATTCTCTATATGTATGATAAGTTCATTTGGTCTAATATATTGTTTAAGTCTACTGTTTCTTTATTGATTGTTTGTCTTTATTGAGTTTTTTTTGGTCTGGATGATTTATCTGATTTATCTGTTGCTGAAAGTTGGGTATTGAAGTCCCCTACTGTTATTTAATTGCTTTTTCATACTGAAGTTCTGTTAATATTTGCTTTATATATTTAGTTGTACAAATATTATATATATATATATATATATTTACAATGGCTATATCCTCTTGATAATTATTATTATAATTACTTTCTTTGTCTTTTGTGACAGTTTTTATCTTAAAATCCACTTCGATGCAAATATAGTCTTTTTTTTCTTTTCTTTACCATTTGCTTACAGTATCCTTTCTGATACCTTCATTGTCAGCATATGTATATACTCAAACCTAAAGTAAGTCCCTTGTAGGCAGCATACTTTTGGATACTCTTTTAAAATACATTCAGCTTCTCCATGTATTTTGATTGGAGAATTTGATCCATTTATATTTAAAGTTATTATTTGTAGGAAAATAACTTATTATTGCCATTTTTTGTTATTATTTTGTTTCTCCCCCCCACCGTGTTCCTTTATTACTTAATAACATTTTGCAGTATTATGCTTTCTTTTCTCTTTATTTTTTGTTTGTTTATTAAATGTGTTTATCTTTTTGTTTAACACGGGGTTTACAAGGAAGACCTTATAGTTATAACATTCTCTTTAAGGTGATAATAATTAAATATCAATTGCATATAAAAATTATGCTTTTACTTCCACCTCCATACATTTTGGGTCATTGGTGCCCACATTTACATATTTCTATATTGTGCATACATTAACAAATTACATTACATTACATTAACAAATTATTTTACCTATTCAATGTTTTTTCCTTTAACTTTTCTCTAGAGTTAAATTTGATTTGCATATTGCAATTACAGCATTAGAGTATTCTGAATTTGACTATTTACTTACCTTTACCAATGAGTTTTACAATTTCTATATTTTTCATATTACTAATCAGTACACTTCTATTTCAACTTGAAGGACTCCTTTTAGCATTTCTTGTAAGGCAAGTGTAATGGTGATGAGCTCCTTCAATTTTTGTTTGTCTGGAAAGTCTTTATTTCTTCATTTCTAAAAGACAGCTACATCTGGTATAATATTCTTGGTTGATTTTATATATATATATATATATATGTATATTTTTTTAATCTTTCAATATTTTAAGTATATTATCTCACTCTCACCTGGCTTGCAAAGTTCTGCTGAGAAATCTGCTGATAGATTTATGGTGGTTCCCAAATATGTAAGTCACTTCTCTTGCAGCTTTCAAAATTCTCTTTTTCTTTGAGTTTTGACCATTGAACTAATATATTTTGGTGGACAACTCTTCAGGTTCAATCTATTTGACATTCTTTAACCTCATGAATTTGGATGTCCATGTCTCTCCCAAAGTGTGGGAAGTTTTCATTCATTACTTCTTTAGATATACTTTCTGTCCCTTTTTCTTTATATTCTCCTTCAGTGATTCCCATAATTGTATATTATTACTCTTCAAGGTGTCTCGTAAATTCCATAGCCTTTCTTCATTGTTTACAATTGTTTTTTTCTTATTGTTCATAGGATTGGGTAATTTCAAATGATGTCTTCAATGTACTGACTCTTTTTTCTGCTTTGATGAGTCTGTTATTGAAGTTCTCTATTGTTCTTGAGTTGAAGTGTATTCTTTCTTTTTTTTCTAATTTTCATTTTATATTGGATTATAGATGACTAACAATGATGTGTTAGTTTCAGGTGAAGAGCAAAGTGATTCAGTTAGATATATACATGTATCTATTCTTTTTCAAATTCTTTTCCCATTTAAGTTATTACAAAATAATGAGCAGAGTTCCCTGTGCTATACAGCAGGTCATTCTTGGTTATCTATTTTAAATATAGCAGTGTGTACATGTCAATCCCAAAATCCCTATCTATCCCTCCCCCCAACTCTTCCCTGCCATAAACATAAGTGTGTTCTCTAAGTCTGTGAGTCTGTTTCTGTTTTGTAAATAAGCTCAATTGTGTCACTTTTTTTAGGATTCTGCATATAAACAATATCACATGATATTTGTCTCTCTCTGTCTGACTTACTTGACTTAGGATGATAATCTCCAGGTCCATCCATATTGCTGGAAAGGGCATTATTTCATTCTTTTTAATGGCTGCATAATATTCCATTTTATATATAAGTACAACATTTTCCTTATGAATTCCTCTGTCAATGGACATTAAGGTTGTTTCCATGTCTTGTCTACTGTAGACAGTGCTGCAATGAACATTAGTGTGTATGTATCCATTCAAACCATGTTTTTCTCTGCATATATGCCCAAGAGTGGGATTCCTGGTTCATATAGTAGCTCTATTTTTAGTTTTTTTAAGGAAGCTCCGTACTGTTCTCCATAGTGGCTGTATCCATTTACATTCCTGCCAACAGTGTAGGAGGGCTCCCCTTTCTCCACACCCTCTCCAGCATTTATTGTTTGTAGATTTTTTTAAATGATGACCATTCTTACTGGTGTGAGGTAATATCTCATTGTAGTTTTGATTTGCAGTTCTCTAATGACTGGTGATGTTGAACATTTTTTCATGAACCTCTTGGCTATCTGTATGTCTTCTTTGGAGAAATGTGTATTTAGGTCTTCTGCCCATTTTTGATTGGATTGTTAGTTTTTTTGATATTGCGCTACAAGAGCTATTTGTAAACTTTGGAGACTAATCCCTTGTCGGTCCCATCATTTGCAAATATTTTCTCCCATTTTGTGAATTGTCTTTGTGCTGTGTTTATGGTTTCCATTGCTGTGCAAAATTTTGAGTTTAATTAGGCCACACTTGTTTACTTTTATTTTTATTTCCATTACTCTGGGAGACAGATCAAAAAAGATATTGTTGGGATTTACATCAGAGAGAAATCTGCCTAGGTTTTCCTCTCAGAATTTTATAGTAGCTGACCTTATATTTATGTCTTTAGTCTATTTTGATTTTATTTTTGTGTATGGTGTTAAAGAATGTTCTAATTTCAGTTTTTTACATGTAAATGCCCACTTTTTCCAGCAACATTTGTTGAAGAGACAGTCATTCCTTCATGGAATAGTCTTGCCTCTTTGTCACAGAATAATTGACCATAGGTGCATGGTTTTATTTCTGGGCTTCCTATCCTATTCCATTGATCTTTATTTATTTTTATTTTTTGTTTTGTTTTGTTTTGCTTTGTACAAAGACTTCTCCTTCATTTATTTCAATGATGCAGGAAAACAGCCTGACAATAAAAACTCCAGAATTCATAGGAGGCAGTATAACAATGCTGTTGAGTACAGAGTATACTGGTGTTTATACTAGCATACAGAATGTTCTGGAAAGTTACAGAACAAATTGACAAAAATGGTTGACTTTAGGGAGAGGTACTGGGTATGCGGTAGGAAGGAGAAATTTTTTCAACTATTTAACCTTCTGTGTTGCTTGCATTTTTTTTTATCATGGACTGTACTGCTTTTTCTTTTCTTTTGTTATTAACATCTTTATTGGAGTAAAATTGCTTTACAATGGTATGTTAGTTTCTGCTTTATAACAATGTGAATCAGTTATACATGTGTCCCCATATCTCTTCCCTCTTGGATCTGCCTCTCTCCCAGCCTCATTATCCCACCGCTCTAGGTCGTCACAAAGCACCAAACTGATCTCCCTGTGCTATGTGTGGCTCCTTCCCACTGGATATCTATTTTATATTTGGTAGTGTATATATGTCCATGCCAGTCTCTCACTTTGTCCCAGCTTACCATTCCCCTTCCCCATATTCTCAAATTCATTCTCTAGTAGGTCTGTGTCTTATTCCCATCTTGCCACTAGGTACTTCATGACTTTTTTCTTTTTTTTTAGATTCCATAGATATATGTTGGAATACGGTATTTGTTTTTCTCTTTCTGATATACTTCACTCTGTATGACTGACTCTACGTCCATCCACCTCACTACAAAAAACTCAATTTCGTTTCTTTTTTATGGCTGAGTAATATTCCATTGTATATATGTGCCACATCTTCTTTAACCATTCATCTGTTGATGGACACTTAGGTTGCTTCCATGTCCTGGTTCTTGTAAATAGAGCTGCAATGAATATTTTGGTACATGACTCTTTTTGAGTTATGGTTTTCTCAGGGTATATGCCAAGTAGTGGGTCTGCTGGGTCATATTGTGGTTCTATATTTAGTTTCTTAAGGAACCTCCATACTGTTCTCCATAGTGGCTGTATCAATTTACATTCTCACCAACAGTGCAAGATGGTTCCCTTTTCTCCACATCCCCTCCAGAATTTCTTGTTTGTAGTTTTTTTTTTTTTTTTTTATGGTATGTGGACCTCTCACTGTTGTGGCTTCTCCCGTTGTGGAGCACAGGCTCCAGACTCACAGCCTCATTGGCCATGGCTCACGGGCCCAGCCGCTCCGTGGCATGTGGGATCCTCCAGGACCAGGGCACGAACCCGCATCCCCTGCATCGGCAGGCGGACTCTCAACACTGCGCCACCAGGGAAGCCCTTGTTTGTAGATTTTTTGATGATGGCCATTCAAACTGGTGTGAGGTGATATCTCACTCTACTTTTGATTTGCATTTCTCTAATCATTAATGATGTTCCATATTCTTTCATGTGTTTGTTGGCAGTCTGTATATTTTCTTTTGAGCAATGTCTATTTAGGTCTTCTGCCCATTTTTAGATTTTTTTTTTTTGATATTGAGCTGATGAGCTGCTTGTAAATTTTGGAGATTAATCCTTTGTCAGTTGCTTCATTTGCAAATATTTTCTCCCATTCCGAGGGTTGTTTTTTGTCTTGTTTATGGTTTCCGTTGCTGTGCAAAAGCTTTTAAGTTTCATTAAGTCCTATTTGTTTATTTTTCTTTTTATTTCCATTTCTCTAGGAGGGTGGTCAAAAGGGATCTTGCTGTGATTTATTTCAAAAAACATGGTATATCTCTCAGTGTGTTCGTATCATCTTTAATTTCTTTCACGAGTGTCATAATTTTCTGCATACAGGCCTTTTGTCTTCCTACGTAGGTTTATTCCTAGATATTTTATTATTTTTGTTGCAATGGTAAATGGGAGTGTTTTCTTAATTTCACTTTCAGATTTTTCATTATTAGTCTATAGGAATGCAAGAGATTTCTGTGCGTTAATTTTACATGCTGCTACTTTACCAAATTCATTGATTAGCTCTAGTTTTTTCTGGTAACATCTTTAGTATTCTCTATGGATAGGATCATGTCTTCTGCAAACAGTGACAGCTTTACTTCTTTTCTGCCATGGATTCCATTTATTTCTTTTTCTTCTCTAATTGCTGTGGTTAAAACTTCCAAAACTATGTTGAATAATAGTGGTAAGAGTGTGCAGCCTTGTCTTGTTCCTGATCTTAGTGAAAATGGTTTCAGTTTTTCACCATTGAGGACGATTTTGGCTATGTGTTTGTCATATATGGCCCTTATTATGTTTAGGAAGGTTCCCTCTATGCCTACATTCTGGAGGGGTTTTATCAGAAATGTGTGTTGAATTTTGTCAAAAGCTTTCTCTGCATCTATGGAGATGATCATATGAGTTTTTTTTTTTTTTTCTTTTTGGCGGTATGCGGGCCTCTCACTGTTGTGGCCTCTCCCGTTGCGGAGCACAGGCTCCGGATGCGCAGGCCCAGCGGCCATGGCTCACGGGCCCAGCCGCTCCACGGCATATGGGATCCTCCCAGACCGGGGCACGAACCCGTATCCCCTGCATCGGCAGGCGGACTCCCAACCACTGCGCCACCAGGGAGGCCCCCGATCATATGAGTTTTTACTTCAGCTTGTTAATATGGCATATCACATTGATTGATTTGCATATATTGAAGAATCCTGCATTCCCAGCATAAAACCCACTTGATCATGGTGTATGATCCCTTTAATGTGCTATTTGATTCTGTTTGCTAGTATTTTGTTGAGGATTTTTGCATCTATGTTCATCAGTGATATTGGCCTGTACATTTTGTGTGTGTGTGTGTGTGTGTGTGTGTGTGTGTGGCATATTTGTCAGGTTTTGTATGAGGCTAATGGTGGCCTTGTAGAATGATTTGGGAGTATTCCACCCTCTTCTATATTTTGCAAGAATTTTAGAAGGATATGTGTTAGTTCTTCTATAAATATTTGATATAATTCACCTTTGAAGCTATCTGTTCTTGGACTTTGTTGGAAGATTTTCAATCATGGTTTAAATTTCAGTGCTTGTGATTGGTCTGTTTATATTTTCTATTTCTTTCTGTTTCAGTCTCGGAAGGTTCTGCTTTTCTAAGAATTTCTGCACTTCTTCCAGGTTGTCCATTTTATTGGCATATAGTTGCTTGTAGTAATCCCTCATGATATTGCTGCAGTACCAGTTGTTTCTTGTTCTTTTTCCTTTCTACTTCTATTGATTTGAGTCCTCTCCCTTTTTTTCTTGATGAGTCTGGCCTAAGGTTGATCAATTTTGTTTATGTTCTCAAAGAACCAGCTTTAGTTTTATTGATCTTTGTTATTGTTTCCTTCATTTCTTTTTCATTTACTTCTGATACGATTTTTATTATTTCTACCTTTCTGCTCACTTTGGGTTTTTTTTTTTGTTTGTTCTTCTTTCTCTTATTGTTTACGTATAAGGTTAGGTTGCTCATTTGAGATGTTTCTTGTATCTTAAGGAAGGATTGTACTGCTATAAACTTCCCTCTTAGAACTGCTTTTGGTGCATCCCATAGGTTTTGGGTTGTCATGTGTTCTTTGTTATTTTTCCTAATTATTCTTTAATTTTTTCAGTAAGTTCTTGGTTATTAAGTAGTATATTTTTTATCCTCAATGTGTTTGTATTTTTCACACATTTTTTTCTATAATTGATATCTAGTCTCAAAGTATTGTGGTTGGAAGAGATACCTCATACAATTTAAATTTTCTTAAATTTTCCAAGGCTTGATTTCTGAGCCAAGATATGATCTATCCTGGAGAATATTCCATGAGCACTTGAGAAAAATGTGTATTCTGCTGTTTTTGGATGGAATGTCCTATAAATTATCAATTAAGTCCATCTTGTTTAATGCATCATTTAAAGTTTGTGTTTCCTTATTTATTTTCATTTTGGATGATCTGTCCATTGGTGAAAGTGGGGTGTTGAAGTCCCCTACTATGAGTGTGTTACTGTTGATTTCCCCTTTTATGGCTGTTAGTATTTGCCTTACGTATTGAGGTGCTCCTATGTTGGGTGCATAAATATTTACAATTGTTATATCTTCTTCTTGGATCGATCCCTTGATCATTATGTAGTGTCCTTCTTTGTCTCTTCTAATAGTCTTTATTTTAAAGTCTATTGTGTCTGATATAAGAATTGCTACTCCAGCTTTCTTTTGATTTCCATTTGCATGGAATATCTTTTTCCATCCCCTTACTTTCAGTCTGTATGTGTCTCTAGATCTGAAGTGGGTCTCTTGTAGACAGCATATATATGGGTCTTGTTTTTGTATCCATTCAGCCAATCTGTGTCTTTTGGTGGGACCATTTAGTCCATTTACATTTAAGGTAATTATCGATATGTATGTTCCTATTCCCATTTTCTTAATTGTTTTGGGTTCGTTATTGTAGATCTTTTCCTTCTGTTGTGTTTCTTGCCTAGAGAAGTTTCTTTAGCATTTGTTGTAAAGCTGGTTTGGAGGTGCTGAACTCTCTCAGCTTTTGCTTGTCTGTAAACGTTTTAATTTCTCCATTAAATCTGAATGAGATCCTTGCTGGGTAGAGTAATCTTGGTTGCAGGTTTCTCTCCTTCATCACTTTAATTATGTCCTGCCACTCCCTTCTGGCTTGTAGAGTTTCTGCTGAGAGATCAGCTGTTAACCTGATGGGGATTCCCTTGTGTGTTATTTGTTGTTTTTCCCTTGCTGCTTTTAATATGATTTCTTTGTGTTTAATTTTTGACAGTTTGATTAGTATGTGTCTTGGCATATTTCTCCTTGGATTTATTCTGTATGGGACTCTCTGTGCCTCCTGGACTTGATTAACTATTTCCTTTCCCATATTAGGGAAGTTTTCAACTATCATCTCTTCAAATATTTTCTCAGTCTCTTTCTTTTTCTCTTCTTCTTCTGGAACCCCTATAATTCGAATGTTGGTGCATTTACTGTTGTCCCAGAGTTCTCTGAGACTGTCCTCAGATCCTTTCATTCTTTTTTTCTTTATTCTGCTCTTCAGCAGTTATTTGCACTATTTTATCTTCCACGTCACTTATCCGTTCTTCTGCCTCAGTTATCCTGCTATTGATCCCATCTAGAGTATTTTTCATTTCATTTATTGATTGTGGTTTTTTTTTTTTTACTTTTTTTTGTGGTACGTGGGACTCTCACTGTTGTGGCCTCTCCCATTGCGGAGCACAGGCTCCAGACACGCAGGCTCAGCAGCCATGGATCATGGGCCCAGCCGCTCCGCGGCATGTGGGATCTTCCCGGCCCGGGACACGAACCCGTGTTCCCTGCATCAGCAGGTGGACTCTCAACCACTGCGCCACCAGGGAAGCCCATATTGATTGTGTTTTTAATCGTTGCTTGATTCATCTTTAGTTCTTCTAGGTCCTTGTTAACTGTTTGTTGCATTTTGTTTATTCTATTTCCAAGATTTTGGATCATCTTTACTATCATTATTCTGAATTCTTTTTCAGGTAGACTGCCTATTACCTCTTCATTTGTTAGGTCTGGTGGGATTTTATCTTGCTCCTTCAACTGCTATGTGTTTTTCTGTCTTCTCATTTTGCTTATCTTACTGTGTTTGGGGTCTCCTTTTTGCAGGCTGCAGATTCGTAGTTCCCGTTGTTTTTGGTGTCTGTCCCCAGTGGCTAAGGTTGTTTCAGTAGGTTGTGTAGGCTTCCTGTTGGAGGGGACTAGTGCCTGTGTTCTGGTGGATGAGTCTCGATCTTTTCTTTCTGGTGGACAGGTCCACGTCTGGTGGTGTGTTTTGGGGTGTCTGTGGCCTTATTAAGTTTTTAGGCAGCCTCTCTGCTAATGGGTGTTGTTGTGTTCCTGTCTTGCTAGTTGCTTGGCATAGGGTGGCCAGCACTGTAGCTTGCTGGTCATTGAGTGAAGCTGGGTGCTGGTGTTGTGATGGAGATCTCTGGGAAATTTTTGCCATTTCATATTATGTGGAGCTGGGAGATCTCTTGTGGACCCGTGTCCTGAAGTTGGCTCTCCCACCTCAGAAGCACAGCACTGACTCCTGGCTGCAGCACCACGAGCCTTTCATTTACCTGGCTCATAATAAAGGGAGAAAAAGTAGAAAGAAAGAAGTAGTAGAAGAAAGAAAGAAGGAAAGGAAGGAGGGAGGGAGGAAAGAAAGAAAGAAAGAAAGAAAGAAAGAAAGAAAGAAAGGAGGGAGGGAGGAAAGAAAGAAAGAAAGAAAAAGAAAGGAGGGAGGGAGGGAGGAAGGAAAGAAAGAAAGAAAGAGAAAGGAATAAAGACGTGAGGGAGGGAGGAAGGAAAGGAAGAAAGAGAAAGGAAGAAAGAAGGGAGGGAGGAAGGAAAGAAAGAAAGGAGGGGGGAAGGAGGGAGGGAGGAAGGGAATGTAGGAAAAAGAGAAAGAGAGAAGATAAAGTAACATAGAATAAAGTATGATAAAATATAGTAGCGTTATTAAAATAAAAAAGTAATTATTTAAAAAATTAAAAATAAAACAAAAAACGGACGGATAGAACCCTGGGACAAATGGTGGAAGCAAAGCTATACAGAGAAAATCTCACACAGAAGCATACACATACACATTCACAAAAAGAGAACAAGGGGAAAAAATGGTAAATCTTCCTCTCAAAGACCACCTCCTCAGTTTGGGATAATTCGTTGTAAAAAGAGGAAAAGGGGAAGAAATCTTAAATCTTGTTCTCAAAGTCCACCTCCTCAATTTGGGATGACTCATTGTCTATTCATGTATTCCACAGATGCAGGGTACATCAAGTTGATTGGGGAGCTTTAATCTGCTGCTTCTGAGGCTGCACAGAGATTTCCCTGTCTCTTCTTTGTTCTCACAGCTCCCGGGTCTCAGCTTTGGATTTGGCCCCGCCTCTCCGTGTATGTCACCAGAGGGCGTGTGTTCTTTGCTCAGACAGGACGGGTTTAAAGGAGCAGCTGATTCGGGGACTCTGGCTCACTCAGGCCGAGGGGAGGGAGGGGCATGGAGTGCGGGGCGAGCCTGCAGCGGCAGAGGCCGGAGTGTCGTTGCACCAACCCGAGGCGCTCCATGAGCTTTCCCGTGGAAGTCGTTCCTGGATCCCGGGATCCCGGCAGTGGTGGGCTGCACAGGCTCCCTGGAAAGGGAGCGTGGACAGTGACCTGCACTCTCACACAGGCCTCTTGGCGGCGGCAGCAGCAGCCCCAGCGTCCCACGCCCGTCTCCGGGGTCCGCGTCTTTAGCCGCGGTTCACGCCCGTCTCTGGAGCTCCTTTAAGCAGCGCTCTTAATCCCCTCTCCTCACGCACCAGGAAAGAAAGAGGGAAGAAAAAGTCTCTTCCCTCTTCGGCAGCTCCAGACTTTTTCCCCGGACTTCCTCCAGGCTAGCCGCTGCGTCGAACCAACCCCTTCAGGCTCTCTTCCCGCCGCCAGCCCTAGTCCTCTCCCTGCGCTTTGACTGAAACCGGATACCCTAGCCTCAGCTCCCAGCCCCGCCCGCCCCGGCAGCGGAGCAGACAAGCCTCTTGGGCTGGTGTGTGCCTGAGGGCACCGATCCTCTGTGCCAGAATCTCTCCGCTTTGCCCTCCGCTCCCCTGTTTCTGTGCTCTCCTCCGCTACTCCAAAGCTTTCCCCCTCCGCCCCCCACAGTCTGCCCACGAAGGGGCTTCCTAGTGTGTGGAAACCATTCCTCCTTCACGGCTCCCTCCCACTGGTGCAGGTCCCGTCCCTATCCTTTTGTCTCTGTTTATTCTTTTTTTCTTTTGCCCTACCCAATTATGTGGGGAGTTTTTTGCCTTTTGGGGGGTCTGAGGTCTTCTGTCAGCGTTCAGTAGGTGTTCTGTAGGAGTTGTTCCACGTGTAGATGAATTTCTGATGTATCTGTGGGGAGGAAGGTGATCTCCGCGTCTTACTCTTCCGCCATCTTCCCCCGGGATCCTCCCTATTTCCTCTTAATTCGTTAGGTCTGTTGGATTTTTACCTTGCTCCTTCATCTGCTGTGTGTTTTTCTGTCTTCTCATTTTGCTTATCTTACTGTGTTTGGGTCTCCTTTTTGTAGGCTACTAGTTCATAGTTCCTGTTGTTTTTGGTGTCTGTCCCTGGTGATTAAAGCTGGTTCAGTGTGTTGTGTAGACTTCCTGGTTGAGTGGACTAGTTCCTGTGTTCTTGTGGATGAGGCTGTATCTTGTCTTTCTGGAGGGCAGGTCCCCTTCTGGTGGTGTGCTTTGGGGTGTCTGTGGACTTATTATGATTTTAGGCAGCCTTTGTGTTAATGGGTGTTGTTGTGTTCCTGTCTTGCTAGTTGTTTGGCATAGGGTGTCCAGCACTGTAGCCTGCTGGTCGTTGAGTGAAGCTGGGTGCTGTTGTTGAGATGGAGATCTCTAGGATATTTTCACCATTTGATATTATGTGGAGCTTGGAGGTCTCTTCTGCACCAGTGTCCTGACATTGGCTCTCCCACCTCAGAGGCACAGCAGTGACCCCTGGCTGCAGCACCAAGAGACTTTCATCCACACAGCTTAGAATAAAAGGGAGAAAGACTAGAAAGAAAGAAAGAAAGGATAAAATAAAATAAAGATAAAATAAAATATTTATTAAAATAAAAAATTACTATTTAGAAAAAATATTTAAAAAAAATAAAAAACGGCCAGACAGGACCGTAGGACAAATGGTGAAAGCAAAGCTATACAGAGAAAATCTCACACAGAAACATACACACTCACAAAAAGAAGAAAATGGTAAAAAGTAATAAATCTTGCTCTCAAAGTCCACCTCCTCAATTTGGGATGATTCTTTGTCTATTCAGGTATTCCACCGATGCAGGGTACATCACGTTGTTTGTGAAGGTTTAATCCGCTGCTCCTGAGGCTGCTGGGAGAAATTTCCCTTTCTCTTCTTTGTTCGCACAGCTCCCAGGGCTCAGCTTTGGATTTGGCCTCGCCTCTGCATGTAGGTCGCCTGAGGGCATCTTTTCTTCACTCAGACAGGATGGTGTTAAAGGAGCAGCTGATTCAGGGGCTCTGGCTCACTCAGGCCTGGCGGGGAGGGAAGGGCATGGAGTGTGGGGCAAGCCTGGGGAGGCAGAGCCTGGCATAACCTTGCACCAGCCTGAGGCGTGCCGTGCGTTCTCCCGGGGAAGTCCCTGGATTCCATGACTCTGGCAGTGGCGGGCTGTAAAGGCTCCCCAGAGGGGAGGTTTGGATAGTGACTTGTGCTCACACACAGGGTTCTTTTTTTTTTTTTTTTTTTTTTTTTGCGTTACGCGGGCCTCTCACTGTTGTGGCCTCTCCCGTTGCGGAGCACAGCCTCCGGACGTGCAGGCTCAGAGGCCATGGCTCACGGGCCCAGCCACTCCGCGGCATGTGGGATCTTCCTTGACCGGGGCACGAACTCGCGTCCCCTGCATCGGCAGGCGGACTCTCAACCATTGCGCCACCAGGGAAGCCCCCCCCCCCCACAGGCTTCTTGGTGGCAGCAGCAGCAGCCTTAGCTTCTCATGCCAGTCTCTGTGGTCTGTGCTGTTAGCTGCCACTCACGCCTGTCTCTGGAGCTCCTTTAAGCAGTGCTCTTAATCCCCTCTCCTCGTGCACCAGGAAGCAAAGAGGGAAGAAATGTCTCTTACCTCTTTGGCAGGTCCAGACATTTCCCTGGACTCCCTCCTGGCTAGCCGTGGTGCACTAACTCCTTCAGGCTGTGTTCACATCGCCAGTCCTCTCCCAGCATCCGATGGAGGCCCGAGCCTCAGCTCCCAGCCCCGCCCGCCCCGGTGGTTGAGCTGACAAGCCTCTGGGTCTGGTGAGTGCTGGTCGACACCGATCCTCTGTGCGGGAATCTCTCCACTTTGCCCTGCATACCCCTGTTGTTGTGCTCTCCTCCATGGCTCTGAAGCTTCACCCCTCCACCACCCGCAGTCTCCACCCATGAAGGGGCTTCTAGTCTGTGGAAACGTTTCCTCCTTCACAGCTCCCCCCATTTGGTGTAGTTCCCGTCCTTATTCTTTTGTCTCTGTTTATTCTTTTTGCTTTTGCCCTACCCAGGTACCTGGGAGTTTCTTGCCTTTTGGGAGGTCAGAGGTTTTCTGCCAGCATTCAGTGGGGGTTCTGTAGGAGTTTTTCCATGTGTAGATGTATATCTGATGTATCTGTGGGGAGGAAGGTGATCTCCGTGTCTTAGTCTTCCACTGTCGTCCCCCTCTCTCCCAGTACTGTGTTAAACAAAAGTGGTGAGGGCTTCCCTGGTGGTGTGGTGGTTGAGAGTCCTCCTATCGATGCAGGGGACGTGGGTTCGTGGCTGCATCCGGGAAGATCCCACATGCCGCGGAGCGGCTGGGCCCGTAAGACATGGCCGCTGAGCCTGCGTGTCCAGAGCCTGTGCTCCCCAACGCGAGAGGCCACAGCAGTGAGAGGCCTGCATACCGCAATAAATAAATAAATAAATTAATTAATTAATTAATTAAAAAGTGTTGAGAATGGGCATCCTGAACTTATATCAAATTATTTTAGCTTTTTAACATAGGGTATGATTTTAGCTGTTGATTTGTCATATATGGCCTTTATTGTGTTTAAATATGTTCCCTCTATACATATTATATTGAGAGCCTTTATCATGAATGGATATTAAGTTTTCTCAACAGTTTTCTGCATCTTTTGAGATGCTCATAATTTTTTTTTCTTTACTTTATTAATGTGGTCTATCAAATTGACTGATTTGTGGTTTGAACCATACTTGCATCTCTGGGATAAATCCCACTTGATCATGGTGATGGACCTTTTAATGTGCTGTTGAATGTGGATTGCTAGTATTTTGTTGAGGATTTTGCACCTATGTTCCTCAGTAATACTGGCCAGTAATTTTCTTTCTGTTTTTTGTTTGTTTGTTTGTTTGTCTTTGATATTTTTGTTTGGTTTTGTTATCAAAGGAATGCTGGCTACATAGAATGAGTTTGGAAGTGTTCATTCCTCTGCACGTTTTTGGAATATTTTGAGATGGACAGGCATTAACTCTTCTCTAAATGTTTGGTAGTATTCACCTGTGAAGCTGTCTGCTCCTAGGGTTTTGTTTGTTGGAAGTTTTCTTTATTACTCTTTCCATTTCATTACTGATACTTGGTCTGTGGATATTTTCCATTTCTTCCTGGTTCTATCTTGTGAGATTGTATATTTCTAGGAATTTCTCCATTTCTTCTAGGTTTTCTATTTAATTTTTACATAATTATTTGTAATAATCTCTTATGATCCTTTCTATTTCTATAATGTCAGTTTTGATTTCTCCTGTTTCATTTCTGATTTTACATGGTCTCTCTTTTCTTATTGGTCGTTTGACTAATGGTTTATCAATCTTCTTTGTCTTTTCATAAATAAAGGTCTTAGTTTCATTGTTCTTTCCTATTTTTATTTAGGTTTTTTTTTTTTTAGTCTTCATTTCACTTATTTCTTCTCTCATCTCTCATTTCTTCTACCAACACTGGTTTTTGTTTGTTCTTTTTCTAGTTCATTTAAGTGTAAGCTTAGGTTGCTTATTTGGGATTTTTGTTTTTTGTTTCCTGTAGTAATCTTTTATTGCGATAAACTTTCCTGTTAGAACTGCTTTTTTAAAACTCTTTGTTGGAGTATAATTGCTTTACAATGTTGTGTTAGTTTCTGCTGTATAACAAAGTGAATCAGCTATATGTATACATATATCAACATATCCCCTCCCTCTTGTGTTTCCCTCCCACCCTCCCTATCTCACCCCTCTAGGTGGTCACAAAGCACCGAGCTGATCTCCCTGTGCTATGTGGCTGCTTCCCACTAGCTATCTATTTTATGTTTGGTAGTGTATATATGTCCATGCTACTCAGTCACTTTGTTCCAGCTTACCCTTCCCTCTCCCCGTGTCTTCAGGTTCATTCTCTAGCAGGTCTGTGTCTTTATTGCTGTCTTGCCCTTAGGTTCTTCATGACCTGTATTTTTTTTTCTTTTTAGGTTCCATATATATGTGTTAGCATACAGTATTTCTTTTTCTCTTTCTGACTAACTTTACTCTGTATGACAGATTCTAGGTCCATCCACCTCACTACAAATAACTTAATTTCGTTTCTTTCTATGGCTGAGTAATATTCAATTGTATACATGTTCCACATCTTCTTTATACATTTATCTGTCAAGGGACACTTAGGTTGCTTCCATGTCCTGGCTATTGTAAATAGAGCTGCAATGAACATTTTGGTACATGACTCTTTTTGAATTATGGTTTTCTCAGGGTATATGCCCAGTAGTGGTATTGCTGTGTCATATGTTAGTTCTATTTTTAGTTTTGTAAGGAACCTCCATACTGTTCTCCATAGTGGTTGTATCAATTTACATTCCCACCAACCATGCAAGAGGGTTCCCTTTTCTCTACACCCTCTCCAGCATTTATTGTTTGTAGATTTTTTAATGATGGCCATTCTGACCATTTTGAGATATCTCATTGTAGTTTTGATTTACATTTCTCTGATAATTAAGGATGTTGAGCATCTTTTCATGTGCCTGTTGGGCATTTGTATGTCTTCTTTGGAGAAATATCTATTTAGGTTTTCTGCTCATTTTTAAAATTTATTTATTTTTTATATTGAGCTATATGTGCTGTTTGTATATTTTGTAAATTAAGGACTTGTCGGTTTCATCATTTGCGCAAATTTTCTCCCATTCTGTAGGTTGTCTTTTTCTTTTGTCTATGGTTTCCTTTGCTGTGCAAAGGCTTTTAAGTTTAATTAGGTTCCATTTGTTTCGTTTTGCTTTTGTTTCCTTTGTTTTAGGAGACAGATCCAAGAAATATTGCTGTGATTTATGTCAAAGAGGGATCTGCTTATGTTTTCCTCTAAGAATTTTATATTATTGGGTCCTACGTTTAGGTCTTTAATCCATTTTCATTTTATTTTTGTATATGGTGTTAGATAATGTTCTAATTTCATTCTTTTCCATATAGCTGTCAAGTTTTCCTAGCACCACTTACTGAAGATACTGTCTTTTCTCCATTGTATATTCTTGCCTCCTTTGTTGTAGATTTTATGACCATAAGTGCATGGGTTTACTTCTGGACTCTCTATCTTGTTCCACTGATCTATGTGTCTCTTTTTGTGCCAGTCCCATGGTGTTTTGATTACCATAGCTTTGCGGGATAGTCTGAAGTCAGGGAGCCAGATTTCTCTAGCTCCTTTCTTCTTTCTCAAGATTGTTTTCCATATTTGGGGTCTTTTGTATTTCCATATAACTTGAATTTTTTTTGTTCTAATTGTGTTGAAAAAATGCCATTGGTAATTTGATAGGAATTGCACTGAATTTATAGAGTGCCTTGGATAGTATTTCTATTTTAACAATGTTGTTTCTTCCAATCCAGGAATACGGTGTATGTTTCCATCTGTGTCATCTTCAATTTCTTTCATCAACATCTTATACTTTTTGTTGTACAGGTCTTTTGTCACCTTAGGTAGGTTTATTTTTAGATATTTTATTCTTTTTGATTCAATGGTAAATGGGATTATTTCCTTAATTTCTCTTTCTGAACTTTCATTGTTAGTCTATAGGAATGCAACAGATTTCTGTGTGTTAATTTTGTATCTTGACACTTTACCAAATTTGTTGATAAGCTCTAGTAGTTTTTTGGTAGCATCTTTAGTGTTTTGTATGTATAGTATCATGTCATCTGCAAATAGTGAAAGTTTTACTTCTTTTCCAGTTTGGATTCCTTTTTTTTTTTTTCTTTTTTCTTCTCTGGTTTCTGTGGCTAGGTATTCCAAAACTATGTTGAATAAAAATGGTGAGAGTGGGCATCCTCGTCTTGTTCCTGATCTTAGAGACAATGCTTTCACCTTTTCACTGTTGAGTAAAATCTTACCTGTGGATTTGTCATATATGGCATTATTTAAAATTTACTTTTGAATGAGAGTGTTCAGCTTATTTTTTGAGGAGGGGTCATTTGGAAAAGACCTTGAATGATCAGTATAATTTAATCAATTAGTGTTGGATGGGAAGCACATAAAGTTGGGAGCAAACTTCCAAATGCAGTGAAATGTGAAGAAATCTGAGCTAATAAAAAATGATTTGAACCAAAATTAAAAAAAATAATAATAATGTTAGAGCACCAGCTAAATTAACCAAAATGAAAAGAGCAAAAATAGAGTATAAAATTAAATAAAATAAGAAGTTAAACAAACATATTTTAAAAGAGTATAAATTATTGGACCCTCTCCTGAAGGCAGAGATGAAGAAATTAAGAATAACATTTCAAAAGACTTTTGAGTTTTTTAAAATAAGTGAATGGAATTACATGAAAATAATTAAATATCCCTGCATAGACTGGGGGAAAAACAAGAAAATAATTAAAGAAACTTTAAAAATAGATCACCAGTTCCAGATATTCCTCTAATTTAATTTTATGAAGCTCATCAAGACCTGATAAGTTTAGTAGGTATGAGTATTTAATAATTTTTGATCATAAGATGTCACTGCCTGTTAGAATATAGGGATTCTGATATTAGTCAAGAAGCTGAATCATAAAGAAAGTTATCAGGTAGTGCCCTTAAAGGACTTACTGTTGAAAATATTGAGTAAAATTTTTAAAACATATATACATAAAGTGTGGTTACAACCGAAACTTGAAGATGGCTTAATAACAGTAGTATAAGTGATGATAATAATATGTAACCTGGCTTTTCTATGGTACTTTTGGCTTTACAAATCAGTTTTGATGGTTACCATATTTTCTTGGGGTATCATAGATTCCAAGAGAAGACAACAGTTGAAGTGGACCTAGAAGGGAAGATTATTAGTAGGCAGAGAAAGGAGAGGCATCTTGGTACCATAAACTATATTATGCACTTCTGAGCAAGAGCTTAGTGGGTACTCAGTAAATAGTGTCACTAAATGGACATATAAGTCATTCTAGGCAGAGTGAGTGACATGAACAAGGAGAAAGGCATGAAATGATACAGCATGTTTGAAAGATGTCTGGTAAATCCTACTGTGTACAAGGAATTTAACAAGGTAGTTTTATAGACATGATATTTTTTTCTCAGTATCCCTGTGATTGTAGGCAATAAACTCTGTTTCACAGATGAGGGGACTGTAGCCCAAAAAGGCTAAGTAATTTGACCAAGGTCACAAAAAAAGTTAGTAGCAGGATAGCAATTCATTCCCAAATCTGTCTGATGAGAAAACCAATATTTTGTTTCCGTCACTTTACCTCCAGAATATCATATTGTATAGGAAGGAGTTGTGGTAAGAATCAGAATATAGAGGACCTTGAATATTATGACCATGATTTAGGGCATCATTCTGCAAATGGTTTTTGAGTCAGTATGGGGTATGAGAGAGGAATGGATATTGTAATAAGAACTATGGTTTACAAAGGATAGTCTGAAAGAAGATGGATAGAGAGGGTGGTAAAGAGATAGGTAGACTACAGACGGAAAAATGTTAGTGGGCTGTTGGTAATTTTCCAAGAGAAGATAAGTGCCTGATTCAAGGCAGTGGAGGTGGGAAATCTACCTTGTGGTGCTCTTATTTTTAGAACAGTATTAATTTCTTCTGTTGTGTTGTTTTCTGTACACTATAATATGATTTAGATATATATTGCTTCATAAAGAGATGTAACCCTAGAAACTTTCAAAAATAAAAATGAACATGAAGAGCATTGAAAATGAAGGATAGCTAGCTTAAAAAAAATTTATTGGGGACTTCCCTGGTGGTCCAGTGGTTAATACTCTGCACTTCCATTCAGGGAACGTGGATTCGATCCCTGGTTGGGGAACTAAGATCCCACATGTTGTGTGGTGTGGCCAAAAGGTTAAAAAATATATATTGATGTAATGATAGCATAAGGATACTTATTGTTTGAGAAATTAGTTTATTCTGAGAGGGGATACATATCCAATGAGTTTCTTACAGATCCAAACATGAATAACCTACATCATATAAAGAATCAGAATGACTTTGCAGTGCAGTTTGAAACCAGGAAGTGTGATACCTCTGGCTTTGTTCTTTTTTCTCAGGAAAGACATTATGAAACTGGCATAAAAATACACACATAGGCCAATGGAACAGAATATATAGCCCAGAATTAAACCTACATATATACATTAACTACTATTCAACTATGGAGACAAGAACACCCAATGAGAAAAGTATAATCTCTTCAACAAATGGTTCCAGGAAAACTGGATATACACATGCAGAACAATGAAATTGGACCTGTATATTATACCGCTCACAAAAATTAACTGGAAATGGATCAAAGAGTTAGCCATAAGACCCAATACCATAAAATTCCTACAATAAAACTTAGGGGAAAAGACCCTTGTCATTGGTTTTGGCAATTATTTTTCTGGATATGACACTGAAAACACAAACAACAAAAGCAAAACACAGCAAGTGGGACTACATCAAACTAAAAAGTATCTGCATGCAAAAGACAAAACAAAATTGAAAAGCAACATATGGAATGGGAGAAAACATTTGCAAACCATGTAATGATAATGGGTTAATAACCAAAATATATAAAGTACTCATTTAATTCAATAACAAAACTTAAATTAAAATGGGCAAAATGACTAAATAGATATTTTCCCAAAGACATATAAATGGTTAACACATAAAACAAAAGATGCTCAACATCACTAATCATCATGAAAATACAAATCAAAACTACAGTGAAATATCACCTCTTACCTTTTAGAATGGCTATCAACAAGAAGACAAGAGAAAACAAGTATTGGTGAGGATGTGGCAAAAAGTGAAGCCTTGTACATTGTTCATGGAAATGTAAACTTGTTCAACCACTATGGAAAATAATGTGGAGGTTTCTCAATAAATTAAACATATATCTAACATATTATACAATAATTCCACTTCTGACCATATACCCAAAGTAAATGAAAAGAGGTATATGCACTCTCATCTTTATTGCAGCCTTATTCACAACAGGCAAGATATAGAAAAATCATAAGTGCCCATCCTATGCTCCATCAGTACTGAATAGCTTGCAATTTTCAGAACATATTAGGCAATTCCTTATCTCTCTGGTAAATACTTTAAAAGATTGTAATGTCTAGATCACACATAGTTACAACCTTCCTGAGGCTATGATCAGAATCAACCACTCCTTTCTACGTGTATCAATATATCTTTTTTGTCATACCATGTGTAATTTGTATTATTTCCCTACTAGGTTGTGAGCTCCATAAAGACAGGAACTGAAGCAGTTTTAGTTCTGAATCTCCAGTTGCCAGCCTAATGTTTGATATGTAGTAGCTACCTAGTAAATGTTTTTGAAATGAATTAGTTGGAGTAGGTGTAACTGTGCTGACTTTAGAGATAACAAAAGAGAAACACAGAATAAGTGATTTGTTCAAAGTAACAAAGCTATTAGGTAGAACTGAATGGAAGTACACTTGATAATAAAATTAGTCATTTTGTTACCAGATTTTGTAATCTTTGGAACAGAGAAAAGTCAGAGTGACTTGAATTCAAATAGAGAAGACTCCAATGACAATCACCTCTGAGTCAGGAAGTGGTAATTCCAGAGGTAGATCCAAATAAGCATGTAGTAGAGAGAATAATGGTCCACCAAAGATGCGCATATTCTTGATCCCCAGAACTTGTGATTTATTAGGTTACATGGCAAAGTGTAATTAAGGTTACAGATGGAATTAAGGTTGCTAATTTACTGGCCTTAAAATAAGGAGGTTATTCTGGATTATGCAGGTGCACCCAACATAATCACAGGAGTCTTTAAAAGTGGAAGAGGGAGGCAAGACAGAAGCAGAAATATGTCAGCATGAAAATTAGTTGATTTGATGTTGCTGGTTTTGAAGATGGAAGAATAAGGCCACAAAACAAAGAATGTAAAAGAGGCCTCTAAAAACTGGAAGAGGTAAGAAACAGATTCTCCTCAAGGACAGTTGTAAGGAAAGCAGCCCTGCTATAACTTTCATTTTAGTGCAGGAAGATTTATTTTTGACTTCTGACCCCCAGAATTGTTAGATAATAAATTTGTGTTATTTTAAGTCTCTAAGTTTGAGGTAATTTGTTACAGTAGAAAGACAGGAGACAGTGGTAAGAAAAATAGATAATGGAACTGCAAGCCTGAATCAGAAGTAAAGGACAATACTCAGTGATTTACTGGGAGAAGTTTCAGCTTCCTAGGAAACACAAAGTAATTACTTAAGAAAGTCCTATGCAAAAGACAAAAATGAGTTTTAATAATATGTGTAATTTTTTATTCAGACTAGCTTTTTATGATTAAAAATTAATAGATGGACATAGTAAGACATCTGAACAGTATATGGGAGTACACAGTATAAAATCTTCATTCCACCTCTGCTCTTCAGCTACCAGTTACTCTCTCCAGAGGAATCAATTTGCTGTTATGAAAACAAAAGAGTGTATGTTCTAGACCTTGTCTATGCATAGGCAAGCACATTTGTGCATAAAATCCACATTTTCAAATAAATGGAGACACACTCTACACGTTGTTCTGCACCTTGCTATTTTGTTACATAAAATACTATATTCAATCAATTCTAAGTCATGCTTTTAAACATTTTGAAATATCTGAAATCAGCATTTATGTCATGATTGATGGCATCTTATAATCACTGTTGGTCAGGCGTAGTCATGATATAGCAGTTTTCATTGCCTGAGTCTCTGTAAACATTTTGGCATGAGTGGACAACTGCAATTCCTTTATATCAATTAATAAATCATTATTAAAAGAAGTAGTATACTCCCTGGTGGCGCAGTGGTTGAGAGTCCGCCTGCCGATGCAGGGGATATGGGTTCGTGCCCCGGTCTGGGAGGATCCCATATGCCACGGAGCGGCTGGGCCCGTGAGCCATGGCCGCTGGGCCTGCGCATCCGGAGCCTGTGCTCCGCAACGGGAGAGGCCACAACAGTGAGAGGCCCGCATACCGCAAAAAGAAAAAAAAAAAAAAAAAAGAAGTAGTATAAGGGCTGACAGTTTCTGAAAATCTTCTGTTGACACTCTGTAGTAAGAACAAGAAAGCATCAGCATCTACAATTGCAGAATGGGTGTTGGCACGTAGGAAGAAGATTCTAAAGAAGATAATGTAGTATTCTTTTTAAAAATTCTGCATCATAAATGCTTTTGATGCCCCATGGAATGATGTTGTGTGCAAGATCATGAACATCATTGATATTGAACTCAAAAATATATATGGAATTTAAGAAAAAATAATGTCATGAAGAACCTAGGGGTAAGACAGGAACAAAGACAGACCTACTAGAGAATGGACTTGAGGGTATGGGGAGAGGAAAGGGTAAGCTGTGACAAAGCAAGAGAGAGGCCTGGACATATATACACTACCAAACGTAAAATAGATAGCTAGTGGGAAGCAGCCACATAGCACAGGGAGATCAGCTCGGTGCTTTGTGACCACCTAGAGGGGTGGGATAGGAAGGGTGGGAGGGAGGGAAACGCAAGAGGGAAGAGATATGGGAACATATGTATATGTATAACTGATTCGCTTTGTTATAAAGCAGAAACTAACACACCATTGTAAAGAAATTATACTCCAATAAAGAGGTAAAAAAAAAAAGAGCCAAACTCTTAATGTAAGAAAGCTTTAGGAATACCTTAGTAAGTTACTTTTTAAAATATTTTCCTTTGTGGGGCTTCCCTGGTGGCACAGTGGTTGAGAGTCCGCCTGCCGATGAAGAGGACACGGGTTTGTGCCCCAGTCCGGGAAGATCCCACATGCCGTGGAGCAGCTAGGCCCGTGAGACATGGCCACTGAGCCTGCACGTCCAGAGCCTGTGCTCCACAACGGGAGAGGCCACAACGGTGAGAGGCCCGCGTACTGCAAAAAAAAAAAAAAAAAAAAAAAAAAAAAAAATTTCCTTTGTATGTACAGGCAAGGGTGATTTATGATAAAAGTCTCAGTATTAAAAAATCTAAATTAAATAATTCAATAAGTCTAAAGTAATAACCTATGTGGCAGGAAAGGAGTTATGCTTGTAGGTTTTCCAACATGGTCTCTGGATCCCTAAGGAACCCACAAGGAGGTCCCTGATATCGAAAATATCTTCATCATAATACTAATTTATTTGCCTTTTTCATTGTGTTGAATCATCTTTTCATTCCAGGAATGTCTTACATAGTCATGATGCATAATCCTTTTAATATGTTGATGAATTCAGTTTTCTAGAATATTTTTGAGGATTTTTTCAACAATATACATAAGTGGCATTGGTCTATAGTTTTCTTTTCCTGTAGTGTTTTAGTCTGGCTCTGATATCAGTGTAATACTAGCATCATGGAATGAGTTGGAAATGTTCCCCCATATTCAATATTTTGAAAGAGTTTGAGAAGAATAGGTGTTAACTTTTTAAAATGTCTGATAGAATTCACCACTGGAGCCTTTTGACAACAACTTTTGCTTTGTTGGAAGGCTTTTTTTTTTTTTTGATTATGGATTAAATCTCCTAACTTGTATAGGTCTATTCAGATTTTCTATTCCTCATTAAGTGAAATATTATAGATTGTGTGTTTCTTAGAATTTTTCCATTTCATCTAGGTTTTCCAATTTTTTGGTGAACAATAGTTCATGGTGCTCTCTTATAATCCTTTTTATTTCTATAAAACCATTAGTATTGTCCCCACTTTCATTTCTAATTGTATTAATTACGAAAATTTCACAACTAACATCTCACTCAATGATAAAAGATAAAAAAGTATTTCCCCCTAAGATAAGAAAACGGGTGCCCATTTTTACCACTGTTGTTCAACATTATACTGGAAGTTCTAGCCAGAACAAATGGGCAAAGATGAGAAATAAAATGTATCCAAGTTGAAAAGAAGTAAAACCATCTCTATTAACAGATGACATAATTCTATAGATAAAAAATCCTAAATACACCAAAGCACTATCAGAACTAATAAACAAATTCAGCAAAATTGAAGGATACAAGGTGAGCATGCAAAAATCCATTGTATTTCTGTACCTTGAAACTACTGTGTGATATTGGGCAATTTACATAACCTCTCTGTGCCTTTGTCTCCTCATCTGTAAAATGGAGAAAATAATAGTCATAAAGTTGTGAAAAGTAAATTAGTTAATGCACATATTGTAAAACATTTAGAAAAGTTACTGAACACTAAAAAATATTACATTATTTAAATTCTGTTTACATGTTTTTGTTCAACTAGCTTTAATTATCAGTTTATCTCCCATGCTTAACTTGGTATCTGTCCCAGAGTAGACACTTACAAAATAAGTTTGTTAAATGAATTGATGAAAGTGGATGGGTAAACAATTATAATGTAATAGATGCTGTAGCAGATATTGAGTACAAGGCACTTTATTTTATTTTCATTGAATATAGTTCCCTGTGCTATACAGTAGGTCTTTTTGTTTATCTGTCTTATATACAGTAGTGTGCATATGTTAACCCCAAACCCTTAATTTATCTCTGCCCACCCCCCCACACACTATCCCCTTTGGTAACTATAGGTTTGCTTTCTATGTCTGTGAGTCTATTTCTATTTGTAAATAAGTACATTTTTTTCTAGCTTTCTCTTTATCTTTCTGACTTACTTCACTAAATAGGGTAACATCTAGGTCCATCCATGTTGTTGCAGATAGACTTATTTAATTATTTTCTATAGCTGAGTAATAGTGCATTGTATATGTATATACCACATTTTCTTTATCCATTCAACTATCAATGGATATTTAGGTTGCTTCCACGTCTTGGCTATTGTAAATAGTGCTGCTATGAACATTGGGGTCATGTATAATTTCTTTTCTTCTTTCCTTAAAATTTTATTGGAGTATAGTTTATTTACAATATTGTGTTAATTTCAGGTGTACAGCAAAGTTAATCAGTTATACATATATATATATATATATATATACACTCTTTTTTAGATTTTTTCCCATATAGGCCACTATAGAATATTGAGTAGAGTTCCCTGTGCTATACAGTAGGTCTTAATTACTCATCTATTTATATATAGTAGTGTGTATATGTCAATCCCAATATTCCAATTTATCTCTTACCTGCTGGTAATCATAAGTTTGTTTTCTACATTTGTAACTTTATTTCTGTTTTGTAGATAAATTCATTTGTACACTTTTTAAAGATTCCACAGATAAGCTATATCATATGATATTTATCTTGCTCGGCCTGACTTACTTCACTCAGTATGACAATCTGTAGGTCCATCCATTTGCTGAAAATGGCTTTATTTTGTTCTTCTTTAAGGCTGAGTAATAGTCCATTGTATATATGTACCACATCTTCTTTAGCCTTTCCTCTGTTGATGGACACTTACATTGCTTCCACGTCCTGACTATTGTAAATAGTGCTGCAATGAACATTGGGGTGCATTTATCTTTTCAAATTAGAGTTTTCTCCATATATATGCCCACGAGTAGGATTGCCGGATCATATGGTAACTATTTTTAGTTTTTAAAGAATCTCCATACTGTTCTCCATAGTGGCTGAACCAATTAACATTCCCACCAACAGTGTAGGAGGATTCCTTTTCCTCCACACCATCTCTAGCAATTATTATTTGTAGACTTTTTAATGATGGCCATTTTGACTGGTGTGAGATGATGACTCATTGTTGTTTTGATTTGCATTTCTCTGACAATTAGTGATGTTAAGCATCTTTTCATGTGCTTCTCGGCCATCTGTATGTCTTCTTTGAAGAAATGTCTGTTTAGATCTTCCACCCATTTTTTGGATTTTTTTTATATTGAGCTATATGAACTGTTTTTATATTTTAGAAATTAAGCCCTTGCCAATTGCATCATTTGCAAAAATTTTCTTCCATTCTGTAGGTTGTCTTTTCATTTTGTCTATGGTTTCCTTTGCTGTGAAAAAGTTTTGAGGTTTAATTAGGTCCCATTTGGTTTTTGTTTGTTTGTTTACTTTGTTTTAGGAGATGGATCCAAAAAATAATGTTGCAATTTAAGTCAAAGAGGGATCTGCCTATGTTTTCCTCTAGGAGTTTATAGTATCAGGTCTTACATTTAGGTCTTTAATATATTTTTATTTTATTTTATTTTTATGTATGGTGTTAGAGAATGTTCTAATTTCATTCTTCTACACGTAGCTGTTCAGTTTTCCCAGCACAAGTACAAGACACTTTAAAGGATAAGAGGGAGGATATGAATATTGCGTGAAGGAATCAGGAAACTATTTACTGACAGAGGGCATTTACTTTCAGAAATTTTGTAGAGCAATCAGAGCTTTCAGAGAAAGCTTTGCATCCAGGAACAGGTAATGTGACGCTGATAGCCACAAGGTGGCAATATTGCAGAAGAGAGTCACCAGCAGAGGAAAACACTAGAATAAGCCAGCTTCTTTCAGCCCAGAGAATGTTTATAAGATTTCTCTCTCTTCTCCCTAGAGCTTTAAGTCATGACTTTTTTCCTTTTCTTTCCTTTGTTGTTGGAAATTGACATTCCTGCTTCAGGCTGCTCAGAAAGTTGTCTGGCACTCCAGCCACTCTGTCATAATCAGACAGAAGAGAGAAATGTGCTCAATATGTTTCCAGTTCACCAGATAATGAATGTCTAATTCCAATTTCACTGACTTCCTGTTAACTTTGATATGCCCCACCACGTGTAGAGTTAAAAAAGGATAGGGGAGAAGCAAAACTAACATTTTTTGAGGAGGTAGGCACTATATCAAGCATTTTATATAAAATCATTTCATGTAATTACCACAACAAATACATCATCCAGCTTCAGTGATTATTAACAAATGCATGGCTGATCTTGTTTCATCTGTACCCTCACTCCCTACACCCCACCACCACTGAAATATTTTGAGGCAAATTTCAGACATTATATCATTTCATTTGTAAATGCTTATCTAAGAGAGAAGTGATAAGAACTTAAAACAAACAGAAAAACATAACCACAGTACCACTTTCACATCTTAAAAACATAACAACACTCCTTAAATCATTAAATATTCTGTTACTATGTAGATTTCTCTGGTTTTCTTATAAAAATAATTTATAATTGGTCGATTCAAATTAAGATTTGAGCAAAGTCCATACATTGCATTTACTTGGTATGTGATGAAGAAGTTTTCATCCCCATTTTACAAACAAAATCAGAGAGGATTGTCTGTTCAGTATTTTTAAAATGTATATTGCATCACACACTGAAGCAGGATTTGGAGATACAAAGATTAAGAAGTCAAAGCCCCTGCTCTCTGTGGACTCAATTTTGCACTCCGGAAGTTCTGTGAATATTTCTATCACAGAACTTATTATATTATATCATAATTATGTGTTTGTGTGTCCTCCTTCTAAACTATATAGTAAATTCCTTAAAGCAGTTGTCATCTCACATTCAACACTTTATCCTTAATACCTAATATAGTCCCTGGAACATAGCAAGTATTTAGTAACTATGGGAAACTGAATAATTTTTTCTGACTGGGCAATGGGAAACAGTGAATAGTTTCAAGCATGTCAGTAACAATATAAGATTTTTCATTGTAGGTGGGTACTCAAGTTGCCACATGGATTGGAGGCATTATTGACTGTAGGCAGGGAGAATTAGAAAGAAGTTACTTCAGGAATTCAAGATAGAGAGTATGAGGACAAGAACCGGATCAGAGGCAGTGAGGATAGAGAGGAAACAGATTGGAGTTATTGAGAAGGTGATTTTGATAGCACTTGTAATAATTCCTTAGATATGCAGAGTGAGAGTGAAAAGTTCCAGGATTCAAGTTTGGATAATGATGGTACCACTAACAGAGATTCAGAATGAAAAGAAGAGGCAGGTTCGGGGTGTGGAAAGCAAATTCAGTTTGAAGTGTGTGTGATGTTCAGGTGGCATTATCCAGTGGGATGTGTGAGATCAATGATCAGGAGAGAGATTATAAGTGAAAGTATAGATCTAGGAGTCATGAGCATTTAGGTGGTTGTTAAAAGCTAGATAGCAGGTATCATCACTCAGGGAGAGGACATGCAGTGCAAATGGAAGTGACCTGAGGATGAGATCCAGGGGAACTCTGAAACTTACAGAAAGGGTAGAAAATGAGAATCCCATAAAAACAATGGAGAGGGAAAAGCCAGAGGTATTGAAAGAAAAGTAAGAAAGTGTGGAGCCACAAAATCCAAGGGAGGAGAGTTTCAAGAGAGTGGGAATAGGAGAGGTTGGTACTTGTGTGTGTGTGTGTGCATCTGTGTGTGTGTGTGTGTGTGTGTGTGTATGTAGTAGTTGTGATGGTGGCAACTAGTTAAGTGTCGCTAGGATGTGGGATGTGGTGAGGCCAGTATGGCCAGTTGAGCACTCATCCCAAAGAGCCTTGAACACCAGACTAAGCTGCCAGGGCTTCATTATGTAGGTGATAGGAGCACTTGAAGGAATTCAAAGATCAGTTGATCTAGTCTTTGAGGTGGTTTAGAAAGTTTAGATTTAGACAGTGAAGAGGATGCTATGGGGGAGTGGGACTGGAGAAAAGAGCTCATTGGAGTGGAGTGGAGTAGCAGTTGGGTTGTTGAGGAAAGCAAAGACTTCCAAGCTATTTAGTGGGTAAAACTGGGAAGCATCAAAAATAGCTAATACCTAATTGAACATTTACTACATACTTACAGGTATTACCTCATTTAATCCTCATAACCACTCAATGAAACAGATAAGAGTATAGCTCTCATTTTAGTCATCAGGAAATTAATGCACAGAAAGATGATGAGGGTCAAAAACTAGTACATGGAATAGCCTAGATTAAATCCCGGGTGTTTTGGTTCAACCCACTCTCAAACTTTACTTGCTTTGCCTTAGTTAGGTATGGGGACTGATGGGAGTTTTAGTTGGAATTAAGTCCAAATTTGAGTTAGCAGAGATCCAAGTAACAATACATAAATGTATTCCTCTTTTATCCTAAAGCTTATGGGTGGGATCCTACTAGCTCTATCATCTCCAGGGTATATACCTCAACATGATGGTACAAGATAGAACTCCAGCCATCATATTCATGTTTCAAGCAGCAAAATAAGAAGTAAAAGGAGAAGAATGGTGCACATACTGGGGAACAAAGAGCAATCTCACCTATAAGAGAAACCCCATGATCCTGATATAGGTGTCACCAACTGGAATAGAGTAGAGGAAACCTGTTGGAATGAACATTTTTTTGAGTGGATATATTTCTCTTCTTCTGGTAATAATACCTTTTGTTTTTGAGGAGAGTTGTTTTTCCCTCCTCCAATAATGGAGTTCTAGTAGAGACTTCCAATCATAGTATCCCTCTCCCTGGTCACCATTGATTTGATTGGTTGAGGTAACTGTATGTCACCTAGGTCAGGAAATCAGAATTCTTCCCTAGAGTTTTTCTAACTGAATCTGGGTAAAAATATTCTGTCCTACTTTTCTGGCAAAACTTGGAGATAGCTCAGGAAATTGTGGTAGTCCTTTTATAGCTATGGGGAGGAAATTGGTCTAAGAGAATACAATGAACAGGTAAGGATGAGAGACACAAAGAAAGAAATCTATTTAGGTTTCAGTCTCTGGTCTTACTTGAACTTGAGGCTCGCTTACATTCTTCCCCTTCCTGTAATTATGTCACCTTTTAATAAATTCCTCTTTTTGCCTGAATTAAAGTTGTGTTTTAGTTCACTTGCAATCAATAATACTCTAAATAATACTGTGCTCTTAAAGGTAATTCCGGAATCAATGTTGAAGTTGCATTTAGGGCTTGTGTGTGTGGGAAGTAGGGTACAGTCAATAGTGGCCAAAAACAGGAACATTATTTTTGAGACTGTATAGTCTATGTGAGAAACGATAAGACCTTGAACTAACAGTGTCAGTAGGTACTTTATTTCCTAGCTAGGATTGTCATGACCAGTCTTTCTTAGACCTGGAGTTGATTTCCCACCTATCAGCTGGTCATTTTTACATAGTTGCAATGTATTTGTGCATATAAGTTGCCTGGTCACTATTCAATTTAAACATTTTTATTTAAATCTTTGGGCATAGCGGTTTTAAAATGTTACTAGTTCCAACATCTATGTCATCTCAGGGTCCATTTTTAGCAACTTTTTTGATTATGGGTCATATTTTCTCCTTTCTTCATATATATGTTAGTTTGAAATGGGCTTTGTAGAAGATGTGTTGTAGAGAATCTGGACTACATTTTGTTCCTTTGAAAAATATTGTTTTGTTTTGTTTTCATAAGCAGTTAACTTGGCTGAACTCAAATATAAACTGTCTCTTCTGAGGTGGGCAGCACTTACAATATTTATTCAGTTCTTTCAGCTTTAGCCAGACTGCCTGGAACATGCTTCCTACATTTATAGTTGGCCAGATATTTTGGCAAAGTTTATACACAAAATTTAGGGCTCTCACTCTTTGGATCCTTTTCAGGATTTTACACCCATACTTTCCAGCTGCTGTAGGTGAACTGAAACTCTGTCCTCTGGTTCTTCATACAAGTAAGACTGAAGGTTTTCTATACCAGATTTATACACTCAGTAAGGAACTGATTGTGACTTGCCCTCTGGCTAAAAGCTCTAAAAAATTGAAATATCACCTAATTTTGTTCCTTTCTTTCAAGTTCAGAATTTTCTTTAGTTTATGCCTGCTTTATGTTGCTTGATAGTGCCTTTAGGTAGTTGTTTGTTTGTTTATTTTTTGCTTTTTATATTTTGCCCTAAATACATAGTTTTTGTCTGAAGGAGGGAGATACTTAGGCTTTACCAGAAACCAGAACCTTCCTGGTCATGGTTATTTAACTTATAACCAATGTAGCAAAATAGTTCCAGTGATATTGTAAGAAAACATACTCAGTACCTAGGTTTTAGATCCGGAAGATATGGCTTACCAATGGATATTTTTACAAATACACAAGGTCAATATGATAGTGTTTCAGGGTGACGTGTTTGGGAGTGTAAGAAGGTGGGTAAGCAGGAACTTGGGACTTCTTTTGAGCTAACAGCTTCACTCTTGACAGCCTTAATCCCATTGCCACCTAATTGATTGTCTCATTGAGTTTATCCTATTTTGATATCTCCTAGAAACCTCTACTAAACATATTTGAGCTTATTGTAGTAAACTATAAATTCTTTACAACTTACAAGCCAGAATGCCAGGATAATTTCCCCACTGAGTCCTTCACCACATCTACTATCTACGATGGAGAAAAGTAGACAAATTAAAAATATTTTTAGCAAATTGAATGTTCAGAGATTAACGACACATGAAAGGGAATAATAGAGAGGGTAAAAGTATGAATTTCAGTCTTCTGTCTTGGGCAGTTGAATACATGGTGAATACAGGATAAATACAAGGAATACAGGAAAAATTCAAGAAAGATTTAGTTGTCAATAGGGTATAATTCAGCAGGAAAACAAGCCCCCCCAAAAAAGTACTTAAAAACATCTACTGGATTTAACAACTAGGAGGAAGATTTTGTTTACCTTGGATATTGCAATTTCAGTAGAGTGGTAGACCATGTAGGCCAGGTTGCGGTGGGTTGAGGAGTTGTATGGGTGTGGTAGACTAAAACATGTGGCTTCAGTTAACCATACCTCCCAGTAATTATGCCCTTGTGAAATTTCCTCTCCTTGCATCTGGGTTGGCCTTCTGAGTCAGTTTAACAAATAGAATGCAGTATAATTGGATGCTGCCTAAATTCCAAGCATAGGTCATAGAAAGCCATGAAGTTTCTTTCTTCCTCAGTCTGTCTTTTGGAATGCTAAGCCACCATGGAAAAAGCCTGATCTCTATGTGGGATGTACCACATGCAGAGGGCCTGAGACAACATGAAAAGGAATAGAAATCCACTGAGGCCAACTTTTCAGATATCCCCACCAAGACAGCAGGCCTGTGTGTGAACCTGTCTTGGATCCTCCACACCAGACCAGCCACCAGTTGAATGCCACCTAGTGACCCCAGTAAATGCTTTCTGGAGTAGAATTGTCCAGTGGACCTTAGCTTAATTGCTGAAATGCACAATAATGAGTATAATAAAATTACTATTTTTTAACTCACTAAGTTCTGGGACATTTTATTATAGAGCAATATATAAATTTGACATTAAGATTGAGATACTAGAACATAGAGCAATGAGGTAGTGGAAGGTGTAAATATAATAACTCTGGAAAAGGAAAATCAGATGATACCTGAAGATGCTCATGAGATTGAGGGAGGCTTTTTTTTTTAATGGAAGAGTCTTAGGAAATTTTATATTCTTTAAAAAAGCCAAGAGAAAAATGAAGTTGAAGATACAGGAGAGCATATGATTAATCTACTGAGTTTTACAAGGAGAAAGGAAAGAATGACATCCAAATTTCTAGTGGATGGGCTTGCCTTAAACACAAAAATGGGACAACTTCAGCCACTAAAATAGGTGTCCGATCTCCTTAAAATCTTTAGAAATCATCTAACTTTCCCACATGCTGCATTCCAGACATGGAATGTCCAGACCTTGCTGGGCAGTAATGTCTCCCCCAAGAAAGACATAGAGAGACGGTAGTAGATTAAATTTTATTGTTTCAAGGGCAAAGAATTTCAGCTTGTAACAAAGTTCAAGGTAGGACCATGAGAAAAGATAATTGGAAATAAGGAGAAGGCACAGGGGGATACAGGATTGCGGATGAATATGAAAATTGAAGGGAGTTAAGATTTTGACAAATCTTGGAACAGAAAATAAGCTAATCCAGAAGCCAAATTCCTCAATGAATGCAAGAGAGTAAATAGGAGGTTGGTAAATTGCACTGTTCTATAACAGTATTATAAGGCGTGAGCTTCAGAGGAAGATCCTGTGCATGAGAGAAGAAAACAGCAATTAGGAACAAGCAGAAGAACATGGCTTCTGTTTCTCTGGTTTGTGAGTGAAGAGCATCATCTACCATAGAGAGGATGAGAGCATATGATATCCTCAGGGAACAGCAAACTTTCACCATAGAGGAAGAAAGGATATGACCAGGTTTCTGTGTTATTTCTAAACATCTTTACTGGAGTATAATTGCTTTACAATGGTGTGTTAGTTTCTGCTTTATAACAAAGTGAATCAGTTATACATATAAATATGTCCCCATATCTCTCACTCTTTCATCTCCCTCCCTCCCACCCTCCCTATCCCACCCCCTTGGTGGTCACAAAGCACCGAGCTGATATCTCTTTGCTATGCGGCTGCTTCCCACTAGCTATCTATTTCACGTTTGGTAGTGTATATATGTCCATGCCACTCTCTCACTTTGTCACAGCTTACCTTCCCCTCCCCGTAACCTCAAGTCCATTCTCCAGTACGTATGTATCTTTATCCCCGTCTTGCCCCTAGTTTTTCATGACTATATATATATATATATATATATATATATATATATATATATATATATATATATATATATATATATATATATGACTCAATATATATGTGTCAGCATACAGTATTTGTTTTTCCCTTTCTGACTTACTTCACTCTGTATGACAGACCCCACGTCCATCCATCTCACTACAAATAAATCAATTTCATTTATTTTTAAAGCTGAGTAATATTCCATTGTATATATGTGCCGCATCTTCTTCATCCATTCACCTGTTGATGGACACTTAGATTGCTTCCATGTCCTTCCTGGCTATTGTAAATAGAGATGCAATGAACATTTTGGTACATGACAATTTTGAATTATAGTTTTCTCAGGGTATACGCCCAGTAGTGGGATTTCTGCGTCATATGGTAGTTCTAGTTTTAGATTTTTAAGGAACCTCCATACTGTTCTCCATAGTGGCTGTATCCACCAACAGCACAAGAAGGTTCCCTTTTCTCCACACCCTCTCCAGCATTGGTTGTTTGTAGATTTTTTAATGATGGCCACTCTGACCAGTGTGAGATGATATATCATTTTAGTTTTGATTTGCATTTCTCTAATGATTAATGATGTTGAGCATTCTTTCATGTGTTTGTTGGCAATTTGTATATATCTTTAGGGAAATGTCTATTTAGGTCTTCTGCCCATTTTTGGTTTGGGTTGTTCATTTTTTTGATATTGAACTGCATGAGCTGCTTGTAAATTTTGGAGATTAATCCTTTGTCAGTTGCTTCATTTGCAAATATTCTCACCCATTCTGAGGGTTGTCTTTTCGTCTGTGGTTTCCTTTGCTGTGCAAAAGCTTTTAAGTTTCATTAGGTCCCATTTGTTTATTTTTATTTCCATTTCTCTAGGAGGTGGGTCAAAAAGGATCTTGCTGTGATTTATGTCATAGAGTGTTTTCCTCTAAGAGTTGCATACTGTCTGGCCTTAAATGAAGGTCTTTAATCCATTATGAGTTTTTTTTTTTTCTGTGTGTGTACAGTGTTAGAGAGCATTCTCATTTCTTTCTTTTACATGTAGCTGTCTAGTTTTCATAACACCACTTATTGAAGAGGCTGTCTTTTCTCCACTGTGTATTCTTGCCCCCTTTATCAAAGATAAGGTGACCATATGTGCGTGGGTTTATCTCTGAGCTTTCTATCCTGTTTCATTGACCTATATTTCTGTTTTTGTGGCAATACCATACTGCCTTAATTACTTTAGCTTTGTAGTATTCTCTGAAGTAAGGGAGCCTGATTCCTTCAGCTCCGTTTTTCTTTCTGAAGAATGCTTATGGGTATTTGGGGTCTTTTGTGTTTCCATACAAATTGTGAACTTTTTTGTTCGGATTTTGTGAAAAATGCCAGTGGTACTTTGATAGGAATTGCATTGAATCTGTATATTGCTTTGGATAGTATAATCATTTTCACAATGTTGATTCTTCCAATCCAAGAACACGGTATATCTCTCCAACTGTTTGTATCATCTTTAATTTCTTTTATCAGTGTCTTATACTTTTCTGCATACAGGTCTTTTGTCTCCTTACATAGGTTTATTCCTAGGTATATAATTCATTTTGTGGCAGTGGTAATTGGGAGTGTTTTCTTGATTTCACTTTCAAATTTTTCATCATTAGTGTATAGGAATGCCAGAGATTTCTGTGCATTAATTTTGTATCCTGCTATTTTACGAAATTCATTGATTAGCTCTCATAGTTTTCTGGTGGCATTTTTAGGATTCTCCATGTATAGTATAATGTCATGTACAAACAGTAATATCTTTACTTCTTCTTTTCCGATTTGGATTCCTTTTCTTCTCAGATTGCTGTGGCTAAAACTTCCAAAACTATGTTGAATAATAGTGTTGAGACTGGGCAACCTTGTCGTGTTCCTTATCTTAGTGAAAATTGTTTCAGTTTTTTTTACCACTGAGGGTGGTGTTGGCTGTAGCTTTGTCATATATGGCCTTTATTATGTTGAGGAAAGTTTCCTCTGTGCCTATTTTCTGGAGAGTTTTTATCATAAATCAGTGTTGAATTTTGTTGAAAGCTTTCTATGAACCCATTGAGATGATCATATGGTTTTTCTCCTTCAATTTGTTAATATGGTATATCACATTGATTGATTTGCATATATTGAAGATTCCTTGCATTCCTGGGGTAAACCACAACTGATCAAGGTGTATGATCCTTTTAATGTGCTTTTGGATTCTGTTTGCTAGTATTTTGTTGATGATATTTTAAAATTTTTCTATTAGTTTCTTCTTTATAACAAAGTGAATCAGTCATATATATACATCTGTTCCCACATCCCTTCCCTCTTGTGTCTCCCTCACTCCCACCCTCCCTATCCCACCTCTCCAGGCAGTCACAAAGCACCGAGTTGATCTCCCTGTGCGATGCGGCTGCTTCCCACTATCTATCTACCTTACGTTTGGTAGTGTATATATGTCCATGCCTCTCTTTCGCTTTGTCACAGCTTAACCTTCCCCCTCCCCATATCCTCAAGTCCATTCTCAGTAGGTCTGTGTCTTTATTCCTGTTTTACCCCTAGGTTCTTCATGACATTTTTTTTCTTAACTTCCATATATATGTGTTAGCATACGGTATTTGTCTTTCTCTTTCTGACTTACTTCACTCTGTATGACAGACTCTAGGTCTATCCACCTCATTACAAATAGCTCAGTTTCGTTTCTTTTTATGGCTGAGTAATATTCCATTGTATATATGTGCCACATCTTCTTTATCCATTCATCCAATGATGGACACTTAGGTTGTTTCCAGCTCCAGGCTATTGTGAATAGAGCTGCAATGAACATTTTGGTACATGCCTCTTTTTGAATTATGGTGTTCTCAGGGTATATGCCCAGTAGTGGGATTGCTGGGTCATATGGTAGTTCTATTTTTAGTTTTTTAAGGAACCTCCATACTGTTCTCCATAGCGGCTGTACCAATTAACATTCCCACCAGCAGTGCAAGAGGGTTCCCTTTTCTCCACACCCTCTCCAGCATTTATTGTTTCTAGATTTCTTGATGATGCCATTCTGACTGGTGTGAGATGATATCTCATTGTAGTTTTGATTTGCATTTCTCTAATGATTAATGATGTTGAGCATTCTTTCATGTGTTTGTTGGCAGTCTGTATATCTTCTTTGGAGAAATGCCTATTTAAGTCTTCTGCCCATTTTTTGATTGGGTTGCTTATTTTTTTGCTATTGAGCTGCATGAACTGTTTATAAATTTTGGAGATTAATCCTTTGTCTGTTGCTTCATTTGCAAATATTTTCTTCCACTCTGAGGGTTGTCTTTTGGTCATGTTTATGGTTTCCTTTGCTGTGCAAAAGCTTTGAAGTTCCATTAGGTCTCATTTATTTTTTTTATTTCCATTTCTCTAAGAGGTGGGTCCAAAAGGATCTTGCTGTGATTTATGTCATAGAGTGTTCTGCCTGTTTTCCTCTAAGAGTTTGATAGTTTCTGGCCTTACATTTAGGTCTTTAATCCATTTTGAGCTTATTTTTGTGTATGGTGTTAGGGAATGATCTAATCTCATACTTTTACATGTCACTGTCCAGCTTTCCCAGCACCACTTATTGAAAAGGCTGTCCTTTCTCCACTGTACATTCCTGCCTCCTTTATCAAAGATAAGTTGGCCATATGTGCGTGGGTTTATCTCTGGGCTTTCTATCTTGTTCCATTGATCTATCTTTCTGTTTTTGTGCCAGTACCACACTGTCTTGAATACTGTACCTTTGTAGTATAGTCTGAAGTCAGGGAGCCTGATTCCTCCAGCTCCGTTTTTCGTTCTCAACATTGCTTTGGTTATTCAGGGTCTTTTGTTTTTCCAAACAAATTTTGAAATTTTTTGTTCTAGTTCTGTGAAAAATGCCAGTGGTAGTTTGACAGGGATTGCATTGAATCTGTAGATTGCTTTGGGTAGTAGAGTCATTTTCACAATATTGATTCTTCCAATCCAGGAGCACGGTATATCTCTCCATCTGTTCGTATGATCTTTAATTTCTTTCAACAGTGTCTTATAATTTTCTGCATAAAGGTCTTTTGTCTCCTTAGGTAGGTTTATTCCTAGATATTTTATTGTTTTTGTTGCAGTGGTAAATGGGAGTGTTTTCTTGATTTCACTTTCAGATTTTTCATCATTAGTGTGTAGGAATGCCAGAGATTTCTGTGCATTAATTTTGTATCCTGCTACTTTACCAAATTTATTGATTAGCTCTAGTAATTTTCTGGTAGCACCTTTAGGATTCTCTATGTATAGTATCATATCATCTGCAAACAGTGACAGCTTTACTTCTTCTTTTCCAATTTGGATTCCTTTTATTTCCTTTTCTTCTCTGATTGCTGTGGCTAAAACTTCCAAAACTAAGTTGAATAAGAGTGGTGAGAGTGGGCAGCCTTGTCTTGTTCCTGATCTTAGTGGAAATGGTTTCAGTTTTTCACCATTGAGGATGATGTTGGCTGTGGGTTTGTCATATATGGCCTTTATTATGTTGAGGAAAGTTCCCTCTATGCCTACTTTCTGCAGGGTTTTTATCATAAATGGGTGTTGAAATTTGTCGAAAGCTTTCTGTGCATCTATTGAGAAGATCATATGGTGTTTTTTTCTTCAATTTGTTAATATGGTGTATCACATTGATTGATTTGCGTATATTGAAGAATCCTTGTATTCCTGGAATAAATCCCACTTGATAAAGGTGTATGATCCTTTTAATGTGCTGTTGGATTCTGTTTGCTAGTATTTTGTTGAGGATTTTTGCATCTATGTTCATCAGTGATATTGGCCTGTAGTTTTCTTTCTTTGTGACATCCTTGCCTGGTTTTGGTATCAAGGTGATGGTGGCCTCGTAGAATGAGTTTGGGAGTGTTCCTTCCTCTGAAATTGTTTGGAAGAGTTTGAGAAGGATGGGTGTTAGCTCTTCTCTAAATGTTTGATAGAATTCACCTGTGAAGCCATCTGGTCCTGGGCTTTTGTTTGTTGGAAGGTTTTTAATCACAGTTTCAATTTCAGTGCTTGTGATTGGTCTATTCATATTTTCTATTTCTTCCTGATTCAGTCTTGGCAGGTTTTGCATTTGTAAGAATTTGTCCATTTCTTCCCTGTTGTCCATTTTATTAGCATAGAGTTTCTTGTAGTAATCTCTTATGATCTTTTGTATTTCTGCAGTGTCAGTTGTTACTTCTCCTTTTTCATTTCTAATTCTATTAATTTGAGTCTTCTCCCTTTTTTTCTTGATGAGTCTGGCTAATTGTTTATCAATTTTGTTTATCTTCTCAAAGAACCAGCTTTTGGTTTTATTGATCTTTGCTATTGTTTCATTCATTTCTTTTTCATTTATTTCTGTTCTGATCTTTATGATTTCTTTCTTTCTGCTAACTTTGGGGTTTTTTTGTTCTTGTTTCTATAATTCCTTTAGGTGCAGGGTCAGGTTGTTTACTCGAGATGTTTCCTGTTTCTTAAGGTGGGATTGTATTACTATAAACTTCTCCTTTGGAACTGCTTTTGCTGTGTCCCATAGGTTTTGGGTCGTCGTGTCTCCATTGTCATTTGTTTCTAGGTATTTTTTAATTTCCTCTTTGATTTCTTCAGTGATCACTTCGCTATTGAGTAGTGTATTGTTTAGCCTTCATGTGTTTGTATTTTTTACAGATCTTTTCCTGTAATTGATGTCTAGTCTCATAGCATTGTGGTCGGAAAAGATACTTGATACAATTTCAAATTTTTTAAATTTACCAAGGCTTTATTTGTGAACCAAGATATGATCTATCCTGGAGAATGTTCCATGAGCACTTCAGAAAAATGTGTATTCTGTTGTTTTTGGATGGAATGTCCTATAAATATAAATTAAGTTCATCTTGTTTAATGTATCATTTAAAGCTTGTGTTTCCTTATTTATTCTCATTTTGGATGACCTGTCCATTGGTGAAAGTGGGGTGTTAAATTCCCCTACTATGAATGTGTTACTGTCGATTTCCCCTTTTATAGCTGTTACTATTTGCCTTATGTATTGAGGTACTCCTATGTTGGGTGCATAAATATTTACAATTGTTATATCTTCTTCTTGGATCTGTCCCTTTATCATTATGTAGTGTCCTTCTTTGTCTCCTCTAATAGTCTTTATTTTAAAGTCTATTGTGTCTGATATAAGAATTGCTACTCCAGCTTTCTTTTGATTTCCATTTGCATGGAATATCTTTTTCCATCCCCTTACTTTCAATCTGTATGTGTCTCTAGATCTGAAGTGGGTCTCTTGGTGACAGCATATATATGGGTCTTGTTTTTGTATCCATTCAGCCAATCTGTGTCTTTTGGTGGCCGCATTTAGTCCATTTACATTTAAGGTAATTATAGATATGTATGTTCCTATTCCCATTTCCTTAATTGTTTTGGGTTCGTTATTGTAGGTATGTTCCTTCTGTTGTGTTTCTTGCCTAGAGGAGTTCCTTTAGCATTTGTTGTGAAGCTGGTTTGGTGGTGCTGAACTCTCTCAGCTTTTGCTTGTCTGTAAACGTTTTAATTTCTCCATCAAATCTGAATGAGTTCCTTGCTAGTTAGAGTAATCTTGGTTGCAGGTTTTTCTCCTTCATCACTTTAATTATGTCCTGCCACTCCCTTCTGGCTTGTAGAGTTTCTGCTGAGAGATCAGCTGTTAACCTGATGGGGGTTCCCTTGTGTGTTATTTGTTGTTTTTGCCTTGCTGCTTTTAATATGATTTCTTTGTGTTTAATTTTTGACAGTTTGATTAATATGTGTCTTGGCGTATTTCTCCTTGGATTTATTCTGTATGGGACTCTCTGTGCCTCCTGGACTTGATTAACTATTTCCTTTCCCATATTAGGGAAGTTTTCAACTATAATCTCTTCAAATATTTTCTCAGTCCCTTTCTTTTTCTCTTCTTCTTCTGGAACCCCTATAATTCGAATGTTGGTGCGTTTAATGTTGTCCCAGAGGTCTCTGAGACTGTCCTCTGTTCTTTTCATTCTTTTCTCTTTATTTTGCTCTGTATCAGTTATTTCCACTATTTTACATTCCACCTCACTTATCCATTCTTCTGCCTCAGTTATTCTGGTATTGATCCCATCTCGAGTATTTTTCATTTCAGTTATTGTGTTTTTAATTGATGCTTGATTCATCTTTAGTTCTTCTAGGTCCTTGTTAACTGTTTCTTGCATTTTGTCTATTCTATTTCCAAGATTTTGGATCTTGGAAATAGAATCTTGGATCATCTTTACAATCATTATTCCGAATTCATTTTCAGGTAGACTGCATATTACCTCTTCATTTGTTAGGTCTGGTAGGTGTTTATCTTGCTCCTTCACCTGCTGTGTGTTTTTCTGTCTTCTCATTTTGCTTATCTTACTGTGTTTGGGGTCTCCTTTTTGCAGGCTGCAGATTCGTAGTTCCCGTTATTTTTGGTGTCTGTCCCCAGTGGCTAAAGTTGTTTCAGTAGGTTGTGTAGGTTTCCTGGTGGGGGGGACTAGTGCCTGTGTTCTGGTGGTTGAGGCTCAATCTTGTCTTTCTGGTGGATATGTCCACGTCTGGTGGTGTGTTTTGGGGTGCCTGTGGCCTTATTATTTTTTTAGGCAGCCTCTCTGCTAATGGGTGGGGTTGTGTTCCTGTCTTGCTAGTTGCTTGGCATAGGGTGATCAGCACTGTAACTTGCTGGTCGTTGACTGAGGCTGGGTGCTGGTGTTGAGATGGAGATCTCTGGGAGATTTTCACCGCTTGATATTATGTCGAGTTGGGAGGTCTCTTGTGGACCCGTGTCCTGAAGTTGCCTCTCCCACTTCAGAGGCACAGCAGTGACTCCTGTTGCAGCACCAAGAGCTTTTCATCTACCCGGCTCAAAATAAAAGGGAGAAAAAGTAGAAAGAAAGAATTAGTAGAAGAAAGAAAGAGAGAGAGAAAGAAAGGAAGAAGGAAAGAAAGGAAGGAAGGAAGGAAGAAAGAAAGGGGGGAGGGAGGGAGGAATGGCGGAAGGAAAGAAAGAAAGAAGGGAGGGAGGGAGGAAGGAAAGAAAGAAAGACAGATGGTAGCGAGGGAGGGAGGAAGGAAAGAAAGAAGGGGTGGAGGGAGAGAGGGAGGAAGGGAAGGTAGAAAAAAACAAAGGGAAGATAAAGTAAAATAGAATAAAGTATAAAATATAGTAGCTTTATTAAAAATAAAAAAGTTATTATTGAAAAAAAAACAAAAACAGAGTGATAGAAACCTTGGACCTATGTTGGAAGCAAAGCTATACAGCGAAAGTCTCACACAGAAGCATACACATACACATTCACAAAAAGAGAATAGGGGGAAAAATCGAAAATTTGGTCTCCAAGTCTACCTCTTCAATTTGGGATAATTAGTTGTAAAAGGAGGAAAAGGGGAAAAAGTCTGAAGTCTTGCTCTCAAAGTCCACCTCCTTAATTTGGGGTAATTCGTTGTAAAAAGAGGAAAAGGGGAAAAAGTCTGAAATGTTGTTCTCAAAGTCCACCTCCTTAATTTGGGATAATTCGTTGTAAAAAGAGGAAAAGGGGAAAAAATCTTAAATCTTGTCCTCAAAGTCCATCTCCTCAATTTGGGATGATTCGCTGTCCATTCATGCACTCCACAGACGCAGGGCACATCAAGCAGACCGTGGAGCTTTAATCCGCTGCCTCCAAGGCTGCACAGAGATATTTCCCTGTCTCTTCTCTGCTCTCACAGCTCCCAGGTCTCAGCCTTGGACCTAGCCCCGCCTCTGCATGTAGATCGCCGGAGGGCATCCGTTCTTCACTCAGACAGGACTGGTTTAAAGGAGCCGTTGATTTGGGGGCTCTGACTCACTCAGGCCGAGGGGAGGGAGGGGCACGCAGTGCAGGGTGGGCCTGCGGCGGCAGCGGCCGGTGTTACGTTGCACCAGCCCGAGGCGCTCCGTGCGCTTGACCGGGGAAGCCGTCCCTGGGTCATGGGACCCCGGCAGTGGTGGGCTGCATAGGCTCCCTGGAAGGGGGGTTGGACAGTGACCTGCGCTCGCACACAGGCCTTGTGGCGGTGGCGGCGGCAGCAGCAGCCCCAGCATCCCACGCCCTTCTCCGCGGTCCACGCTTTCAGCCGCGGGTCGCGCCCTTCTCTGGAGTTTCTTTAAGCAGCGCTCTTAATGCCCTCTCCTCATGCACCAGGAAACAAAAGGGAAGAAAAAGTCTCTTTCCTCTTCGGCACCTCCAGACTTTTTCCCCGGACTCCCTCCGGGCTAGCCGCCACGTCGAACCAACCCCTTCAGGCTCTTCCTGCTGCCAGCCCCAGTCCTCTCCCTGTGCTCCAACTGAAACCCGATACCCGAGCCTCAGCTCCCAGCCCCGCCCACCCCGGCAGCCGAGCAGACAAGCCTCTCTGGCTGGTGAGTGCCGGTCGGCCCCATCCTCTGTGCGGGAATCTCTCCGCTTTGCCCTCCACACGCCTGTTGCTGTGCTCTCCTCGGCTACTCTGAAGATTCCCCCTCCGCCACCCGCAGTCTCCGCCCATGAAGGGGCTTCTAGTGTGTGGAAACCTTTCCTCCTTCATGGCTCCCTCCCACTGGTGCAGGTCCCATCCCTATCCTTTTGTCTCTGTTTATTCTTTTTTTCTTTTGCCCTACCCAGGTATGTGGGGAGTTTCTTGCCTTTTGGGGGGTCTGAGGTCTTCTGTCAGCGTTCAGTAGGTGTTCTGTAGGAGTTGTTCCACGTGTAGATGAATTTCTGATGTATCTGTGGGGAGGAAGGTGATCTCCGTGGCTTACTCTTCTGCCATCTTCCTCCGGACCTGCCCTGTTGATGATTTTTGCATCTATGTACATCAGTGATATTGGCCTGTAGTTTTGTTTCCTTGTGACATCTTTGTCTGGTTTTGCTGTCAGGTGGTGGCCTCGTGGAATGAGTTTGGGTATGTTCCTCCCTTTGCTATACTTTGGAAGAGTTTGAGAACTATAGGTGTTAGTTTTCTAAAATTTTGATAGAATTTGCCTGTGAATCCATTTTGTCATGGGATTTGTTTGTTGGAAGATTTTTATTCAGAGTTTCAATTTCAGCGCTTGTGATTGAATTGTGTATATTTTCTCTTTCTTCCTGGTTCAGTCTTGGAAGTCTGTGCATTTCTAAGAATTTGTCCGTTTCTTCCAGGTTGTCCATTTTATTGGCATAGAATTGCTTGTAGTAATGTCTCATGATCCTTTGTATTTCTGCTGTGTCAGGTGTTACTTCGCGTTTTTCATTTCTAATTCTAGTGATTTGAGTCTTCTCCCTTTTTTTCTTGATGAGTTTGTCTAAAGGTTTATCAATTTTATTTATCTTCTCAAAGAACTAGGTTTTAGGTTTTTTTGATCTTTGCTATCGTTTCCTTCATTTCTTTTTCATTTATTTCTCATCTCATCTTTATGATTCCTTTCTTTCAGCTAACTTTCGGGCTTTTTTTGTTTTTCTTCCTCTAATTGCTTTAGGTGTAAGGTTAGGTTGTTTATTTGAAATGTTTCTTGTTTATTAAGGTAGGATTTTATTGCTATAAAGTTTCAACTTAGAACTGCTTTTGCTGCATCCCACAGGATTGGTTCACCTTGTTTTCATTGTCATTTGTTTCTAGTTCCTTTTTGACTTCCTCTTTGATTTCTTCAGGGATCTCTTGATTATTAAGTAGTTTATTTTTCAGCCTCCATATGTTTGTATTTTTTACATATTTTTACCTGTGATTGATACCTAGTCTCATAGCATTGTTGTTGGAAAAGATACTTGATACAATTTCAATTTTCTTAAATTTACCAAGGCTTGATTGTGACTCAAGATATGATCTATCCTGGAGAATGCTCCATGAGCAATTGAGAAGAAAATGTATTCTGCTGTTTTTGGATGAAATGTCCTATAAATATCAATGAAGTCTATGTTGTTTAATGTATTGTTTAAAGCTTGTTTCCTTATTTATTTTCATTTTGGATGATCTGTCCATTGGTGAAAGTGGTGTGTTAAAGTCACCTACTATGATTGTGTTACTGTCGATTTCCCCTTTTACGACTGTTAGTATTTGCCTTATGTATTGAGGTGCTCCTATGTAGGGTGCATAAATATTTACAATTGTTATATCTTCTTGGATTGATCCCTTGATCATTATGTAGTGTCCTTCTTTTTCTCTTCTAATAGTCTTTGTTTTAAAGTCTATTTTTTTCTGATATGAGAATTGCTTCTCCAGCGTTCTTTTGATTTCCATTTGCATGGATATATATATTTCCATCCCATCACTTTCAGTGTGTATGTGTCCCTATGTCTGAAGTGGGTCTCCTTTAGACAGCATATATAGGTGTCTTCTTTTTGTATCCATTCAGCCAGTCTATGGTTTTGGTTTGTGCATTTGATCCATTTACATTTAAGGAAATAATCAATATGCATGTTCTTATTACCATTTTCTTAATTGTTTTGGGTTTGTTATTGTAGGTCTTTCCCTTCTCTTGTGTTTCCTGCCTAGAGAAGTTCCTTTAGCCCTTGTTGTAAAACTGGTTTAGTGGTGCTGAATTCTCTTAGCTTTTGCTTGTCAGGAAGGGTTTTAGTTTCTCCATGAAATCTGAATGAGATCCCTGCTAGGTAGAGTAATCTTGCTTGTAGGTTTTTTTCCTTCATCACTTTAAATATGTCCTGCCACTCCCTTCTGGCTTGCAGAGTTTCTGCTGAAAGATCAGCTGTTAACCTTATGGGGGTTCCCTTGTGTGTTATTTTTTGTTTTTCCCTTGCTGCTTTTAATATTTTTCCTTGGTATTTAATTTTTAATAGTTTGATTAATAAGTGTCTTGGTGTGTTTCTCCTTGGATTCATCCTGTATGGGAGTCTCTGCACTTCCTGTACTTGATTTACTATTTCCTTTCCCATATTAGGGAAGTTTTCAACTATAATCTCTTCAAATATTTTCTCAGTCCCTTTCTTTTTCCTTTATTCTTCTGGGACTCCTGTATTTCGAATGTTGTTGCATTTAATGTTGTCCCAGAGGTCTCTTAGACTGTCTTCAATTCTTTTCATTCTTTTTTTCTTTATTCTGCTCTGCAACAGTTATTTCCACTATTTTGTCTTCCAGGTCACTTTTCCATTCTTCTGCCTCAGTTATTCTGCTATTGAATCCTTCTAGAGAATTTTTAATTTCATTTATTGTGGTGTTCATCACTGTTTATTTGTTCTTTAGTTCTTCTAGGTCCTTGTTAAACATTTCTTGTTCTCTCCATTTTATTTCCAAGAGTATGGATCATCTTTACTATCGTTATTCTGAATTCTTTTTCAGGTAGACTGCCTATTTCCCCTTCATTTTTTATGTTCAGTGGGGTTTTGCCTTGCTCCTTCATCGGCTTTGTGTTTCCCTGTCTTCTCAGTTTGCTTAACTTACTGTGTTTGGGGTTCCCTTTTCACAGACTGCAGGTTCGTAGCTCCTGTTGTTTTTGGTGTCTGTCCTCGGTGGCTAACTTTGGTTCAGTGGGTGTTGTAGGCTTCCTGGTGGAGGGGATTAGTGCCTGTGTTCTGGTGGATGAGGCTGGATCTTGTCTTTTTGGTAGGCAGGTCCATGTGTGGTGGTGTGTTTTGGGGTGTCTGTCACCTTATTATGATTTTAGGCACCTTCTCTGCTAATCCATGGGGTTGTGGTCCTGTCTGGCTAGTTGTTTGGCATAGGGTGTCCAGCACTGTATCTTGCTGGCCATTGAGTGGAGCTGGGACTTGTCGTTGAGATGGAGATCTCTGGTAGATTTTCACCATTTGATATTACATGTAGCTTGGAGGTCTCTTGTGGACCAGTGTCCTGAACTTGGCTCTCCCACCACAGAAGCACAGCCTTGACACCTCGCTGGAGCACCAAGAGCCTGTCATACCCCCAGCTCAGAATAAAAGGGGGAAGAAAGAAAGAAAGAAAGAAAGAAAGAAAGAAAGAAAGAAAAGAAAACAATATTATTAAAATAAAAATTAAAAGATAATTATTAAAATATTTTTAAGTATTAAAAAAAGAAACAAACTAACAAAAAATGGACAGACAGAACCCTAGGAGAAATGGTAAACTCAAAGCTGTACAGACAAAATCACACACAGAAGCATACACATACATACTGACAAAAAGAGAAAAAGTGAAATATATATATATATATATATATATGTTCTTTCTCCCAAAGTCCACCTCCTCAATTTGGGATTATTCGTTGTCTATTCAGGTACTCCACAGACGCAGGGTGTATCAGGTTGATTGTGGAGATTTAATCCGCTGCTCCTGAAGCTGCTGGGAGAGAGTCCCCTTCTCTTTGTTGGCAGAGCTCCTGTGGTTCACCTTTGGATTTGGCCCCGCCTCTGCTTGCAGGTCGCCTGAGGTCGTCTCTTCTTCCCTCAGACAGGGCGAGGTTAAAGGAGCAGCTGATTAGGGGGTTCTGGCTCAGTCACGCCGTTGGGGCGGGAGGAGTACGGAATGCGGGGTGAGCCTGCGGCTGCAACGGCCGTGACATTGCAACAGCCTGAGGCACGCTATGTGTTTTTTCCAGAGAATTTGTCCCTGGATCACGGGACCCTGGCAGTGGTGGGCTGCACAGGCTCCCAGGAGGGGTAGGTGTAGTGACCTGTGCTTGCACATAGGCTTCTTGGTGGCTGCATCAGAAGCCTTAGCATCTCATGCCTGTCTCTGGGGTCCAGGCTGATAGCCGTGGCTTGCGCCCATCTCTGGAGCTCCTTTTAGTGGTGTTCTTAACTGCCTCTCCTCCCGCATCACAAAAGAAAGAGGTAAGACAAAGTATTTTGCATCTTCAGCAGCTCCAGACTTTTTCCCGGTCTCCCTCCTGGCTAGATTTGGTGCTCTAGTCCCCTTCAGGCTGTGTTCACGCAGCCTACCCCAGTCCTCTCCCTGGGATCTGACCTCTGAAGCCCGAGCCTCAACTCCCAGCCCCCACCCCCCTCAGAGGATTAGCAGACAAGCCTCTGAGTCTGGTGAGAGCTCATCAGCTCCGATCCTTTGTGTGGGAGTCTCTCCACTTTGCCCTCTGCACCCCTATTGCTGCACTCTCTTCCATGGATCCAAAGCTTCCCCCCACAATCACACTCCATTTCCACCAGTGAAGGTGTTTCCTAGTGTGTAGAAACCTTTCATTCTTCACCGCTCCCTCCCACTGGTGCATTCCTGTCCATATTCTTTTGTCTCTCTTTTTTCTTTTGCCCTACCCAGGTACGTGGGGAGTTTCTTGCCTTTTGGGAGGTCTGAGGTCATCTGTCGGCATTCAGTAGGTGTTCTGCAGGAGTTGTTCCACATGTAGATGTATTTTTGATGTATTTGTGTGGAGGAAGGTGGTCTCCACGTCTTACTCTTCTGCCATCTTGAAGCTCCTCAACAGTTTTATTATGTTTTTATATGTTAAAAATTATTGAAGTAAAATTCATATAACTTAAAATTAACATTTCTGTGGCATTTAGTCCGTTCATTGTCTGTAAAACCACCACTTTTATCTAGTTCCAAAATATTTCCATCACTCCAAGGTAGAATTCTACACAATTCAAACAGTTTCTTCCCATATCCCCTTTACCCTGGTCCCCGGAAAACACCAATCTGTGTTCTACTTTTATAGAAGTACCTATCTGGATATTCCATGTAAGCAGAATCATACAATATGTAACCTTTTATATTTGTCTTTCACTTCACATCATGTTTTTGGAGATTCATTCATATTGTAGCATGTATTAGTGCTATATTATTTTAATGACTAAATAATTTTCCATTATACACACACACCACAATTTATCCATTTATCCTTTAATAGACATTTGAGCTGTTTCCAGACTTTGACTATTGTGTATAGTGCTGCTTATGAATAAGAGCATACATGTACTTGTTTTAGTACTTCTTTTCCATTATTTTTGGTATATATATATATATATATATATATATATATATATATATATATATATATATATATACATAAGGAGTGGAATTTCTTGGTCTTATGATAATTGTATATTTATATTTTTGAGGAAATGCAAAACTATTTCCCACAGAATCTGAACCATTTTACATTCCCACCAAAAATGTATGAGGGTTCCAATTCCTCCATCCTTTCCAATACTTATTATTTTCCATTTTTAAAAAATATAGCCATCCTAATGTGTGTAAAGTGGCACTTCATTGCAGATTGGATTTGCATTTCCCAAATAACCAATGATATTGAGTATGTTTTCAGGCTTTGGGTTTTTTTTTTTGCCACTGTATACGTAATTTGGACAAATGTCTATTTAAGCACTTGCTCATTTTTAATTGGGTTGTCTCTTTGTTTTTGTGTTGTTAATAGTTTTTTATATATTCTGAATATTAGGCTCATTACATATATGGTTTACAAACTTTTTCGCACATTCTGTATGTTGCCTTTTCACATTCTTGATGAGGTCCTTTGATACACAAAAGTTTCTAATGTTGGCAAGGTCCAATTTATATAATTTTTTTTCTTTTATTGTTCATGCTTTTGGTGTCATAGCTAAGAAACTATTGAAAAATTCAAGGTCATGTTTATTTGACCTATGCTTTCTTCTAGGAGTTTTATGATTTTTGTTCCTATATTTGTGTTTCTGATCCATTTTGAGTTATTTTTTATATGGTGTAAAGAAGGGGTCCAACTTCATTTTTGTTTGCCGGTGGATATCCAGTCATCCCATTACCATTTGTTGAAAAGACTATTCTTTTTCCAGTGAGTGGAATTGGCACACTTTTCAAAAATCAACTGGCCATAAATGTGTGAATTTATTTCTGGACTCTCAATTATATTCCATTGTTCTATATGTCTATCCTCATGTTGGCACCACTTTGTGTTGATTACAGTTTCTTTGCATTAAGTTTCAAATTGGGAAATGTAAGTCTTCCAGTTTTGTTCTTCTTTTTCAAAATTGTTTTGGCTCTTTCTTCACGTAAATTTGAGGATCGACTTTTCCATTTCTTGATATAATGTCTAGCTCTCTTGTGAGAGTAGTGGAATCACAACTAACCACTTAACAATCATTAACAGGAAGACACTGGAACTCACACACACACACACACAAAAAAACACCCCACATCCAAAGACAAAGGAGAAGCCACAATGGGATGGTAGGAGGCACACAATCACAAAAAAGCAAATCCCATAACTGCTGAGTGGGTGACTCACAAACTGGAGAAAAATTATACCACAGAAGTCCACCCACTGGAGTAAAGGTTCTGAGCACCATATCAGGCTTTGCCACCTCAGGGTCTGGCAATGGGAGGAGGAATACCCAGAGAATCAGGCCTCGAAGGCTAAAAGGATTTGATTACAGGACTTTGACAGGACTGATGGAAACAGAGACTCCACACTTGGAGGGCACACACAAATTGGGGTGTGTATCAGGAACCAAGGGGAAGGAGCAGTGACCCCATAGGAGACTGAACCAGACATACCTGCTAGTGTTGGAGGGTCTCCTGCAGAGGCAGGGTTCTGTGGCTCACCATGGGAAAAAGAACACTGGCAGCAGAAGTTCTGTGAAGTACTCCTTGGTATGAGCCCTCCCAGATGCCACCATTAGCCCCACCAAAGGGTCAGTAGCCTTCAGTGCTGGGTCACCTCAGGCCAAACAACCAACAGGGAGGGAACTCAGACCCACCCATCAGCAGACAAGTGGATTAAAGTTTTATTGAGCTCTGCCCACCAGAGCAACACCCAGCTCTACACACCACCAGATCCTCCCATCAGGAAGCTTCCATAAGTCTCCTAGATAGCTTCATCCACAATAGAGCAGACAGCAGAAGCAAGAAGAACTACAATCTTACAGACTGTGGAATGAAAACAACATTCACAGAAAGCTAGAAAAATGAAAAGGCAGAGGAAGATGAAGGAAGAGTATAAAACACCAGAAAAACAATTAAATGAAGTGGAGATAGGCAACCTTCCAGAAAAATAATTCACAATAATGATAGTGAAAATGATATAGGACCTTTGAAAAATAATGGAGGCAAAGATCGAAAAGATGCAAAAAATGTTTAACAAAGACTGAGAAGAATTAAAGAACAAACAGCTCGAAGAACTAATGAACAAACAAACAGAGGTAAACAATACAATAACTGAAATGAAAAATACACTAGAAGTAATCAATACCAGAATAACTGAGGCAGAAGAACAGATAAGTGCCCTGGAAGACAGTATGGTGGAATTCACTGCCATGGAACAGAATAAAGAAAAAAGAAACAAAAGAAAAGAAGACAGCTTTAGAGACCTCTGGGACAACATTAAATGCACCAACATTCATATACTAGGGGTCCCAGAAGGAGAAGAGAGAGAGAAAGGACCTGAGAAAATATTAGAAGTGATTATAGTGGAAAATTTCCCTAACATGGGAAAGGAAATAATGACCTAAGTCCAGGAAGTTCAGAGAGGCTCAGGCAGGCTAAACCTAAGGGTAAACTTGCCGAGACCCATAGTAATCAAATTGACAAAAATTAAAAACAAAGAATAATTATTAAAACAACAAGGGGAAAATGACACACACATACACAAAAAACATACATGGGAACTCCCATAAGGTTAACAGTTGATTTCTCAGCTGAAACTCTACAAATCAGAAGGGAGTGGCTTGATATATTTAAAGTGATGAAAGGGAAGAAACTACAACCTAGATTACCCAGCAAGGATCTCATTCAGATTCAGTGGAGAAAAACAAAACTTTACAGAAAGCAAAAGCTAAGAGAATTCAGCACCACCAAACAACCTGTACAACAAATGCTAAAGGAATTTCTATAAGTCGGAAATACAAGAGAAGAAAAAGGACCTACAAACACAAATGCAAAACAATTAACAGAATGGTATTAAGAACATAAATATTGATAATTACCTTAACTGTGAATAGATTAACTGCTCCAACCAGAAGACAGAGTCACTGAATGGATACATAAACAAGATCCATATATATGCTGTCTACAAGAAACCCACTTCAGACCTAGGGACACATGCAGCCTGAAAGTGAGGGGATGGAAAAAGACATTCCATGTAAATGGAAATCACAAGAAAGCTGGAGTAGCAATACTCATATCTGATAAAATAGATTTTAAAATAAAGAATGTTACAAGAGACAAGGAAGGGCACTACATAATGATCAAGGCATCAATCCAAGAAGAAGATATAACAATTATAAATATATATGCACCCAACATAGGAGCACCTCAACATATAAGGTAAATGCTAACAGCTATAAAAGAGGAAAGTGACAGTAACACAGTAATAGTGGGAAACCTTAACACTTCATTTACAGCAATGGACAGATCATCCAGACAGAAAATTAATAAGGAAACACAGGCTTTAAATGACAAATTGGACCAGATAGATTTACAGCACATTCCATCCGAAAACAGCAGATTGTACATCGTTCTTACGTGCACATGGAACATTCTCCAGGATAGATCACATATTGGGTCAAAAATCAAGCCTCAGTAATTTTAAGAAAAGTGAAGTCATACCAAGCATCTTTTCCAAATCAACACTATGATATTAGAAATAAATTACAGAGGAAAAAAAGTAAAAAACACAAACACATGGAGGCTAAACAATACTTTACTAAATAACCAAGAGATCACTGAAGAAGTCAAAGTGGAAATTAAAAAAAAAATTCCTAGAGACAAGTGACAATGAAAACACGATGATCCAAAACTTATGGGATGCAGAAAAAGTGGTTCTAAGAGGGAAGTTTATAGCAATACAATCCTACCCCTCAAAAAAGAAAAATCTCAGATTAATAATCTCACCTTACACCTAAGGGAACTAGTGAAAGAAGAACAAACAAAACCCAAAGTGAGTAGAAGGAAAGAAATCATAAAGATCAGAGCTAAAATAAATGAAATAGAAACAAAGAAAACCATAGAAAATATCAAGAAAACTAAAAGCAGTTTCTTTGAGAATATAAACAAAATTGATAAACCTTTAGCAAGACTGAACAGGAAAAAGGGGGAGAGGAGTCAAATAAGAAACAACAACAAGAAAAAAAAAACAGAAATGAAAAAGGAGAATTTACAACGGACACCACAGAAATACACAGCATCATAAGAGACTACTACAAACAACTCTATACCAATAAAATGGCCAACCTGGAAGAAATGGACAAATTCATAGAAAGATATAACCTTCAGTGACTGAACCAGGTAGAAATAGAAAATATGAACAGACCAATCAAAAGTAATGAAATTGAAACTGTGATTAAAAATCTTCCAACTAAGAAAAGTCCAAGACCAGATGGCTTCACAGGTGAATTCTATTAAATATTTAGAGAAGAGCTCACACCTTTCCTTCTCAAACTCTTCCAAACAATTGAAGAAGAATGAACACTCCTAAACTCATTCTAAGAAGCCACCATCACACAGATATGAAAACCAAAGATACTACAATAAAAGAAAAATAGAGACCAACATCCCTGTTGAATATAGATGCAAAAATCCTGAACAAAATACTAGGAAACAGGATCCAGCAATATATTAAAATGGTCAAACACCGGGACAAAGTGGGATTTATCCCAGGGTTGCAAGCATTCTTCAATATAGGGAAATCAATCAATGTGATACACTGCATTAACAAATTGAAGAATAAAAACCATATGATCATTGCAAAAGATACAGAAAAAGCTTCTGGCAAAATTCAACAGTTATTTATGATAAAAACTCTCCAGAAAGTGGTCATAGAGGGAATCTACCTCAACATAATAAAGGCCATATACAGCACACCCACAGCAAACATCATTTTCAATGGTGAAAAACTGAATACGTTTCCTCTAAGATCAGGAAGAAGACAAGGATGTTTACTCTCACAACTATTATTCAACATAATTTTGGAAGTCCTAGCCATGGCAATCAGAGAAGAAAAATAAATAAAAGGAATACAAACTGGAAAAGAAGAAGTAAAACTATCACTGTTTGTCAATGACATGTTATTATACATAGATTCCTAAAGATGCCGCCAGAAAACTATTAGAACTAATCAAAGAATTTGGTAAAGCTGCAGGACACAAAATTAATGCACAGAAATCTCTTGCAATCCTATACACTAACAACAAAAGATCAGAAAGAGAAATTAAGGAAACAATCCCATTCACCATTGCAACAAAAGGAATTAAATACCTTCGAATAAACCTACCTAAGGAGACAAAAGATCTATACTCAGGAAACTATAAGACACTGATGAAAGAAATCAAAGACGACACAAACAGATGGAGATATATACCACGTTCTTCTATTAGAAGCACTAACATTGTGAAAATAACTATACTTCCCAAAGCAATCTACAGATTCAATGCAATCCCTATCAAATAAACAATGGCATTTTTTACAGAAGTAGAACAAAAAATCTTAAAATTTGTATGGAGACACAAAAGACCCAAAAGAGCTAAAGCAAACTTGAGGGGGGGAAAAAAAGAGATGGAAGAATCAGACTTCCTGACTTCAGACTATACTATAAAGCTACAGTTATAAAGACAATATGATCCTGGCACAAAAACAGAAATATAGGTCAGTGGAACAAGATAGAAAGCCCAGAGATAAAGCCACACACCTATGGTCAACTAGTCTATGACAGAGGAGGCAAGGATCTACAGTGGAGAATGGACAGTCTCTTCATTAAGTGCTGCTGGGATAACTAGGCAGCTACATGTAAAAGAATGATATTAGAAGACACCCTAACACCATACAGAGAAATAAACTCAAAATGGATTAAAGACTTAAATGTAAGACCAAACAGTAGAAAACTCTTAGAGGAAAACATAAGAAGAACACTCTGCAAAAGTCACAGCAAGATCTTTTTTGATCCACCTCCTAGAGCAATGGAAATAACAACAAAAATAGAGACAGGATGTAATGAAACTTAAAAGCTTCTTCATAGCAAAGGAAACTATAAAAAAAGACGAAAAAACAACCCTCAGAATGGGAGAAAATATTTGTAAACGAATCAACAGACAAAGGATTAATCTCCAAAATATATAACAGCTCATGCAGCTCACTATTAAAAAAACAAACAACCCAATCAAAAAGTGGACAGAAGTTTTAAATAGACATTTCTCCAAAGAAGACATAGATGGCCAAGAGGCACATTAAAATCTGCTCAACATCACTAATTATTAGAGAAATGCAAATCAAAACTACAATGAGGGGCTTCCCTGGTGGCACAGTGGTTGGGGGTCGGCCTGCCGATTCAGGGGACATGGGTTTGTGCCCTGGTCCAGGAGGATACCACATGCCGTGAAGAGTCTGGACCCATGAGCCATGGCCGCTGAGCCTGCGCATCCGGAGCCTGTGCTCTGCAACGAGAGAGGCCACAGCAGTGAGAGGCCCGTGTACCACAAAAAAAAAAAAAAGAAAAGAAAACTACAATGAGGTATCACCTCACACCCATTAGAATGGATGTCATCAGAAAATCTACAAACAACAAATGCTGGAGAGGATGTGGCAAAAAGGGAACTCTCTTGCCGTGTTGGTGGGAATGTAAACTGATACAGCCACTATGGAGAACAGTATGGAGGTTCCTTAGAAAACTAAAAATAGAACTATCATACGACCCAGCAATCCCACTACTGGGCATATACTCTAAGAAAACCATAATTCAAAAAGAGTCATGTACCAAAATGTTCAGTGCAGCTCTATTAACAATAGCCAGGACATGGAAGCAACTTAATTGTCCATCAACAGATGAATGGATAAAGAAGATGTGGCATACATATACAATGGAATACTACTCAGCCATAAAAAGTAATGAAATTGAGTTATTTGAAGTGAGGTGGATGGACCTATAGTCTGTCATACAGAGTGAAGTAAGTCAGAAAGAGAAAGTCAAATACTGTATGCTAACATATATATGGAATCTAAGAAAAAAATATCATGAAGAACCTAGGGGTAAGACAGGAATAAAGACACAGACCTACTAGAGAATGGACTTGATGATGTGGGGAGGGGGAAGGGTAAGCTGTGACAAAGTGAGAGAGCGACATGGACATATATACACTACGAAACTTAAAATAGATAGTTAGTGGGAAGCAGCCACATAGCACAGGGAGATCAGCTCGGTGATTTGTGACCACATATAGGGGTGTGATATGGAGGGTGGGAGGGAGGGAGATGCAAGAGTGAAGGGATATGGGAACATATGTATATGTAGAACTGATTCACTTTGTTATAAAGCAGAAGCTATCTCACCATTGTAAAGAAATTATATTCCTATAAAGATGTAAGAAAATATATGAAATTAAAACACTCCCTAACACCATACACAAAAATAGACTCAAAATGGATTAGAGAACTAAGTGTAAGGTCAGAAACTATCAAACTCATAGAGGAAAACATAAGCAGAATACCCTATGACATAAATCACAGCAAGATCCTTTTTTACCCATCTCTTAGAGAAATGGAAATTAAAACAAAAATAAACAAAGGGGACCTAATGAAACTTAAAAGATTTTGCATAGCAAAGTCAACCATAAACAAGACCAAAATACATCCCTCAGAATGGGAGAAAATATTTGTAAATGAAGCAACTGACAAAGGATTAATCTCCAAAATTTATAAGCAGCTCATGCAGCTCAATATCAATAAAAAACAGAACCCAATCCAAAAATGGGAAGAAGACCTAAATAGACATTTCTCCAAAGCAGATATACAGAGTGCCAACAAACACATGAAAGAATGCTCAGCATCATTAATCATTAGAGAAATGCAAATCAAACCTAAAATGAGATATCATCTCACACCAGTCAGAATGGCCATCATAAAAAAATCTAGAAACAGTAAATGCTGAATAGGGTGTGGAGAAAAGGGAACACTTTTGCATTGTTGGTGGGAATGTAAATTGATAGAGACACTATGGGAGAAGAGTATGGAGGTTCCTTAAAAAACTAAAAAATAGGTCTTCCCTGGTGGCCCAGTGTTTGAGAGTCCACCTGCCAATGCAGGGGACATGGGTTCATGCCCCAGCCTGGGAAGATCCCACATGCCATGGATCAGCTAGGCCTGTGAGCCATGGCCACTGGGCCTGCACGTACAGAGCCTGTGCTCCGCAATGGGAGAGGCCAAAACAGTGAGTGGTCTGCATACCGCAAAAAAAAAAAAAAAAAAAAAAAAAAAAACTAAAAATAGAATTACCATATGATGCAGCAATCCCACTACTGGGCATATATCAAGAGAAAATCATAATTCAAAAAGACACATTCACCCCAATATTCATTGCAGCACTACTTATAATAGCCAAGTCATGGAATTAACCTAAATGCTCATGAAGAGATGAATGGATAAAGAAGATGTTGTACATATAGAGAATGGAATATTACTCAGCCATAAAAAGGAACGAAATTGAGTCATTTGTTGAGACGTGAATTGATCTAGAGACTATCATACAGAGTGAAGTAAGTCAGAAAGAGAATAAGAAATACCATATGCTAACACATATATATGGAATCTAAGGGGAAAAAAAGGTCATGAAGAACCTCAGGGTAAGACGGGAATAAAGACACAGACCTACTAGAGAATGGAGTTGAGGATATGAGGAGGGTGAACGTAAGCTGTGACAAAGTGAGAGAGTGGCATGGACATATATACACTACCCAATATAAAATAGATAGCTAGTTGGAAGCAGCCACATAGCACAGGGAGATCAGCTCGTTGGTTTGTGACCAACTAGAGGGGTAGGATAGGGAGTGTGGGAGGGAGGGAGATGCAAGAGGGAAGAGATATGGGAACATATGTATATGTATAACTGATTCACTTTGTTATAAAGCAGAAACTAACACACCATTGTAAAGCAATTATACTCCAATAAAGATGTTAAAAAATTGTAGAAAACAGTCTTATGGTTAACAAGGGGGAAGGGGGGGAGGGATAAATGGGAGATTGAGATCAACATATACATACTACTGTATATAAAATATATAACTAATAAGGACCTACTGTAGAGCACAGGGAACTCTACCCAATACTCTGTAATGACCTATATAGGGAAATAATATAAAAAGGAATGGATATATTTATACGTATAACTGAGTTACTTTGCTGTTCAGCAGAAAGTAACACAATATTTTAAATCAATTATACTCCAATAAAAATTTAAAAATAATGCTGCTGTAATGTAATATTTGATAAATGTTAAGAGAGTAATTTCTTAGAGTTCTCACAAGAAAATATTTTTTTCTATTTCTTTAATTTTGTACCTATAGGAAATAATGGATGTTCACTAAAATTATTGTGATAATCAAAAAACATTGAATAAAAAATAAAAAATAAAACCTATACAGATTAGCAAAAGCTAAGAGAATTCATGACCAGAAAACCAGCTTTACAACAAATGCTAAAGGAACTGCTCTAGACAGGAAACACAAGAGAAGGAAAAGACCTACAATAACAAAACCAAAACAATTAAGAAAATGGTAATAGGAACAGATAGATTGATGATTACCTTAAATGTAAATGGATTAAATGTTCCAACCAAAAGACATAGACGGGCTGAATGGATACAACAATGAGACCTGTATATATTCTGTCTACAAGAGACCCACTTCAGGCCTAGGGACACATACAGACTGAACATGAGTGGATGGAAAAACATATCCTATGCAAATGGAAATCAAAAGAAAGCTGGAGCAGCAATACTCAAGTCAGATAAAATAGACTTTAAAATAAAGAACGTTACAAGAGACAAGGAAGGACTCTACATAATGATCAAGGGATCAATCAAAGAAGAAGTTATAACAATTAGAAATATATATGCACCCAACACAGGAGCACCTCAATACATAAGGCGACAGCTAACAGCTCTAAAACAGGAAATCGACAGTAACACAATAATATTGGGGCACTTATCACCTCACATACACCAATGGACATATCATCCAAAATGAAAATAAATAAGGAAACAGAAGCTTTAAATGACACAATAGACCAAATAGGTTTAATTGATATTTATAGGACATTCAATCCAAAGACAACAGAATAAATTTTCTTCTCAAGTGTTCATAGTACATTCTCAAGGGTAGATCATATCTTGGGTCACAAATCAAGCCTTGGTAAATTTAAGAAAATTGAAATCATATCAAGTATATTTTCTGATCACAACTCTATGAGACTAGAAATCAATTACAGGAAAATAACTAAAAAATAAAAACAGGGTGGGAGGGAGGGTGACGCAAGAGGGAAGAGATATGGGAACATATGCATACATATAACTGATTCACTTTGTCATAAAGCAGAAGCTAACACACCATTGTAAAGCAATTGTACTCCAATAAAGATGTTAAAAAAGGAAACAAGACAAACAAAAAATATAAAAAGACATGGAGGCTAAACAGTACTCTAGTAAATAGACAAGAGATCACTGAAGACATCAAAGAGGTAATCAAAAAATGCCTAGAAAAATGCAATGAAAACATGATGACCCAAAATCTATGGGATGCAGCAAAATCAGTTCTATGAGGGAAGTTTATAGTAATAAAATCTTACCTCAAGAAACAAGAAAAATCTCAATAAAATAACCTCACCTTACACCTCAACAATGAGAGAAAGGAGAACAAAAAAGCCCCCAAATTTAGCAGAAGGAAAGAAGTCATATTGATCAAATCAGAAATAAATGAAAATGAAATGAAGAAAATGATAGCAAAGATCAATAAAACTAAAAGCTGGTTATTTAAGAAGATAAACAAAATTGATAAACCATTAGCCAGACTCTTCAAGAAAAAAAGGGAGAAGATTCAAGTCAATAGAATTATAAATGAGAGAGGAGAAGAAACAACTGTCACTGCAAAAATACAAAGTATCATGAGAGATTACTACAAGCACCCATATGGCAATAAAATTGAAATCCTGTAAGAAATGGACAAATTCTTAGAAAGGCACAATGTTCTGAGTCTGAACCAGGAAGAAGTACAAAATATAAACAGACCAATCATAAGCACTGAAATTGAAACTGTGATTAAAAATCTTCCAAATAACAAAAGCCCTCGATCATATGGCTTCACAGGGGAATTCTATCAAACATTTAGAGAAGAGCTAACTCCTATACTTTTCAAACTCTTCCAACATATAGCAGAGGGAAAACATTACCAAACTCATTCAACAAGGCCACCATCACCCTGACACCAAAACCAGACAAAGATGTCACAAGAAAAGAAACTACAGGCCAATATCCATGTTAAGCATAGATGCAAAAATCCTCAACAAAATACTAGCAAGCAGAATCCAACAGCACAGTAAAAGGATCATACAACATAATCAAGTGAGATTTAGCCCAGGAATGCAAGGATTCTTCAATGTATGCAAATCAGTCAGAGTGATACACCATATTAACAAACTGAAGGGTAAAAATACTGTGATAATCTCAATAGATGCCAAAAAACTTTTGACAGAATTCAACACCCAATTGTGGTAAAAATTCTCCAGAAAGTAGGCATAGAGGGAACTTACCTCAATATAATAAAGGACATATATGACAAACTCTCAGCCAGCATCGTTCTCAGTGGTGAAAACCTGAAACCATTTCCACTAAGATCAGGAACAAGACAAGGTTGCTCACTCTCACCACTGATTTTCAACATAGTTTTGGAAATTTTAGCCACAGCAAACAGAGATGAAATAGAAATGAAAGGAATCAAAACTGGAAAAGAAGAAGTAAAACTGTCACTGTTAGGAGATGGCATGACACTACACACAGAGAATTCTAAAGATGTTACCAGATAACTACTGGAGCTAATCAGTGAATTTGGTAAAGTAGCAGGATACAAAATAAAGCGCAGAAATCTCTTGTATTCCTATACAATAATGATGAAAAATATGAAACAGAAATCAAGGAACTATTCCCATTTACCATTGCAACAAAAAGAATAAAATACCTAGGAATAAACCTACCTAAGGAGACAAAATAACTGTATGCCTAAAACTATAAGACACTGATGAAAGAAATTAAAGATGACATAAACAGGTGGAGAGATACACCATGTTCTTGGACTGGAAGAATCAACATTGTGAAAATGACTCTACTACCCAAAGCAATCTACAGATTCAATGCAATCCCTATCAATCTACCAGCAGTATTTTTCACAGAAAGAGAAGAAAAAATTAAAAACTTTTATGGAACCTCAAATGATCCCGTATAGCCATAGTGATCTTGAGAAAGAAAACGGAGCTGGAGGAAATAGGCTCCCTGACTTTAAAATATACTCTAAAGCTCCAGTAATCAAGACAGTATGATACTGGTACAAAAACAGAAATATAGATCAATAGAACAGGAGAGAAAGCCCAGAGAGAAACTGACACACCTATAGTCACCTTATCTTTGATTAAGGAGGCAAGAATATAGAATGGAGAAAAGACAGCCTCTTCAATAAGTGGTGCTTGGAAAACTGGACAGTACAGGTAAAAGATTGAAATTAGAACACTCCCTAACACCATACACACACACACACACAAAAAAAAAACTCAAAATGGATTAAAGACCTAAATGTAAGTCCAGACACTATAAAACTAGGCAGAACACTCTATGATATAAATCACAGCAAGATCCTTTTTGGCCCACCTCCTAGAGAAATGGAAATAAAAACAAAAATAAACAAATGAGACCTAATGAAACTTAAAAGCTTTTGCGCAACAAAGGCAACCACAAACAAGACAAAATGACAACCCTCAGAATGGGAGAAAATATTTGCAAACGAGGCAAGTGACAAAGGATTAATCTCCAAAATATACCAACAGCTCATGAAGCTCAACATCCAAAAAAACAAAGAAACCAATCCAAAAATGGGCAGAACACTTACTTAAACAGACATTTCTCCAAAGAAGATATACAGATTGCCAACAAACACATGAAAGGGTGCTGAACATCACTAATCATTAGAGAAATGCAAATCAAAACCACAATGAGATATCACCTCACTGCAGTCAGAATGGCCATCATCAAAAAAATCTACCAATAATAAATGCTAAAGAGGGTGTGGGGAAAAGGGAACCCTCTTGCACTGTTGGTGGGAATGTAAATTGATACAGTCACTATAGAGGACAGTATGGATGTTCCTTTGAAATCTAAAAATAGAACTACCATATGACCCAGCAATCCCACTACTGGGCATATACCCTGAGAAAAGCATAATTCAAGAAGAGTCATGTACCACAATATTCATTGCAACACTATTTTAATTAGCCAGGACATGGAAGCAATCGAAGTGTCTATTGACAGATGAATGGATAAAGAAGATGTGGCATATATATGCAATGGAATATTACTCAGCCATAAAAAAGGAACAAAATTGAGTTATTTGTAGTGAGGTGGGTGGACGTAGAGTCTGCCATACAGAGTGAAGTAAGTCAGAAAGAGAAAATTATATACCTTATGCTAACACATATATATGGAATCTAAGAAAAATAAAAGTTCTGATGAACCTAGGGGCAGGACAGGATAATGATGCAGACCTAGAGAATGGACTTGAGGACATGGCAAGGGGGAAGGGTAAGTTGGGGTGAAGTGAGAGTGTGGCATGGAGATATATACACTACCAAATGTAAAATAGATAGCTAGTGGCAAGTAGCCACATAGCACAGGGAGACCAGCTTGGTGCTCTGTGACCACTTTGAGGGGTGGGATAGGGAGGGTGTGAGAGAGACGTAAGAGGTAGGTGATATAGTGATATATATATACATGTAGCTGATTCAGTTTTTTATACAGTACAAACCTACACAATCATGTGAAGCAATTACACTCAAAGATGTTTAAAAAATAAAGAAAAAATAGTAAAAAAAAGTTTAAAAAATCACATCTCAAAAATTGCATGAGAAACATTAGACAAGTTTCAACACCCATTAATGATAAAAACTCTCTGTAAACTAAAAAAAATAAACTTCTTTAATATGATCAACATCCAGAAAATTCTTTAGATTGATACATTATATTAAGAATAAATTCTTCTTACTTAAGATCTGGAACAAGCAAAAATGTCTGTTTTTATAATTTTTATTCAACTTCATACTGAACATTCTAGGTAGTTCAATAAGGCAAGTGTTATGGACTAAATATCAGTGTCCCCAAATTCATATGTTGAAGTCCTAGACTCCAGTGTGCCTATATTTGGAGAGGGGACCTATAAGGAAGTAATAAAATGTGGTCATAAAATAATGTTTTTAAGGGCATTTTGGTGGATAGAAATAAGAGTTCTGCAAGCTAGAGAGGGCTCTTTGGAAGCTCTGCCCACCCTGGTTTTGCCTGGTTACTCTAGGATTGAGTGTGTCAATATATTGGCACACCTGTAACTTATTAAGGACATACAAACATGCTAGAACATATCACTTTGAAAATTAAACTACATACCCTTGGAATTTATGCTCATCAATACTTGCTGAGCTCAATTTCCATATAGGAACACCTTGGTTGTTAATATGGGTAGGAATTACAGATCGACCTGTCTTTTTTTTCCATATTGGATCATAAATACCATGAATGAAATTCCATGGATGAAATCTCAAGAATGCAGAACTTATCTTAACCCCTAGCCTTTGGTTATCTAATAGGGAAAAAAGGTTACTCTTCTCTCATACTATGATTACCTAGGATCAGAAGGTCCCTAAGTTCCCCTGATCCAAACTTTTTTTATATCTTGATTTCCTACATCTGTCTCCCACACTATTGCTTAAGGATGGATATCCCTGCTCAAACACTTCGGGAGAGGTGTATCTTCCCTCCTGTGTATTTCTTCTCACCATAAATTTCCAGTGTGATTTTCATGTTCCTCCTGATTTCAAGCCTGCTTGTCTCAACTTAGGTTCTCCTGGATCTGGGATGCTCTGCTGAACCTACTGGATCACAGTATTATAGACATATATGGTTAGGTGACTGAAAAAAGTGCACAATGTAAAAGTTGATAATTATGTTTTATTTGGCAGACACTGAGGAGTTAAGCTCAGGAGACAGCCTTTCAGATAGCTCTGAGTGACTGTTCCAAAGAGGTAAAGGAGGAGCCAGGATGTATAGGAGCTTTTGCAACTAAAAACAGGTAGTCAGAACATCAAAAAATTTCTGTTAATTAAAGAAAAAAATAGACATCACAAGTTAATGCACTTAGCACTTTTCTGTGTATGGGAAGATGCAAGAGTCTGGGCTCATTGAAATCATTCCTTTGATATACATCTTAACTATCTAGGGCCAGTAACGTGTTTCTATCCATCCTGAATCCCCTCAGGATGCACAGTTGGGAATGACTGCAATGGCTGATAGCTTTATGGCTGAAATATACTTTGTTTACTGACAAGGCAGATGACATTCTTTGTCCACAGGTTTCATTTGAGGCTTTCAGAAGTCTACTTAGATTTTCCCAGTCCTCTTATGGGATTATTTGCTTTGTTTCTCTAGTCCCTTAAATTGTCATAAACTGGAAGGTATTTCTAAAGCTGTGATGGATTCAAAGTAAATACTTTTGTCTGGAATACATCATAGGAAATGTAACTTTATATTACATCACATTAGTAGTAGATTTTCCAGTATGGTTTCTCTTTTAAAAGGTATTTAGATTTTCCAGTCCTCTGTGAAGCTTTTGCTTACCACCCTTAGGCAGCTCTAACCTCTCTGTTCTCTATCTTCTCATAGATCTCATTACCAAGGCATTTAAATGCAGGAACCAAATAGAGGGCACCATTCTTTGTTTACTTACATATCTTTAATTAGTCTATGAATGAACCCATGGAGGAAATGGTTCATCTTTGCAACCTCAGAATCTAACACAGAACCTCACACAGAACAGATGATTAGGAAAGTGTTTGATGAGTTAGTGGAAGAAAGAAAGAAAGAGAGAAAAAGAGAGGGAAAGAAAGAAAATATGAAAGAAAGAAAGAAAAAGAAAGGGAGGGAGAGAGGAAGGAAGAGAGGGAGAGAGGAAGGAAGGAAGGAAGGAGAGAGAGAAAAAAAACAGTTTCAAAGAGGATTGATATTAGGTAGCAAAAGTATAATAAAGAAGTCATTCAACGTATGAGTAAGTGGTTATGGATATCTTCATTGCATGCTGCAACCTATTACTAAAATAAGGCACAATCACCAACATCTATTTTTACCCAAAACATCTCCATGAAAACAAAGCATGGACCCTGTGACCTAAAAGACTAACACCACTGACAACTTATCTTTTTGTTTTATGATCCAAAGACAGCTTCTCCTTAATCCTGGCTGCATGTAGACTTCCCTGGGGGAGCTTTAAAATAATGATTCTGGAGCACAGTCTAGAGTAATTAAAACACAGTCTCTGATGGTGGACTTTAAAAAACTAGTGTTTTTTACCAAAGCAGTGAATTGACAATACAGGAAGTTAGAAAGTACAGATTTTTTTTAAACCAAAATAAAATCACATTGAATATGCTACCTTGTAATTCACATTGTTTTCAATTAACAATTTCCTTTCCTTTTTATATCATTTTTTTGTTTTATCTAATATCAAACTCCCCTATTTGTCCTAAAGATATCCTTTGTAATTGGTTTTAAAGTTTGTCCCAGCAGTTTACTTTGATTGCTTTCTTATGCTATCATTTGGTTTATTTCTCTAGCTCCTTAAATTCCCATAAACTAGAAGATATTTCTAAAGGCCTGATCTATTCAAGGTAAGTACTTTTGACAGAAATGCATCACAGGAAATGTAACCTTATTACATCACATTAGTAGACACTTAGATGGATGATGAAATGGACATTGTTTAGAAGTACTTAGGTGTTTCTAATGTGAAGCCAAGATTATGGACCACTGCTTTCATTCTAACTAAGGTGCACAAATGAACACAGTCACATGCCAGTTCAAACAAGTGTAACCCAAACAAAAGATTTACTGTCGTTTTGCATTGATCTGCACTCATGTTACTACCAGAGAAATGACAAAGTGGTCTCCTTTAAACATGGTCTTCTTTTTTTTAAGTTTGTTCTATTTTTATTTCTCCTTAAGACTTTACCTAGAGTGAGTCATCATGTCATTATGGTCTTAATGAGCTATGCACAAGACAAAATATTCTTTATTGCAAAAAGTATAAGTTCTATAAATCTTAGAACTATGAAAGTCTGTGGTTTGGCTCAGATTAACAGGCGTGTCTGGATTCTCTACTTATTCACATATTCTATTTAATAATTTACACACTCCTTCATTCACTCATGTATACATTCAACAGTACTTGAACATTTACATGTGCCTTGGATTATGCTAAATTTGGGACAATCCTAGTCCTCTGGTCTTAGAAAATATACAGTAACTTCCTTCCAGCTTTTCCATCCTCTGAAATTGCTAAATTTCTTGTGAATGGATCATAGACCTAAACATAAAACCCAGAACCATAAAGGTCCTAGAAAATGAAAACAACCCAATAAAATTTCAGATAAATGAGGAACTCAATCAAAGAAGAAAAGGTGAGACAGGGACAAGATCAAAGGAACAAATGAAGAAGAATAGGAAATGAGGGAAAGAAAGAAGGAAAAAGAGGCTAGGAAAGGTCAGAGAATGAGAAAGCTTTCAATTTATCTTGGGTTGTAGTTCTACTGGTTTAGGGCAAAGGTCCTTATCTATCTGGAAAGAAAAACACTGAGTGGTGGACTCATGAAAGTTAAAGGTGTACAAACATGAAGGACATGGATAGTGCAAGGGCAACTGTGAGACCCACTTGATAAATTATGTTACACTAAAAATAACTAACTTCTCTACACCATACTTACATAAGTGGACACTTTTGAGGCACAACACCTTAATAAAGCAACTACAATTGTTGAATCCATACTGTGTATGTGTCTGGCACTGTGGTAATGTTTCATATGCATTATCTCAATTAATTCTCCCCCAAACTCTCTGAAGTAGGTACCATCATCATTCCCATATTACAAATGGTGAAACTGAATTGAGGCTTAGAGAGGTTATGTAAGTTGCCCATGGTCACATAGCTGGTAAGTGGCTAAACAAAAATCCTATTTCAGGCCTGTCTCACTCTAAATTTCATGCTTTTTTGTTCCACAAGGACAGACTATACATTATACCCATGACTCAATTATAGAAAGCATAAGTGTCCAAAACAATCTTAATTCCAGATGTAAAAGCAATTTGTAACCTTTAAAACAATTATAATAAATGGCATATGGGAGAAGGGTGGGAGGACTGACATTTATTAATCACATACTGTGTCTATCCCTATGCTAGGGAATTTGCATAAGTCTTCTCATTTAATCTTTACAGCAAATATATAAGATAAAATTATTATATTAATTTAATAGATGACCTAACTGAGGCTCAGAATTATTAAGTACCTTCCTCAGGATTAAGCAGAATTTTTGCCTGACTCCTAATACCATGTGCTTTGCACTGTACCATACGTGTGCATTCGTTTTTCTATGTTCATATTAAACTATTAAATTATATAGCTTGATAATTTAAATCACTTTTAAGTTTACATATAGTAAAAAAAATACACTTTTGGTGTTCAGTAACATGAATTTGGACAAATACATAATTATAAGTCACAACCAGGATCAAAATAGGGAATATTTCCATCACCCAAAAGAATGCAATCTTCTGTAATAAAATCCCCACCTGACCACTAACCCCAGGAAACAACTGACCTACCTGTTTTCTTTCCTATAATTTCTCATGTTCCAGAACGGAACTGTATCACTTTTTTGTCTGTCTCCTTTCATTTAACATATTTCACTTGAACTTCATCCATGTTGTTACATGTATCAGTAGTTTTCCCCTTTTTATTGCTGAGTACCATTCCACTATATAGGTATACTACAATTTGTGTAACCATTCATTTATTTATGGACATTGAAGTTGTTTCCAATTTTTTTAATATTACAAATGAAACTGTGTTCATTCTTTTACCAGTCTTTGTATGGACATAGAGTTTCTTTTCTCTTTAGTATTTCTCTAGAAGTGGAATGACTGGATGACATGGTAAATGTATATTTAACTTTATAAAAAACTGCCAAACTGAATTTAAAGTGGCTACACCATTTTACATTCCCATCAGTAATGTACAATACAATTTCAGTTGCTTCACATAGTCTTTAGCACTAGGTATTGTCAGCTTTGTTTTGCTTTTTAATTTTAGTAATTCTAAAAGGTGTTTATTGGCAATTTATTGTACTTTTGAATTTACCTAATCAATAATGATATTGAGCATTTTTCTATGGTGCTACTTTGCCATATATACTTGCTTTAGTGAAATCTCTGTCCATATCTTTTGTCCACTTTTGTTGATATACTTTTTATTGTTGAGTTTTATAAATTTAAATTTTTATTGAGGTATAGTTGATTTACAATGTTATGTTAATTTCTGCTGTACAGCAAAGTGACTCAATTATACACATATATACATTCTTGTTTATATTCTTTTCCTTTATGGTTGTCCCAGGATATTGAATATAGCTCCCTGTGCTATACATTAGGACCTTCTTGTTTACCCATTGTATATGTAATAGTTTTCATCTACTAACCCCAAACTCCCAGTCCATCCCTCTGCACTTCCCCTCCCCCTTGGCAACCACAAGTCTGTTTTCTATGTCTATGAATCTGTTCCTGTTTCATAGATAGGCTCATTTGCACCATATTTTAGATTCCACATGTAAGTAGTATCATATGGTATTTGCCTTTCTCTTTCTGAGTTACTTCACATAGTACGATAATCTCTAATTTTATCCATGTGGCTGCAAATGGCATTATTTTGTTCATTTTTATGGCTGAGAAGTATTCCATTGTATATATGTACCATATCTTCTTTATCCATTCATCTGTCAATGGACATTTAAGCTGTTTCCATGTCATGGCTATTGTGTATAGTGCTGCTATGAATATAGGAATTCATTTATCTTTTTGAATTATAGTTTTGTCTGGATATATGCCCAGGAGTGGGATTGCTGGATCAAATGCTAATTCTATTTTTAGTTTTCTGAGGAACCTCTGTACTGTTTTCCATAGTGGTTACACCAAATAACATTCCCACCAACGTTTATGAGGGTTCCCTTTTCTCCACACCCCCTCCATCATTTGTTATCTGTAGACTTTTTAATGATGGCCATTCTGACCAGTGTGAGGTGGTACCTCATTTCAGTTTTGATTTGCGTTTCTCTAATAATTAGCGATGTTGAGCATCTTTTCATGTGCCTCTTTGCCATCTGTGGGTCTTCTCAGGAGAAATGTCTATTTAGGTCTTCTGACCATTTTTCCATTGTGTAGTTTGTTTTTTTGTTGCTGAGTTGTATGAGGTCCTTATATATTTTGGAGATTAATCCTTGTCAGTTGTATCATTTGCAAGTATTTTCTCCCATTCTGTAGGTTATCTTTTCATTTTGTTTATGGTTTCCTTTGCTGTGCAAAAGCTTGTAAGTTTGATTAGGTCCCATTTGTTTATTTCTGTTTTTATTTCTATTGCCTTGGGAGACTGACCTAAGACAACATTGGTATGATTTATGTCAGAGAATGTTTTGCTTATGATCTCTTCTAGGAGTTTTATGGTGTCTTGTCTTAAATTTAAATCTTTAAGCCATTTTGAGTCTATTTTTGTTCATGATGTGAGGGTGTGTTCTAATTTTATTGATTTACATGTGGCTGTCCAACTTTCCCAGAACCACTTGCTAAAGAGACTGTCGTTTCCTCATTTTGTATTCTTGCCTCCTTTATCAAAGATTAATTGGCTGTAAGTGTGTAGGTTTATTTCTGGGTTCTCTATTCTGTTCCATTGATCCATATGTCTGTTTTTGTGCCAATACCACACTGTTTTGATTACTGTAGCTTTGTAGTATTGTCTGAAGTCTGGGAGAGTTATGCCTACAGCTTTGTACTTTTTCCTCAGGATTGCTTGGACAATTCTGGGTCTTTTATGGTTCCATATAAATTTTAAGATTACTTGTTCCAGTTCTCTGAAAAATATTATGGGTTATTTAATAGGGATCACATTAAATCTGTAAATTGCTTTGGGTAGTATTGCCTTTTTTTTTTTTTTTTTTTTTTTTTTTTGCGGTACACGGGTCTCTCACTGCTGTGGCCTCTCCCATTGCAGAGCACAGGCTCCGGACACGCTGGCTCAGTGGCCATGGCTCACAGGCCTGGCTGCTCTGTGGCATGTGGGATCCTCCTGGACCGGGACGAGAACCTGTGTCCCCTGCATCGTCAGGCGGACTCTAAACCACTGTGCCACCAGGGAAGCCCAGTATTGCCATATTAACAATATTAATTTTTCCAATCAAAGTGCATGGGATATATTTCTATTTCTTTGAATAATCTTTAATTTCCTTTATTAATGTTTTATAGTTCTCAGTACATAAGTCTTGCAACTTTGGTTAGCTTGAATTTTGAGAGATTAAAAAATAATAATATTCTGGATACAGGTTATTTGTCATTTAATTTGTAAGTATTTTCTCTCATTCTGTGGTTTGTCTTTTTATTGTCCTAATAGTTCCCCCAGCCACTGAACAAAAGCTCTTCATTTTAATGACGTACAGTTTATCAGAGTTTTCTTTTTTTTCTTTCTTTTTTTTTTTTTGTGGTACACGGACCTCTCACTGTTGTCATCTTTCACGTTGTGGACCACAGGCTCTGGACGCGCAGGCTCAGCAGCCATGGCTCATGGGCCCAGCTGCTCCATGGCATGTGGGATCTTCCCAGATCAGGGCATGAACCCGTGTCCCCTGCATCGGCAGGTGGACTCTCAACCACTGCACCACCAGGTAAGCCCTATCAGAGTTTTCTTCAATGGATCTCACTTGCGTTTATTTTAATGAATCTTTGCGTAAATTAAGGTCACAAATATTTTTCTAGACATTTTACAGTTTGCTTTTTACAAATAACTTTATGACTGTCTTATCTTTCAATTATTTTTAGATGCAAAATTTGGGTCAAGTTTTTTTGTTTGTTTGTTTTTCCTTACATATGCATATCTAATTGTTCCAACACCATTTGTTGAAAAGGCTACTTTTTCTCCATAGAACTGTCTTTGAACCTTTATCAAAATCAATTTACATATATGCACAAGTTTATTTCTATGCCCTTCAAACTGTTCTATTGATTTATGTATTTATCCTTTCACTAACACCATACAGTCTTGATTGCTGTAATGTGTCTTTCATATTTCTTTTTATTTTTCAAAAGCATTTGGGTGATTCTAGTTCCTTTGCCTCTCCACTTGAAATTTAGAAAGCCTGTATTAGGTATAAAATTTCTGCTGGACTTTTGAATAGAATAACAGTGATTCTATAGTTTGAGAAGAATTTGCATCTTAACAATTTTGATATCTTGATTGATTTAGGTCTTTGACATTTTTATCACTATTTTGTAGTTTTCAGCATATGGGCATCATATATTCTGTTAGATGTATATATATATAATTTATTTTTTTATTTTCATTATTTTGCTGTATGCATTTTCTCCTTTTTTTAAAAAAACATCTTTATTGGAGTATAATTGTTTTACAATGGTGTGTTAGTTTCTGCTTTATAACAAAGTGAATCAGTTACACATATACATATATCCCCATATCTCTTCTCTCTTGTGTCTCCCTCCCTCCCACCCTCCCTATCCCACCCCTCTAGGTGGTCACAAAGCAGCGAGCTGACCTCCCTGTCCTATGCAGCTGCTTCCCACTAGCTATCTCTTTTATATTTGGTAATGTATTTATGTCCATGCCACTCTCTCACTTTGTCCCAGCTTACCCCTCCCCCTCCCTGTATCCTCAAGTCTAGACCTATTAGAGAATGGACTTTATATATATTTAAATATTTTATGTTTTAAGTGTTATTAAAAGTGATATTGTTTTAAATTTATTTTTCCAACTTTTCATTGTTAGTATATCAAAATGAAATTGATTTTTGCATATTGACCTTGTATTCTGTGAACTTGCTAAACTAACTTTTTAATTTTAGAAACGTTTTGTAAATTCCTTGAGGGGTATAAGTAGACAATCATGATGTCTACAAAGACAGAAAATATATTTCTTTATTTCCTAATTTTTGCTTTTGATTTTTTTCTTTTCTTATGGCACTGGATAGGACCTACAGTGTGATGTTGAAAAGGACTGGTGAGATCAGACATCCTCGCCTTTCCTACCCTAAGGAAAAAACGCATTCAAATTTTACCATTAAGTTTAATATTAGTTATAGCTGTTTTTTGTGATGTCTTTGGCTGGTTTTGGCATCATGGTAATGCTGGTCACATTAAATGAGTTATGAAGTGTTCTTCAATCTTCTGGATGAGATTGTGTAAGCCAGTATTATTTTTTCCTTAATTTTTGGTGGAATTTACTATATAAGACAACTGGACCTGGGTTTAAGGTTTTAATCACAAATTCTTCTTCTTGAATATATTTAGGACTATTTCAGGTTAACTAATTATTGTTGAGTGAGTTTTGGTAGCTTGTGTGTTACAATGAGTTCATCCATTTTGTCTAAATTGTCAACTTAGTGTTCCTTTTTCTCTGCCTCCTTGTCAACACTTGTCACTTGTCTTTTGGATAATAGTCATTCTAACAAGTGTGAGGTAATATGTCATTGTGGTTTTGATTTACAGTTCCTTGACAACTAGTGATGTTGAGTATGTTTTCATGTACCTATTGGTCTTTTGTATGTGTTCTTTGGGAAAAAAATCTATTCATGTCTTTTGCCCATTTAAAATTGGATTATTATTTAAAAAACATTTTAGTTAGTTTTCTCTATTTCTTTTCTATTTTCCATTTCATTGATTTCTGCTATCTTTACTGTTTGCTTCTTTCTGCTTACCTTGGGTTTAATTTGCTCTCCTTTTCTTAGTTTCTAACGATGGAAGATTTGAATCATTGATTTGCGACTCTCTTTAGTAATATAACCAATCAGTGCTATAAATTTTCTTCTAAGCAATGTTTTAGATGCATCTCACTTAGGGATGATTTTGAGGACCTAGACAAGGCTGTATTGAGTATTTAGAGCCAACATAGGTTCACTATTATAGACACAGCAGACTAACCTCATTACATACAAGCACTATTTTCAGCCCCAAGTCCTGGGTTTAGGATAGCATGTCATGGGAGGCTACAGAAGTTTATAATAAGTTGAAATATAATCAATTCCTAACTGTGGTTTGACCACTTAGTGATTTCTAGATTCTCTCTCACCTCTTCTTCTACAGTGAGTTTATTGGTTCCCAGCCTTCACCACTTACTGGCTAATAGTTTGAGCAACCTTTCCAAGAATGAAAACATATGGTATAATACACATATTAACTGATGTCAATTAATATGGAGCATGTCCACTATAGCCTATCTCTCCCACTGACTACAACTTATAACTCTGGATGAAATACAAAAACTACTACTACCTGGAGTGCAATACTTTGGAGAAGGTACTAATACAGGTATAAGTTTCCCATATTTTACCTTTTTGCTCAGGAGGCTTTTATTGGAGCATGGACTCCAATCATGGAATTTTGCATTAGTGGCAGAGCCACAGCTAAAATTCTGATATAAATTCCATCTTTTTGTCCAGAGAAAAGGGGGCTGGTAAAGAGAGTTCCTGTTCCTAAGAATTCAGGGAAATCAGGTATGGAAAGTACCTAGCACAGTGTCCATAACATAGTAAGTATTCACAACATGTGTATTCTTTCCCACAATTTCCTTCAGTACCCTATAGCCTGCCTCAGACAGCCCATATTTTGAGTGTTTACATATTGTATTATCTAACACAGGCTTTCATCTGTCCCAAGTAGGAAGTCTACATCCTTCATGTCAGTCTTACTTGGAACCACCCTAAAGAGTACTTAACATTTTTGTCAGCCTCAGCTCAATACAGAAGTCAGTTTCTGTAGGCTGTTCCAACATCTCTGTATTCCCTCTTACATTCAACCCTGCTTACACACTCCTCTCTTTACAACTTTTGTTCACATCTTTGAAAACCTAGGCTTAGTAAAGAGCTTACAGTGAAGCTTCCTTAATCCCTGGTTCTTTTATGTACCCCCTTTCTTTTCTTTTTGCTCAGAGCCATTTGCAATTATATGGACAGAATTGCTATTTCTGACAGCATCCCAATCCCTTGAAGTCATCTTACTATATTCTAACTTTGATTTTCTCTTTTAACTTTTCTATTACTTAAAATACATAACATTGTTTCCTGAATTTATTTTAAAAGAAGAATATCATTAATCCCACCAGTCTAAGACAATTCTTTTAACAAGAACTATTTCTGATTGTTCCCTATAGCCATAGTCCCTGGTACACTATGTGGCACAAAGAAAGCAGAAAACAAAATGTTTGTGAAATTAAGGAATGAGATATTTACTGAGCATCTACCAGGGACAACTAAGGTCATCCCTAAACTTTACCTTTTATTATTTGCCTTATATAACTCTTCCTACAGAACAGTAATAACACTCTACAGACAATTTTGTTTTCTGCTTTTTCACTTAATTTAACACAAGCTTTTTCTACATTTCTACAAATTTCATAGTCATATTTACTGGCTGCCTAGTATTTCATTGAGTGAAAGTAGCATAATTTATTTAACTATTCTCCAATTGTTGATCATTTAGACTATACCCATATTTTCTCAGTTATTCACAATGGTACAGTGAACATTTTATTGCTCATACCTTTTCATTTTCATTTGATGAATTCATCATGATGAATTCATAAGAGTAGGATTTCTGAACCAAAGGGTTTCAACATTTTTATGAGTTTTTATATCTATATTTCTTTGTCCATGTTGATATTTTATCTGAATTAAGAAAAAAATTCTTATCCAAAGACTCTAGCAGATGTTTGACTACCTAACCATCATCATTCAGGCTATAAGCAGTGGTGTGATGGTAAATGTTTAAGAACCAATTCTCTGGAAAATTTGTAGTATATATCATTTTACACAGTGAAAGTACTCCCACTGAAATTGAAATGGCCAATTTCAAGCTATCAATGTAAAATCATTGAATACAGTGTTAGAAAGAGATGTATACAATTAACAGCTCATGAGTCAGCACAAGTAGCTTCAGCATGCCAGTGTTATAAGGCACTCTTAATAGAATATGTTTCTTTTACTCTCAAGAGAGGTAGCTATTCCACACTAGAATAATCTTGATATGGCTGTGCAGAGAGCAAGGGGCCAGTTTTCTGGGACCAATATTAATGGAAACATCACCTGGAATTTTCTAGGCCCCTACACCCAGGGGAAAGTAAGACTTGAAGGGTAGAGCCCCATGCCAAGATCAGCTCCAGGACCTCTCCAGTCTGTAAAGTTAAGCTAACTACCCTGACCTCTCCCTCAAAGCTTAAAGTACTTCTGAGTTCCTCTTTAAAATCCTTTACACAAATGACAGCCAGGAGTTAATCTAAACCCGAATTTGTTTTTCTTCTCAGCTTTTGCCATCAGTGAAAGTTTAAAAAGTTTAATAAACCGGAACCTCAGTTAAATATAGTTGAGAGATCAGAAGGGGGAACCACATACCCTACAACCATAGCAGAGCCCAAGAAGAAGAAAATCTCCTTTCCTGACAAGGACTCAGCTAATGAAAAGCCAAGGATTCTTTGTTTACTATAGTCCTCCCAACTTCTTTTTCCTCTCTGTAAAGGTCTTCTACTTTCCTTGCTGTGTGGGGACTTGCATGTGGCTTGCCATGGTTGCAGACACCAAATTGCAATTCTCTGCTGATCCCCAATAAGATCAATTGTGCTGGAGACATATCTGGCAGTCTATTTGTTTCAGATCAACATTTTAGTGACCCACATAGGGACCAGAGGACACTCCCTCCTGACAACTCCAATGCTGGTGAGCAAACAGGTGTGGTACCCATAATTGAGCTCATTTTCTGGCTGTCACTGCTTTTCTTGCTGACCCTTGAGTTTGAAAGTACATCTTTCTCCTGGCTCCAAGTTGGTACCCTCTTTACATTTGAAGCTCTTCAGGCTTTATCTGGGATCTATTTAAAGGTTTTGTCTTTCTCGTTAAAACCTTATTCTGTATGCGAATACTTGTTTAACACATTGATCTGATTTCAAGATCAGACTGCTTCACTGAAACTGGCCAGCCTTCATACTATTCCCTTTAAAACAGGGACAGCTTTTCCTGAAGTTGGCTAGCTTTTGACCCATTCCTTTGGGAACAGGGACTGTTTCTCTGAAACAGTGCTGGCATTTTCATCCTTTGGCCTACTCCTTTGGAAGGGTTATCTTTTTTAAAAGAAAAACACAGGCTTTCATCTGGCCCAAGTAGGAAGACCTGGCTCCTCTGGGACCAAGCGTCCTTCTTAAGATTGGCTGTTATTGGCTTGAAAGATGTTTGTATTGAGCCCTTTGTGCTATAAGCCGTTTAAGCTGATTGAAAATGTTCTTTAGAGGGAACACCTCTAATGAATGGGATCCCAGTTTTCCAAGTATTTTGAGGGCTTCCCCTAAAGGGATTCCAGCTGATTTTATGTGTTAAAAACTACAGTCTTTTCTCATGCACACTTCTAAGTAAATGGACCTACATGACCAAAGGCAATTTATATAGAATATAAATGGTCATAATGGAGAACTTTTGAAATTTCCAAACTTAATTTCCTTAAAACTAAATTGGATGACAATACCTTGGATAATTCCAGAACTGAGTGGAATGCTTATTTCAATTGGTATTTTGAGGTATCTCAATGTTATGAGGAGTCTAAAATTGGTTCTCTGCCTAATAAGTTCTAAGATTAGTGGAGGCGAACAAATAATTAAAGAAAGATTACATGGCTCCCAAAACCTCAGGCTGTTCTTCCTGGCTTATTTATCTCAGGCTCAGCTTCTGGTGCCATCTTGTCTGTCTCCCTTGGCTCCTCATGGCCAGCCTCCACCTCAAGCCCCATTGTCCTCCTTCACTTCTACATCACCTATGCCTCCCGTATGCCTTCAAAACCTCCATACTAATTATCTCACCAAACTTACCATTTTCTCTGAAACTCTTCCCATTCCCTTTTCCTCTTTACTTGTCAGAAACTGTCCCTTTAAAATGAACGCTTCTGAGGATCCAGATGCTAAACCCTCAATTTCTTATACTCCCTGGACTAAAGCTGAACTGCAAGCCACTGTCAAAGATTTTCCCAAATTAATCAGAAATCCTCACAGACTTGCTGAAGAATTTAAGATAGTAATTTAAACTTATCAACCTGATTTCTCTGATTTTTATCAGCTAGTTCATGTGCTTGTCGGTGAAGATCAGACCCAACATTGGATGAAAACCACTAACTGGGAAAACCCAGAAAATGTCTCTAGAATTAAAAATGGTAGACCAACTCACTAACTTATTATATGATCAGGCTCGGGCCACTGCTAGACAACTTTATTGAGAAATTCCTAGGGCTTTTCCAAAGCCTGTTGACTAGAACAAAATTCAGGCTTACACACAAAGATACGACAACCCTGCTCATGAATATTACAATCAACTTAATATTGTTTTAAAATAAAATTCTGATCTTCCTTCAGAAGTGAATTTCACCTGAGTAGCTTTTAACTCTATGTTTCTTAATGGGCTGAACTGGGACATTTCCCTTCCAGTAAAAAAGACCAGGATGGAATGGAAAACTATGTCCATTCCAGATTTAGTTAATCTAGCAAACAAGCTCTCTCACACTCTAGATAAGCCACCTCCAAGGAAGACCACCAAGAATCTTAATCTTCAATTCGAGCAAATGAAAGCTCCTAAATGAAATCAAAACACTCGTAGTTTCTGCTATAATTGCAAAGAGCCAGGACACTGGAACAAAGATTGTTACAAGTTGAAGGGCTTCAGAAATCTTCATATTCTAACCACCCTTTCCAAATTTCTCCAATTCTCAGTGACAGGGCTCTGTGGAAGGAACTACAGGGGCTCTTCCCAATACTCCCTCTTAATCAACTTGGAGAAACATTTCTCCAGATTAAGGATGAAACTCTTCCAGTCTTAATTGACACCAGAGCTACACTCTTGGTGCTCAACTACTCTTTTACTCTAAAGCAGTCCCTGCCTCAGAGTACTAAAACAGTGCAAATAGTGGAGATCTATAATGAACCTTAAGAGGTTCCTATTTCTGAACTTATCCCATTTTGTTTAGACCCTTTGAGAGATACATATCCTTTTCTCTTCTGCTCCACTACATCCTGTCCATTTATTAGGCTGAGACTTCTTAGAGGAGTATCATTCCATAATTTATTTCCCCATCAGGGGGAATTAATTCTAGAATTCGACAATAGTCATCACAGTAGCTCACCAGGTGAATTAAAGGACCCTCTGACATCTTTTATTTGTTCCATCTCTGGCAGTACTAGAGCAGATTCTGGAATCACAGCATTTGTCCCTGTTGAATTAGCTATCACTTTTCTTATGGGCAAAATTTCCAACTGATGTTGGCAAAATTCACAGTGCATTTCCTGTTGAAATTCAACTATACCCCTGAAAACCTCTTCCCAGAATTAATTAATACCCTATATGTAAAGAAACCCTTCCAGGCATAAAATCATAGTAGAACATTGCAAGAGTCAATGCATCATTACCCTTTGTACTAGTCCCTGTAACACTTCCATTTTACAGGTGAGAAAACCTAAGGGCTGAGGGTGGAAGTTTGTCCAGGATCTCTGAGCAATAAACAACATTGCTATATCTCAACACTCTGTAGTTCCTAACCCTGATACATATGTCACTAACACCCACTCTCACTGGAAGTAAATTCTGTACTCTAATTGATTTATTCAGTGCATTCTTTAATATTCTAGCCGTGAAGATAACCAATACATTTTTGATTTTCACTTGGGAAGAAAAACAATTCATCTGTACAGTAATGCCACAGAGTTTTGCTGAGATTCTTATTTCTCACAAATCCTGAAGGGTGATCTGGATGACATAAAGTTCCCTAGTATTTCTACTTTGTTGCAATATGTAAATTATTTCCTTCTATTTTCTATGTCTCTAGTCTCCTCACAGAAAGACATCATCCACTTACTAAAACTTATAGCTTTAAAAGGTCTCCAAGGAGAAATTGCAGTTTGCCCGAATCCTGGTTTGATATTTAGGGCATCTGATAAGAGAATAAGGGATAATCTAGATCCAGATAGACTTCATGGTGTCCTAAGCTTCACAAAACCCCAAATTAAGAGCCAACTGTGAGTCTTTCTTGGGCTATTTGGTTACTGCCAAAATCTGATTCTAAATTTCTCTATTATGGTCAAACCTCTGTATGTTTTACTAAATAATAGCAAGCCTTACCCCATTTTATGGGAAGAACGTGATGAAATAGTCATTTTATTTATTTATTTATTTATTTATTTATTTATTTATTTATTTATTTATTTATTTTCCACACACTCACACACACACACACACACACTGTATTTTATTTTTATAAGAGATAAATAAACTGACACCAAGCATTGTAAACGGATGACCACAACAAAAGCAACAATGATTGCAATTACCAAACACGAAACACACTCATAGTATGTCATAATATTGACATTCAGTCCAGTAATCCTCCACTGTAACAGCTCCTTTACTTTGCAGTGAAAATTGATTTGTATATTTTTTGCCTCTGAGTCCTTCTGGGATTTTTTTCTTTTTTAATCAAACAGAAAGTCACAAAAATTATAATCATCCTCATCAGTTCACTCAGTCCCATATAATTAATTTTTTACCTTGATCTTTTGTTAGCACTTTTACGAGTTCATCAGTTTTCCACTAGAGTTCTGAAAATGCTTATTCATTCAGTTCAGCAGTATAGTCAGTTAACAGAGACCTGTACTTGTCAGAGTCTTTTCCATGAATTCCTTGAAGATGAAACCCTTTTACAGGCACATTTTTGCAAAAGCACCAGAGTACACCCAGAACTGTCTGTAAATGACAAAAGACTTAAAAATGACCACAGTTAAAGATTTGATGAAAGTTCATAATAATGCAATTGACAAGGAAATTTAGTTATTTCTGAGATATACATTTTAAAGTAATAACTAGAATTATAACTTATAACATTATACCAGAACATATAAAATTTTTAGATATTTCATGTAATGTCTGAAACATTTATATTAACATATTTCCATACAAATAACCCAAAGAAATTTTAGTATTAGTTGTTTGTTTGTTTGTTTGTTTATACTCCAGGTTCTTATTAGTCATCAATTTTATACACATCTGTGTATACATGTCAATCCCAATCGCCCAATTCAGCACACCACCACACCCACACCACCACGGTTTTCCCATCTTGGTGTTCATACGTTTCTTCTCTACATCTGTGTCTCACCTTCTGCCCTGAAAACCTGTTCATCTGTACCATTTTTCTAGATTCCACGTATATGTGTTAATATATGATATTTGTTTTTCTCTTTCTGACTTACTTCACTCTGTATGACAGTCTCTAGATCCATCCACATCTCAACAAATGACTCAGTTTCATTCCTTTTTATGGCTGAGTAATATTCCATTGTATATATGTACCACAACTTCTTTATCCATTCATCACTCGATGGGCATTTGGTTGCTTCCATGACCTGGCTATTGTAAACAGTGCTGCAATGAAATTTGGGGTTCATGTGTCTTTTTGAATTATGCTTTTTGGGGGGAGTATATGCCCAGTAGTGGGATTGCTGGATCATATGGTAATTCTATTTTTAGTTTTTTAAGGAACCTCCATACTGTTCTCCATAGTGGCTGTATCAATTTACACTCCCACCAACAGTGCAACAGTGTTTCCTTTTCTCTACACCCTCTCCAGCATTGTTGCTTGTAGATTTTCTGATGATGCCAATTTTAACTGCTGTGAGGTTGTAGTTTTTGTAGTCATTGTAGTTTTTGATTAGCAATTCTCTGATAATTAGTGATGTTGAGCAGCTTTTCATGTGCTTCTTGGCCATCTGTATGTCTCCTTTGGAGAAATGTCTATTTAGGTCTTCTACCCATTTTTAGATTGGGTTGTTTGTTTCCTTAATATTGAGCTGCTTGAGCTGTTTATATATTTTGGAGATTAATCCTTTGTCCATAGATTTGTTTGTAAATATCTTCTCCCATTCAAGGGTTGTCCTTTCATCTTCTTTATGGTTTCCTTTGCTGTGCAAAAGTTTTGAACTTTCATTAGGTCCCATTTGTTTATTTTTGCTTTTATTTCCATTACTCTAGGAGGTGGATCAAAAAAGATCTGGCTGTGATTTATGTCAAACAGTGTTCTTCCTATGTTTTCATCTAAGAGTTTTATAGGATCCAGCCTTACATTTAGGTCTCAAATCCATTTTGAGTTTATTTTTGTGTATGGTGTTAGGGAGTTTTCTAATTTCATTCTTTTACATGTAGCTCTCCAGTTTCCCCAGCACAACTTATTGAACAGATTACCTTTTCTCCATTGTATATCTTTGCCTCTTTTGTCATAGATTAGTTGACCATAGGTGCGTGGGTTTATCTCTGGGTTTCCTATCTTGTTCCATAGATCTATGTTTCTGTTTTTTTGTGCCATTACCATATTGTCTTGATTACTGTAGCTTTGTGGTATACTCTGAAGTCAGGGAGTCTGATTCCTGCAGCTCCGTTTTTTTTCTCACAGGACTGATTTGACTATTCTGGGTCTTTTGTTTCTCCATACAAATTTTAAGATGATTTGTTCTATTTCCGTGAAAAATGCCATTGTTAATTGGATAGGGATTGCATTGAATCTGAAGATTGCTTTCGGTAGTATAGTCATTTTCACAATATTGATTCTTCCAAAAAAAACCAACATGGTATATCTCTTCATCTGTTGGTATCATCTTTAATTTTTTTCATCAGTATCTTATAGTTTTCTGCATACAGGTCTTTTGTCTCCTTAGGTATGTTTATTCCTAGGTATTTTATTCTTTATGTTGCAGTGGTAAATGAGAGTGTTTCCATAATTTCTCTTTCAGGTTTTTCATCATTAGTGTACAGGAATGCAAGAGATTTCTGTGCATTAACTTTGTATCCTGAAACTATACCAAATTCATTGATTAGCTCTAGTAATTTTCTGGTGGCATTTTTAGGATTCTCTATATAGTATCATGTCATGTGCAAACAGTGACAGTTTTACTTCTTCTTTTCCATTGTGTATTTCTTTTATTTCTTTTTCTTCTCTGATTGTCGTGGCTAGGACTTCCAAAACTATGTTGAATAATAGTGGTGAGAGTGGATATCCTTGTCTCGTTCCTGATCTTAGAGGAAATGCTTTCAGTTTTTCACCATTGAGAATGACGTTTGCTGTGGGTTTGTCATATATGGCCTTTATTATGTTGAGGTAGGTTCCCTCTATGCCCACTTACTGGAGATTTTTTATTATAAATTGGTGTTGAATTTTCTCAAAAGAGTTTTCTGCATCTATTGACATGATCATATGGTTTTTATTCTTCAATTTGTTAATATGGTGTATCACATTGATTCATCAGCATATATTGAAGAATCCTTGCATCCCTGGTATAAATCCCACTTGATCATGGTGTATGATCCTTTTAATGTGTTGTTGGATTCTGTTTGCTAGTATTTTGTTGAGTATTTTTGCATCTGTATTCATCAGTGATACTGGTCTGTAATTTTCTTTTTTTGTAGTATCTTTGTCTGGTTTTGGCATCAGGGTGATGGTGGCCTCAAAGGATGAGTTTGGGACTGTTCCTTACTCTGCAAATTTTTGGCAGATTTTTATAAGGATGGGTGTTAGCGCTTCTCTAAATGTTTGATAGAATTCACCTGTGAAGCCATCTGGTCCTGGACTTTCTTTTGTTGGAAGATTTTTAATCACAGTTTCAATTTCATTACTGCTATTGTTCTGTTCATATTATCTGTATCTTCCTGGTTTAGTCTTGGAAGGTTATACCTGTCTAAGAATTTGTCCATTGCTTCCAGGTTGTCCATTTTAATGGCATAGAGTTGCTTGTAGTAGTCTCTTATGATGCTTTGTATTTCTGCATGGTCTGTTGTAACGTCTCCTTTTTCCCATCTAATTTTATTGATTTGAGTCCTCTCCTCTTTTTCTTTTTTTTTTTTTTTTTTTTTTTTTTTTGCTGTACGCGGGCCTCTCACTGCTGTGGCCTCTCCCGTTGCGGAGCACAGGCTCCGGACACACAGGCTCCGCGGCCATGGCTCGTGGGCCCAGCCGCTGCGCGGCATGTGGGATCTTCCGGGATAGGGGCACGAACCCGTGTCCCCTGCATCGGCAGGCGGACTCTCAACCACTGCGCCACCAGGGAAGCCCCTCTCCTCTTTTTCTTGATGAGTCTGTCTAATGGTTGATCAATTTTGTTTATCTTCTCAAAGAACTAGCTTTTAGTTTTATTGATCATTGCTATTGTTTTCATTGTTTCTATTTCATTTATTTCTGTGCTGATCTTTATGATTTCTTTCCTTCTTCTAACTTTGGGTTTTGTTTGTTCTTCTTTCTCTTGTTCCTTTAGGTGTAAGGTTAGATTGTTTACTTGAGATTTTTCTTTTTACTTGAGGTAGGCTTGTATAACTATAAACTTCCCTCTTAGAACTGCTTTTGCTGCATCCCAAACGCTTTGGATCATCGTGTTTTCATTGTCATTTGTCTCTAGGTATTTTTTGATTTCCTCTTTGATTTCTTCAGTGATCCCTTGGTTATTTAGTTACATATTGTTTAGCATCCATGTGTTTGTGTTTTTTACGTTTTTTTTCCCTGTAATTCATTTCTCATCGCATAGCATTGTGGTAAGAAAAGATGCTTGCTATGATTTCAATTTTCTTTAATTTACTGAGGCTTGATTTGTGACCCAAGATGTGATCTATCCTGGAGAATGTTCCATGCCCACTTGAGAAGAAAGTGGAATCTGCTGTTTTTGGATGGAATGTCCTATAAATAGCAATTAAATCTATCTGGTCTATTGTGTCATTTAAAGCTTCTGTTTCCTTATTTATTTTCATTTTGGATGATCTGTCCATTGGTATAAGTGAGGTGTTCAAGTTCCCCACAATTATTGTGTTACAGTCCATTTCCTCTTTTATAGCTGTTAGCAGTTGCCTTATGTATTGAGGTTCTCCTATGTTGGGTGCATATATATTTATAATTGTTATATCTTCTTCTTGGATTGATCCCTTCATCATTATGTAGTGTCCTTCCTTGTATCTTATAACATTCTTTATTTTAAAGTCTATTTTATCTGATATGTGTATAGCTACTCCAGCTTTCTTTTTTTTTTTTTTTTTTTTTTTTTTTTTTTTTTTGCGATACGCGGGCCTCTCACTGTTGTGGCCTCTCCTGTTGCAGAGCACAGGCTCCGGATGCGCAGGCTCAGCGACCATGGCTCACGGGCCCAGCCGCTCCGCGGCATGTGGGACCTTCCCGGACCGGGGCACGAACCCGTGTCCCCTGCATCGGCAGGTGGACTCTCAACCCCTGCGCCACCAGGGAAGCCCCCAGCTTTCTTTTGATTTCCATTTTCATGGAATATCTTTTTCCATCCCCTCACTTTCAGTCTGTATGTATCCCAGGTCTGAAGTAGGTCTCTTGTAGACAGCATATATATGTGTCTTGTTTTTGTATCCATTCAACAAGCTTGTGTCTTTTGTTTGGAGCATTTAATCCATTCACGTTTAAGGTAATTATCGATATGTATGTTCCTATGACCATTTTCTTAACTTTTTTGTGTTTGGTTTTTGTAGGTCTTTTCCTTCTCTTGAGTTTCCGACTTAGAGAAGTTCCTTTAGCATTTGTTGTAGACCTGGTTTGGTCGTGATGAATTCTCTTAGCTTTTGCTTGTCTGTAAAGCTTTTGATCTTTCCATCGAATATGAATGAGATCCTTGCCAGGTAGAGTAATCTTGGTTGTAGGTTCTTCCCTTTCATCACTTTAAGTATATCATGCCACTACCTTCTGGCTTGTATAGTTTCTGCTGAGAAATCAGCTGTTAACCTTATGGGAGTTCCCTTGTATGTTATTTGTCATTTTTCCCTTGCTGCTTCAATAATTTTTCTTTGTCTTTAATTTTTGCCAATTTCATTACTATGTGTCTCGGCATGTTTCTCCTTGGGTTTATCCTGTATGGGACTCGCTGCACTTCCTGGACTTGGGTGGCTATTTCCTTTCCCATGTTAGGAATTTTTTCAACTATAATTTCTTCAAATATTTTCTCTGGTTCTTTCTCTCTCTCTTCTCCTTCTGTGACCCCTATAATGCGAATGTTGTTGTGTTTAATGTTGTCCCAGTGGTCTTTAAACTGTGTTCATTTCTTTTCATTATTTTTTTCTTTAGTTTGTTCTGCAGCAGTGAATTCGACCATTCTGTCTTCCAAGTCACTTATCCGTTCTTCTGCCTCAGTTTTTCTGCTATTGATTCCTTCTAGTGTAGTTTTCATTTCAGTTATTGTATTGTTTATCTCTGTTTGTTAAATCGTGTAGGTCTTTGTTAAACATTTCTTGCACTTTCTCGATCTTTGCCTCCATTATTTTTCCGAGGTCCTGGATCATCTTCACTATCATTATTCTGAATTCTTTTTCTGGAAGGTTGCCTATCTCCACCTCATTTAGTTGTTTTCCTGGGGTTTTATCTTATTCCTTCATCTGGTACATAGCCCTCTGCCTTTTCATCTTGTCTGACTTTCTGTGAATGTGGTTTTTGTTCCACAAGCTACAGGATTGTAGTTCTTCATACTTCTGCTGTCTACACTCTGGTGGATGAGGCTATCTAAGTGGCTTAATGGGAGGGACTGGTGGTGGGTAGATCTGACATAGCCTTTAAGTCCTTAAAAGAGAGTTTGATGAATCCACCTGCCCACTGTAATCCTAATGATCAGATTTTCTTTTTTTTTTTTGTATATGAAATGGAAGGGAATCCTTGAAGTACTCTCAAAAACATGGGGACCACCATCATTCCATAGTGTATTATAGCCAGCAAATGGACTCTGTGTCACAGGGATACCCCCCTTGCCTTAGAATCATTATAGCCACTCCCTTTTTAGTTAAGGACACTGAGAAAATCATTGTTGTATCCCTTTAACCATTTTTTATACCTCATACAGCAGAAGCGTTCCTGAATTCCCATCACACTCAACATTTCTCAGCCAGCTGCCTAACCTCCCTTGAAGTCCTTTGGTTAACTGCTCGTCACGTAACTCTTTTCATTGTAATAATCTCAACCTAGCTACTCTTCTCTTTTTTGTCACCTATGAAGTTCTTCACGGCTGCTTAACACTGATGGACCACATCCTGACTCCATGTAATAATCTATAGTTAATTCCATTTGGTGCTTTGATAAGTCTGTGCTGTTTGGCTTGGTTTTCAACACTTCCACAGTTCTTTCCACACTCAATCTTCTGGTTCAGTCAAATGCACTAATGACATTATTAAGACTCCATTGGCAACATTTGTAGACGTCTTCAAAATAACTTGGCCAAAAGCATTGCCTTTCGTTCTTCTAAATCTCAGATCCATAACTCATAAAACTCTCACTCTTTGAGATAGTCACAGGATACCGAATACACTTGGTTCCTGCTTATTTTGACTCACAAATGCTGAAAGGGGAGATACTCCAATACTTCAGAGGCTTAATTTCTTCTATTAAAAATAACTATTTTTGATAGAGCAATTTTTATAGTGTGCCATTGGGAGATGAAGGCCCTAGGCAACATACCTTACAACCTGGAGATTTCATCCATTATAAAAGACACCTCCAGAAGAACTATCATAAACCTCACAGAAAAGGGCCCTACCAAGTACTGCTAACCAATCCTTGTGCCACCAAACTCCAAGGAATAGACTTGGGAATTCACATCACACACCTAAATAAAGTGCTGAACTCTGACTAGACCTGCCCATTGTCTGACTACCTGAAAGCAAACAGTTCCTGGAATTGAAGCAGACAACATGATGAGGGAGCTTCCCCAAGACATTTGTACCAGGCCTGTTGGAAGTTTGTTGCCAAACCTTTGATGCTGACATAACACTTCAGATGATCTCCAGTATTTATAATCTTAATAACATACAGACTTTAGATAAAAAGTGCCTGAGAGTTCTTCCTCTTATCCTTTTTTATTACTCAAATGTGACCTCAATAGGTTTCCAATCTCTGCACTTTACCTACAATGTGAGGCACAGTACCCAGTAACATTCCTTCCTAACATTAAGATACAAAAACCAACTGAAACTAGTAAACCTTATTCTTGATCAGTGATGATTTCAGAGAAAACCTGTGATCAAAAGGGGGAAATGTAAAAAATAAATTAATAAATAGAAACCTCAGTTAAATAGAGTTGGAAGATCAGATAAGGGAGTTCTGACACCCTGTGATGAAAGCAGAGACCAACAGGAAGAAGAAAGTCTTGTCATTTATCTTGGCAAGGACTCAGCCAATAAAAAGCCATGGACTCTTTTTTTGCTATAGCCCTCCAAACTTCCTTTTCCTCTCTATAAAAGCATTCTACTTCCCTTGCCATGCAGAATCCTGCACATGGCTCACCAAGGTTGCACACCCAAAATTGAGATTCTCTGCTTAACCCAAATAAATCCATCTTTGCTAGATACATTTCTGGCAGTCTATTTGTTTCAGGTCAACAGAGTCATTCTGATTTTTCTCTGTATCTTGTGTTCTGGTCTGGGTGAGGTGAGGCTTTTCACTGATCTACAATCTATGTTTCTTAACCTCTAGGAGCCTCTCTTTAGAGTAACATAATAAAAATAGATAAATAAATATATGGCTCTACTTCTATGTTATTCATCAGATATAGTTGATTCCCATTCTCTATCTACTCTCACTTTCTTGACCCACACCAATTCAGCCTTCCTCTTTCCTGACAAAGTAGAGCCCATCTCTCCCCTGTTAAAGCAGAATTAGATCCCAGGATCATCTGAGATTTTTTTGTGTGTGCTACTCTGTCTCAACCCTACTAGGCTGCCTGGCTAACATGACAAACAACTCTGGGGTCTGGTTTGGGGAAATTGAGCATTTCTGAATAAGAGCATGAAGCCCATCCCTTCTCAAGAAGGCCCAGATCCATGTTTGTCTTTATGGATTTAGCAGCATATTAGGCCAGGAATCAATCAAGCATTTATTTATTAACCCATTTATTTATTTATTCAGAAGTCATTTCTTGAACACCTGTGCTCAATTCCTCCCTCCCAAGGGCTCCCACGCTAGTCAAGAAGCTAACCAAGTATGCAAACAGCCAAGTTGCAATACTTCTGGATAAGTGATATAATCAATATATAAGCACAGCATGGAGAACAACTGTCTCTGCCTGGGGAAGGTACAGAAGGTTTCATAGAGTAGAAAATGATCATGTTCAGTTATAAAGAATGAATAGAAAGTTTCCATTATAAAATGGGATCAGGGCTTCCCTGGTGGCACAGTGGTTAAGAATCCACCTGCCAATGCAGGGGACATGGGTTCGAGCCCTGGTCTGGGAAGATCTCACATACCACAGAACAACTAGGGCCAGGCCCCACAAATACTGAGCCTGTTCTCTAGAGCTCATGAGCCACAACTACTGAAGCCCGCATGCCTAGAGCCCATCCTCTGCAACAAGAGAAGCCACTGCATTGAGAAGCCCTCACACCACAACAAAGAGTAGCCCCCGCTCTCCACTACTAGAGAAAGCCCATGCTCAGCAACAAAGATCCAACACAGCCAAAAATAAATAAAAAATATAAATAAATAAATTTATAAAAATGAGTATATAAATAAAATAAAATGGGATCAAAGCACAGTCCAGGTAAAGGAAAAAGCATGTGCAAAAGCAAAGAGGTAAAATAATGGGGTTTGTGTGAGAAATCATGAAATAAAGATGTCAATAGTGGGCTCTGGAAACAGATGGACCTTAATCTGATTTACATATAATTTTCTTGAATAGATCACTTCATTACACTGAGCTCTAGTTCCTCATCTATACAATGAAGGGAATAAATAACATCTTCCTCATAAGCTGTTGGGAGGGTTAAATCACATAATGCAGGCCAAGTGCTTAGAAGAGTACTGAGTGAATAGTGAGCAATCAAAATGCTGGCCTTTATTAAAAGAGTGCATCTGTGGAGCACCAAGAAGGCTTATGGAGTAGAGGACCACAGGCTGTATGGGGAGAGGAGCAGCAGATGCAGCTGTAGAAGCAGGTTGGGACCACTTGAGAGTACTTCAAGGTCCAGAACTCAGCTTTTCTATATGGAGTTAAATGGAAGTTTACATAATACATTGCTTAATGTCTTTCTACCTCTTGCTCAATGAAAATATATGGCAAAGGAATCCATGATGCCCTAGTCTGATCTCAGAACAGCTGGATGTAGAATGTGGATGCTGTTTTTCCTTTAAATGAAGGAAAATAGATGCATCCCCTCTATATTATTTTGTTTTTCCTCACTCATTGGGCTTCCATCTGTGCCTCTTATACAATGTCACGATGGAAAGCAGGGATGCAAATAACTTTTCATGTTACAAAGAGTCACTCATTTTGTTTTCTGAGTTTATATATATATATATATTAAGTGTCAGGTTTGTCTCCAGGTCTTTTGGACATTTGCTGAGTAATCTTTGGAATAGCTTTCCATCTCCTAGGTGTAGAGGTGTAGATGGGATAAGAAGGTAGTTGTATCTCAGTTCCAAGTTTGAGTTTGTAGTTACTACCTGAAGTCCAATACTCAGGACCTGGCAATATTTTCCTACATTTATGTAGGATGAAAGAAACAGGAAAGGATTGAGTTTCAGACTATTTTCTACCTTGTAGTCTATCTTAGTATGATAAAGATCTAAGAAGAAGGTGGGTAAAATAGACAGTCCTGGAAGCTGGAAGTATGGAAGGAAGAAAAAAAAGACAAGGGGAGAGAATGAATGAAGGAAGGAAAGATATATAAGAAGCCAGCTTAGGACTGAGAAGTCAGCTTGAGGCTTGTGTGGCCAAAGGGCATGCTACCCTATCACCACCACTACCACCACCACCACTATTCTGTTCCCCAGGTTTCATGAACTAAGACAGTCAAATTTTCCCTTTTTTTCTGCCTTTTACAGACCACGAGTCAGTCCCTCCATCCTGTTCAGATTAAACCTAGAGCAGAAAGTTCCTTCATTGCTCAAGTAAGAATCATTAGCATTATCTTTTCTTTACAGCTACACATCCAATCCAGAAGCACGTTTTGTGGATTTTGCTTTCAAAACATATTCTGAATCAATTCCCTTCTCTCCTACACAGATACCACCATAATCTTTCACCTGAACCACTACAGTAACCAACTTGCTGGAACTTTGTCTCCACCTTTGCTTCCCTAACATCCAATTTCCAAACATAAGTCAGAGTGAGCTCTTAAAAACATAATGCTGACAATCTATCTTCCCTATTCAGAGCATTTTAATGGCTTCTCATTTTACTAAGAATAAAATACAAAGACCTACATAATCTGGACACTGGTTTCTTTTTGAACCTAATCAGTAATCACTCTTTTTCCTTATGCATACTATTGGCTTTTTTTCCTTTTGAGGAAAATTACTAGCGTCTCTTCTCCTCCCTCCCCCCCTTCCTCCCTCTCTCTCTTTCTCCTTTGTAATTTGGCCTAAATATCTCCTTAGAGACACTGATACCACACTCATATATATCTCTCTCCCACCCTCCATAATTTTCTATTCCTTTACCCTGCTCTATTTTCCTTTAGAGCACTTATCACAATCCAAAATTATATGACTCATGTATTTATTTTTTTACTGTTTCTCTTCTTTCTTTCGAATATGATCCATGAGGACAATGTCAGAACTCTATTTTGTTCACCATTGTAGCCTTAATGCCAAGTGCATATAATGTTCAATTACTATTTCTTAAATAAATGAATGAATGAATCATTTATTTTACTTTCTAGGCAATAAAATTGTCAGCATGGTAAGGATGTATCTGTTCCACACTCTACTTTTAGCTAAGACTCCCAGCATATATCTGGATGGCAGAAGAAGCCCTTCATTATTACATTTTGTTTGTGTACCTGTCAGGTTCTCCTACTAGACTCAGAGATCCTTGAGGAGAGGGACTGTCTCTGACTCAGCTCTTTATCCCCAGTACCCAGCATAGAGCTAGGTACACAATAAGTGCCCAGAAGACTAAATTCCAACTCATTGGAGAATTCATTATGTCACATTTATTTCTTAAAATATTTTTCTTCTGTAATTAATCTCTTCACTCTGCTATATTTCCATTGAATATTATACATCAAGAAAGCATCACCCACTCCCTCTGTCCAGCCTATAGACTCTCACATACACCCAAATAACCATACGTTGTCACACTCTCCCTCTGTTCTCATCCTTATATTAACAGATCTCTATGCCAGGCACATGTCTCTGGTGCTGCAGATAATGCCTACCCTTCCACTAAATCTATTTAGAGGCTTACGTACCTACATATCTTTCCTATTCCCTCCTGGCTCTCCCTGCCAGGAGTCTCAGCCTGTCAAGCCTAAGTGTTGTGTCTGAGCTGAGTCTACTTCCTGAATTTTCTAGGTCACTTTTGTGCTCTGGTTGATGGTGATCACACACCTGTGTACACAGGAATCATTTCTGAGTTTCTTCTTGTTGATATGCTCTTGAAAATTGCTAACCCTCTCGTTGATATTCTCTCAGTGTACATTCCTAAGTTTGGTACAGGTGGTTTTGTCCTTTATGTTTTCAATTTAGAATCCTCCTGAATATTTCAGTGAGTCTCCAGTCAACTTTCATCTCCACAGCTCTTTTAGGGATGTGAACTCTCTCTTGCCTGGAGCACATCCTGCTTGTACCCACACTACAGGCTTAAAAACTAACACCTACCCTTTAAAATCTTCCATTAGACCAACTCTTCTTTTCTCAGAGACTGCTTATTTCCACAGTTACCATAAATTAAACAAAAATGAAAATGCTACTTGTTCTCCTAGGTCGTTCAGTTCCCTGCTCAAGACTTCAAGTCCAAAGGGGTGCTCTTGGTGATGTTACTTTTAATTTCCACATGAAGCAGTTAGGTTAGAAAAGCTTCAGCAAAAAAACCCACAATACTTTGAATAGGAGATCCAGGAAATCAGGCCACCCACTCATGAACCATATCAGCAATCTTTAGGTATAATGGCTTCATATCCTCATTACCTGATAAACTACCAAGACATATCTAATCTTCCAAAAACCTACAAAATATTTCTTCTCATACCCTAACACTTGTGTTCCATTAGATTTTCCTGCTTAAACTTAATCCATTCCTTCTCACTGCCTTCAGGGAAAATATCATATACCATAACATGAATTTCCAAAACCCTTGAGTGGACACTGAGGCCTTACCTCATTTTCCCAAAGGTACCACCTAAAGCTACAGCTAAAGTGGATCATCTGTAGATTTTTTTTTTGGGGGGGGAAATTTTGATGATTTATTATGGGCCAGAATATAGTCCATCTTGATAAATTTCCATAGGCACTTTAAGAAAAGATATAATCTACTATTATTTGGGTAGAATGTTCTGCTAATTGTCCTATTAGGTGCTGAGACTGATTTGGTGAAGTCGCAACTATGATTGTGAGGTTTATTTTTTTTCTTCTTTCATGCTTGTCCGTTTTTTCTTTTTTCTTTTTGAATTTTATTTTTTATACAGCAGGTTCATATTAGTTATCTATTTTATACATCTTACTGTATTACATCAATCCCAATCTACCAATGCATCCCACCACCATCACCCCCCAACTTTCACACCTTCATTTCCATACGATCATTTTCTACATCTGTGTCTCAATTTCAGCCTTGCAAACGGGTTCATTTGTAACATTTTTCTAGATTCCACATATATGCGTTAATATACAGTATTTGTTTTTCCCTTGCTGACTTACTTCACTCTGTAGGACAGTCTCTAGGTCCATCCAGGTCTCTACAAATGACCCAATTTCATTCTTTTTTATGGCTGAGTAATATTCCATTCTATATATGTACCACATCTTCTTTACTTGTTTGTCTATCAATGAGCATTTAGGTTGCTTCCATGACCTGACTACTGTAAATAGTCTTACAATGAATAGCGGGATGCATGTGTCTTTTTTATCTTACCTCTTTATTGGAGTATAATTGCTTTACAATAGTGTGTTATTTTCTGCTTTAAAACAAAGTGAATCAGCTATACATATAAATATATCACCATATCTTCTCGTTCTTGCATGTCCCTCCCACCCTCCCTATCCTACACCTCTAGGTGGTCAAAAAGCACTGAGCTGATCTCCCTGTGCTATGCAGTTGCTTCTCATTATCTATCTATTTTATATTTGGTAGTATATGTAAGTCATGTTAGCCACTCTCTCACTTTGTCCCAGCTTACCCTTCCCCCTCTCCATGTCCTCAGGTCCATTAACTCTCTGTGTCTTTATTCCTGTCCTGCCCTTAGGTTCTTCAGAACCTTTTGTATTTATTTAGATTCCATATATATGTGTTAGCCTACAGTATTTCTTTTTCTCTTTCTGACTTACTTCACTCTGTATGACAGACTCTAAGTCCATCCACCTCACTACAAAGAGTTCAATTTCATCACTTTTTATGGCTGAGTAATATTCCATTGTATATATGTGCCACATCTTCTTTATCCATTCATCAGTCAATGGACACACAGGTTGCTTCCATATCCTGGCTATTGTAAATAGTGCTGAAATCAACATTATGGTACATGACTCTTTTTGAATTATGGTTTCCTCAGGGTATATGCCCAGTAGTCGGATTGCTGGGTCATATGGTAATCCTATTTGTACATTTTTTAAGCAACCTCCATACTGATCTCCATAGTGTCTGTATCAATTTACATTCCCACCAACAGTGCAAGAGGATTTCCTTTTCTCCACACCCTCTCTAGCAGTTGCTGTTTGTAGATATTTTGATGATGGCCATTCTGACCAGTGTGAGGTGATACCTCATTGTAGTTTTGATTTGCATTTCTCTAAAGAATAGTGATGTTGAGCATCCTTTCATGTGTTTGTTAGCAATGTATATATCTTCTTCGGAGAAAAGTCTATTTAGGTCTTCTGTCCGTTTTTTTTTGTTTTTTTTTTTTGTTTGTTTTTTTGATATGGAGCTGCATGAGCTGCTTGTGTATTTTGGAGACATCCTTTTGTTTTTGAGTTTCTGCTTTATAACAAAGTGAATCAGTTATACATATACATCTGTTCCCATATCCCTTCCCTCTTGTGTCTCCCTCCCTCCCACCCTCCCTATCCCACCCCTCCAGGCAGTCACAAAGCACCGAGATGATCTCCCGGTGCTATGCAGCTGCTTTAGAGAGAGGCATGGACATATATACACTACCAAAGGTAAGGTAGATAGATAGTGGGAGACTAATCCTTTTTCAGTTGTTTCATTTGCAAATATTTTCTCCCATTCAGAGGGTTGTCTTTCTATCTTATTTATGGTTTCTCTTGCTGTGCAAAAGCTTTTAAGTTACATTAGATCCCATTTGTTTATTTTTGTTTTTATTTCCATTTCTCTAGGAGGTGGGTCAAAAAGGATCTTGCTGTGATTTATGTCATAGAGTGTTCTGCCTATGTTTACCTCTAAGAGTTTGATAGTTTCTGGCCTTACATTTAGGTCTTTAATCCATTTTGAGCTTATTTTTGTGTATGGTGTTAGGGAATGATCTAATCTCATACTTCTACATGTCCCTGTCCAGTTTTCCCAGCACCAATTATTGAAGAGGCTGTCCTTTCTCCACTGTACATTACTGCCTCCTTTATCAAAGATAAGGTGACCATATGTGCGTGGGTTTACCTTTGGGCTTTCTATTCTGTTCCATTGATCTATCTTTCTGTTTTTGTGCCAGTACCACACTGTCTTGATTACTGTAGCTTTGTAGTATAGGCTGAAGTCAGGGAGCCTGATTCCTCCAGCTCCACTTTTCATTCTAAAGACTGCTTTGGCTATTCGCGGTCTTTTCTGTTTCCATACAAATTGTAAAATTTTTTGTTCTAGTTCTGTGAAAATTTCCAGTGGTAGTTTGATAGGGATTGCATTGAATCTTTAGATTGCTTTGGGTAGTAGAGTCATTTTCATAATGTTGATTCTTCCAATCCAAGAACATCATATATCTCTCCATCTATTTGTATCATCTTTAATTTCTTTCATCAGTGTCTTATAATTTTCTGCATAGAGGTCTTTTGTCTCCTTAGGTAGGTTTATTCCTAGATATTTTATTCTTCTTGTTGCAATGATAATGGGTGTGATTTCTCGATTTCACTTTCAGATTTTTCATCATTAGTGTAGAGGAATGCAATAGATATCTGTTCATTAACTTTGTATCTGGCAATTTTACCAAATTCACTGATTAGCTCTAGTTCTTTTCTGGTAGCATCTTTAGTATTCTCTATCTATAGTACCATGTCATCTGTAAACAGTGACAGCTTTACTTATTCTTTTCCATTTGGATTCATTTTATTTCCTATTCTTCTCTCATTGCTTGGGCTAAAACTTCCAAAACTATGTTGAGTAAGATTGGTGAGAGTGGGCAACCTTGTCTTGTTCCTTACCTTAGTGGAAATGCTTTCAGTTTTTCACCATTGAGGATGATGTTGGCTGTGGGTTTCTCATATATGGCCTTTATTATGTTGAGGAAATATCCCTCTATGCCTACTTTCTGGGGGGGGGTTATCATAAAAGGGGGTTGAATTTTGTCAAAAGTTTTCTCTGCATCCATTCAGATGACCATATGGTTTTTCTCCTTCATTTTGTTAATATTTTGTATCACACTGATTGATTTGCACATATTGAAGAATCTTTACATTCCTGGAATAAACCCCAGTTGATCATGGTGTATGATCCTTTTAATGTGCTGCTGGATTCTGTTTGCTAGTGTTTTGTTGAGGATTTTTCCATCTATATTCATCAGTGATATTGGCCTGTAGTTTTCTTTCTTTGTGACATCCTTGTCTGGTTTTGGTATCAGGGTTATGATGACCTCATAGAATGAGTTTGGGAGTGTTCCTCCCTCTGCTATATTTTCAAAGAGTTTGAGAAGGATAGGTTTTAGCTCTTCTCTACATGTGTGATAGAATTCACCTGATAAGCCATCTGGTCCTGGGCTTTTGTTTGTTGGAAGATTTTTTTTTTTTTTACGTGGCATTTTTTTTTTATTTTTTGTTTATAACAAATTAAATCAGTTATACATATACATATGTTCCCATATCCCCTCCCTTTTGCGTCTCCCTCCCACCCTCCCTATCCCACCCCTCCAGGCGGTCACAAAGCACCTAGCTGATCTCCCTGTGCTATGTGGCTGCTTCCCACTAGCTATCTACCTTACGTTTGGTAGTGTATATATGTCCATGCCGCTCTTTCACTTTGTCACAGCTTACCCTTCCCCCTCCCCATATCCTCAAATCCATTCTCTAGTAGGTCTGTGTCTTTATTTCTGTCTTACCCCTATGTTCTTCATGTTGGAAGATTTTTAATCACAGTTTCAATTTCAGTGCTTGTGATTGATCTGTTCACATTTTATATTTCTTCCTGATTCAGTCTTGGCAGGTTGTGCATTTCTAAGAATTTGCCCATTGCTTCCAGGTTGTCCTTTTTATTGGCATAGAGTTGCTTGTAGTAATATCTCATGATCTTTTGTATTTCTGCAGTGTCAGTTGTTCCTTCTCCTTTTTCATTTCTAATTCTATTGATTTGAGTCTTCTCCCTTTTATTCTTGATGAGTGTGGCTAATGGTTTATCAGTTTTGTATATCTTCTTAAAGAACCACCTTTAAGACTTATTGATCTTTCCTATCATTTCTTTCATTTCTGTTTCATTTATTTCTGATCTGATCTTTATGATTTTTTTCCTTCTGCTAACTTTGGGTTTTTGTTGTTTTTCTTTCTCTAATTGCTTTTGGTACAAGGTTACCTTGTTTATTCGAAATGTTTCTATTTTTAAGGTAGGATTGTATTGCTATAAACTTCCCTTTTAGACCTGCTTTTGCTGCATCCTATAGGTTTTGGGTCGTCGTGTCTCCATTGTCATTTGTTTCTAGGTATTTTTTTTTATTTCCTCTTTGAGTTCTTCAGTTATCTCTTGGTTATTAAGTAGTGTATTCTTTAGCCTCCATGCGTTTTTATTTTTTACAGATCTTTTCCTGTAATTGATATCTAGTCTCACATCATTGTGGTCAGAAAAGATATTTGATACCATTTCAGTTTTCTTAAATTTACCAAGGCTTGATTTGTTACCCAAGATATGATCTGTCTTGGAGTATGTTGCATGAGCACTTCAGAAAAATGTGTAATCTGTTGTTTTTGGATGGAATGTCCAATAAATATCAATTAAGTCCATCTTGTTTAATGTATTATTTAAAGCTTGTGTTTCCTTATTTATTTTCATTCTGAATGATATGTCCACTGGTGAAAGTGGGGTTTAAAAGTCCCCTACTATGAATGTGTTACTGTTGATTTCCCCTTTTATGGCTGTTAGTATTTGCCTTACGTATTGATGTGCTCCTATGTTGGGTCCATAAATATTTACAATTGTTATATCTTCTTGGATCGATCCCTTTATCATTATGTAGTGTCCTTCTGTGTCTCTTGTAATAGTCTTTATTTTAAAGTCTATTTTGTCGGATATGAGAATTGCTACTCCAGCTTTCTTTTGATTTCCTTTTGCTTGGAATATCTTTTTCGATCCCCTCACTTCCAGTCTGTATGTGTCTCTAGGTCTGAAGTGTGTCTCTTGTAAACAGCATATATATGGGTCTTGTTTTTGTATCCATTCAGCCAGTCTGTGTCTTTTGGTGGGAGCATTTAATCCATTTACATTTAAGGTTATTATTGATATGTATATTCCTATTCCCATTTTCTTAATTGTTTTGGGTTTGTTATTGTAAGTCTCTTCCTCCTCTTGTGTTTCTTGCCTACAGAAGATCGTTTAGCATTTTTTGTAAAGCTGGTTTTGTGCTGCTGAACACTCTCAGGTGTTGCTTGTCTTTAAAGATTTTAATTTCTCCATCACATCTGAATGAATTCCTTGCTGTGTAGCGTAATCTTGGTTGTCGGTTTTTCTTCTTCATCACTTTAAATATGCCCTGCCAGTCCCTTCTGGCTTCCAGGGTTTCTGCTGAAAGATCAGCTGTTAACCATATGGGGATTCCCTTGTGTGTTTTTTGTTGTTTTTCCCTTGCTACTTTTAATATGTTTTCTCTGTATTTAATTTTTGACAGTTCGATTAATATGTATCTTGGCGTGGCTCTCCTTGGATTTATCCTGTATAGGACTCTCTGCTTCCTGGACTTGATTAACTACTTTATTTCCCATAATAGGGAAATTTTCAACTATAATCTCTTCAAATATTTTCTAAGTCCCTTTCTTTACTTTTTTTCTTCTGGACCCCCTATAATTCGAATGTTGGTGTGTTGAATGTTGTCTCCGAGATCTCTGAGACTGTCCTTATTTCTTTTCTTTCTTTTCTCTTTATTCTGCTCTGCAGCAGTTATTTCCACTATTTTATCTTCCACATCACTTATCCGTTCTTCTGCCTCAGTTTTCCTAATATTGATCCCATCTAGAGTATTTTTCATTTCATTTATTGTGTTTTTAATCGATGCTTGATTCATCTTTAGTTCTTCTAGGTCCTTGTTAACTGTTTCTTGCATTTTGTCTATTCTATTTCCAAAATTTTGGATCTACTTTACTATCATTATTCTGAATTATTTTTCAGGTAGACTGCCTATTTCCTCTTCATTTGTTAGGTCTGGTGGGTTTTTACCTTGCTCCTTCATCTGCTGTGTGATTTTCTGTCTTCTCATTTTGCTTATCTTACTGTGTTTGCAGTCTCCTTTTTGCAGGCTGCCAGTTCATAATTCCCATTGTTTTTGGTGTCTGTTCCCAGTGGCTAAAGTTGGTTCAGTGGGTTGTGTATGCTTCCTAGTAGAGGGGAATAGTGCCTGTGTTCTGGTGGATGAGTCTGGATCTTGTCTTTCTGGTGGGCATGTCCATGTCTGTTGGTGTGTTTTGATGTGTCTGTGGACATATAATGAATTTAGGCAGGCACTCTGCTAATGGTGGGTTTGTGTTCCTGTCTTGCTAGTTGTTTGGCATAAGGTTGTCCAGCACTGTAGCTTGTTGGTCATTGAGTGAAGCTGGGTGTTTGTGTTGAGATGGAGATCTCTGTGAGATTTTCACCATTTGATATTACATGGAGCTGGGAGGTCTCTTGTGGACCAGTGTCCTGAAGTTGGGTCTCCTACCTCAGAGGCACAGCACTGACTCCTCGCTACAGCACCAAGTGCCATTCATCTACACAGCTCAGAATAAAAGGGAGAAAAAGTAGAAAGAAAGAAAGAGAGAAAGAAAGAAGGAAAGAAAGAAAGAGGATAAAATAAAACAAAATAAGATAAAATAATGTTATTAAAAAATAATTATTAAGAAAAAAATTGTTTTTAAGTATAGAAAAAGAAAAAAGAAACAACAAAAAAAGTATGGACCCTCAGAGCCCTAGGACAAATGGTGAAAGCAAAGCTATACAGACAAAATCTCACACAGAAGCATACACATAAACACTCACAAAAAGAGGAAAAGGGGAAAAATAATAAATCTTGCTCTCAAAGTCCACCTCCTCAATTTGGGATGATTCGTTGTCTATCCAGGTATTCCACCGATGCAGGGTACATCAAGTTGATTGTGGAGGTTTAATCCGCTGCTCCTGAGCCTGCTGGAAGAGATTTCCCTTCCTCTTCTTTGTTCACACAGCTCCCGGGGCTCACTTTTGTATCTGGCCCCGCCTCTGCCTGTAGGTCGCCAGAGGACATCTGTTCTTTGCTCAGACTGGATGGGGCCAAAGGAGCCACTGTCTTGGGGGCTCTGGCTCATTCAAGTCAGGGGAGAGAAGGGCACGATGCGGGGTGAGCCTGTGGCGGCAGAGGCTGTTGTGACATTGCACCAGCCTGAGGTTGGCCGTGCATTCTCCCGGGGAAGTTGTCCCTAGATCCTGGGACCCTGGCAGTGGTGTGCTGCACATGCTCCCGGGAGGGGAGGTGTGGACAATGACCCGTGTTCGCACACAGGCTTCTTGGTGGCAGCAGCAGCCTTAGCGTTTCATGCTCGTCTCTGTGGTCCACGCTTTTAGCCGTAGCTCGCACCCGTCTCAGGTGCTCCTTCAAGCAGAACTCTTAATCCCCTCCTCTTATTTCTTGAGGTAGGATTTTATTGGTATAAACTTCCCTCTTATAACTGCTTTTCCTTCATCCCATAGTTTTGGGGTCATCGTGTTTTCATTGCCATTTGTTTTTAGATATTTTGTGATTTCCTCTGATTTCTTCAGTGATCACTTGGTTTTTAAATTAGTGTATTTTTCAGCCTCCATCTGTTTATTTTTCCACGTTTTTTTCCTGAAATTGATATATAGTTTCATGATGTGTTTATCAGAAAAGATACTCGATAGGATTTAAATTTTCTTAAATTAGCCAAGGCTTGATTGTGACCCAATATATGATCTATCTTGGAGAATGTTCCATGAGCACGTGAGAAGAAAGTGTACTCTGTTGTTTTCGGATGGAATGACCTCTAAATATCAATTAAGTCCATCTTGTTTAATGTATCATTTAAAGCTTGTGTTTCCTTATTTATTTTCATTTTAGATGATCTGTCCATTGGTGAAAGTGAGGTGTTGAAATCCCCTCTATGATTCTGTTATTGTCGATTTCCCCTTCTATGGCTGTTAGCATTTGCCTTATGCATTGAGGTGCTCCTGTGTTTGGGTGCGTCAGTATTTACAATTGTTTTATCTTCTTGGATTGATCCCTTGAACATTATGTAGTGTCTTTCTTCATCTCTTGTAATAGTCTTTATTTTAAAGTATATTTTTTCTGATATGAGTATTCTAATTCCAGCTTACTTTTGATTTTCATTTGCATGGAATATCTTTATCCATGCTCTCACTTTCAATCTGCATGTGTCCCTTAGTCTGAAATTGTTCTTTTGTACACACGATATATATGGATCTTGTTTTTGCATCCATTCATCCAGTCTAAGTCTTTTGGTGGGAGCATTTAATCAATTTACACTTAAGGTAATTATCAATATGTCTGCCTATTACCATTTTCTTAATTGTGTTTGGTTTGTTACTGTAGATCTTTTCCTTCTCTTGTGTTTCCTGCCTAGAAAAGTTCGTTTAACATTTGTTGTAAAGCTGGCTTGGTGGTGCTGAATTTTCTTAGCTTTTGTTTGTCTGTAAAGATTTTAGTTTCTCTGTTGAATCTGAATAAGCTACTTTCTGGTTAGAGTATTCCTGGTTGTAGGTTTTTCCCTTTCATCACTTTGAATATGTCCTGCCACTCCCACTGGCTTGCAGAGTTTCTGCTGAAAGATCAGCTGTTAACCTTATGGGGATTCCCCTGTATATTTTTTGTTGTTTTTCCCTTGTTGCTTTTAATATTTTTTCTTTGTTTTTAATTTTTGATACTTTGATTGATATGTGTCTTGGTGTGTTTCCCCTTGGATTTATCCTGTATGGTTCTCTCTGTGCTTCCTGGACTTGACTGACTATTGCCTTGCCCTTATTAGGTAAGTTTTTATCTATAATCTTTTCATATATTTTATCAGACCCTTTCATTTTGTCTTCTTCTTCTGGGACATCTATAATTAGAATGTTTTGCATTTAATGTGGCCCCAGAAGTCTCCGAGACTGACCTAAATTCTTTTCATTTTTTCTTTATTCTGCACTGCCATCGTTGTTTCCATTATTTTGTCTTTCAAGTCACCTATCTGTTCTTCTGCCTCTGTTATTTTGCTATTGATTCATTCTACAGAATTTTTAATGTCATTTATTGTGTTGTTCATCATTGTTTGTTTGCTCTTTAGTTCTTCTACATACTTGTTAAATGTTTCTTGTATTTTCTGCATTCTATTTCCAAGGTTTTCAGTCATCCTAACTATCATTACTCTGAATTCTTTGTCAGGTAGACTGTCTATTTCCTATTCATTTGTTAGGTCTGGTGGGTTTTATCCTTGCTGTTTCACCTGCTGTGTTTTTCTCTGTCTTCTCATTTTGCTTCACTTACTGTGCTTGGTGTCTCATTTTTGCAGGCTGCTGTTTCATAGTTCCCATTATTTTTCATCAACTTTCGTCAAGTTGTTAAGCTTGGTTTAGTGTGCTTTGTAGGTTTCCTGGTGGTGGGGACTAGTGCCTATGTTCTGGAGGATGAGGCTTGGTCTTGTCTTTCTGGTGGGCAGGACCGCATCCAGTGGTGTGATTTGGGGTGTCTGTGACCTTATTTTGCTTTTCGGAAGCCTCTCTGCTAGTGGGTGAAGTTGTGTTCCTGTGTTGCTAGTTGTTTGGCATAGGGTTTCCAGCACTGTATCTTGCTGGTCATTGAGTTGAGCTCCATCTTAACGTTGAGATGGAGATATCTGGGTAAACTTTCACTGTTTGATATTACATGGGCCTGGGATATGTCTGGTGGTGCAATGTACTGAACTTGACTCTCCATCTCAGAAGCACAGTCCTGACACCCAGTCAGAGCACAAAGGCCCTGTCAACCACATGGCTCAGAAGAAAAGGGAGAAAAAAAGAAAGAAAGAAAAATAAAATAAAATAAAGATAGTAAAATTAAAAAAAAGATTATTAAAAGTTAGGTTCCTTAAAAAACTACAAATAGGGCTTCCCTGGTGGCACAGTGGTTGAGAGTCTGCCTGCCAATGCAGGGGACACGGGTTCATGCCGCAATCCTGGAGGATCCAACATGCCATGGAGTGGCTAGGCCCGTGAGCCATGGCCGCTGAACCTGCGCGTCCGGAGCCTGTGCTCCGCAATGGGAGAGGCCACAACAGTGATAGGTCTGCATACCACAAAAACAAACAAACAAACAAGCAAAAACTACAAATAGAACTACCATATGACCGAGCAATCCCACTACTGGGCATATACCCTGAGAAAACAATAATGCAAAAATAGTCATGTACCAAAATGTTCATTGCAGCTCTATTTACAAGAGCCCAGAGATGGAAACAACCTAAGTGTCCATCATTGGATGAATGGATAAGGAACATGTGGCACATATATACAATGCAATATTACTCAGCCATAAAAAGAAACGAAATTGAGCTATTTGTAATGAGCTGGATAGACCTAGAGTCTGTCGTACAGAGTGAAGTAAGTCAGAAAGAGAAAGACAAATACCGTATGCTAACACACACACATATATATATATATATATATATATATATATATATATATATATGGAATATAAGGGAAAAAATGTCATGAAGAACCTAGGGGTAAGACAGGAATAAAGACACAGACCTACTTGAGAATGGACTTGAGGATACGGGGAGGGGGAAGGGTAAGCTGTGAAGTGAGAGAGAGGCCTGGACATATATACACTACCAAACGTAGGGTAGATAGCTAGTGGGAAGCAGCCACATAGCACAGGAAGATCAGCTCGGTGCTTTGTGACCACCTGGAGGGGTGGGATAGGGAGGGTGTGATGGAGGAAGATGCAAGAGGGAAGAGATATGGGAACATATGTATATGTATAACTGATTCAGTTTGTTATAAAGCAGAAACTAAGACACCATTGTAAAGCAATTATACTCCAATAAAAATGTAAAAAAAAGTTTAAAAAGTAATAAAAAAGAAAGAAAAAGAGAGTAATCAGATGAAAAAAACAAATCTACCAATGATAACAAGCATTAAAAACTATACTGGAAAGAGCAAGCAAAAAAAAAAAAAGCGGACTGACAGAACCCTATGACAAATGGTAAATGCAAAGCTATACAGACAAAGTCACACAAAGAAGCAGACACATACACCCTCACAAAAAGAGAAAAAGAAAAAATACATATAAATCATTGCTCCCAAAGTTCACCCACTCAATTTTGTTATGACTTCTTGTCTACACAGGTATTCCCCAGATACAGGGTACATCCAGTTGTTCGTGGAGATTTAATTCGCTGCTCTTGAGGTTGCTGTGAGAGATTTCTCTTTCTCTTTGTTTGCACAGGTCCTGGGCTTCAGCTTTGGATTTCACCCCCACCCACAAAGCGTGTAGGTTGCCTGAGGGCATCACTTCTTTGCTCAGACTGGACAATGGTAAAGTAGCAGCTGATTAGGGGGCTCTGGCTCACTCAGGCTGGGGGGCGGAGGAGGGCATGGTACAGAATGTGGGTCGAGCCTGAAGTGGCAGAGGCCGGCATGAAGTTTCAACAGCCTGAGATGCACTGGTTTTTCTCCCCAGGAAGTTGTCCCTGGATCATGGGACCCTGGCACTGGTAGGCTGCACAGGCTCCTGGGAGGTGAGGTGTGGATAGTGACCTGTGCTTGCACATAGATTTCTTGGTAGCTGCAGCAGCAGCTTTAGCATTTCATGCCCATCTCTTTTGTCCACGCTGATAGCTGCGGCTTGTGCCCATCTCTGGAGCTCGTTTAGGCGGTGCTCTGAATTCTCTCTCCTCATGCACCCCGAAACAATGGTCTCTTGCCTCCTAGGCAGGTCCAAACATTTTCCTGGATTCCCTCCAAGCTAGCTGTGGCCCACTAGCCCGCTTCAGGCTTTGTTCACACAGCCAACCCTAGTCCTCTCCCTGGGATCTAACCTGCTAAACTCAAGCCTCAGCTCCCAATTCCCCACCCCAATGGGTAAGCACACACATCTCTCAGGCTAGTGAGTGCTGGTCTGCACTGATCCTCTCTGTGGAAATCTATCAACTTTGTCCTCTGCACCTCTGTTGCTGTGGTTTCCTCCATGGTTCCGAAGCTTCACACCCTCCACTCCACATCTCCACCAGTGGAGGGGCTTCCTAGTGTGTTGAAACTATTCCTCTTTCACAGCTCCCTCGCAGTGGTGCAGGTCCCATACTTATACTTTTGTTTCTGATTTTTCTTTTTTTTTTTCCTGCCTTACCCAGATACGTAGATAATTTCTTGCCTTTTGGGAAGTCTGAGGTCTTCTGGCAGCGTTCATTAGGTCTTCTGTGGGAGTTGTTCCACATGTAGATATATTTCTGATGTATTTGTGAGGAGGAAGGTAATCTCCATGTGTTCACTCTTCTGCCATCTTGAAGGTCCCCTTGCATGTGTCTTTTTGAATTGTGGTTTTCACTGGGGAAATGACCAGTAGTGCGATTGCTGGGTTATGTGGTAATTCTATTTTTCATTTTTTAAGGAACCTCCTTACTGTTCTCCATAGTGGCTGTATCTATTCACATTCCCATCAACAGTGCAAGAAGTTTTCCTTTTCTCCACACCCTCTTCAACAATTGTTGTTTGTAGATTTTCTGATGATGCCCATTCTAACCTGTGTGAGGTTGTACCTCATTGTAGTTTTGATTTACATTTCTCTAATGATTAGTGATGTTGATTAGCTTTCATGAGTCTGTTGGCCATCTGTATGTCTTCTTTGGAGAAATGTCTATTTAGGTGTTCTGTCCATTTTTTCATTTGGTTGTTTTTTTTTTTTTTAATTTTGGACTGCATGAGCTGTTAATGTAATTTCGAGATTAATCCTTTCTCCATTGACTCATTTGCAAATATTTTCTCCCATTCAGAGGGTTGTCTTTTCATCTTGTCTATGGTTTCCTTTGCTGTGCAAAAGCTTTGAAGTTTCATTAGGCCTCATGTATTTATTTTTGTTTTTAATTCCCTTACTCTAGGAGGTAGGTCAGAAAAGACCTTGATGTAATTTATTTCAAAGTGTGTTATTCCTGTTTTCCTCTAAGAGTTTTATAGTGTCCAGTCTTACATTTAGGTCTTTAATTCATTTTGAGTTTATTTTTGTGTATGGTGTCAGGGAGTGTTCTATTTTCATTCTTCTACATGTAGCTGTCCAGTTTTCCCAGCAGCACTTCATAAAAAGACAGTCTTTTCTCCATTGTAGATTTAGATCCTTGCCTACTTTGTCATGGATTAGTTGACCATAGATGCATGGGTTTATCTCTGGGCTTTCTATCCTGTTCCATTGATCTATATTTCTGTTTTTGTGCCAATACCATAGTGCCTTGATTACTGTAGCTTTGTAGTATAGTCTGAAGTCAGGGAGTCGGATTGCTCCTGTTCCATTTTTTACCCTGAGATTATTTTGGCTATTCAGGGTCGTTTGTGTCTCTATACAAATTTTAAGATTTCTTTGTTCTAGTTCTTTAAAAAATGCCACTGGTAATTTTATAGGGATTGCATTGAATCTGTAGATGGCTTTGGGTAGTTTAGTCATTTTCACAATATTGATTCTTTCAATCCAAGAACACGGTACGCCTCTCTGTCTGTTTGTGTCATCTTTGATTTCTTTCATAAGTGTCTTATAGTTTTCTAAGTACAGGTATTTTACCTCCTTAGGTAGGTTTATTCCTGGGTTTTTTATTTTTTATTTTTTTTTTGCAATGGTGAATGAGATAGTTTCCTTTATTTCAATTTCTGATCTTTTGTTGTTATTGTATAGGAATGCAGGTGAATTCTCTGTATTAATTTTGTATCCTGTAACTTTACCAAATTCATTGACTAGCTTTAGCAGTTTTCTCGTAGCATCTTTATGATTTTCTATGTATAGTATCATGTCATTTGCAAACAGTGACATGTTTACTACTCCTTTCCCAGTTTGTATGCCTTTTATTTGTTTTTATTCTATTATTGCCATGTCTAGGACTTCAAAAACCATGTTGAATAATAGTGGCAAGAGTGGACATCCTTCTTTCATTCCAGATCTTAGAGGATATTCTCTCAGTTTTTAACCATTAGGAATGATGTAGGCTGTGGGTTTTTCATATACAGCCTTTATTATTTTGAGGTAGGTTTCCTCTATGCCCACTTTCTGGAGAGTTTTTATCATAAATAGGTGTTGAATTTTATCCAAGTTTTTTCTGCATTTATTGAGATATTCATATGGTTTTTATTCTTCAATTTGTTAATATTGTGTATCAAATTGATTGATTTGCATATATTGAAGACTCCCTGCATCCCTGGGATAAATCCCAGTTGCTCATGGTGTATGATCCTTTTAATGTATTGGTGGATCCTGTTTGCTAGTAGTTTGTTCAGGATTTTTGCACATGTATTCATCAGTGATAATGGTCTGTAATTTTATTTTTTTGTAGTATCTTTGTCTGATTTCAGTATCAGGGTGATGGTCATCTCATAGAATGAGATTGGGAGTGTTCCTCCAGCTGCAGTTTTTTTGAAGAGTTTGAGAATGATGGGTGTTAACTCCTCTCTAAATGTTTGATAGAATTCACTTGCAAAGTCATCTGGTCGTGGACTTTTGTTTGTTGGCAGATTTTTATTCACAGGTTCAATTTCAGTCCTTGTGATTCATCTATTCATATTTTCTATTTCTTCCTTGTTCAGTCTTGAAATGTTATACCTTTCTAAAATTTTGTTAATTTCTTCCAGGTTGTCCATTTTATTGGCATAGTGTTGCTTGTAGTAGTCTCTTACGATGCTTTGTTTTTCTGAATTGTCAGTTGTAATATGTCCTTTTCCATTTCTAATTTTATTGATTTGAGTCCTCTCCCTCTTTTTCTTGATGAGTCTGGCTAATGGTTTATCAATTTTGTTTATCTTCTCAAAGAATCAGCTTAGTTTTATTGATGTTTGCTAGTGTTTTCTTTGTTTCTATTTCATTTATTTCTGTTTTGATCTGAGTTCTTTCCTCTACTAACTTTGGGTTTTGTTTATTCTTCTTTCTCTAGTTCCTTTAGGTGTAAGTTTAGATTGTTTTCTGGGGGGGGATTTTTTCTTGTTTCTTGATGTAGGATTGTAGTGCTTTAAACTTCCCTCTTAGAACTGCTTTTGCTGCATCCCATAGGTTTTGAGTCGTTGTGTTTTTGTTGCCATTTGTCTCTAGGTATTTTTTGATTTCCTCTTTGATTTCTTCAGTGATCTCTTGGTTATTTAGTAATGTATTGTTTAGTCTCCATGTGTTTGTGGAAGCACAGGTCACTATCCACACGTACCCCACACCCAGGAGCCTGTGCAGCCCACCACTGCCAGGGTCCTCTGATCCAGGGACAACTTCCCCAGGAGAACTCACGGTCGGCCTCAGGCTGTTGCAACATCACGCCAGCATCTGCCACCACAGGCTCACCCTGAATTCCATTATAAATACTGTACCCCTCCCTCCTCCTGGCATGAGTGAGCCAGAGTGTCCCAAACAACTGCAGCTTTAAACCCGTCCTGTCTGGATGGCAACAGAAGCCTGAGGGTGACCTACATGCAGAGGTGGTGCCAAAAACAAAGCTGAACCACAGGAGCTGTGCGAACAAAGAAGGGAAAGGGAAATTTCTCCGTGCACCCTCAAGAACAGTGAATTAAATTCCCTCAGTCAACTTGAGATACTCTGCATCTATGGAATACCTGAATACACAATGAGTCAACTCAAATTTGAGGCAGTGTACTTTGGGAGCAACTGTAGTCTTGGCGTTTGCTGTCTGTGACTGACTTGTTTCTGATTTTTTTTTTTTTTTTTTTTTTGCTGTACGTGGGCCTCTCACTGCTGTGGCCTCTCCCGTTGCGGAGCACAGGCTCCGGACACACAGGCTCCGCGGCCATGGCTCGCGGGCCCAGCCGCTCCGCGGCATGTGGGATCTTCCGGGATAGGGGCACGAACCCGTGTCCCCTGCATCGGCAGGCGGACTCTCAACCACTGCGCCACCAGGGAAGCCCTGTTTCTGATTTTTATGTTTATCTTTATATAGTATTTAGTGCTTGTTTTCACTAGTGGATTTGTTTATTGGTTTGGGTACTCTCTTTTTAAAATTAATTTTTATTAATTCATTTTAATGTATTTTTTATTCTTTATTTTAATTATTTTATATTATTTTATTTAATTTTCTTAACTTACTTAAATTTTCTTTCTTTTTTACTCACTTTTCTTCTGAGCCATGTGGCTGACAGGGTCTTGGTGCTCCAGCCTGGTGGCAGACTTGAGCCCCTGAGGTCGGAGAGCCGAGTTCAGGACATTGGCTCACCAGAGAACTCCTGGTCCCACATAATATCAATCAGTGGGAGCTCCCTGAGAGATTTCTGTCTCAACGCTAAGATGCAGCTCCATCTAATGGCTGGCAAGTTCCAGTTCTGGATGCCCCATGCCAAACAACTAGCAAGACAGGAACAAAATCACACCCATTAGCTGAGAGGCTGCCTAAAATCATATTAAGTTCACAGACACCCCAAAACACAACACTGGGTGCAGCCCTTCCCACCAAAAGACAAGATCCAGCCCCATCCACGAGAGCACAGGCACCAGTCCCCGCCAGCAGGAAGCCTACAAAACCCACTGAACCAACTTTACCCATGGGGGCCAAACACCAAAAACAATGGGAACTACAAAACTGCAGCCTGTGAAAAGGAGACCCCAAACACAGTAAGTTAAGCAAAATGAGAAGACAGAGAACCACACAGCAATGAAGGAGCAAGGTAAAAACGCACAAGACCAAACCAATGAAGAGGAAATAAGCAGTCTACCTGAAAAAGAATTAAGAGTAATGATAGTAAAGATGATCCAAAACTGTGGTAATAGAATTGAGAAAATAAAAGAAACGTTTAACAAGGGCCTAGAAGAACTAAACAGCAAACAAACAATGATGAACAACACAAATAAATGAAACTAAAAATTATCTAGAAGGAATCAATAGCAGAATAACTGAGGCAGAAGAACGGATAAATGACCTGGAAGATAAAATAGTGGTAATAACTACCACAGAGCAGAATTTTTTTAAAAAAAAATGAATGAAAAGAACTGAGGACTGTGTCAGAGACCTCTGGGACAACATTAAAGGCACCAGCATTCGAATTATAGGAGTCCCAGAAGAAGAAGAGAAAAACAAAGGGTCTGAGAAAATATTTGAAAAGAATATAGTTGGAAATTTCCCTAACATGGGAAAGGAAAGAGTAAATCAACTCCAGGAAGCAAAGAGAATCCCACACAGGAAATATCCAAGAAGAAAGAAGTGCAGACACATATTAATCAAAATATCGAAAATTAAATACGAAGAAAAAATATTAAAAGCAGCAAGGGAAAAGCAACAAATAACATACAAGAGAATCCCCATGAGGTTAACAGCTGATGATTCAGCAGAAACTCTGCAAGCCAGAAGGCAGCAGCAGCACATATTCAAAGTGATGAAAGGGAAAAACCTACAACCAAGATTACTTACCCAGCCCCGATCTCGTTCAGATTTGCCAGAGAAATTTAAACTTTTACAGACAAGGAAAATTTAGGATAACTTAGCACCACTAAACCAGCTTTACAACAAATGCTAAGGGGACTTCTCTAGGCAGGAAACACAAGAGGAGGAAAAGATCTACAAAAGCAAACCCAAAACAATTAAGAAAATGATAATAGGAACAGACATATTGAGAATTACCTTAAAAGTAAATGGATTAAATGCTCCATCCAAAAGATATTTAGCCATTGCTAAATGGAAACAAAAACAAGATCCGTATATATGCTGTAAAAAAAGAGACCTAGTTTGGACATAGGGACACACAAAGACTGAAAGGGAGGGGATGGAAAAAGATATTCCATGCAAATGGAAATCAAAGAGAGCTGGAGTATCAATTCTCATATCAGAAAATATAGATTTTAAAATAAAGACTATTACAAGAGACAAAGAAGGACACTATATAATGATCAAGGTATCAATCCAAGAAGAAGTTATAACAATTGTAAATATTGATGAACCCAACATAGGAGCACCTCAATACATAAGGGAAATGTCAGCAGCCATGAAAAGGAAAATGGACAGTAACACAATCATAGTAGGGGAATTTAACACCCCACTTTCACCACTGGACAGATCATCCAACATGAAAATAAATAAGGAAACACAAGCTTTAAATGATACATTAAAAAAGATGTACTTAATTGATATTTAAAGGACAGTCCATCCAAAAACAACAGAACACACTTTCTTCTCAAGTGCTCATGGAACATTCTCCAGGATAGATCATATCTTGGGTCACAAATCAAGCCTTGGTAAATTTAAGAAAATTGAAATTGTATCAAGTATCTTTTCTGACAACAATGCTATGAAACTAGATATCAATTACAAGAAAGAATTTGTAAAAAAAATACAAATACATGGATGCTAAATAATACTGTACTTAATGATGAAGAGAGCACTGAAGAAATCAAAGAGGAAATAAAAAAATACCTATAAAAAATGACAGTGAAAACACAACGGCCCAAAACCTATGGGATGGGGCAAAGGCAGTTCTAAGAGGGAACTTTATAGCAATACAATCCTACCTCAAGAAACAAAAATCTCAAATAAACAAACTAAGCTTACACCTAAAGCAATTAGAGAAAGAAGAACAAAAAACTCCCCCCAAAAAGCAGAAGGAACAAATCATAAAATTCAGATCAGAAATAAATGAAAAAGAAAGAAACAGTAGCTAATATCAATAAAACAAAGCTCGTTATTAGAGAAGATGAACAAAATTGATAAACCATTAGCCACACTCATCAAGAAAAAAAGGGAGAAGACTCAAATCAGTAGAATTAGAAAGGAAAAAGGAGAAGCAACAACTGACACTGCAGAAATACAAAGGATCATGAGAGATTACTACAAGCAACTATATGCCCATAGAATGGACAACCTTGAAAAAATTGACAAATTCTTTGAAAAGCACAACCTTCCGAGACTCAACCAGGAAGAAATAGAAAATATGAACAGACCAATCAGAAGCACTGAAATTGAAACTGTGATTAAAAATCTTCCAACAAAAATAGCTCAGGATCAGATGGTTACACAGGCGATTTCTAAAATCATTTAGAGAAGAGCTATCACGTATCTTTCTCAAAGTCTTCCAAGCTATAGCAGAGCGAGGAACACTTCCAAACTCATTCTATGAGGCCACCATCACCCTCACACCAAACCAAAGATGTCACAAAAAAAGGAAAACTACAGGCCAATATCACTGATGAACATAGATGCAAAAATCCTCAACAAAATACTAGCAAACAGAATCCAACAGCACATTAAAAGGATCATACACCATGATCAAGTGAGGTTTGTTTCAGGAATGCAAGGATTCTTTAATATATGCAAATCAATCAATGTGATGCACCATATTAACAAATTGAAGGAAATAAACCATATGATCATCTCAATAGATACAGAAAAAGCTTTCAACAAAATTCAACACCCATTTATGACAAAAATTTTACAGAAAGTAGGCAGAGGGAACTTACCTCAACATAATAAAGTCCATATATGACAAATGCGCAGCCAACATCATTTTCAATGGTGATACACTGAAACCATTTCCTCTAAGACCAGGAACAAGACAAGGTTGCCCACTCTCACCAATATTATTCAACATAGTTTGGGAAGTTTTAGCCACAGCAATCAGACAAGGAAAAGAAATAAAACAAATCCAAATCAGAAAAGAAGAAATAAAGCTGTCACTGTTTGCAGATGACATGATACTATACATAGAGTATCCTAAAGATGCTACCAGAAAACTACTAGAGCTAATCATTGAATTTTGTAAAGTAGCAGGATACAAAATTAATGTACAGAATTCTATTGCATTCCTATACACTAATGATGAAAAATCTGAAAGAGAAATTAAGGAAACACTCCCATTTACCATTGCAACAAAAGAATAAAATACCTAGGAATAAACCTACATAGGGAGACAAAGACCTGTACGCAGAAAACTATAAGACAATGATGAAAGAAATTATAGATGATACAAATAGATGAAGAGATATACAGTGTTCTTGGACTGGAAGAATGAACATTGTGAAAATGACTCTACTACCCAAAGCAATCTACAGATTCAGTGCAATCCCTATCAAACTACCAATGGCATTTTTTACAAAAAAATTCACAATTTGCATGGAAACACAAAATACCCCAAATAGCCAAAGCAGTCTTGAGAAAGAAAAATGGAGCTGGAAGAATCAGCTTCCCTGATTTCAGACTATACTACAAAGCTACAGTAATCAAGACAGTATGGTACTGGCACAAAAACAGACATGTAGTTTAGTGGAACAGGATAGAAATCCCAGAGGTAAACCCACACACATATGGTTACCTTATTTTTGATAAAGGTGGCAAGAACATACAATGGAGAAAGAGAGCCTGTTCAATAAATGGTGCTGAGAAAACTGGACAGGTACATGCAGAACAGTATGGTGCTTCCTTAAACACTAAAAATAGAACTACCATATGACCCAGCAATGCCACTGCTGGGCGTATACCCTGAGAAAACCATAATTCAAAAAGTGTCATGTACCACAATGTTCAATGCAACACCATTTATCATAGCCAAGACATGGAAGCAACCTAAATGTCCATCAACAGATGAATGGAGACTGATGGTGCATATATATACAATGGAATACTTTTCAGCCATAAAAAGAATTAAATGATACCATTTTACAGCAATGATGGACCCAGAGATTATCATACTAACTGAAGTAAATCAGAAAGAGAAAGACAAATACCTTATGATATCACTTACATGTGATATCTATAATATGATATAAATGAACTTATTTATATACAGAAATAGACACACAGACTTAGAAAAGAAATTTTTAGTTTCCAAAGGGGGAAGGGGTGGAGGAAGGATAAATTAGGAGTTTGAGATTAGCAAATACAAACTACCCTATATAAAATAGATAAGCAAAGTCCTACTGTAGAGTACATGGAATTATATTCAATATCCTGTAATAAACTATAGTGGGAAAGAAAAAAAATAATGGTAAAGAAGTTGAATGGCCATTTCTCCAAAACATATATAGAAATGGCCAATAAAAAGAAAAAAGATGCTCAACATCACTAATAATTCTAGGGAAATGTAAACAAAATCCACAATGAGATACAACACAGATATTAGGATAGCAACTGTAAAAAAAAAAAAGAAAGAAAAGAAAAGAAAAGAGGGCCTCCCTGGTGGCGCAGTGGTTGAGAGTCCGCCTGCCGATGCAGGGGATACGGGTTCGTGCCCCGGTCTGGGAGGATCCCATATGCCGCGGAGCGGCTGGGCCCGTGAGCCGTGGCCGCTGGGCCTGCGCGTCCGGAGCCTGTGCTCCGCAACGGGAGAGGCCACAACAGTGAGAGGCCCGCATACCACAAAAAGAAAAAAAAAAAAAAAAAAAAAAAAAAAAAAAAAAAAAAAAAAAAGAAAAGAAAAGAACCTGCTGGCAAGGAGTTTTCTCACATGGAGAGATACGAATCCACATTGAGTACTGAAGGGAATGTGCAATTGTGTAGCCAATATGGAAAGCAGTATAGAAGTTCCTCAAAAATTAAAAATAGAATTATCATATGATTCAGAAATTCCACTTCTAGATATATACCCAGAGGAACTGAAAATAAGCAATTGAACTGATACTTGTATGTCAATGTTAATTTCAGCCTTATACTCAATAGTCAAATTGTGTAAAACACTCAAGCGTCCATCAACATGTGAATGGATAACAAAATGTGGTCTATACTTACAATGGAATAGTATTCAGTCCTATAAAGGAGGGAAGTTCTGACACATGCTACCACATGGATGATCCTTGAGGACATTATGATACATAAAATAAATTAGTCATAAAATATAAATATATGATTCATTTATATGAGGTACTTAGAGTAGTCCAGTTCATAGAGACAGGGCTGGGGAGAGAGACTAATTGAGAAACCATTACTTAGTGATCATAGCATTTCCATTTTACAAGATAAAAGACATTCTGTAGATGAATGATAAATTCACAACTATGTTAACCTACTTAAAGTCACTAAATGTACACACTTTAGGCTAAGATGGTAAACTTTAAGGAATGTGTATTTTACCACAATTTAAAAGTCTCTTTTTTTAATAAAAAAGAGCTATTGAGAGAACTTGAAGGACAATGGTTCCCCAAGTGGTGGAAAGGGCGAATTATCGTGTTGTGCACATTAAATATATACAATTTTATTTTGTCACTTATACCTCAATAACACTGGGGAAAATACTACTCATGTTTTGTTTTGTTTTGTTTTGTTTTTTTCAAAATAAAAGTGAATTTTATTTATTTATTTATTTTTAAATTTAGTTTTTATTGAGGTAACATTGCTTTATAACATTATATAAGTTTTATGTGTACAACATTATATTTCTCCTTCTATACATCCTTCTCACTACCAAAAATTTAATTTCCATCCATCACCATACAATTCATCCCCTTTACACATTTTGCTCTCCACCCACTTTTGCTCTGCTCTGACAACCACTACTCTGTTCTCTGTATGTAGGTATTTGTTTTTATTTGGTTTGGTTGGGTTTGGTCATTTATTTGGTTTGTTTGTTTGTTTGTTTACTTATTCGTTTTTAACAGCTTTATTGGAGTATAATTGTTTTATGTTTGTTTTTATATTCCACATATGAGTGAAATCATACACTATTTGTCTTTCTCTGCCTAACTTATTTCATTTAGCATAATACTCTCAAGGTCCATCCATGTGTCATAAATGGCAGGAATTCATCTTTTTCTAATGTACTGCCCATTGTTTTGATTACATTAAATACATGATCCTATGTATTATGCCATATTTAAATTCACAACAAATAAGACCACCAAGAGAAACACTGTGACTTCTGCTGGGTTATGCACTTACACTGGACTCAACCCAATTTCCAGTTTTCACAGACTTGAGATCCATGATATTGTCACAAAAAAGAATATCCACTTGGTTTCATATGCTAAACCTGCTATCATGCATATCAGTGTTCCCCTATAAATAATGTCTCATTTATCTCTGACTGCTTTCAAGATTTCGTTTTGTTTTGTTTTTAGTTTTCATAAGTTTAATTCTGTGCTTTGTCATGGATTTCTTTGGGTTTATCCTACTTGGAGTTTACTAAGCTTCTTGAATCTGTAGGTTAATGAATTTCAACAAATTTAGGAGGTTTCTGCTATTATTTCTTCTAATACCTTTTCAGCATTTCTCCTTTCTGCTCTCCTTCCAGGACTCTGATGACACAAATCTTAGTTATTTTTGTTATAGTACCACAGGTCCCTAAGTCTCTCTTTGTGTTTCTCCCTTATTTTCTAACAGTTGTTTAAAATGTGTATTTTTCTTATTCTATTTTTTAGTTCACTGAATTTATCTTCCTTCATCTCCAGTCTGATATTAAGCCCATCCATTGAGGGTTTTATTGTTATTATTATTTCTTATTTTATTTTTCAGTTATTTATTTGCCATGTGGACATTTTTAATAATGATTATTTATTTGCCATATTTTCTATTTTGAAAATTTGATTCAGATATTTTGAAGTGGTTTGTTGAAGCATTTTTGTGATGGCTGCTGTAAAATATGTGTCAGACAATCCCAGTTCTGATTCTCCTCAGTATTAGCATCTGTTGTCTTTTCTCATTCATGTTGTGATTTTCCTGGTTCCTGGTATGATGAGTGATTTTCTGTTGTATCCTGCATATTTTGGATATTGTATTATTACACTTAGAAACCTATTTCAATCGGTTTTTTAGTAATACATCCTTTTTTTGAGGTAGCATGAGATCTGGGTTGGTTTGTATGGTTAGCTTCCTGCTTGACCTTACTGACATCAACCCAGAAAACGTGGGGTGCTGATTTGCACTACGTCTTTGCAGATGGGTAGAGTGGATGCTCAGTTACTCCTGTAAATTTGATGACATCTTCTTGCTGAAAGTGGGGCAACAACTAACAATTTCTCATTGCCTCCATGTGGAGGTGTAAGATCAGCTCCTTGTTAGGCAACACTGCCAGCAGGGAAGAGGGAAGTTGAGGACTGATTCATACTGCTTTGTTGCTACAGGACAGATGTGGAAACTCAGCTCCTTACTGGACTCTGATGATATAAGACTAGGCAAGAATGCCTCACCATGCACCTCCAGGTTTAGCCATATAGCTTTCAGCTGGGCTCCATACTCAGCTCCCCACTGGGCCCCACTGACATGGAGATGGGCATGAAGTCTAGTGGTAATTAGCTTTGTCTCATATTACCTCATTAATTCATATTACTGTTGGATGGGGATACAGATCCAGGTTTCTGCTGGATCCAACTGACTCTACCTTGGCAAGGGAAACAGAACATCACCTTATTTTGCTGGGTGAGGGTAGATCAGCTCCCCACTCAGTTTCACTGACACTACCTTGGTTCAAGAATCGGAGCACTGTCTAATTCTGGTGGGCAGGGGATAGAAAATCAATTGCCTGCTCCATCCCCAAAACCACCCAATGAGGGACTCAGTGTACTACTGACTTCTGCAGGTGAGGGGTTGAGAAGATCAATTTCTCACCTGTCTCTACTGAAACGTGGAGGTTGTGGGCATGTAATTTTCCATAGGTGTTTGGCTGGAGTAGGATGAGTATTGCCCAAAACAGTTTCTGTTGTTAGGCCACCTTTTCCCCTGTCCTTTCTAGGAGAAATAATCTCTTCTTGGAGTTTTCTGTCTGTGACTGCTAGCAGTTCCAGGTTGGATTTTTCTGCAGAACCATGTCTGGCATATATAAGAGACAACAAGGTAACCCAGGGAACTCACTAACATGTTGTTCTTCAAATCTCAAATTCTCTAGGCAGCCAGTCTTTATCTTTCCACCTCTAAGAGATTTTCTATGCTTGATTTTTGGATTATATCCAGGGTATTTTACTTGTAAGGGGTAAACCTGAGGGGAATGAGGCTCTTGCATCATGGCAGAACTAGAAATCTCTGCAGTTATTTTTAATTCATGTATTAATTTACTAATTCAAAAACATTTATTATTTACTTTCTACTACACAAACTGTTAGATACTGGGGACTGGTATAGTTTCTGCTTTCATGAATAAAACATCTTAATGGGGAAGAGAAGAATAAATATATAAATAAGTACATAAAAATAGTATTTCAGATAGTTTTATGTGCTATGAATAAATTAAGAGAAGGTATAGGGATAGTAATTTCATTGGGGTTGGGTGAATACATAGGTGGCCTTGCTAGACAATACTTCTCTGAGAATAAAACATTTTAGTTTGAGTTTGAGTAACAGGAAATTATGCCAGCTATGCCAATATCTGGAAAAAGGGTGTTTCAGGCAGAGCAAACATCACCTACAAAGACCTTTAGAAGAAAATAAGCATACCAAGTGTAAAGAATGGAAAGAAGGTCCGTGGGGTTGTAGGACTGTTGGGAAATAAGTCAATGTGATAGGCAGGAGCCAGTTGATATAGAGTCTTAGAGGACAGTGTAAGAAGCTTCAATTTTATTATAATTATGATAAAGAGTTTTAAGAATGGGAGTGATATTACCCAATCTGTCTATCTATCTATCTATCATCTATCTATCTATCTATATCTATATATATTTTAACATCATTATTGGAGTATAATTGCTTGAAAAATGGTGTGTTAGTTTCTGTTTATAACAAAGTGAATCAGTTATACATATACATATGTCTCCATATCTCTTCCCTCTTGCATCTCCCTCCTTCCCACCCTCCTTTTCCCACCACTCTAGGCGGCCGCAAAGCACCGAGCTGATCACCCTGTGCCGTGCGGCTGCTCCCCGCTAGCTATTTTATGTTTGGTAGTGTATATATGTACATGCCACTCTCTCACTTTGTCCCAGCTTACTTAGCCTCCCCCGTATCATCAAGTCCATTCTCTAGTAGGTCTGAGTTTTTTTTCCCATCTTGCCCCTAGGCTCTTCATGACGTTTTGTTTTGTTTTGTTTTGTCGATTCCATATATATGTGTTAGCATACAGTATTTGTTTTTCTCCTTCTGACTTACTTCACTCTGTATGACAGATTCTAGGTCCATCCACCTCATTACAAATAACTCAAATTCGTTTCTTTTTTTTAAACATCTTTATTGGAGTATAATTGCTTTACAATGGTGTGTTAGTTTCTGCTTTATAACAAAGTGAATCAGTTATACATATACATATGTTCCCATATCTCTTCCCTCATGTGTCTCCCTCCCTCCCACCCTCCCTATCCCACCCCTCTAGGTGGTCACAAAGCACCGAGCTGATCTCCCAGTGCTACGTGGCTGCTTCCCACTAGCTATCTATTTTCCGTTTGGTAGTGTATATATGTCCATGCCACTCTCTCACTTTGTCACAGCTTACCCTTCCCCCTCCCCATATCCTCAAGTCCATTCTCTAGTAGGTCTGTGTCTTTATTCTCGCCTTGACCCTTGGTTCTTCATGACGTTTTCTTGTTTTTTTGGGTGGCTTGTTTTGTTTTTTTTCCCTTAGATTCCATACATATGTGTTAGCATACGGTATTTCTTTTTATATTTCTGACTTACCTCACTCTGTATGACACACTCTAGGTCCATCCACCTCGCTACAAATAACTCAATTTCATTTCTTTTTATGGCTGAGTAATATTCCATTGTATATATGTGCCTCATTTTCTTTATCCATTCGTCAGTCGATGGACACTTAGGTTGCTTCCATGTCCTGGCTATTGTAAATAGAGCTGCAATGAACATTGTGATACATGACTCTTTTTGAATTATGCTTTTCTCAGGGTATATGTCCAGCAGTGGGATTGATGGGTGGTATGGTAGTTCTATTTTTAGCTATTTAAGGAAACTCCATGCTGTCCTTCATAGTGGCTGTATGAGTTCACATTCCCACCAACAGTGCAAGAGATTTCCCTTTTCCCACACCCTCTCCAGCATTTATTTTTTGTAGATTTTTTGATGATGACCATACTGACCGGTGTGAGAAGATATCTCATTGTAGTTTTGATTTACATTTCTCTAATGATTAATGATGTTAAGGATTCTTTCATGTGTTTGTTGGCAATCTGTATATCTTCTTTGGAGAATGTCTATTTAGATCTTCTGCCAATTTTTGGATTGGGTTGTTTGTTTTTTGTTATTGAGCTGCATGAGCTGATTGTAAATTTAAGAGATTAATCCTTTGTCGGTTGCTTCATTGGCAAATAATTTCTCCCATTCTGAGTGCTGTCTTTTTGTCTTGTTCATGGTTTCCTTTGGTGTGCAAAGGCTTTTATGTTTCATTAGGTCCCATTTGTTTACTTTGTCTTTATTTCCATTTCCCTAGGGGCTGGGTCAAAAAGGATCTTCCTGTGATTTATGTCATAGAGTGTTCTGTCTATGTTTTCCTCTAAGAGTTTGATAGTGTCTGCCCTTACATTTAGGTATATAATACATTTTCAGTTTTTTTTGTGTATGGTGTTAGGGAGTGTTCTAATTGTATGATTTTACATGTAGCTGTCCAGTTTTACCAGCACCACTAATTGAAGAGGCTGTTTTTTCTCTACTGTATATTTGTGCCTCCTTTACCAAAGATAACGTGACCATATTTGCGTGGGTTATCTCTGGGCTTTCTATTCTGTTCCATTGATCTATATTTCTGTTTTTGTGCCATTACCATACTGTCTTGATTACTGTAGCTTTGTAGTATTGTCTGAAGTCAGGAACCTGATTCCTCCAGCTCCGTTTTTCTTTATCAACATTGCTTTGACTATTCAGGGTCTTTTGTTTTTCCATACAAATTGTGAAATTTTTTGTTTTAGTTCTGTGAAAAATGCCAGTGGTAGTTTGATAGGGATTGCATTGAATCTGTAGATTGCTTTGGGTAGTAGAGTCATTTTCACAATATTGATTCTTCCAATCCAACAACACAGTATATCTCTCCATCTGTTGTTATCATCTTATATTTCTTTCATCAGTGTCTTATCTGCATACAGGTCTTTTGTGTCCCTAGATAGGTTTATTCCTAGGTATTTTATTATTTTTGTTGCAATGGTAAATGAGAGTGTTTATTTAATTTCACTTTCAAATTTTCATCATTAGCGTATAAGAATGCAAGGTATTTCTGTGCATTAATTTTGTATCCTGCTACTTTACCAGATTCATTGATTAGCTCTAGTAGTTTTCTTGTAGCATCTTTAGGACTCTCTATGTATAATGTCATGTCATCTGCAAACAGTGACAGTTTTATTTTTCTTTTCTGATTTGGATTGCTTTTATTTGCTTTTCTTCTCTGGTTGCTGTGCCTAAAACTTTGAAAACTATGCTAAATAATAGTGGTGAGAGTGGGCAATCTTGTCTTGTTCCTGATCTTGGTGGAAATGGTTTCAGTTTTTCACCACTGAGGATGATGTTGGTTGTAGATTTGTCATATATGGCCTTTACAATGTTGTGAAAATTTCCCTGTATGCCAATTTTCTGCAGGGTTTTTATCATAAATTGGTGTTGAATTTAGTCAAAAGCTTTCTCTGCATCTGTTGAGATGATCATATGGTTTTTCTCCTTCAATTTGTTATTATGGGGTATCACATTGATTGATTTGCATATATTGAAGAATCCATGCATTCCTGGGATAAACCCCACTTGATTATGGTGCGTGATCCTTTTAATGGGCTGTTGGATTCTGTTTGCTAGCATTTTGTGGAGGATTTTTGCATCTATGTTCATCAGTGATACTGGCCTGTAGGTTTCTTTCTTTGTGACATCTTTGTCTGATTTTGGTGTCAGGGTGATGGTGACCTCATTGAATGAGGTTAGGTGTATTTCTCCCTCTGCTATATTTTGGAAAATTTTCAGAAGGATAGGTGTTATCTTTTCTCTAAATGTTTGATAGAATTCACCTGTGAAGCCATCTGGTCCTTGGCTTTTGTTTGTTGGAAAATTTTTAATCACAGTTTCAATTTCAGTGCTTGTGATTGGTCTGTTCATATTTTTTACTTCTTCCTGGTTCAGTCTTGGAAGGTTGTGCATTTCTAAGAATTTGTCCATTTCTTCCAGGTTGTCCATTTTATTGGCATAGAGTTGCTTGTAGTAATCTCTCATGATCCTTTGTATTTCTGCAGTGTCAGTTGTTACTTCTCCTTTTTCATTTCTAATTCTATTGATTTGAGTCTTCTCCCTTTTATTCCCTTTTTTGCTTGATAAGTCTTGCTACTGTTTTAACAATTTTTTTTATATCTTCTCAAAGAACCAGCTTTTAGTTTTGTCGATCTTTGCTATTGTTCCTTCATTTCTGATCTGATCTTTATGATTTCTTTCCTTCTCTTAACTTTGGGTTTTTTTTTGTTCCTTTTGTGTAATTGCTTTAGGTGTAAGGTTAGTTTGTTTATTTGAGATATTTCTCGCTTCTTATGGTAGGATTGTATTTCTACAAACTTCCCTCTTAGAACGGCTTTTGCTACATTTTATAGGTTTTAGGTTATCGTGTTATTATTGTCATTCATTTCTAGGCATTATTTTTTATTTCCTCTTTGATTTCTTCAGTGTTCTCTTGGTTATTAAGTTGTCTCTTGTTTAGCCTCCATTTGTTTGTATTTTTTCAGGTATTTTCCTGTAATTGCTATCTAGTCTCATAGCCTTGTGGTTCAAAAAGATACTTGATACCATTTCAGTTTTCTTAAATTTACCAAGTCTGATTTAAGACACAAGATATGATCTGTCCTGGAGAATGTTCCATGAGTTCTTAAGAGGAATGTGTATTCCGTTGATTTTGGATGGAATATCCTATAAGTATCAATTATGTCCATATGTCTTAATGTATCATTTAAAGCTTATGTTTCCTTATTTATTTTCATTTTGGATGATCTGTCCAGTGGTGTAAGTCGGGTGTTAAAGTCCCCTACTATGAGTGTGTTACTGTCGATTTCCCCTTTTATGTCTGTTAGTATTTGCCTTATGTATTGAGGTGCTCCTATGTTGGGTGCACAAATACATACAATTGTTATATCTTCTTCTTGGATTGATCCCTTGATCATTATGTAGTGTCCTTCTTTGCCTTTTGTAATTGTTTTTGTTTTAAAGTCTATTTTTTCTGATATGAGAATTGGAACTCCAGCTTTCTTTTGATTTCCACTTACATGGAATATTTTTTTCCATCTCCTCACTTTCAGTCTGTATGTGTCCCTACGTCTGAAGTGGTCTCTTGTATACAGCACATATACTGGTCTCCTTTTTGTATCCATTCACCCAGTTTATGTCTTTTGGTTGGAGCATTTAATCCATTTACATTTAAGGTAATTATTGATATGTATGTTCCTATTACCATTTTCTTAATTGTTTTGTGTTTGTTATTGTAGGTCTTTTCCTTCTCTTGTGTTTCCAGCCTGGAGAAGTTCCTTTGGTTTGGTGGTGCTGAATTCTCTTAGCTTTTGCTTGTCTGTAAAGTCTGTAATTTCTCCATCGAGTCTGAATGAAATCCTTGCTGGGTAGAGTAATCTTCGTCGTAGGTTTTTCCCTTTCATCACTTTAAATATGTCCTGCCCCTTCCTTCTGGCTTGCCGAGTTTCTGCTGAAAGATCAGCTCTTAAACTTATGGGGATTCCCTTGTATGTTATTTATTGTTTTCCTCTTCTGATTTTAATATTTGTTCTTTATATTTAATTTTTGAGAGTTTGAGTAAAACGTGTCTTGGCATTTTTCTCATTGTATTTATCTTGTATGGAACTCTCTGTGTTTCCTGGACTTTATTACCTATTTCCTTCCCCATATTAGGGAAGTTTTCAACTATAATCTCTTCAAATATTTCTCAGTCCCTTTCTTTTTCTCTTCTTCTTCTGGGACCCTTATAGTTCAAATGTTGGTGCATTTAATGTTGTCCCAGAAGCCTCTGAGACTGTCCTCAATTCTTTTTTTTTTTTTTTTTTTTTTTTGCGGTACGCTGGCCTCTCACTACTGTGGCCTCTCCCGTTGTGGAACACGCGCTCCGGACGCGCAGTCTCAGCGGCCATAGCTCATGGGCCCAGCCGCTCTGCGGCATGTGGGATCCCCCAGACCAGGGCATGAACCCGTGTCCCCCGCATCGGCAGGCGGACCCCCAACCACTGCGCCACCAGGGAAGCCCTGTCCTCAATTCTTTTCATTCTTTTTTCTTTATTGTGCCCTGCAGTAGTTATTTCCACTATTTTATCTTCCACATCACTTTTCCGTTCTTCTGCCTTAGTTATTCTACTATTTACCCTTTCTTTTTTTTTTTTTTTTTTTTTTTCTTTTTGCGGTATGCGGGCCTCTCACTGTTGTGGCCTCTCCCGTTGCGGAGCACAGGCTCCGGATGCGCAGGCCCAGAGGCCATGGCTCACGGGCCCAGCCGCTCCGCGGCATATGGGATCCTCCCAGACCGGGGCACGAACCCGTATCCCCTGCATCGGCAGGCGGACTCTCAACCACTGCGCCACCAGGGAGGCCCTATTTACCCTTTCTTTGTAGAGAATTTTTAATTTCATTTATTGTGCTGTTCATCACTGTTTGTTTGCTCTTTATTTCTTCTAGGTCCATGTTAAACGTTTCTTGTATTTTCTCCATTCTATTTCTGAGATTATGGTCATCTTTACTATCATTATTCTGAATTCCTTTTCAGGTAGACTGCCTACTTCCTCTTCATTTGTTAGGTCTGGAGGGTTTTTAACTTACTCCTTCAACTGCTCTGTGTTTCTCTCTCTTCTCATTTTGCTTAACCTACTGTGTTTGGGGTCTCCTTTTCACAGGCTGCTGGTTCGTAGTTCCCGTTGTTTTTGATGTCTGTTCCCAGTGGCTAATGTTGGTTCAGTGGATTCTGCAAGATCCCTGGTGGAGGGGACTAGTGCCTGTTTTCTGGTGGTTGAGCCTGCATCTTGTCTTTCTTTTGGGCAGGTCCACATCTGCTGGTGTGTTTTGTGGTGTCTGTTGCCTTATTATTATTTTAGGCATTCTCTCTTCTAATGGATGGTGTTGTTTTCCTATCTTGCCAGTTGTTTGGCCTAGGGTGTCCAGCACTGTAGCTTGCTGTTCTTTGAGTTGAACTGGGTCTTGAGATGGAGATCTCTGGGAGATTTTTGCCATTTGAAAATCCGTGTGGCTTGGACGTCTCTTGTGGACCAGTGTCCTGAACTTGGCTCTCCCACCTCAGAGGCACAGTCCTGATGCCTGGTTTGGGCACCAAGAGCCTGTCATCCACACAGCTCAGAATAAATGGGACAAGAAGAAGAAAGAAAGGAAGAAGATGATAAAACAATATGAAATAATGTTATTAAAATAAAAATTAACAATTATATTTTTAAGTAATAAAAAAAACAAAGAAAGAAGAGAGCAACAAAACCAAAAAAAAACATATTCAGCGATGATAACAAATGCAATAAACTATACAAAAGAAAAAAAAAACGGAGAGACAGAACCCTATGACAAATGGTAAAAGCAAAGCTATACAGACAAATTCACACACAGAAGGATACACATACACACTCACAAAAAGAGAAAAGGGGGAAAAAAGCAAAATATATATATATGGTTGCTCTCATAGTCCACCCTCTCAATTTGGGATGATTTGTTGTCTATTCAGGTATTCCACAGATGCAGGATACATCAAGTTGATTGTGGAGATTTTATCCGCTGCTCCTGAGGTTGTTGGGAGGGATTTCCCTTTCTCTTCTTTGTTTGCACAGCTCCTGGTGTTCAGCATTGGCTTTCACCCCTCCTCTGCATGTAGGTCCCCTGAGGGCATCTTTTCTTCACTCAGACAGGACGGGGTTAACGAATCAGCTGATTCAGGGGCTCTTGCTCACTCAGGCTGGGGGTGAGGGAGTTGCACAGAATGCGGGGCGAGCCTGCGGTGGCAGCTGCCCGTGTGACGTTGCACCAGCCTGAGGCATGCCGTGTGTTCTCCCTGGGAATTTGTCCCTGGATAACGGGACCCTGGCTCTGCGGGGCTGCACAGGCTCTTGGGAGCGGAGGTGTGGATAGTGACCTGTGCTTTCACACAGGCTTCTTGGTAGCTGCAGCAGCAGCCTTAGCATCTCGTTCCCATTTCTGGGGTCCACGCTGATAGCCGTGGCTCACATCCATCCCTGGACCTCCTTTAAGTGGCGCTCTTAATCCCCTCCCTTCGTGCACCAGGAAACAAAGAGGCAAGAAAAAGTCTCTTGCCTCTTTGGCAGCTCCAGACTTTTGCCCGGACTCCCTCCCAGCTAGCCATGGCACACTAGCCCCCTTCAGGCTGTGTTCAGGCAGCCAACCCCAGTCATCTCCCTGGGATCCAACCTCCAAAGCCCGAGCCTGAGCTCCCAGCCCCCACCCACCCCGGCGGGTGAGCAAACAAGCCTCTAAGGCTGGTGAGTGCTGTATGCACTGATGCTCTGTGCAGGAATCTCTCCGCTTTGCCCTCCACACCCCTGTTGCTGCACTCTCCTCCATGGCTCTGAAGCTTTCTCCCTCCACCAACCACAGTCTGCGCTCACAAAGGGGCTTCTCATGTGTGGAAACCTTTCCTCTTTCACAGCTCCCTCCCACTGGTGCAGGTCCTTTCCCTATTCCTTTGTCTCTCTTTTTTTCTTTTTTCTCTTTTGCCCTACACAGGTACATGGGAGTTTCTTGCCTTTTGGGAGGTCTGAGGTCTTCTGCCAGCGTTCAGTATGTATTCTGTAAGAGTTGTTCCACATGTAGATGTGTTTCTGATGTATTTTGGGGGAGGAAGGTGATCTCCACATCTTACTATTCTGCCGTCTTGAAGCTCCTCTCCCAATCTATGTTTTTTAAAGTTCTCACAATTTGCAGTGGAAAGAATGGGTAGTGGGAAGGCAAGGGTAAAAGTATGAACAGAGAGGAGGTTATTGCTTTTGTTGAGTTGAAAGTTGATAGTGGCCTGGACTTAGCTGGGGTTGTAGAAATGTTAAAAATAGATTGATTATGGATACATTTTGTATATATTACTGGTAGAAATTATGGTTATATTGGAAGTTAGGGGTGAGGGAAAGGGAGGGCTGAAGGATGACTCTTACATTTCCATCTTGAATAGCTTAAGAGATGGTGATACCATTTGCTGAAATGGGACAGAATGGATGAGGAGCACATATAGTGGGAAAAAGTAATATTTCTCCATTAGACATTAAAATATGAATTTCCTTTTCTACATCCTAAAGACACAATACAATCTTAAGCTTCCTGCTGTCATATATGTTGTTAGCCTGGCATAGAATGCTTTTTCACCTATTTACCAAGTTTCTCCTCATCCTTCAAGGTTCAACTGAAGTATACTCTCTTTGCTATTCCTCCTGATCCCTCCCAGTTATCTGGTTCTTCCATCTACTTTCAGAGCGCTTTACTTATAACTGTCTTCTGTACTGGAAAATGAGCTTGAACAGTTTATCCCTGTATCCTTTAGTGTCTAAATAGTGTCTGATTTTTTTTTTAATTGTAACATGAGACTGGATGGAGGTATGGACAAGATGGCTGACTAGGTAGACGCTGAACTCACCTCCTCCCATGGACACAATGAAACTGCAACTATTCAAAGAGCAACTATCCATGAGAGCAACCTGAAGACTAGCAGAAAAGATATGCTACAGCTAAAGATATAAATAAGGAATCACAAGATGAGTAGGAGAGACAGAGCTTCCGTATAGTTGAGACCCATATTCCCTGGTATATAACCACGAAAGGAGAATAATCCCAATTGCACTCATTCTTCCCACATTGGGCTCTCCAACCATGCGGTCCTGCACCAGTAAGATGAGCCCCCAGAACATTTGACTTTGAAGGCCAGTGGAGCTTTATGGAGAGACAGAAGACTGTGGGAAACAGAGACTCCACCCTTAAAAGGCACACACAAAATTTCACATGCTCTGAGACTCAGAGCAGAATCAGTAATTTTAAAGAAGCCTGGGTCAGATCTGCTTACTGATTTTGGAGAGCCTCCTGGAGAGGCAAGAGGCAATTGAAACTCACCCTGGTGACACAGACACTGGCATTAGCCATTTGTGGGAGCTCATCCCACCAAGAGTACACTGGTGTTGGTAAGCACCATTGTTGCTTATTAGTGCTAGAACCTGGCCCCACCCATCAGCCATTTGGCACCAGTTCTGGGATGCTCCATGTCAGGCAGCTAGCAGAGCAGGAATATAGCCATACTCACCAGCAGGCCAGCTTCTGTAGGACCCCCACCCCAAGACCCAAGCCCTCCTGGGATTGGGCCCGCCCACCAGAGGGCCCAGGAACCAACCCCACAAACTAGTGGACCGTTACTAACCCTGGAACCCAGCATCACCCACCAGGGCATGGGCAACAGCCCCAGCATCCCCTGAGCCTTGTTCCTACCCACCCTTGTACTGACAACATCTCTGAGACCACCAGGGTCATGCAGCCAGCGATGCTGGGACCCAGCTCCACCCATCAGTGTGCTGTCATTAGCCCTAGGACTTCCTGGGCCCTGGCACCACCCAGAAGTAGGACAACTTCAGCTCCAGAAACTCTGGGTCCCATAGCCAGAGACCCTAGGACCTGGCTTTGCCATCCTGTGAGCTGGCACTAGCCCTGGCACCAGCCCTCACCCACCAGCAGCCTGGCACCAGCCCCAGGATCACCAAGGCCCTGTAGGCAGCTGTGTCAACACACAGTGCAAACACCAGCAGCCTGGCACCAGCCCCAGGATTCCCTTGTCCCTTGCCCTATCCACCTACCTATACCAACTCTAGGGTATCCAGGGTCCTGCAGAGACCCACCAGTGTGTTGGCATTAGCCCTGGGTCATCCTGGGCCCTGGAGCTCGACACCAGTGGGCCAACACCAGCTCTGGGAACCCCTGCCCCACAGCTAGGGACCCCAGGACCTAGCTCTGCAAGTCAGTTGACACCCAGGACCGAGCTTCAGCTGCTTGTGTGCGAGCACCAGCCCTTTGACCATGGCAGCCTTGCATCCAGCTGTGGAAAGAACCAGCCCATCCTCTAGCAGGCCAACACTACCGCAGGATGTCCTGGGGCCCCACCCAACAGCAGGTCGACACTTGATCTGAGATCCCTGGCACCAGAGCCAGCCACCATGGGACCTGGCTATACGCACTGGTGGGCCAGCACTAGCCCTGAGATCCCCCTGAGCTCAGTAGCCAGTCAACCTATGACATGGCCACAACCATCTGCGGCTTGACAACAGGATCTGGAGTCCCCTGACTGTGAAAGCAGCCGTACCAGGACATGGCCTTGATCACCTGTGGCTCACAGCCTCTGCAAAAGGCAGTGTCTGGCAACCAACTGGATAGGGGAACAGTCCCACCTACCAGTGTCCCCACAGTAATCAGCCCACCACAACAGAAGTACCCACACAGCCCACATAGAGGGCACCCAGAAAGTATACTGTCTTTTCTCATTCAAGTTGTGATTTTACTGATTCTTGGTATGATGGAACTCTGAATCATATTAAAACAATCTATTTTAGGAGGCAGTAACCCTGTTTATGTTTAGCATAAGTCCTGGCATAATTTTGTGTTCCAATGGCAATGTAACTTTCAGAGACTTTGCTGTGCTTTTCAGTTTTGCTTGGTTTCTCTGGTGTCACTGAGGTTCCTGTTGACCTCTTCCAGAACCATTATTGTCTCTGGGTAGGAAAAGGGATTCTCCAGCTTACAGGCACAAAAAGTGCTTCCTGGGCTGCAGCTTGCTATGTTGGGATTCTCCTTGCAGTTGCTTCCTAATGTCTAACTGGGGGAGGAGAGTCTCTGGTCAGCAGGGATGAAGAGCATCTTCCATGGTTACTTGATGTAAGCAAGGCTCCTCCCCAGTCCCTCGTTCCAGAGACCCAGGCCCACCTGGGGTTGTCACTAGGACTCCTTTTTGACTTTGGGCTGCATTCTTCTAAGTTAGGTGTTAGCAAGATGCTTTGTTTGCTATGTTTCTCTTTCTTTTTCAGGCTGCCTTCCTCTTCTCTATCTTTTTGAGCCCTTCTATTGTTGTCTTTTTAAAAAAAATATTTCCAAGGTTTATTTATCTCCAGAGAGAGGTGAACATATGGCAGCTCATCTAAACTGTAAGTCCAATTTATGTTTTTCAAGCATCACTTTTCTGCATGGAGAATCAATTGTAGGAGGCTGGAGTGAATGTAAGGATATAAGCAGGAGGCTTCCACACAAATCCTGGTAACAGATGGTTATGTTTTTGTCTGGGGTGGTAGCAATGAAGATAGAAACAGCTGAATAAATTAAAGATATTTTGGAGAAAAAACAAACAAGGCTTACTTTGGGGATTTCTGACTTGAGCAATTGAATGGATGGAAGTGCCAATTAATTGTCAAAAATACCTCCTACATCCCCACAGGGAGAACACCCACTACAAAAATGCATACTTTTCTGTAATACATGGGCTTGAGCTTACATTCCCCAATCAGGAACAGGGTTACACATTCAGAAGAAACTTATCCCCATCCCACCTACTTCTCCTTGTCTCAGATTCGTGACTGAGACCACCTTCCATTTACATACAAATTACAATAATTGAGTAGAGTCCCCAGAGTGCACTGAGTTTTCAATAACCTTCACGTTAACAATACACCAACAGAGTTCTGCTGTTAAGTGCATTGATTATGCAATGGTTTAAATACTCTCATTTGATTTTATCACTAACAATCCAAATCTTCTCCCTACTCCACGCCCTGATATGTTTCTGAGACTTCCAGTAAAGCTCTCCACAGAGCCATTGACCACAGTAAACCAAGATGAATGATGGGCTCTGGCCTGTGTTTTACCCTCTAACTTTCAACATTATTTAACACCTGAACATCAGCTTTGTGAGTTTCTACAGTTAATCTGCAAAGTGTTGCTAACTAGGCAGACAGTTTGGAAAGACAGGAAAAGGGAAGTTGGATTCAATATGGGTAACAAATGATGGAGATTAGTGGAGTTTCCCTGATATAGAAGGATGAAGCAGGGATTTGGAGTCGAACAGATGAAGGCTTGAATCCCCACTCAATTTTTATCTGAATGGCCTGGGGTAAAATCACTTACTCTCTATAATCATTTGTTTACTAAAAGGTAAAACAAAGTATCACCCTGATAGAACTAAGGGAAGTAAAATGCAATCAGGTATTAGATGCTTTGTAAAGTGTAAAGCACTATGCATTTCAGCTATTATTTTAACTGTCCCTGATGCCTCTTCCATTCTCCACTTGCCATGTAAAATGGTATTATGGATACTATAGTAAGAATGGGCCATCTTATCCCATCCCTACTCTGTGTCTTGTCTGTGCTCTCTGACCAAGGTTTTAGAGAGGATTGAACTTGTAAGTGACAAAGGAATATTGCTTTAAATTACCAGAGGAAGGATTCTACCCTATAAAGAGGCCCCCCAAATTGCAAGTAGACCTCTCATACCCCCAACTACCAAAAGAGCCCATTAGATCTGTGCCCACCTCTCCTTGCCCAGTGTAAAGGTTTGAGCCTAGTTTCAGCCCTCTATTTCCCTCTGGCAACTTTTCTTTGCATTCAGAATACTTTTGGCACTTATGGGTCAAAAGATGGTACCTATCACTCTGATTCTGAGGCTTCCTCTTGGGCAGCTTCTTCACTTCCAAAACACAAACCTGCAGGGTCCACAAAGGATAGGCAGACCCATTCTATGCCCAAAACTAGTCACCCCCACCAGTCTTGCTCAGTGCTCTCTTTTTCAATAACAGTCACAACCTCCCAGAGACCACAGAGACAATCAAATTCACCAAGTTCACTCTTACGGTGTTCTAACAAGCATTTTAATGTGTAGGATTTTATGACTAAAACATGAAGAGGACACTCAACATTCCCTTCAGTGCAACTGTGCCAAGAACTTGGAGTACTGGCTTCCTGAGGAGCTTTTGCCTCCAAAGGCTGTAGTTGCTCATGACAACAATATTCCATCTACCCACTTAACCAAAATAGTCCACTGCCAAGAAGAATCAAAATACAATTTGGATCTTAAAATCCCAACCCACCCATTCCCCATCATGCCTATGTTCTTAGTCCTTAGTTTAGATTTGGATTATCATCACAGCTCACTTAGCCTCAGTTCAAACTGAACTTGCCTAGGTCCTGGAAAGCAGTAGAAACCTAATCAGTGACCCTTACTCTTGGTATCTACTTTGTGAGAAGAGTCTGTTTTTAGAAATTTCCAGACCTTCCAAGTGTCAGTGGGTGATATAATATAGCTGTTGAAATTTGTGATATTAGATACTAGGGGACTCACTTAGCCCCAGGTGCCCAAGTGGAGTAAAGAAACTAAAGAAAAAGAAAGCATATCATTTCCATGTAAATAAATTAGTGAAGAAATACTCTCTTGATTTTGATTCCCTCCTCTGTCTCTCTAAAACCCATGCCCCTTTGAGAGTGACAGTGAGGTCAGCTGCTAGCCCATGGCCTGCTGGGAGTGTGTCCCAGATGTGCAGTTCCAGGATCCAGCTGTTATTGCTTGAGAGACAGAAGCTTGAAGCTGTCATCCAGGATGGATCTCCTGTTGCGCCGTAGCTTTCTCTGCCGATGCTGGTACCACACCACACCACCAAGAGCCAGAGCAATGAGCAGGAGGGTGACACCCATGGCCATCAAGACAGAAGTCAGTATCTTGATATCCTTTACAGGGATTTGCATGCCCAGCATCCTCACATTGCTTTCTCCAATGTCTCTTGGGATTGCTACTGAAATGGAACAAGAGGCAAGTGGGAATCCTGGGATGGAGAATACTCTAAAATATCTTCTTTTATAGTCAACTCTGGGAGAGGAGAAATAAGGTCATCCAAATAGGACAGAGGAACTATCCTAATCCCTCAAAAGATCAGCCAGTGATGACAGATTCAGAGGTTACAGAGAACCAGCGTAACAAAAGGCCATAGCTTAGAAAATTATGAGGAAGCATTGAGGCACCAATAACCCCATGGAAAGAGCTAACACTAAGAGTGAGAAGGGCCTTGACATATTTCTTTAAATATATAAAAGCCTGTGATGTAGAAAAAAAAAAAAAATTGAATTTGGTTTGCGTGGTTCCAGAGGGTAGAACTGGGAACAGTAAGTAGAAACTCCTGAGAAGCAGTTTGACTCAATTATCTAGCTTATCAATACTCACTTTGACCATTGGACCATGACAAGAGCCTGCCTCTGTGCTGTCTGGTCTCTCACATCTTTGGGTCATTATAACATTGATGTCACATTGATATTTCTAGGTGAAATATCTAATTTTCATAGTTCCTGGCATACAAACTTTTGATGATCTCCAATTAGCCTATGGAGTAAAGCTCAGACTCAAGTCAGACATTGCAACTCTTACTATCAGTTTCTAACTTAGCCTACACTTATTTACTATCTTCAGGGATAGCAACTCATTCTTTGTTCTGCAGAATGGGTGAGCCTCTTTCAGGTCTCCAAGACTTTCTCATGCTGCTCCCGTTGCCTGAACACCCTTCTTCTTCCTCACCATTCTATCCCTAGCTTAAACATAGGTCTAAGCAAAGCTTTCTTAATTCAGCTGTATAACTAACAATGGTCTTTCTTTTGTGTGCCCAAAGTACCTGTACTGCTTGTACTCCCACAATTTACTTGCTTGGGCCAAGTGACCTAATTCACCCTCACCTCTGGATTTCAGTCTCCTCTTTTATAAAATGGGGAGAATAACCATACTTAATTCAGTGGTTTATTGTGAGACTTGAGCGAGTTGATATTCATAAAATATTTAACATAGCTCCTGGAAGACAGCAAATGCACAATAATTGATCAGTTATTATTATTTTTTCCCCACTTAAAAAAAATAACATATAGTATCCAGCACTGCAATTATTGTCTCTGTGTCTCATTCCACTTTTAGACATGAATCTCTTGGAAAATAGTGACTATGTCTTACTTTTGTGGTGTCTCTGGCAGTTAGTATGTGTTTGATGAATGTATAACTGGATGAATCAATATTCTTACAGAACTGAGAGAAGATGGAATATAATGAGTTCAAATGGGAGCTGGGAAACATTCTGGTTTTGAGTTTACATTCTACCACTTACTTCTCTTGTGACCTTGGAAAAATCACTTTCCATCTCTCAGTTTCTCATGCAGAAAATATTGGGCTTTAGTAGACCACCAGTTTTGAGGGGTTTTCCCCACTGTTGAACTTTTTTAACAAACAAGAGCTTATGAGGATGTATGTATGTATGTACACACTGATATGTACAAATTCATATACAAATGTATGCACAAAATATGTATATATAAAAATATATGTGCGTATATATATACAAATATATATACATATATGTATGTCACTGCTCTCTCTGCTTCACCTTACCTCTCCCTAACCCTCCAGGACATAACCTAGTCCCCTGGTTGACTGTTTATAAGATACTTAGATCATTAGGACCTTTCCAAACAGAGCTGAAAAACCTCCAGACTAAACTGAAGATCTCTAACATCCATTCTAGCTTCTCACAACTTTCTGAATCTTTCTCAGTTCAGGTACAAATGAGGTAGAGAGTGAAAGCATTATTTGAACCCAGCCTGGATAGAACAAGAATCTCTATTTTCTGGAAGGACAGAAATGGATGGTTCTAAAGCATCAACTATTTAGTATTCTATAGTATTCTATACCTGGTGCGGACTGAATGGCATTTGTCCTAGTTTCACACTGTCCTTGTGGGGAATTCATGTCTGTTCTATAGCACCTTCATTCACAACTCAGCATGACCTTGAATTTTATTTCCCCTCACACATTAGTAAGAGGATAAGATAGCAGCCTTCAACTGAGCATGAGGTAATTTTCCTCAACTCAGGATGTTGGGCATGGGGGTCAGAGAGAATAAACCTGCTGAGGGAAGCTTAACTGGAAGCTTAACCTTAGATTCCTGACTTCTGAAGTCTTAAATAAATCTCAGGATGTTTTCTGCTAGTATTGAGGTCACCTTTCAGCTATGTGAAACCCATCTTCTAGAGGCACTGAACTTTTCCTCAAATGCACAACATATATAACTACCCAATCTGTGTATCATTCTCCCTACCTTTTCCAGTCTCTTCAGAGATGATGGTGGTAGTGCTTAAGTGTTCTGGAGGAAAAAGAGAAAAGAGGTTAGTCCTATTCTTGTTTCCTACCTATCCACAGGCTTGTTGTAGGAGGTTAGCATTGGTTGGAGGAAACTCTCTGTGATATAGTAAGCAAAACGGAGGTGACTGAAATTAACTGTCTTGTGATCAAAGTCAGTATTGGTATATGGATTTGATTTTGAGCAGTGACACAAAATATAAGCAAGAGCATAGGCTTAGGAGTCCAAAAGGTAAGTCACCCCTCTGCCAAAATTTACATATTTATTGGCACTTTATCCTCATTATTGCTATTTATGCCACCTTTCCCCATCCTTCTTTCAGGAAGCCCCTGCTCTTTGTCAAAGCTTCATCCCTACATATTCAACCTTTTTAGAATACTTCTTCCTCTTCTTGCTTTAATGAAGCTGAGCTCTTTTCTGAGAACTATACTTCCTTTTTATCTTCTCAATACTGCTTTGAGATTATATATTATTCCTCCCCTTTTTGCAAAGATCCATCTCTTTTGAGGCTTATATTATTTGGCTAAAAAATCACAACCACTTCTTGTCACTGTTACCTAACAGTTCTCTTCATTCATGGAAGTCTTTGGTACGTGGCTCAGTCTTTCTTGTCTTCAATTCCCATCATGAGTGTTGACCTATCCAACACTTAAGCTGCACAGTTTTTAAACCTCTTAACTCCAACAAATTTCAAATATACTCCAATTCTATCAACCACTCTTATGGTCACATTGGACTAATTATGCAGAATTGCTCCATCTCATAAGTCTAAAATCTAACAACATCCTCCTATTCTCTCCATGTTCTAATGCTATTTATTCTATTTCACCTGTTATTTTCTCCTCTCATGAAGACCTCTAGCTCCTGGACACTTCCATTTTTCTAACCTCACCAGCTTCATCCTGTTTTTTTCTTCCATTCCTGGCCAGGCTGGACTCCATTTTCTATCACTTCAACTACTAACTTACCAGGAAAGTTATAATCATTTGCTGAAACCCCAGTAACTATACTTTCATTGCATTTTTTTCTGGTATGATGAATGCTGGTGGAGAAACGTCACACAATTATAAAGATCAGTATTCTTTGGGTCCAACTTCAACTAAGTCCTCAGTGCTGCTTGGCAATACTTAATTTATTTTCCATCACTCAGAGTAACTTTTTCCCCACCACCCAGAGTGGTTATTTCATAACCACTTTACCCACTCTTCTCAAGCCCCTTACACTATCATCTATCTTTCATTCTCAGTAGATGACTCTGTCTCTCCATCACAGATGAAACACAGACCATCAGACAGAAATATCTACCTTTTTGTCAAGCTGCTCACCCAAACCTACACATTGGTCTTTTTCTGTTTTCTCTCTTCTTTTAGTAGAAAAAGATGACCTTACCCCACTCTAATATTTTTTGTAACTCTGGCTTTCATCCCCTGCTTCTTCACTGGGAAGCCCTTTCCAACAATTAGTCTTTTATTCCCTATCTGTCTTCAACTCTTCCCTCTGGTTGGCCTGTTAGCTTATATGTGATTGGAACAATATCAAATTAGACCATAGTCTGTCAAACAAACAAAAGGTAAATAGGTAAAATTTATGGACTGGCTCATTATTATAGAGAGAGGTAAGCTATTATTATTCATGGAAGTTCCTTGATGATATGTACTGATGCAGTCTCTTATCTATTAGATGGTCCATATTTGACATGACCCGTTACTACACATGGAGACAATCTATTGCTTTGGATCTATAACATCTTGATGATACATCAATTCACCACTTGACTTTGATTCTAAGGACTGACAGGATACAACAAAGAATTATGTGTGCCTGTCTGGGTGGTAGGGAATAGTACTACAGTAGTAACTGGAAGACACATTCTAGCAGTATGTGTTACCAGAGAACAAAGTTTTCCAAAGATATAAGAAATCATAATGTATAATTATTCGTCTCCCTCCCTGGGGGTAAATAGCAGAGTTGTATTTTCTACCCTGGTTTGCTAGCCCTGTTTAAATGTCTAAAGACATATTCCCACTTTCTATTCCTGCTGACAGAATGTCAATGGCTGGGAATCCCTGAATACCTACCTCAATATAACCAGTTTTCAAAACAGCATGACTTAAAAAAAAAAAGAACAGGAGAAAAAATAACCTCTCTTGATTCATGTGGGTCCCAGGAGTTTCTATTGAGCCTCTTGCAAGGGGGACAATGATGAGTACTGGATTCAGGTTAAGAGGCTTAAGAAGTGAGACTCAACCCTTAAATGGCCCAAAGACACAAAATTCAACACAGCCTATTCTTCTATGTTATTGGTGGTGAACAAAGATTTATTGGTAAAGAAAATACCCTGGCTATTACTTCTCCATATAACAAATACAAGGAAAATGTTTTTTTCCATCCTTGTTAGCATCTGTCTGGGATTAGTTGTAATTGAAGGCTAATATCTCTTTCCAGCCTTAGACAATCCCCACAAAACAAACCAATTAAGGGGTGACTGTTAGAATTATATTTTTCCTTTATATAAAAAATAACGTTAATAAGATTCCTTTGAAATAATTAATACCTCTAATAAACTCTAAAATAATAAATTTACATACAAATTAAATGTATTCAAAGGAAGCAAATCTACACTAAACATCAATGCATACAGCCCAGCCAGGCTGAGTCAATTCATGTGAGCTCAACAAGTATCAAAGAAATTAGGAGGGTGCATGGGCAGGGGAGCAACAGGGAATGAGAAATATTGGTTGGGAGAACATGAGAAGGGGTCTGTTCTGTCTTCTTGGGATCAGAAGATGGATGTAAGTCACTTCTTGGATTATCTGGTTCTTACAGGCTAGATACAGTGCTAGAAGATAGCTTAATTAGGCTTTACCTCTTTGGGACAAAACCATAAAGACAGTCTCCATGCCAGCATGGACATGGTCTGTAACATGACAGTGAAGCAGCCATGTCCCAGGGTTGCTGGTCACCATCTCCACAACCTCAAAAGTCCCTGGGAACAGATCCACCACGTCTGCCCGGTAGCTCTCTCCACTCTGCAAGAGAGATTGTGGGTGAGAGAGAGAAAGTGAAGGGTAGAGATAGTCTCAGAACTTATAGGACTTAAAAGGCTTGGGTATCCACACCAGGGACATAGAACTTTAAGATTCACAGATCAGAGAACAGCTTAAAGATTCCATCTTATCCATCTCCTCTGTGAACGCACCCATACAAACTGACTCAACAGAGGAGACTCTCTCCTCCTAATTTTTCTTAAAGTCTCCCAAAGTAAGGTTCATTTAGTCTTTCATTAGGGGGCTAAAAACTAGTATATCCATAATTTTTAGCAGGCTTAAGCCTTGACCCCTAGGAAGGATCCACATATTTACTTTAGAAATGAAACTCAATTTAGTTTCTCCTCTATGCCACCACCTTTATCAGGACTTCTAAGTCTTTAAGTCCACATTAATGCCTACAACTCTGACCCCTTTTCCTAAGGCAAAATCTTCTTCTTCACAACCCACATGTAGTCACAGATAGGTCCTAAATTGAAGTTCTGGAATGGATTAAGGACTTTCAGAGATTGTGAGACACTACTCTGAAATTTCTTACTCAGTCTGACTGCTTACTGGACCTCAAGTCCCTGACTGAGACCCAATTACATTTATTCCTTCAATCTCTGTATCCCATAAATGAGCCATTCATTTCCTCTATATCATAGGAGAAAACTAAGGCCTGGAGGGCAATGACTGACCTTGGGATACAAAGCCAAACTAGAATTCCCTGATCAATACTCCATGTACAAGACCTTTCTTCTTTTAACTGATTATTATCATGTTTCTTTTTATTCCCTTCTTTCTTAATGGATATCAAAGCACTCTGAGGGACTCAGCCTTCTTTCCAGCTCACCCGATAGAGAAAGCTTTCTGCATGGAAATGGACAGTGTGTAGGTCGATATCTTGTCCCATGGCCAGCATGTACCAAGCCACTCGTTCTCCTTTGTACATGGTAAGACCCCTGAGATTGGCATAGAGCTTTCCATTAATGGCTGTAAGAGAAGAAAAACTATTTTATATTTCTCATTTTGACTTACCACTGCCACTACCCTAGAGCTAATCCCTATCATCTCTGATGATAGCAATACCCTCCTAAATTCTCTCATTTTTATTCCATTTGTCCCTCTCCAGTCTATCTTCCACATTGGTGTTATAAGACTGGTCTTTCTGAATAACTAATATGATCATGCTATTCTGCTGCTTAAAATACTTTACTAGCTCCCTCCTGCCAAAAATATCAAGTCCATGCCTCCTTAGCTCAGCCAACAAGGTCCTTCAAAATAGAGCCCCAAACTACCTTCCAAAACTCATCTACCACTAACATATTTATTTCAATTAAGGTGATTTTTTCACCATCCCCCCATATGGCCCCATATTCATGTTCTCTGTGTTCTTGCTCATGTTTCTGATCTTCCCTCCCAGAAATTTTCCCTCCTTTTATCCATCTTTTCAAAGTCCAGTCATACCTTCACCTCTTCTAATAATACTTCCCTGATCTAGCACCTCTCAGCACCTCTCATTGCCTGCATTACTTTCCACATCTGAACTCCTCTAGTACTGTCTATACTACCCTTTGGAACTCACTAGAAACTGCCTTCTACATTTACCTATCTTTTAATTTGTGGAATTTTATATCCCCAACTAGGTTGTAGGTTTCTATTAGGCAGGGAATAAATGTATATACTATATTCCTTGTATTCTTCAGAACACCTAGCAGACACCTGAGCCTACAATAAATGTAAAAAAAAAACCTGTCATATTCTTGGAAGTTATAATGACATTAACACATGGGACTCATCACCTGCCTCTTCCCAGGCCACATCCTATGCTTTAAAAACAACAAACCACTTATCACCATGTTAATTCACACTGTCAAGACTATGCCCAGGATACACTCCCCCACTTTTCATGTTATCACAGAGGGAAGATGATTTATACCCTACATCCCAAGAGAGGAAATAATGGAAGGAACATTTATAGCCTATTTACTCTGGCCAAATTTTGTATTTGAGAGAAGGGACTAAATATGCTCAACTCAGTCTGACCATAGAAAGTGGTACAGATGGATTTGTTATTCCATCATGGAGAAGATTTTGTCCCTGTGAAGGAGGAGGGTATTGTTGTCCCTCTACATCAATGACAGGATGAAAAATCTATCCATTGTTGGGGGAGTATTAGTAAGCCTATTTTGTTGCAGAACTAAATTCAGTTTGCCAATTAGCTTTCTCAGTAAGTTCACATTTGATCTTAAGTGTCTCTGCCTCTTTCTCAATTGGTTCAGGAATCTGGAAGTGAGGGAAAGGGTATTATTTGTTAGCCCTCAGACACCAACATTATTATTTTTTCTCTAGTGCCAGCACTCAGAGAGTTTTCAACAAATGCTTGATAGGTAGATAGATTGATAGCTGAAGAGTTTGGATGAATAAACATAAACAAACAAATGGAAATGAGCATTAGCTAAACCCCTGTACTAGCAAGATCTGTGTCCTCTTTCCATTTTTGTTTTGGGCAATTTATTTCTCTGATTTGAAAGGAGCTAAAAAATTCATTTTGTAAAGTTTATGAATCACTGGATTCCATGTGAATCACTCATATTTCCATCAAGGGGAAATAGCTAGAATCTGTGTGACAATGAGATACTACTTTTGAGTTCCAGTAGAGTCACCATCAAAACTGCAACTTACCCTCAAATCAAAGAAATACTATACTAGAAGAGATAGTGAGAAATCACTTCATACTTAAATTCTCCCTCTTCTTTGAGATTTTCTCTATTTTTTTAAAGATACACAAATCTCTAGAACGAAGGCAGGCTTGAGTGCACAATTTACCTCCAAAATCCATTTGAGCATCAAGAAGCTCTTATTTGTATGTAATATAACCCAGTATGCTGCTCTCTGAGGCTCTCTCTCCAATCCTTCCATCTGTAAATTGAACCTTTGTTTTAAAAATAGATTAAAAGATAAGCTGTCCTTCATTTGTCTATATTAGAATATATTGAGAAAACAGATCTCAGATCCAGAGTGGTAAGGAAATAAGATAATATTGAGAAACTAAACTCAGAATTTTTAAGTAGAGAGGCCCTAATCAGCCAGTGCACCAGTTACACTGAGGGTCATAAATGTCCATCTTGCCTTCTCTAATATGTTAAAATGTGCTAGTGTCACCAGAGCAACTTTACAGAGTCAGCTTCCTGCTTTCTGGGCACTTGAACTAATGTAGACCACATTACCTATTTTATGTATGAAATATATAATACTGTAGTAGGAGACATTTCTTCTAATTTGTCCCCATTCCACTTTCCTATCCTTTCAGAAATTATGCTCCCTTGGGTTGTGATGGGCCTATCAGATACCCCCATGCAGCCAGTAGGGACTTCTTTGGAAGAGGGTTAGGTTCTTTTCTACAGACCATGCATTTTATTGCTCTCCAAGAAAGTCTCATCCTGTAGGTTAATATGGCCTGGATCCTGGGGCCCATAAGTTTCCACATTCTCTTCCAGATACCAAGACTGGTTCTCATCAAATATCAAGAATAACAAGGCAAATTCTCGGTCCATGTCACGTCGTCCTCCATTGGGCTCTAGGATGCCCTTTCGGCAGATGGCCAAGGGTCCCACCAGGCCACTGTACATGTCCTAAGGATAGGAGGAAGAGGGAGAGAGTGAACTATATGGAGTTGTTTCTGGGTGGTAGTGCTCTGCAGAGAGACAGGCTAACATCCAAGCCCACTGTGCCCTCAGCAATTCATCATAATGTCTTGTATTTATAAACACCTCAACTCTATTATCTGAATTCATCTTCACTACCATCTTGGGACACAGGTAAGATATGCTATCTCACTAATGATTTATCTCTGCTGGACTATTCGTTGATCTCCAAACTCACCAATCATTTTCACAATACAATGCCTTTTCTCAGGCTGTTTCTTCTTCCTGTAATGCCCACCCCCCCACCATATCCCTATCTTTTATCATAATGCTATTCAGCTTTCAAGGCTCAATGTTTATCTACCTACCATTATGTTGCCTTCTCCAGTTTCCCCCTCATTCATCCTCTCCTCCAAGCAAAAGTAATCATTCTCTCATGGACCCCCACAGCAGTTTCTATTAAATGGTTTTAAAGATCTGCTTATACTATGCTATATTTAAAATTTATTATATATATATGTATATGTATATATATAATATATATATTTAATGTTAACATTATGTTTATATTCATCTGTCTCCCACAACTAGATCACACTCTTTGAAAATGGGAACTGTATCTTACATTTGTATCATCCAAAGCACCAGGTAAAATGTAGTAGGCTCTCAATAAATGATAGCTGACATCTGCCTGTGGATGGGTGGCTACATAAATAAGCCCATTTTCCAGGAAACAGAGGCAAAATGACTTGCCTAAAGTCACTTCAAAAGCAAGACAGAACAAAATTTGGGTTAGAAACCCAATCTCTTGACAACCAATCCTAGGTTTCTTAAATGATAACATACTGCCTTATATTATCCAAGAAGAAGAAACAAAGAAGAAAATCCTCAGAACTAACATGTGGTGTTACCTATTCCCTTCATCCCTCCTCCTACCTACTAGAATAAGCCCAGCATTTGAGGAATTTCACCTGAACCCTGGACTTTAGTGCTGGACTTCTTATTACATCTGTTTAATAACTTATTTTTGCTAGGCAGCCTGCCCACTTCTGAGACAACTCCAGGAAGCCAATATTGTCTTTACCTTGATGGGATCCACTGCAGAATAATAGATCCAGGAAACACAAGTAGAATCATTGGGCCCAGGGCCAGATCTCTCTGGAATGTTCCATTGGTAAGTGAGAACTTCACCTAGAAGTGGTAACAGGAGTCTCCAGTTGGACCAGATTAGAAATTTCTCCCAGTTCCCGGGTATCCCTAAGAGGTTGTGGCAGGTGAGTCCCAGGACCTTTAAGATATTTCTCCATCATTTCCATATCAGTCTTCATTTTATTTTTGTGACTTTATTCTTCTCCCTCCTGGAACACCCTCAACATCTCTTCTACTGTCCCTATCTTTAAATATTCAGGTCCAATACTCTAGTAAGGTAGTTCTGCTACTATTCTCCCTGCTTATAATGACCTTCCTTCTTTGGCTCTGTTTTGGTCTCCTTATCCTGCTGCTGCCTCCTAAATGCAGATGTTTCTTCAAGGCTCTGGCTCTAATCCTCTTCTCCTCTTTTTCCATACTGTCTCCATGGAAGCTTTCAGCCATCTTTCTGACGTCAATTATGATCTGCGTGTATTGATGTCTCAAATACTTAGACAGACTTTCCTTGTCATTAAGCTCCAATCAAAAATGGGCATAGAGAGAACGTACCTCAACATAATAAAGGCTATATATGACAAATCCACAGCAGGCATCATACTCAATGGTGAAAAACTAAAGCATTTCCTCTAAGATCAGGAACAAGACAAAGATGTCCACTCTCACCACTATTATTCATCATAGTTTTGGAAGTCCTAGCCACGGCAATCAGAGAAGAAAAATAAATAAAAGGAATACAAATTGGAAAAGAAGTAAAACTGTCACTGTTTGCCGATCACACGATACTGTACATAGAGAATCCTAAAAATGCCAACAGAAAACTATTAGAGCTAATCAATGCATTTGGTAAAGTTGCAGGATACAAACTTAATGCACAGAAATCTCTTGTATTCCTATACACTAATGATGAAAAATCTGAAAGAGAAATCAAGGAAACACTCCCATTTACCATGGCAACAAAAATAATAAAATACCTAGGAATAAACCTACCTAGGGACACAAAAGACCTATATTCAGAAAACTATAAGACACTGATGAAAGAAATTTAAGATGATAACAACAGATGGAGAGATATACCATGTTGGTTTTTTTGAAGAATCAATATTGTGAAAATGACTCTACTACACAAAGCAATCTACAAATTCAGTGCAATCCCTATCAAATTACCAATGGCATTTTTTTACAGAACTAGAACAAACAATCTTAAAATTTGTATTGAGGCACAAAAGACCTCGAATAGCCAAAGCAGTCTTGAGGGAAAAATATGGAGCTGGAGGAATCAGACTCCCTGTCTTCAGACTATTTATTTATTTATTTGTTTGTTTGTTTGTTTGATGGGATTAACAGAAACAAACTACTATGTATAAAATAGATATGCAAAGAGGATACACTGTATAGTACAGGGAATTATAGCAATTATCTTAAAATATCTTATAATGGAGTATAATCTGCAAAAATATTGAATCACAATGTTGTATAACTAAAATTAACATAATATTGTAAATCAAAGACTGAACATTGGGGACAGAGTCAAGATGGCAGAATAGGAGGATGTGGAGTTTGCATCTCCTCACAAATACATCAAGAATACATTGGAACAATTCTCAGAGAGCACCTACCGAACACTAGTGGAGGACCTTGGACACCTAAGGGGACAAAAACATCCCTGAGCAAGCAGGTAGGATGAAGGAAAGAAGGAAAGGGGGAAGAAAAGTGGAAACAGGATGGGACCAGTGCCCCTGAGGAGGAGCTAAAGGAGAGCAGAGGTTCCCACACTCAGAAAAGCTCACTTACAACAAGGGGAAGAGTGGTGACAGAGAGGGACTTTCAGGGGATTGGGAGATTAGAGGGGAGTGCAGCAACCAGTCTGTGGAAGGCAGGACAGAGTAATACCTATTCACATAGTCTGTGCCACAGCCCTGCACACCCCAGCCTGAGTTGTGTATAGGAGGGCTGGGTGCTGGAGAGTGAGGTTTGGAGAGTGAACCCAGAGAAGGGGTAGCTGTTGGTTGTGAGGAGACAGCCTGAGGCAGCAGGAAGGAAGGGCTCCACAGCCAGAAAGGTTTGCAGAGGAAGCCCAGGCCACCATGGAGGTGAGATGCAATTGTTGAGTGGTGTGCAAAGGGCAGGGCTGCCATTGGAATGCCCTTTCCCACTCGTTGGGCTGGCCTCCTTGGGTAACGTCAGTTGTGCATGCCTGAGCAGGTTCGCCCACCCTGAAAACCAGGGTTCCCCTCACCTGCTCAGGCCTTGGCAAACCTGCTAGGGCCCCAGGCCTGAGCCACATCCCTGCCAAAGCCTCCTCCGGCCACATGGGTCCAGGTGGACCTGAGCAAAACTCCCCCAAAGCATCCATGGGCTCTGTGGGTCTTGGCAGTCTGCTACCACCCCTGACAAATCTTCTTTTGTCCACGCAGGTCCTGGCAGGCTGAGCACCACCCTTCTCCAAAGCCTCCTCCATCTGTGCCAGCCCCTGAAGCCATGCCCATGGAAGTCTGCACTCCAGCTGGCCTATGCAAGCATGTGTGCTCCAGGCCAGCTTCAGGAGCAGATGCTGGTGAGAGGAACACAAACAGAGATGGGGATGACACAGCTGGTCCAGAGACCTACCAAGAGGTCTTGGAGGAACTCCTGGGTAGGTGGGGGTTGGCTGTAGCTCACCATGGGTGCAGGGACATTGATAGTGGAGGCATCACAGAATTTTCCATTTTTAAAATTTTTTTATATTTTTATCTTTAACTTTATTTTTTAAACTTTTAAAATTATTTTATTTTAACTTTTTGCTGTTGTTCTATTTTGTTTTGTTATTTCATTTTTATTTTTTCTAATATATTTTTTATCTTTCTAATTTTATTTTTCTTTTTATTTTTTGTTATTGTCCTGCTCTTTGTTATTTGTTGTCCTTTTCTTCCTATTGGATTGCTATTTTGATATTTTTGTTTAGTTTTGTTTTGCTTTATTATTTTATTTTGTTTTTATCCTTTTTTTTCTAGTTTTGATTTTTTGTGTGTGTCATTTTTGTGTGTTTGTCTTTTCTTCACTTAGCTTTTCTTTTAGTTTGTTTTTTGATTTTGTTTTCAGTTTTCTGTTTGGGTTACTTTTGTTTATATTATTGGTTTTGGTTTTGGGGCTCTCTTGTTCATTTTGGTGTCTTCTTGTTTTTTGCTTTCCTTGGGGTTTTTGTTGTTGTATGTTTGTTGTTTTGTTTTTTGTTTATTTGGATTTGTTTTATTGTCTTTGGTTTTATTTGTCTGTTTGTTTTCTTTTGTTTGTGCGATTGTTACTTCTTATTTTTGTTGGTTCGGTTTTGATTTTATTATTTGCCTTGGAATTTGTTTGTCTGTTTTTTGTTTGTTTGTTTGCTTTTGTCACATCACACAGCTTGCAGGGTCTTGGTTCCCAGGCCAGGGGTTAGGCCTGAGCCCCTGTGGTGGGAGCACCAAATTCAAACAGCTGGACTATCAGAGAACTACAGGTCTCACGAAATATTAATCACTGTGAGGTCTCGAAGAAGTCCTCCTCTCAGCACCAAGATCTGGCTCCACCCAACTGCCTGCAAGCTCCAGTGCTGGACTCCTTAAGCCAAACAACCAGCAAGAGAGGAAAACAGCTCCACACATCAACAAAAATGATATGACAGAGAAATATGTTACAGATGAAGGAGCAAGGTAAAAACCTACAAGACTAAATAAATGAAGAGGAAATAGGCAACCTACCTGAAAAAGAATTCAGAGTAATGATAGTAAAGATGATCCAAAATCTCAGAAATAGAATGGAGGCACAGAACAAGACAAGGATACCCACTCTCACCATTTCTGTTCAGCACAGTATTGGAAGTCCTAACCTCAGAAATCAGGTAAGAAAAAGAAACAAAATGTATCCAAGTTAGAAGAGAAGAGGTAAAATTCTCACTATTTCTAGTTGTCATAATACTCTATATAGAGAACTCTATAGTCTCCACACAAAAACTATTAGAACTAATAAAGAAATTCAGCAAGGTTGCATGGTACAAGGTTAATATACAGAAATCTGTTACATTTCTTTACACTAACAATGAAATATCAGAAAGAGAAAGTAAAAAGTAATCCTGTTTAAAATGGTGTCAAAAAATACCTAGGAATAAACTTAACCAAGGAAATGAAAGACCTATAAACTAAAAGCTATAAAACATTGAAAACAGTAATTGGAGATAATTCAAGGAAATTGAAAAATATCCCATGCTTTTAGATTGGAAGAATTAATATTGTTAAAATGGCCATACTACCCAAATCAATCTACAGATTTAATACAATCCCTTCAAAATACCCATGATATTTTTCACAGAACTAGAACAAATAATCTTAAAATTTATATGGAATGAAAAAAGACCCAAAATTGCCAAAACAATCCTAATAAAAAAGAACAAAGCTATACTTCCAGACTTCAGACAACACTACAAAGCTACAGTGATCAAAACAGCATGGTATTGGCACAAAAACAGACATTTGGATCGATGGAACAGAATAGAGAGTCAAGAAATAAACCCACACACCTACAGTCAATTAATCTTTAACAAATGAATCAAAACTGTACGATGGAAAGAAAGCAGTCTCTTCAACTAGTGGTGTTAAGAAAGCCAGATGGCCACATGTAAATCAATGAAAATAGAACACTCGAACACTCCCTCATACCATATTCAAAAATTATTCAAATGGTTTAAAGACTTAGATCTAAGACATGAAAGCATAAAACTCCTAGAAGAAAACAGAGGCAAAACATTCTCTGACATAAATCATAGCAATATTTTCTTAGTTTGCTCTCCCAAGGTAAAAGTAATAAAAGCAAAAGTAAACAAATGGGACCTAATAAAATCTAAAAGCTTTTGCACAGCAAAGGAAATCATCAATAAAACAATAAGACAACCTGTGGAATGGGAGGAAATATTTGCAAACAATGGAACAAACAAGAGATTAATATCCAAAATATATAAACAGTTCATACAACGCAATATTAAAAAAATAAAGAACACAATCAAAAAATGGGCAGAAGACCCAAATAGACATTTCTCCAAAGTAGACATACAGATGGCCAACAGTCACATGAAAAGATGCTCAACATCGCTAATCATTACTGAATTGCAAATCAAAATCACAATGAGGTATCACCATACACTGGTCAGAATGGCTACCATCAAAAAATCTACAAACAACCAATGCCGGAGAGGGTGCAGAGAAAAAGGAACCTTTGTACACTGTTGGTGGCAATGTAAATTGGTTCTGCCTCTATGGAAAACAGTAAAGAGTTTCCTTAGAAAATTAAAAATGAAGCTACAACGTTATGCTGGACATATATTCAGAAAAGGTGAAAATTCTAATTCAAAAGATACGTTCACCCCAATGTTCATAGTAGCACTATTTATAGTAGCCAAGACATGGAAAACACCAAATTGCCCATCACAGATGATTGGTTTAAGAAGATGCGGTATATTGGGCTTCCCTGGTGGCACAGTTGTTGAGAGTCCGCCTGCCAAAGCAGGGGACACGGGTTCGTGCCCCGGTCCAGGAAGATCCCACATGCCACGGAGCGGCTGGGCCCGTGAGCCATGGCTGCTGGGCCTGTGCATCTGGAGCCTGTGCTCTGCAACAGGAGAGGCCACAAGAGTGAGAGGCCCGCATACCGCAAAAAAAAAAAAAGAAGTGGTATAGATATACAATGGAATATTACTCAGCCATAAAAAAATAATGAAATATTGTCATTTGGAAAAACATGGATGGACTAGAGAATATTACACTCAGTGAAGTAAGTCAAACAGAGGAAGACAAATACTATATGATGTTATTTATACGTGGAATCTAAAATATAATACAAATGAATCTATATACAAAATAGAAATAGACTCACAGATATAGAAAGCAAACTTATGGTTACCAAAGGGGAAAGGGAGAGGGGAAGTGATAAATTTGGAGTATGGTATTAACAGATGCAAGCTACTGTACATAAAATAGATTAGGAACAAGGGTTTACTGTATAGCACAGGGAAATATATCTATATCTATCTATATATATATAACTGAATCACTTTGCTGTACAATATTGTAAATCAATTATACTTCAATAAAAAAATCGGAAACAAAAAAAACTAAAATCACAAGTGAGTGTAGGGATATTTTACCAACCTCACAGAAATAAAAAGGATTATAAGAAAATACCAAAACAATTATATATCCACAAATTATATAACCTAGATGAAATACACAAATCCCTAGAAATATACAAATTACCTATCAATACTATCAGTTTTTGATTTCATGTATGTTGGAGTTCTGTTGTTCAATGTGTGCATATTTAGGACAGTTTTTGTTTTATTTTTGAGAATTGATCTCTTTACTATACTGTATTATATTTCTTATTCCTGGTAGGTTCCTTAGTCTAAAGTGTACTTTCCCTGACAGTACTATTAGCAATGTTAGTGTTTACATGGTATGTCTTTGTCCATTCTTTCACTTTTATCCTATTTTTGCCTTTATGTTTACAGTGAATTTATTTTATATAACATATAGTTGGGTAATCTTCTAAAATCCAGTATCACAATATACATCTGTTTTTATTGGTGTGTTTATATTTGTTTAAATTTAAAATTATTATTGTTATCATGGAAATAAACTATCATATTGGTAGCTTTTTTCTATTTTTCTATCTTTTGTATTTTTCCTTCTTTCTTGCTTTCTTTGGCATTAATTGAGCATTTTATGTGATTCCATTTTTTCTCTATTATTAATTCACTCTACCCCTTTAAAAATGATTTTACTTATTGCTCTAGAATTTACAACATATATTGGAATCTATCTTCAAATAATATTATATTGGTTACTATGTAGCAAGAGATCTTTCCAACTGTATATTCCCAATACACCACTTCCAATCATTGTGGTATTTTTTGTCATATATTTTATATTTGCATATAGAAAAATACACTACATTAATAAAATTTTCTTTTAGACAGTCTTTTGAGCACTAAAATGAAAAAAAAATTATCTTTATTTATTCTATTTCCAGCACTCTTTATTTCATTGTATAGTTATCACTTGCTTTCTGGTGACATGTCAGTTCTTCCTGAAGTGCTTTCTTTAAAATTTATTGTAATATAGATATACTAGCAATGAATTCTTAGAGCCTTTTTTTCTGAGAATGTTTTTATTTTTCCTTATTTTCACAGCATATATAATACTTCACTGACAGTATTTTTATTTCAACACTTTAAAAATGTTTCATTACTGCTTTCTTGCTTTTATAGTTTCTGATGAGAAATCTGCCATAAGTTTTATCTTTGTTCCTTTGTATGTAATGTGCTTTGGTGTTATTTTCCTGGCTGTTTTCAAGATTTTCTGTTTGTCTTTGGTTTTAGTAGACTTTACATGGCATGACTAAGGGTGTTTGCGAGTGTGTGTGTCCATGTGTGTGTATGTGTGTGTATTTATTTGTTTGCTTTTGGTAATTATCCCCATTGGTCTTCTCAGAGCTTCGTGATTCTGTAGTTCTGTGTCTACTGTTGATTTTGGAAAAGTTTCAGCTATTATTTCTTTAAATCTTTTGCTTTTCCTATCTCTCTTTCTTCTCTTATGATTTCAATTTCATTTATGTTAGAGTGTCTGATATTATCATGCAGAACTTACATGCTTCATTCTGTTTTGTTTTCCTCTTTTTTGTCTCCTAGTGTTTCAGTTTTGGTATTTTTTACTGACCTATCTTCAAGGTCAGTAGTCATTTTCTCAGTTGTGTGAAGTCTACTGAAGAGACCATTGAAAAGCCTCTCTCTCTCTCTCTCTCTTTCATTTCTAGCATTTTCATTTGATTCTCTCTTATAGTTTTTAATTTCTCCACTGAAATTATCATCCCATTTTGCATGTTTGTCACCTTTTCCATTAAGGCCTTTAACATATTAATTGTAGTTATTTTAAAATTCCTGTCAGGCAGTTCCAACATCTATGTTATACCTGAATTTGGTTTGTTGTTTTTATTTGTTTGTTTCTTAGAAGTATGGGTTGTTGAGGAATAGGAATCTGGTGTTCCCTAATATGCAAATTTTGCTATCTTCCAAATTCTTTTTTTTAAGTGAAAAGAATCTAGAAGTCAAAGGCTAAACTGTATGATTCAATTTTTATGACATTGTACATTGGAAAACCATAGGGATGTAGAACATAAGGAAAGTGGTTGACAAAAGTGGCAGGATTGGGGGAAAGGTTTGACTACAAAGAGGCAGCCTGAAGAAGTTTTTTGGGGGTAATGTAACTGTTCTGTATCTCGGTTATGGTGGTGAATACACAATTACATGCATATTCAAAATCCATGAAATTCTACAGTATGAGTGAATTTTACTATATATAAAGTTATTTTTAATTTAAAAAATTCTAAAACAGAAGTATTAGTCCTTCCCTCTGTTAGAACCTTGGGTCTTGACTAGGCCATGATCTGTGTGGTCAGGTCTTAAACTCTGCTGGGTAACATATTTTTCTTTGGCTGGGAGCCATGCAAGTCATCAGATGATGAAGTACAACACATGTATGGCTGAACAATTAAAATATCTGGGGCCCCTAAAATATTTATATTTGAAATGATTGTCACTTATACACAGAATTCTGATCCAAGTATGGACAAGATCCTTAGTTATTTAAAAACATGGATCAATGACCCTCATCCACAATCATGATTGCTGAATTCTGAAAGTCAGGATTTTGGTGCATAATGGAAATTTGAAAAATGCCTTGATTTCCATTTTAGGCTTTTTAAAAGAGTCTGATTTCAATTTAATTTTACTGTAAAATATATTCATTAATGTATAATATATACTTCCTTGAAAAAGGCTAAAAAAATTATTATAGCAGGAACACAGATCACTTCAGTCACTGTTGAAGAACCAATTATTTCCCTGAGCTACTGAAGCTTTTTTAATGCTGATGGGAGTGACAGTGAAGGATACAGAAGTAGCCTAAGAGTTGAACATTAGCCAAAAGAAAATGGATTGCCCAAAAAGAATTCTCAACAACCAGATCACTTATATCTGCTGTTGGAAAGCTGCTTGCAAGCATCTGGCTATTAAAGCAGACACAAAAAGCAACCCTCTTTACCAGAGGGTAAAGAAGTCTCATCATCACAGGGTTCTCAGGAGGCAGTCTAAGACACAATGTAGGAATATTGTGAACACACTTCCTTTCAGGAAAACATCAAATCTAAAGCTACTTATGGGAGAATTTCCTCTGAAAACGTCCTGAAAACTAGCTGAGTGGTTCCTTCACATTGGCAAATGAGAAAAGGATCATATCGAGGCAGTAGGAGAGGCTGAGACATGGTCTTACCATAAATCCCACCCCAGTTCAACAATCCAGAATTAGGAGGGAACTCACAAAACTGAAGCTTCTCCCTGAGGAGCAAAGTGTTCATACCTCATATCAGCGCCCTCCCCCTTTAATACCTGAACCTGAAATATGAAGCTCTAAAATACCTGGCTTTTTAAACCAATGGGGCTCATGTTCATGAGATCCAAAGCAACGTAGTGAACTAAGAAATACCTTCTAAATGGCTCACATGCAGACTCACTTGCCCCAGGGCCCAGCATAGAGGTAACCATTTGAAAAGCACTCAGACTTTATGTCAAAGAAATTCATTGCTAATCTTAAAGCACTGACCTAAGGAGCAGGGACATGTTTGGATAATCTCCATGGATGAAGATGCTGGTGGACACCATTTTCACACTCTCCCTCTAAAATGCTAAAGCTGACAAGAGCTATTTTTTCTCAATGGGTGCCATCTTTACCCACCAATTGGTGGGCACCATCTCTGTGCTCTGTCTCTCTCTCTCTCTCTGCCTTGATAAAGCTGGCAGGCACTAAGTCTTTTTTCCCTCAGTAAGTGCCACCTTCACTGTTGCCCTCTGCTACTGTCCAGAATGCCAGTATCTCCCAGAAGGAAGCTTTTATACATGTCTGGTGCCCCAGTTTTTATATCTGGTGCCCTGGTTTATGTGGCTGCAGCCCAGGAGATTCCCCTTAAATGCCTGGCTCTGGTGGCCAGGGGGGCTTGTGTTCCTGGGTAACATGGGATTGTCACAATCAGAGAGACAGGTCCTAGAAGGCTACCATCCCTGGGGTACTGCACACACAGCAGACTGAAACAAACCCCCTGTCTTTCCTTGCAAGAGGCCCGTTTGTCCTGGAATTTTGGCTTTGTGTGTGGGGGACGAGGGCTGTCTTCAGGTAAGATAAAGAGTTTTCCAGACAAGCAAAAATCTTAAGAAGTTCATCAGTACTAAACAAGAAAACTAGCATGGTGGATAAAAGACAAAAAGAGTTAAAATAACTATAAATACAATAATTAGTTAAGGGATATACAAAATAAAAAGATATAAAATGTGACATCAAAAACATACAACTTGGGGGGAAGAGTAAAAATGTAGAGTTTGAGAATACATTCAAACATAAGTTGTTATCAACTTAAAATAGATGGTTATAAATAGAGGTTGTTATATGTGTCGTAGTAACTACAAAGGAAGACCTATAGTAAATACACAAAAGATAATGAGAAAGGAGTCCAAGCATATCACTAAAGAAAGTCACCAAACCACAAAAGTGAGCATGAGAAGAAGAAACAGGAACTACAAAACAGCTAGAAAATAGTTAACAAAATGGTAATAAGTACATGATAAACATAGGATTATCATGAACATAGATACAAAAATCCTCAACAAAATATTAGCAAACCAACATCAACAATACATTAAAAGGATCATACACCATGATAAAGTGAGATTTATTCCAGGGATGCAAGAATGGTTCAGTATCCACAAATCAATCAACATAATTATACACCACATTAACACAATGAAAGATAAAAGACATATAATCATCTCAATAAATGCAGAAAAAGCGTTTGCAAAATTCAACATCCATTCCTGAAAAAAAAAACACTCAACAAACTGAGAAGAGATGGAATGTACATCAACATAATAAAGGCCATATATGACAAGCCCACATATAACATCATATTCAATAATGAAAAGCTGAAAGTTTTTCCTTTATGATCAGGAACAAAACAAGGATGCCCACTCTCACAATTTTTATTCAACATAGCATTGGAAGTCCTACCCAGGGCAATTAGGCAAGAAGAAAAAATAAAAGGTACTCAAATTAGAAAGGAAAAAGTAAAACGGTCACTATTTGAGGATGACATGATCTTATATATAGAATACTCGAAATACTCCACCAAAAAACTTTTAGAACTGATAAACAAACTCAGTAAAGTTGCAGGATACAAAATCAACATACAGAGACACATTGTGTTTCCATACACTAATAAAAAACTGTCAGAAATAAAAATTAATAAAACAATTCCCTGCTATAATTCCATCAATAAGAATAAAATACTTAGGAATAAAATTAACCAAGGAGGTGAACTACCTGAAAAATAAAAACTATAAGACAGTGAGGAAAGAAATTGAAGAATACACAAATAAATGGAAAGCTATTCATGGATTGGGAAGAATTAATATTGTTATAATGTTCATACTACCAAAGTAATATGCAGATTTAATGCAATTGCTATCAAAATTTCAATGGCATTTTTCACAGAAATAGAACAATTCTAAAATTTGTTCAGAATCACAAAAGAATCTGAAAGGCCAAAGCAATTTTAAGAAAGAAAACCAAAGCTGGAGGCATCATGCTCCCTGGTTTCAAATTATATTACACAGCTACAGTAATCAAAGCCTTATGGCACTGGCATAAAAACAGATACATAGATCAATGAAATAGCATAGACAGCCGAGGAATTAACCCACACTTATATGGACAACTGATCTACAACAAAGGAGACAAGAATATACAATGGTGAAAAGACAACCTCTTCAATAAATGGTGTTGGGAGAACTGGACAGCTACATGTAAAATAATCTAACTAAACTACTTTTCACACCATATACAAAAATAAACTCAAAATTGATATAGATTTAAATATAAGACCTGAAACTAAAAATCCTAGAATAAAACATAGGCACTACACTCTTTGATGTTGGTCTTAACATTTCTTTGGATCCGTTTCGTCAGGCAAAAGCAACAACAAAAAATAAGCAAATGGGACTACATAAAACTAAAAAGCTTTTGAATAAAAAAAAATTTTTTTCAAAGAAACGAAAAGGCCACCTACTGAGTAGGAGAATATATTTGCAAACAGTATATCCAATAAGGGGTTAATATACAACATATACAAAGAACTCATACAATTCAACATTTAGAAAAATAAACAACCTGATTAAAAAATGGGCAGAGGATCTGAATAGACATTTTTCCAAAGAAGACATCAAAATGGCCAACAGGTACATAAAAAGATGCTCAACATCATTAATTATTAGGGAAACGCAAATCAAAAACCATGATAGCAACTCATATCCATTAGAATGGCTATTATCAAAAAGGCAAGAAATAAGTGTTGGCAAGGATGTGGGAAAAAGGGAACCCTTGTGCATTGTTGATGGGAATGTAAATTGGTGCAGCCACTATGGAAAATAGCATGGCAGTTCCTCAAAAAATTAAAAATAGAACTACCATATGATCAAGTAATTCCACTTCTGGGTGTTTATCCAAAGAAAACAAAACCCCTAATTTAAAAAGATATATGTACTCCCACATTTATTTCAGCATTATTTACAATATCCAAGACATGGGAACAACCTGAGTGTCCTTCAGTGAATAAAGTTGATGTGATATATATGTGTGTGTGTGTACACACACACACACACATACACATACACACAGTGGAATTCTATTCAACCATAAAAAAATAAAATCCTTCCATTTGTGACAAATGAATGGATCTTTAGTACATTATTATGCTAAGTGAAATAAGTCAGAAAAAGTCCAATACCATATGTTCTCACTTATATCTTAAATTAGAAAAAAATAAACAAACAAAAATAAACAACAAAAAACCCAAGGTCATAGATACAGAAAGCAGATTGGTAGTTGCCAGAGGCATGGGTTAGGAGTTGGGCAAAATGGGTAAAGGCAGTCAAAAGGTACAAACTTCCAGTTGTAAAATAAATGTCATGGGGATGCAATGTAAAACATGGTGACTATAGTTTATAATACTGTATTGCATATTTGAAAGTTGTTATGAGAGTAGATGTTCAAAGTTCTCATCACATAAAAAAATGGAACTATGCATGGTGACAGATGTTAACTACACTTATTACAGTGATCGTTTCATAATGTATACAATTATTGAATTATTATATTGTACATCTGAAACTAATATAATGTCAAATGGCAATTATACTTCAATAAAAAAGAAGCCTCCTCATACAAATCCAAGATTGCTGTTGTCATTACCATAGATGAACAGTGTCTCTGGGAAATCTGTTGTCTGGGGCTTCAAAACAGACTTGAGGTTCTTTAATGCAGTGATGGGTACCTTTCAGGAGTCTGGTGAAGCAGACCTGATGGTTGTTTTTTTCTCAAAATCCTAACTTGTGTGCATCTTCAATAAGAAGTCTTTATCATATCCAGATATATCCAGTTGACCAATCTGTTACATAGTTTTACTGAAGACAGTTTTTATGATGTCTTGTGATCAACTGTGTAAAGTGTTCCAGTTTTAACTTGTGATATTTTTGTAATGAATTGTTTATAATATGTTGTAGCTGTACTTAACTTAGCCCATCTTTCACTTAGGGTAATTGTTTACAGACATAATTATGTGAGCACTGTTGATTTGGAGTTGACCGCCTGTTAATATGCAGAAGAGATAGATGATAGTTCTTGATTCTTGTGATGAATGTCTCTATATGTTAATGATTTGTTGGTTAGCACTTAAGGTACTAGAATTGATATACACGTAATATAGCATGCTTCTGAAATACAATTTATTATTTAATCTAGATGTTTAACAACACTATTAAAATATAAACTTTTCCAAGGGTGTAATTTTTCCATGTATAATTTACAGTCTCTTTAGAAAAATAAATATGGTGTCTATAGAATGTGCTATGTGCATTTATAACAGCTATTTATATATTATGGTGTCAGTATTTTAAAATTACATGTTTTACATAGATATGTGGGAAAACATTTTTAAGGTGGGTGTACAGTTATGACTCTAACTACATGATACTTTTTTTTGTTTTTTTTTGTTTTTTTGGTTTTTTGGTTTTTTGCGGTATGTGGGCCTCTCACTGTTGTGGCCTCTCCCGTTGTGGAGCACAGCCTCCAGACGCACAGGCTCAGTGGCCATGGCTCACGGGCCCAGCCTCTCTGTGGCATGTGGGATCTTCCCGGACTGGGGCACAAACCCGTGTCGCGTGCATTGACAGGTGGACTCTCAACAACTGCCCCACCAGGGAAGCCCGATACTTGTTTTTATAGTAGTAAAATATTATGCTGCATTATTACTTGCATAATCCTCATTTCACCACAAGTTAACCAACACTCTAACTGATAATACAGACACTAAACTAGGATTTAATAAAGATTTTAGGTTAAAATACAAGTTGCTCATGCCAATATTCTGAAGTAGTAAGTACAGTTTTTCAACAGTGGTGTGATTGGCCTCATAATTGGGTTGGGTTTTTCCTCTTTACTAAGAAGAAATTTATTGAATACAGGAAAATTTGTATGCCATATGGGAGTATGTATTATAAAACCTTTAAATTTCTTTGGGGAAGAGGGGGAGGTATACAAATTCCAAGCTTACCAGAACCTATATCATTTAAGATGGTTTGGAGATTAGGGCATGTCTGGTATAACCATCTTGGAAAAATCACTATACAGAGGTAGGCTTCAAAGTAGTTTTAAAATGATCCTTCTATTAAAGGTTTTAGTCATTTACATTGACTAAAATTTAAATAAAGTTATCATCTTCCTTCAAAAAAGATCCATAGCAAAGAGTGAGAAAAGTTAGCTGTATCCCCCTTGAGATTAGGAAAAAGCTAAGGGTTACCACCACTATCAATATTAGAGATCCTGGCAAACACATATGTCAAAAAGGAAATAATAAGTAGAAGGATAAAACACTCGTTTTTTGAATCAACAAACTACAGAATTAATAAGGAAATTCAGGAATCCTACCAGATAAAAGATTAAATTATAAAAATCAATAGCATTTAACTATATTAGCAATAATCAATTAGAAATATAATGTAAAATTATCAACAAAAGCAATAAAACATCCACATATTAACTTAATTAGGCATATGTAAAACCTTAATGGGGAAATTTTCATAACACTATGAAAAAAGTGTTATGTGTCTTCACAAAGAAGACTATCTGAAAAATGGAAAGTTATTCCAACAAGTGAATAATATAAAAGTGTCAATTTTCTCTAAAATAATCTATAAATTCAACACAATGCAAATCAAAATCGTAGTTGGATTTTGTTGTTGAACTTGATAAACTTACTCTAAAATTTATATGAAAAAATAACACATACTTCAGTCAATCCTGAACAAAGGAGACCTATCCTCCAAATATTAAGACAAATTTCAAACTTATATTAATAAAAATAGTATAATATTGTTGCAATAACATACAAATACAACAGAATAAAAACTTGGAGTCAGATCTATTTATTTAAAGAAAGTAAACACTGAATGTCCACCAACAGAGGAATGGATAAAGATGTGGTACCTATATACAATGGAATATTACTCAGCCATAGAAAGGAATGAAATTGGGTCATTTGTAAAGATGTGGATGGACCTAGAGAGTGCCATACAGAGTGAAGTAAGTCATAAAGAGGAAAGCAAATATCATATAATAATATGTGATATATGCTGGAATATATGTGGAATCTAGAAAAATGGTATAGATGATCTTATTTGCAAAGAAGAAATAGAGACACAGACATAGAGAACAAATGTATGGATACCAATGGGGAAAGGCGTGGGTTGGGAGGAATTGGGAGACTGGGACTGACACATATACATTATTGATATTATGTATAAAAAAGACAACTGATGGAAACATACAATATAGCACAGGGGACTCTATCTAATGCACTGTAGTAACCTAAATGGGAGGGAAGGCTAAAAGGGAGGGGATATCTGTATGTGTATGGCTGATTCATTTTGTTGTGCAGTGGAGGCTAACACAACGTTGTAAAGCAACCATACTCCAATAAAAATTCATAAAAAAAGAAAGTAAACTATAAAGGTGGCAAAAACAAGTAAAATGGGGAAGAGCTGAATTGTTTAAGACATGGTATTGAGAAAACTTGCTCACTATATGGAGAAAAAAATTAAATGGATACCAGCTAATGGAACATAGAAAGGTAGATTCTGGCATTATTAAAGATCTGAATGTGACAAACTTATAAAAAGAAGATAGTATAGCCCAATATCTTTGTGACCAGAGGTGGAAAGGACTTTATAAACAAAACTTATAAAGCACAAATCATGAGGCCAAAATTTGATTACAAATGATGTTCTGTTCAACAAACAACACCATGAACAAAATGAACAGATGAATGACAAATTGGGTAAGAATACCTGCAATGTATAAAACAGATAAGGGACTAATAACTAAAATATAGAAACTCTTGAAAATCAAAAAGAAAAATCTATCTAGAAAACCCAGTCTGTCTAGAAACCCCAGAATCAGAATACTTCTCACTCCTTTCACTGTATTTGGCTGGCCTGAGCTGCCATTATTTCATACCTGGATTAATCTAATTATCTTGGTCACTCTTTATTGTCTAACTCACTCCCTAAGTGATCTCATGCATATTATATCTTTAAATATCATCTACATGATGATGACTCTTAAATTTCTATCGAGTTCACACCTCTTCTCTAATTTGGCTACACGTGTAGCCAAATACCTACTTGATATTTCCACATCTTAAACTTTATTTCAAACTTCTCCATTTCATTAAATGACAACTATTTCTGTTGGTCCAGACCAAAAACCTTGAAATTATCTTTTTCTGCTCTTTCCCCCTCCCATCTCACATCTAGACCATCAAAATATCTCATTGGATCTACCTTAAAAACCCATCCTAAATATGACGACTGCTCATCACTTCCAAGCCACCGTCATCTCATCATCTCTAAACAGAATTACTGCCTTGCTTCCTAGATCATCTCCCTAATTCCTTCCTTGCCTACTTATAATCTCTCCTCAACACAGCAATCGGATTGATCGTGTTAAAATGTAAGTCAGATCATGTCACTCCTCTGCTTAAAATCTTCCAATGGCCTCCCAATCCACTCAAAGTTCCTATTATGGCCTGTAAAACCCAACATAATCTGCTTCCTGCTCTTCTTCCACTTTTAACTTTCTGACCTTTTCACCTACACTTCTCTCTGTGGCCTACTCAATTCCAGAATACTAGCAGTCTTTCTCTTCTTGATCAGAACGAATACACTCTTGCTTCAGGGTCCTTACCCTTGCTGTTCATTTTTCTTGGAATTTTCTCCCCTTCCTCGAATACACTTCTCATAGTTGTCTCCCTAGCTCCTTATATCCATCAGGTCTCAAATTAAATGTCACTGCCTCAGGAAGATTTATACACCTCTCCCTCCACCCTGTCACACTATCTTCTGCTTCCTTCATAGAGCTTACCTAATTTTGTAAATATGTATGTATCTATTAGTTTCTCACTTATTACCTGCTTTCTCGCCTAGACTGTAAAATTTATGAGGGCAGAGGTCACAATGGTTTTACTAAACAATTTGCACTACAATATTTATTAGTGAACACCCAATTTTTTTCATTAGACATTTGTATTTCTTCCTTCATAAATTTCCTGTCTATATACTCATTTTTCTTTTGCTACTCTTTAAAAAAAATAAGTATCCTATATGTAGTAACAATATCTTATGTGTTAAACATCTTTTTAGGGTCTCAAACTTAGAAAAATCTATCTCCACCCAGAATTCAGATAAATTTTCACCTATATTTTCTTTTAATTCTTTTATTTTTAAGCTATTTTGCCTTTAATATGTTTGTAATTATTTTAGCATATGGTAATAAACAGAGATCTAATTTTGTTTTTGGCAAGAGACAACTTGTCCTAAAGCCATATATAGTCCTCTCTCGGTATCCATGGGGGATTGGTTCCAGGAACCACCATAGATACAAAAATCCATGCTTAAGTCTCATATAAATGGTACAGTATTTGCATATAACCTACACACATCCTCTCATATACTTTAAATCATCTCTAGATTACTTATAATAGCTAATATAATGTAAATACTATGTAAATAGTTGTAAATAAAATGTAAATGCTATGTAAATAGTTCCTGGCCCATGGCAAATTAAAGTTTTGGTATTTGAAGCTTTCTGTAATTTTTTTCTGAATACAGTTGACCCATGAACAACACAGGGTTAAGGATGCCAACCTTCCACACAACTGAAAATCCACATATAAGGACTTCCCTGGTGGTGCAGTGGTTAAGACTCCGTGCTCCCAATGCAGGGGACCCGGGTTTGATCCCTTGTCAAGGAACTAGATCCCACATGCATGCTGCAACTAATAGTATGCATGCCACACCTAAGGAGCCTGCAATCAACAACTAAGGATCCCGCCTGCTGCAGCTAAGACCTGGTGCAACCAAATAAATAAATAAATATGTTTTAAAAATGATATAAAAAATGAAAATCCACATATAACTTTATGGTTGGCTCTCCATATTCGTGTTTCCTCATCTGTGGATTCAACCAATCACGGATTGGGTAGTACTTTAGTACATATTTATTGGAAAAAATCTGCATATAAGAGGACCTGTGCAGTTCAAATCCATGTTGTTCAAGGATCAACTATATTTTCAGTCTGTAGTTGGTTGAATCCATGGATGTAGTTGGTTGAACCAGTGGATATGGAGGGCTGACTGTATTGATCAATTTTTCTTTCCTGCCATTGAAATGCTAGATTTTTCTAATATTAAACTTGTATATACACTCAGCATTAGAGGCAAGAGGAAAGATTTCTATGCTATTGTGATGATATTAATACAGGACCACAAGAATGTCTGACTTTTATTAGTTACTCCTCTCCTTGAGGCTTTTGAAAAACTTTGACTTAAAGTCCTAAACAAAGCTTCCTCATTCTAGCCCCTTGAAACTAAGATAGCTCGATCTGCAGTTCAGGCATAACACAGAAAACCAGTTATATGAGTCTTAACTCATATAACCAGTTTACCCATTTGCAGGCACAGATCAACTTACCACATGGAAATAGGCAGTGAAATAGAGAGTGCTGAGATGAGAGAAACAGTAACACTGCCCACTAGTAAGGCATTGCCCAACAAATATCCTGGGTTCTGACTAATCAGTTTAATAACATTTCCTTAGTGAGGAGACCTAAGGAGGGAGGTAGAAAGAAGAAATGTGGGCTAGTAGTGGAATAGTTGTATTCCCACAGCTGTTGACAAAGATAGAACTTTGAGTCGGTTTCAGGGATTTTTTTTTGTCCTATTAATTATTTTTTAACAGTACCATGCTGCTTTAATTATTGTACCTTTATAATACACTGTAATATTGGGTTGTGTTAGTCTACTCTCATTAATCTTTTTTATTAAAGAGTAGTTGATTTACAATATTATGTTAGTTTCAGGCGTACAGCATAATGATTCAGGTTTTTTCTGATTATATTCCATTATAGGTTATCACAAGATATTGAATATAAATCCCTGTGTTATGCAGTACATCTTTGTTGTTTATCTATTTTATGTATAGTAGTTTGTATCTGTTAATTCCATACTCCTAATTTGTCCCTTCCTCCTTTCCTCTCCTCTTTGGTAACCATAAGTTTGTTTTCTATGTCTGTGAGTCTGATTCTGCTTTGTATATAGACTCATTTTATATTATTGTATTATTCTTTAGTTTCCACATATAAGTGTTATCATATAGTATTTGTCTTTCTCTGTCTGACTGACTTCACTATGTATTATATTCTCTAGGTCCATTCATCTCATTCATCTTTTAAAATACTTCTTGGATCTTCTTGTCCAGGCATTCCTTATTCTTCCAAATGAACTTTACATACAATCATTTCATTTAAGTATAAAAATGTCCAATTGTGATTTTGATTAGAACTGCTTCAAATCTATAAATTAATTAAGGTAAATCACCTCCTATTAAATAATGGTATTTTTTTCAAAGTACCATTCTCAGCTCAATGTTATTGTCACTTTACACACTATCTCACTAGGTGATCTCACATATGATCATGATTTCAACTATCATTTATTGTAGTTACTGGTGACTGTTAAAGCTCAACATTTTTACAGATATTTCTTCCAAATTACAAACCCATACTCAAATTGAGTACAGCCTCCTATTCTTTTTTTTTTTTTTCAGTACGTGGTCCTCTCACTGTTGTGACCTTTCCCGTTGAGGAGCACAGGCTCCAGACGCGCAGGCTCAGCGGTCATGGCTCACGGGCCCAGCCACTCTGCGGCATGTGGGATCTTCCCAGACTGGGGCACGAACCCATGTCCCCTGCATCGGCAGGTGGTCTCTCAACCACTGCACCACCAGGGAAGCCCAACCTCCTATTCTTATCAGTGTTCTCTTTTCCACCTTGATGTCTTACAGGTACTTTATATTCAAGACAATCAAAAATAAACTTAATATCTTCCCCCTCTAAATAAACAAACAAACTAACAAACAAAAACACCCCATATTTCATGCTTTTTTATCTTCTTTTGTGAGTGGTACCACCATCTAGGTGTTTAATCCAAAAAATCAGTTTGTAATCCTTAACTCTCTCTTACCCTCTAACACCTGTACAATCATCATGTCCTATTGATTATCCATTAACATCCCTCAAACCCAACTAATTCTCTCAATCCTCGTTTCCTACCACTTTTGTTAAAGTCATTATCATCACTTGTATGTACTACTACAACAAACTTCTAAATGTTTTCCCTGCTTCCAATGTATCCCCTTTCTCCTTTTACTCATTTATTGATGATTTTAGTACCTGGATCACCATCTTCCTTTCTAACCCAATCTCTACCACTCTTCTAAGTAATTTTAAAGTCTATATGGATGACTCATCCAACACTCTAGCCTTTCAGTCCCTTGATCTCAATTCCAGTAACTTTCACTTCTACTTTACTTTAGCCCCTGGTCAAACCTCAGACCATCTCGTCACCTGAAATTGCTCTTCTTAAGTCTTAAAATTAAGCCACACTCACTGTTTCCACTCCCAAATCTCACAATTGCTCTTTATTCCATTATAATCTGGCTTCTTTTCCCACCAATTTATGAAAAGCACCAGCCATTCCTCTGTTGCTATATCCAATGGGAAATTTTATGTTATCTTATTTAATCTCTCTGTGGAAGCTGAAACTGTTGACCTCTTCATCTTTGAAATGATCCTTTAAACATTTTTGATACAATCTTATCCTGGTTTTTCGTCTAACATCTTGCTCACTTTTTCTCATGCTTACCTTTCAATTAGTATCTCCCTTAAAAGTTGGTTTTCCTCAGGGTATCATTCTGGGATTCCTACTGTACCATTAAATATACTCTTCCAGGGTGACTGTGTTTATTTCTTTGCCTTCAATTACTACTTAAATGTTGATGTCTTTCACATTTATTTCCTCAGATCCTACCTTTCTTTTGAGCTTTGGACCTTTATGTCTATTAGATATCTCTATTTGGTTGTCTTACACACATCACAAATTCAAGAAATTCAAATGTGAACTCACCATCATCCATTCTTCCCCACCCAAATCAGTTTCTGCCCATGTTCCCTATATTGGTGGATCACATTACCATATATCTGGTTGTCCAGGCCAAAAATGTGGGAATCATTCCAGGATTTTTCTCCAAATATCTGGCTGTCATTCAAGAATCCTTCTCCTTCTCACCTTCCATATCCAATTAATCAAATCTTGTTGATTCTACATACTTGATCTTTTTAGAACCCTTTCCTCAACGTTAAATTTCATCTCTCTTACTACTGAATCTTTACATATTGCATTCCCCACATATGAAACTCTATTTTCCCTACTTTTCTTCCACACTATCATTTACCTGTATACGTACTTCTCATTCTTTAGGTTAGTGGTTCATAAGGTGTAGTTCCATATCCAGCAACATCAGAATCACCTAGGAACTTGTTTGAATAAGAAAATTCTTGAACCCTATCCCAGACCTACTGAATCAGAGGCTCTGGGGTTATTCCCAGAAATCTATGATTTAACAAACTTTCCAGGTGACTCTGAAGCATGCTAAAGTTTGAGAACTACTGATTTAGATCTCAACTATCACCTACTCTGGGAAACAATCCTTGACCATTCAAACTTTAGATTAGGTATCCTATTCTACACTTCCATGGCACATTTTTAAAGCCCCTATTTAACAGTTAAAACATGGGATTATAATTACTGGTTTACTTATCTATCATAATAGCCCAAGTTTTTTTAGGGTATGAAAAAGTATTATTCCCCACTCTTTCCATAATTTCTAATATTTCTCCTGCACCCAGTAAGCCTCCAGTAAGTGTTTATTCAATGAATGAATGCATGGAAGATAATGTGGTCAAGATTATGGTAACCCTACATTTAGTATTAGAAGTTTAGTATATGACTGGAGTTAGGATTTAGTCTGTACTAAGAGGACAAGAACTTTATCTATGGCTGACTTTACGAAACAGTTTGTGGTCTGGGACAGGCCACTCTCTGGTCATGATTAGGAGCTCAGACAATAACAAAGTTCAACTTCAGATCTAGAGAGGGTTAGAAGCTCAATCTGTATTCAGTGCTAAAGACAATATAAGGCTCCATGTGTGGCAAGTGTTGAGTATGTCTTTGATTAAACAAAAGACCTAAGGTGGTGGAATATGGTGGAAGAGGAAGATGCGGAGATCACCTTCCTCCCCACAGATATATCAGAAATACATCTACACGTGGAACTGCTCCTATAGAACACCCACTGAACACTGGCAAAAGACGTCAGACCTCCCTAAAGGCAAGAAACTCCCCACGTACCTGGGTAGGGAAAAAGAAAAAAAAACAGAGACAAAAGAATAGGGATGGGACCTGCACCAGAGGGAGGGAACTGTGAAGGAGGAAAGGTTTCCACACACTAGGAATCCCCTTCATGGCCAGAGACTTTGGGTGGGAGAGGGTGAAAGCTTCAGATACATGGAGGAGAGTGCAGCAACAGGGTTGCAGAGGGCAAAGTGGAGAGATTCCTGCACAGAGTATCAGTGCCAACCAGCACTTACCAGCCCGAGAGGCTTGTCTGCTCACCCGCTGGGGTGAGTGGGGGCTGGGAGCTGAGGCTCGGGCTTTGGTAGCATCATAGGGAGAGGATGGGGGTTGGTGGTGTGAACACAGCCTAAAGAAGTTAGTGAGCCACAGCTAGCTGAGAGGGAGTCCAGGAAAAATTCTGGACCTGCCAAAGAGGCAAGAGACATTTTCTTCCCTCTTTGTTTCCCAGTACGCGAGGAGAGGGGATTAAGTGACTGCTTAAAGGAGCTCCAGAGATGGTTGCGAGCCATGGCTAACAGCATGGACCCCAGAGACGGGCATGAGATGCTAAGGCTGCTGCTGTCACCACCAAGAAACCTGTGAGTGAGCATAGGTCACTATCCACACTGCCCCTCCCGGGAGCCAGGGCAGCCCGCTACTGCCAGGGTCCTGTGATCCAGGGACAACTTCCACGAGAGAAAACACAGCATGCCTCAGGCTGTTGCAACGTCATGCCAGCCTCTGCCATCAAAGGCTCGCCCCGCATTAGTACCCCTCCCTCCCACCAGCCTGAGAGAGCCAGAGCCCCCAAATCAGCTGCTCGTTTAACATTGTCCTGTCTGAGCAAAGAACAGACACCCTCAGGTGACCAACATGCAGAGGCAGGGCCAAATCCAAAGCTGAATCCCGAGAGCTGTGTGAACAAAGAAGAGGAAGGAAAATTTCTCCCAGCAGCTCAGGATGTGGATTAAATCTCCACAATCAACTTGATGTACCCTGCATCTGTGGAAAACCTGAATAGACAACGAATCATCCCAAACTGAGGAGGTGGACTTTGAGAACAAGATATGTTAATTTTTCCCCTTTTCCTCTTTTTGTAAGGGTGTATGTGTATGCTTCTCTGTGAGATTTTGCCTGTAAAACTTTGCTTTCACCATTTGTCCTAGGGTTCTCTCTGTCCGTTTTATTTTTATCATTTTCTTTGCATTAAAAAAAGTCTTACTAATTATTTTTTTAATAACTTTATTTTATTCTATTTTAAACTCTTCCTTCCTTCTTTTCTTTCTTTCTTTCTTTCTTTCTTTCTTTCTTTCTTTCTTTCTTTCTTTCTTATTTTCTCCCTTTTCTTCTGAGCCGTGTGGATGAAAGGCTCTTGGTGCTCCAGCCAGGAGTCAGTGCTGTATCTTTGAGGTGGGAGAGCCAACTTCAGGACACTGGTGCACAAGAGACCTCCAAGCTCCGCGTAATATTAAAAGGTGAAAATCTCCAAGAGGTCTCAGTCTCAACACCAAGATGCAGCTTCACTCAACGACCAGCAAGCTACAGTGCTGGACACCCTATGCCAAACAACTAGCAAGACAGGAACACAACACCAGCCATTAGCAGAGAGGCTGCCTAAAATCATAATAAAGCCACAGATACCCCAAAATATACCACCAGATGTGGAACTGCCCACCAGAAAGACAAGATCCAAACTCATACACCAGAACACAGGCACTAGTCCCCTCCACCAGGAAGCCTACAAAACCCATTGAACCAACCTTAGCTACTGGGGACAGACACCAAAAACAACGGGAACTACGAATCTGCAGCCTGAAAAGAGGAGACCCCAAACACAGTAAGATAAGCAAAATGAGAAGACAGAAAAATACACAGCAGATGAAGGATTAAGTTAAAACTCCACCAGATCTAACAAATGAACAGGAAGTAGGCAGTCTACCTGAAAAAGAATTCAGAATAATGATAGTAAAGATGATCCAAAATCTTGGAAACAGAATAGAGAAAATGTAAGAAATATTTAACAAGGCCCTAGAAGAACTAAAGAGGAAACAGGCAGTGATGAACAACAGAGTAAATGAAATTAAAAATACTCTTGATGGGATCAGTAGCAGAATAACTGAGGCAGAAGAACGGTAAGTGACCTGGAAGATAAAATAGTAGAAATAAATACTGCAGAGGAGAAAAAAGAAAAATGAATGAAAAGAACTGAGGACAGTCTCAGAGACACCTGGGAAAACATTAAATGCACCAACATTCGAATAGGGGTCCCAGAAGAAAAAGAGAAAAAAAAAAGATTGAGAAAATATTTGAAGAGATTATAGTTGAAACTTCCCTAATATGGGAAAGGAAATATTTAATCAAGTCCAGGAAGCACAGACAGTCCCATAAAGGATAAATCTAAGAAGAAACACACCAAGACACATATTAATCAAACTATCAAAAATTAAATACAAATAAAACATATTAAAAGCAGCAAGGGGAAACAACAAATAACACACAAGGGAATCCCGTAAGTGTAAAAGCTGATGTTACAACAGAAACTCTGCAAGCCAGAAGGGAGTGGCAGGACATATTTAAAGTGATGAAGGAGAAAAACGTGCAACCAACATTACTCTACCCAGCAAGGATCTCATTCTGATTTGACGGAGAAACTAAACCTTTACAGACAAGCAAAAGCTGAGAGAGTTCAGCACCACCAAATCAGCTTTACAACAAATGCTAAAGGAACTTCTCTAGGCAAGAAACACAAGAGAAGGAAAAGACCTACAATAACAAACACAACACAATTAATAAAATGGGAATGGCAACATACATATCAATAATTACCTTAAATGTAAATGGATTAAATGCTCCCACCAAAAACCAAAGACTGGCTGAATGGATACAAAAACAAGACCCATATATATTCTGTCTACAAAACACCCACTACAGACATAGGGACACATTCAGACAGAAAGTGAGGGGATAGAAAAAAAGATATTCCATGTAAATGGAAATCAAAGGAAAGCTGGAGTAGCAATTCTCATATCAGACAAAATAGACTTTAAAATAAAGTCTATTGCAAGAGATAAAGAAGGACACTACATAATGATTAACGGATCAATCCAAGAAGATATAACAATTGTAAATATTTATGCCCCCAACATAGGAGCACCTCAATACATAAGGCAAATACTGACAGCCATAAAAGGGGAAATCGACAGTAACACAATCATAGTAGGGGATTTTAACACCCCACTTTCACCAATGGACAGATCATCCAAAATGAAAATAAATAAGGAAACAGAAGCTTTAAATGATACATTAAGAAATATGGACATAATTGATATTTAAAGTACATTCCATCCAAAAACAACAGAATACACATTTCTCGCAAGTGCTCATGAAACATTCTCCAGGATAGATCATATCTTGGGTCACAAATCAAGCCTTGGTAAATTTAAGAAAATTGAAATTGTATCAAGTATCTTTTCTGACCACAACACTACAAGACTAGATATCAATTACAGGAAAAGATCTGTAAAAATTACAAACACATGGAGGCTAAACAATATACTACTTAATAACCAAGTGATCACTGAAGAAATCAAAGAGACAATCAAAAAATACCTAGAAGCAAATTACAATTGAGAGACGATGGGAAGATGGAGGAAGAGTAAGACACGGAGATCACCTTCCTCCCAACAGATGCACCAGAAATGCATCTACATGTGGAACAACTCCTACAGAATACCTACTGAATGGTGGCAGAAGACTTCAGACCTCGCAAAAGGCAAGAAAGGAACCACGTGCTTGGGTAGGGCAAAAGAAAAAAGAATAAACAGAGACAAAAGATAGGGACAGGTCCTGCACCAGTAGGAGGGACTGGTGAAGGAGGAACTGTTTCCACAAACTTGGAAGCCCCTTCGCAGGCGGTGACAGCCAGTGGCGGAGGGGGAAAGCTTCAGGGCCATGGAGGAAAGCAGAGCAACAGGGGTGCAGAGGGCAAAGTGGAGAGATTCCCCCACAGAAGATCAGTGCCAACTGGCACTCACCAGCCCGAGAGGTTTGTCTGTCCACCCGACGGGGTGGGCGGGGCTGGGAGCTGAGGCTCGGCCTTTGGTTGGAGTGCAGGGAGAGGACTTGTGTAGGCAGCGTGATCACAGACAGCAGGGGGTTAGTGCACCACGGATATCTGAGAGGGAGTCCGGGGAAATGTCTGGAGCTACCAAAGAGGCAAGAGACATTTTGTTCCCTCTTTGTTTCCTGGTGCGCAAGGAGAGGGCATTAAGAGTGCTGCTTAAAGGAACTCCAGAAAGAGGCACCAGCTGCGGCTAAAAGAGTGGACCACAGAGACGGGCATGAGATGCTAAGGATGCTGCTGCTGCCACCAAGAAGCCTGTGTGTGAACACAGGTCACTATCCACAACCCCCTTCAGGGGAGCCTGTGCAGCCCACAACTGCCAGAGTCCCGGGATCCAGGAACAACTTCCTTGGGAGAACACACGGCACAACTCAGGCTGGTGCAATGTCACCCCAGCCTCTGCCAACACAGGCTCGCCCCACACTCCGTACACCTCCCTCCCCCCGGCCTGAGTGAGCCAGAGTCCCGGAAGAGGCTGCTCCTTTAACCCCGTCCTGTCTGAGAGAAGAGTAGAAGCCCTCCGGCGGTGTACATGCAGAGGCGGGGCCAAATCCAAAGCTGAGCCCCGGGAGCTGTGAGAACAAAGAAGAGAAAGAGAAATCTCTCCCGGCAGCCTCAGAAGCAGCGGATTTAAGCTCCACAATCAACTTGATGCACCCTGCCCCTGTGGAATACATGAATGGACAAGAATCATGCCAAATTGAGGAGGTGGTCTTTGAGAGCAAGATTTGTTATTTTTCCCCTTTTCCTATTTTTGTGATTGTCTATGTGTATGTTTCTGTGTGAGATTTTGTCTGTATAGCTTTGATTCCACCATTTGTCCTAGGGTTCTATCTGTACCTTTTTTTTTTTTTTTTTGGTTTGATTTTGTTTTTTTTTCTTTAAAAATATTTTTTCTTAATAATTATTTTTTTATTTTAATAACTTTATTCTATCTTATTTTATTTTATTTTATCTTATTTCTTTCATTGCTTCCTTCCCTCCTTTCTTTCTTTCTTTCCCTCTCTCTCTCTCTCTCAGAGAGGCATGGACATATATACACTACCAAACGTAAGGTAGATAGATAGTGGGAAGCAGCCGCAGAGCACAGGGAGATCAGCTCGGTGCTTTGTGACCACCTGGAGGGGTGGGATGGGGAGGGTGGGAGGGAGGGAGATGCATGAGGGAAGGGATGTGGGAACAGATGTATATGTATGACTGATTCACTTTGTTATAAAGCAGAAACTAATAAAAAAATAAAGAGTACAGTGAGTCACAATGAAAAAAAATTTTTTTCTTAATAATTATTTTTTTATTTTAATAACTTTATTCTATCTTATTTTATTTTATTTTATCTTATTTCTTTCATTGCTTCCTTCCCTCCTTTCTTTCTTTCTTTCTTTCCCTCTCTCCCTCTCTCTCTCTTTCTCCTTTCTTTCTTTCTTTCTTTCTTTCTTTCTTTCTTTCTTTCTTTCTTTCTCTCTTTCTACTTGTTCTCACTTTAATCCTGAGCCGTGTGGATGAAAGGCTCTTGGTGTTCCAGCCAGGAGTCACTGCTGTGCCTCTGAGGTAGGAGAGCCAACTTCAGGACACTGGTGCACAAGAGACCTCCTAGCTCCACATAATATCAAATGGTGAAAATCTCCCAGATCTCCACCTCAAAAACAGCACCCAGCTTCACTCAACGAGCAGCAAGCTACAGTGCTGGACACCCTATGCCAAACAACTAGCAAGACAGGAGCACAACCCCACCCATTAATAGAGAGGCTGCCTAAAATCATAATAAGTCCACAGACACCCCAAAACACACCACAAGAAGGAGACCTGCCCACCAGAAAGACAAGATCCAGCCTCATCCACCAGAACACAGGCACTAGTCCTCTCCACCAGGAAGCCTGCACAACCACTGAACAAGCTTTAGCCACTGGAGACAGACACCAAAAACAACGGGAACTACGAACTCATAGCCTGCAAAAAGGAGACCCCAAACACAGTAAGATAAGCAAAATAAGAAGACAGAAAAACACATAGCAGATGAAGAAGCAAGATAAAACCCCACCAGACCTAACAAATGAAGAGGAAATAGGCAGTGTACCAGAAAAAGAATTCAGAAAAATGATAGTAAAGATGATTAAAAATTTTGGAAATAGATTAGAAAAAATGCAAGAAACTTTTAACAAAGATCTAGAAGAACTACAGTTGAAACAAGCAACAATGAACAACACAATAAATGAAATTAAAAATACTCTAGATAGGATCAGTAGCAGAATAACTGAGGCAGAAGAACGGATAAGTGACCTGGAAGATAAAATAGTGGAAATAACTACTGCAGAGGAGAATAAAGAAAAAAGAAAGAAAAGATCTGAGGACAGGCTCAGAGACATCTGAGACAACATTAAACACACCAACATTTGAATTATATGGGTTCCAGAAGAAGAAGAGAAAAAGAAAGGGATTGAGAAAATATTTGAAGAGATTATAGTTGAAAACTTCCCTAATATGGGAAAGGAAATAGTTAACCAAGTCCAGGAAGCACAGAGAGTCCCATACAGGATAAAACCAAGGAGAAATACACCAAGGCACATATTAATCAAACTGTCAAAAATTAAACACCAAGAAAACATATTAAAAGCAGCAAGGGAAAAACAACAAACAACACACAAGGGAATCCCCATAAAGTTACCCGCTGATTTTTAAGCAGAAACTCTGCAAGCCAGCAGGGACTGGCAGGACATATTTAAAGTGATGAAGGAGAAAAGCTTGCAGCCAAGATTACTCATTCAGATTTGATGGAGAAATTAAAAACTTTAAACACAAGCAAAAGCTGAGAGAGTTCAACACCACCAAACCAGCTTTTACAACAAATGTTAAAGGAACTTCTCTAGGCAAGAAACACAAGAGAAGGAAAAGACCTACAATAACAAACACAAAACAGTTAAGAAAATGAGAATACAAGCATACATATCAAAAACTACCTTAATTGTAAATGGGTTAAATGCTCCAACCATAAGACACAGATTGGCTGAATGGATACAAAAACAAGACCCATATATATGCTGTCTACAAGAGACGAACTTCAGACCTAGAGACATATACAGTCAGAAAGTGGGGGATGGAAAAAGATATTCCATGCAAATGGAAACCAAAAGAAAGCTGGAGTAGCAATTCTCATATCAGACAAAATAGACTTGAAAATAAAGACTATTAAAAGAGACAAAGAAGGACACTACATAATGATCAAGGGATCGATCCAAGAAGAAGATATAACAATTGTAAATATTTAGGAACCCAACATAGCAGTCCCACAATACATAAGGCAAATACTAACAACCATAAAAAGGGAAAATGCAGTAACACATTCATAGTAGGGGACTTTAACACACCACTTTACCCAAAGGACAGATCATCCAAAATAAAAATAAATAAGGAAATACAAGCTTTAAATGATACATTAAAAAGATGGAATTAATTCATATTTATAGGACATTCCATTCAAAAGCAACAGAATACACATTTTTCTCAAGTGCTCATGGAACATTCTCCAGGATAGATCATATCTTGGGTCACAAATCAAGCCTTGATAAATTTAAGAAAATTGAAATTGTATCAAGTATCATTTGCAACTAAAACGCTATGAGACTAGATATCAATTACAGTAAAAGATCTTTAAAAATAAAAACACATGGAGGCTAAACAATACACTACGTAATAACCGAGTGATTGATGAAGAAATCAAAGAGGAAATAAAAAAATACCTGGAAACAAGTGACAATGGAAACATGATGACCCAAAACATATGGGATACAGCAAAAGCAGTTCTAAGAGGGAAGTTTAGGGCAATACAATCGTACCTTAAGAAATAGGAAACATCTCAAATAAACAAACTAACCATGCACCTAAAGCAATTAGAGAAAGAAGAACAAAAACCCCGAAGTTAGCAGAAGGAAAGAAGTCATAAAAATCAGATCAGAAATAAATGAAAAAGAAATGTAGGAAACGATAGCAAAGATCAAAAAAGCTAAAAGCTAGTTCTTTGAGAAGACAAACAAAATTGATAGACCATTAGCCTGACTCATCAAGAAAAGAAGGGAGAAGACTTAAATCAATAAAATTAGAAATGAAAAAGGAGAAGTAACAACTGACACTGCAGAAATACAAAAGTTCATGAGAGATTACTACAAGCAACTCTATGCCAATACAAAGGACAACATGGAAGAAGTGGACACATTCTTAGAAATGCACAACCTGTCAAGATTGTATCAGGAAAAAATAGAAAATGGAACAGACCAATCACAATCACTGAAGTTGAAACCATGATTAAACATCTTCCAACAAACAAAAGCACAAGACAAGATGACTTCAGAGGCGAATCCTATCAAACATTTAAACAAGAGCTAACACCAAACCTTCCCAAACTCTTCCAAAATATAGCAGAGGAAGGAACCCTCCCAAACTCAATCTACGAGGCCACCACGACCTTGATACCAAAACCAGACAAGGAAGTCACAAATAAGAAAATTAGAGGCCAATATCACTGATGAATATAGATGCAAAAATCCTCAACAAAATACTAGCAAACAGAATCTAAAAGCACATTAAAAGGATCATACACCATGATCAAGTAGGGTTTATGCCAGGAATGCAAGGATTCTTCAATATATGCAAATCAATCAATGTGATACACCATATTAACAAATTGAAGGAAAAAAACAATATGATCATCCCAATTGATGCAGAGAAAGCTTTTGACAAAATTAAACACACATGTATGATAAAAACCCTGCAGAAAGTAGGCATAGAGGGAACTTTCCTCAACATAAGAGAAGACATATATGACAAACCCACAGCCAACATCGTCTTCAATGGTGAAAAACTGAAAGTATTTCCACTACTATCAGGAACAAGACAAGGTTGCCCACTCTCACCACTCTTATTCAACATAGATTTGGAAGTTTAACCTCAGGAATTGGAGAAGAAAAGGAAATAAGAGGAATCCAAATTGGAAAAGAAGAAGTAAAGCTGTCACTGTTTGCAGTTTACATGATACTATACATAGAGAATCCTAGAGATGCTATGAGAAAACTACGAGAGCTAATGAATGAATTTGGTAAAGTAGCAGGATACAAAATTTATGAACAGAAATCTCTTCATTCCTAATGATGAAAAATCTGAAAGTGAAATTAAAAAAGCAATCCCATTTATCATTGCAACAACAAGAATAAAATACCTAGGAATATACCTACCTATGGAGACAAAACACTTGTATGCAGAAAATGATAACACACTGATGAAAGAAATTAAAGATGATAGAAACAGATGGAGAGATATACCATGTGCTCAGATTGGAAGAATCAACATTTTGAAAATGACTCTACTACCCAAAGCAATCTACAGATTCAGTGAAATCCCTATCAAACTACCACTGGCATTTTTCACAGAAGTAGAAGAAAAAAATTCAAAATTTGTATGGAAATGCAAAAGACCCCGAATAGCCAAAGCAATCTTGAGAACGAAAAACAGAGCTGGAGGAATCAGGCTCCCTCACTTCAGACTATACTACAAAGCTAGAGTAATCAAGACAGTATTGTACTGGCACAAAAACAGAAAGATAGATCAATGGAACAGGATAGAAAGCACAGAGATAGACCCATGCATATGTTGTCAACTTATCTTTGATAAAGGAGGCAGGAATGTACAGTGGAGAAAGGACAGCTTCTTAAATAAGTGGTGCTGGGGAAACTGGACAGGTACATATAAAACTATGAGGTTAGATCACTCCCTCACACCATACACAAAAATAAGCTTAAAATGGATTAAATAACTAAGTGTAAGGCCAGAAACTATCAAATGCTTAGAGGAAACCATAGGCAGAACGCTCCATGATATAAATCACAGCAATATCCTTTTTGACACACCTCCTAGAGAAATGGAAATAAAAAGATAAATAAACAAATGAGACCTAATAAAGTTAAAAGCTTTTGCACAGCTATGGAAACCATAAACAAGACCAAAAGACACCCCTCAGAATGGGAGAAAATATTTGCAAGTGAAGCAACTGACAAAGGATTAATCTCCAAAATTTATAAGCAGTTTATACAGCTCAAAAAGAAAAAAACAAACAAAAAAAACCCAATCCAAAAATGGACAGAAGACCTAAATAGACATTTCTCAAAAGAAGATATACAGACTGCCAACAAACACAGGAAAGAAGGCTCAACATCATTAATCATTAGAGAAAAGCAAATCAGAATAAACTGAGATATCACCTCACACCAGTCAGAATGGCCATCATCAAAAAATCTAGAAAAAATAAATACTGGAGAGGGTGTGGAGAAAAGGGAACACTCTTGCACTGCTGTTGGGAATGTGAATTGGTACAGCCACTCTGGAGAACAGTATGTCAGTTCCTTAAAAAACTACAAATAGAACTACCTTATGACCCAGCAAACCCAGTACTGGGCATATACCCTGAGAAAACCATAATTCAAATAGAGTCATGTACCAAAATGTTCATTGCAGCTCTATTTAAAATAGCCTGGAGATGGAAACAACCTAAGTGTCCATCATAGGATCAATCGATAAAGAAGATGTGGCACATATATACAATGGACTATTACTCAGCCATAAAAAGAAATGAAATTGAGCTATTTGTAATGAGGTGGATGGACCTAGAGTCTGTCATACAGAGTGTAGTCAGTCAGAAAGAGAAAGAAAAATACCATATGCTAACACATCTATATGGAATTTAGGAAAAAATATGTCATGAAGAACCTAGTGGTAAGACAGGAATAAAGATTCAGACTTACTAGAGAATGGACTTGAGGATATGGGAATGGGGAATGGTAAGCTGTGGCAACGCGAGAGAATGGCATAGACATATATACACTACCAAACGTAAAATAGATAGCTAGTGGGAAGCAGCCACATAGCACATGGAGATCAGTTTGGTGCTTTGTGACCACATGGAGGGGTGGGATAGGGAGAGTACGAGGGAGGGAAACACAGGAGGGAACAAATATGGGAACATATGTATAAGTAAAACTGATTCACTTTGTTATAAAGTAGAAACTAACACACAATTGTAAAGCAATTATACTCCAATAAAGATGTAAAAATATATAAATACATAACAATGGAAACACGGTGACCCAAAATCTGTGGGATGCAGCAAAAGCAGTTCTAAGAGTGAAGATTTTAGCAATACAATCCTACCTTAATAAACAGCAAACATCTCAAATAAACAACCTAACCTTGCACCTAAAGCAATTAGAGAAAGAAGAAGAAGAACAACAACAACAAAAAAAAAACCCAAAGTTAGCAGAAGGAAAGAAATCATAAAGATCAGATCAGAAATAAATGAAAAAGAAATGGAGGGAACAATAACAATGATCAGTAAAACTAAAAGCTGGTTCTTTGAGAAGATTAACAAAAGTGATAAACCATTGGTCAGACTCATCAAGAAAAACAGGGAGAAGACTCAAATCAACAGAATTAGAAATAAAAAAGGAGAAGTAACAACTGACACTGTAGAAATACAAAGGATCATGAGGGGTTACTTCAAGCAACTCTATGCCAATAAAATGGGCAACCTGGAAGAAATGGACAAATTCTTAGAAATGCACAACCTGCCGAGACTGAACCAGGAAGAAATAGAAAATACAGCAGAACAATCACAAGCACTGAAATTGAAACTGTGATTTAAAATCTTCCAACAAACAAAAGCTCAGGACCAGATGGCTTTACAGGCGAATTCTATCAAACATTTAGACAAGAGCTAACACCTATCCTTCTCAAAATCTTCCAAAATATAGCAGAGGGAGCAAACACTCTCAAACTCATTCAACGAAGCCACAATTACCCTGATACCAAAACCAGACAAAGATGTCACAAAGAAAGAAAAGTACAGGCCAATATCACTGATGAACATGGATGCAAAAATCCTCAACAAAATACTAGCCAACAGAATCCAACAGAACTTTCCAAGTATCATACACCATGATCAAGTAGGGTTCATTCCAGGAATGCAAGGATTCTTCTATATAGGCAAATCAATCAATGTGATACACCATATTAACTAAAAGAAGTAGAAAAACCATATGATCATCTCAATAGATGCAGAGAAAGCTTTTGACAAAATTCAACACCCATTTATGTTAAAAACCCTGCCGAAAGTAGGCATAGACAGAACTTTCCTCAACATAATAAAGGCCATATATGACAAACCCACAGCCAACTTCATCCTCATTGGTGAAAAATTGAAACCATTTCCACTAAGTTCAGGAAGAAGAGACGTTTGCCCAATCTCACCACTATAATTCAACATAGTTTTGGACGTTTTAGCCACAGCAATCAGAGAACAAAAAGAAATAAAAAGAATCCAAGTCAGAAAAGAAGAAGTAAAGCTGTCACTGTTTGCAGATAACATGACTCTATACATAGAGAATCCTAAAGATGCTATGAGAAAACTACTAGAGCTAATGAATGAATTTGGTAAAGTAGCAGGATACAAAATTTATGAACAGAAACCTCTTGCATTCCTAATGATGAAAAATCTGAAAGTGAAATTAAAAAAGCAATCCCATTTATCATTGCAACAACAAGAATAAAATACTTAGGAATATACCTACCTATGGAGACAAAACACCTGTATGCAGAAAATGATAACACACTGATGAAAGAAATTAAAGATGATAGAAACAGATGGAGAGATATACCATGTGCTCAGATTGGAAGAATCAACATTTTGAAAATGACTCTACTACCCAAAGCATTCTACAGATTCAATGAAATCCCTATCAAAATACCACTGGCATTTTTCACAAAACTAGAACAATAATTTCACAATTTGTATGGAAACACAAAAGAACCTGAATAGCCAAAGCAATCTTGAGAAAGAAATATAAGCTGGAGGAATCAGGCTCCCTGACTTCAGACTATACTACAAAGCGTAATCAAGACAGTATTGTACTGGCACCAAAACAGAAATATACATCAATGGAATAGGATAGAAAGCCCTGAGATAAGCCCACACACATTTGGTCACCTTATCTTTGATAAAGGAGGCAAGAATATACAGTGGAGAAAAGACAGCCCCTTCAATAAATGGTGCTGGGAAAACTGGACAGGTACATGTAAAGGTCTGAAGTTAGAACACTCCCTAACACCATACACAAAAATAAACTCAAAATGGATTAAAGACCTAAATGTAAGGCAGACACTATCAAACTCTTAGAGGACAACATAGGCAGAATGTTCTATGACATAAATCACAGGAAGATCCTTTTTGACCCACCTCCTAGAGAAATGGAAAGAAAAACAAATTAAACAAATGGGACCTAATGAAAGTTAAAAGCTTTTGCACAGCAAAGGAAACGATAAGCAAGACCAAAATACAACCTTCAGAATGGGAGAACATATTTGCAAATGAAGCAACTAACAAGGGATTGATCTCCAAAATTTACAAGCAGCTCATACAGCTCAATAACAAAAAAACAACAACCCAATCCAAAAAGGGCAGAAGACCTAAATAGACATTACTCCAAAGAAGATATACAGATTGCAACAAACACATGAAAGAATGCTCAACATCATTAATCATTAGAGAAATGCAAAGCAAAACTACAATGAGATATCATCTCACACCAGTCAGATTGGCCATCATCAAAAAATCTAGAAACAATGAATTCTGGAGAGGGTGTGGAGAAAAGGGAATACTTTTGCACTGTTATTGGGAATGTAAATTGATACAGCCACTATGGTGAACAGTATGGAGGTTCCTTAAAAAACTAAAAATAGAATTACCATACGACCCAGCAATCCCACTGCTGGGCATATACCCTGAGAAGACCATAATTCAAAAAGAGTCATGTACCAAAATATTAATTGCAGCTCTATTTACAATAGCCAGGACATGGAATCAACCTAAGTGTCCATCAACAGATGAATGGATAAAGAAGTTTTGGTACATATATACAATGGAATATTACTCAGCCATTAAAAAGAAGTGAAATTGAGTTTTTTGTAATGAGGTGGATGGACCTAGAGTCTGTCATACAGAGTGAAGTAACTCAGAAAGAGAAAAACAAATACCATATGCTAACACATATATATGCAATGTAAGGAAAAATAAATAAATAAAAAGGCCATGAAGTACCTAAGGGTAAGACAGGAATAAAAGTACAGACCTACTACAGCACGGACTTGAGGATATGGGAAGGCGGAGGGTAAGCTGTGACAAAGTGAGAGAGTGGCATGGACTTATATACACTACCAAACGTAAAATAGATAGCCAGTGGGAAGCAGCTGCATAGCACAGGGAGATCAGCTCAGTGGTTTGTGACCACCTAGAGTTGTGGGATAGGGAGGGTGGGAGGGAGCGACATGCAAGAGGGTAGAGATATAGGAACATATGTATATGTATAACTGATTCACTTTGTTATAAAGCAGAAACTAACACACCATTGTAAAGTAATTATACTCCAATAAAGATGTTAAAAGAAAAAGAATAAAGGGCTTCCGTGGTGGCGCAGTGGTTGAGGGTCCGTCTGCCGATGCAGGGGACGCGGGTTCGTGCCCTGGTCCAGGAAGATCCCACATGCCACGGAGCGGCTAGGCCCGTGAGCCATGGCTCCTGAGCCTGCATGTCCGGAGCCTGTGCTCCGCAACGGGAGAGGCCACAACAGTGAGAGGCCCGCATACCACAAAAAAAAAAAAAAAAAAAAAGAATAAAAAAGTAAAATAAAATTTATGTACCTTAAAAAAAATTGGGGATATATATATATATATATATATATATATATATATATATATATATATATATAAAATGTAATATTATTCAGTCTTAAAAAGGAAGGAAACCCTGTCACACATTACAACATGGATGAACCATGAGGACATGATGCCAAGTGAAATAATCTAGTCACAAAAGGTCAAGTACTGTATGATTTTACTTACATGATATACCTAGGTCAAATCCATAGAGACAAGAAAGTAGAATGGTGGTTACCAGGGGCTGGGGAAGGGTGAATGGCAAGTTACTATTTAAGGGGTATAGAGTTTTAGCTTTGCAAGATGAAAACAGTTCTATGGCTGGATGACAGTGATGGCTGTACAACAATGTGAATGTACTTAATGCCACTGAACTGTACACTTAAAATGGTTATGATGGCAAATTTTATGTGTGTTTTGCCACAAATTTTTTAAATGGAAAAAGCAGGCATAAAATCAGTGTTATAGTGACACAATGTGAAAAGGATTCAACCCACTGTTGCTGGCTTTGAAGCTGGGGGCATCAGGTGTGAGCCAAGGAATGTAGGTGGCCTCTAGAAGCTGGAAAGGACAAGGAAATTGATTCTCCCCTAGATCCTCTAGAAAAGAACACAGGCCCTGTCAAAACCTTTATTCTAGTCCAGAAAGACCCATGTCAGACCTCTGACCTACAGAACCAGAAGATAATAAATTTGTATTGTTTTAAGCCACACATACACACACACAAAAAAAGACCTAAGGTGAGCAGTCTGTTTTGAGATTGAAAAAAATGAGTATTTCATAGGGACAAATTCAGACTGAGGCTTCATTCTGGTTAATATTCCTGTTTCTGTTTGCTAAGGGCATATATATATATATATTTTTTTTTAAAGGAACAAGCCATAAGGGTGAAACAGAGATGCTTCACATGTTCCTTCACTAAGTGTTCCCACTCACCAGGCTCAGCAGCCAGTGGCCAGCCGGTGTTAGATTCTAGCACTCCATGGGCATGCATAGAGTAGGGCCGGCTGGCATTGTTCTTGAACACCACAGTTAGAATATCACCAACCTCTCCTCTGATAAGTGGGCCTAGTATACACAAAAGAAGAAAAAGTCTCATTAGTAGAATAGTGGAACAGGGACATTAAAGACATTTAAAAAGGGATATACATAGGAGTTCCCTAGAATTAGGGGTTTGCCGGGAGAAAGGGTCCCAAAACTGAAAGTCATGACTGACTCCATTTTAAAATTCAGAAGTCCTTGAGCTGATACTGCTACCCACAGGATAAAGGTACTTCAACAAGATTATGCCTCCAATTATCCCTACTTTTCCCACCCCAACTCTCTTTGTATAATAGCCCAAGTTTCTAGATATTCAGGGCTCTGTGGAATCATTGTTGGTAAGGAGTGAGAGTTTGACACAGAGTACAGAATTGCTGTGTTCCCTTCAAGGACCAGTGGGTCCCTTCCGTGTGAAGATAAGAATGATGAAACTCATTGGCTCCTATGAAAGTGAAGAAACTACAGCAATAATTGCAAGGGTGTAAGGGTAATATGCTTCTCTGTACCATTTTTCCTACTCTTCGATGTTCCTAAGTTCCCTTGCTTTTAGCATTGAAAAAAAAAATCATCACCTTTACAGATCCCTAGATATAGAGGCCTGGAAATAACTGGTTTAGGTTGCAGCAGAATTCATGAATTACCCCCATATGATTGCTTATTTTCATGGTTGATTTATAAAATATGACCATAGCTCCACTATAAGGAAAACTGATAATGAGGAATGGAGAGGCCTTTCTGATATGACATGACCTTCCTAGGAGCATCACAGGTTTCTAGACACTAGGAGGGAAGTGGAATTCCCTTACCTAAGATTCCCAAGTGTTCCTCTGATCCAGTCCTTGGCCGTCGGACCCTGAATGTACCATCAGTGTATTCCCTGAATACAGCTTTCTTGTATCTGGAACCCAGGAGTCCATCTTTGTTGCTCAGGAAGATGTGACCATAACTAGAGGAATCCAAAGAGTGGCATCAGCACCTTGTCCTTAACCCCTCATTTTCAAGTATGGGAAAGCTATGTCAGACCCAACCTCATGTCACAGGTATAAGAAGGTGAGGCCTATTCCTTCCAATATCAGATTACACACTTTGGCTGCATATCTACAGTTAAAGATGGCATATTTCAATATTTATTCATATTTCCTTGTTTTCTATCATCCAGTTAGGAATTTATAGTAAAATTAATCTGGTAAGAATCAGAAGCCGTGAACTCTAGCTCCAGCCTTAATGATGTCTTAGATGGAATTAGTCTGACAAAGAACAAGGTACAGGTGGTAAGAGAATACTAACTGCTTCTGTTGCTGGTGGATAAGGGGTAGGGAGAGGTAGGAAGAAAATGAAATCTTACAGATTTCTCATTATGGGATGTTTTCCTGTTTGCAGAGAGCTTTATTATTCATTTTATCATTTGATCGTCCCAATAGGCTGATGAGGTATGTATGTCCTAGAGGTGGAATCCAGTGATCTAGAGGTGACAGGGCTTAGCTTCATTGATACTATCAGCCAGAAAGGGAGCCAGGGCTTGGACTAAAGGCTGGTCAAGTTCTTTCAACTATACCACATCACTTTAAAGATGAGTAAACCAGAGTCCAGAAAAGGGAATTAATTTTTTCTAGCTTGCAGAACAAGTTAGCAAAAAGGCTTCAACCTTCAAAAACCAACATAAAGATTGGCAAAGGGTAATGAGAACACCAAAAATAAACTATAGTGGAAATTGCTAAACTGTACCATAATTTCCAGTCTCCCCTCCTTCCTTCTTAGTAATAGAATCACCTAGGTTTTAGCTGAGCATATGGCTGCCTAACCAGAGATTACGCTTCCTGGACTTTCTTGCAGCTAGGTATGGCCATATGAATAAGTTCAGGATAACGGGGTTTCAGATAAAGTAATGTAATACAACTTCATGTCCTTGCCTCACAGACAGTGCTGCTTGCCATGGATTTAGTTCCCATTTCTTGATAGCTGGAATGACTACAACTGGAAGAGATGTCTTAGTTCCAGAGATGAAGGCAAGTGTTATGGGTGACTGGTTAACCTATTGGCCCTGAACTGCTCATATTTGTACTTAAGCAAGAAATAAAATTCTAACATATTTAAGCCACTCTATTTTGGGCTTTTTCTTCTATACAGCTTAGCCTCTATCTTAATGATATTTTGTCAAGGGACATCTGAGCTTGGGGACATTCAGTCCCTTGAGTAAATTCCCTATAAATTTTAAGTCCCAATATCAGTGCTTCTGGCTAACAAGAGGAAAGGATGCCAAGACTGAGAGCATGAGGATGTGGGCAAGGTTTTATTTCAACTCTACAGTATAACAACATAGACAAAGCACTGAGTGCCAGCTTACCTGTGTTCTAGTCCTTCCTCTAGATTTGTTGGTATCTTATTAGTTGACTTTAGATAAGTGCCTCCTCAGCTCAGAATTTCAGTATCCTCCTCCATTTCAGTAAAATGGTCCAGAGCCTTTGAAAGTGTGATCGCTTATTTTCTGAAGCCTTACCTGTCCTTCTCAGACTGGTTGTGCCATTCTAGTTCCCAGCTCCTGTCAGGGCAATAGTCCCACTCCATCTCTTCTGCCATGATGTAGTAGATCCTTGCAGCTTGGTAACGTTGACGAGGGTTAGCTTGGCGGCCAGGACACTGGGAGACATTATAGATTGCCCTCATCCCTGCTTCTCTATGGCTGCCTGCCTGGCAGTAAATTTCAAATGTCCCTGAGGTAAGAACAGAGAGAAAACCTGAATCAAAATACCCCTGTATTGTGCCTGAGGGAGTTCCTACTTCTCTCTAGGCATATTGCAGAGAGTGGGTAGTTTTAGATAAGGTTTTTCTATGCATTAGATAAAAGATTATTACAAGTTTATTGAGAGCAATGAGCACAGAGTTTAAGAGCTCTGGTGCCAAAGCTACATAGTCTGGGTTTAAAACTAAACCTGCCACTAGGATGACCAGCTCCTCCCTGTTTACCAAGGGCTTCTCTAGCTTTAGCACTGAAAGTCCCACATCCCTGGAAACTCCTCAGTTCTGAGCAAACCGTGATGGTCAGTCACTCTATCTGACACTTATTATCTATATAACCTTCAGGAGAATTTTAAGCCTCTGTATGTTTCAGTTTCCTCATGGTAAAGTGGGGGGCATTTTACTTAATATGATTTTTTAGAATTAAACACAATAATATGTAGATATTGCTTGGCACATTATAGAGTAAATGTTCAAGTGAAACTATAAGTAAGTAAATAAAGCTGTAATTATTATTTGAAGGAAGGAATTGACCAATTTTCTCCTTTCCTACCAAGTCTCAAAGAAATAAATGTGGGCTTAAATATATATATATATATATATATGAATTTCTTGATCACAAGAATTCTTACATCAGAGAGCTTTGGAATGGCTTTCCCTAGGTTTCTTACAATGAAATGTTTGGATATCAGTCTTAAATATCTGAGTTGTAGAGCTGCCTGGATCTAATCTCAAGATTCAGGTTTCTATGCCAAGGACACATAGGCTCATAGACTACTGATCAGGAGAAACTACCTTTTTTACATTTTCCCCAGTATTCCTTCCTTTACTGCTGACTGCCTATACCACCACTACAAATTCCTCCTAGCTTTTCTTTTTTTTTTTCTTTCTTTTTTTTTTTTTTTTTTTTTTTGTGGTATGCGGGCCTCTCACTGTTGTGGCCTCTCCTGTTGCAGAGCACAGGCTCCGGACGCGCAGGCTTAGCAGCCATGGCTCACGGGCCTAGCCGCTCCGTGGCATGTAGGATCTTCCCGGACCTGGGCACGAACCCGCGTTCCCTGCATCAGCAGGCGGACTCTCAACCACTGCGCCAACAGGGAAGCCCCCTCCTAGCTTTTAAAAGCCTCTGTGAGCTAGCTCCAAACTATTGATGCAATCCCACTTAGCACTCTGTCCCAAACTCAACCAGTGCTTTAACTAATTCTGTCCCTGATTGCCCCTCTCACATATCTCATTCTTATCTTGGAATTTTCACTCATGTTATTTTTACTTTTCTGGAATAGACCTGCCCATCCCCTTCCCCATAAATATCTATAAGAGTTCACTCATTCTCCAAGACCCAATTCATGCTTCACCTCTTCCAGAAAGTCCTCGCTGACTACTCTGGCCCACATTGGACTCTATGTTCTTGGCCTCTCTACTCTTAAAACACTTTACATCTAAATCACATGGTTAAGGACTAAGTTCTCCTCTCTTTAAAAAACAGTCCTTTCCACTAGTTTATAGACTTCTTGAAAAATATCTAGTATTTTCTTTCCATATCTACTTTCTGACTTTTCTATTTCCCTTATACCCCAAATCTATTCCATCAGTAAATCTTATCATCTCTTCCCTCACAGTCATCCTTCTGTTTCCACTCTCACTTCCTTAGTCAAAGCCACTATCATCTCTCACCTGGAAAACTTCAATGGTCTCACAACTGTCTCCTCTGTTTCTCCCTCCCACCTCAAACATTCTCCAAACAAGATACAGGGTCCTCTTTAACAAATATGATCCAGAGCACATTGCTCCCTTGTTTAAATGCTCCATTCATACTCAGAATACAATTCAAGTTCCTGACTGTGGTCTATAAGGCCCTATATAATATGACTCTTGCCAACCTCTATGATTTCATACGATGTCAGGCTTCTCCTTGCTCACTACACTCCAACCATATTGGCCTTCTTTCTGACCCTTGAACAAACCACGTTTATTCCCACCTTGAGACATTTACACTTGCTTGTCCCTCTGCTCAGAATATTCTGCTCAGAGATCTTCATATAGCTCCTTCCTCCCCATTACTTAGATCTTAAATGTCACAATCTCAGAGTGGTCTTCCCTAAATACCTTCTCTAAAGCTCCAATCAGTTTATCACACCATTGTATTTTATTTCCTTCATGACATATATCATGATCTGAAATTATCTTATTATTTTATGTGTGTGTGTTTGTTGTAGATCTCCCCTGGGAGTAAGTATCATGTCTATCTTTTCACCTCTTTATCCCAGTCTTAGCACATGGAAGGTGTGCAATAAATATGTGTTGAGTGAATGAATTCTGTGCAAATGAATGACTGTATACACTGGCCAAATGTCATAGCTTAGGGGTTGGTATGGAGAAGAAAGTCTGATGATCACTGGAGGGAATGGGAAAAAATAGAAACCTTTTTGAGAGAACCATGTGACCTGGGACTATCACAGCATCTTTTATGGACATTGTTGTCCAAGGTGATTCTTTTTAAAAAATAATATATTTATTTATTAATTTGGCTTCACCAGGTCTTAATTGTAGCACACGGGATCTTTAGTTGTACCATGTGGGTTCTAGTTCCCTGACCAGGGATTGAACCCGAGCCCCTTGTATTGAGAGTGTGGAGTCTTAGTCACTGGACCACCAGGGAAGTCCCCAAGTTTCTTCTTTTTCAACGCTTTTCTGCCTTTGGCACCTGAGTCTCCTCCTACCTCTGTGACCAATCTTTTTCCTTTCTCCTTAACCTAGTTTATCTTCTCCCTTCTACCACTTAAATGTTGATTTTTGCTTTAAGTTTTATTTCCTATAACTTTACATGCTAAAGGACTTCGACTATGAAAATACCCAAATTTCTCTCTCTAGGCTGGACTTTTCCTCCAATGTTTAGATTTCTACCCACAGCTATCTACTGTAAAGTCCACACAACTTGGACTTCACAAGAAATTTAAAATTCAACATGCCCCCAAATGAGTGCTTCTACCCAAACCTTACTATCCTTTCCTTGCTTCTGTGTTTGCTCATTTGGTTAATGACACCACCATCCATCTAGTGCACAAGCCAAACGAAAACCTCAGACATCCTTTCTTCTTGCTCAGCCCCTCAGCAAAGTCCTGTCATTTCTCTCTCAAATATCCCTTAACTCTGCCCCTTCTCTCCATCCCTATTGCTCCCACTCACTGTCAGGCTCTCATCACCTCTTTCAAGGGCGTCCTGCTCTACCTCCTCTTAAACCTTTTTTCTTGGTGTTCCTCAACAAGGCTGGTATTAGCAGTTTGTGTGGGATTATTTTTCATTGTTTAAGACTGTCTTACATATTGCAGAAAGCTTGAGAATCTCTGACTCCCACTCTCTAAATGACAGTATCACACTCCCATATATCCAGTCACTGTGACAACTAAAATTATCTCCACACATTTCCAAACACATTTTAGCATATTGCCTTAGTTGAGAACCATTGAATAAAATCAATCTATGCAACTTTCTCTAAGCATATGCTGCTTTCAAGTCACTGCCCATGTGGTTCCTACTGTCTATAATACCCTCTTCACCACCTATCCACTTTATTTGCCTGGTGACAGTTTACTCTTCTTTAAACGCTCAGTTTGAATGTCTGCTTTTCTAGGAAAGATTCACTCCACAAGTCAGACAGAATTTGTTATAGCTTCCCATGTGTTACTATAGCCCTTGGCTGATAACATTATCATAACATTGTGAATATTGTTTACATGCATTTCTCCTTTTCACACTAACTGTGAACTGCCTCATTCATCCTCACATCCCTAGCATCTAGACCAAAAAGTGGAAGAAAAGAGATATTTACTATGTCTGGGGAAAATCTAATTGTAAAAGAAAGGTAAAATAAAAAGTGAGGTAGAAAAAAGGAGAAACATGAAGACAAGAAGAGGGAAAAGATACAGATTAAAGGAAAAGGAAAAAGAAGAAAATAAACAAGAAGAAGGGAAAAGGAAAAGAAATAAAGATAAAAGAAAAAGGAGAAAAGAAGATTAAAAACAAAAATACAAAAAAAGAGACAAAAAAGGTAGGAAAAATCAAAGGAAGAAAAATAAAAGAAGTGAAAAAAAGAGGGAGAAGGGAAGGAAAAGAAGGAAAGGAAGAAATAGAGATAAAAAGAATACAAGGAGAAAATGAAAAGAAGGGAAGATAAAAGGTAAGATAGGAGAAAGATGAAAAAAGGGAAGAATGAAGGAAGGAAGAGGGAAAAGAGAAGAGAGATATAAAAAGGAGAGAAGCAAAACAAAAAGAAAGGATGAAAGAGGAAGAGGAAAAATGGGAGAAGGGAGAAAAAGTAATGGGGAAAGAAAAGAGTGGGGAAAGGGGGAAAAATAAATGAATAAAGAATGAGTTTTAATGGTGAAAGAGAGAAAAGAAACTCTGAAGGACCAGAGCAGTAATAAATCTTCTCTTTGCTGCTGAGAAATCTAACATGAAGTTGGTGGAATATAGCACATTACAAGCTCTAGCTTCTTTTTCTGCCACTTTCCCTGGCTATCAAAGCTCTAGTGTCAGTGGTTCTTTTGGAAAAGCTGAGGTGTATTATTCAGGACATTTTTAAGTGCAAAATCATCATTCCTATTAAATATAATTAATATTTGAAATTAAAATATTATTAGAATTTAAAGCAAAGCAAAAACAGGATTAAAAACAGTCACCAATAAACCCACAACACTCGCACTCTTAGCATTTTGCTGCATTTTTTCTGGGAATTTATTCTTCTGTTTTGTTAAATATATTGTAAACATCCAGCAAGCAACATGTTGAATCTCCATGGTGATGCTTTAAGTCATCTGCAAAGCTGCTTAATTGCATATTTATATTTACCGATCTTCATTGCTACCCCTTTTTTTTAGTATTCCAAAGCCAGATTCTGGTTCTGGCTTTTCCATTAACTTGGTAATTTTGTCCTGTCTTTGGGGAGCTACTCACAATGGTCTCTCTCAGTCTTAATCAGAGACTAAACTCTAAAGGTAGAATGAAGGAGACTTCAGATTAAAGAGATTACCTAGGAGTAAAAATTGACAGGGGTTGATGGAGAAGGGGCAAGAGGGAAAAAAAAATAGAGCTGACATTCCTAACATGAGAAAATCATTCCCTCCCCCCCGAGATCTCTGTCTCTTCCACCCATTAGCAAAATAAGTGAAAGATGATCTCGAAGGGGCTGTACCAGTTCCAACATTCTATGACTCGAGGATTGTTCACAAAGAGGAGAGTTTGAAAGGACTGGAAAATGCAAAGGTAAAAAGAGTTTGGGCTATTTCTAATAAGAAAACTCAGGAGTCTTGACCAAGATTAACCTTTTAAGCCTTTACTGTTATAAACCCATTCACTGCCTCTCCTCCCATGTCTTTAAGCCTTCTACAGTCACTCTCCTTGGGCCTTAGTGTGGCACAAAAATAATTTCACTCATCCGGAGTAAGAATGAGTCCCACAGACCTGGCTGGGGAGCCTGGCTAATTTCATAGGAAGGATATTAAACCTAGGGTTTGACTTTGGGACCAAGGCTAGAGAGATGGGTCTCTTTTTTCAGAAGTTCCCCACCTTAGCACTCACTACAAGAACTTAATTCTATTGTCCCTTTTAGCCTCATTAATGGTTATTTCTAATTTGCTAACAACAACTCTTCTTGACCAAGAAAATATCCTATGTAGATGGAGAGAAATGAGGACCCAAATGACCTGTTTATGTCAAGTTTTTGTCAAATCCAGTGCCAGGCTGAAATTATTAACTTGTCAAGGAAACTTGCTTTGTTTAAGGATTTTTTTTCTCAAATATGAATGCAATTTACAGAACTAAAATAAAACTTTAGTGGGAACTGCATTTAACTGACAAATTTTTCTTACAAACACTATTGTCACCTACTGCCTGGAGAAAAGAATACACCCTAGGCACTGCAAAGAGAAATTAAGATATTTCTGTTTTGGTATAGACCAATGGAACAGGATAGAAAGCCCAGAGGTAAACCCACACACATATGGTCACCTTATCTTTGATAATGGAGGCAAGAATATACAATGGAGAAAAGAGAACCTCTTCAATAAGTGGTGCTGGGAAAACTGGACAGCTACATGTAAAATAGTGAAATTAGAACACTTCCTAACACCATACACAAAAATAAACTCAAAATGGGTTAAAGACCTAAATGTAAGGCCAGACACTATAAAACTCTTAGAAGAAAACAGGCAGAACACTCTATGACATAAATCACAGCAAGATCCTTTTTGACCCACCTCCTAGAGAAATGGAAATAAAAACAAAACAAAACAAAAAAAAATGGGACCTAATGAAACTTCAAAGCTTTTTCAAAGCAAAGGAAACCATAAACAAGATGAAAAGACAACCCTCAGAATGGGAGAAAATATTTGGAAATGAAGCAACTGACAAGGATTAATCTCCAAAATATACAAGCAGCTCAATAGCAAAAGAACAACAACCCAATCCAAAAATGAGCAGAAGACCTAAATAGACATTTCTCCAAAGATATACAGATTGCCAAGAAACAGAAGAAAAGCTGCTCAACATCACTAATTATTAGAGAAATGCAAATCAAAGCTACAATGAGGTATCACCTCACACTGGTCAGAATGGCCATCATCAAAAAATCTACAAACAGGGCTCCCCTGGTGGCGCAGTGGTTGAGAGTCCGCCTGCCAATGCAGGGGACATGGGTTCGTGCCCCAGTCCGGGAGGATCCCACATGCTGCGGAGCAACTGGGCCCGTGAGCCATGGCCGCTGAGCCTGCACGTCCAGAGCCTGTGCTCCTCAACGGGAGAGGCCACAGCAGTGAGAGGCCCGCGTAACGCAAAAAAAAAAAAAATCTACAGACAATAAATGCTGGAGAGGGTATGCAGTAAAGGGAACACTCCTGCACTGTTGGTGGGAATGTAAATTGATACTACCACTATGGAGAACAGTATGGAGGTTCCTTAAAAAACTAAAAATAGAATTACCATACGACCCAGCACTCCCACTACTGGGTATATACCGTGTGAAAACTGTAATTCAAAAATAATCGTGTACCACAATGTTCACTGCAGCACTACTTACAATAGCCAGGACATGGAAGCAACCTAAGTGTCCGTCAACAGGTGAATGGATAAAGAATATGTGGCACATATATACAATGGAATATTACTCAGCCATAAAATGAAATGAATTTGGGTTATTTGTAGTGAGGTGGATGGACCTAGATTTTGTCATACAGAATGAAATAAGTCATAAAGAGAAAGAAAAATACCACATGCTAACGCATATATATGGAATCTAAAAATTAAAAAAAAAGGTTCTGATTATCCTAGGGACAGGACAGGAATAAAGACGTAGACATAGAGAATCGACTTGAGGACATGGGGAGGGGGAAGTTTAAGCTGGGACGAAGTGAGAGAGTAGCATTGACATATCTACACTACCGAATGTAAAACAGATAGCTAGTGGGAAGCAGCTGCATAGTACGGGGAGATCAGCTCGGTGTTTTGTGACCACGTAGAGCCGTGGGAGAGAGGATCAAGAGGGAGGGGTTTGGGGGATACATGTATCCATATAGCTGACTCACTTTGTTATACAGAAGAAACTAACAGAATATTGTAACGCAATTATACTCCAATAAAGATGCTAAAAACATAATCAAAATACACAAAAAAGAGAAATTACTGCCACATTATGAAATATCAGACACAGATGGAATCTGAAGAAACATTCTAGTCAAATTTCATCATGAAAGAAGGATAGGGAGAGGGAAAGGGAAGAGGAGAGGGAAGGAAGGTTGGACAGAGGAAGAAAGAGAAGAAAGGAAGAGAGGGAGAGAGGGGGAAGAATGAACAAAAAAGAAGGAAGAAATCTAGCCACAGAGAGGGGAAGTAATTAGACAAAAATTGGACAGCAAGTTAATGAAAGAGCTTGGACTAGAAGTTCCTGTGTTCTGATTCCTAGGCTGCAACTGTTACAGCACACTTCGCCCCCCACTCCCACCAGAAGTTTACAAAACTCCTCACAGAATATCAGAGTTGGAAGCACTTATAGGTACATCTCATGGACCTCTTTTCCAATGCAAGGGTTAAATCTATAGAATATCTACATGGCCAAGGGGCTATGCAACCAAGTCTACCCTCTATCTATACAAGAATTGCCCTGATACTGGGCAGCATCTCTACTTCTCTCCTGTTGTTTCAGAAAAGAGCTTCCTCAGCTCTTTATTCTGCCTGCAACTGAGAAGAGAATCCAAATAACCAAAACATGGAGTACACACTGAGGAAGGAGAAGACATAACTGTTTTGAAAAGTTCACAAGTACCCTCAACATGACTTTTCTTTTCTCTTCACCAGCCCCCCACCTCACCCAGCCCAATGCCCAATAAAGTTTCTCAGCCTAGGGCCAGCTGCTAAAGCACTTACCAGGGTTGTCAGGCTGCATGATGGCCATAACAAAGGTGTGAGGAAAGAGCATGGCTGCACTCTTTCTCATGCCCTGAAGCTGCACAGTGTTGCCCTGGAACGTGACCCCATGCACATCAGTCTCTGTGCCCAGGCCAACCAGATGCCAGGCCACTGTGTCACCCTTGCACATGTCCAGCCTGGGCAAGTTAGAGAACAGAAACCCGTTAATGGCTGGAAAACAAAAACACAAGACAAGATAGGGAGGTGAGACCAGACTACTTGGGCACCAGCCAGCAGAATGGCATCAGCTCTGTACTAAGTTTTCCCACAACTTGAAACTTCGGAGTCATTCTCCACTCCTCTGTCTTCTCCCCTAAGCCGCTTTAGTTCTACTTATGAAGAGCTGCCTCTTTGGGACGAGGGCCCTATTGTCCTTTCTGGCCTTACCTGCTGCCCCTCCTCCACCATACTTCACATCCTGGCAAAACTGAACTACTCTCCACTCCCACAACTCTTTCACTCTCTCTCTCTCTCTCTCTCTCTCTCTCTCTCTCACACACACACACACACACACACACACACACACGAGTATTAATCTTTCCTATTTCCACTTTCTTGAAACTCTTCTCCCTTGGCTTCTGTAGCACCATGTGTCCTTGGTTCTCTTATAACTTTTCTGAATGTTCCTCCTCCAACTTGTACTCATTCTCCACGCCTCTGTAAAGTGTTGGAGAGAACCTTGGAGTTCCCCAAGGTTCCTTCCTCAGCTTTCAATCCGTTTCCTCCTTTTCATCTTCACTCCCACTGCCTTACTTCTGGCTCTCATCATCTCTGGCCTGAACTCCCACACAAAAGCTTCCTCCCTGTTACTCCTGCCTATAACCTATCCTCCCACTCTCTTTCACACACACATACACACCATTATCCTGTGAGCTCTATTTGCCTCTGTATCCACAAGGCCTTAAACATGGTAGGCATGTAGAAAATACTTGTTGATTTTTCACATGCTGTTCTCTTTGCCTGGAATAAACTTTCCCTCTGGTTTCTCTCTACAGCAAATTACTACATATCCATAATGCACTAGCTCAAATATCATCTACACTGTAAAGCAGTTTTTACACTCTTTCTGGCTTCCTTGAATCTTTTCTCCCTACAAAATTTTGAAATGTCACTTACCACAGCTTCCAGTGGTTTACTTACAAATTTATCTCCCACACTAGATTGACCTAGCATGAAGCACATCATTTTTTGCAAGCACCTCGCATGTTACCTAGTACTTATCAGTTGTCAAATAAATTCAGACTGGAATAAACTTGGTTTGTAGACTGTATTACTTTTTCCAACTGATGTAACTGACTGGTAATGAGAACCAAGAGATAGAGCCAAAAGACAACACACTCGTTCTTGACTCTCTCCCACCCTGCATACTCCGCTCAAAAATACAGGGACACCTGCTTGAAGCTGATCCCTTTTCAATGTTCCTACATCCACTGCAACCAGCTTTAATGAGTAACTTTATTTGGTCATCCCCTGGGATGCCGATGGAAACATCGCTAACTGCTTGATTCTGCTTCCCCTACCTATAATGTTTGATTGCAAAGTTATTCAGACTTCAAGGCTCAGTCAAGCACTTCCTTCTTCCAGGAATCCTTTAACTGGATTGTTCCTCATTGATGTTCTCTTTTTCTGAACGCTATGCCACTTAAAAGCTGTTCCACACAATTTAGCACTTAATTATAATCTGTCTTGGATATTCTATAATTGTTTCATGGGCATTAGTTTCAATTCATTGCAAAATGCTGAGAGTTCCTTACAAACTTGGACCATGACTCCCCATTAATTCACTCACCCACCCACCTATTCATTAATTTAGTAGTTCACTAGTTCAATAACTACTTACTCTATATTAGACCATGTAAAGGATACACAGATAAACAACAAACAATACTCACCTTTAAGGAGACTACACTCTAGCAGAAGTCAAAAGGCATGTAACAAATAACTACAATATTTTGGAGTGTATGGAACTTGCTATTGAAAGAGTCTGATAAAAATACAATAGTAGTTAGTAAGAGGGTGTCATCATCCTGGGACTTGGTAATAAGAAATGAGGAGGAGGTAGCTTTTGAGTAGGGCCTTAGAAAATGAGAAGAATTTCCACTGGCTAAGAGCAAAAATGTAAGGAGTGGTATTTCAAGCGGAGGACAAAGCATTACAAAAGCATGGACTCAGAAGAGTACAGGGCATGTCTATACAGAGAAAATATCCCTCTTTGGCTGGAGTATGGGGTTGGGAAGCAAGGATAGTGGGTGATAAGAAAGAAGGAGATAAGACTGGAAAGGTATCATCCCAGCTTACTCTCCTCATTCTCTAGCGGATTCTTTGTGTGCAATCCTCATTTTACAGTATCTTTTTCCAGTGTCTCCCATACTGTGTAACACAGAACAAAGCACAAGAAGGTGCTGAGTATAAGATATGTTGTTTTATGTTTAATACCTTGATGTAGCTTGTCTCTTGGGAAGAGCTGACCGATAGGATCAATGTTTTCAGGAATGGATCATGATTAAATCTAGGCTAGATTTTACTTATAATCTCTCAGTTGTAGCTTAGGGTAAAAGCACTCCCCATACCATGCATCCGATTAGAGTCTTGAAAACCCTTGACATCCTCTGAGATCAGTCGGGAATCCAACATAGCAGCTGCTTGATTGGCATTGCTGTACCAGCTCTTGTTCTCATCCAACACAGTGAAAAGGAGAAAGAATTCTTTATCCACTCCTTTCTGTAGCCCCAGTGGAAGAAAACAGAGTGGGGAATAACCACAGTTTCAGCAGTTGTGGACTGTGCAGCTTCAGAACCCAATGATCCCTGATTATTTTCCATTTCCTTTTCCAAACACAGATCCAAGCCCGTATCTCCTGCCTAGAGCTGCAGTTGTTGCTGTAAAGTTTTTCCTCAGGTAACTTCAAATTGCAAGTGGGTGAAGGGGGTTAGAATAAAGTGATAAGACTGGAGGGGAGGGATGTATGAAAGAGGGCAGGGAAGAGGCACAAGATTGTGCACAAGACTGATGAAGAGGTACAGAGTGTGATAGAAGAGAGCCTGGAATCAATTAAGGGGAAGAGTGGGGAAAGACGGCTGGGAGATCAGAGAGGGGGTGGTGGAGGATTCTATGGGGAGGGAGAAGCTAGAAAATAAAAGAAAAATAATTATACTAATTACGAACTTACTATTATTTTATTATTAATTTTAGTAATATTATTATTATTACTGCTAACATTTACTGAGTGTTTACTAGGTATCAGACACTGTGCCAAGCACTTTATATGGATTGTTTTAATTAGTGTCCACAGAAACCCAAGATACATTCTTCCATTGTTAACCCTTTACTGTAGATGAGGAAACTGAGGCAAAGAGAGTTTAAGTAATTTGCTCAAGGTTAAACAGCTAAGATTTATGGGCTGGTTATGAAAGAAGGCAAGAAAATAGTAAGGCAGAGTTAGGAATTAGGAGCAAGTTTTAAGGGCCACTGAGGTTAAAACAATGAGGAGATGTTGGGAGAATATAAAATAGAAAGGAATAGAGACTAAGGAAGATATGTGTTTGTGAACAAAAGAATAGCATGCAAGATAGCATGAAGTCACCAACTATTAATTTCTGATTCAATAACTTGTTTTTTTATTCCTTCACTTCTAGAACCCAGTTCCATGCTTAACTCCTATTCAGCAACCCAACCTCATCCTCTTCCCAGCAAGCTTTCCAGCCAGAAACCATGGCAATACCTGCTTGCCATCTGCACCCAAGGCACCGGCCTTGCACACAAGCAGGGGGCCCACCAGACCAGAATTTGTATCTCTTATGGGATCAGCAGCAGAGAAGTACATCCAGGTGAGACAGGCAGGATCCTGAGCAGTGGGGCCAGCATTGGGAGGGACTATCCAGCGGTATGTTACTTTCTCAAAGGGCTTAGCCACCAAGCCAGGGTGGGATGAGCCTATAGGAAATGACATAGAATTCATTACTCACATTGGCTAGAATGAGTATCATCATCTCCAAACAGTGAAGTAAAGATCATAATCTACAAAGCATTTTGGAGTAGCAGTAGGAGAAGCAGCAACACAGAATATAGAATATTAAAAAAAGATTCTGAGTAGGAGTCAAGAGACTAGAGTTTGGTTTCTGGTTCTGCCACTACTTGTGATATGAATTGGGGAAATTTAAATTTCCCTAGGTTTCAGTTTTCAAAACTCATAGAACCCAAGGATTGAAAGAACTTTTAAAACTTATTTGGAATATCCCTCACTTAAAAACATACATTCATCTCCTCTTGTAGTCCTACCTCTGCTTAAAAATATCCAGAGATAGAAGATTCACTACCTACCATCATAGCCTGTTTCATCTTTGAATGGCTCTAATTGTTGAACATATTTTCCTCTCTATGTGTATTCATGTATGTGTGGATGTGTATATGTTATGTATGTATGTGTGTGCATGTGTGTGTATATATGATACTAAAGATGTAATTCCTTAAATAGACACAAGTCATGGTCAGGCAATGCACAGAAATTTTATTTTATATGTTCAAACCTATTAGTAATCAAATTAGTACAAGTGAAAACATAAATTCTTTTGCCTGTCAAATTAACAAAATTTTACAAATTATAATAATCAGTTCTGGTGATAAGTGGTTCAAATGGCACTTACTCCTCTCACTCACCTATAAAAAGGGTAAGTGTAAATGAAAATAACCATTTTAGAAAAAATGTTGACCGAATGTATCAAAAACCTTAAAAAGTTTATGTCCACAGAAAAAAAGTAAGATACAAAATAAATACTGAAAAGAATGTTCAACCTAATGCAAATAGAAGTAACAGTGAGTTTTGATGTTGTTTGCTTACAAGACTGACATTTTGACAATGATTAAAATGGCTGCCCTCTGCTGGTGAGGTTGTAAGAAAATGTGTCCTCCCTCTTGGTAGCTGTTGTTGGAACTCCAAATTGATGTGACTGCAAACTTTTCCAGAGAGCAATTTGGACATAGGTACCAGAAATTTTCATGTGTGTATCCTCTGATATAATTCTACATCTTAAATATATATTCTGATGAAATAATCATAAAAGTAGGCAAAGAAGCATACATAAGGATATTTGTAGTATAACTAATCATATGGTGGTATAATTTAGAATGGTTTTAACTTATTTTTTCTTATTCATTCATTGTTCCTAACTCTTTAAATTTTCAAACATACAAAAAATGTTAAAGGATAGTGCAATAATTACCCTACTACTTGGAGTTGATTGTTAACATTTGGCCACCTTTTTTCTCTTTTTGTACTTTTTAAATTTTATTTATTTATTTATTATTTATTTATTTATTATTTATTTATTTATTTTTACAGTAGGTCCTTGTTGGTTATCTATTTTATCACAGACTTGGCCATCTTTAATTTATCTAAATCTATGTGTATGCTTACTTTTTCTAAATCATTTGGAAGTGAAATGCAAGCATAATGACATTTTACTTCTAAATACATCAGTAAGCATCTTCTATAATACCATAATAACATTAGCACACCTAAGAAAATACCCTCATATCATCTAATATCCAGACAAGTTTTGCACGTTGCCCTTGGTGTTGTCTCTAATTCTTTTCCCTATGGTATTGATTTCTTGAAGAGACTAGACCAGTTGCATTGTAGAATGTTCTTTTATTCCAGATTTGTCTGTAAGTTTGCCCTTTATGCTTTCAGTATTTTTTGGTATTTTTGGCTTGAGGTTAGCAGGTGTTAATATTATTCTCGGGGAAAACAAGAAATTAACTACCCAATAATCCCACTTCTAGGATTTTTTCCTAAGGTAGTAGTCCAAACCAAATATATATATTCATTCATTGCAACATGATTTACAAATATTAAAAAAATAATGAAAGCAACCTACATGTCCAAATAATACAGGATAAGGTAAAATCTATGTGTTAGAGTATTATATAGTCATTAAAATGTTTGTAAGATTATAATGACATAGAAAATGGACACAATATAATGGTAAGTGAAAATAGTATGATACCAAACTATACAAAATATATCATCACAAATCTATAAATATATAAATTTGTATAAACACAGAAAAATGTTAAATGTATATAAAATATATTGGCAATTTACTTATGAATGAAGTTTATTTATTTTATAATTTTCCATGTTTATCAAAATTCCATAATACATGTGTTATTTTTATAATCAGAATATATTTAAATATATTTAAAAGTAGTTGTCTCTTATTGATCCCAGCTCTGTCTCACTAAAGTATCATACATTCATTCAACAACATCCATCCATGGCAGTTAATTCTGCCTTCTTTTCTCTTTCACTCCTTTATTTATTTGTCCTCTAGAGGTACGTGTTATTATCTGCAGCCCACATTACTTGAAACCCTGGCTGCTCACCATCATTGTACACAGTTCCCTCGGAGTCTTTCTCATAAAAGACCCCATGAGGCTGTATGCTGAATGGCTGGGAGGCACGGTTGTAGAAGATCACCTGGATGGTGTCACCCACCTCAGCCCGGATCACTGGCCCTGGAAAATGGGAAGGAGAGACAATGGTAATGAAAACAGGATGATCAGGTAGGATGGAAGTAGGAGAGGGAAGAAAAGAAAAAAATAAGTGAAAAATATAGAGAACTTTTTCCTCTGCAATAATAAGAATAATCTTTTTCAAGTATATTGCAATTTACAGTTATAAAAAGCACTTTAAAGTCCACCATCTCATTTTGATCTTCAATCACCATTCTAAGGTATAAAAAGCAGACGATATCTTCATTTTTCAGATGCAGCTCAGAGAGTTGGAATTGATCTGCCCAAATTCAAATGACTGATTAGGAAGAGAACCACGTCCTGAAGCCAGGGTTTTCTCCTACTCCACTGTCAGGTCCAATCCCATTTCCCCAGTTCCCACAACTGTATTTCCTGCTAGAACTCAACTAAAAATCTGAGCTTGCCTCAATCCTAAACTGAATTGAAACAGATGAAATTATTATAACTTCTAGTCAGTTCCTGGACTAGGTAATCTAGCCATGACTTCTACACTTACCTTTCTTCCACTACCTACCACATCTAACCTAGCCTGGAACACCTTTGAGATCAAGAAGAAATACCAAGACAATACCTTGAGTACTTTGGTGGCTCTAACCCTAGTTCAGGGTTTCTGGTGTAGTTTTTACTCAATTGCTACTCCTAGTGCTGCACCTCTGTTCAAAGAATAGGAACCAATACCCCACTTACAATAATGGAAAAAAACAACTATACAAAAGATAAACAAAGAAATGAAGACAAACCACACAATAGACCAACTAGATATAATATATACAGAACAATCTACCCAACAAGAACAGAATACACATTCTTCTCAAGTGCACAGAGAACACATTCCAAGATAAACCATAAGTAAGGCCACAGATTAATCTCAAAAGACTTAAAAATATATCATACAAAGTACTGTCTCCATCCACAATGGGATAAAGTAAGAAAATAATAACAGAAGGAAAACTGGAAAATTCACAAAATTGTGGAAATTAAGCAACACACTTTTAAACAACCAGTATATCAGAAAATAGATCATAAGGGAAATTACAAAATATGTAGAGGAAAATGAAAATGAAAATGACCACACAACATACCAAAAGATGAGAGGTAGTAAAAGCAGTGCTAAGGGGGAAACTTATACCTATAAACACATTTAAAAAACAAGAAAGTTCACAAACCAACAGCCCAACTTTACAACTTAAGGAATTAGGAAAATAAAAGGTAACAAAAGCCAAAGCTAGCAGAAGAAAGGAAATTATAAAGATTAGAGCAGAAATAAAATATAGAATAGAAAAACAATTTTAAAAATCAATGAAAATGAATATCAAGAACCTTCAAGATGGTGGAGGAGTAAAATGTGGAGATCACATTCCTTCCCACAAAACATTAAAAATACATCTACATGTGGAACAACTCCTGCAGAACACTTACTGAATGCTGGCAGAAGACCTCAGACTTCCCAAAAGGCAAGAAACTCCCCATGTGCCTGGGTAGGGCAAAAGAGAAAAGTGAGAAAAAAAAAGACAAAAGAATAGGGATGGGACCTGCACCTCTGGGAGGGAGCCGTGAAGGAGGAAAAGTTTCCACACATTAGGGAGCCCCTTCACTGGCAGAGACGGCGGGTGGACAGTGGGGAAGATTTCGAGCCATGGAGGAGAGCACAGCAACAGGGACACAGAGGGCAAAGCAGAGAAATTCCCCCACAAGGATAAGTGCTGACCAGCACTCACCAGCCAGAGAGGCTTGTCTGCTCACCCACTGGAGCAGGAGGGGGCTGGGATCTGAGGCTCTGGCTTCGGAGATCAGATCCCAGGGAGAGGACTGGGGTTGGCTGCATGAACACAGCCTGAAGGAGGCTAGTGCACCACAGCTAGCCAGAAAGGAGTTGGGAAAATCTCTGGAACTGCCTAAGAGGCAACAGACCATTGATTCGGGGTGTGAGAGGAGAGGAGATTCAGAGCACTGCCTAGATGAGCTCTATAGATGGGCGCGAGCAGGGTGTGAGAGGAGAGGAGATTCAGAGCACTGCCTAGATGAACTCCATAGATGGGCGTGAGCTGCAGCTATCAGCGTGGACAGCAGAAGCAGGCATGAAACGCTAAGGTTGCTGCTGCAGCCGTCAAGAAGCCTGTGAGCAAGCACAGGTCACTATCCACACACACACACACCTCCGCCCCCCCAGGAGCCTGTGCAGCCCGCCACTACCAGGGTCCCGAGATCCAGGGACAACTTCCCTGGGAGAACAAATGGTGTGGCTCAGGCTGTTGCAACATCACGCCAACCTCTGCCACCTCAGGCCCACCCTGCATTCTGGACCCCTCCCTCCCCCTGGCTTGAGTGAGCCAGAGCCCCCTAATCAACCACTCCTTTAACCCCATTCTGTCTGGGGGGGGAACAGACAGCCACAGGAGACCTACATACAGAGGCAAGGCCAAAACGAAAGCTGAACACCAGGAGCTGTGTGAACAAATAAGAGAAAGGATAATCTCTCCCAGCAGCCTCATGAGCAGCGTATTAAATCTCCATAATCACCTTAATGTACCCTGCATCAGTGGAATACCTGAATAGACAATGAGTCATGCTAAAACTGAGGTGGTGGACTTTGGGAGCAACTGTAGACGTGGGGATTGCTTTCTGAATCTAATTTGTTTCTGGTTTTATGTTTATTTTAGTTTAGTATTTAGAGCTTATTATCATTGGTAGATTTGTTTATTGATTTGGTTGCTCTCTTCCTTTTTTATAACATATATATTTTTTCCTTTTTCTCTTTTTGTGAGTGTGTATGTGTACACTTTTTTGTGTGTGTTTCTGTATAGCTTTGTTTTTACCATTTGTCCTAGGGTTCTTCTCTCTGTCCATTTTTTTTGTTTTTCTTTTTCTTTTTGTATAGTTTTTAGCGGTTGTTATCATTGGTGGATTAGTTTTTGGGTTTGGTTGCTCTCTTCTTTCCCTCTTTTTAAAATTATTTTTTACTTTTTATTTTTAATATTTTTTTCTTTTAAATATTTTATTTTATTTTTCTTTCTTTTATTCCCCCCCCCTTTTTTTTGAGCTGAATGACTGAGAGGGTCTTGGAGCTCCAGTATGAGCCTCTGAGGTGGAAGAGCTGAGTTCAGGATATGAGTCTACCAGAGACTTCCTGGCCCCACCTAATATCAAAAGGTGAAAGCTCTCACATAGATCTCCATCTCAATGTTAAGACCCAGCTCCACTCAACAAACAGCAAGCTGTAGTGCTGGACACCCTAGACCAAATAATTAACAGGACAGAAACACAACCCCACGCATTAGCAGAGAGGTCACCTAAAATCATAATAAGTTCACAGACACCCCAAAACACACCGCTGGATGTGTTCCTGCCCAGCAAAAAGACAAGATCCTGTCTCATTCACCAGAACATAGGCACCAGTGTCCTCCACCAGAATTCCTACACAACCCACTGAAACAACCTTACCCACTGAAGGCAGACAACTAAAACAATGGGAACTACAAACCTGCAGCCAGTGAAATGGAGACTCCAAACACAGTAAGTTAAGCAAAATGAGAAGACAGAGAAATAAAGAGCACATGAAAGAGCAAGGTAAAAACCCACCAGACCAAACAAATGAAGAGGAAATAGGCACTCTGCCTGAAAAACAACTCACAGTAATGATAGTAGATGATCCAAAATCTTGGAAATACAATGGATAAAATACAACAAATGTTTAAAAAGGACCTAGAATACTAAAGAGCAAACAAACAATGATGAACAGCACAATAAATGAAATTAAAAATTCTGTAGAAGTAATAAATAGCAGAATAACTGAGACAGAAGAATAGATAAGTGGCTTGCAAGATAAAATAGTGGAAATAACTACACAGAGAAGAATAAAGAAAAAAGAACAAAAATAATTAAGGACAGTCTCAGAGACCTCTGGGACAACATTAAATGCATCAACATTCAAATTATAGGGGTCCCAGAAGAACAAGAGAAAAAGAAAGGTACTGAGAAAATATTTGAAGAATTATAGTTGAAAACTTCACTAATATGGGAAAGGAAAGAGTCAATAAAGTCCAGGAAGTACAGAGAGCCCATAAAGGATAAATCCAAGAAGAAACATGCCAAGACACATATTAATCAAACTATCGAAAATTAAATACACAGAAAAAAATATTAAGAGCAGCAAGGGAAAAGCAACAAATAACATACAATAAAATTCCCATAAGGTTAACAACTGATTTTTCAGCAGCACCTCTGCAGGCCTGAAGGGAGTGACAGGATATATTTAAAGTGATGAAAGGGAAAAAACTACAACCAAGATTCCTCTACCCAGCAAGGATCTCATTCAGGTTCGATGGAGAAATTAAAAGCTTTACAGGCAATCAAAAGTTAAGAGAATTCAGCACAACCAACCAGCTTTACAACAAATGCTAAAGAAACTTCTCTATGCTGGAAACACAGGAAAAGGAAAAAAAAGTACAAAAACAAACCCAAAACAATTTAGAAAATGGTAATACGGACATACATATCAATAATTACCTTAAATATAGATGGATTAAATGCTCCCACCAAAAGACATAGACTGGCTACATGAATACAAAAACAAGACCCATATACATGCTGTCTACAAGAAACCCACTTCAGACCCAGGGACACATACAGACTAAAAGCGAGGGGATGGAAAAAGTTATTACATGAAAATTGAAATCAAAAGAAAGTTGGAGTAGCGATAGTCATATCAGACAAAATACACTCTAAAATAAAGACTACTACAAGAGACAAGGAAGGATGCTATATAATGATCAAGGGATCAGTCCAAGAAGAAGATATAACAATTGGAAATATTTATACACCCATCAGAGGAGCAGCTCAATATGTAAGGCAAATGTTAACAACCATAAAAGGGGAAATCGACAGTAACCCAATAAGAGTAGGGGACTTTAAGACCCCACTTTCACCCATGGACAGATCAACCAAAATGAAAATAAATAAGGAATCACAAGCTTTAAATGATACATTTAACAAGATGGACTTCATTGGTATGAAGGACATTCCATCCAAAAACAACAGAATAAAATTTCTTCTCAACTGTTCATTGAACATTCTCCAGGATGGATCATATCTTGGGTCACAAATCAAGCTTTGTTAAATTTCAGAAAACTGAACTCATATTAAGTATATTTTATGACCACAACTCTATGAGGCTAGATATAAATTACAGGAAAAAAATGGGTAAAAATTACAAACACATGGAGGTTAAACAATACACTACTTAATAACAAAAAGATCACTGAAAAAATCAAAGAGGAAATAAAAAAAATACCTAGAAGCAAATGACAATGAAAGCAAACTGACCCAAAACCTATGGTATGCAGCACAAGCAGTTCTAAGAGGGAAGTATATAGCAATACAATCCTAACTTAAGAAACAAGAAAAATAAACAACCTAAACTTACACCTAAAGCAATTAGAGAAAGAAGAAGAAGAAACAACAACAACAACAACAAAAAAAAAACAAATAAAAACCCGCCAAAATTAGCAGAAGGAAAGAAATCATAAAGATCAGATCAGAAATAAATGAAAAAGTAGTGAAGGAAATGATAGCAAAGATCAATAAAGCTAAAAGCTGGTTCTTTGAGAAGATAAAAAAATTGATAAACCATTAGCCAGAATCATCAAGAAAAAAAGGGAGAGGACTCAAATCAATAGAAGTCGAAATGAAAAAGGGCAAGAAACAAATGACACTGCAGAAATACAAAGGATCATGAGAGATTATGACAAGCAACTATATGCCAATAAAATGGACAACCTGGAAGAAATGGAGAAATTCTGAGAAAAGCACAACCTTCCAAGACTGAACCAGAAAGAAATAGAAAATATAAACAAACTAATCACAAGCACTGAAATTGAAACCATGATTAAAAATCTTCCAACAAAGTCCAAGACCAGATAGCTTCAAAGGCGAATTCTATCAAATATTTAGAAAAGAACTAACACCTATCCTTCTCAAATTCTTCCAAAATATAGCAGAGGGAGGAACACTCCCAAACTGATACTATGAGACCACCATCACCCTGATACAAAACCTGACAAAGATGCCACACACACACACACACAAACTACAAGCCAATATCGCTGATGAACATAGATGCAAGAATCCTCAACAAAATACTAGCAAACAGAATCAAACAGCACATTAAAGGGATCATACACCATGATCAAGTGGATTTTATCCTGGGAATGCAGGATTCTTCAATATATGCAAATCAATCAATGTGATACACCATATTAACAAACTCCAGGATAAAAATCATATGATCATCTCCATAGATGCAGAAAAATCTTTGACTAAAATCAATGTCCATTTATTATAAAAACCCTCTGGAAAGTAGGCATACAGGGAACTTGCCTCACCAAAATAAAGGCCATATATGACAAACGCACAGCCAACATCATTCGCAATGGTGAAAAACTGAAACCATTTTGACTAAAATCAGGAACGAGACAATGTTGCCCACTCTCACCACTATTATTCAACATAGTTTTCGAAGTTTTAGGCACAGCATTCAGAGAGGAAAAAGAAATAAAAAGAATCCAAATCGGAAAAGAAGAGTTAAACCTGTCACTGTTTGCAGATGACATGATACTGTACATAGAGCATCCTAAAAATGCCACCAGAAAACTACTAGAGCTGATCAATGATTTGGTAAAGTAGCAGGATGTAAAATGGAGAAATATACCATATTCTTGGATTGGAAGAATCAACACTGTGAAAATGACTCTACTACCCAAAGCAATCTACAGGTTCAATACAATACCTTTCAAACTACCAATGGCATTTTTCACAGAACTAGAAAAAAATTTTTTCACAATTTGTATGGAAACACACAAGACCCTGAATAGCCAAAGCAATAGTGAGAAAGAAAAACCAAGCTGGAGGAATCAGGCTCCCTGACTTCAGACTATATTACAAAGCTACAGTAATCAAGACAGTATGGTACGGGCACAAAAGCAGAAATATAGATCAATGGAAGAGGATAGAAAGCCCAGAGATAAACCCATGGACTATGGTCACCTTATCTTTGACAAAGGAGGCAAGAATACACAATGGAGAAAAGACAGCCTCTTCAATAAGTGGTGCTGGGAAAACTGGACAGCTACATGTAAAAGAATCAAATTAGAAAACTCCTTATCACCATACACAAAAATAAAGTCAAAATGGATTAAAGACCTAAATGTAAGGCCAGACGCTATAAAAGCCTCAGAGGAAAACATAGGCATAATACTCTGTGACATACATCACAGCAGATCCTTTTTGATCCACTTCCTAGAGAAATGGAAATAAAAATAAAAAGAAACAAATGAGACCTAATGAAACTTAAAAGTTTTTGCAAGCAAAGAAAACTATAAACAAGATGAAAAGACAACCTTCAGAATGGGAGAAAATATTTGCAAATGAAGCAACTGACAAAGGATGAATCTCCAAAATATACAAGCAACTCATGCAGCTCAACAGCAAAAAACAAACAACCCAATCTAAAAATGTGTAGAAGACCTAAATAGACATTTTTCCAAAGAAGATATACAGATTGCCAAGAAACACATGAAAGGATGCTCAATATCACTAATCATTAGAGAAATGCAAATCAAAACTACAGTGAGGCATCACCTCACAACAGTCAGAAAGGCCATCATCAAAAATCTACAAACAGGGCCTCCCTGGTGGCGCAGTGGTTGGGAGTCCGCCTGCCAATGCGGGGGATTCGGGTTCGTGCCCCGGTCCGGGAGGATCCCGTATGCCGCGGAGCGGCTGGGCCCGTGGGCCATGGCCGCTGGGCCTGCGTGTCCGGATCCTGTGCTCCGCAATGGGAGAGGCCACAACAGTGGGAGGCCCGCATACCGCAAAAAAAAAAAAAAAAAAAATCTACAAACAATAAATGCTGGAGATGGTGTGGAGAAAAGTGAACCCTCTTGCACTGTTGGTGGGAATGTAAATTGATACAGCCACTATGGAGAACAGTATGGAGGTTCCTTAAGGAAACTTAAACTAGAACTATCATATGACCCAGCCATCTCACTACTAAGCATATACCCTGAGAAAAACATAATTCAAAAATTATCATATACCACAATGTTCATTGCAGCACTATTTACAAAAGCCAGAACATGGTATCAACCTAAATATCCATTGATAGATGAATAGATAAAGACGGTGTGGCACATATACACAATAGAATAATACTCAGCCATACAAATAATCAAAATTGAGATATTTTCAGTGAGGTGGATGGACATAAAGACTGTTATACAGTGTGAAATAAGTCAGAAAGAGAAAAACAAATACCGTATGCTAACAAATATATATGTAATTAACAAAAATGGTTCTGAACAACTTAGAGGCAGGAGAGGAATAAAGACACAGACCTAGATAATGGGCTTGAGGACATGGGGAGGTGGATGGGTAAGCTGTGTGAAGTGAGAGAGTAGCATGGACATATATACACTACCAAATGTAATATATATAGCTAGTGGGAAGCAGCTGCATAGCACAGAAAGATCAGCTCGGTGCTTTGTGTCACCCTAGAGCGGTTCGATCGGGAGGGTGGGAGGGAGATGCGAGAGGGAGTGGATATAAGGATATATGTATACATATAGCTGATTCAATTAGTTATACAGCAGCAACTAACACAACATTGTAAAGCAATTATACTCCAATAAACATATTAAAAAAATCAATGAAACCAAAAGTGGTTCTTCAAAATGGTAAACAAAATTTAAAAATCTTTAGTTAGATGGAGTAAGAAAAAAGTATAGGAGATTCAAATTACTAAACTCAGAAATGAAATTGGGGACATTACTACTGATTCTACAGAAGTAAAGAAAAAACGTTTATAAGATATTATATAAAAAGATTATAAGAAATATTATTAAAAAGATAATTTGTTGTAAACCAACAAATTGGAAAACCTAGATAAAACAGACAATTCCTAAAACAGAAAACCAACCAAGCCTTAATCATAATGTAATAGAAAATCTGAAAGACCTATTAAGAGATTGAATCTGTCATCAAAAATTTGGGAACTAAGAAAAGCCCTGGACCTGATGGCTTTATTTGTGAATTCTACTAAACATTTAAAGAAGTAATACCAATTCTCAAATTTCCCCAAAAAAATTGTAGAGGAGGGAATACTTCCTAAATTATTCTATGAGGTCAGCATTACACTGATATCAAACCCAGGCAAAGATATTACAAGAAAACCACACATCAATATTACTTATGAACACTGATGCTAAAATCCTCAATGAAATACTAGCAAAACAAACTTAGTTGCATATTAAAAAGATTACACTGTAAAGCAATGATACTCCAATAAAGATGTTAAAAAAAATAAATAAAAATACATTCAATTCTTAAAAAAGCAAAAAAACAAAAACAAAAACATTACACACCATGACTAAGTCAGTTTTATTCCTGGAATGCAGGAATGTTTCAACATACAAAAATTAATCAGTGTAATATGTTAACAAAATGAAGGGAAATAATGATCATGTTGATTGATGCAGAAAAAATACTGGACAAATTTCAACACCTTTTAATAATTTAAAAAAATCCAGAAACTAGGAATAGGAGTCTACTTCTATATAATAAAAGCCATATATGAAAAACTCACAGCAAACATCATACTCGATGTTGAAAGACTGAAAAGTTTTCCTCTGAGATCAGGAAAGAGCAAGGATTCCTGCTTTTACCACTTATATTCAACATATTACTGGGACTTCTAGCCAGATCAATTAGTCAAGAAAAAGAAATAAAAGATATCCAAATTGGAAATGAAGAAGTAAAATTATCTCTGTTTGCAGATGATAAGATCTTTATCATACTTATTTAGAAAATCCTAAAGTGCCCACAAAAAAACTGTTAGAATCAATGAATTAGGCAAAGTAGTAGGATACAAAATCAACACACAAAAGTCAGTTGCACTAACATTGAAAAATCTGAAAAAGACATTATAAAAGCAATTCCATTTATAATACCATGAAAAAGAATAAAATACTTAGAATTTATTTAACCAAGGTTGTGAAAAACTTGTAGAATGAAAACTACAAAACATTGCTGAAATAAAATAGACATAAAAAAATGGAAACACATTGCATGTTCATAGGTCGAAAGACTTAATATTGTTAAAGTGTCAATACTACCTATAGATTCAGTGAAATCTCTATCAAAATCTCAATGATGATTTTGAAGAAGTGGGAAAACCCTTTCTAAAATTCATATGTAATCTCAAGGGACTCCAAATAGCAAAATAATCTTGGGGGGAAAAGAACAAACTAGAAGACATCACATTTCCTGATTTTAAAACTTACTACAGAGCTATGGTAATCAAAACAGTGTGATATTGACATAAAGACAGACATATAGACCAATGGAATAGTATAGAGAGCCCAGAAATAAATAAACCCTTGCAGATATGAGGATAGTCTTTTAAACACATGGTGCTGGGAAAACTGGATTTCGATATGCAAAAGAATGAAGTTGAACCCTTACATAACACCATATGCAAAAATTAAATAAAAGTAGATCAAAGATCTAAATGTACCTAAAACCATACAACTCTTGTCAGTAAACATAGGGCAAAATATTCAGGACACTGGATTTGGCAATGATTTCTTGGATATGACACCAAAGACACAGGTAACTAAAAAAATAAATAAATAAACATATTGTATTTCATGAAAAAAAATTTGTGTGCATCAAAAGACACTACCAGCAGAGTGAAAAGGCAGCCCACAGAATGGAAGAAAATATTTACAAATCATACATCTGACAGGGGATTAATATCCAGAATATATAGCGAACTCCTAAAACTCAACAGCAACAAAATAATCCAACTAAAGATGCACAAAGGACTTGAATAGACATTTTTTTCTGAAGAAGATATACAAACGGCCAATGGGCACATGGAAAGATGCTCAATGTCACTAATCATCAGGGAAATGCAAATCAAAACTACAATAAGCCAACTCCTCCCACCCATGAGGATGGATACTATGAAAAAAATCAGAAAATAAGTGTTGCCAAGGATGTGTAGAAATTGGAACACTTATGCACTGTTGGTGGGATTGTAAAATGGTGCAGTCGCTGTGGAAAACAGCATGGTGGTTACTCAAAAAATTAAAACTACAATTACCATAAGACCCAGCAATTCCACTTCTGTGTATATACCCAAAGTAATTGAAAGCACATCTCAAAGAGACATTTGTACACCCATATTCATAGCAACATTATTCTAAACAGCTAAAATGTGGAAGAGAACCAAGTGTCCATTGATAGATGAGTGGATAAGCAAAACTACAATGGAAATTCTGCAATATACTACAACATGGATGGACCTTGAGGACATTATTCTAAGTGAAATGTTAGTCACAAAAAGACAAATATTGTAAAATTCCAGTTATATGAGGTACTTAAGTTAGTCAAAATCATAGAGACAGAAGGTAGAATGGTGGTTGCCAAGCACTGGGGGGAGGGAAGAATGGGTAGTTATTTTTTAATAGTATAGTGCTTCAGTTTTACAAGATGAAAAGAGTTATGGAGATGGGTGGTGGTGATGGCTGTGCAATGCTATGAATGCATTTAATACCATTGAACAGTGTACTTTAAAATGGTTAAGATGGTAAATTTTATGTTATGCATATTTTACCACAATAAAATATTGAAGAAAAACAAGGACTGGGGACCAATACTGAATACCAGCTAATGATAGCTCCTTACTACTCGCCACCCACCCTCTTTCCCAAACCCAGGTGGGTTTCTGCTCCTTATATCTCCCTATCCAGCTAATGAAACAGCAATTGTCCATGTTCAGGTCTCCTAAAATCAACTGGCACAAACCTATCCCCAGAAGATGGTTCATTACATTATTTCATTTTCAAAGTTTTCTCCCATCTGATCTATCTTATTTCCTGCTCTACCAAGTGACTAAGCCATACCCAACCTTCCTATAGTATTTCAGTGCTATACTGTGCTTTAGGCCTTCTAGATACCTTCTCTAAGGTCAGGGCCTAAGCTTTGTTCCACACCCCTCACCATAACAAGCATGTCTGCATGTCATGCCAATCTGCTCCTGGTCCCGTATTGCCAAGAACATGAACAGTCTTACTGCCTTATATAGCCCTTCAGAAATACACCTAGAATATAACGTTTAAAAGTGTGATATGTACAACACTGCTATCAGAAGATGTTCAATGAAAAAAAGCTTTCAGTAGTAAAGTAAATATAAGAAATGCTATATACTCTACTCCCATTTTGGAGATTCATGATGAACAAAAATAAATCCAAGGCTCTGGGAAGCCTGCATCAAAGAACACTATTTGACTGTTTAACTTAGTGTTTTGCAGACAAATTCAGACCTATAACACTTTCTCACAAAACACTCATCTCTTGGGACTCGCTTTGGGAAATGTTGGTCTAAAGTGTGTTTCTAAGCTGTCATCAGCCTCCAGTTTCTAAGCCCTTCCCAATTATCTGGCTCTAGTCAATTAAATTCACAAGTTAAGGATTCCTCACCCAGGATTCCAAGATGCTTATCTTCCTCCAGCTGCACCTTTTCCTGGAATGTCTCATCTTGGAAGGCTTCATATCGAACTTTCCAGTAAGTACCTCCGATTCGGCTAGAGCTTTTCTGGAAGAATTTATCTGAGCCACTGACATATAAAGAGGCAAATTTCAAATGAGTTAGCCATGTGTCAAATAGGTTTCCATCTCACCCTTTTTCTCATCAAGTTATGGATCTTTGTGATTAGGAAGGACCTCAGAGATCATCCAGGTTAAATTCCACCCACTGAAGATATCTCCTCTGGTGACAACACAAATTAGCAATACCCAGCTTCTGCTTGAGCCTTTCCAAGATCAGGGAACTCATTTTCAGAGAAAGCAATTCCTTTTACTGTCATATAGAAATAGGCTGAAATCTCCTTGCTTGTAAGTTCTAAACACTGAGATCAGTTTTGTTCTCCAGAGTTAAGTAGTCTTACATCTGTCCTTAATCATCCTCAGATACTCAAGATCCTTTCTTCCCTTAATCAATAATATCTTTTTTCAAAAATGAAAACCCACTAACTTAGCAAGACCAGCTGCAGATTCTTAGAAGCCATGCTGACACCCAACTGCCTACTTTCCTTTGTTTTCTGTAGATTCATTCCATTATGTCCTACTGGAAGAATAAACATGATTGGGTGTCCTAGGATATTTCTCCATAAACTCTCTTAGTCATCTATCAAGTGCCTCTTTTGAAAAACCTTGAATCACTGATAGACCAGTGAGTCAGTATAACTTAAGGCCTAGCAACTGATTAGGGCACTAACCTTCTACTCTATCTTGCCCACATCTGAGTCATGGATGAGGCATGAGAATTTGGAGAAATTCCTCCAAAAGGATGAGCACAGAATGGCCACAGGCAGGTTGCTTCCCCTCTTCCTACACTTCTCAGAGTGCATTTTACACTTCAGCTTAAATGTCTCCTTCAGACTATGGTAAAGAAAGGAAGGAGCAAAGAGGTAAATAATTAGTAAATTAGAGTTGGAGAAATGCCATTTTAAATGATCTGGTCCCACCTGGACCTTCTTTTCTGCTTGCACTCTTTGCTGGGAATATGACATAACCATACAAAAAGCTTTATAGCTCCCCAAGAGCAAGCACTTCTGGGGGCCACAAGAATTTGGCTATCAGTTGTGTGCCATGTAACTTCAGGCAAACAATGTTTGTGATCTCCAAGTGAAGTGAGAGACTTCTGAGAGGGAGTAATAGGTGTTTGTGGTTGGGCCCAGGAGTAGGGAGAGGGAATACACTACCTCTTACCTGCCTGGCTCCCTCAAATTCTTCCCCGTACTCCCATCATGCCCCATTGGGCCGTAGTCCCATTGAATCTCATGGGCCTCAATGAAGTACTGCCGGACTTTGCCTGTGAGTAGGTTCATGGGAGGTGCCATGGAGCAAGACTTGATCTTGTAGAGTGCTTGCATGCCATCTGCAGGAAGAACATCATGGCTAGCTCCATTCCGTCCAAAAAATCTTCTACCCAGGTGACTCAGCTTTCTCCTTCTCCTAATGTTTCCCCTTTCCACCTTCCACTAGGCTCTTTACCCCTGCCTCCAAATGGGCTACTTTCTCTCACTCCTAAAGAGCCTAGCTGGGAGAGAGGGAGCCTGTGTGGGAATTCAAATATCTCCACCTGCTCACCATCACTGACTCATTTACCAGACCCTTGCTCTTGCCTCTGCAAAATGCTTACATTTTAACAACATCACAGAGCTTGAAGTAAAAATACCTGAGTTCATGTCCTAAACTTATCCTTATCTATAGGACCTTAGGCAAGTAACTTCCTAGACCTGAGATTAACCCCTGGTTTGTAAATGGGAAGAATAGGGAAATCTACCACACTAGGCCCATGGGAGCATCAAATTTTAAAAAGAGGAGTAAGTTATTTGTAAAGTGGGAAGCTCCCAAAGTAATGGAACATCATCTACACATGAAGATGAAGCTTCACACTTGGGACTGTCAGGAAAATTTAGATTCTAAGTAGTGTTTCCAAATGCGGAAGATGTTACATTGAGGCATAATGGTAATGGATGATACTGTGTTATATTTCCTTGGCTAATTATAGAGGACATTCAGGCACATTATCTCATTTGAGTCTCACAACATCCCAAGGATATTTGAAATTTGAAATCATAAATCAGAGGCATGAAGAAGGAGGAGGTAAGGATATTTATTTTTTTTGAATGTGTACTATATGCCAGACCCTGTGTCAGGTAATTTACATATGTTATCTCCTTCAGTCCTCATAACTAGCCTGTGAAGCAGACTTTTAATGTCCCCTTTTGAAGATTAAGAAAATTAAGGATCAGAGAGGTTAAGTAAATTGCCCAAGATTACATAACTAGTCAGAGGTAGAGTTGAGATTTAAGCGCATATATATATATATATATATATATATATATATATATATTGTGGTACATGGGCCTCTCACTATTGTGGCCTCTCCCACTGCAGAGCACAGGCTCCGGATGCGCAGGCCCAGCGGCCATGGCTCACGGGCCCAGCCGCTCCGTGGCATGTGGAATCCTCCCGGACCGGGACACGAACCCGTGTTCCCTGAATCGGCAGGCAGACTCTCAACACTGCGCCACCAGGGAAGCCCGCACCTAGATTTTAACTGCAAATTTGAGTACTCGTTTTCTTCTCTTGTATCCAGGATCTTGGTCTCATCATTCCCTCGTCTCTAAGGTTCAAAATCTCATTATCTCTCTGAAACCTCATTACAACTTGATATGGTAGGAATCATTATTGCAATCCTCATGAGGAAACAGACTCAAAAAAGTGATACGTCTTATCAAAGGTAACTAACTGGTGGAACCAGGTTTTGAATCCAGGCTTGTCTGGCTCTAAGGCTTATGTTTGTTTCACTATTGCACTGCATCCCTAACCTCCATCCACATTCATACTCTCTTACCCAGGTACATTTGGTACTGAGGGCAGACCCTGGACAATGGAACATGAATACCTGGCTCCTATTGGGTCAAACTTACCATTCCAGAATCAATATCCCACCAGTCTATAATTCCTCACCTACTCAAATCCACTTTCACATACTCATATATCACTTTCATGACACTCACTTGATTTACCATACTTCAAATAATTCTAGAAAGTGAGAGCTGAAGAAGATCTTACAAACTATTTAAACCCAATCCCCCATTATATATATATATATATATATATATATATATATATATATATATTTATATGGCAAATGAAGCATAGAAGTGGGAATGGGTTTTTCCAAAGTCACACAGTGATTTCTTCAGTTTTCCACAGAGCTGAGACAAATTGAACCTTCTAATCACCTACCTAATGCTCTTTCCATTGTCTCATAGGTTCCTCTGCTCCTCTGATGTTACTCACTGCACAGGGCCATTACCTCAACCATTCTCCTTCTAAAAACCAAACCTTCTAAACCTATTGCTGTTGGATTCTAACTAGAGTGTCACTACTTGTCCACAATACTACATGATCTCCTGAAGAAAGCTTACTCTTCTTTAACTAATTACTCCTTCACTCGCTGTTCAACTAGCAGCAAATATTATCAGGTCTTAATTTCTTAGAATTCTGAGCAAAAAAAAAAAGCAGCTTAAAATTTCACTCATCCATTCCTATACCAACTTATGTTAGAGATGGGGAAGATGAAACTCAGAGAGCAATGCCCCAGGTCACCTTGCAATTTAATGGCTGAGCCAGGAAAGAACCTGGAATCCGAGAATTCTAATCTAATTTTTCATCATTTATATCCAACTATCTCACCTGAAAGACTAATCTTATGTCTCCAGGTCAGAAACCCAGTCTCCTGTTAACCATCACTGCCACCTACATCCTGTATCTGAAAGATCAGAGATGTTGGATCTCACCTTGCAAGTGACTATTCACCTGACAGCTAATTAACCAGGTGCCAGGTTCCTGGGGTACCATCTCAGCAGTCACAAAAGTGGCTGGAAAGATATGAGCCACATCAGTTCGGTGGCCTCGGATGGTCAGCATCTGTCCATGGAAGAAAGCTGTGTGGACATCTACCTCATTGCCCATGCCAAACAAGTGCCAGGCCACGCGCTTCTGTGCACACATGCTCAGATCTGGTAAGTTTCCAAAGACGAATCCATTGATTGCTGTAAAAGAAAGTATCAGAGTTAGGAAAGGACAGCCCAATGAGAGAGGCCTTACCATCTGACAATAATAATAGATAACAGTTAGATGAGGATTCAAAGAGTACACTGTGCTGACCATATGTATTATCTTATATAAATCTCACAAACATCCCTGGGAAATAGGCAGAATTCACTGTTATTATGGAAAAAAATATGAAAATCAAGGCTCAGAGAGCTAAAGTTACTTCTCTCCCAAGACCACAAATTTATTATGTGGTAGAGTCAGTATTCCAACCCAGAAATCTGAGGAAGCTTTCTAAGAAATGCAGTTTATTTTACAAACTTTCTTTCCATCTAAGCCAATTTCCTTTTGAAATTTCCACAGGACAGTTGTCAAGTTCGCTAACTAATTATCATAGTTATTACAAGCAATTGGTATAAAACTAAGAGAAATTTGAGCTGTCCAAGCCATCCTTTGCATCTTCCCTCTGAGTTTTCACCTCTCCTTGGGACTCTCTCATTTTGAGCCCACCTCTGTCACCAAGTAAATCACTCCCATAAATAAACGAAAGCAAAATCACTTACTTTCATTTCTAAAATCAGTTCTCTGTCCATGCCTCAGGCTTTCATGCCTTTAGTTTGTTTTAAATTTAATTAAGATGTTAACTCCCTTATGGGAAGTCATTTATTTTCTCTACAAAATGTGTAATTTTCACAGTTTGCATCCTTTTTAGAAGAAATGTTAACTAATTATATCAGTAGGCAATCCTCACCAAATTGACTTGAGCATATAGTATGTGACTTTGGAGTCCACAGCCTGGGCTATTCCACTTTAGAAAGCAGGGTACCTAATGGCAAGAGCATAGACTACGCAGTCAGATATATCAGGGTTGGAATTTTAGCTGTGCCATTTATTTTCTGTGTAATCCTAGAGCCTCGGTTTCCTCATGAGTAAAACAGGGGAAAATCACCTACTACTCATGGTCCTTGTGAGAATTAAAAGGAACAAGGTATGTGAAAACATCGACTAAATGCTAGGCCCAGTGGAGACCCTCTATCAATGTTCACTGTCATAGTGTGGCCACATACTCCCAGCTTACCATGCATCCTATTGCTCTCCTGAAAGGTCTCATCTTCTAAGTCCACTGAGGCAGGGTCTGAGCAGTAAGTGGCAATGTTCTCATTGATATGCCAGCTAAGGTTCTCATCTATCACACTAAAGAGCAGGAAGAAATCATTGTCCACGTCCTGCCTCTGAGGAGGGAAGTTCCCATCCAGGGTTCCTAGGGAAAGTAAGAAAAGAGCCTTAAAGAACCTTCTTTCTTGGAAGCAGAGGAAGATGGCAGAAGAGTAAGACACGGAGATCACCTTCCTCCCCACAGATACATCAGAAATACATCTACACGTGGAACTGCTCCTATAGAACACCCACTGAACACTGGCAGAAGACCTCAGACCTACCAAAAGACAAGAGACTCCACATGTACCTAGGTGGGTAAAAGAAAAAAGAAAAAAAAGAGACAAAATGATAGGGATGGAACCTGCACCAGTGGGAGGGAGCTGTGAAGGAGGAAAGGTTTCCACATACTAGGAAGCCCCTTCGTGGGCAGAGACTGTGGGTGGCTGAAGAGTGAAGCTTCGGAACTGCGGAGGAGAGCACAGCAACAGGGGTGCAGAGGGCAAAGCAGAGAGATTCCTGCACAGAGGAGCGGTACCCACCAGCACTCACCAGCCCCAGAGGCTTGTCTGCTCACACGCTGGGGTGGGTAGAGGCTGGGAGCTGAGGCTCGGACTTCCATCGGATCACAGGGACAGGACAGTGGTTGGCGGCATGAACACAGCCTGAAGGAGTTAGTGCACAATGGCTAGCCAGGAGGGAGTCCGGGAAAAAGTCTGGACCTGCCCAAGAGGCAAGAGACTTTCTCTTCCCTCTTTGTTTCCTGGTACACCAGGAGAGGGGATTAAGAGCACTGCTTAAAGGAGCTCCAGAGATGGGCACAAGCTGCGGCTGTCACCACAGATCCCCACAGATGGGCATGAGATGCTAAGGCTGCTGCTGCCGCCACCAAGAAGGCTGTGTGCAAGCACAGGTCACTACCCGCACCTCCCCTCCCAGAAGCCTGTGCAGCCCGCCACTGCCAGGGTCTGGTGATCCAGGGAGAAGTTCCCCGGGAGAATGCATGGTGTGCCTCAGGCCGCTGCAATGTCATGCTGGCCTCTGCCGCCTCAGGCTCGCCCCACATCCGTACCCCTCCCTCGCTCCAGCCTGAGTGAGCCAGAGCCCCCATGTCAGCTACTCCTTTAACCCCGTCCTGTCTGGGTGCAGAATAGACGACCTCAGGCGATTTACACACAGATGCATGGCCAAATCCAAATCTGAACCTCAGGAGCTGTGCAAAAAAAGAAGAGAAAGGGAAATCCCTCCCAGCAGCCTCAGGAGCAGTTGATTAAATCTCCACAATCAACTTGATGTACCCTGCATCTGAGGAACACGTGAATAGACAACAAATCATCCCAAATTGAGTAGGTGGACTTTCAGAGCAAGATATGTTATTTTTTCCCCTTTTCCTCTTTTTGTGAGTGTGTATGTGTATGCTTCAGTGTGAGACTTTGTCTTTATAGTTTTGCTTTCACCCTTTGTCCTAGGATTCTGTCTGTCCATATATTTTTTTTTACTTTAAAAACGTTTTTTCCCTTAATAATATTTTTTTAATTTAATAAATTTATTTTATTTTATCTTACTTTATTTTATTTTATCCTCCTCCTTTCTTTCTATTTTTTCTCCTTTTATTCTGAGCCGTGTGGATGAAAGGTTCTTGGTGCTCCAGCCAGGAGGCAATGCTGTGCCTCTGAGGTGGGAGAGCCAACTTCAGGACGCTGGCCCACAAGAGACCTCCCATCTCCATGTAATATCAAAAGGTGAAAATCTCCCAGAGATCTCCATCTCAAAACCAAGACAAAGTTTCACTCAAGGACCAGCAAACTACAGCGCTGGACATCCTATGCCAAACAACTAGCAAGACAGGAACACTGCCCTATCCATTAGTGGAGAGGCTGCCAAAAATCATAATAAGGCCACAGACATCCCAAACCACACCACCAGACATGGACCTGCCCAACAGAAAGACAAGATCCAGCCTCATCCACCAGAACAAAAGCATTAATCCCCTCCACCAGGAAGCCTACACACCCACTGAACCAACATTAGCCATGGGGCACAGACACCAAAAACAACAGGAACTACGAACCTGCAGCCTGTGAAAAGGAGACCCCAAACACAGTAAGATAAGCAAAATGAGAAGACAGAAAAACACACAGCAGATGAAGGAGCAAGATAAAAACTCACCAGACCTAAAAAATGAAGATGAAATAAGTGGTCTACCTGAAAAAGAATCCAGAATAATGATAGTAAAGTTGATCCAAAATCTTAGAAATAGAATAGAGAAAATGCAAGAAACATTTATCAAGGACCTAGAAGAACTAAAGAGGAGACATGCAATGATGAACAACAAGATAAATGAAATTAAAATACTCTAGAAGGGATCAATAGCAGAATAACTGAGGCAGAAAAACGGATAAGTGACCTGGATGATAAAATAGTGGAAATAACTATTGCAGAGCAGAATAAAGAAAAAAAGAATGAAAAAAAGTTAGGACAGTCTCAGAGACACCTGGGACAACATTAAATGCACCAACATACGAATTATAGGGGTCCAAGAAGAAGAAGAGAAAAAGAAAGGGACTGAGAAAATATCTGAAGAGCTTATAGTCGAAAATTTCCCTAATGTGGGAAAGCAAATAGTTAATCAAGTCCAGGAAGCACATAGAGTCCCATACAGGATAAATCCAAGGAGAAACACACCAAGACACGTATTAATAAAAAGATCAAAAATTAAATACAGAGAAAACATATTAAAAGCAGCAAGGAAAAAACAGCAAATAATACACAAGGGAATCCCCATAAGGTTAAGAGCTGATCTTTCAGCAGGAACTCTGAAAGCCACAAGGGAATGGCAGGACATATTTAAAGTGATGAAGGAGAAAAACCTACAACCAAAATTACTCTACCCAGCAAGGATCTCATTCAGATTTGATGGAGAAATTAAAATATTTATAGGCAAACAAAAGCTGAGAGAGTTCAGCACCACCAAATCAACTTTACAACAAATGCTAAAGGAACTTCTCTAGGCAAGAAACACAAGAGAAGGAAAAGAGCTAAAATAACAAACCCCAAACAATTAAGAAAATGGGAAAAGTAACACACATATCGATAATTACCTTAAATGTTAGTGGATTAAATGCTCCACCAAAAGACACAGACTGGCTGGAAACAAAACAAGACCCATATATATGCTGTCTACAAGAGACCCACTTCAGACCTAGGGACACATACAGACTGAAAGTGAGGGGATGGAAAAAGATATTCCATGCAAATGGAAATCAAAGGAAAGCTGAAGTAGCAATTCTCATATCAGACAATATAGACTTTAAAATTAAGACTATTACAAGAGACAAAGAAAGACACTACATAAGGATCAAGGGATCGATCCAAGAAAAAGATATAACAATTGTAAATACTTAGGCACCCAACATAGGAGCACCTCAAAACATAAGGCAAATACTAACAGCCATAAAAGAGGAAATCGTTAGTTACACAATCATAGTAGGGGACTTCAACACCCCACTTTCACCAATAGACAGATCATGCAAAATGAAAATAAATAGGGAAACACAAGCTTTAAATGATACATTAAAAAGATGGACTTAATCGATATTTATAGGACATTCCATCAAAAACCAACAGAATACACATATTTCTCAAGTGCTCATGGAACATTCTCCAGGATAGATCATATCTTGGGTCATGAATCAAGCCTCGGTAAATTTAAGAAAATTGAAATAATATTAAGAATTTTTTCCAACCCCAACGCTATGACACTAGATATAAATTACTGGAAAACATTTGTAAAAAATACAAGCACATGGAGGTTAAATGGAACACTACTTAATAACCAAGTGATCAATGAAGAAATCAAAGAGGGAATAAAAAATAATGACAATGGAGACACAAAGAACCAAAACCTATGTGATGCAGCAAAAGGAGTTCTAAGAGGGAAGTTTATAGCAATACAATCCTACCTTAAGAAACAGCAAACATCTCAAATAAACAACCTAACCTTACACCTAAAGCAATTAGAAAAAGAAGACCAAAAATACCCCAAAGTTAGCAGAAGGAAAGAAATCATAAAGATCATATCAGAAATAAATGAAACAGAAATGAAGGAAACGATACCAAAGGTCAATAAAACTGAAACCTGGTTCTTTGAGAAGATAAGCAAAATTGATAAACCATTAGCCAGAGTCATCAAGAAAAAAAAGGAGAAGACTCAGATCAATAGAATCAGAAATGAAAAAGGAGAAGTAACAAATTACACTGCAGAAATACAAAGGGTCATGAGAGATTACTACAAGCAACTGTATGCCAATAAAATGGACAACCTGGAAGAAATGGGCAAATTCTTAGAAATCCACAACCTGCTGAGACTGAACCAGGAAGAAATAGAAAATATGAACAGACCAATCACAAGCACTGAAATTGAAACTGTGATTAAAAATTTTCAAACAAACAAAAGCCAAGGACCAGATTGTTTCACAGGCGAATTATATCAAACATTTAGAGAACAGCTAATACATATCCTTCTCAAACTCTTCCAAAATATAGCAGATGGAGGAATACTCCCAAACTCATTCTACGAGCCACCATCACCCTGATACCAAAACCAGACAAAGATGTCACAAAGAAAGAAACTACAGGCCAATATCACTGATGAACTTAGATGCAAGAATCCTCAACAAAATACCAGCAAACAGAATCCAACAGCACATTAAAAGGATCATACACCATGATCAAGTGGGGTTTATTCCAGGAATGCAAGGATTCTTCAATATACGCAAATCAATCAATGTGATACAACGTATTAACAAAGTGAAGGAGAAAAAACATATGATCATCTCTAGATGCAGAGAAAGCTTTCGACAAAATTCAACACCCATTTATGATAAAAGCCCTGCAGAAAGTAGGCATAGAGAGAACTTTCCTCAACATAATAAAGGCCATATATGACAAACCCAGAGCCAACGTTGTCCTCAGGGTGAAAAACTGAAAATGTATCCACTAAAATCAGGAACAAGACAAGGCTGCCCACTCTCACCACACTTATTTAACATAGATTTGGAAGTTTTAGCCACAGCAATCAAAGAATAAAAAGAAATAAGAGGAATCCAAATCAGAATAAAGAAGTAAAGCTGTCACTGTTTGCAGGTGACATGATACTGTACATAGAGAATCCTAAAGATGCTACCAGAAAACAAGTCATGAAGAACCTAGGGGTAAAACAGGAATAAAGACACAGACCTACTTGAGAATGGACATGAGGATATGGGGAGGGGGAAGGGTAAGCTGTGACAAAGTGAGAGAGAGGCATGGACATATATACACTACCAAACGTAAGGTAGATAGATAGTGGGAAGCAGCTGCATAGCACAGGGAGATCAGCTCGGTGCTTTGTGACCGCCTGGAAGGGTGGGATAGGGAGAGTGGGAGGGAGGGAGATGCAAGAGGGAAGGGATATGGGAACAGATGTATATGTATAACTGATTCACTTTGCTATAAAGCAGAAACTAATAAAAAAAGAAATTCTAACATTAAGACAGATGGGGGTGAGGGGAAGGATTTTAATAAAAAGAGGAAAAATTAAAGTAAAAAAAAGCTACTAGAGCTAATCAATTAACTTTGTAAAGTAGCAGGCTAAAAAATTAATACACAGAAAACTCTTGCATTCGTATACACTAATGATGAAATATCTGAAATTGAATTTAAGAAAATACTCCTATTTACCACGGCAACAAAAAGAATAAAATATCTAGGAATAAACCTACCTAAAGAGACAAAAGACTTGTATGCAAAAAATTATAACACACTGATTAAAGAAATTAAAGATGATAGAAACAGATGGAGAGATGTACCATGTTCTTGATTGGAAGAATCAACATTGTGAAAATGACTCTACTACCCAAAGTAATCTACAGATTCAATGCAATCCCTATCAAACTACCACTGGCATTTTTCACAGAACTAGAACAAAAAATTTCACAATTTGTATGGAAACACAAAAGACCCTGAATAGCCAAAGCAGTCTTGACAATGAGAAATGGAGCTGGAGGAATCAGGCTCCCTCACTTCAGACTATACTACAAAGCTAGAGTAATCAAGACAGCATGGTACTAGCACATAAACAGAAATATAGATAAATGGAACAGGATAGAAAACCCAGAGATAAACCCACCCGCATATGGTCACCTTATCTTTGATAAAGGAGGCAAGAATATACAGTGGAGAAAGACAGCCTCTTCAATAAGTGGTGCTGGGAAAACTGGACAGGTACAAGTAAAAGTATGAAATTAGAACACTACATAACACCATACATAAAAATAAACTCAAAGTGGATTAAAGACCTAAATGTAAGTGCAGACCCTATCAAACTCTTAGAGGAAAATATAGGCAGAACACTCTATGACATAAATCACAGCAAGATCCTTTTTGACCCACCTCCTAGGGAAATGGAAATAAAAACAAAAAATAAACAAATGGGACCTAATGAAACTTCAAAGCTTTTGCACAGCAAAGGAAACCATAAACAAGAACAAAATACAACCCTCAGAATTGGAGAAAATATTTGCAAATGAAGCAACTGACAAAGGATTAATCTCCAAAATTTACAAGCAGCTCATGCAGCTCAATAACAACAACAACAAAAAAAAACACAAAAAACCCAATCCAAAAATGAGCAGAAGACCTAAATAGACATTTCTCCAAAGAGGATATATATATTGCCAACAAACACATGAAGGAATGCTCAACATCATTAATCATTAGAGAAATGCAAATCAAAACTACAATGAGATATCATCTCACACTGGTCAGAATGGCCATCATCAAAAAATCTAGAAACAATAATTGCTGGAGAGGGTGTGGAGAAAAGGGAACACTCTTGCACTGTTGGTGAGAATGTAAATTGATACAGCCACTATGGAGAACAGTATGGAGGTTCCTTAAAAAACTAAAAATAGAACTACCATATGACACAGCAATACCACTACTGGGCATATACTCAGCGAAAACCATAATTCGATAAGAGTCATGTACCATAATGTTCATTGCAGCTCTATTTACAATAGCCAGGACATGGAAGCAACCTAAGTGTCCATCAACAATTGAATGGATAAAGAAGATGTGGAACATATATACAATGGAATATTACTCAGCCATAAAAATAAACGAAGTTGAGTTTTTTTGTAGTGAGGTGGATGGACCTAGAGTGTGTCATACAGAGTGAAGTAAGTCAGAAAGAGAAAAACAAATACCATATACTAACACACATATAAGGAATCTAAGAAAAAAAAAGAAAGTCATGAAGGACTTAGGGGTAAGCTGGGAATAAAGACACAGGCCTACTAAAGAATGGACTTGAGGATATGGGGAGGGGGAAGCATAAGCTGTGACAAAGTAAGAGAATGACATGGACATATGTACACTACTGTACATAAAATAGATAGTGGGAAGCAGCCGCATAGCTCAGGGAGATCAGCTCGGGGGTTTGTGACCACCTAGAGGGGTAGGATATGGAGGGTGGAAAGGAGGGAGATGCAAGAGAGAAGAGATATGGGGACATATGTATATGTATAACTGATTCACTTTGTTATAAAGCAGAAGCTAACACACCATTGTAAAGCAATTATGCTCCAATAAAGATGTTAAAAAAAATACCTTCTTTCTTTAGCAACAGTAAGCTGTAAGGGGTACTCATAATTAATGAATAGAAAAAAAGGGGCCCTAAGAGTCTATCAGAAACAGAAAAGTAGGTAGAGACTTCTGCTGCTAATTTCTATTTCTAAATTCCCCACATGAAACCACCAATTCAGTTGAACCTATGACTTGATGGTGAGGTACATAGGATCTAGAATAATTCCTTCCCACCATCGCTGCCTATATCTTCAACTCAGGGCTTTGATCTTACCACACTCCTGTAACACACAGGTCTTCAGGCCTGACTACACCTTAAACATATCATATTTCAAACCAAACCCACAATCCTCCCCAAATTCTGATGACTACACTTCCAATCCTATCCAACAGGCTGTTAAACTTACTCTTATGTAACTTGACTTCCATCATTACTAATTCGAGTTTTTTTTAAGTAAAATAAGAAAAAAAGAAAGTAGCAAAGTGTTTTTTAAGTATTTTGTTTCTGTTTTTTGTTTGTTTTTAGAAAAAACAAGTAGTGAAATAGAAAAAACAGTGAAAAGGGGAGTTTGGCAGGATTTATTCCTATTAATAAACTAGGGTGCTAAATTAACACTCCCCAGGCTGCTGCTTAATATGTAGGTGACTCAGCAATATCACTGCTTCCCCTAGATATCCCAAACTGTATCTCACAGCTCACATTTGGGGCTTATACCTCTTTTACAGGTTATAAGAGGTCCAATGAGGCCAGTAGCAATGTCTCGTGGAGCATCTACATGAGAATGGTAGATCCAGGTGAGGCATGCTGGGTCAGCATCAGTGGGTGCATGGCCTTCTGGAATGGTCCAGTTGTAGATGTGGCTGCCTCCCGGGGGAACAGAGTCATCAGCTTTCAGCCAACCAGAGGAACCATCTGGATATAAGGATCCTAGAAAATGAAATTGCATATGTTTAGTCCCAGGGTGAGTGAGAAGGAGCCTGGCAGATGTACAAGCCGGGAGAGGGACGTATGGAATACCTAGTTCCAGTCTTGTGGAAGGTAGAGTTCTAAAGTTCAGCACAGTGTTCCTCACAACCTAAGGAAGGCACAGATTCAGGTAATATCTAGCCAAGAACGCTAGACCTCAAATCAACAGTGGGTAGAATGGTAGCAGCCCTTGGGGAAGGAGCTATGACCACAGAAAGTGCTATACAGTCTAACCTAGTAAGGCTCTAGTGCAAAGCCAATAACCTGGGGGCAAGAGAAAAGAAAAAAATTACCTTCCTTCAAGCACTCACTTTGAAAAACAGAAAGAAGACAATCACAGAATTTCCATCTAAAGGCAACTTAATGATCAATTGCTCTCTTCCCATTTTATGAAAGAGAAAACAGAGGGAAAATAACTTGCCCACAGGGAGTTAATGGTCAAGTCAAGACCTTCTGAGTTTGCTCTCTATTCCCCTCACTCACCGTTGTGTCAGTACTATAGGCCATTGGGCCTGGGATAGTAGGAGATACAGATGAGTAAACCGATCTCCCTCTTAAGAAAAACAATAGGCCTTTTGGAAGACTGTGGCACAAGAATATCGCTCCCTTACATTCACAGAACACTCCTCTCTTTTCAAAACACAGTCAAATATTTTATGGAAAAGCCATTCAAGTAATTCTTTGTGATAAAAGGTAAATTGAATCTCTACATTCTTAATGAAGAATTTGAGGTTCAGAGAGGGACAGTGACTTGCCCAAAGTGACACAGTCTGTGAATAGCAGAACTGATAACAGTACCCAGCCATATTTTCTCTGAGGAGAGTCCTTGCCACCTCAGATCAAAAAGGAACACTATCTTCATTCCCAGCTCCTCTCTCTCAGATGGCAGTAAAGAAAAAGGGATATTTGTTGCAGGTAGGAGAAAAAGGATGGGCTGATTTACCTTCTGAGTCTTTCTCATAGAAAACGCCATGGGGATGGATTGTGTAGGGACGAGTGGCAAAATTCTTCAGGTGGACAAGAATGATATCTCCCACCTCAGCCTTCAACACTGGCCCCAGAAAGCCCAGCCAGGCTGGCTGAACAATTTCATCCATGTATGAACCATCTCTGTATTCCTTGTAGATGGTCTTCTTGTATCTGCTCCCTATTCGGTTCTTGTCAGACTTCAGGAAGTTGGAAGCTACTCTGGGAAGGAAGGAAAGAGAAAGCCACAATTTTGCCTTTTTTTCCAGAGGTGGCTGACCAAAAAGTGTCCATCTTTTTTTAGGGCAAAACAAGAGGAAATGGGATTGTACTGATCAAAACATGAAAGCTTTACGTTAGAATTTAATTGTTAGACAATGAGAAGTATTAAGTTAAACCATATGAATTTGCAGATATTTGAGCAATTTTTTTCCTACAAAATAGACAATTTCTCTCAGTAAAGCCTAATATATAATAATGGGGAGGCAACCAACTATGGACAGACTCTTTTTAAGTGATCAACTCCCTATCCAGGTGGCCTAACTTAGTGTTGCCCTGCTGTATATGGGAAGTCTTATAGCATAGTGGTTAAGTTCACAAACTCTGGAGCCAGGAAGTTTCAATTAAATGCCAATATTGCCATTTCCAAATCTGTAGGACTTTGAGCAGGTTACTTAACTTCTCTGTGCATAATTTCCCCATCTGTAAAATGGAGATAGCCATGGTACCACTTATTACTGGTGACTAAAATAATTAAAATACATAAAGAGTTTAGAAAAGTGCCTGGAAAATAGTAAAAATTTAATAAATGTTAACTATTACTTCGAAGTATTGGAGAAGGGGATAACAAAGTTATCCCTCAAAGATACTTTTAATACAGACTCTGTGACTCCAAAACTAGATGAGTAGAAAAATGGTTTGTTAAAAAAGAGAGCTGTTTTTCTTATTCTAATTCTTCCTAGAGAGCTCTGAGATGTTACAGTCAACTTTGGAAAACTCTGAGGCTTTGGAGAGACAAAGCAATTCATGATCACAAAAGATTTTTTAATACATTAATTTGATTTTTTCAATGGGCATTTGTGGAACACCTGCAAAGCTCTAAGATCAAGAAAGGTTAATCCTGTGGGATCTGTGAGAGGCAGAATGGTGAGAAGAGTACCAGCTTTGCATCCACATTACCCAGGTTCAAATCCTAGCTCTCTGTTTATTAGCTGTTGGACTTGGGCAAGTCACTTGATCTCCCTGAGCCTCAGTTTTCTCATCTATAAGATGAGACTATTCATACTCACCTCCTAAAGTTTCTGTCAGAATTAGGTGGGACAAAGTATATAAATTTCTAGTACGGTACCTGTCACAAAGTGTTACATAAGTGATAGCTATTGCTGTTCTTTCCTTGATTCTAAGGCTGATCTTATTTTTTTCACATTTTTACATATCTTAAATCAGTATAGTTCCATTGAACTATGGCAGCATACATATACTACACACATCTTACAAACACTGTATATATATCATGTTTTTTTCTTGTTTAAAAGCTAAATACCTATTATTAAAACAGCATTGTGGATATCACCTTAGAGTCAAGGCAATATGGAATGACCTTTAGGACCCTAAAAATACTTAGGCACCTCACTGTGGAAAACTGAACTCCATATGCGATACTGGCTCCTGAGTCAACTAGTCATCTTCTCAGGAAATGTATCACTGGGCTTATGGCCCAGAGAGATCAGGAGCTGGCTGCAACCACACCCTGGGGAAAGGTCTTCAAGAGCTACCTATTGACCTCAAGAGTGCCCCTCCCTAACTCCATCTCTAATTCCACAAGAGATTAAACCTACGTGTCACTGTCCAGAGGCTGGTTCGTGATGACATTCCTTCCCTTAGGAGCATAGTTCCACTGCACGTCCTGGATGCCCAGATAGTAGACTCTAGTGGCCCCATCAGTCAGTCGGGGCCACAAGGGTTGCACGAACAGCAGAGCCCATAGAAGATGGCCTGGCTCCATGGCCCACATTATTCTGGGAAACTGGCAAATGAATAGCTGCCGGTATAGAAGAAAGAGAACAAAGGGGCTTTGCATGTGTCTGGAAAAGTAAAGAGGCAAGAGGCAGACTGAGTGACTGAGAAAACAAAAACCGATTAGCCTAGAATCTCTGCCTTATCTGTTTCCTTTCAACAAATGTTCAAGGATCTCTACACATTGGACTTTGGAGGACAAAGTTAAAAATCATTTGTACTGACAATTGTGTATCACTTTCCTCAGAAGAGAAATCTGGATCCATTTTCTTCAGCAATGTAGAAAGAAGAATATACTCTGGCCCAAAACTTAGGAAACAGGCATCAGTAGCCCGATTGAGCCACTGACTCACTCAGTACCCAAATCAGGTCACTAATTCTCCCTGTGTCTCTGTTTTCACCATTGCCACTTTCCATCCTCTATGAACTGTGTTTAAAAACAAATGAGAATTCACCAAAATGCATTTATTAGAATGTTCATAGACCCAAACTGGAAACAGTCAATATGTCCATGAACACTGTAATGGATGAGTAGAGGATATTTTACTCATATAATGGAATTCTATATAGCAATGGTAATGAGCAAAGTAACACTGTACATGAAAATATGGATGCCTCTCACAAATACAGTGGTACAGAAAGAAACCAGACACAAAGGGTACACATCATATGATTTCATTTATATAAAGTACAAAATCAGGCAAAACTAATCTATGCTGTTAGAAGCCAGGATAATGTTTTCTCTTAAGGTAGGGATCAGTGACTAGTAAGGCAGAGGAAGAAGGTTTCTAGGAAATGTTCTGTTTCTTGATTTACTTACTGGTTACATGGGTATGCTCAGTTTGTAAAAATACACTAAGCTGTGAACTTAGCACATTTATCAGAAGAAATGTACTCTGCTGGTTCTCTGCCATGCACAAATCCATTTAATGTGTTCACTCTTGAGTCAGAGTTAGAACTAAGCTTCTAACCTTTCATTCTGATACATCAGCCAGGCAGTTAGACTTTTTGGGGCTGATATGAAGTACTCAGTCATACTATACACAGCTACAGTCAATCCCAGAAACACAGGCTACATAACATAAACACACATATACATACACTTGCATATACATAGACACACGCAGTCTTATCTAAAAGCAGAGATGCAGACACTTACATCCACACTAGAACCACAGTGTCACATAGGACCTTAGTCACTTTCAAAATAATAATAATAATAATAATAACCTACAATGGAAAAGAATCTGAAAAAGTATATATTTATATATATATATATATATAACTGAATCACTTTACTATACACCAGAAACAAGCACAACATTGTAAATCAACTATGCTTCAATTAAAAAAATAATAAAAATCAATATTTATAGTGTGTGCATGACATGTCAGACATTGTTCTAAGTGCTTTACAGATTAAATCATTCAATTCTCACAGCAACACTATGAAGCAGATGCCATTATTATCCCCATATTATAGAAGGAGAAACCACAGAGTAGCAGTATAAGATAATTTGTCCAAGTTTACCTAGTTAACAATCAGTAGAGTTGGGTTGTGAGCTCAAGGAAGTATGGGTCCAGTGTCTATGTTTTTTTTTTCAATTGAAGTATAGGTGACTTACTATATTATGTTAGTTTCAGGTTTACATGTTCTTAATTACCATGCTATACTTTTCACAAAATATACTTGCACACACAGAAAACATTTACAGACATATCTTGTTTTACTGTGCTTCACTTTATTTCACTTCACAGACATTGTGTGTTTTACAAATTGAAGGTCTGTGGCATTTCTGTATTGTCAGATGATGTTTAGCACGTTTTAGCAATAAAATATTTTTAAATTCAGGTATGTACATTTTTAAAGATGTAATACTATTACACACTTAATAGACTACATTATATTATAAAGATAACTTTTACATGCACTAGGAAACCAAAAAATTGTGTGAAGATTTATTACAATATTAACTTTATTGCAGTAGTTTGGAACCAAACCCACAATATCTCCAAGATATGCTTGTATATGCCTATAGCTATAGTTATATCTGAGAAAACCCCATACACTCTGAAACATGCAATCATATGTAGTTATGATCATTTCCAGAAACAGACATATATATTCATATGGGCAGAGATCCATCTAATCAATATCATTCATGATGATGATAATAATGATGGTAACTATCATTCATGCAGAAATTACTACACACTAAATGTGATGCTCACTTTTTTTATATATATAAATTATTTCACTAAATCCTCAACCTAAGCACATGATATTAGGGACAATTAATCAAAAATAGAAAATCAAAAATATGCACAGACTCACAAGAGGATAGGAAATCCCCAGATATTTATCCTGATTGATAAACAGAACTATAGATTTCCCAACATATTCTCAGACCCCTCCACACAAAGTAGTGGCCCAAGTGTGTAATATCCAGTCTTCATATGACATTTGGAAGAAAGCCCTTGATATGTGGGAGGACCTGTTCTTGGATTCCTCTTCCTAAAACCTGGCTTTCTTACTGACCAATTGTGTAGTCTTGAGTGATATTTAGCCACTCTGGACCTCTTTTCTTATCTATAAAATATATCTAATTAAGCCTTGGAGAAATAAATTAGAAAACTTACATGAAAAAGCCCCAGTACAATTAGTGTTTAGAACATAACAGACAGTAAATGTTGGTTTTCTTCCTCTTCCTTCTCCCTCCTGGTGACAGTTTGTTAATTTATCCTTACTGTCTCCCACACATCTTATGTTCTATATTTCAACTCTAAGGGCTAACTTAAATCCTAACTGCTCCAGAAGGCCCCCTCTAGCCTCTCCATATCACTGTCCTCTGAAGAACTATTTACTCTCTATAACACCCAAATACATGAAGTCAAACTTTGTATTATTATTTTCTTTGTCTCATAACCTGCCTCATGAACTGTCTTTATTTACCAGATTGGAATATAAACTCCTTGAGCGTGGATGTCACATCTTAGAGGTCTTTGTGTATCTACTGGTAGATATGGTGATGGGGACCCTGTAGGTGTAATGTAAACGGCTACTGCTAAAGTGACATAAAACAACATAGACACACATTTTCCCACCAGCTGACTTTAGTCAAGTTCGCCACTGGTTCAAAGAGTGACCTTAGTGAGCCCCAGTTTTCTCATCCATAATATAATAGAGCTGGACTATAACTTACTTTTGGGGGGTCATGGATCTTCAGGAATATAATGAAATGCAAAAACACAGAACTACAAAAATGTTTTATATAAAGAGTTCTCAAAGAGTCTTTCTAGCTCTCACATTCACTGATGAAATACAGGGGCATTCACACGCACCAACATATAGTACCACATATGGATACACAAATAGCATGTCCTCAGCAAAGAGGGAGTGTCCTTGATTCAATGAGAATCTGAATGCAACATGCACCCGCTTCAAGCTTCCTTATCAAAGAGGTGTCAGCAAGCCTGTTGTGCCTTAAACTCACGTAGAGAGAAAACTGTCCCAGCTAAGAGTTTCACAATTGAAGAAGCACATGGTTAACTTGGAAATATTCCCAGAAGAGACTGGTATAGAACTTCAGCAGTAAATGAAAAAGCATTCAAAGGGTGACTAATGACCAAAAGGACTAGAAAATAGAACCTGGGAAAAATGCAACTTAGCATTTGCCTAGCACTTTCCACTGTACAGTATGTTTTTCATATCTTCCATATTATTTAATTCTCACATTCTTGTGAGATAAGGATTGTCTTCCTCATTTTGCATTGAGGACACAGGCTTTGAAATCAGACTGCCTAAACAAATCCTGGCTTCGCTTTTCCTAGCTCTGTGACTTGATAAACTGCTTCACTTCTCAAGCCATAGTGTCTTGATCTTTGAAATAGAATTAATATTATTTGCTACATCTCAGAGTAGTTGTGAGGATTAAATAACTTAAGATCTGTAAATGAATAGAACACAAATAAATACTCAAGTGCACAAGAGATCAAAAAGTACTAGTGGCTATGATTATTACAGACAAGGAAATAGCTTTAGAAATGAAAATTGCCAGAATCACAAAGCTTTAACATTTTATGGATAGCCATAACACATACACACTCATAAGTTCCTATATACAATAACACATTGTAAGCATATAGGCACATGTATATGGCTGAGATTAATTTCTTTGGAAGGAAAATGATATATGAAAAGAACCAGAACTTTTGAGTCAGATAAACTTAGGTTTGAGTGCTGTTTTCAGCTGTGTTTGAAAGAAATAGAACCAAGGAGTTAGTAGGTATCTGATAAGTATAAGTTTTCATTTCTTCTAGTCACTAACTTCCCTTTTTATTCCCAAAGCTGCATTTGTTGTTGCTACTTTTATTGTTGTTTTTTTTAAACTTGGTTTATCATTATAAAACAGAAGAAAGGGAAAGCCCATAACATTCTTTTAGAATCACTTGGATATTTCATGGTAAAATTGAAAGTCTTTAGACTCTAGAAAAATAGATTCTAGTTCTGAATTCATCATTTATTAGTTGTATGACATGGAACAAGTCACCTAGTTTCTTGAGCCTTGATTTCCTCATCTCTTAAATGGAGATAATCTCTGCTTTGGACTTCCTATTAGTTTGCTATGAAGATAAAATGAGGTGAAGGATTTGAAAGCCCTACATAAACTTTTCACTTGGACAGGGCTATTTTTTTCTCAGCTGAGCCCACAGGAGGAGGTCTTATAGAAAGGTCAGACTGAGGAGGAAAAATAAAAGGGAAAGGTAAAAGGAGAAATGAAATAAGGTGAGCAAGAATCCTGGAGGAGAGTAAAAAAAGAGGGCAAAAGGAAGAGGTGCTCAAAGGAGGAGGAGGAGGAGAGAGAGAGAGAGAGAGAGAGAGAGAGAGAGAGAGAGAGAGAGAAGGGATTTCTGGGATGCTTCTAATTAGACATAGTTTAGTCAGTGTACACTGAGACTAGTCAAAACTTCCTTTCCTGGCATCCCAATGTTACCTGGTCCTGGTCTCCATCATCCATGACAGTTTGCATCACTGTTTCCCCTAGAATTTGCAAGTTGTTCCTTTAATGAGAAAATGCTCTTTTCTCTCTGAGTTTGAATAGACTGGTCTGGACACTCTCATCCTAGACAAAGAATCACTCAGCTGGACACAGAAATGCTGAGCTATCCTTGAGGTTTCATCTCCAATTTCAGGAGTCTTACTAATAGAACCCTCCATCAAGATTGACCTTTTGGTCCTCCGCTTTCTTAATGCTGTGTGGCTTTTTCTTTACCTTGTGACTCAAAATAGGGGATTTTCTCACCTTCAGTGGGTATGGGACTTTACTGGAAGGGAAAATGGGGAGAGTGTTTAAAGTCTCAAAAGAGTAGTACAAGTACAATTTATATTATTTTTTAATCATTATCACTGTATCTTAGTATGTCAGAGATGGGAAAATGGAGGCCCACAGAGGAAGAGACTCACCTGAAGTCCTGAGAGCTAGTACTAGAACCTAAGATCCTCTAGCCTGGCAATCATGTCCAGTATATTATCACCATACTGTTCCTGGGACAATATGATTTCACTACATATTTGCATTTGTATTAAGGAGGTTTCTTTATTTCCTCACACCCCAGTTGTGGTATAATAGAAAGTATACTGATTTGAAACTAGAAGACCTGGATTCAAATTATCTTTCTTGCCTGTAATAGCTATGTGACCTTTCAACAGGTCACTTTCACCTATTTGAGCCTCAGTTTTCTCATCTAAAATTGGGGATAATATTTATTTCACAAGATTGTTTTGAGGTTCAAACAAAATAATGGATATATGAGCCCCTAGCAAAGGGCTTAGAATACAGTAGATGCTCAGTAAAAAACTGAATGTATTTGAGATACATACATCCATAAAAACCTTTAGAAACTATATTTTTTCAATCCCTGATGTGACATATAGAAACCTGAGACCAGAGAGATGAAGGGGCTTGCTCAAAGTCAAGCAGCCAGTTACTGGCAAAGCCAGAATTTGAACCCATATTTTCTAAAATATTTCTTCTACTTAGGCACTAAGTGTGAGAAATAATTCAGATTTTACGCTGATAGCTTAGTTCAGCTATAATTTACTGCCTTACTCTGTGTCAATCTGGATCTCAAAGTATGAAACTAAATGATCATTTTTAAGTGCTTGAGCTTCCCATTTATGTAGTCCTCAGATCCATTACTTCAATAAACCCCACAAACTGTGAGACAGAAAATGAGCACACTATTTCAACAGGAATATTAACTACTCTCTACAACTCCAGGATCGTCTCTGAAACAGCTGAGCCAGTGTGGTCCTGGCCATTTTGGTGAGAGGAGCAAAGAGAGTGTATTGTCCATTTTAACTTTCCTGCACACCAAGCCATGCTTCCTCCAACTTCTCAGTCACTGACTTTCTCTTCTAGTGGCCCAGGATTCCCCTAAACCAAGCTGAATAAAGGTTTTCTTCAAAGAAAGGAGGGCAAGGTAGGGTTTGGAAAGAGAGGGGAAAAAAGCTTACCTTTGCTGCAGAAAACACTTCCATATTCATGTCAGTGGCCTAGTGATGCTAAGCTGCAGACCCCAGCATGAGTCTGCCAGCCCTGCTCAGTCTGTATCCTGGGTTACAGAGCCTTTCTCATAAATAAAGTCCGAGGCTCCAATTTGGCTGGTGTTACTGGGGAGGGGTGAATAGAGGCTGGGGCAATTCTGGGTGCCCTCTTTTCCAGAAACTAAACTGCTGGAATGTCTTGTTCCGGGCCTGGTTTGGTACAAAACCCGGGACGGTTCTTTGACCATATCCGGTATTTTCCAAATCCCGGTTAGGATCTCCAGAGGAATTACAAGAGGGTGGGCTGCACTTCTCTTATCGCAGCTTGCTGGTTGGTATTTGCTGAGAGGGGGAAGGAAATGCACTGTCACTGTAGCCAGTCAAAGCTCACAGGAGGATTCCAAAAGCCTCATTTAAGAAATAAGGCCCTCTGCAAGGGTTACAAGATGTGAAAAGAACCCCCACCCCCATCAACATTTTCCCTTGTTGTTAAGTACAGTTATCAGCCCTCCTAATATTCTGAGGCTGTGGTTGCTTGGTAATAGAGAAAAATAAAACTGGTAATAAAACAAAGAGCTTTCTACCTGCCAGTCCCTATATTAACCACTTTTCATGCATTCTCTCATTTAAGTTTCACAATTATTCTGTGAAATGAATACGCTAATTCTCTTTATTTTACAGCTGAAGAAAAGCAGGCTCTGAGAGAGAAAGTAACAGTTCAAAGTCAAACAATTAAGAAGTAAAAGGAGGGGCGGATTTTACTGGGTCTCTCTAAACTCTTAGCTACCACACTACCACACTGTGCTACTTCAGGGAGAAACACAGAGAGCTCTTTTGCAATGAAGGGAGTGACTTCACAGTTATTGAGTGCCTGCTGTCCACTAGTCACTGCTAGATTTTTTAAAATGTACATTAACTCTGCCTCTGCCATTTTTAGCAGCTCCTAGAGTAAAACCCCAGGGCTGTATTACTCACATTTTCCGTTGAGGAGACCGGATGTAGCTACAAGATAGCCTGGATTAACATAGGTCAGCATACTAAAAACTAAGAAGACCCAGAAGAATTGGAAATATTAAATTAAAAAAAAAGGAACTAATAAAAATAGCAAAACGGGGCCAAAAATGTCTGGGTGAAGCTGGAGTCTGGATTTGTTTAAAGCCAGAGGCCATCTTTGTCCCTGTTAGAAAGAGACGGTGCTGAAAAATCACTGGTCTGAGTCAAGTAACCTAGATTCCAACCCCAGCTTGCTCTTGCAGTAATCAGCTATGTGGCATTGGCTCAGGCCCTTCTCTTCTTTGGGCCTCAGTCTTTCCATTTGTACAATGAGGGCCTTAAACTAGATAAGGACCCTCTCAGCTCTATAAATTTACATATCTAGGATTCCATGAAGAAGGCACATTCTTGATAATAAGAGTAGAAGAAAAAGAGGTTTTAAAGAGGCAAAGTGTAAGAAAAGAATGGGTGCAGAGTAATTCGTGGAGAAAAGGAAGAGAACTCCATGCATCTTTAGAAAGGACGGCATCTACCCACCAGAACCAGGTATAGGAAGGAGAAAGGTATGATGGCAGTTCCACCACCTAGTATCCTTACTTTGTGATGGGGTAATCTTGGCTAGGAGCAGATGTTGTTCCCCAGGCAGTCTCAACACATTTTTCTCTCCTGGATTTAAAGTGTCTGGAGCAGGGTCCAGGGAGGAGGAGTCAAAGACTGAGCCAGTGGGGCAAAGTCTGGGTCATAAACCAATGAAGGTGCTTAAAGGTGCCTAGACATTTAGGAGCTGCCCCCACATACTGCACCCCAGGCTAACCCAAGTAGAAGCACCAATAGGGAGAAGGCAGGAAGCACATTTCTTCAGCTCCTTCAGAAATTATCAATGATCAAGGGAAGCTGGATCAGGCCACAGCAGCCCCTGGGACGATCTGTCTCTCCCCCAACTTAGCACAGATGTAGACCTTGAAGCTAGAGTGGGAATGTGGAGACCAAACCCATTAAGCTGGGATCCAAGTCCAGGCTTAAAGGCATTTATGACAGGGAGGGGTAGGGATAAGGCCTGTGTTCTGACTCACAAAACACAACAATATACAGGTCTTATGGACACACTTGAGTCAACACAGTGAAGAATGCAGGAGGCCAGCCAGCTAGGCTAGGTTTCTGAGCCTGTATTATTCATTCAGCATTTCACTGAAAGGGCACACAGTGCCTACTTCTGCAAATCCTGGGCATATTTCTAGTGCCTTTCCTCAAGAATCACCTAAAAAAGGTTTAAGTTGATACCTATAGACTAGGATGGTAAACTATTTCAGTCAAAGGCCAGTTAGTAAATATTTTATGTGCAGAACATAAAGTCTCTGTCTGTCATAACTATTAAAATAGGCCATTGGAGCATGCGGGGTATATCTATATTCCAATAAAAGCCAATTTACAAAAACAAGCAGCAGACCAGATTTGGCCCATGAGTTGTAGTTTGAAAACCCCTATAATATAGACATTTACAATAAAACAAAATTATTAAGAGTGTGGAAACTAGAATCAGACATCCTAGATTGAAATCCCAATTCTGACACTTCCTGATTCTGTGACCTTGGAAAAGTCATCTAATTCTTCTAAACATCAGTTTTACGTCTGGAAAATGAAGATAATAGTACCTATTCTATAGGGCTGTTATAAGGACTGAAATAAAAGTTTACATGTGAACTATTTAACAGAGTGACTGGTACATAGTAAATGCTCAAAATGAGTTATCATTTTAAAATTTTTAATAAAGAAATCTAAATTATTCTGTCCTGATTCTTAGAAAATAAGTTGTATTAATTCAGGGAGAAAAGGAAGAGTGTTTCAAGAATCCTAGTTTTAAGTTTTAGTTATGCTACAAAAGAAAACACAGTGATCTTGGATAAGTCACTTTGCCTTTATGGGACTCAGTTCCATCACCTCTAAAATGGAGAAGATAGTCCAGACTTGTCATTTTTCAAAATTATTTTTGGTGGCAAAACTATTTCCCCAAAGAGAATCTTATAGTAAACCCCCACTATCTATGGAAGTCTCATCTTTCCTGTGGAGCACTACAGGCAAGTTAGGGGGAGAAAGGAAATGGGCAGGGATGAGGATACCCAGGGGCCTACTCATTTGTATGCCTGCCCATTCAGATAATGTGGTTAACCCTGGAGCACCAGTAAGGACCTTCATTGAAACTAAAAGCATGTTTGAGAAGCACAAGACCAGAATGTGCTTAAGCATTCTTCAAGTCTTAAATTCTGTTACTAACCCATCCCTTCATTTATTCATTTACTCAGTCAATGTTATCTGTGTATGGACAATGTTATCTGTGTATGGACAATCACAAGGGCATGGCCCTGGGATGTCTACAAAGATGAGAAGATCACAGGGAACTTCATGCTAGGGAAAGGCTATCCAGTGTGAGAACCATGGGGTTTGGAGTCAAAAAGGCCAGGGTTTGTATCCTGGCTGGCTCCTTCTGAGTTGTGTGACATTGGGCAAGTCACTTAACCTTTCTGGCTCTCTGGTACCTCATCTGTAAAACTGGAACAATAACACTTCCATGACTGAAACATTGTGAGGATTAAATAAGCTGGAATTTGCATGAACCCTTGGAACAGTGCTCAATACCTTAGGGACTGTCAATAGATATTCCTTTTCTTCCCATCTTCCCCACAGTGAAATTTAGTGGCAACATCAGTTACCTTGTGAAAATAAAAAGCCCTGAGCAGTGCCCTGGCATAGCCAGTCTACCACTTTATCTCAGGACTCTGATGAGCTTGCCCTTAGCAGTTTTTAAAAAGATGCCTTCTGGGAAAAGACTGAGGGATGCAGGTAGGAAGAGAGGAAGGGGTTGTCCCCTAGATACCACACCTCTGAAGCCACTGTTCTCCATTTTCATTACCCACCACCACTTCTCACCAGCAGGCTCTATCATGCTTTGAAAGGATTGATCTACACTGTTGTGATGTGTTTCCCTGGCTCCCTCAGGGGACACTGCCTGGTTCTTGAGCTCTGGTTCTTGAATTCGACTTGCTGCTTTCTTAAGTCTTCTAAGGCAGTGGGTCTCACACTTGGGCATGCACCAGAATCCCTTGGAGTGTTTGTTAAGACACTGAGTTTCTGATTCAGGAAATCTTGGGTGAGGACCAATAATTTGCATTTCTAACAAGTTCCCAGGTGATTCTGATGCTGTTCATCTGAAGACCACACTTTAAGAACCATTGCTCAGGGCTAAGGGACTCTGGCTCTGAAGCTCAACCCCTGCCAGCTAACTTGCACTTGTAGACTGATTTTGACAACTCTCAACAGCCTTGGTCTTCAGGTATACAATATTTGGTTCTAGGTCAAAAAGTATATTTCCTTTAGCTTCCTGGTACCTCATTCATTTGGAGTCTCCCTGAGTGTCCTTCCAACACCTATTTGTCCACTCCCTTTGCCTCAGACCCTTCTTGCCTGCCTGAATAAACTTCCCTTTCTCCTCCACGCTCAGTTAACATGTCTTGTTTTCTGGCTGCCATCTTTGAACAGCTCTATAAATGGCATCAGCTTCTCCTTCCATCTTTCCTCTATATTCTCATGTGGCTTCCTGACTGTGGGCTATGGGCACAGACAGTGAATCTGTGAATCTTCGCTCTGCCTCTCCCTGAAGTATGTGATCTTGGGAAAGATACCTGAGTTCCCCAAGCCTCAGTTTGTCATCTGTAAAATCAGGCTGTGGAAATAAAATGTAAAAATGTCTAAAAAAAGTCCTAGTGCAGCACTTGTCACATAGTAAGATATCAGTAAATGTTAGTCTCTTTTTCCTTACTTTCTCTACTTTTCTCATTCCAGCCTACCCCCACCTCTGCTACTAAGGAGCTGGCAACAAGTAAGAAGGATAAAACAATGCAGGAATAAAAAACCTTTAATTAGTATAAAATAACATAGTAAGTGAGAGAAGGGGGGCCTATACAAAGTGTTACAACAATTAAGAGAAGGAATATGTCTTTTTTTTTTTTTTGCGGTACGAGGTCCTCTCACTGTTGTGGCCTCTCCCGTTGTGGAGAACAGGCTCCGGATGCGCAGGCTCAGCAGCCATGTCTCACGGGCCCAGCCACTCTGCTGCATGTGGTATCTTCCTGGACTGGGGCACGAACCCGTGTCCCCTGCATCGGCAGGCAGACTCTCAACCACTGAGCCACCAGGGAAGCCCAGGAAGAAGTCATTTTCAATAGGTGTGTGTCAGGATAAGCTTCATAAATGACTGAATGATATCATTTTCCCTCCCACTTCCATTTCTCAAGCCAGAAATCTAAATGTCATTCAAGATTCCTGCCTTCTCCATCACTATCCACACACATTTCATTGACAAATCTTGACATATTTATATTTTAAATATCTTTTGAATCCACCCACTTTTCTCCATCTCCACTGCCATAGCCATGATCTGAGACATGCTCATCTCCTCATTGTTCTTTTTGTCTTCATTCTTGCCTCCCAAAATCTGCTCTTCAAATAACAACCAAAGCTATTTTGTCCAAAACACAAATGTATATTTTCCCCTTACTTAAAATCCTCCAAAGTGCTTGCCTTATTGATTGAAGTTAGAGTAATATGGAGATTAACAGGGCTCTTGGGTAAGGATAACATTCAAACTGGTGAAATGTTCCTCGTGTGTGTGTGTGTGTGTGTGTGTGTATGTGTACATGCACATATGGAAATATCTCCAAGATATATCATTAAGTAAAAGATAAGGTACAGAACAATGAGCATTTTGTGTTTGCTTCATTCACACACACACATACGTCTATGTATATACTTATATAGGATAATAAGGAATTTTTCTTCTGGAAATCCTCACAAAAATATTTTTAACAGTGGTTTTCCTTTAGGGAGAGTGACCTAGTTGGGGAGGAGCATGAATTTCATTTTTTTACTTTGAACTGTTTGAATTTTCAAACCTCATACATTAATTGGTTTTATAAAGGTTATCTAGAAAGTGAATATATACTGACTTTTGTTTCTTTCTTTGTATTCCTATGCATAAGAAAATTATAACTCTTATATTGAGAAAATTAATGACTTCTCCTTTTCTCTAAGATAAAGGTCAAACTCTTTAGCAATGCTTATATGGCCCTTTGTGATTTAGCTCCTCCTACCTAATCTTTCCAGCTCACTGTTTGCCATTCCTCACCTCATACTCTATGTTCCACCCATACCGGAGTTCTATCAGTTTGTCCATTTTCCAAGGTACTATGTGCTTTCTCTTACCTCCAGACTTTATATGTTGTTCTATCTGGCTCAAACACTCTTTGCTCTATTATTTTTACAAATCATCTTTTGGGTCTCAGTTTAGAATTCCCTTCCTCCAAGTGGTCTTCCCTGACTTCCTGTGTTTCTCAGTTAGGTGGTCCTGCCATGTGCTCCCAAAACACAATGTATATTTAAGCAGAGTTTATTGAAATTGCTTGTTTAACTGCCTGTCTTCACAACTTATAATGGAAACCATCTGAGTTCAGGGATCACATCTTTCTTGCTTCCCATTGTAGCCTCAGAGCCTAGTACAACACTTCATATAGACTTGGTGCTCAATAAACACTTGCTAGATGAATGAATGATGAAAAACGTAATCAATAAGACACTTTTTGGGCATGCTCAGCAAAATCCTAAGAGACAACAGCTGCATTCATAACCTTCATTTGGGAAGATAACTTAGGTAGGACATTTCCAGTTTTAAGGTTGACTTAGTTGTACTTGATAGTTTCACTATTTGACCAACAAGTCTATTACCAAAACGTCCTGTGTGTCTGTCACTGTCAGTCCCTATGCTTTTCTAATTGACCAATTGTAATGAGCCTGCCCCAGTTCCTCGAAGAACCTAACCCCCAAATCCACCTGGGTTACCTCGGGTTAGAAGAATAGTGAGCAAAAAAGGCCTCAGAAGGCATGGATGTTGTTTACTTCCAGATTAGCTTGCTTCACAGGGCCCTTAAAGGAGCTGCATTTACGTGTTTTATATTCTGGGTTAAGCAGCCATGTAGACCTTCATTCAAAGAAACAGTTCTTAGCAAAATAAATCAGAAAACTCCCAATACAACAATCTTTCCTTATGACTATACAAACTCTGTTTGGATGCCTCCAATAATCGAGAGCTCACGATCTCCCAAGACAACTCATTCAACTTCCCAGTTATTTTCCTTACATTAAATAGCTAAATATCTGTCTTATTCTACCTTCTGTTTATTGGTTCATTTTTCTACTGAATTTAGGACTCCTGAGCAAAAATTATAGTCAATGCCATCTGACCTCTTTTTAACAGGAAAAAAAAAACTAGCTGTCTTGTGGAAAATATTTCCTCTCTTGGGCACGTACAGTGCAGTGCTGGCTCCCAGGTCTCATCTTTTCTTTGTTCTCATGCCAATATTTTCTTCATTTCCAGAGAATTGTGGTAGGAAATGCCACATTCAGGAGACCTTCAAGATGGCGAAAGAGTAAGACATGGAGATCATCTTCCTCCTGACAAATATATCAGAAATACATCTACATGTGGAACAACTCCTACAGAACACATACTGAACGCTGGCAGAAAACCTCAGACTTCCCAAAAGGCAAAAAATTCCCCACATACCTGGGTAGGGCAGAAGAAAAAAGGAAAAACACAGACATAAGAATAGGGACAGGACTTGCACCTCAGGGAGGGAGCTGTGAAAGAGGAAAAGTTTCCACACACTAGGAAGCCCCTTCACTGGCAGTGATAGGGGTTGGTGGTGGGGAAGCTTCAGAGCCACAGAGGAGAGCACAACAGCAGGGGTACATAGGGGAAAGCAGAGAGATTCCTGCACAGAGGATCTGTGCCGACCAGCACTCACAAGCCTGAGAGGCTTGCCTGCTCACCCACCAGGGCGGGTGGGGCTGGGAGCTGAGGCTCGGGCTTCAGAGGTCAGATCCCAGGGAGAGGACTGGGGTTGGCTGCATGAACACAGCCTGAAGGGGGCTAGTGTGCCACAGCTAGCCAGGAGGTAGTCCAGGAAAATGTCTGGAGCTTCCTAAGTGGCAAGAGACCATTGTTTTGGGGTGTATGAGGAGAGGGGATTAAGAGAACTGCCTAAACGAGCTCCAGAGATGGGTTTGAGCCGTGGCTATCAGTGCAGAACACAGAGACATTAAATTTTAAGGCTGCTACTGCAGCCACCAAGAAGCCTGTGTGCAAGCACAGGTCTCTATCCACACCTCCCCTCCCGGGAGCCTGTGAAGCCTGCCACTGCCATGGTCCTGTGATCCAGGGACAATTTCCCTGGGAGAACACATGGAGCTCTTCAGGCTGTTGCAACATCTTGCTGGACTCTGCCACTGCAGGCTCGCCCAGCTTTCTGTACCCCTCGCTCCCCCGGTCCTGAGTGAGCCAGAGCACCCTAATCAGCTGCTACTTTAACACCGTCCTGTCTGAGCAAAGAACAGATGTTCTCAGGTGACCTACATGCAGAGGCAGGGCCAAATCCAAAGCTGAAACCCAGGAGCTGTGCAAACAAAGAAGAGAAAGGGAAATTTCTCCCAGTAGCCTTAGGAGCACTGGATTAAATCTCCACAATCAACTTGATGTACCCTGCATCTCTGGAATACCTGGAAAGAAAACGAATCATCCCAAAAGTGAGTCGGTCAACTTTGGGAGCTACTGTAGGCTTGGGGTTCTCATCCTGCCTCTAATATTTTTCTGGTTCTAGTTTGTCTTAGTTTAGTATTTAGAGTTCATTGTCACTGGTAGAGTTGTTTACTGATCTCATTGCTCTCTTCCTTTTTTTTTACATATAGATATGCATATATAATTTTTCCTTTTTCTCTTTTTGTGTGTATGTGTATGCTTCTTTGTGTGAGTTTGTCTGTATAGCATTGCTTTTACCAGGGTTCCCTCTGTCCATTCTTTTTGTTTGTTTGGTTGGTTTTAGTATAGGTTTTAGTGTTTTTTATCATTGGTGAATTTGTTTTTTGGTTTGGTTGCTCTCTTCTTTCTTTCTTTTTTTTTAATTACTTTTAATTTTTTTAAGTTTTAATATATTTTTTAATTGTTTTATTTTAATAGTTTTATTTTATTTTATTTTATATTTTTCTTTCTTTCTTTCTCCCTTATCTTCTGAGCCATGTGGCTGACAGGGTCTTGGTGCTCCAGCTGTGTGTCAGGCCTGTGTCTCTGAAGAGGGAGAGCCAAGTTCAGGAAATTGGTCCAGCAGAGACCTCCCAGCTCCAAGAAATATCAAACGGCAAAAGATCTCACAGTGATCTGCATCTCAATGCTAGGACAAAGCCCCATATTCAAAAACCATAAAGCTACACTGCTGGAAACACTATGCCAATAACTAGTAAGACAGGAACACAACCACATCCATTAGCAGAGAGGCTGCCTAAAATCATGATAAGGTCACAGACACCCCAAAACACACCACCAGACATGGTCCTGCCCACCAGAAAGAAAAGATCCAGCCTCATCCTCCAGAACACAGGCACCAGTGCCCACCACCAGGAAGGCTAGACAACCCACAGAACAAACTATAGCCACTGGGAGCAGACACCAAAAATAATCGGAACTACGAACCTGCAGACTGAAAAATGGAGACCCCAAACACAGTAACTTAAGCAAAATGAGAATACAGACAAACTCACAGCAGATTAAGGAGAAAGGCTAAAACCAACGAGGCCAAACAAATGAAGAGGAAATAGGCAGTCTACCTGAAAAAGAATTCAGAATAATGATAGTAAAGATGATCCAAACTCTTGGAAATAGAATGGAGAAAATACAAAAAGTTTCAACAAGGACCTAGAAGAAATAAGAGCAAACAAAAAAAGATGAACAATACAATAAATGAAATTTAAAATTCTCTAGAAGGAATCAATAGCAGAATAACTGAGGTGGAAGAATGGATAAGTAACCCAGAAGATAAAATAGTGGAAATAACTACTGCAGAGCAGAATAAAGAAAAAAATAATGAAAAGAATTGATGACAGTATCAGAGACTTCTAGAACAAAATTAAACACACCAACATTCAAAGTATAGAGGTCCCAGAAGAGGAAGAGAAAAGAAAGGGTCTGAGAAAATATTTGAAGATTATAGATGAAAACTTCCTTAATATGGGCAAGACAATAGTCAATCAAGTCCAGGAAGCACAGAGAGTCCCATATAGGATAAATACAAGGAGAAACACACCAAGACACATATTAATCAAACTATCAAACATTAAATACAGAGAAAAAAATTTAAAAGCAGCAAAGGAAAAAGCAAGAAATAGCATACAAGGGAATACCCATAAGGTTAACAGCTGATCTTTCAGCAGAAATTCTGAAAGACAGAAGAGAGTGGCAGGACATATTTAAAGTGATGAAAGGGAAAACCCTACAAGATTACTCTACCCAGCAAGGATCTCATTCAGATTCATCAGAGAAATTAAAACCTATATAGATAAGCAAAAGCTAAGAGAATTCAGCACCACCAAACCAGCATTACAACAAATGCTAAGTAACTTCTCTAGGCAGAAAACAGAAGAGAAGGGAAAGAACTACAATAACTAACCCAAAACAATTAAGAAAATGGTAATAGGAAAATACAAATTTATAATTACCTTAAATGTAAATGGATTAACTGGTACAACTAAAAGACATAGACTGGCTGAATGGATACAACAACTAGACCCGTATATATATGCTGCTTACAAGAGACCCACATCAGACCTAGGGACACATTCAGACTGAAAGTCAGGGGATGGAAACAGATATTCCATACAAATGGATATCAAAACAAAGCTGGAGTAACAATTCTCATACCAGACAAAATAGACTTTAAAATAAAGACTATTAAAAGAGACAGAGAAGGACACTACATAATGATCAAGGGATCAATCTAAGAAGAAGATAGAACAATTGCAAATATTTATGCACCCAACATAGGACCACCACAATACAAAGGCAAATGATAACAGCCATAAAAGGGGAACTCGACAGTAACACAATCATAGTATGGAAATTTAACACCTCACTTTTACCAAAGGGAAGATCATCCAAAATGAAAATAAATAAGGAAACACAAGCTTTAAACGATACATTCAACAAGATAGACAATTGATATTTATAGGACATTCCATCCAAAAAAACAGAATAAAATTTATTCTCAAGTGCTCTTGGAACATTCTCCAGATTAGGTCATATCGTGGATCACAAATCAGGCCTTGGAAAATTTAAGAAAATTGAAATCATATCAAGTATCTTTTCCGACCACAACACTATGAGAGTAGATATCAATTACAGGAAAAAATCTGTAAAAAATAAAAATACATGGAGGCTAAACAATACACTGCTAAATAACCAACAGATCACTGAAGAAATCAAAGAGGAAATAAAATCATTGTGTAAACACAATGACCCAAAACCTATGGCATGCAACAACAGCAGTTCAAAGAAGGAAGTTTATAGCAATACAATCCTACCTCAAGAAACAGGAAACATCTCAAATAAAAAACTTAACCTTGCAACTAAAGTAGTTAGAGAAAGAACAAAACAAAATACACAAAAGTTAACAGAAGGAAAGAAATCATAATGATCAGAGCAAAAATAAATGAAAAGTAAATTAAGGAAGCAATAAGCAATAAAACTAAGCACTGGTTCCTTGAGAAGGTAAACAAAATTGATAAAACATTAGCCAGACTCATCATGAAAAAAGGGGAGAGGACTTAAATCAATAAAATTCAAAATGAAAAAGCAGAAGTAACAACTGACACTGAAGAAATACAAAGGATCATGATAGATTACTACAAGCAACTATATGCCAATAAAATGGACAACCTGGAAGAAATGGACAAATTCTTAGAAAAGCACAACCTTCCGAGACTGAAACAGGAAGAAAGAAAAAATATAAACAGACCAATCAAAAGCACTGAAATTGAGACTGTGATTAAAAATCTTCCAACAAATAAAAGCCCAGGACCAGATGGCTTCACAGGTGATCCTATCAAACATTTGGAGAAGAGCTAACACCTATCCTACTCAAACTCCTACAAAGTATAGCACAGGGAGGAACACTCCCAAATATATTCTACAAGGTCACCATCACCCTGATACCAAAACAAGACAAAGAAGTCACAAAAAAAGAAAACTGCAGGCCAGTATCACTAATGAACATAGATATAAAATTCCACAACAAAATACTAGCAAACAAAATCCAACAACACATTAAAAGGATCATACAACATGATCAAGTGGGGTTTATCCCAGGAATACAAGGATTCTTCAATATATGCAAATCAATAAATGTGATACACCATATTAATAAACTGAAAGATAAAATCCATATGATCATCTCAATAGACACAGAAAAAGCTTTCAACAAAATTTAACACCCACTTAAGATAAAAACCATACAGAAAGTAGGCATAGAGGGAACATACCTCATCATAATAAAGGTCATATATGACTAAACCACAGCCAATATTGTTTTCAAAGGTGAAAAACTGAAACCATTTCCACTAAGATCAGGAAAAAGACAAGGTTGCCCACTCTCACCACTATTATTCAACATAAGTTTTGGAAGTTTTAGCCACAGCAATCAGAGAAGAAAAAGAAATTAAAGGGATCCAAATCCAAAAAGAAGAAGTAAAGCTGTCACTGTTTGCTGATGACATGATACTATACACAGATAATACTAAAGATACTACCAGAAAACTACTAGAGCTAATCGATGAATTTGGTAAAGTAGCAGGATACAAAGTTAATGCACAGAAATCTCTGACATTCCTATACACTGGTGATGAAAAATCTGAAAGAGAATTTAAGGAAACACTCCCATTTACCACTGCATCAAAAAGAATAAAATACCTAGGAATAAACCTACCTAAGAAGACAAAAGATCTGTATGCTGAAAACTATAAGACACTGATGAAAGAAATGAAAGATGATACAAAGAGATGGAGAGATATACCATGTTCTTGGATTGGAAGAATCAACATTGAGAACATAAATATACTCCACAAAGCAATCTACAGATTCAACGCAATCCTTATCAAAGTACCAATGGTGTTTTTCACAGAACTAGAAGAAAATATTTCACAATTTGTATGGAAATGGAAAAGACCCTGAATAGCCAAAGCAATCTTGACAAAGAAAAACGGGGCTGGAGGAATCAGGCTCCCTGACTTCAGACTATACTACAAAGCTACAGTAATCAAGACAGTACGGTATTGGCACAAAAGCAGAAATATAAATCAATGGAAGAGGATAGAAATCCCAGAGATAAACCCCCACACATAAGGTCACCTTATCTTTGAATAAGGAGGTAAAATATACAATGCAGAAAAGACAGACTCTTCAATATGTGGTGCTGGGAAAACTGGACAGCTACTGTAACAGAATGAAATTAGAACACTCCCTTACACCATACACAAAAATAAACTCAAAATTGATTAAAGAACTAAATGTAAGGCCAGACACTATAAAATGCTTGGAGGAAAACATAGGCAGAACACTCTATGACATAAATGACAACAAGATCCTTTTTGACCCACCTCCTAGAGAAATGGAAATAAAAACAAAAATAAACAAATTGGACCTAATGAAACCTAAAAGCTTTTGCACAGCAAAGGAGATGATAAACAAGGCAAAAAGACAACCCTCAGAATGGGAGAAAATATTTGGTAATGAAAAAACTGACAAAGGATTAATCTCCAAAATTTACAAGTAGCTCATGCAGCTCAATAGCAAAAAACAAACAACCCAATCTAAAAACAGGCAGAAGACCTAAGTAGACGTTTCTCCAAAGAAGATACACAGATTGCCAGGAAACACATGAAAGGATGCTCAACAGCACTAATCATTAGAGAATTGCAAATCAAAACTACAGTGAGGTATCACCTCACATCAGTCAGAATGGCCATCATTAAAATATCTACAAACAATAAACGCTGGAGAGGGTATGGAGAAAATGGATCCCTCTTGTACTGTTGGTGGGAATGTAAATTGATACAGCCTCTATGGAAAACAGTATGGATGTTTCTTTAAAAACTAAAAATAGAACTACTATACGACCCAGCAATCCCACTCCTGGGATATATCTGAGAAAACCATAATTCAAAAAGAGTCATGCACCACAATGTTCATTGCAGCTCTATTTGCAATATCCAGGGCATGGAAGCAACCTAAGTGTCCACTGGCAGATGAATGGATAAAGAAGATGTGGCACGTATATGCAATCTAATATTACTCAGCCATAAAAATGATGAAATTGAATTATTTGTAGTGAGGTTGATGGACCTAGCATCTGTCACACAGATTGAAGTAAGTCAGAAGATAAAAACAAATACCATATTGTAATACATATATTTCAATCTAAAATAAAAAGGTTTTGAAGAACTTAGGGGCAGGGCAAGAATAAAGACCCAGACTTAGAGATTGGACTTGAGGATATGGGGAGGGGGAGTGATAAGCTGGGACTAAGAGAGAGTGGCATCGACATACTATCAAATGTAAAATAGATAGCTAGTCATAAGCAGCTGCAAAGCACAGGGAGATCAGCTCGGTGCTTTTTGACCACCTAGGGGGGTGGGATAAGGAGGGTGGGAGGGAGATGCAAGAGGGAGGAGATATGGGGATATATATATATATATAATATATATATATATATATATATAATATATATATTTATGTCTGGTTCACTTCGTTAAAAAGCCAAAACTAACACACCATTGTAGAGTAATTATACTCCAATAAAACTGTTAATATATATATATATATATGTATATAGTAGCTTCTGAATGTATTGATTGTAGCAGTACTGTATTAATAATTAATTTCCTATATTTTTTTCTTTTAGCCATTATTATTTATTCAAATTTGAAATACAAAAAAAAGAGAGAGAGAGAGAATGCCATATTGGTGGCTGGCTTAACCACTGACTAGAGGAAGTGGTCATCTTCATGATATCATTTAAGGGACTCAAAAGCACCTACACTGCCTCCAAACATGACATCTTTGTTTGGAGTCATTGGACCTAGTAGTGAGAAATATATTCTAGTCCTCTCTATGCCACAATCTCATGTGTTACGTGGGGTGGCCTATTTTCCTTCTTTGGTCTTAGTCTTGTCACTTGTACAAGGAGAGCCTTGTATTAGCTGGTCTTTGAGGTCCCTTCCAGTTCTCACATCCTATATTTCCATGATTCAGTCTTTTGAATTAGAGCCCACCAGCATCCAGAAAGCTTATGCAGAAGTCTGAATATTATGTATACGCCCTCTATGTTTGCCTGAGTGAATTTATGGGAAGTTCACCATTTGGGGAAATGACTTATGTGCAGTTTCAAACCCTGAATCTCTATTCACATCCATAAAATGCAGACATTCTCACAATCCAGCATCTCTTCCAGGAAATGTGAACACAATCTAATCTCAGGATATAACCCAGGTTATTGTAGATGGGTCCCTTCTCAGCCTTATTTTCCAAACAATTTGATCTATTCCTTTGGCTACCTGTTACTCTTCTGCAGTGTATTAGGGAGTGAGGTAGGCAAAATAATGCCTCTCCCAAAGATGTTCATATCCTAATCCCCAGAACCTATGAATATGTTACATGAACAAGAGGAATTAAGGTTGCAGATGTAATTATGGTTGCTTATCAGCTGACAATCCACCTGGAACTGAATCTTTTAATTCCACTTTAATTCTCTGCCACTTCTTTATTGTGAAATTTAGGCAAGTTTCTTAAACCTCATTGTGCTTCAGTTCTCTCATCTATAACATGGAGATAGTAATATGTCACAAGATTGTTTTGACGATTACATGAATAAATACATGGTAAGTATATAAATAGCTCCTAGCACATACAAGATACTCAATAAATATTAGTATTACTCATGATATCTTCATAAATTTTATTAATAGCTTTGACTGCTATGTTTTAGTCAAAGGAATACATAATTTCTGCTTCTCTGATTCATTTAAATTTTATAAGAAATATAAGGAGACTTTACTTTCTGAGATGATGTTTAGATATAAAAATAGTGTGAGGCAAAAAATTTATAGATGTGAAAAGGAAATATCAGTTTATAACCAGAGCCTAATTTTGGAGTGTAAACATGTTTCATCTCCCCCTCCACACACACACCTTACTTGAAATGTTCTTGCTTTCACTGATCCAAATCCTTCCTGTCCTTGAAGGATGAGTTTAAATCCTATCTTCTCCAGAAATTCTTCTCTGACTCCAGTCTTCATGAATTGCTTTCACTTCCAAAATTCTAGAGCAGTTTTAGTTGGTACCAAGTAACATTGTTTTTAGTTCAATAATGTCTCATATCACGTTCTAGTACCTCAGTGTTGGAGTTTTGTCTTATAAAGAGGGCAAGATATCTATCATCTCCCTAATCACCAGGACTGATTCACATGACTCACATGGTTACCTTTTCTTCCTTAGTACACTCCTGGTGATGAAAGAAATACAATGGGCATTGCAGACACATAGTAGTCTGACTGCCAAGCCCAATGTGAAGGAAACTGTGTGAGCATTGTTTAAAAGCAGGTTTACTGGGTTCATTATTTGGATCTCTTAGAGTCAGGCATAATGTTCTGCACATAATATCTGTTGGATGGATGCATAAATGAATACAATGCTGGCACATATTAACAAAGTACAAAGTAGATTCACCAAAATCTAATGAGCTAATGAATACTTAGATTAAAATTGTTATTCTGGCAAAGTATGGCTTTGGGGAAGGAAATGCATTCCTGCAATATTTTTAAAAGCAAAAACTTTTTTTAATTGGGGTATAGTTGTTTTACAATGTTGTGTTAGTTTCTACTATACAGCAAAGTGGAATTCCCTGTGCTATACAGCAGGCTCTCATGAGTTATCTATTTTATACAGATTAGTGTGTATATGTTAATCTCAATCTCCCAATTCATCTCACCCTGCCTATACCCCCTTGGTGTCCATACGTTTGTTCTCTACATCTGTGTCTCTATTTCTGCCTTGCAAACCAGCTCATCTGTACCATTTTTCTAGATTCCACAAATATGCATTAATGTACGATATTTGTTTTTCTCTTTCTGACTTACGTCACTCTGTATGACAGTCTCTAAGTCCATCCAGGTCTCTACAAATGACCCAGTTTTGTTCCTTTATATGGCTGAATAATATTCCATTGTGTAAAGTACCGCATCTTTATTCGTCTGTTGATGGACATTTAAGTTCCTTCCATGACCTGGCTATTGTAAATAGTGTGGCAATGAACATTGGAGTGCATGTTTCTTTTTGAATTATGGTTTCTCTGGGTACATGCCCAATAGTGGGATTGCTGGGTCATATGATAGTTCTATTTTTAGTTTTATAAGGAACCTACATACTGTTCTCCATAGTGGCTGTATCAATTTACATTCCTAATAGTGCAAGAAGGTTCCCTTTTCTCAACACCCTTTCCAGAATTTATTATTTGTAGATTTTCTGATGATGCCCATTCTAACTGTGTGAGGTGATACCTCATTGTAGTTTTGATTTGCATTTCTCCAATAATTAGTGACATTGAGAATCTTTTCATGTGCTGCTTGGATATCTGTATGTTTTCTTTGGAGAGATGTCTATTTAGGTCTTCCACCCATTTTTTTGCATTGGACTGTTTATTTTTTTGATATTGAGCTGCATGAGCAGTTTGTATATTTTGGAGATTAATGCTTTGTCCATTGATTCACTTGCAAATATTTTCTCCCATTCTGAGGGTTGTCTTTTCCTCTTGTTTATGTTTTCCTTTCCTGGGCAAAAGTTTTTCAGTTTCATTAAGTCCAATTTATTTTGTTTTTATTTCCATTACACTAGTAGGTGCATCAAAAAGTTCTTGTTGTGATTTATGTCCATGAGTCTTCTTCCTTTGTTTTCCTCTAAGAGTTTTAAGTGTCCTCTGGTCTTACATTTAGGTCTTTAATCCATTTTGAGTTTATTTTTGTGTATGGTGTTAGGGAGTGTTCTAATTTTATTCTTTTACATGTAGCTGTCAAATTTTCCCAGAACCACTTACTGAAGATACTGTCTTTTCTCCCTTGTATATCCTTGCCTAGTTTGTCATAGATTAGTTGACCACAGGTGCTTGGGTTTATCTCTGGGCTTTCTATCCTGTTCCATTGATCAGTATTTCTGTTTTTGTGCCAGTACCATACTGTATTGATTACTGTAGCTTTGTAGTATAGTCTAAAGATAGAGAGCCTGATTCCTCCAGCTCCATTTGTCTTTCTCAAGATTGCTTTAGCTATTGGGGGTCTTTTGTGTTTCCATACAAATTGTGATTTTTTTTGTTCTAGTTCTGTGAAAAATGCCATTGGCAATTTCATAGGGATTGCATTGATCTGTAGATTGCTTTGGGTAGCACAGTCATTTTCACAATATTGATTCTTCCAGTTGAAGAACATGGTATATCTCTACATCTGTTTGTGTCGTGTTTGATTTTTTCATCACTGTCTTATAGTTTTCTTCATACAGGTCTTGTCTCCTTAGATAGGTTTATTCCTAGGTATTTTATTCTTTTTGTTGCAATGGTACATGGGATGGTTTCCTTAATTTCTCTTTCTGATCTTTTGTTGTTAGTGTATAGGAATGCTAGAAATTTCTGTGCATTAATTTTGTATCTTGCAACTTTACCAAATTCACTGATTAACTCTAGTAGTTTTCTGGTGGCATCCTTAGAATTTTCTATATATAGTATCATGTCATCTGCAAAGAGTGACAGTTTTAATTCCTCTTTTCCAGTTTGAATTACTTTTATTTCTTTTTCTTCTCTGATTACTGTGGCTAGGACTCCCAAAACTATGATGAATAATAATGGCAAGTTCCTGATCTTACAGGAAATGTTTTCAGTTTTTCACCATTGACAATGATGTTTGCTGTGGGTTTGTCATATATAGCCTTTATTATGTTGAGGAAGGTTCCCTCTATGCCAACTTTCTGGAGTTTTTTTTTATCATAAATGGGTGTTGAATTTTGTCAAAAGATTTTTCTGCATCTATTGAGATTACCATATGGTTTTTATTCTTCAATTTTTTAATATGGTGTATCACACTGATTGATTTGCATATATTAAAGAATCCTTGAATCCCTGGGATAAATCCCAATTGATCATGGTGTACAATCTTTTTAATGTGTTGTTGGATTCTGCTTGCTAGTATTTTGTTGAGGATTTTTGCATCTATATTTATCAGTGATTTTGGTCTGTAATTTTCTCTTTTTTTTGTAATATCTTTGTTTGGTTTTGGTATCAGGGTGATGGTGGCCTTCTAGGATGAGTTTGGGAGTGTTCCTTCCTCTAAAAATTTTTGGAAGAGTTTGAGGAAGATGGGTGTTATCTCTTCTTTTAATATATAATAAAATTCACCTGTGAAGCCATCTGGTCCTGGACTTTATATGTTGGAAAATATTTAATCACAATTTCAATTTCATTACTTGTGATTTGTCTGTTCATATTTTCTATTTCTTCCTGGTTCAGCCATGGAAGGTTATACCTTTCTAAGAATTTGTCCATTTCTTCGAGGTTGTCCATTTCATTGGCATGGAGTTGCTTGTAGTAGTCTCCTATCATGTTTTGTATTTCTGTAGTGTCCATTGTAACTTTTCCTTTCCCATTTCTAATTTTATTGATTTAAGTCTTCTCCCTCATTTTCTCGATGAGTCTGGTTTAAAATTATCAATTTTGTTTATCTTCTCAGAGAACCAGCTTTAGTTTTATTGATCTTTGCTATTGTTTTATTTGTTTCTATTTCATTTATTTCTTGTCTGATTCTTATGATTTCTTTCATTCTATTAACTTTGGGTTTTCTTTGTTCTTCTTTCTCTTGTTTATTTAGGTGTAAGCTTTGATTGTTCATTTGAGATTTTACTTGTTTCTTGAGGTTGGATATTTTTGCTATAAACTTCTCTCTCAGAATTGCTTTTGCTGCATCCCATAAGTTTTGGGTTCTCGTGTTTTTGTTGCCATTTGTCTCTAGGTACTTTTTGATTTCCTCTTTGATTTCTTCAGTGTTCTTTGGTTATTTAGTAGTGTATTTTTTAGCCCCTGTGTGTTTGTGTTTTTTAAGGTTTTTTTTCCTGTAATTGATTTGTAATCTCATAGCATTGTACTCGGAAAAGAGGTTTGATATGGTTTCAATTTTCTTAAATTTACTGAGGCTTGAATTGTGACCAAAGGTATGATCTATCCTGCAGAATGTTCTGTTTGCACTTCAGAAGAAAGTGTAATCTGCTGGTTTCGGATGGAATGTCCTATAAATATCGATTAAATATCTCTAGTCTATTGTGTCATTTAAAGCAGCCATCCCCAACATTTTTGGCACCAGGGACCAGTTTCGTGGAAGACAATTTTTCCACGGATGCAGGGGGGAAGGTACATCTGGTAATGCAAGTGATGGGGAGTGATGAGGAATGGTAGAAGAAGCTTTGATCGCTCTCCCACTGCCCACCTCCTGCTGTGTGGCCTGGCTCCTAACAGGCCAGGGACTGGTACTTGTCCACAGCCTGGGTGTTGGGGACCCCAGATTTAAAGGTTGTGTTTCCTTATTAATCTTCTGTCCATTGGTTTAAGTGAGGTGTTGAAGTCACCCACTATTATTCTGTTACTGTTGATTTCTGCTTTTATAGTTGTTAGCAATTGTCTTATGTACTGAGGTGCTCTTATGTTTTTGGTGCATACATATTTATAATTATTATATCTTCTTCTCAGATTTACCACCTGATCATTTTGTAGTGTCCTTCCTTATCTCTTGTAACAAACTTTATTTTAAAGTCCATTTTGTCTGATATGTGTATTTCTACTCCAGCTTTCTTTTGGTTTCCATTTGAATGGAATATCTTTTTCCATCCCCTCACTTTCAGTCTGTATATGTCCCTAGGTCTGAAATGGGTCTCTTGTAGACAACATATATACGGATCTTGTTTTTGTATGCATTCAGCCAGTCTGTGTGTTTTAGTTGGCGCATTTAATGCATTCACATTTAAGGTAATTATCAGTATGAATATTCCTATTACCATTTTCTTAATTGTTTGGGTTTGTATTTGTAGGTCCTTTACTTCTCCTGTGTTTCCAAGTTAGAGAAGTTCCTTTAGCACTTGTTGTAGAGCTGGTTTGGTGCTGCTGAATTCTCTTAACTTTTGCTTGTCTGTAAGCTTTTGATATTTCTGTTGAATGTGAATTAGATCCTTGCTGGGCAGAATAATCTTGGTTGTAGGTTTTTCCCTTTCATCACTTTAAATATATCCTGCCACTCCCTTCTGGCCTCCAGAATTTCTGCTGAAAAATAATCTGATATCCTTATGGGGATTCCCTTGTGTGTTATTTGTTGCTTTTCCCTTGCTGCTTTTTAATATTTTTCTTTGTGTTTAATTTTTGTTAGTTTGATTAATTGTGTCTCAGCATATTCCTCCTTGGGTTTATCCTGTGTGGGACTCTCTGGGCTTCCTGGACTTGATTAGATATTCCCTTTCCCATTTTAGGGAAGTTTTCAACTATTGTGTCTTCAAATACTTTCTCAGACCCTTTCTCTTTCTCTTCTTCTTCTGAATACTTTGAATGTTGGTGCATTTAATGTTGTCCCAGAAATCTCTGAGACTGTCCTCAAATTCTTCCATTCTTGTTTCTTTATTCGGCTCCACAGCATTTATTTCCAGAATTCTATATTCTGGCTCACTTATCAGTTCTTCTGCCTCAGTTATTCTGGTATCTATTCCTTCTAGAGTATTTTTAATTTCACTTATTGTTTTGTTCATCACTGTTTGCTCTTTAATTTTTCTAGGTCCTTGTTAAATGTTTCTTGTATTCTCTCCCCTCTATTTATGAGTTTTTAGACCATTTTTACTATCATTACTCTGAATTATTTTTCAGGTAGACTTCCTATTTTCTCTTCATTTGTTTGGTCTTGTGGGTTTTTACCTTGCTACTTCATCTGCTGCATATTTCTCTGCCTTCTCATTTTGTTGACTTACTGTCTTTGGGTTCTCCTTTCCACAGACTGTGGTATCTTAGTTCTTCTTACTTCTGGTGTCTGTCCCCAGTGGGTGAGGTTGGTACAGTAGCTTGCATAGACTTCCTGGTGGGTAGACTGCTACCTGTGTTCTGGTGGGTGGAGCTGGATCTTGTCCCTCTGATGGGCAGGGACACATCTGGTGGTGTGTTTTGTGGTTTCTGTGAGATTACTATGACTTTAGGCAGCCTGTTTGCAAATGTGTGGGGTTGTGTTCCTTTCTTGTTAGTTGTTTGACATGAGGCGTCCAGCAGTAGAGCTTGCAGGCCTCTGGGTGGAGTCAGGTCTTAGTGTTGAGATGGAGACTTCTGGGAGAACTCTCACTGATTAATATTCCATGGGACAAAGAGTTCTCTGGTGGGCCAATGTCCTGGATTTAGCTCTCCCACCTCGGAGGCTTAGGCCCAATCTCTGGTTGGAACACCAGGACCCCAGAAGCCACATGGAATGGAAGAAAAGGAAAAAAAAAAGAAAACAAATAGACAAACAAATCACTGAGAAAAATGGTAAAAGCAAAACTGAACAGACAAAAACAGGCAAAGAAACGTGCACACACACACAAAAAAAAAGAAAAAAAAAGAGAAAACAAAAGAGAGCAAGCAAACAAATAAACACACCCGAAAATGAAAAGAAACACTAAAAAGTAAACTGACAAAAACAAAATATCAAAAATGGATCAAACACAGAAAGCAAACTAAAAAAGGGCAAAGAGGGGCTTCCCTGGTGATGCAGTGGTTGGGGGTACGCCTGCCGATGCAGGGGATGCGGGTTCGTGCCCCGGTCCGGGAGGATCCCACATGGCGCAGAGAGGCTGGGCCCGTGAGCCATGGCTGCTGAGCCTGCGTGTCTGGAGCCTGTGCTCTGCAACGGGAGAGGCCACAACAGTGAGAGGCCCGCATACCGCAAAAAAAATAAATAAAATAAAATAAAATAAAAAAAGGCAAAGAGAGTTGAGGAAGATGGTGGAAGAATAAGACACGGAGATCAATTCCTCCCAACAACAGATGCCCTCAGGCGACCTACAGGCAGAGGCAGGGTCAAATACAAAGCTGAACCCCGGGAGTTGTGTGAACAAACAAGAGAAAGGGAAATCCCTCCCAGAAGCCTCAGGAGCAGCACATTAAATCTCCACAATCAACTTGATGTACCCTGCATCTGAGGAATACCTGACTAGACAAAGAATCACCTGAAATTAAGGAGGTGGACTTTGGGAGCAAGATATATAATTTTTCCGCTTTTCCTCTTTTTGTGAGACTGTATGTATATGCTTCTGTGTGAGATATTGTCTGTATAGCTTTGCTCTCACCACTTGTCCTAGAGTTCTGTCCATCCGTTTTTTTGTTTGTTTCTTAATTTCTTTTTTCTTTTTTTCTCTTTTTCTTTTTTCTTTTTTTATTTGTTTCTGCTTTATAACAAAGTGAATCAGTCATACATATACATCTGTTCCCACATCCCTTCCCTCATGCATCTCCCTCCCTCACACCCTCCCCATCCCACCCCTCCAGGTGGTCACAAAGCACCGAGCTGATCTCCCTGTGCTCTGCGGCGGCTTCCCACTGCCTATCTACCTTACGTTTGGTAGTGTATATATGTCCATGCCTCTCTTTCACTTTGTCACAGCTTACTCTTCCCCCTCCCCATATCCTCAAGTCCATTCTCAAGTAGATCTGTGTCTTTATTCCCGTTTTACACCTAGGTTCTTCATGACTTTTTTTTTAATTCCATATATATGTGTTAGCATACGGTATTTCTCTTTCTCTTTCTGACTTACTTCACTCTGTATGACAGACTCTAGGTCTATCCACCTCATTACAAATAGGTCAGTTTCGTTTCTTTTTATGGCTGAGTAATATTCCACTGTATATATGTGCCACATCTTCTTTATCCATTCATCTGATGATGGACACTTTGGTTGTTTCCATCTCCGGGCTATTGTGAATAGAGCTGCAATGAACATTTTGGTACATGTCTCTTTTTGAATTATGGTTTTCTCAGGGTATATGCCTAGTAGTGGGATTGCTGGGTCATATGGTAGTTCTGTTTTTAGTTTTCTAAGGAACCTCCATACTGTTCTCCATAGTGGCTGTACCAATTCACATTCCCACCAGCAGTGCAAGAGTGTTCCCTTTTCTCCACACCCTCTCCAGCATTTATTGTTTCGAGATTTCTTGATGATTGCCATTCTGACTGGTGTGAGATGATATCTCATTGTAGTTTTGATTTGCATTTCTCTAATGATTAATGATGTTGAGCATTCTTTCATGTGTTTGTTGGCAGTCTGTATATCTTCTTTGGAGAAATGCCTATTTAAGTCTTCAGCCCATTTTTGGATTGGGTTGTGTGTTTTTTTCCTATTGAGCTGCATGAGCTGTTTATAAATTTTGGAGATTAATCCTTTGTCAGTTGCTTCATTTGCAAATAGTTTCTCCCATTCTGAGGGTTGGCTTTTGGTCTTGTTTATGGTTTCCTTTGCTGTGCAAAAGCTTTGAAGTTTCATTAGGTCCCATTTGTTTATCTTTGTTTTTATTTCCATTTCTCTAGGAGGTGGGTCCAAAAGGATCTTGCTGTTATTTATGTCATAGAGTGTTCTGCCTATGTTTTCCTCTAAGAGTTTGATAGTTTCTGGCCTTACATTTAGGTCTTTAATCCATTTTGAGCTTATTTTTGTGTATGGTGTTAGGGAATGATCTAATCTCATACTTTTACATGTCCCTGTCCAGTTTTCCCAACACCACTTATTGAAGAGGCTGTCCTTTCTCCACTGTACATTCCTGCCTCCTTTATCAAAAATAAGTTGACCATATGAGCATGGGTATATCTCTGGGCTTTCTATCCCGTTCCATTGCTCTATCTTTCTGTTTTTATGCCAGTACAACACTGTCTTGATTACTGTAGCTTTGTAGTAGAGTCTGAAGTCAGGGAGCCTGATTCCTCCAGCTCCGTTTTTCGTTCTCAAGATTGCTTTGGCTATTCGGGGTCTTTTGTTTTTCCAAACAAATTTTGAAATTTTTTGTTCTAGTTCTGTGAAAAATGCCAGTGGCAGTTTAATAGGGATTGCATTGAATCTGTAGATTGCTTTGGGTAGTAGAGTCATTTTCACAATATTGATTCTTCCAATCCAGGAGTATGGTATATCTCTCCATCTATTTGTATCATCTTTAATTTCTTTCATCAGTGTCTTATAATTTTTTGCATACAGGTCTTTTGTCTCCTTAGGTAGGTTTATTTGAATTTTTTTCTTAATAATTATTTTTTATTTTAGTAACTTTGCTTTATATTATGTTACTTAATTTTATTTTATTTATCCTCTTTCTTTCCTTCTATCTTTCTTTCTTTCTTTCTATGTTATCTCCATTTTATTCTGAAACGTGCGGATGAAAGGCTCTTGGTGCTCAAGCCAGGAGTCAGTGTTGTGCCTCTGAGGTGGGAGAGCCAACTTCAGGTCACTGGTCCACAAGACACCTCCCAGATCCATGTAATATCAAATGGCGAAAATCACCCAGAGATCACCATCTCAACACCAAGACCCAGCTACACTCAATGACTAGCAAGCTACAGTGCTCCACACCCTATGCCAAACAACAAGCAAGACAGGGACACTGCCACATTCATTATCAGAGAGGCGGCCTAATATCATAATAAGGTCACAGACACCACAAAACACACACCAGACGTGGACCTGCTCACCAGAAAGACAAGATCCAGCCTCATCCACAAGAACACAGGCACTAATCCCCTCCACCAGGAAGACTACACAACCCATGGAACCAACTTTAGCCAGTGGGGACAGACACCGAAAACAACGGGAACTACAAACCTGCAGCCTGCAAAAAGGAGACCCCAAACACAGTAAGGTAAGCAAAATGAGAAGACAGAAAAGCACACAGCAGATGAAGGAGCAAGATAAAAACCCACCAGACTTAACAAATGAAGAGGAAATAGTCAGTCTACCTGAAAAAGAATTCACAATAATGATAGTAAAGATGAACTAAAATTTTGGAAATAGAATAGAGAAAATGAAAGAAACATTTAACAAGGAACTAGTAGAACTAAAGAGGAATCAAACAATGATGAACAACAGAATAAATGAAATTAAAAATACCCTAGAATGCATCAATAGCAGAATAACTGAGGCAGAAGAACGGATAAGTGACCTGGAAGATAAAATAGTTGAAGTAACTGCTGCAGAGCAGAATAAAGAAAAAAGAATGAAAAGAACTGAGAACAGTCTCAGAGACCACTGGGACAACATTAAATGCACCAACATTCGAATTATAGGGGTTCCAGAAGAAGAGAAAAAGAAAGGGACTGAGAAAATATTTGAAGAGATTTTAGTTGAAAACTTCCTTAATATGGGAAAAAAATAGTTAATCAAGTCCAGGAAGCACAGAGAGTCCTATACAGGATAAATCCAAGGAGAAACATGCAAAGACACATATTAATCAAACTATCAAAAAGTAAATAGAAAGAAAACATATTAAAAGCAGCAAGGGGGCTTCCCTGGTGGTGCAGTGGTTGAGAGTCCGCCTACCGATGCAGGGGACACGGGTTCGTGCCCCGGTCCGGGAAGATCCCACATGCCGTGGAGTGGCTGGGCCCGTGAGCCATGGCTGTTGAGCCTGTGCATCCGGAGCCTGTGCTCCGCAATGGGAGAGGCCACAACAGTGAGAGGCCTGCGTACCAAAAAAAAAAAAAAAAAAAGCAGCAAGGGAAAAGCAACAAATAACACACAAGGGAATCCCCATAAGGTTAACAGCTGAGCATTCAGCAGAAACTCTGTAAGCCAGAAGGGAGTGGCAGGACATATTTACAGTGAGGAAGGAGCAAAACGTACAACTGAGATTACTCTACCCAGCAAGGATCCTATTCAGTTTTGATAGAGAAATTAAAATCTTCACAGACAAGCAAAAGCTGAGAGAGTTCAGCACCACCAAACCAGCTTTACAACAAATGCTAAAGGAAGTTCTCTAGGCAAGACACACAAGAGAAGGAAAAGACCTCCAATAACAAACCCAAAACAATTAAGAAAATGGGAATAGGAACATACATATTGATAATTACTTTAAATGTAAATGGATTAAATACTCCCACCAAAAGACACAGACTGGATGAATGGATAGAAAAGCAGGTCCCATATATATCCTGACTACAAGAGACACACATCTGACTTAGGGACACATACAGACTGAAAGTCAGGGGATGGAAAAAGATATTCCATGCAAATGGAAATCAAAAGAAATCTGGAGTAGCAGTTCTCATATAGGGCAAAATAGACTTTAAAATAAAGACTATTACAAGAGATAAAGAAGGAGACAACATAATGAAATGATGAAATTGTATCAAGTATCTTTTCTGACCACAATGCAATGAGACTAGATACCAGTTACAGGAAATGATCTGTAGAAAATACAAACATATGCAGGCTAAACAGTACACTACTTAATAACGAAGTGATCACTGAAAATATCAAAGAGGAAATCAAAAAATAACTACAGAAAAATGACAATGGAGACACAACGACCCAAAACCTATGGGATGTAGCAAAAGCAATTTTAAGGGGAAGTTTATAGCAATACAATCCTACCTTAAGAAACAGGAAACATCTGAAATAAACAACCGAACTTTGCACTTAAAGCAATTAGAGAAAGGGGGGGGGGAAGAAAAAAAAAAGGCCCAAAGTTAGCGGAAGGAAAGAAATCATAAAGAGCAGATCAGAAATAAATGAAAACGAAGTGAAGGAACGATAGCAAAAATCAATAAAACTAAAAGCTGGTTCTTTGAAAAGATAAAGAAAAGAGAGAAACCATTAGCCAGAATGATCAAGAAAAAAAGGGAGAAGACTCAAATCAATAGAATTAGAAATGAAAAAGGAAAAGTAACAACTGAGACTGCAGAAATAGAAAGGATCATGAAAGATTACTACAAGCAACTCTATAACAATAAAATGGACAACCTGGAAGAAATGGACAAATTCTTAGAAATGCACAACTTGCCAACACTGAACCAGGAAGAAATAGACAATATGAACAGACCAATCACAAGCACTGAAATTGAAACTGGGATTAAAAATCTTCCAACAAATGAAAGCCCAGGACCAGATGGATTCACAGGAGAATTCTATCAAACATTTAGAGAAGAGCTGACAACTATCCTTCCAAAACTCTGCCAAAATATAGCAGAAGGAAGAACACTCCCAAACTCATTCTATGAGGCCACCATCACCCTGATACCAGAACCAGACAAAGATGTCATAAACAAAGAAAACTACAGGCCAATATCACTGATGAACATTGATGCAAAAATCCTCAACAAAATACTAGCAAAAAGAATGCAACAGCACATTAAAGGGATCATACACCATGATCAAGTGGGGTTTATTCCAGGAATGCAAGGATTCTTCAATATACACAATTCAATCAACGTGATACACCATATTAACAAAGTGAAGGAGAAAAACGACATGATCATCTCAATAGATGCAGAGAAAGCTTTTGAAAAAAATCAACAACCATTTATGATAAAAACCCTGCAGAAAGTAGGCAGAGAGGGAAATTTCCTCAACATAATAAAGGTCATATATGACAAACCCACAGCCAACATAGTGCTCAATGATGAAAAACTGAAACCATTTCCACTAAGTTCAGGAACACCACAAAGTTGCCACTCTCACCTCTATTATTCAACATAGTTTTGGAAGTTTTAGCCACAGCAATCAGAGAAACAAAAGAAATATAAGGAATCAAAATTGGGAAGAAGTACAGCTGTCACTGTTTGCAGATAACATGATACTCTACATAGAGAATCCTAAAGATGCTACCAGAAAACTACTAGAGCTAATCAATGAATTTGGTAAAGTAGCAGGATACAAAATTAATGCACAGAAATCCCTGGCATTCCTATACATTAATGATGAAAAATCTGAAAGTGAAATTAAGAAAACACTCCCATTTACCATTGCAAGAAAATGAATAAAATATCTAGGAATAAACCTACCTAAGGAGACAAAAGACCTGCATGCAGAAAATTAAAACACACTACTGAAACAAATTAAGGATGATACAAAGAGATGGAGAGATATACCATGTTCTTGGGTTGGAGGAATCAACATTGTGAAAATGACTATACTACCCAAAGCAATCTACAGATTCAATGCAATCCCTAACAAGCTACCACTGGCATTTTTCACAGAACTAGAACAAAAAAATTCACAATTTGTATGGAAAAACAAAAGACCCCAAATAGCCAAAGCAATCTTGAGAATGAAAAACAGAGCTGGAGTAATCAGGCTCCCTGACTTCAGACTATACTACAAAGCTACAGTAATCAAGACAGTATGGTACTGGCACAAAACTAGAAATATAGATCAATGGAACAGGATGGAAAACCCAGAGATAAACCCACACACATATGGTCACCTTATCTTTGATAAAGGAGGCAAGAGTATACAGTGGAGGAAAGACAGCCTTTTCAATAAATGGTGCTGGGAAAATTGGACAGGTACATGCAAAAGTATGAAATTAGAACACTACCTAACAGCATACACAAAAATAAAATCAAAGTTGATTAAAGACCTAAATGTAAGGCCATACACTATCAAATTCTTAGAGGAAAACATAGGCAAAACACTCTATGACATAAATCACAGCAAGATCTTTTTTGACCCACCTCATAGAGAAATGGAAATAAAAATAAAAATGAACAAATGGGACCTAATGAAACTTAAAAGCTTTTTCACAGTAAAGGAAACCATAAACAAGACCAAAACACAACCCACAGAATGGGAGAGCATATTTGCAAATGCAGCAAATGAAAAAAGGTTACTCTCCAAAATATACAAGCAGCTTATGCAGCTCAATAACAAAAAAACAAAGAACCCAATCTGGGCTTCCCTGGTGGCGCAGTGGTTGAGAATCTGCCTGCTAATGCAGGGGACACGGGTTCGAGCCCTGGTCTGGGGGGATCCCACATGCCGCGGAGCAACTAGGCCCGTGCGTCACGACTACTGAGCCTGCGTGTCTGGAGCCTGTGCTCTGCAACAAGAGGCCGCGATAGTGAGAGGCCCGCACACCGCGATGAAGAGTGGCCCCCGCTTGCCACAACTAGAGAAAGCCCTCACACAGAAATGAAGACGCAACACAGCAAAAATAAATAAATTAATTAATAAAAACTCCTACCCCCAACATCTTCTTTAAAAAAAAAAAAAGAACCCAATCCAAAAATGAGCAGAAGATCTAAATAGACATTTTTCCAAAGAATATATAATGATTGACAAAAACACATGAAAGAATGCTCAACATCACTGATCATTAGAGAAATGCAATGAAAACTACATTGAGGTATCACCTCACACTGGGCAAAATGGTCATCATTAGAAAATCTGCAAACAATAAGTGCTGGAGGGGGTGTGAAGAAATGAGAACCCTCTTGCACTTTTGTTGGGAATATCAATTGATCCAGCCACTATGGAGAATAGTATGGAGGTTCCTGAAAAACTAAAAATAGAACTCCCATAGGACCCAGCTCCCCCACTACTGGACATATACCCTGAGAAAACCGTAATTTAAAAAGATTCATGTACGAAAATATTCATTACAGCTCTATTTACAACAGCCAGGACATGGAAGCAACCGAAGTGTCCATCATTGGATGAATGGATAAAGAAGATGTGGCTCATATATACAATGGAATATTACTCAGCCATAAAACGAAATAAATTTAGTTAATTGTGGTGAGGTGGAGGGACATAGAGTCTGTCATACAGAGTGAAGTTAGAGAAAAACAAATACCATATGCTAACACATATATGTGGAATCTAAGAAAAAAAAAGATCATGAAGAACCTAGGGGTTAGACGGGAATAAAGACACAGACCTACTAGTGAATGGACTTGAGGTTATGGGGTGTGGAAGGGTAAGCTGTGATAAAGTGAGAGAGTGGCATGGACATATATACACTACCAAACATAAAATAGATCGCTAGTGGGAAGAAGCCCCATAGCTCAGGGTGATCACTTCAGTGCTTTGTGACCACTTAGAGGGGTGGCATAGAGGGTGTGTGAGGGAGGGAGATGCAAGAGGGAAGAGATATTTGAACATATGTATATGTATAACTGATTCACTTTGTTATAAAGCAGAAACTAACACACCATTGTAACGCAAGTATACTCCAATAAAGGTGTAAAAAAAAAGTTAGAAAATAGACCATATTATACCATATTATATATATATATAATATTAATATATTATATATATATTATATATACCATATTATAAAGATGTTAAAAAAGGCAAAGAAAGTATGAAAGAAACACTCAAAATGATCAGAAAATGTAAAAACAAATGAATGATGAACACACATGGAAAAAATGCAAAAAAAAGAAGTAAAGTAAAAATAGAAAAATAGAAAATGTAGTTAAAAATAAGACTAAAACAAAGAAAAACCAAAACAAGGAAAAACACAATATAATGAAAAAATACAGTAGAAATAAGAAAAAATAAGATAAAAATATATTAACAATAAAAGCATAAAAAAGAAAAGAAAAAGCATATAAAATAAAAATTTAAAGAATAATTAGAAAAGGACAACAATTAAACAAAATGTAAAAAAAAGAAAGATATATATTGTAGTAATAATAGTAGTACATTCCTGTGGCCTCTGCTGTCAGTGTCCTTTCCCCCACAGTGAGTCATTGCATTTCCCTGCCTTCCCAGGAAGTCCTCTAATACTTCTAGGTGTGTCTCTGGACCTGCTATGGGCGCTGTGGGGCCAGCCCAAACTCTGGTCTTGTCTTACTCCCGCATTTACTTGTCCCCAAAGTCCATAGCCTCATTTTTGGAACACTCATCTATTCATATATTTCACAGATGCAGGGTTTACCAATCCAATTGAAGGGGTTTAACCCACAGCCCCTGTGGCTGCATGGAGAGATTTCCCTCCTCCTTCTTTGGTCGCACCACCCCTGGATTTCAACTTTGGTTTTGGCCCTGCCTCTGTCTGTTGACCACCCTCAGGCATCAGGTCCCCACTCAGGTAAGTGGTGGTGAAAGTAGCAGCTGATTAAGGCTCACATGGTCTCTCAGGCTGGGGAGAGAGAGGACTCTAGCAGTCACAATTTGGATGGTAGGGAGTTCCTGCAGTGGCAGGGGCCAGCAGGAATTTGCTACAGCCTGAGGCGCATCATGAGTCCTCCTGGAGATGTTGACCCTCAATTGTGGGAACCTTGGCAGTGGCGGGATGCACAGGCTCCTGGGAAGGTGTGGCAAGTGACCTGTGCTTGCACATAGGACCCTTGGTGGCAGCAACAGAAGCCATCGCCCACCTCTGGTGTCCAAGATAACAGTTGCGGCTCACTCTTTCCTCTGCAGCTGACGTAGGCGTTGCCCTGCATCTGTGACAGAATGGAGCCGGAAGCTCCTATGACAGCCCAGCTCCTCTCCTTGAGCAGCCCGCAGCAGTGGTCTCTTGCCTCTCCAGCAGGCCCAGGCATTTTCCCAGACTCCCTCCTGGCTAGCTTTGGCATCCTAGCCTCCTCAGGCTGTCTTCATGCAGCCAACACCAGTCCTCCCCCTGGGGTCTGACCTCTGAAGCCCAAGCATCGGCACCCAGCCCTCACCCACCCCAGTGGGAGAGCCAATCATCTCAGGCTGTGGAGTGCTTGTTGGCATTGATCCTCTATGAGGGATTCTGCCTGCTTTCCCTCCACACCCCTGTTGCTGCCCTCTCCTCTGAGGCTCTGAAGCTCCCTCCCATCCCTGCCAGTGAGGGGACTTCCTAGCATGCAGAAAAATTTCCACCTTCACATCTCCTTCCCAGAGTCAGGAGTCCTATCTCAATTCCTTTGTCTCTTTTTTTTTTCTTTTTTCTTTTGCCCTACCCAGTTATGTGGAGAATTTCTTGCTTTTTTGGAATTCTGAGGTCTTCTGCCAGCGTTCAGTAGGTGTAATGTAGGAGTTGTTCCACATGCAAAGGTATTTTTGATGTATTTGTGGGAGGGAAGGTGATCCCCACGTCTTACTCATCTACCATCTTGAAGCTCACTCCAAAAACTTTCTACTGGATAAATCTTTATCAGGAAAGCAAAGTTTTTTTTGGTAGAATTAACCTGTGAAGCTATCTGGTCCTGGCCTTTTTTGTTAGAAGATTTTTGACTACTGATTCAATCTCCTCGCTCATTGTTAGTCTGTTCAGATTTTCTATTACTTCAAGATTCAGTCTTGGTAAGTTGTGTTTTTCCAGGAATTTCTTCATTTCATCTAAACTATCTAATTTTTTGGCATATCATTGTTTACAGTCATCTTTTATGATTATTTGTATTTCTATGGTATCAGTAGTAATGTCTCCTCTTTCATTTATAATTTTATTAATTTGAGTCCTTTTTTTCCCTTAGTCTAGTTAAAGTTTACCAGTTTTGTTCATCTTGTCATAAAACCAACACTTAGTTTTGTCAGTCTTTTCTATTGTCTTTCTAGTCTCTAATTCATTTATTCCTGCTCTAATCTTTACTATTTCTTTCCTTCTGCTAAGTGAAATAAGCCAGACAGAGAAAGAAAAATATTGTATGGGATTACTTATATGCAGAATATGAAAAAGAAGAAAAGGTAAATTTTATAGAAACAGAGAACTAGAATGGTGGTTGTTACCAGGAACTGAGGGAAGAGGGAAATGAGATTATGTAGGTCAAATATTTTCAGTTAAAAGAATAAGTTCTGATTATCTACTGTAGAGCACATTGACTATAGTTAATAATACAGTATTGTATACTTGAAAGCTGTTGAGAGTAGATCTTAAACATTGTTACCAGCAGAGAAAAAAAAAAGAGTTAATGATGTTAACTATGTGAGGTGATGAATGGAGTGATAATTATCTCGATCTTGGTAAAGTTGTAATTCTACAATGTATATGTATATCAAATCATATACATTGTAAACTTTATACACTTTAAATATATACAACTATATTTGTCAACTATTCATTAATAAAGTTTTAAAACAACAGTCTGTAAAACAAAAAGAGAAAGATTTTTTTTTATCAATAGAGGGAAGTTTCTGGAACTAAGGCTGAGCCCCTGTTATGTGATAGTTTTGAATAACAAAAAAATTTATGGAAATAAACACCTGTCCTGTGATCAGAAATAGGAAGAGTTATCAGTGTATAATACAAAATCTAAATTCCCATCAATCACAGATATGATTTAGTACTAAACAAAACACTATATTCCATTAGGAGACTTAAGAGAAAAACAGTGATGTAGTATTTAAATACATGTAACTATGAATTGCATTTTAAAACCAGTTTCCTTACAAGAACCCTGTAAGTTCACTTTTTATTTTCAGAGTCTCAGCTGGAAAAGAAAAAGGGAAAGGGTTATAAATTCTGGGTACCCTAAGTGAGTCATTTCTATGAGATATGTGTTTGAGGGGCTTTGTAAATTTTAAAGTGATAAAGTGATAAATAAACAAGGGAATTTTGTTAGTATTCCTCCACTGTTCACCATTCCCAGTCACCTATATGCCATGATTATGACTACAATTCAGTGCCTGATTGCACAGCTCTAAGTCTGAAATGCATTTTAAAAATGAAAATAAAAAAGAGCAAGATGATCTCTCTTCTTATGTCTAATAGATCTCTTACTTTTAAAAATATTTTCCTCCTCCTTCTCCATCTTTCCTGTTTCTTACTTAGTCCTTTTCCCCGTTAGTTCCACTTCCTTGCACCCCTTTCTACCAACATTTTTTCTCACCATCACTTTTTTTTCCTCTTCACTCATTCCTATTTTCTCTCTGTTCTTCAGCATTGTTTGCTGTCTTAATTACTCCTTTCTTTGACATATTTCACAACTCTCTCCTTTTTCTGTCCCTAGCTTCTGTATGTGTCTCTGCCTTTGTTTCTCTATATCTCTGTTGGTCTCTCAGTCTGTGTCTCTCTTTATCTTTTGCTGACTTTTTCTTTAATACACCCCAACTGAGCTCAAATCCCTCAAGTGCTAGATTACTAGTTACTAGGAACTGTAATCTAAAATTTTTAATGTGAACTTTTCATCAGTTGGTAGAGTTTCATGGCAATCTATACCCTCAAAGAGTGACTTGCTGTTATTTATAGTAATTTTAAAGGGTACCTTTGTTAAAATATTAACTAGTTATTTGCAATGTTGATGACACTTCAAATGGATTTGCTCTAGCTGTCACAACAACAAGACAGGAAATAATTGCCCAGGCTGAACCAAGTCATTCAGAAAGACTGTTTCAGAAGATTAGGTAAACACTAAGAATTTAAGATTCTGGGCATGTCTGCTTCACTTTCTTTTTTCTTTCTTTCTTTTTTTTTTTTTTTTTTTTTTTTGTGGTACGTGAGCCTCTCACTGTTGTGGCCTCTCCTGTTGCAGAGCACAGGCTCCAGATGCGCAGGCTCAGCGGCCATGGCTCACGGGCCCAGCCGCTCCGTGGCATGTGGGATCTTCCCGCACCGGGGCACGAACCCGTATCCCCTGCATTGGCAGGCGGACTCTCAACCACTGCACCACCAGGGAAGCCCCACTTTCCTTTTATGTGACATCAAACTGCAGTGAAAAGTCAGGTGGCTAAAATTTAGTTCCAGCTTTGACACTAACATTTTTCTTCTCTTTATAACCTCAGAACTTTCACTTAATAGAAATAACCTTACAATCCCTATCTTATATATGAAGAATAAAAGTCCCTCGCCACCAGACTCATATCCAGTCTCTCAAGATCAAGTGAGGTAATGAATATGAAAATATTATGGGAAAGCATAAAGACTTTTATGTAAGAGTTCAAGATTCTTATGATCTCTAAGAAAGGGTCTCGTCTCTGATCTCATCTTAGAAAGGGTCTAGGATCCTCACCTAAAAAAATAAAGCTCACCATCATAAAGACTAAATGAAAGGATTCTGAAATGTGGACAGTAGTGAACTCTGAGCTGAACATACACAAGGCTAGAATGCTGGAATTCTCCCTGATTACTTTGGTTTTGATGAATCGCCTGATGATTAGCAAATGGTTTTCTTAAACTGATATTGGAAAGGAAATAAGCCTTTGTACTTCTTTCTTCCTTTCCCCTGAATGTGTCTCTTTCATCATCATCAAAATAGCAATGATTATGCACATTCTTCTTCCTGGTGACATGTCAAGCCTGATTCAAGTATAAGCGCCCTCTGATCACTTACAACCTAAGACAAACAACACAATTGAGGGTTTTTTATTGACATTCAAGGATAATAAGGAACTTAGATGAGAGTGGCAATGTGGCTTAATGAAAAGGCTTTAGATGCCTAGTTTTTATTGTTTTGGTACAATAGTTCTAGTTTCAATAGTTCTGGTACAATTTCTGATTTTCTGTGTTATTTAGAGCCATTCCTATCAACTTTCTGAGCCTTGGTTTTCACACTGTGAAATGAGGCTAGATTATCTAAGAACCCCTTCAGTCCTGGAGTTCTATGAGTTAACAGTCAGATGAGGCATTTTAGTAAAAAAAATATATTTTCCCCCTTTCTGGTCCTGATGCCTACCAATAGTAAAGTTGTAATTAAATGTTTTTTCCTAGAAAATGGAAAAGATAACTTCCTGTTCCACCAATATGGAGTCATTTCATTCCCCTAGTTTCTCCCACTTACAACCAAAATTCCTGAACATAACAACTATAAGCACAAGAAGAGTCTGGGAAGTGTAAAGAAAGCAGGCTTCCTAAGGACCATGAGACTTGAGGAACACCACCAGACATGATAGTGTGTTCCTTGAGTTTGCTGGTTGCCCCCCCATATATCCTACACAAGACTCTCCAGAATTCTTCTACCTAGAACCAGCAACAATAGGGAAAAAAAAGCAACCCTCTATGTAAAGTCTGTTTCTCGTAGCCAAAGGACATGGAGACGGGTGGACTAACCTTACTCTAGCTAAACAACAATGGAAAGAAAACACAACCATATACCCAGCTGATATTCAAACCCACCTCATTCCCTCCACCTCCATCCCAAAAAAGCAAGTGAAACTATCTTGCACTGGGTGAAGTCAGCAGGGCCAAGCAGGGAGCTAATCTTCCATCCTCTAAGCAGAAAGCTAATCTTTCATTTCTCACCAGGCAGAGGTAGAGGGGATGAGATTCTCTCACTTGGTGGTGCCAGTGGGACCCAGCAGGAAACTTAACTTCCACCTCTGCCTGAAGAAATTAAGCAGGCAGTGCTCCGACTCCTCCACAAGGATACTGTCAATGGGTCCATCCAGAAACTGAGTCAGCTAAGTGGAAGCATGCAGACGTGAAGTAAACCTCCACCTCTACCCAGCAGCAATAAGGATTAAAGAGGTCATCATTAGCCTTTACCTTCAACCCCACCCCAGAGGTGGAGAGCTGAGTGTCTGCACCCACTCAATGTCAACAAGGCAGAACAAAGTGTACAAACTAGGGCTAGTAAGCACTCCTTTTTCTTCCTAATCTGATGTCAGTGAAGCCCCATGAAGAGCTGAATCTCCACTGCCACATAGCACCAAGGAGGCAGAATGAGGTGGAGGAAGATTGGGTGGTAATAAACAAGTAGAAAATGAAAATTTAAAATAATTCCATTTATAATATAATCAAAAGGAAAAATACCCAGGAATGAATTTTTTTTAAAAAAAAGCAAAACTTATATTCTGAAACAAAATTTATTGAAAAAAATTAAAAGACTGAAATAAATAGAAAGACACCTCATACTCATTGATCACAATATTTAATATTATAAGATGGCCATACTTGTCCCAAATAGACCTATAGGTTCAACACAATCCCTTTTAAAAGCTGAGCTTGCTTCTCTGCAGTAACTGAAAGCTGATTATAAAACTTATATGGAAATTGAAGGGACCCAGAAAAAAACAAAACAATCTTGAAAGAAAAGAACAACGTTGATAAACTTATACTTTACATTTCAAAATTTACTACAAAACTACAATAACCAAGAGGTACTGGTCTAAGGATAAACATATAGATCAATAAAATAGAATTAAGAGTCCCACATACCTATGGCCAGTTGATTTTCAGCTGGGTGCCAAGAAGATTCAATGGGGAAAGAATTATTTTTTATAATAAAAGCAGAAACAAATGGATATTAAAATGCAAAATAATAAACTGGACCCCTACCTTGCACCACATACAAAAATTTACCCAAAATGAATCAAAGACCTAAATGTAACAGCTAACATCATTAAACTCTTGGGAGAAAATATGGGCTGAAATCTTGGATTAGTCAATAATTTCTTACATATGACACCAAAAGCACAAGAGCCAAAAGAAAAAAGAAAAGATAAATTTGTCTTCACTGAAATAAAAACATTTTGTGTTTTTCAAAGGACATCATCAAGAAAGTGAAAAGATAACCTATAGAATGAAAGAAAATATTTTGCAACTTATATATCTGATAAAGAATTTTTATCTAGAATATACAAAGAACTAATACAAGTCAATCATAAAGATACAAAAAGACAATGCAATAAAATATGGGCAAGAAATACGGATAGACCTTTATCCAAAGAAGATATACAAATGGACAATAAGCACATGAAAAACTCTCAGCATTGTTAATCATCAGGGAAATGAAATCTAATACCTCAGTACATTGAGATACTACTTCACACCTTCTAGAATGACTATAAATTTTAAAAATCACATAAGCATTGTCAAGGAGGTGGAGAAATTTGAATACTAATGGTGCAGCCATTGTGGAAAACAGTTTGGGAGTTACCAAATGTTTAGACTGAGTTACCAATAACCCCGAAATTCCATTCCTAGGTATATATCCAAGAGAAAATAAAACATATGTCCACACAAAAAGTTGTACATAAATGTTTATAGTAGCATTATTATTATTATTATTATTATTAATAGTAAAAAACAGAAATAACCTAAATATATATCAACTGATGAATGAGTAAAAAACAAATGTGGTATATACACAAAATGAAATATTAGTCAGCTATAATGAAGTACTGGTACATGTTACCACATGGATGAACTTTAAAAGCATTACTCAAAGTGAAAGAAACAAAAGTCAAAATATCACATATTGTATGATTCCATTTATGTGAAATGTTCAGAAAAGGAAATTCATAAAATAGCAAGTAGATTAGTAGTTTCTTAGGCCTTGTGGGTTGGGGATAAGCACAGAGTGACTGTTAATGGGTACAGGGTTTATTTTTATGGTAATGAAAATGTTCTAAAATTGATTGTGTTGATATTCACATATTCTATAATATATTAAGAAACATTAAATTGTACACTTTAAATAGGTGAATTATATGGTATTTAAATTATATCTCAATAAAGCTATTATTTAAATTTTAAAAAATGCCTTGAGCAAAATGAAAGTAAAAATCACCATATCAAAACATGTGGAATATAGCTAAGGGAGTGATAGAGATAAATGTATAGCAATAATGCTAACATTAGAAAAGAGGAAAGGTTAGGAGTGTGGTCAAGATGGCAGAGGAGGAAGACCCTGAGCTCACCTCCTCCCATGGGCACACTAAAATTACAACTATTTACAGAGTGACTATTAATGAGAAACACTGGAAAACTAGCAGAAATGTTCTTCTATGATGAAAATATAAAGAGGGAACCACAATGAGATGGGTAGGAGGGGCAGGGACACAGTATAGTCAAGACCCATACGCCCAGATTGGTGACCCACAAATGGGATGATGATTACAATTGCAGAGGTTTTCCCCAAGGATAGAAAGGTCTGAGCCCCACATCAGGCTTCATAGCCCAGGTGTTCTGTACTGGGAAGACAAACCCCCAGAACGTTTTTCTTTGAAGACTTGTGGGGCTTACTTTTGGGAGAGCCAGGGGGCTCTGGGAAATAGACTCCACTCAAAATGCACACACAAAATTTCACATGTTCTGGGACCCAGGGAAGAAACAGTAATTTCAAGGGAGCTTGGGTCAGACCCACCTACTGATCTTGGAGAACCTTCCAGAGAGGCAGGAAGCAAGAGTCCACCCTGGGGACATAGAGCCAGTGGCAGGGAGCATCTTCTACCATGAAGATACTGGTGCTGAGAAGCACCATTTCAGAATCCTCCCTCTAGGTTATCAGTACCAGAACACAGCCCCAAACACCAGTGTGTAGGCACCAGAACTGGGACTCCTCAGGCCATGCCAAGCAACTAGGTGGGTGAGGCCACAGCTTCACCCACCAGCAGACCAGCTTCCTTAAGAACCCTGGGCCCACAGCCTCCCTATGACATGACTGTCCACCAGAGGTCCCAGGATCCAGCCCCACATACCAGTGTGTTAGCAATACCTTGAGGACCCCAAGGGACCTGCAGCCAGAGACCCCAGGATGTGGCTGTGCACAACAATAGGCCAGCCCTGGCTGTGGGACCAGCTTCACTCACCAGTGGGCAGACACCAGACCCAGGACCACCTGTCCCTGGCCCTGCTTAGCAGTAGGCCAACACACAAACTCTTTGACATCCAGGGCCCTGCAGCCAGAGACCCTGAGATGCAGGTCCACCTACCAGTGAGCCTGCACTAGCACCAGGACTTGGCCTCGCCCACCAGTGGGGAGGCACCCAACCCAGGTCCACCACAGCTACTCATCCTGCTGTTTCAACAACCAACTCACCTACTATCATGTCTGCAACAGCCCAGGAAAACACTGGACCCCAGCCCCACCCACTAGCAGAGCAACACCAACTCTGGGACTACATGGGCCCCTCAGTCAGCTGCCCTGGGATTTGGACACACCTACCAGTGAGCCGACATGAGCTTCAGGACACCCCAGACAACAAAGTGAGCTGTGTCAGGATATGGCACCACCCACCAGTAGGTCAACACTAGACTTGGAACCATCAGCCCCACAACCACACATCCCAGAATCAAGTTCCAACCACCACTGGGCCAACAATAGCCCTGGGACTCCTGGGGCTTTGAAGTCAACTACCTTCTGATGAGGCCTCACCCACCAATGGCCAGCAACCTGTGCACAAGGTAGGGCCTGGCAACCAACCAGTCTAGGGAGCAGCCACACCTACCAGACCACCCATGGTAGTCAACCCACCACAACAGAAAAAAGCATGCAGACCATATAAGGTCACCCCTAAAACACATAGCTCTGGTGACCAAATGGGACCACACCCTGAGATTCATAGGACATTTCCGACAAAAAGTCACTTCTCCAAGGTCAAGAAAGATAAACAGGTTACAAAATACATAGAAGTTAATACAATAAAGTACACAAAATTAGATGACAGAGAAATATGTTCCAAGAGAAAGAACAAGATAAAACCTCAGAAGAAGAACTAAATAACGAGGAGGTAATCTACCCAATAAAGAGTTCAATGTAATAACTATAAAGATACTCAAAGAATTCAAAGAAGATTGGATGAACAGAGTGAGAAGTTAGAAGTTTTTTAATAAAGTTGGAAAATATAAAGGAGAAACAAACAGAGTGGAAGAATACAATAAATGAAATAAAAAAATATACCAGAAGAAGTCAACAGTAGGGTAGATGATACAGGGGAATGAATCAGTGAAATGGAAGATAGAATAGTGAAAGTCACTGAAGTTGAACAGAAAAAATAAATAAATAAATAAATAAATAAATAAAAAGATTTGAGGACAGTTGACGAGATCACTGGGACAGCATCAAGCATACTAACATTCTACATTATGGGGTCCTAGAAGGTGAAGACACATAGAAAGGGGCAGAGAACATTTTGAAGATGTAATAGATGAAAATGTCCTTAACCTGGGAAAGAAAAGAGATATCCAGGTCTTAATAGATATAAATATAACATTCCATCCAAAAGAGGCAGAATACATGTTCTTTTCAAGTGCACATGGAACATTCTTCAGTATAGATCACATGCTAGGCCACAAAACAAGTCTGAGAAAATTTATGCAAATTAAAATCATACGAAGCAGCTTTTCCAACCACAAAGCTGTGACACTAGAAATCAATCACAAGAAAATAAAACTTCAAATGCCACAAACACAGGGACGCTAAACAATATAATACTGACCAAACAATGAATCACTGAAGAAATCAAAGAGGGAATCAAAAAAACCTATAGATAAATGAAAACAAAAACATGACAATCCAAAACCTATGGGATGCAGCCAAAGCAGTTCTAAGAGGGAAGTTTATCAAGATATAAGCTCACTGGGCTTCTCTGGTGGCACAGTAGTTAAGAATCTGCCTGCCAATGCAAGGGACAAGGGTTCTAGCCCAGGCACAGGAAGATCCCACATGCGGTGGAGCAACTAAGCCCATGTGCCACAACTACTGAAGCCTGCGTGCCTAGAGCCCGTGCACTGCAACAAGAGAAGCCACAACAATGAGAAACCTGCACACCACAACAAAGAGTAGCTCCCACTCACCACAACTAGAGAAAGCCCGTGCACAGCAACCCAACACAGCCAAAAATAAATAAATAAATTATTTTTTTTAAAAGATATAAGCTCACCTCAGGCAACAAGAAAAATCACAAATAAACAAGCTAACCTTACACCTAACGGAATGAGAAGAAGGACAGACAAAACTCAAACTTAGTAGAAAGAATGTAATCATAAACATCAGAGCACCTGCTCTTCCACTGAGCTATACCCACTCATCGTAAATTTGGTAAAGCTGCAGTATACAAAATTAATATACAGAAATCTGCTGCATTTCTATACACTAACAACAAACTATCAGAAAGAGAAATTAATGAAACAATCTCATTTACTATCACATCCAAAAGAATAAAATATCTAGTAATAGATCTACCTAAGAAGCTAAAAGACCTCTACTCAGAAAAATGTAAGACATTGATGAAAGAAACTGAAGGGGACACAAACAGATGGAAAGATATACCATGTTCTTAGATTGGAAGGATTAATATTGTTAAAATGACCATACTACCCAAGGCAATCATATCCTACTGATAAACCTTTAGCTAGACTCCTCAAGAAAAAAAAAAAAAAGAGAGAGAGAGGGGCCAAATAAATAAAATCAAAAATGAAAATGGAGGGCTTCCCTGGTGGTGCAGTGGTTGAGAGTCTGCCTACTGATGCAGGGGACATGGGTTAGTGCTCCGGTCCGCGAAGATCCCACATGCCGCAGAGTGGCTAGGACCTTGAGCCATGGCAGCTGAGCCTTTGCATCCGGAGCCTGTGCTCCGCAACAGGAGAGGCCACAACAGTGAGAGGCCCATGTACCACAAAAAAAAAAAAGAAAGAAAAAAGAAAACGGAGAATTTGTAACAGAAACCACAGAAATATGATGGGTCAGAAGAGATCCCTACAAATGACTATAAACCAATAAGGTGGATAATGTAGAAGAAATGGACAAATTCCTAGCAAATGTCTAATCTCCCAAAAGTGAACCAGAAGAAATAGAAAACATGAACAGGCCAACTATCAGTAATAAAATTGAATCAGTAATAATAAAAAATTATTCCCAACAAGCAAAAGTCCAGGACCATCTGGCTTTAGAGGTGAATTCTACCAAATTTTTAGAGTAAACACCTTTCATTCTCAAACTATTCCAAAAACTTGCCTAGGAAGGAACATTTATGAAGTCATTCTATGAGGCTAACATCACCTTGATACCAAAACCAGACAAAGATATCACACACAAAAAAGAAAATCATTTATAATACCTTTTTAATGGTTTTGTTATGTTAATTAGTGTCGATTTACTTCTATTCAAACAACTCCTTTTAACATTTCTCAAAAAGCAGGTCTAGTGGTAAGAATTCCCTCAGGTTTTCTTCTTTTTTAAATTGAAATATAGCTGACTTATAATATCATATTAGTTTCAGATGTTCAGATGAACAAAATAATGATTCAGTATTTTTACAGATTATACTCCATTAAAAGCTATTACAAGATAATGGCTACAATTCCCTGTTCTATACAATTAATCCTTGTTGCTTATCATTTTATAGATAATAGTTTGCATCTCTTAATCCCATACCCCTAATTTGCCCCTCCCCCTTCCCTTTCCTCTCTGGTACCACTATTTTTTTTTCTATATCTGTCCGTCTCTTTCTGTTTTGCATATACACTCATTGGTATTATTTTTTTTTTTAGATTCTGCAAGTGATATACAGTATTTGTCTTTGTCTGACTTATTTCACTAAGCATAATATTTTCTAGGTCCACCCACATTGCTGCAAAAAGGAGAATATCATTCTTTTATTTTTTTATTTAAAATTTTTATTTTATTTTTTATTTTTATTTTTTTATGGCTAGATTACCTGGTCAAGCTTACTAAATGGCTGGGACTTGGTACTATATTTAGTAGTAGATGGAGCTGAATTAGATTCTCTGCCTTGGCAGGGCAGCAGGGTGGGACCCAGGCCTTGAAAGACTAATTGTTTGGGGAGCTGAATAAGGTAAGAATGTGCACTGAAATTTCTGGTCACGTGAGGCCACACATTTTACTCTCCAGATGGGGATAGCCAAGCACTGCTCTCTCTGTTCAAGCATCATTATAGGTTGTGCTGTTGGATGAACTAAGCTGCATCCAGTGTGCTCTGTTTAGGTTCCCTAGTCAGGCAAGCTGAAGGTTATATTCAGCAATGAACAGGCTACAAATTAGTTTACCTGCCTGGGTGCAATGGGAAAAACAGCTCTAACACCAACTATTTGTTGTCTCAACTCAAGCCAACCTGTGCCCCAAGTTCCCTGGTTAAAGAGATCCACTGGTTTTGCTCTGCAAACTATTATCTCTCTCTACCCTTCTCTTGCCTCAAGCACCATTTGATGGCACAGCTTCCATGTGTCATCAGCCCTTCTGGTCAGATGGGGTTGGAGCCACAAGTGGGTGGGGGCTATGTTTCAACCCTTTTACATGAGCAGGGAGGGGTGGGACCATTCCAGGTGTCTCTTAATTTTCCAAACTGTCTCTCTGGTTGGGAGGTGCTGGAAAACATCTTCAGCCTTTGGTATGAATTAATCCCTTTGCCTGTCTGTAGCACAGGGACCCACTATGCCTAGTATTGGCTTTGCTCTGGCTGGAGCACTGCTAGGACATACAGCTTCTAGGTGTTTTTCCCAAGCACTCCTGATCAGACGGGGGTGGGAAACATAGCCAGTGGGGCTATGTCTCAGCACCCTTTCCTGGGCAGGAATGGAAGAGGCCACTCTAGGGTACCCTCCATTTCCCAAAAAAATCTTCCTGGTTGGGTGGGAGCTAACCTCAGTCTTGACTATAATTTAATTCCCCTGTCTATTTGCAGCAGGAGAACTCTTCACATCTGGCATTGGTTTTGCTCTGGGGGCAATCTGCTGTGCCCACCCAACTCTTGGCTCAAATGTTGCTGGACTACACAACTTCCAGCTATTCTTGCTAGCCTCTCTGGTCAGATGTGGCTGGGAGACACTCTCCACAGTGATTGGCGCTGTGACTCAGCTCCTGCCTGGACATGGGGAAACTAGACTCTAGGGCAGTCAAAACTTCCTCATTTGAGGTTCTGAATCAAGGCAATCTGCACCCTACTAAGTTATCTGGTCATATTGTACCACAAACTGTGTTCAGCAAATAAGTAAAGCCACTGATTAGGATTACTACTTGGGCACTTCAGGTATGACGCAGTCTGCCAAGATCCATGTTTTTGGTTGTTTCAAGCCTCTATTCCTTTCTCCAACACAGATTTCTCAGATTCCCCTGAAATCCTGATGTGGCAAGATCACTCTCACAAAGTGACCAAAATGCTGGAGGGTGCTGCTTGTTCCACTAGGTTCTCTTTATCCACTGGAGGAAGAGTAGTCTCAGAGGAGACCTTTTAGTGTGATGCTGCGGTGGTCTGAGGGAGGGACAATGCAGTTAGCGTGTAGTTCTTCCTCTTACCCTTCTAATGTGATCTGTCTCAGTCTCTGTTGTGAAACAGGGATGTTTCAGCTTCATCCCTGTGTTCTAGGATTTTCTCAATAGTTTCTTGCCCATGAATAGTTGTCAGTTGTTCTTCTTGTGAGGGTGCATGAAATAAGGAATTATGTTGTCATCTTGATCACATCACTCTCACAGTCTTTCACTGTTAAATATGATGCTAGCTGTAGCCTTTTTGTAGACACACTTTATCAAGTTGAGAACATGCTCTGAAACTATTCCTAATTTGCTCAGAGGTTTTATCAGAAATGGAGATTCGATTTTCTTGAATGACTTTACAATGTCAATTGAGTTGATCATATAATTTTTATATTTAATCTATTGATATGGTGGATTACACTGATTGGTTTTCTAATGTTAAATCAGCTTTGAATACCTGAAATGGATCCCACATGATCATGCTGTAAATTTTTTCTTATATATTGCTGGACTCAATTTGCTAATATTTTGAGTATAAGAACATGAGAAATTGCTCTGTAGTTTTCTTTTTTTCCTTCCTTTCTTCCTTCCTTCTTTCCTCCCTCCCTTCCTTCCATTCTTCCATTCTTTTGTTCTCTCTTTCTGTACTGTTTTCTTCTGGCTAAGTATCAAGGTAATACTAGGATCATAAAACGAGTTGGGAAATGTCCCTATTTTCAATTTTCTGGAATAGATTTTGCATCATTTGTGCTAATTATTTTTTAAGTATTTGTAAGAATTCTCCAGTGAAATAATCTAGATGGGGAGCTTTGATTCCAGGAGACTTTTATTAGAAATTCAAGCTTTCTTAATGATTACAAGACTATTCAGTGGTTCTATTTCATCTTGAGTTTTAGTAGTTTGTATTTATCTATAAATTCGTCCATTTAATCTAAGTGGTCAAATTTACACATGTAGAGTTGTTTTTAATATTCCCTTATTATCATATTTATGTCTGTAGGATCTGTAGAATATCCCGTTTCATGCTTTATGCTGCTTATTTCTTCTCTTTTTAAATTTTTGTCAGTCTTGCTAAAGGTATAAAATTTCATTAATATTTTGAACAACCAGCTCTTTGCTTAACTGTTTTTCTCTATTATTTTTATTTAAATTGCATTTATTTGGCCCTTACCTTTATGGTTTCCTTCCTTCTACTTCTGTTGGGTTTATTTTGCACTTCTAGTGTTATGAGGTAGGAACTTAGATGATTAACTAGAGACATTTCCTCTTTTCTTTTTTGTTCTTCCAGTTTTATTGAGATATAACTGACATACAGCACTGTATAAGTTTAAGGTATACAGCATAATGATTTGACTTACATACATCATTAAAAGAATATCACAAAAGTTTAATGAACATCAATTATCTCATATACATACAACATCAACGAAATAGAAAAAACTTTCCTTGTGGTGAGAACTCTTGGGATTTAATCCTTAACAACTTTCATATATAACATACAGCAGTGTTAATTATATCTATAATGTGGAACATTATATCCAGAGTACTTGTTCATTTTATAACTGTAAGTTTGTACCTTTTCACTACCTTCATCCAGTTCCACCTCCCACAAACCCCCCCACCTCTGGTAACCACATATCTGATCTCTTTTCTCTAAGTTTGTTTTATAATTTTTGAAGTATAATTGACCTACAACACTGTTAGTTCCTGTGACACAATATATTGATTTAATATTTCTCTAGATTTCAAAATTATCACCAAAATAAATATAGTCATTATATGTCACCATACAAAAATGTTACATAGTTATTGACTATATTACACACACTGTACATTTCATCCCCTTAACTCATTTATTTTGTAACTGAAAGTTGTTACCTCTTAATCTCCCTCACCTATTTATTTTCTCTCACACACTCCTCCCCTCTGGCAACCACTTGTTTCTTCTCTATATCTATAAATCTATTTATGTTTGTTATGTTTGTTCATTTGTTTTGTTTTGTTTGACTCCAAATATAAGTGAAATCAAACAGTATTTATCTTTAACTTATTTCACTTAACATAATACACTCTAGGATCATCCATGTTGTTGCAAAAGACAATATTTCATTCTTTTTAGGGCTCAGTAATATTCCATATATATCACATCTTCTTTATCCATTCATCTGTTGATGGTCACTTAAGTTGATTCCATATATTGGCTATTGAAAATAATGTTGCAATGAACATAGTGAGCATGTATCTTTTCTAATTAGTGTTTTCATGTTCTTTGGATAAACACCCAGATGGAATTGCTGGGTCATATGGTACTCCTATTTTTAATTTTTTGAGGAATCTCCATAGTGTTTTCCATAGTGGCTGCACCAATTTACATTCCCACCAACAGTGCACGAGGGTACATTTTTCTCCACATCTTCACCAACCATTTTTATTTGTTGCCTTTTTTATGATAGCCATTTTGACAGGTGTGAGGTTGACATCACATTATGGTTTATTTTTATTTTTGTATTGAGGTTGATTTACAATATTATATTATATACAGGTGCAAAACTCAGTGATTCAAAATTTTTATAGCTTACAATCCATTTATAATTATTATAACATACTGGCTATATTACCAATATTTTTATCTTTTCAAGAATGAGCTCTTAGTTTCATTGATCTTTTCTAGTATTACTTTAATCTCTATTTTATGTAGTTGTTCTCTGAGCTTTATGATTTCTTTCCTTCTACTAATGTTGGATTTTGATTGTTCTTGCTTTTTGTTCCTTTAGGTGTAAGGATACACTGACTGTTTGAAATTTTTCTTGTTTCCTATCATAGGCTTGTATCACTAAACTTCACTCATAGAACTGCTTTTGCTGCATCCCATGAATTTTGGATCATTGTTTTGTTTCATTTGTTTCCAGGTATTTGATTTCCTCTTTGATTTCTTCAGTGATTCATTGGTTATTTAGTAGCATATTGTTTAGCCTCCACGTGTTTGTGGATTTTGCAGTTTTTTTCTTCTGGTTGATTGCTAGTCTCATAGCATTGTGATCAGAAGAAAATCCTTGATTTAATTTCAGTTTTCTTAAAGTTACTGAGACTTGTTTGTGGCCTTGTACATGATCTACCCTGGAGAATGTTCCAAGTGCACTTGAAACAAATGCATATTCTGCTGCTTTTTGATGGAATGTTCTATATTCATATATTAAGTTCATTTGGTCTAATATGTCATTTATGGACAGGGTTTCCTTATTGATTTTCATTCTGGATAATCTATCTATTGATGTAAGTGGGGTGTTAAACTCCCCTACTATTATTTTGTTACTGTTAATTTCTCCCTTTATGTCTGTTAGTGTTTACTTTGTGTATTTAGGTTCTCCCATGTTGGTGCATGTATATTTATAACTTTTAAATCTTTTTGGAATGATCCTTGTCTTTTTGGCACTTGTTACACTCCCGTTTTAAAGTATATTTTGTCTGATATAAGTATTTCAACCCTGGATATCTTTGATTTCCATTCACATGGAATACCATTCTCCATTCTCTCACTTTCAGTCTATGTGTGTCTTTAAATCTGAAGTGTATCTTTTGTAGGCAGCATATATATGGATCTTGTTTTTATATCCTTTTAGCCACTTTGTGTCTTTTAATTGGAATGTTTATTCAATTTTTTAAAGTAATTATAGATAGGTATGTAATTTTGATATTTTAAAAAATTGTTTGGTGGTTGTTTTTGCAGTTTCTTTTTGTTCCTTTCTTCTTTTTCTCTCTTTTCCCTTGTGATTTGATGACTATGTTTACTGTTTTGTTTGGATTTCTTTCTGGTTTTGTGTGTGTATCTATTATAGACTTCTTAATGGTGATAAAGATTATATATATATATATATATGTCTCTCTATATATATGTAGTTTATATATACTCAATATATATGTATGATTATTTTAAGTTCCTGATCTCTTAATTTTAAATGCATTTAAGAACCCTGCATTTTTCTCCTCATCCCCCACTGTTATTGCTTTTGACATCATATTTTACATCATTTTGTAAAAGGCCAATATCACCAATGAACATAGATGCAAACATTATTAGCAAAATAGAAATAAACAATGCAGTAAAGTTGATGTATCATGATCAAATCTGATTTATTCCAGGCATGCAATGATAGTTCAATACCCACCAATCAATCAATGTGATACACCAAATTTACAAGATGAAGAATAAAAATCATATAATCTTCTCAATAGATGCATAAAATGCCTTTGACAAAATTCAACACACTTTTATAATAAAAATTATCTGGAAAGTGGGTATAGAGGGAACAAATGTCAACATAATAAAAGCCATATGTTATAAGCACAAATCTAACGTCATATTCAATTGTGAAAAGCTGAAAGCATTTCCTCTAAGATCAGAAGCAAGACAAGGATGCCTACTCTCTCCACTTTTATTCAACATAGTATTGGAAATCCTAGCCAAACAATCAGACAAGAAAAAAAGAAATAAAAATAATTCAAATTGGAAAGGAAGAATTAAAGCTGTCACTCTTTGCAAATGATAGGATACTATAGAAAGAAAGTCCTAAAGATCCCACTAAAAACCTCCTAGAACTCATCATGAATTTGGTTATATTTCAGGATACAAAATTAATATACATAAATTTGTTGTATTTCTATACACTAACAACAAACTATCAGAATTAAAAATTAAAATATCAATCCCACTTACAATCACCTCAACAAGAATAAAATACCTAGGAATAAACTAACCTAAGGAGGTAAAACACCTGTACTTGGAAACCATAGGACACGGATGAATGAAGTTGAAGAAGACACAGACAGATGAAAAGATATGCTGTGTTCATTGATTGAAATAATTAATATTGCTAAAATGACTGTACTATCCAATGCAATCTACAGAGCCAATGGAATCCATATCAAAGTACACAGGGCATTTTTCACAGAACCAGAAGAAATAATTTTAAAATATGTATGGAAACACAAATGATCCTGAATAGCCAAAGCAATCTTGAGAAAGAGGAATAGAACTGGAGTTATCACACTCCCTAACTTCAGAATATACTACAAAGCTACAAAAATGAAAACAACATGGTATTGACACAGAAACAGACACATAGAACAATGGAACAGAATAGAGAGCTCAGAAATAAACCCAAGCACTTATGGGCAACTAACCTAAGGCAAAAGAGGCAAGAATATACAAAAGAGAAAAGAGAGTCTCTCCAATAAGTGGTGCTGGGAAAACTGAACATCTACATATAAAAGAATAAAAATAGAACATTTCCTCACACCATATACAAAAATAAACTCAAAATGGATTAAAAACCCAAATTAATATAAGACCCAATATTATAAATCTCCTGGAAGAAAACATAGGAAATGACCTCCTTGACATTGGTCTTGACAATGATATTTTGCATATTACACCTAAAACACAGGCAGAAAAATCAAAAATAAACAAGTGAGACTATACCAAAGTTAAAAGCTTCTGAACAACAAAGGAAACCATGAACAAAATGAAAAGACAACCTACGAAATGAGAGAAAACATTTGCAAACAATCTGTCTGATCAGAGAATAATATCCAAATTATATAAAGAATACATACAACTGAATAGCAAAATCAAGTAATAATCCAATTGAAAAATGGTCCAATGACCTGAGTAGACATCTTTCCAAAAAGATATATAAAAGGCCAACAAGAATATGAAAAGGTACTCAACATCTCTAGTCATTAAGGAAATGCATACTCAAACCATAATGAGATATCACCTGTTAAAATGGTTATAATGAAAAGACAAGAAATAACAAATGCTGACAAGGATTTAGAGGAAAGGGAACCCCTGTACACAGTTTCTGGGATAGCAAATTAATACAGTCACTATGTAAAACAGTATGAACATTCCTCAAAAACTTAAGAATAGAACTATCATGTGATCCAACAATTCTTCTGGGTATACATAAGAAGGAAATGAAAACAGTATGTTGAAGAGATATCTGTATCCCAATGTTTATCCAGCATTATATATAACAGCCAAAATATGGAAATAACCTAAGTGTTCACCAGTAGATGAATGGATAATGAAGTTGTGGTATATAGAGACAATGGAACATTATTCAGCCATAAAAATGAGGAAATCTGTCATTTTCAATAACATGGATGGACCTTGGGAACATTATGCTAAGTGAAATGTCAGCCAGAGAAAGCGTATACTGTATGATCTCACTTATATGTAGAATTTAAACAACAACAACATTAATAAAATTCTCATAGAAAAAGAGATCAAAGTTTGTGGTTACCAGATGCAGGGTATAGGGGGTTGGCAGTTGGATGAATGTGGTCACAAAGTAAAAACTTCCAGTTATAAGACAAATAAGTTCTGGGGACATAATGACAACATGATAACTATAGTTAACACTGCTGTATGCTATATTTGAATGTTGTTGAGAGAGTAAACCTCAGGAGTTCTCATCATAAGAAAAAAATATTTTTGTAGCTGTGTAACATGATGGATGTTAACTAACATTTTGTGGTAATTATTTTAATATATGTAAGGCATTATGTTAGACACCTTAAACTTATACAGTGCTGCATGTCAATAATATCTCAATAAAATTTGGAGAGGGAGTTTAACCCAAAAATTATACCATAACAATGAATATGCAAGGAAGAAGGCAGTAAAGGTAGATGTGACTATACAAGAAAAAACAAAAGGGATCCTTGAGATAATGAAACTTTTTCTTGACTAATCAATGTCAATAACCTGGTTCTGATATTATACTGTAAGTCTGAAAGATGTTACCATTGGGGGAACTGAGTTTAAAAAAAAGATCTCTCTGTATTATTTCTTATAACTTCATGTGATTCTATGATCTTAGATTAAAAGGTTAATTTTTTTTTAAATGGCCCATACGTTTTGGATCACCATGCTTTCATTTTCATTTGTCTCTAGAGATTTTTTTATTTCCTCTTTGATTTCTTCAGTGATCCATTGGTTGTTTAGTAGGGTATCGTTTATCCTCAACTTGTTAGTTCTTGTTTTCTTGTAGTTGATTTCTAATCTCATAGCGTTTTGGTCAGAAAAGATGCTTGGTATGATTTCAGTTTTCTTAAATTTACTGTGGCTCACTTTTTGGCCCAGCATGTGATCAGTCCTGGAGAATGTTCCATGTGCACTTGAAAAGATTGTGTATTCTGCTGCTTTTGGATGGAATGCTATATAAATATCAATTAAGTCCATCTGGTCTAATGTGCCATTTAAACTCTGTGTTTCCTTATTGATCTTCTGTCTGGATGATCTGTCCATTGGTGAAAGTGGGATGTAAAGTCTCCCACTATTATTATGTTACTGTTGATTTCTCCATTTATGCCTGTTAGTATTTGCCTTACAAACTGGAGTGCTCTCGTGTTTGGTGTGTTTATATTTATAATTGTTATATCTTCTTCTTGCATTGATCCCTTGATCATTATGTAGTGTCCTTCTTTGTCTCTTGTAACAGTCTTTATTTTAAAGTCAATTTTGTCTGATATGAATATCGATACTGCAGCTTTCTTTTGATTTCCATTTGCATGGAACACTTTTTCCATTCCCTACACTTTCAGTCTGTATGTGTCCCTACATCTGAATTGGGTCTCTAGTAGGAGCATGTATATGGGTCTTGTTTTTGTATCCATTCAGTCAATGTCGCTTGATTGGATCCTATATTCCATTTACGTTTAAGGTAATTATCGATATATGTTCCTATTGCCATGTTCTTAATTGTTTTGGGTTTGTTTGTATAGGCCTTTTTTCTTCCCTTCCTATTTTGTTCTCTTCTTTTGTGATTTGATGATTAACTTTAGTGTTCTGTTTGGATTCCTTTTTCTTTTTTGTGTGTGTATCTATTGTACATCATCAGTTTCTGGTTACCATGAGGTTTCAATGTAGCAGTCTATATATAAATGAGATTGTTTTAAGTTGCTGTTCTTTTCATTTCAAATGTGTTTCCAATATCCTGTATTTGTGCTCTCCTCTTCTCATAATTGCTGGTTTTGATATCATATTTGTGTGCAGATGATTTCCTACATTTACTGTATGTTTGTCTTTAATGGTGAGTTTTTCCATTAGCAATTTTTTTGTTTCTAGTTGTGGACTTCTCTTTTCCACTTACTGAAATTCCTTTAACATTTGTTGCAAAGCTGATCTGCTGGTACTTAATTCTCATAGTTTTTGCTTGTCTGTAAATCTTTTGATTCTCCATTGAATATGAAAGAGAGTAGAGTATTCTTGGCTGTAGGTTCTTCCCTTTCATCACTTTAAATATATCATGCCACCCCCTTCTGGCTTGCAGAGTTTCTGCCGAGAAATCAGCTGATAACATTATGGGAATTCCCTTGTACATTATACTTCTTTTCCCTTGTTGCTTTTAATATTTTTTCTTTGTCTTTAATGTTGTCAATTTGATTACTATGTGTCTCAGCGAGTTCCTTCTTGGGTTTGTCCTGCTTGTGACTCTCTGCCCTTCCTGGACTTGAGTGAGAGATTCCTTTCCCATGTTAGGGAAGTTTTCAGCTATTATCACTTCAAATATTTTCTCAGGTCCCTTTTCTCCTTCTGGGACCCCATAATGCAAATGTTGGTGTGTTTAATGTTGTCCCAGAGGTCTCTGAGACTGTACTCATTTCTTTTCATTCTTGTTTCTTTATTCTGTTTCACAGCAATGATTTCCACCACTCTGTTTTCCAGCTCACTTATTCATTCTTCTGTCTCAGTTGCTGTGCTATTGATTCCTTCTAGTGTTTTTTTTATTTCAGTTATTGTATTGTTCAGCTCAGTTTGGTTTTTCTTTAATTCTTCTAGGTCTTTGTTAAGCATTTCTGCATCTTCTTGATCTGTGCCTCCATTATTTTTTTCTGAGATCTTGGACCATCTTCACTATCATTACTCTGAATTATTTTTTCCTGTATATTGCCTATCTCCACTTCACTAAGTTGTTCCTCTGGGATTTTATCTTGTTCCTTCAACTAGGATATATTATTCTGCTGTCTCATTTTTTCTAACTTTCTGTGATTGCGCTTTCTGTTTCACAGGCTACAGGACTGTAGCTCTTCTTGCTTCTGCTGTCTGCTCTCTAGTGGATGAGGCTGTCTAAGAGGCTTGTGCAGGCTTCCCAGTGGGAGGGTCTGGCTTCTGCCCACTGGTGGGTGGAGCTGAGTCCTGTCCCTCTGGTGGGCAGGGCCATGCACATGAAGATTTTAAGCAACTTTCTGCTAATGGGTGGGGCTGTGTTCCTGCCTTGTTGGTTGTTTGGCCTGAGATATCCCAGCACTGGAGCCTACAGGCTGTTGGGTGGCGCTAGGTCTTGGGTAGAAAATGGCAGCCTCCAGAGTAACTCATGCAAATGATTACTCACCAGAAATGCCACTGCCTGTGTTTGTCCCCACAGTGAGCCACAGCCACCCTCTGCCTCTGCAGGAGACCCTCCAATATTAGCAGGCGGGTCTGGCCCAGTCTTTTATGAGGTCACTGCTATTTTCACTGGGTCCTGGTGAACACAGATCTTGTGTGCACCCTCCAAGAGTGGAGTTTTTGTTTCGTCCAGTCCTGTGGTATTCCTGTGTTCATACCTCACTGGCCTTCAAAGCCAGAATCTCTGGGAGCTCTTCCTCCATTTTCCAGACCCCCAGGGTGGGAAACCTGATGTGGGGCTCAGGACTTTCATTCCTATGGGAGAATTTCTGTGGTATAATTATCTTCCAGTTTATGGGTTGCCCATCTAGTGGGTATAGGATTTGATTTTATTGTGACTGTGCTCCTCCAACCATCTCACTGTGGCTTCTTCTTTGTCTTTGGATGTAGGGTACCATTTTTGGTAATTTCCAAGTTTTTGTAGATGGTTGTTCGGTAGTTGGTTGTGATTCTGGCGTTTTTGTGAAAAGGAATGAGCTCACATGTTTCTACTCTGCCGTCTTGCTGTCCCTCTGTCTCTTTCTCTGTCTGATTTATTTTACTAAATATAATACCCTCTAGACATATATATATATATATATATATATATATATATATATATATACATACAGGACTTCTGACCAATTTTTAATTGAGTTGTTTGTATTTTTGTTATTGAGCTGTTTATATATATTTGACATTAACCCTTATTGGTCATATTACTTGCAAATATTTTCCCCCATTTAGTAGTCTTTTTGTTTCCCCTATGGTTTCCTTTGCTGTGCAAAAGCTTTTAAGTTTAATTAGGTCCCATTTGCTTCTTTTTCTTTTTTTCAAAAATTTTTACTCTCACTTTTAATAAGGAGTGGAAATTGGATTGTCAAAACCACAAATCAGGGAGCCTGGTATCACATCTTTACAAAATACTAGACTAGAATCTTGAAGAGCATGAGCTTTCAGAAGCCACTGTGATGGTTATTAGTAGCCACTGTGGGCTCTCACAGAGCAAATCATGTCATTTCCCCTTGCATGTGTGTGCATGTGGTGCAGACATGGTATATCTAGATTTCAGGAAGGTGTTTGACAGAGATTCTTATGATCATTTTGTTATTTGTTTAAAAAAACATTTTTTTTTGGCCACACTGGATGGCTTGTGGGATCCTACTTCCCCAACCAAAGATTGAACCTGGGCTCTTGGCAGTGAAAGCACAGATTCCTAACAAGTGGAATGCCATGGATACCTTATTGTGGTTTTGATTTGCATTTCTCTAATAATTAGTGATGTTGTGCATCTTTTCATTTGCTTTTTGGTCATCTGTATGTCTTCTCTGGAGAAATGTCTATTTAGACCTTCCACCGATTTTTCGACTGGGTTTTTTGTGGGTTTGATATTGAGCTGCATGTGCTGTTTGTATAGTTTGGAGATTAATCCCTTGTCAGTTGTTTCATTAGCAAATATTTTCTCCCATTCTGAGGATTGTCTTTTTGTTTTGTCCATGGTTTCCTTTACTGTGCAAAAACTTTTAAGTTTAATCAGGTTGCATTTGTTTATTTTTGTTTTTATTTTCATTATTCTCAGAGGTGTATCAAAAAAGATCTTCCTGCAATTGATGTCAGAGAGTGTTCTCCTTATGTTTTTCTCTGAGAGTTTTATAGTATCTGGCCTTACATTTAGGTCTTTAATACATTTTTAGTTTATTTTTTTGTATATGGTGTTAGGGAGTGTTCTAATTTCATTCTTCTACATGTACCTGCCCAGTTTTCCTGGCATCACTTATTGAAGAGGCTTTCTTTTCCCCATAGTATATCCTTGCCACCTTTGTCATAGATTACGCACTGGATTTGCATGGGTTTATCTGTGGACTTTCTATCTGTTCCATTGAGTTATATTTCTGATTCTGTGCCAGTACCATACTGTTTTGATCACTGTAGCTTTGTACTATAGTTTGAAGTCAGGGAGCCTGATTCCTCCTGAAATTGGGCATAGAGAGAACCTACCTCAACATAATAAAGGCCATATATGACAAGACTACAGCAAACATTATTCTCAATGGTGAAAAACTGAAGGCATTTCCTCTATGATCAGGAACAAGGCAAGGATATCCACTCTCACAACTTTTATTCAACATAGCTTTGGAAGTCCAAGCCATGGCACTCAGAGAAGAAAAAGAAATAAAATAAACCAAATTGGTAAACAAGTAGTAAAACCAACACTGTTTGCAGATGCCATGATACTATACACAGAAAATCCTAAAGGTGCTACCAGGCAACTACTAGAGCTCCTCAATGAATTTCGTAAAAATTCAGGATACAAAATTAATACACAGAAATCTCTTACATTCTTATACACTAACAACAAAATATCAGAAAGCTAAATTAAGGAAACTATCCTCTTTGCCATCACATCAAAAATAATTATATATCTAGGAATAAATCTACTTAAGGAGTCAAAAGACATGTACTCAGAAAACAATAAGGTACTGACGAAAGAAATCATAAATGACAGAAACAGCTGGAGAGATATACTATGTTTTTGGATTGGAAGAATCAATATTGTTAAAATGACTATATTACACAAAGCAATCTACAGATTCAATGCAATCCCTATCAAATTACCAATGGCATTTTTCACAGAATTAGAACAAAAACAATTATAATTTGTATGGAAACACCAATGACCCCGAATAGCCAAAGCAATCTTGAGAATGGTTATCTCTTTTAAGTATAGCAGTGTGTACATGTCAATCCCAAACTCCCAATCTATCCCTCACCCCCACCCTTCCTCCCTGGTAACCATGAGTTCATTCTCTATGTCTGTGAGTCTATTTCTAAAACAGAAATATACATCAGTTGAACAGGATAAAATGCCCAGAAATAAACCCATGCACCTATGTCCATTATTCCATAAGAAAGGAGTCAAGATTATACAATGGAAGAAATGCAGTCTTTTCAATGAATAGTGCTGGGAAAACTGGACAGCAACATGAAAAAGAATGAAATTATAACATTATCTAACACCATACACAAAAATAAACTCAAAATGGAATAACAATCTAAATGTAAGACAGGCTACTCTAATACTCTTGGAGAAAAAACACAGGCAGAATACTCTTTGACATAAATCACAGAAATATCTTTTTTGATCCATCTCCTAGAGTAATGGAAATTTTTAAAAAAATAAATAAATAAACTAATGGAACCTAACAAAACTCAAAAGATTTTGCACAGCAAAGGAAGCCATAAATGAAACAAAAAGACAACCAACAGAATGGGAGGAAATATTTGCAAATAATGCTACCGATAAAGGGTTAATCTCCAAAATTTACAAACAACACATGCAGCTCAATATCAAAAATACAAACAAGTCAATCAAAAAATGGGCAGATGACCTAAATAGACATTTCTCCAAAGAAGACATACAGGTAACCGAGAGGCATATGAAAAGATGCTCAACATTGTTAATTATTAGAGGAATGCAAACCAAAACTATTTTGAGATATTAACTCACACCTGTCAGAATGGCTGACATCAAAAATCTACAAACAATAAATGCTGGAGAGGCTGGGGAATAAAGGGAACCATCCTACAATGTTGATGGGAATGTAAATTGGTACAGCCACGATGGACAACAGTATGGATGTTCCTTAAGAAACTTAAAAAAAAAGAGCTACCATATGATCCAGCAATCCCACTCCTGAGCGTATATCTGGAAAAAACATGGTTTGAAGGGGTACATGCACCTCAGTGCTCATTGCAGCACTGTATACAGTAACGAAGACATGGAAGTAACCTAAATGTCCATCAACAAATAATGGATAAAGAAGATGTGGTACATATATATACAATGGAATATTACTCAGTCATTAAAAAGAATGAAATAATGCCATTTGCAGCAACATGGATGGACCTAAAGATTATCATAATAAGTGAAGTTAGTCAGACAAAGAAAGATAACTATTATATGATATATCTTATATGTGGAATCTTAAAAAATCATACAAAGGAACTTATTTACAAAACAGGTCCTGTTTGTTTCTTTTTGCTTTTGTTTCCTTTGCTTTTGGAGACAGATCCAAAAAAAAATAGTGCTATGATTATGTCAAGGAGTATTCTGCCTATGTTTTCTTCAATGAGTTTTATGGTTTCTGGTCTTACATTTAGGTATTTGATTAATTTTGAGTTTCTTTTTGTATATGAGTGTGAGAAAATGTTCTAATTTCATTCTTTTACATGTAGATGTCCAGTTTTCCCAGTTATTGAAGAGGCTGTCTATTCTCCACTGTATAGTCTTGCCTCTTTTGTCTTAGATTAATTGACTGTAAGTACATTTGTTTACTTCTGGGCTCTCTATTCTGTTCCGTATGTTTCTGTTTTGTGCCAGTACCATGGTGTTTTGAATACTGTAGCTTTGTAGTATAGTCTGAAGCCAGGGAGTCTGATACCTCTAACTTTGTTTATTTTTCTCAAGACTGCTTTTGTAATTCAGGGTCTTTGGTGCTTGCATATACATTTAGGATTATTTGTTCTAATTCTGGGGAAAATGCCCTGGGTATTTTGGTAAAGATTGCATTAAATCTGTAGATTGCTTTGAGAAGTATGGATATTTTAACAATATTAATTCTTCCTATACAAGAATGTGGGGTATATTTCCATTTTTTTGTATCATCTTCAGTTTCCTCCATCAGTGGTTTATAGTTTTCAGAGTATAGGTCTTTCACCTCCTTGGTTAAGTTTATTCCTAGATATTTTATTCTTTTTGATATGATTTTAAACAGGATTTTTTTAGCTTTCTCTTTCTGATAATTTATTATTAATGTATAGACAAGCAAGAGATTTCTGTATATTAATCTTGTATTCTACAACTTTACTGAATTATTAGTTCTAAGAGTTTATTTTGATACTTTAGTGTTTTCTATATAAAATATCATGTCATCTGCAAATAGTGATAGTTTTATTGTTCACTTCAAATTTGGATGCCTTTTATTTCTTTTTATTGTCTGATTGCTGTGGCTAACCTCACTTGGTTCTTTTTCTTTTCATATTCACTATGTAGTCTTAACCCTAGCCAATTCCAGCTTTTTGTATACTCTATGCCTTTCCCTACACTGCTGAATGTGACTGAATTAAAATATACAGTCATGGGAACTGATTTCACTTCAAAATTATGATGACTTACATCAACACGTGGGCTGTTAATTCTGCTTGGCAATCATAATACATTTTCCATTAGTTCATTTGCTAAATTTCATAAACTGTGCTTGCATAGCTTCTCTTTCTGTAGTCTCCAGCACCTTCACTCCCAGCCTTTAGTCTTATCTGATTTCTTTGGCTGCTATTTTACTGAGAAAATAAATGCACAAAGAGAACTTTTATAATCTCCCACATTTTATCTACCCATTTATTATCAGTACCCATTTACTAGGCCTTACCTCCTATTACTATTGATGACTTGCTATTCTCTAGATAAGCACAACCCATCCACATGTACACTCAATCTCACTGTTTCTCCTTCTCAAGGACACATTTCCAGAAAGTTTTCTCTCTTCTCCTATATCATTAATTTTTCCTTCTCTATTATATATTCCCCCATCAATATATTAACATGCTGTTATTTCTCACCTTAATTTTTTCTGTTGACTACTCCTTTCCCTTCATCTACCAACACATTTTCCTTCTCTTTAGAGTAAAAGTCCTCTAAACTAATCCTGATCTTTCCCCCCAAACTTGCTTATCCCACAGTCATCTTCAATTTAGTTAAGATTATGTAAGATTAACTCCATATTTCCAATACCTTAGACCCAATCCTTGGAGTTACTCTTTCTTTTTTTTTTTTTAACAACCTGCCTCCATTCTCAGGAAGTTCAGGAAACTCTGTTCAGTTATATTTTCAAAATATATGAACTAAGCCAAAATAATCTCTCATATGAATCACTGCAATAACCTCTTATCTCTTCTCTGGGCTTCTGTTCATGTTCCATCACAGTCTATTACAGCTAATATCCAAAGTGATCCTGTTAAAATATTAACCAGTTCATGTCACCCTTTTGCCCCAAAGTTCCAGGGCTTTTCATATCAATAAGAGTAAAAGGTTAGGGATTTCCCTGGCTGTCCAGTGGTTAGGACTCCATGCTTCCACTTCCGGGGCACGGGTTTGGTCCCTGGTCAGGGAAGTAGGATACCGCATTCCATGCATATGTGGACAAAAAAATAACTAAATAAAATTAAATATATGCATATATGAACAAGAGAAAACCTTAAAAAAGTAAAAGCTTAAATACTTAAAATCCATGTCTTACAATCTTATAAGCTATGTAATCTTTCCCCTCCAACACACACACACACACACACACACACACACAATTGCCTCTATAATATCACTTTTAATCATTGTCCCCTTGCATCTTTCACTTCAGCTACGTTGACCATATTGATATCCCTTGAAAATATCAGGCATGTTTCTGCCTGATCACTTTTGTGCTTGCAGTTTTCTTTGCCAGTTCTTTCTCCAGTAAATCTTCCTGTCTCTTGTGGTGGTTACTTTCTACTGGAGGGATATGGAGAGAGAAAAATAAATAAGTAAAACATATACTATGTCAGATTTGAAGTGTTATTATCTCTTTAGTTAACTCTTCTTCATTCTGTCTATTATTGCCTCTTGGAAGTATGGTTATGTGTATTAAACCCTTCCTGTCTTCCATATCTCTTGACCTATCTCTTCAATTTTCCATCACTTCGTTTCTGCACTTCATTCTGAATAATTTCTTCAGATTTATTTTAAGTTCATATATTCTTTCTTCAGCTATGTCTAATCTTATGTTTTATGCATTCAGTCTAATTACTAGAATTAATGTTAAGTTTTCAATTCTAGATGTTCTAATTTTGTTCTTTTTCAACATGCATGGATGTTTTAAGAGTTTTATTTCTGGTTCATGATTTGAGGATTTTCTTTAATGTCTTTAAACATTTTAACAAATTTCATTTATATCCCTTGATGATTCTAATATTTGAAGTCTTTGTTTTCTGCTTCTGATGTTTCTTTGTAAGTTTTATGATTTTTAAAATTATTTTGAAGTGCTCATTTTCCTGAGAACTATTTGAGAAAAGGTTTACATTGTGTTTTGTCAAAGAGGAATATTCTATATGAAACAGAAGCCATTAAAGGGTGTCAACTAAAGATGTTTTATGTTTCTAAAAGATCACTCTGAATGATTTGTAGAGAAAGGTGAGGGACAGACATGAGTGGAAGCAAATAACTTTAATTAGTAAGCTGTTGCCATAGTCTGGGAACATATGAAAGTGGCTTAGATTAAAGTGATAGCATGTTATCATTTCTTTGTGAGTCCTTCCAGAGATATTTTATACACACACACACACACACACACACACACACACACACACACAGGGTGAGAGGGAGATGATTTTTGAGATGGTAGAAACTTGAGTATGCATGTGTGATGATGATAATGATCCAGGGGAGAGAGACAGAGACAGAAAGAGATGTATTGGAAGGAAAAAATAAATACATTGCAAGGGGGAAGTTATTGAGAAGAAAATGAATGAAGTCCTGATAATAAGTGGAAAGTTTGGTTTTAAATAGGAGCTGGAGTAACCATATTTTTAGTAAAGAGGTAAGAAAAAGTATGAGTACAGATGCAAGTAAGTTGGCAAATTTGGTGGTGGAAAAAGGAAAGAATTCCAATCTAATACCTAGTTTCCATTCTTGAAATCCTGTTGTGTAAAAGCTGGTTTTAAAACCAAATGATAAGTTCTATATTTCATTAAAAGGAATCCAATGGGAATTTGTCTAGGTTACAAATGTCAGACCCATGAATTTGATAGGCCCCAGTATAGCGATCATATACAGGATTTTAAACCAACACTAGTTGCTTCACTTCCTGACTAATGCTATAAATAGTTATCATTTATTGGGCATTTGCTTTGTATCAGACATTGCTCTCAACATATATATATATATATATATATATATATATATATATATATATAGAGAGAGAGAGAGAGAGAGAGAGAGAGAGAGAGAGTTGAAGCAGATTATGTACTTCCTTGACATCATCTTGTATCATTTTTTGATTGTTGCCCATTTTCCTTTATCAGACTTGTAAGCTCCTTGAGAAGCAAACACTTGAATTTCATCCACATGTTTATGCATGTAACTTCTTATGTATTTCTTTTTTATTTTTTTTAAATGAGAACTGGGTCCTAGTTGCCCTGATCACCTTTGATGACATTGCTTAGCTTAATTCTATTGGGATTCAACTATATAAATGAATCTCTTTCCTTTAGTCTTATTTTGATCACCAACATTGTAGCAGAGAGAACATTGAATCAGGAGTAGAAGACCTAGTTCTTACACTGAGTTATGTGACCTTGGACAAGTCACTGCCCTCATCTGAACCTCAGTTTTCCCATATGTAAAAAAGGTCTTTGATTTGATTATCACTTTGACTACTAGTTGTAACATTTTTTTGGTAACATTTCTCTTCTGTTTTTATCTACTTGAAATTTCTCACCCTAACACTCAAAGTCTTCTGCATTATTGTGTCATCTTATTTTCTTCACTTTCCTACATGTGTTTTATATTCTAGACAAGTCAGATTACTTTCTGTTCTCTGAATATATCTATACTTTCCTTGTTGAAATATTAACCAACTTCTAAACTTCCTCAAAGCCCACCACCTCAGTAGGGAAAGTGTGATTTCCCAAATTATATAATAGATTTCTTCTTTCCTTAATAAATTCATTTATTTTCTGTACCTCACTAATTTTATCCACCCATGTACTGTGAATTGTTCTTACAACTCCTATAACACTAAAAGATGTTGGAAGGAATAAATTAACTTTTGAACCCACTTTACTCCATCACACACATACCCTTAGCTTGGGACTTCAACCTTTTTTTTTTTTTTTTTTTTTAGTTTATCTATAAGGTAAACCCAGACAAGTTTTATTGTGCCTCTAAATCAAGCTATTAGGTGAGTTTACTAGATTTTTTCCTTACATATTACTTCATGCTTTTAGTTCTTTTTTTTTCTTTTTTGGACTTGGATATCCCATGGGTGAGGAGGGACTATTGATTTCTGGCATAATGCTTGTGGATATCATAATACTCTCTATTTTTATTACCATTCAAGATACTTTGAACCTAGTCCTAACCCCATGAAAAACTAAAATCTATTGTTATTCCAGTGTGTTATAAGCAGTCTCTGCATCTGAATAATTGAATTTGGATATATATGGTTAGTTCTCTTGCTACACTTGAAGTGGAAACATTTTTAGAAGGTGGTGTTGGTAGTGTGGGATGAGAAAGTACCATTTATTGCATTTCTCAGATACTAACTATTGCTTTTGAATCTGGGTTTTCCTAGTAAGCAAGTTATTATGATAGTTTAAAACTGTTACTCTTCAGGTGTGTTCACAAAACCCATATCACCTTAAAACTTATTTATTTTTCAGATACCATGAATGAGAGTACTGAAGTTTGAACAACTACACGTGTGTCTGTATTCACAAATTTGGAAAATAAAAATACAGAAAGAGAAATAAATAACACCTTTAATAATACTGTTCAAAGATAACCCAAATTTTGTATAATTTCCTCCATGTTGATCTATGTATTTATACATACACATATTTATCTATACATATATTTATATTTTGTCTGTGCATTATGGATATATGGGTACAATTATATATTTATGAATATATATTTATTTAGTAAATTGAGATCACACTATGAAATATTGTGACTTATTTCATGAGTACTGTAAGCATTTCCCCATGGTATTAAAAGTTCAAATATATTACTTTAATGGCCTTATAACAATCCATTTGGATATACCAAAATTTACTTAACCAGTCTCTTTTAAGGATTTAGATGATTTTATATTTTCTGCTATTAATAATAATTCCATGATAGCATGATGGATCCATTTGTATAGAAATATGTATTATAGTTTCTTCTTCTATGTAATAAATTCCTAAAATGTGATTTACTAAGTCAAAGGATTTAAGCATTTTAAAAACAATTATTATTACAAACTTACTTTCCAGAAAAATTTTACTGATTTACATAATGACCAGTAGTGATATAGAATTGGCACTCTTTTACTAAAAAAACGAGTTTCTCTTAGGACAATATATCTGCCTACCCTGCTAAAATGCATTCTTCCCAAGCTAAGTTAGGACCAATTAGAAGCCAACTTTCTGTTTGCGACACTGTCAGCAGTATTTTGACTATTAACTGGGGCTGAAATGGGAAGATGTAGTTTACAAAAAGTAATGTAGGGGACCTTCAAGATGACAGAGGAGTAAGGCATGGAGATCACCTTCCTTCCCAAAAATACATCAAAAATACATCTACATGTGGAACTATTCCTACAGAACACCTACTGAAGGCGGTCAGAAGACCTCAGATTTCCCAAAAGGCAAGAAACTCCCCCACATACCTGGGTACAGCAAAAGGAAAACAAGACACTAAAGAATAGGATGGGACCCTCACCTCTGGGAGGGAGTTGTGAAGAAGGAAAAGTTTCCACACAATAGGAAGCCTCTTTACTGGTGGAGATGGGGGTGGTAGTGGGAAGCTGCGGAGACAAGGAGGAGAACACAATAACAGGGGTGCAGAGGGCAAAGCAGAGAGATTCCCACACAGAGGATCAGTGCTGACCAGTACTCACCAGCCTGAGAGGCTTGTCTGTTCACCCGCCGGGGTGGGTAGGGGATGAGAGCTGAGGCTCTGGCTTTGGAGGTCAGATCCCAGGGAGAGGACTGGGGTGGGCTTCGTGAACACAGCCTGAAGGGGGCTAGTGAGCCACAGCTAGCCTGGAGGGATTCCAGGAAAATGTATGGACCGGCCAAAGAGGCAAGAGACCATTGTTTTGGGGTGCATGGGGAGAGGGGATTCAGAGCACCGCCTAAAGGAGCTCCAGAGATGGGTGTGAGCCATGGCTATCAGCGCGGACGTGAGAGACAGGCATGAAACGCTAATGCTGCTGCTGGAGTCACCAAGAACTCTGTGTGAAAACACAGGTCACTGTCCACACCTGCCCTCCTGGGAGCCTCTACAGCCTGCCATTGCCAGGGTCCCATGATCAAGAGACAGCTTCTGCAGGTGAACACATGGCATGCCTCAGGCTGCTGCAATGCCAAATTGACCTCTGCTGCCACAGGCTCATGCCACATTCCATACCCCTCCCTCACCAGAACCTGAGTAAGCCAGAGCTCCCTAATCAGCTGCTTCATTAACCCCACCCAGTCTGGGCAGGGAAGAGATGCCCTCAGGTGACCTACACACAGAGGCGAGGCCAAATCCAAAACAGAACAAAGAAGAGAAAGGGAAATTACTCCCAGCAGCCTCAGGAGAAGCAGATTAAACCTCCATAATCAAGTTGATTAACCCTGCCTCTGTGGAATACCTGAATAGACAATGAATCATCCCAAAATGTAGGTGGTGGACTTTGGGAGCAACTGTAGACTTGGGGTTGCTTTTCTGCATCTTTTTTTTTTTTTTTTTGGTTTTAGATTTACCTTAGCTTAGTATTTAGAACTTATTATCATTGGTAGATTTGTTTACTGATTTGGTTGTGCTCTTCCATTTTTAATTTGTTTTTCCTTTTTCTCGTTTTGTTAGTGTCTACCTGTATGCTTTTTCATGTGAATTTGCCTGTATAGCTTTGCTTTTACCATTTATCCTAGGATACAGTTTGTCTAGATTTTTTGGTTTCTTTGTATAGACTTTAGCATTTGTTATCATTGGTGGATTTGTTTTCTGCATTGCTCTCAACTTCCTTTCTCTCTCTTTTAAATTATTTTTTAATTTTTATTAATTTTTTAAATTTAATAACTTTGTTTATAATATTATATTTCAGTTTGTTTCTTTCTTTCCTTCCTTTCTTTCTTTTCTTTCTTTCTTTCTTTTATACCTTTCCTTCTGAGCTGTGTGGCTGACAGGGTATTGGTGCTCAGGCCAGGTATCAGGCCTGAGACTCTGAGGTGGGAGAGCCGAGTTCAGGACATTGGTCCACCAGGGACCTCCCAGCCCCATGTAATATCAAACAAACAGTGAAAGCTATCCCAGAGATCTCCATCTCAATGCTAAGACCCAGCTCCACTCAATGACCAGCAAGCTACAGTGCTGGACACCCTATGCCAACAACTAGCAAGATAGGAACACAAACCCACCCATTAGTATAGAGGCTGTCTAAAATCATAATAAATTCAATGACACCCCAAAACACACCACCAGAGGTGGTCCTGCCGACCAGAAAGGCAAGATCCAGCCTCATCCACCAGAACACAGACACCACTCCCCTTCACCAGGAAGCCTACAAAGCTCATTAAACCAAGTTTACCCACTGGGGGCAGACACCAAAAACAATGGGAACTACAAACATGAAGGCTTCAAAAAGGAGACCCTAAACACAGTAACTTAAGGAAAATGAGAAGACAAAGAAACACACAGCAGATGAAGGCGCAAGGTAAAAACCAGCCAGACCAAACAAATGAAGAGTAAATAGGCACTCTACCTGAAAAAGAATTCAGAGTAATGATAGTAAAGATGATCCAAAATCTTGGAAATAAAATAGAGAAAATACAAGAAATGTTTAACAAGGATGTAGAAGAAGTAAAGAGCTAACAAACAATGATGAACAACACAATAAATGAAATTTAAAATGCTCTAGAAGGAATCAACAGCAGAATAAACGAGATAGAAGAAAGGATAAGTGACCTGGGAGATAAAATAGTGGAAATAACTACCGCAGGGCAGAATAGAGGAAAAATAAATAAAAGAATAGAGGACAGTCTCAGGGACCTCTGGGACAACATTAAAAACAACAACATTTGAATTATAGGGATCTCAGAAGAAGAAGAGAAAAAGAAAAGGACTGAGAAAATATTTGAAGAGATTATAGTTGAAAACTTCCCTAATATGGGAAAGGAAATAGTCAATCAAATCCAAGAAACACAGAGAGTCCCATACAGGATAACTCGAAGGAGAAACACACCAAGACACATATTAATGGAACTAACAAAAATTAAGTACAAAGAAAAAATATTAAAAGCAGCTAAGGAAAAAGAACATATTACATACAAGGGAATCACCATAATGTTAACAACTGATCTTTCAGCAGAAACTCTGCAAGCCAGAAGGGAGTGGCAGGACACATTTAAAGTGATGAAAGGGAGAAACCTACAACCAAGATTATTCTACCCTGCAAGGATCTCATTCAGATTCGACAGAGAAGTTAAAACTGTTACAGACAAGCAAAAGCTAAGAGAATTCAGCACCAAAAAACCAGATTTACAACAAAGGCTAAAGGAATTTCTCTAAGCAAAAAACACAAGAGAAAGAAAAGACCTACAATAACAAACTAAAAACAATTAAGAAAATGGTAATAAGAACATACTTATCGATAATTACCTTAAAGGTAAATGTATTAAATGCTCCAACTTAAGACATAGACTGGCTTAATGGATAACACAACAACACCCATATATATGCTGTCTAAAAGAGACCCACTTCAGACCTAGGGACACATACAAACTGAAAGTGAGGGGATGGAAAAAGATACTCCATGCAAATGGAAGTCAAAAGAAAGCTGGAGTATCAGATCTCATATCACACAATATAGACTTTAAAACAAACACTGTTACAAGTAACCAATAAGGACACCACATAATGATCAAGAGATAAATCCAAGAAGAAAATGTAACTACTGTAAATATTTATGCACCCAAAATAGGAGCACATCAATATATAACGCAAATGCTAACAGCAATAAAAGGGGAAATCAACAGTAACCTAATAATGGTAGGGAACTTTAACACCCCACTTTCACCAGTGGACAGATCATCCAAAATGAAAATAAATAAGGAAACACAACCTTTAAATGATACATTAAACAATATGGACTTACTTGATATTTATAGGACATTCCATGCAAAAACAACAGAATACACATTCTTCTCAAGCACTCATGGAACATTCTCCAGGATAGATCATATCTTGGGTCACAAATCAAGCCTTGATAAATTTAAGAAAATCAAAATCATACTAAGTATGTTTTCTGACCACAATGCTATGAGACTTGTTATCAAATACAGGAAAAAATCTGTAAAAAATACAAACATGTAAAAAATACATGGAGTCCAAACAATACACTACTAAATAACCAAGAGACAACTGAAGAAATCAAAGAGGAAATTTAAAAATTCCTAGAAAAAAAGGACAATGAAAACACAATGACCCAAAACCTATGGGATGCAGTAAAAGTAGTTTTAAGATGTAAGTTTATAGCAATACAATCCTACCTCAAGAAACAACAAACATCTCAAATGAACAACCTAAGCTTACACCTAAAGCAATTAGAGAAAGAAGAACAAACCGCCCCCCAAAGTTAGCAGAAGGAAAGAAATCATAAAGATCCAATCAGAAATAAATGAAAAAGAAGGAAACAGTAGCTAAGATCAATAAAACTAAAAGCTGGATCCTTGAGAAGATAAACAAACTTGATAAACCATTAGCCAGACTCATCAAGAAAAAAAGGCAGAAGAAAATAAAATAGAATTAGAAATGAAAAATAAGGAGTAACAACTGACACTGCAGAAATACAAAGGATCATGAGAGATCACTGCAAGCAAATATATGCTGATAAACTGGACAACCTGGAAGAAACAGACAAATTCTTAGAAAAGCACAACCTTGTCAAACTGAACCAGAAAGAAATAGAAAATATAAACAGACCAATCACAGCACTGAAATTGAGAGTGTGATTAAAAATCTTGCAACAAAGAAAAGCCCAGGACCAGATGGCTTCCCAGGCGAATTCTATCAAACACTTAGAGAAGAGGTAAAACCTATCCTTCTCAAACACTTCCAAAATACAGCAGAGGGAGGAATACTCCTAAACACATTCTATGTTGCCAACATCACCCTGATACCAAAACAAGACAAAGATGTCACAAAAAAGAAAACCATAGGCCAATATCACTGATAAACATAGATGCAAAAATCCTCAACAAAATACTAACAAAGAGAATCTATAGCACATTAAAGGGATCATACACCATGATCAAGTGGGGTTTATCACAGGAATGCAAGGATTCTTCAATGTAGACGAATCAATCAATGTGATACACCATATTAACAAACTGAAGGATAAAAACCATATGATAATCACAATTGATGCAGAAAAAGCTTTTGACAAAATTCAACACCCATTTATGATAAAAGCCCTCCAGAAAGTAGGCATAGAGGGAAATTTCCTCAACATAATAAAGGCCATATATAACAAACACACAACCAATATCATTCTCAATGGTGAAAAACAGAAACCATTTCCACTAATATCAGGAACAAGACAAGCTTACCCACTCTCACCACTATCTTTGAACATAGTTTTGGAAGTTTTAGCCATAGCAATCAGAGACGAAAAAGAAATAAAAGGAACCCAAATCCGAAAAGAAGAAGTAAAACTGTCACTGTTTGTAGAATACATGATGCTATACAAAGAGAATCCTCATGAGGCTACCAGAAATCTACTATAGCTAATCAATGAATTTGGTAAAGTAGCAGGATACACAATTAATACACAGAAATCTCTTGCATTACTATACACCAAAGACAAAACATATGAAATAAAAGTAAGGAAACACTCTCATTTACTATTCCAACAAAAAGAAAAAAAATGCCTAGGAATAAACCTACCTTAGATGGCAAAAGACCTGTATGCACAAAACTGTAAGACACTGATGAAAGAAATGAAAGATCATACAAACAGATGGAGAGATATACCATGTTCTTGGACTCAAAGAATCAACATTGTGAAAGTGACTATACTACCCAAAGCAATCTACAGATTCAATGCAATACCTATCAAACTATGACTGGCATTTTTCACAGAACTAGAACAAAAAATTTCACAATTTGTATGGAAACACAAAAGGCCCTGAATAGCCAAAGCAATAATGCAAGAGAAAAACTGAGCTAGGGGAATCAGGCTCCTGGATTTCAGAGTATACTACAAATCTACAGTAATCAAGACAGTATGGTACTGGCACAAAAACAGAAATATACAGCAATGGAACAAGATAGAAAGCCCAGAGATAAACCCACACACATATGGTCATCTTATTTTTGATAAAGCTGGCAAGAATACACAATGGAGAAAAATAGCCTCTTCAATAAGTGGTGCTAGGAAAACTGGACAGCTACATGTTAAGGAATGAAATTAGAACATTTCCTAACACCATACACGAAAATAAGCTCAAAATGGATTAAAGACCTAAATGTAAGGCCAGACACTATAAAACTCTTAGAGGAAATCATAGGCAGAACAGTCTATGACATAAATCACAGCAAGATCCTTTTTGACTCACCTCATGGAGAAATGGAAATAAAAACAAAAATAAATAAATGCGACCTAATGAAACTTAAAAGCTTTTGCACAGCAAAGGAGACCATAAACAAGATGAAAAAACAACCCTCAGAATGGGAGAAAATATTTGCAAATGAAGCAACTGACAAAGGATTAATGTCCAAAATTTACAAGGAGCTCATGCAGCTCAAGAGCAAAAAAATAACCCAATCCAAAAATAGGCAGAACACCTAAGTAGACATTTCTCCAAGGGTATGCTGATAGACAACAAACACATGAAAGAATGCTCAACATCACTAATCATTAGAGAAATGGAAATCAAAACTACAATGAGGTATCACCTCACACCAGTCAGCATGACCATCATCAAAAAATCTACAAACAAATGCTGGAGAGGCTGTGGAGAAAAGGGAACCCTCTTGAACTGTTGGTGGGAATATAAATTGATGCAGCCACTATGGAGAACAGTTTAGATGTTCCTTAAAAAACTAAAAATAGAAGTATCATACGTCCCAGCAATCCCACTACTGGGCATATTCCCTGATACAACCATAATTCAAAAATACCATGTACCATAATGTTCATTGTGACTATATTTACAATAGCCAGGACATGGAAGCAACCTAAGTGTCCATTGACAGATGAATGGATAAAGAAGATGTGGCACATATATACAATGGAATATTACTCAGGTGTAAAAGGAAATGAAATTGTTATTTGTAGTGAGGGGTATGGATCTAGAGTCTGTCATTCTGAGTGAAATAAATCAAAAAGAAGAAAACAAATACCATATGCTAACACATATATATGGAATCTAAAAAAAATGTTTCTAAAGAACATATGGGCAGGACAGGAGTAAAGACACAGATGTAGAGAATGGATTTGAGGACACAGGGAGGGGGAAGTGTAAGCTGCGAGAAAGTGAGAGAGTGGCAGGGACCTATATACACTATCAAATGCAAAATAGGTAGCTAGTGAGATGCAACCACAAAGCACAGGGAGATCAGCTCGGTGCTTTGTGTCCCCCTAGGTGGGTGGGATAAGGAGGGTGGGAGGCAGATGCAAGAGGGAGGAGATATGGGGATATATGTATATAGAGAGCTGATTCGCTTTGTTATACAGCAGTAACTAACACAACATTGTAAAACAATTATACTCCAATAAAAATGTTAAAAAGAAATAACGTAATGTAATAAGGCCTTTTTTAAGTTTTTTTTTTTTTTTTTTTTTTTTGCTGGAAACAGATATAATCATACAGGTAACAATTTTTTTGCTGTCGTTGAGTTTCTGAAAAGGAGCATGTGTGTGTGTGTGTGTGTGTGTGTTTGTGTGTGTGTAATATTAAGAAATATTTTTAAATGTTTTAAAATTCTAAATGTATGCTTATTATTGAAATTTATAAAGTTCAAACTTTAAGTAAATATACAAAATGTTAATGGTTATTCTGGGAGATGGCATTGCAGGTGATACTTTTGTTCTTTTTATACTTTTCATACTTTTGCATAGAAATAAGACTTGCAGAACAATATAATTAGCTTGATCTTATTTAAGTAAAATATATTTTCTGTTTGTTTTTACTTATATATTTCAGTATATGTATTTTTATATTATTTAATTAGTGTACACTGAAAATGTGTCATTTTTCCAATCATAATAAATCCAATTTTCTTTTAGAGAAGAAAACACTTAAGGCATTATATAATGCATAAAATTTTGTATCTTTTGAGACAGTACTGTTTTGTAAGCATTTTCCCATGACATTATTTTTTAAAGGCATTTTTAATGTTTATATAATATTCTATTATGTGGATAGAACATAGGTGACAATCTTTTTGAACATCTGGGTTTTGTCAAATAATGTTTTAAACAAATGAAGAAAAATGTACTCTTAAAGTTACACTATGCTGTCATGCTTTTTGTAATATGTATAATCACTTTATTTCTAATTCGTGTGTTTGATTAATTTCTTTTTCAATATGCACTGTTTAATTTTACAAAATGAAGGATGACCAAAATAGACAAAGTGATTAAGCTGGAACTGTATATTGTCATATTTTTCTTTTACTTTTTTATACATTATTTCAAACCATTAATTAATCAGATACCATGAATCCAGTTAACAGATAATTGTCTCTAGGGCCTTTCTCACTTCCTGATTACTTTTAATTAAGTCATAATTTGTATCTTCATGGAAGGTTACTCATGGGAAATGATAGATTAATCTGACATTATGCATATTTTCCTGGTATTCTTTATTATTTATGAAAGCTAGTCAATTTTTGAAAAAGCATGAACTGAGTTGGATTCTGGGGATTCAGGTCCCACAATAATTTAATTTGTTTCATAAATAGTCCCAAGGGCTCTTGAAAGGCAAAGTCAATTAAAGGCAACTCCTCCTCCAAGCGCACGCACACACACACACACACACATACACACAGTACTTCATTAATAGTGTTAGGTATTCTGAGAAAATTACTGATAGCAGTTTTTTTTTCTAAATTTTAATCCAAGTGGATGATGAAATTTAAGAAAAGTAGTACTGACTTTATTTTGTTATAATATCAATAAAACTATTAAATTTATAATTTAAGAAAAAAGCAATATATATATGTATGTATATATATTTTATCACCTTTTTAAAAAGGTTTAAAAAATCCAAGTAATATATATTTGTAGAAATTTTAGAAGATAAAAAATAAGCACAAAAAATTAAAACTCTTATACCACCAACCAGTGTTAACTACTGATAAAATTTACAGTATATTACTTTGTGTATGTGGGTATACTTTTTATAAAATAATCTATTTTATTTTATACTGTTCAGAAATTTGCTTTTTTCACTTAGATAAATATCATGGATCTTTCAATTTAATTAAATATTCTTCTACAGCTTCATTTTTGATGAATGTAAAACATTCATTTGCATTCATGTGCATTTATGTTGTTTCCAATTTTTGAATATTATGTTCAACTATTTAAGTAATAGATTGTAACTAAATCTTTACACATATCCATAATTATTTTCTGTACATCCTATAAATGAAATTTCTAAGTCAAAGACTGAATATTTTAGGTCTTTATATACATATCATTAGAAATGTTAAGACAATTTTAATTTCCACTAATGATATATGGCTGCCTGTTTAATTGAACTCTTGCCAACTTGTCAATACTAGATATTAACATTTTTAAATAAATCTGTGCCAATTTCACAGTCAAAGCATTGTATTTCATTGCTATTTTAATTTGCATTTTGTACTGTTTTTTCAAACATTAATTGTCTAATTTTAAAAATTACCTATTCAAATCTTTGTCCAATTTTTTTCTAATGGAGTTCTTATCTTTCAATAATTTATGAGAGCTCAATACATGCTAATAAGAGTAGTTTCTAGTTCTATAATCTGAAACTATATATTTTCCCCATTTTGTATTTGCCTTTTAATTTTATTTATTTTTTTTAACTTTAAATTATGGAATTTTATGTATATGTTTTCATTTTTATTGGTCAAATCCATTATATTTTTCTTTATGCTTTCTCTCTTTAGTGTTATATGGTTTTTGATGGATAATATTTTGGTAATAACTTTTGGCTTTATATTTTCTCAAGTCTTTTAAGTTTTTGATTCTTGATGCATTGTTGAATTGTTGCTTTGATGAAACTTCATTTCTTGGTGAATGTCTTTTTTTTGGTTTTCCCTTATTTCTAGAAATGGTCAGAGATTTTGCACTGTGAATGAGCAAACATTTTCTAAAGAACTACTTCTCAAATACTACAAACATAACAATATATCGAGCTTCATACGACAGCTTAATGTGTATAAGTATGATTGTTTCATTTCTTCAAGCATTGTTAGAATTGGGATATCACAGAAAAGTTAACTCTTTTATTTAAAACATATGAATACCACTCTGTGTTGGGTGAGGACGTTTAACACAGTCTATCAGTAAGACTTTACTAGTTTATTTTACTGATTGTGGTTTCAAACATAACAATTTCCTTTCTGGAAAGTCCTGCTTTAATCTTTTTTAGTTATAGACTCTTAGAAGTGAACATTGCATAAAAATTTATCAAGTTCAAACCTATTACATTATAGCTAAGGAATGGAACTTAAAGAGATTAAGTAGATTTGCCTCATGTCATACAGCTAGTCAACTCAGGTCTGGACACTGTTACTTTGATTAAAAATAGATATTTTTACTCTCTCTAATCTTTAGAAATCAATGTCTGACATAGCAGAGATGTGAGCCATACTGCTGCCTTAAAGCCTCTTTTTTTCTACAGAAATGTTTGTGTAACCATTATGAAAAAGTTGAGAAATACATAAAAGTATTATATATATATATATAAACACACTCTTTTTGTAAAATGTGTTTGTTGCATATTTTAACCTAGCGTTGTGTCATAAATGTTTCCTCACACTTAACATAATATTTTTTATGTTATGTAATACCATGATCATTATTAAGGCCACTCTTATTTTTACATGCTTTTAAAAATGTGCTTCTGTTCTTCTGTTTTTCCCCATTTTAGCTAAATGTTCGTAATGAACATATATTTTTATAGTAAAAAGGAAACATTATTTCTACAAAATATCTTTGAAATAATACTTTCAGGGCCTCAAAGTGGTGGTGAGAGTGTACAACGAACTGTTTTAAATCATTCAGGTTTAGAAGCACAGAAGATTTTAAAATTTATTAACAACATAAAATAGTTTAATTTTAATTATCTGAGATATACCAACCAAAGTCATACGTATTCCTTCATGTTTAGTTAAATGATTTATTCATGAACCCTTAAGTTTAGTTAGTTTTTCCCATTCTTCCTCTTTTAATCTTCCACTTTATCCCTTTACTATTGAATCTATCTCTTGATCATGTATAGAGACATGATCTGTTTACCTAATTACTTTAAAGAATAGAAAGCTATCTGTCCACTTTCCCATACCTTCCCAATGTTGGCTTTTTAGCACTTTAGGCTTTTTTTAGATTTAATTAAACATTCTACAATGTGATTGGCATATGTCTAATTAATAGGAATTTCCAATAGACAAAGTTCATTGAATTATTGTTTTTCAATAATATTTCATATTTCTAAACTGAGTTTTAAGTTTAGTGTTTATTATTGTGGGTTATAGGCAGGAAAAGAATATTCTTTACTATTGTAAGAATGAGAAATTACAGTAAATTATTCTGGGTCCATGGTAGGAAAGCAGTCAAGCAAGACAAAATAATTATAGTTTAGCCATAAAACCTGGGCAAAAAAATAAAGAACTCTAATAAATACACTGATGCTCTCATAAAAGTTTACCAAATGTTTGTCTCCCTATCAAAATGGAAAGAAAATTCTCTAATAAAGATGTCACAGAGTATAACTACTCATAACATGTATCACTGCTTATTTTAAGTCTACTGCTAAAAGTACATGCACAAATTTTGTGTGGCAATATGGTATAATTGATAAAATGTGTAGCTTATATGTTTCTCCATCAGCATATCTCTGTCCTTATTTGTTATGTCTGATTAGTAAGTAGGCAAATATATATAAATACAAGAAGAAGCCTATCACCAAGGGACATGGAGGACCCAGGACAGGAAGCAACCACCCTGGCATGAAGGGACAAATATTTTGAACCTCAATGCTTTGTATCAAAAGATAGAAAGGGAAAAATGATGGAGGAAATTTTCGCATATTGAGATATGACAAGTCATTCTGGCTTATACATGATTTAACTTACACCAGAACAGCAAATTTCATGGCCTATTAAACATATATTATACACCTGCTTTAACCTTAAAGAAAAGAATACATTAAAAAATCAAAATGGAGTAACTGTGGCTCAGGCACACAAAATAAACTAGGTAGCCATCGTGGACATGATATTAGACACGTTCCTTTATTACTGAGAACTTGAATTTTCTGAACTGTATCAAAATTAAGGACACCACCAGAGCTGTTCTCAAAACAATATCTACTAACAGCTGCCAACTACAATCTTATGGTCTCAAGGTCTCCTCTCATAACTATGAAACCTTTATCTTAGTTTAGGAATAGTAGTCAGAAATGAGACAACTCAAGCAGTAGCCTCCCAGCAGAAGGCACTAGATTCTTTAGCCAGAATAATTCTAGACAATAAAATGGCTTTAAATTATATTTTAGCTGAAAAAAATGGAGACATATGCAAAGTGGTCAATAGCTCCTGTTATGTATGTTAACACCCCTGGAAAAGTTGAAACCAAAATAAATAGAATACTTCAAAAGGTGATTTGATTACAGAATGTACATAAAGAGGACCCACTCCAAAACTTATTTTTCTGGTTGCCATTTGGAATAGGAGAACTCTTTCAGGGAATACTACAAGGGTACATTTTAATCATTATCCTCATTGTAATTTGTCTACTAATTTTCAAATGTTTGTCCAGGTGCTATGATGAAGCAATCAAAGCGAGAGGTAATGTTTTCATAATTGAAAATACTGATGGTAAGCTTGGGACTCAGAATTTTTTAAAATGAAAGTCAATGACTTTCTCTTTTCTAATCCTCATGCATTGTTGGTGCAAATGTAAATTGGTGCAACCACTAATGAAAACAGTATGGAGATTCCTCAGAAAGTTAAAAATAGAAGTACCATATGATCCAGAAATTTCACTCCTGGGTATTTATATGAAGAAAATGAAAACAATAATTAGAAAAGATACATGCACCCCTGTGTTCATTACAGAATTATTTACAATAGCCAAGATATATATGGAAGCAACCTAAGTATCCATCAACAGATGAATTGTAAAAAAAAAAAACCCACAGTTACAAACACACATCCTGTATGATATTAATTTAAAAAAATATTCTATGAGAAACTGTATGTTTTTAAAGGTCATTAAATGTATTCAGAAGTTTCTGAATCAGAAAATGCTGGTATGACAAACAGTGCATACTATGATAATGATTATTTATAAAAACATTACAGTTCCTAATGGTTGAATAATTTTCTGTTTTATAGTCAATTTATAAACAAATTATTCAGCTGATGTTATAAACAAGTTTCAGAAATCTCTACTTTAGAAATGCATTTGGTGAACAGCATTTATTTCTCACAGTTTTGTTTCCTGATAATTCACAGTTTTTAAGGAAAACTGCATCTGCTAATGATCAGCTACTCTCAACTGGCTTAGCTTTTTCTTTAGATATTCGTTTTCATTTTCTGTGTTCAACATGTCAATAGGGTTTTTAAAAATAAAGCAATATATATTGTATTTATCAAATGTCCTAAAGTAGGTTTTCTTCTTCTGGAATTCTATGGGAGTATTTTTATCCCCGTGGCAGTTTAGTTTTCTAGAAAGACAAGTCTGGGTTTCCTTGTTTTGTGTTTTTCTTTTTTTCTAAAGACCCTTGATATAATCCCACCCACCCTGAGAATAAGTCATTGTTCCCTACTACATGCTCCCAAGTACTTGTCCTTGCCATTATTCTGGTATTCAGCCTTTTTGTATTTGTTATGAATTTATTTGCCCTCCATGCTAAATTGTTAGCTTCCTACAGACAGAAATTTCATCTTATTGGCCTGTATCTTCTTCATCAATCTTAGCCAACTACCTGAGATGGAGTGAGTGTCTAATAAATGTTGGTTAAATAGATGAATAATAGGAAAAGTCAAAAATTTAAAGTGGAGTGGCCTTTGCGGTATGTGAGCTTGTTTGATTCTGAATATATTCTAAGTAAGAAGTAAATACATCTTTCTTTTAAAAATATGAGTTCTCAACCTACAAATGGCCAACAGGTACATGAAAAGATGTTCAAGGTCACTCATCTGCAGCAAAATGCAAATCAAAACCACAGTGAGAAATTGTCTCACACCTGTTAGAATGGCCATTATCAGAAAGACAAGAGATGTCAAGTGTTGGTGAGGATATGGAGAAAAGGGATCCCTTTGTACAATGTTGATGGAAATGTAAATTAGAGCAACCAATTTGGAAAACAGTATGGTGGTTCCTCAAAAAATTAAAAATAGAAATACCACATAATCCAGCAATCCTAGTTCTGGGTATATACCCAAAGAAAATGAAAAGAGTATCGCAAAGAGATATCTGAACTCCTATTTGTACATAGGAGCGCAGCATTATTCACAATAGCCAAAATATGGAAGAAAAACCCATGTCCCTCAATGATGAATGAATAAAAAAGATGATATATATATAATATATATTATATATATATAGTATATAATATATATATATATATATATATATATATATATATATATATGTCATGAGAAAGAAAGACATCCTGAACAACATGGACAGACTTTGAAGGCATTATGCTAAGTGAAATAAGTCAGATATAGAAAGACAATTAGTTGCATATCACTTACAAGAGAAATCTAAAAAAGCCAAACTCATAGAAACAAAGATTAGAATAGAGGTTACCAGGGGCTGGGGGATAAGGGAAAAGGGAAGATGTTGATCAAAGAGTACAAACTTTCAGTTATAAGATGAATAGTTCTGGGGATCTAATGTATAGCATAGTGATTATAGTTAATAATACTGTATTATACACTTGAATGTTGCTAAGAGAGTAAATCTTAAAAGTTCTCAACACAAAAAAATAGTAATTATGTGAATTGATGGGAGTATTAGCTAACATTATGGTGGTAATCATTTTGCAATATGTGTTTCAAATCAACACGATGTACACATTAAACTTACACAATGTTATATGTCAATTATATCACAATAGAGTTGGAAAACATAAAAATAAAATAAAAATATGTGTTCTCAATGTGAAAAGTAAGAACCCCAAGTTATTAATGTTTATGCTATCCATTCTAGTAGAGGGTGCTATAATTGGAAATGAAATGTTAAATTTCTCATCACATGATGGATAACTTACCTCAGAAAGTAATTCCTGAAATATATATATTTCTCTTTAAAATACATTCTGACAATGCTGCCCTATTAATTGGATATAGACTTGCAGCTGTCCATATTTAACCCCGTTCAGTTTACCTTAATTATATTTTTTGCTTTGGATATATATGCCAACAAAACCTTAGGGATGGTTCTCACTTCAAAGAGAATGGTGATTTTCCTATACCAGAAAATTATCATGAAATTTATTATTTGTCTTAGTAAACACCAGCAAGGTCCCTGGACTATACATACATGCCTTGCATGGAGTACAGATACCATCTAGAAAATGCCCTTTGGGTATTAGTCAGGAAAATATACTTAGGTGGGCTATGCATATAATCATAAAAGGAAAAGTGTAAGATCTACTCAAGAGGGTCCTGACTACCTTTTAGAAGGATAGGAAGCAAAAGAAAGGAGACTATAATATGTCTTTTATTCCATGGCAAAATGTTTTCTTTTTGGAGGGTGTGGAGAATTCAAGATTTTAAAAGCTTTGATGAGTGCTGAGAAGATAGTGGGGTCCAAGGTTAAGGGTAAAAAGAGGGAAACCACCAAAAAGTAGGGAAAATACAGTGCTCAACACCTAAAAAAATGATAAAGGAAAAGATTCTGTTTTCTTCCCATGTCCAATTAAGTCAGTAAAGGGATTTGAAGATGGTATAATATGCTCTATTTTCTATTTTTTTCACATCGTTATTGGAGTATAGTTGCTTTACAGTGAGTGGTGTGTTAGTTTCTGCTTTATAACAAATTAAATCAGTTATAAATATATATATGTTCCCATATCTCTTCCCTCTTTCATCTGCCTCCCTCCCACCCTCCATGTCCCACCGCTCTAGGTGGTCACAAAGCACCGAGCTGATCACCCTGTTCTATGTGGCTGCTTCCCACTAGCTATCTATTTTACGTTTGGTAGTGTATATATGTCCATGCCACTCTCTCACTTTGTCCCAGCTTACCATTCCCCCTCCCCATATCCTCAAGTCCATTCTCTAGTAGGGCTGCGTCTTTATTCCTGTCATACCCCTAGGTTCTTCATGACATTTTTTTCCTTAAATTCCATATATATGTGTTAGCATACAGTATTTGTATTTCTCTTTCTGACTTACTTCACTCTGTATGACAGACTCTAGGTCCACCCACCTCATTACAAATAGCTTCAATTTCGATTCTTTTATGGCTGAGTAATATTCCATTGTATATATGCTACATCTTCTTTATCCATTCATCTGATGACGGACACTTAGGTTGTTTCCATCTCTGGGCTATTTTAAATAGAGCTGCAATGAACATTTTGGTACATGACTCTTTTTGAATTATGGTTTTCTCAGGGTATATGCCGAGTAGTGGGATTGCTGGCTCATATGGTAGTTCTATTTGTAGTTTTTTTAAGGAACCTCCATACTGTTCACCATAGTGGCTGTACCAATTCACATTCCCACCAGCAGTGCAAGAGTGTTCCCTTTTCTCCACACCCTCTCCAGCATTTATTGTTTCTAGATTTCTTGATGATGGCCAATCTGACTGGTGTGAGATGATATGTCATTGTAGTTTTGATTTGCATTTCTCTAATGATTAATGATGTTGAGCATTCTTTCATGTGTTTGTTGGCAGTCTGTATATCTTCTTTGGAGAAATGTCTATTTAGGTCTTGTGCCCATTTTTGGATTGGGTTTTTTTTTTTTTTTGGTTATTGAGCTGCATGAGCTACTTGTAAATTTTGGAGATTAATCCTTTGTCAGTTGCTTCATTTGCAAATATTTTCTCCCATTCTGAGGGTTGTCTTTTGGTCTTGTTTATGGCTTCCTTTGCTGAGCAAAAGCTTTGAAGTTTCATTAGATCCCATTTGTTTACTTTTGTTTTTATTTCCATTTCTCTAGGAGGTGAGTCAAAAAGGATCTTGCTGTGATTTATGTCATAGAGTGCTCTGCCTATGTATTCCTCTAAGAGTTTGATACTGTCTGGCCTTACATATGGGTCTTTAATCCATTTTGAGACTATTTTTGTGTATGGTGCTAGGGAGTGATCTAATCTCATACTTTTACATGTACCTATCCAGTTATCCCAGCACGACCTATTGAAGAGACTGCCCTTTCTCCACTGTACATTCCTGCCTCCTTTATCAAAGATAAGGTGACCGTATGTGTGTGGGTTTATCTCTGGCCTTTGTATCCGGTTCCATTGACCTATATTTCTGTTTTTGTGCCAGTACCATACCGTATTGATTACTGTAGCTTTGTAGTATAGTCTGAAGTCAGGGAGCCTGATTCCTCCACCTCCGTTTTTCGTTCTCAAGATTGCCTTGGCTATTCGGGGTCTTTTGTGTTTCCATACAAATTGTGAAATTTTTAGTCCTAGTTCTGTGAAAAATGCCAGTGGTAGTTGGATAGGGATTGCATTGAATCTGTAGATTGCTTTGGGTAGTAGAGTCATTTTCACAATGTTGATTCTTCCAATCCAAGAACATGGTATATCTCTCCATCTATATGTATCATTTTTAATTTATTTTATCAGTGTTATATAATTTTCTGCATACAGGTCTTTTGTCTCCTTAGGTAGGTTTATTCCTAGATATTTTATTCTTTTTGTTGCAATGGTAAATGGAAGTGTTTTCTTGATTTCATTTTCAGATTTTTCATCATTAATGTATAGGAACGCCAGAGATTTCTGTGCATTAATTATATATCTTGCTACTTTACCAAATTCATTGATTAGCTCTAGTAGTTTCCTGGTAGCATCTTTAGCATTCTCTATGTATAGTATCATGTCATCTGAAAACAGTGACAGGTTTACTTCTTCTTTTCCAATTTGTACTCCTTTTATTTCTTTTTCTTCTCTGATTGCCATGGCTAGGACTTCCAAAACTATGTTGAGTAATAGTGGCGAGAGTGCATATCGTTATCTTGTTCCTGATCTTAGAGGAAATGCTTTCAGTTTTTCACCATTGAGAAGGGTGTTGGCTGTGGCTTTGTTGTATATGGCCTTTATTATATTGAGGTAGGTTCCCTCTATGGCCACTTTCTGGAGAGTTTTTATCATATATTGGTGTTGAATTTTGTCAAAAGCTTTTTTCTGTATCTATTGTGATGATCATATGGTTTTTATTTTTCAATTTGTTAATATGGTGTATCAAATTGATTGATTTGCATATATTGAAGAATCCTTGCACCCCTTCCATAAATCCCACTTGATCATGGTGTATGATCCTTTTAATGTGTTGTTGGATTTTGGTAGCTAGTATTTTGTTGAGGATTTTCACATATATATTCATCAGTGATATTGGTCTGTAATTTTCTTTTCTTGTAATATCTTTTTCTGGTTTTGGTAGCAGGGTGATGATGGCCTCATGGTATGTGTTTGGGAGTGTTCCTTCCTCCACAATTTTTTGGAAGATGTTAAGAAGAATGGGTGTTAGCTCTTCTTTAAATGTTTAGTAGAATTCAGCTGTGAAGCCATCTGGTCCCAGAGTTTTGTTTTTTGGAAAATTTTTAATCATAGTTTCAAGTTCATTACTTGTGATTCATCTGTTTATATTTTCTATTTCTTCCTGGGTCAGTCTTGGAAGGTTATACCTTTCTAAGGATTGGTCCATTACTCACAGTTTGTCCATTTTATTGGCATAGAGTTGCTTGTAGTAGTCTTTTAGGTTGTTTTGTATTTCTGCCGTGCCTGTTGTAACTTCTCCGTTTTCACTTTTAATTATATGGATTTGAGTCCTCTCCCTCTTTTTCTTGATGAGTCTGGCTAACGTTTTATCAATTTTGTTTATCTTCTCAAAAAAACAGGTTTTAGTTTTATTGATCTTTGCTATTGTTTTCTTTGTTTCTATTTCATTTATTTCTGCTCTGATATTTATGATTTCTTTCCTCCTGCTAACTCTGGATTTTGTTTGTTCTTCTTTCTCTAGTTCCTTTAGGTGTAAGGTTACATTGTTTATTTGAGATTTTTCTTGTTTCTTGAGTTAGGTTTGTATAGCTATAAACTTCCCTCATAGAATTGCTTTTGCTGCATCCCAAAGGTTTTGGATCATCGTGTTTTCATTGTCATTTGTCTCTAAGTATTTTTTGATTTCCTCTTTGATTTCTTGAGTTATCTCTTGCTTATTTAGTAACGTATTTTTTGGCCTCCATGTGTTTCGGTTTTTTACAATTTTTTCCCTGTAATTAATTTGTAGTCCCATAGCGTTGTGGTCAGAAAAGACGCTTGATATGATTTCAATTTTCTTAAATTTACTGAGGCTTGATTTGTGACCCAAGATTTGATCTATCCTGGAGAATGTTCCATGTGCACTTGAGAAGAAAGTATAATCTACTGTTTTTGGATGGAATATCCTATAAATAACAATTACATCTATCTGGTCTTTTGTGTCATTTAAAGCTTCTGTTTCCTTATTTACTTTCATTTTGGATGACCTTTCCATTGGTGAAAGTGGGGTGTTAAAGTCCCCCACTATTATTGTGTTACTGTCAATTTCCTCTTTCATAGCTGTTAACAGTTGCCTTATGTATTGAGGTGCTCCTATGTTGGGTGCATATATATTTATAATTACTATAACTTCTTCTTGGACTGATCCTTTGAACATTATGTAGTGTCCTTCTTTGTTTCTTTTAGGGTCTTTTTTTAAAATCTATTATGTCTTATATGAGTATTGCTACTCCAGCTTTATTTTGATTTCCATTTTCATGGAATACCTTTTTCCATCCCCTCACTTTCAGTCTGTATGTTTCCATAGGTCTGAAGTTGGCCTCTTGTTGACAGCATATATATGGGTCTTGTTTTTGTACCCATTTCACAAGCCTGTGTCTTTTGGTTGGAGCATTTAATCCATACACGTTTAAGGTAATTATTGATATGCATATTCCATAACCATTTTCTTAATTGCTTTGTGTTTGTTATTGTAGGTCTTTTTCTTCTCTTTTGTTTTCTACTTTTCCTTTAGCATTTGTTGTAGAGCTGGTTTGGTGGTGCTGCATTCTCCTAACTTTTGTTTGTCTGTAACGCTTTTGATTTCTTCATCGAATACGAATGAGATCCTTGCCAAGTAGAGTAATCTTGGTTGTAGGTTCTTCCCTTTCATCACTTTAAGTGTATCATGCTACTCCCTTCTGGCTTGTATAGTTTCTGCTGAGAAATAAGCTCTTAACCTTATGGGAGTTCCCTTGTATGTTATTTGTTGTTTTTCCCTTGCTGCTTTCAATAATTTTTGTTTGTCTTTCATTTTTGGCAATTTGATTATTATATGTCTCGGCATGTATCTCCTTGGGTGTATCCTGTATTGGATTCTCTGTGCTTCCTGGACTTGAGTGGCTATTTCCTTTCCCATGTTAAGGATGTTTTTGACTATAATCCCTTCAAATATTATCTTGGGTCCTTTCTCTCTCTCTTCTCCTTCTGGGACCCGTATAATCCTAATGTTGTTGCATTTAATATTGTCCCAGACGTGTCTTAGGCTCTCTTCATTTCTTTGCATTCATTTTCTTTACTCTGTTCCACAGCAGTGAATTCCAACATTCCGTCTTCCAGGTCACTTATCCATTCTTCTGCCTCAGTTATTCTGCTATTGACTCCCTTTAATGTAGTTTTCATTTCAGTTATTTTATTGTTCATCTCTTTTTGTTTGTTCTTTAATTCTTCTAGGTCTTTGTTAAACAGTTCTTGCATCTTCTCGATCTTTGCCTCCATTACTTTTCTGAGGTCCTGGGTCATCTTCACTATCATTATTCTGAATTCTTTTTCTGGAATGTTACCTATCTCCACTTCATTTAGTTGTTTATCTGGGGTTTTATCTACTTCCTTTGTCTGGTATGTAACCCTCTTTCTTTTCATCCTGTCTATCTTTCTGTGAATGTGGTTTTTGTTCTACAGGCTGCAGGACTGTACTTCTTCTTGCTTCTTCTGTCTGCCCTCTGGTGGATGAGGCTATCTAAGAGTCTTGTGTAAGTTTCCTGATGGGAGGGACTGTTGGTGGATAGAGCCAGGTGTTGCTCTGCTGAGCCGAGCTCAGTAAAAGTTTACTCTGCTTGATTGCTGATGAGTGGCCCTTGGTTCCCTTTCTGTTGGTTGTTTGGCATTAGGAAACCCAACACTGGAGTGTACCCAGGCTCTTTGATGGGGCTATTGGCAGACTCTGGCAGGATTCACACCAAGGAGTACTTCACAGAGCTTCTCCTATCAGGGTCCTTGTCCTCATGGTGAGACACAGCCACCCTGTGCCTCTGCAGGAGACCCTCCCACACTAGCAGGTAAGTCTGGTTCAGTCAGCCTTGAGGTCGCTGCTCCTTCCCCTGGGACCGATGTGCATGCTACTTTGTGCCTGCCAAGTGTGGAGTCTCTGTTTCCCCAAGTCTTGTCAGAGTCCTGCAATCAAATCCCAGTAACCTTCAAAGTCTGATTCTCTAGGAATTCTTCCTTCCATTGCCAGACTCCCAGGTTCAGAAGCCTGATGGGGGGCTCAGAACCTTTACTCCAGTGGGTGGACTTCTGTGGTATGAGTGTTCTCCAGTTTGTGAGTCACCCACCCAGCAGTTATGGGATTTGATTTTATTATGATTGCTCCCCTCCTACCATCTCATTGTGGCTTCTCCTTTGTCTTTGGATGTGGGTTGTCTTTTTTGGTGAGTTCCAGTGTCTTCCTGTTGATGGTTGTTCAGCAGCTAGTTGTGATTGTGGTGTTCTCGCAAGAGTGAGTGAGAGCACGTTCTTCTACTCTGCCATCCTGGTTCAGGCTCCACAAGCATCATTTTCAAATGTGAAAAACTTAAAGCATTTCCTCTAGCTTCAGGAACAAGACAAGGATATCCACTCTCACCACTTTTATTCAAAATAGTTTTGGAAGTCTTAGCCATGGCAATCAGATAAGAAAAAGAAATAAAAGGAATCCAAATTGGAAAAGAAGAGGTAAAACGGTGACCCTTTGCAGATGACATGATATTATACACAGAAAATTCTAAAGATTCTACCAGAAAACTACTAGAGCTCATCAATGAATTTAGTAAAGTTGCAGGATACAAAATTAATACATATAAATCTCTTGCATTCCTATACACTAACAAAAAATATCAGAAAGAGAAATTAAGGAAACAATCCCATTTACTATTGCATCAAAAAGAATAAAATACTAAAAATAAACCTACCTAAGGAGGCATAAGCCTTATACTCAGAAAAATGTAAGATACTGATGAAAGAAATCAAAAAAAAAAAAAAACGTACAAAGAGATGGAGAGATATACCATGTTTTTGGATTGGAAGTATCAATATTGTCAACATAACTACTACACAAAGCAATCTACAGATTCAATGCAATCCGTATCCAAGTAACAATGGAATTTTTCACAGGATTAAAACAAAAAATTACAATTTGTATGATAACACGGTTATCCCAAATAACCAAAGCAATCTTGAGAAAGAAAAACCGAGTTGGAGGAGTCAGGCTCTCTGGCTTTAGACTATACTACAAAGCTACAGTAATCAAGAGAGTATGGTACTGGCAGAAAAACAGAAATATTGATCAATGGAACAGAATAGAAAGCCCAGAGATAAACACCTGCACTTATTGTTACCAAATCTATGACAAAAGAGGCAAGAATATGTAATGGAGAAAAGATAGTTTCTTCAATAAGTGGTGCTGGGACAACTGGGCAGCTACATGTAAAAGAATAAAATTAGAATACTCCAAACACCATACACAAAAATAAACTCAAAATGAATTCAAAACTTAAATGTAAGGCCAGACACTATAAAACTCTTAGAAGGAAATATAGGCAGAACTCTCTCTGACATAAATGGCAGCAATGCCTTTTTTGATCCACCTCCTAGAGCAATGGCAGTAAAAACAAAAGTAAACAAATGGGACCTAATTAAACTTAAAAGCTTCAGCATAACAAAGGAAACCACAAATAAAATGAAAGGACATCCCACAGAATGGGGGAAATATTTGAAAACGAAGAGACTGACATGTGATTAATCTCTAAAATATACAAACAGCTCATGAAGCTCAATATGAAAAAAAAACCAAACAACCCAATCAAAAAATGAATGGAAGATTTAAATAGACATTTCTCCAAAGAAATCATAAATAAATAAATAAATAAACAATTGATTTTCAAGGGAACTCCCATAAGGCTATAAACCGACTTCTCTGCAGATACTCTCCAAGCCAGAAAGGAGTGGCATGGTATATTTAAAGTAACAAAAGTAAAAAAATCCTACAAACAGGAATACTCTATGCAGCAAAGCTTTTACTCAGATTTGATGGAGAGGTCAAAGTTTTACAAACAAGCAAAAGCTAAAAGAGTTCAGCACTACCAAACCAGCTTTACAAGAAATGCTAAATGGACTTCTCTTATCAGAAAAGAAAAGGCCACAACTAGAAATATGAAAATTACAAAAAGAAAAATCTCATTCACAAGGACAAATATACAGTAAAGTTACTAAATCAACCATGCATAAAAGTAGTATGCAAGTTAAAAGACAAAAGGAATAAAATCATCTACATCCAAAATAAGGGGTTAAGCTATGCAAAAGACAAAAAAAATGCACAATTTGTTTCAAAAACATTAAACATGGATGGCAGCAGTAAAAATGCAAGTTTATTAAATTCATTTCAAATTAAGAAATCAACAACTTAACTCCATTATATATGTGTATATATATATATATATATATATATATATATATATATATATATAAATGAAGCTATAGATAGATGATAGATAAATTGATGGATGATAGATAGATAGATAGATAGATGGATAGATAGGATACATAGTTTGCTATATAAAAGACTCATTGTAACTGCAGACAAAAATATAGAGTAGATACATATGCAAAAAAAGGAAAAGGAATTCAAACATAACACTAAAGAGCCATCAAACCACAAGGGAAGAGAGCAAAAGAAAACAAAGGAACCAAAGAGAACTACAAAAGCAACAGAAAAATGAATGGTACCAAGTACATAGCTATTAATAATTACTTAAAATGTAAATACAATACATTCTCCAATCAAAGATACAGAGTGTGTAAATGGATATAAAAAGAAGACACATAAATATACTACCTACAAGAGACTCCATTCACACAGATTGAAATTAAGAGATGATAAAAGGTACTCCATGCACATGAAAAGGAAAATAAAGGGTAGAAATTCTTATATCAGAAAAAAATATATTTTAAAACAAAGGCTGTAACAAGAAACAAAGAAGGACATTTCATAATGACCAAGGCATCAATCCAAGAAGAAGACATAACAACAGTAAATATATATGCACCCAATATAGGAGTACCTAAATAAATAAACCAAATATTAAGAAACATAAATGTATATATTGACAGTGACACAGTAATAGTAGGGGACTTTAACAGCTCACTTACTTCAATGGACAGACCATCCAGACAGAAAATCAATAAGGAAACCCTGGAATTAAATGTCACATTAGAGCAAATGTACTTGAGAGCTATAAATAGAACATTCCATCCAAAGCAGCAGAATACATATTTCTTCCATGTGCAAAGAGAAGATTCTTCAGTATATATCACATGCTAGGCAACAAAACTAGTCTCAAAAAATTTTATGAAAATTGGAATTATATCAAACATCTTTACCAACCACAAAGCTATGAGACTAAAATCAACTACAAGAAAAAACTAAAAAACACAAACATGGGAGAGACCTTCAAGATGGCAAAGAAGTAAGATGTGGAGATTATCTTCCTCCTCACAAATATGTCAAAAATACATCTACATGTAGAACAACTTCTACAGAACAACTACTGAAGTCTGGAAGAAGACCTCAGACTTCCCAAAAGGCAAGAAACTCCGCACATACCTGTGTAGGGCAAAAGAAAAAAAAAGAATAGGGAGGACTTGCACCTTGGAGAGGGAGTTGTTAAGAAGAAAATGTTTCCACACACTAGCAGGGGGGAAGCTCCGGAAACATGGAGAAGAGAGCAGTAGCATGGGTACAGAGGGCAAAATGCAGAGATTCCCACACAAAGGATCATAGTCGACCAGCACTCACCAACCTGAGACGCTTGTCTGCTCATCCACCAGCGTGGATGTGGGCTGGGAGCTGAGGCTCAGGCTTCAGAGGTCAGACCCCAGTGAGATGACTGGGGATGGCTGTGTGAAGACAGCCTGAAGGGGGCTAGAGCACCACAGCTATCCAGGAGGGAGTCTGAGAAAATGTCTGTACTTGCCAGAGAGGCAAGAGACCATTGTTTCAGGGTATGCAAGGAGAAGGGATTCCTGTTATGTGTGCCACAAAAGGCAGAGCACCACCTAAGTGAGCTCCAGAGATGGGCGTGAGCCATGGCTATTGGCTTGGACCCCAGGGACGGACATGAACCATTAACACTGCCACTGATGCCACCAGGGATCCTGTCTGCAAGCGCAGGTCACTACACACACACACCTAGGAGCCTGTGCAACACACCACTGCCAGGGTCCAGTGATCCGGGGACAACTTCCCCAGGAGAACACATGGTGGGCCTCAGGCTGTTGCAATATCATGCTGGCCGCTGCCACCACAGGATCACCCTGCATTCCAATTATGACTACAGAACCACTCCCTTTCCCCAGCCTCAGTGAGCAAGAGGGCCTTAATCAGCCACTGCTTTAACTCCCTCCTGTGTGAGCAGTGAACAGACACCTGAGGGGGGCCTACATGCAGAGGCAGTGCTAAAACCGAAGCTGAGCCCCAGGAACAGTGCAAACAAAGAAAGGAAAGGGAAATTTCTCTGTGAAGCAACAGATTAAATCCCCACAATCAACTTGATGTGCCCTGCATCAGTGGAATTCCTGAATACACAACGAATGTTCCAAAAATTGAGGAAGTGGACTTTGGGAGCAACAGTAGACCTGGGATATTCTTTCTGCATCTGATATATTTCTGCTTTTAAGTTTATCTTAGTTTAGATTTTAGTGCTTGTTATCATTGTTGGATTTGTTTATTGGTTTGGTTGCCCACATCCTTTTAATTTTTTTTTTTAGTTTTAAAATTTTTATATTTTTATTATTTTCCTTTTTTCTCTTTTTATGAGTGTGTATGTTTATGTTACTTTGTGTGATTTTGTCTGTTTTGGTTTGCTTTTACCATTTGTCCTCTGGTTCTGTCTGTTCATTTTGTTTGTTTGTTTGTTTTCTTTGTTTTTCTTTTTATGAGTGTGTGTGTTTCTTTGTGTGATTTTGTCTGTTTAGTTTTGCTTTTACCATTTGGTTTGGGGTTATATCTGTTCTTTTTCTTCTTCTTCTTCTTCTTCTTCTTGTTTTTCTTTTCCCTTCGTTTCTTCTGAACCATGTGGCTGGCAGGGTTGTTGTGCTCCAGCCAGGTGTTGGACCTGAGCATCCGAGGTAGAAGATCAGAGTCCAAAACACTGGACCACCAGAGACCTCCCAGTCCTACATAATATCACTTGGTGAGAGGTATCCCAGAGATCTTCATCTCAACACTAAGACCCAACTCCACCTAACGGCCAGGAAGATCCAGTGCTGGACGCCCAATGCCAAACAACTAGCAAGACAGGAATAAAACCCTACCCATTAGCAGAGACTCTGCCTACAATCATACTACATTCACAGACACCCCAAAACACATGAGCGGACATGGCCCTGCCAACCAGAAGTACAAGATCCATCCCCCGACCAGAGAACAGGCATCAGTCCCCTCTACAAGGAAGCCTAAACAACCAATGAAACAACCTCACTCACTAGGGACAGACATAAAAATAATGGGAGCTACAAATTGGCAGCCTGCAAAAAGGAAACCCCAAACAGTAAGTTAAACAAAATGATAAGACAGAGATATATGCAGCAGATGAAGAAGCAAGGTAAAAACCTACTAGACCAAAAATTTGAAGAGGAAATACATAAATTACCTGAAAAAGAATTCAGAGTAATGATAGTAAAGATGATATAAAATCTCGGAAATAAAATGGAGAAACTATAACAAACGTTTAACAAAAACCTAGAGGAATTAAATAGAAAAAAATTTAAAAAGTGTACAACACAATAAATGAAATTAAAAGTACTCTAGAAGGAATCAAGAGCAGAATAACTAAGGAAGAAAAACGGATAAGTGACCTGGAAGATAAAAGAGTGGAAACAACTACCACAGAGCAGAATAAAGAAAAAAGAATGAAAAGAATTGAGGACAGTTTCAGAAACTGGGACAACATTAAATGCAAAAAAATTTCTAAGTATAGGTGTCCCAGAAGAAGAAGAGAAAAAGGAAGGGTCTGAGAAAATATTTGAAGAGATTATAGTTGAAAAATTCCTTATCATGGTAAAGGGAATAGTCAATCAAGTCAAGGAAGCACAGAGAGTCCCATATAAGATAAATACAAGGACAAACAAGCCAACGTATATTAATCAAGCTATCAAAAATTAAAAACAAAGAAAAAATATTAAAACAAGCAAGAGAAAACAACAAGCAATATACAAGTGATTCCCCATAAGGTTTACAGCTGATCTTTCAGCAGAAACTCTGCAAGCCAGAAGGCAGTAGCTGGAAATATTTAAAGTGCTGAAAGGGAAAAAACTACAACCAAGACTACTATACCCAGCAAGGATCTCATTCAGATTCGACAGAGAAATTAAAACCCTTACAGACAAGCAAAGGATAAGAGAATTCAGCACCACAAAACGAGCTTTATAACAAATGCTAAAGGAACTTCTCTAGGCAGGAAACACAAGAGAAGGAAAAGACCTACCATAACAAACCCAAAACAATTAAGACAATGGTAATAGGAACATACATATTGATAATTACCTTAAATAAAAATGGAATAAATACTCTGACCAAAAGACACAGACTGGCTGAATGGGTACAAAAAAAAAAAAGGATGCATTTGTATGCTGTCTACAAGAGACCCACGTCAGACCTACGGACACATACAGGCTGAAAGTGAGGGGATGGAAAAAAGATATTCCAAGCAAATGGAAATCAAAAGAAAGCTCATGTAGCAATACACATACCAGACAAAATAGACTTTAAAATAAAGAGTATTACAAGAGACAAAGAAGGAAACGACATAATGATCAAGGGATCAATCCAAGAAGAAGACATAACAATTATAAATATTTATGCATACAACATAGGAGCACCACAATACATAAGGCAAATGCTAACAGATATAAAGTGGAAATCAACAGTAACACAATAATAGTAGGGGACTTTAACACCCCACTTTCACCAATGGACAGATCATCCAAAATGAAAATAAATAACAAAACACAAGCTTTAAAAGACACATTAGGCCAGATCGACTTAATTGATATATATATAAGACATTCCATCCAAAAACAACAGACTACACTTTCTACTCAAGCGTTCATGGAACATTCTCCAGGACAGATCATATCTTGGATCAAAAAATTAAGCCTCGGTAAAATTAAGAAAAGGGAAATCATAACAAGTGTCATTTCCGACAACAACGCTATGAGACTAAGTATGAATCATGGGAAAAAATGTAAAATATACAAACATATGGAGGCTAAACAATACACGACAAAATAACCAAGAGATAACTGAATAAATCAAAGAGGAAACCAAAAAATACCTAGAAACAAATGACAATGAAAAAACCTATGGGATTCAGCAAAAGCAGTTCTAAGAGGGAATTTTACAGAAATACAATCCTACCTCAAGGAACCAGAAAAATCTCAAATAAACAACATACCCTTACACCTAAAGAAATTACAGCAAGAAGAACAGAAAAACCACCAAAGTTAGCAGAAGGAAAGAAGTCATAAATATCATATCAGAAATAAATGAAAAAGAAGGAAACAGTAGCTAAGATCAATAAAAACAGGGCTTTCCTGGTGGCACAATGGTTAAGAATCTGCCTGCCAATGCAGGGGACACGGTTTTGAGCTCTGGTCTGGGAAGATCCCACATGCCACAGAGCAACTAAGCCCGTGCACCACAAGTACTGAGCCTGCACTCTAGAGACTGTGAGCCACACCTACTGAGCCCATGTGCCACAACTACTGACTCCCGTGCACCTAGAGCCTGTGCTCCACAACAAGAGAAGCCACTGCAATGAGAAGCCAGTACACCACAATGAAGAGTAGCCCACCGCTTGCTACAACTAGAGAAAGCCTGCATGCAGCAACGAAGACCCAACACAGGAAAAAATAAATAAATTTAAATAAATAAATAAATAAATAAATAAAATAAAAGCTGGTTCTTTGAGAAGATAAACAAAATTGATAAACCATTAGCCAGACTCATCAATAAAAAAAGAAAAAAATGGGAGAAGACTCAAATCAACAGAATTAGAAATGTAAAATGAGAAGTAACAACTGACACTGCAGGAATACAAATGATAATGAGAGACTAATATAAGCAGCTATATGTCAATAAAATGGACAACCTGGAAGAAATGAACAAATCCTTAGAAAAGTATAATCTTCCAAGACTGAACCAGGAAGAAATAGAAAATATGGTCAGACCAATGACAAGCACTGAAATTGAAACTGTGATTAAAAATCTTCCAAGAAACAAAAGCTCAGGGACAGAGGGCTACACAGGGGAATTCTATCAAACATTGAGAGAAGAGGTAAGACCCATTCTTCTCAAACTCTTCCAAAATAAACAGAGGGAGAAACACTACCACACCCATTTGATGAGGCCAGCATCACCCTGATATCAAAACCAGACAAAGATGTAACAAAAGAAGAAAATTACAGGCCAGTATCACAGATGAATATAGAAGCAAACATTCTCAACAAAAAACTAACAAACAGAATCCAACAGCACCTTAAAAGGATCATACACCATGATCTAGTGGGGTTTATCCCAGGAATGCGAGGATTATTCAATATACGCAAATCAATCTATGTGATACACCATATCAACGAACTGAAGGATAAAACACATGGTAATCTCAATATATGAAGAAAAACATTTGACAAACTTCAAAACCCATTTATGATGAAAACTCTCAAAAAAGTGAGCATAGAGGGAATCTACCTCAACATAATAAAGGTCCTATATGACTAATCCACAGTGAACATTGTTCTCAATGGTGAAAACATGGAATCATTTACACTAAGATCAGGAACAAGACAAGGTTGCCCACTCTCACTACTATTAACAAACATAGATTTGGAAGTTTTAGCCACTTCAATCAGAGAAGAAAAAGAAATAAAATGAATCCAAATTAGAAGAGAAGAAGTAAAACTATCACTGTTTGTAGATGACATGATTCTATACATAGAATATCCTAAAGATGCCACCAGAAAACCACAAGAGCTAATCAATTAATTTAGTAAAGTAGCAGGATACAAAATTAATGTGCAGAAATCTCTTGTATTTCTATACATTAATGATGAAAAATATGAAAGAGGAATTAAGGAAGCACTCCCACTTACCATAGCAACAAAAAGAATAAAATACCTAGGAATAAACCTTCCTAAGGAGACAAAAGACCTGTATGCAGAAAACTATAAGACACTGATGAAAGAAAATAAAAATGATACAAAAAGATGGAGAGATATACCATTTTCTAGGATTGGAAGAATGAACATTGTGAAAATGACTATACTAATAAAAGGTATCCACAGATTGAATACAATCACTATCAAACTACCACTGGCAGTTTTCACAGAACTAGAACAAAAAATTTCACAATTTATATGGAAACACAAAAGACCCTGAATAGCCAAAGCAATCCTGAGAAAGAAAAACGGAGCTGGAGGAATCAGGCTCCCTAACTTCAGGTTATACTACAAAGCTACAGTAATCAAGACAGTATGGTACTGGTAAAATAAACAGAATTATAGATCAATGGAACAGGATAGAAAGCCCAGAGATAAACCCATGCACGTATGGTCACCTTATCTTTGACAAAGGAGGCAAGAATATACAATGGAGAAAGGACAACCTCTTCAATAAGTGGTGCTGGGAAAACTGGACACCTATGTGTTAAAGAATGAAATTAGAACAGTCCCTAACACCATACCCAAAAATAAACTCAAAATGGATTACAGACCTAAATGTAAGGCCAGACACTATAAATCTCTTATAGGAAAATATAGGTGGAACACTCTATGATATAAATCAGAGCAAGATCCTTTTTGACCCACCTTCTAGAGAAATGGAAATAAAACAAATATAAACAAAAGGGACCACATGAAACTTAAAGGATTTTACACTGCAAAGGAAACCATAAACAAGACAAAAATACAACCCTCAGAAAGGGAGACAATATTTGCAAATGAAGCAACTGACAGAGGATTAATCCCCAAAATATACAAGCAGCTCATGCAGCTCAATATTACAGTAACAACAACCTATTCAAAAATGGGTGGAAGGGGCTTCCCTGGTGGTGCAGTGGTTGATAGTCTGCCTGCCAATGCAGGGTGCGTGGGTTCATGCCCTGGTCCAGGAGGGTCCCATGTGCCAAGGAATGCCTGGGCCCGTGAGCCATGGCCACTGAGCCTGCGTGTCCAGAGCCTGTTTTCTGCAGTGGGAGAGGCCACAGCGGTGAGAGGCCTGCATACCACAAAAAAGAAAAAAAAATGGGTGGAAGACCTAAATAGACATTTCTCCAAAGAAGATATACAGACAGCCATCAAACACATGAAAGGATACTAAACATCACTAATTATTAGAGAAATGCAAATCAAAACCATAATGAGGTAGTACATCACACTGTTCAGAATGGCCATCATCAAAAAATCTACAAACAATAAATGCTGGAGAGGGTGTGGAGCAAATGGGACCCTGTTGGTGGGAATGTAAATTGATAAAGCCACTATAGAGAACCATACGTAGCTTCCTTAAAAAACTAAAAAGAACTACCACATGATGCAGCAATCCCTCTACTGGGCATATACCCTGAGAAAACCATAATTCAAAAATAGACATGTACCACAATATTCACTGCAGCACTATTTACAGTTATCAGGCCATGGAAGCAATGTAAGTATCCATCGACACATGAATGGAAAAAGAAAGATGTGGCACATATATACAATGGAATATTACTCGGCCATAAAATGAAATGAAATAGAGTTATTTGTAGTGAGGTGAATAGACCTAGAGTCTCTCAGAGAGAGTGAAGTGAGCCAGAAAGAGAAAAACAAATACTATATGCTAAATCATTTATATGAAATCTAAGGGAAAAAAAGGTTCTGAAGAACCTAGTGGCAGGACAGGAATAGAGACGAAGACATAGAGCATGGACTTGAGGAAAAGGGGAGGGTGTAGTGTAAGCTGGGATGAACTGAGAGAGTAGCACTGACATATATACACTACCAAATGTAAAATAATAGCTAGTGGGAAGCAGCCACATAGCACAGGGAGATCAGCTTGGTGCATTGTGACCACCTAGAGGGGTGGGATAGGGAGGGTGGAAGGGAGGTGCAAGAGGGAGTGTATATGGGGATATATGTATACATATAGCTGATTCACTTTGTTATAAGGCAGAAACTAACACAACACTGCAAAGCAATTATACTCCCATGAAGGTGTTTTTAAAAAGCCACAAACATGTTGAGGCTAAGCAATATGCTGTAATCAACCAATGGATGACTGAAGAAATCAAAAAGGAAATTTAAAAATACCTCAACACAAATGAAAATGAAAACTCAGTGTTCCAAAGTCTACAGTACACAGCAAAGCAATTCTAAGAGGGAAAATTATATTAGTACACACCTACCTCGGGAAACAAACAAAAAATTCTCAAATTTACAAAGTAAACTTACACCTTAAGGAACTAGAAAAAGAAGAACAAATAAAATGGAAAGTTAATGGAAGGCAGCTAATCACAAAGATCAGAGCAAAATATAAATGAAATAGGAACTAGAAAATTAAAAAAAGAAAAATATAGGAAACACCAATGAAATTAAACCTGGTTCTTTGAAAAGATAAAGTAGATAGACCATTAGCCAGATTCATCAAGAAAATAACAGAGAGAGGCAAAACTAATATAATCAGAAATGAAAAATCAGATCTTCCAACAGATACCATAGAAATAAAAGGATTAGAAGAGACTATTATGAACAGCTGTATGACAATAAAGACTACCTCGAAGAAATAGAGAAGTTCATAGAAATAAACAATCTCCCAAGACTAAATTAGGAAGAAGTAGAAAATATCAATAGATCAATTACCAGTGTTGAAATTGAAACAGTAATTTTAAAATCTCACAACAACAACAGTCCAGGGCCAGATGGATTCAAAATGAATTCTACCCAACGTTTAGAGAAGAATTAACATGTACACTTCTTAAACAATTCCAAAATACTGCTGAGGAAGGAGCATTCAGAACTGATTCCATGATGCCATTATCACCCTGAAACCAAAAACAGACAAAGATATAATAAAAAAAGTAAATAACAGGCCAATATCACTGATGAACATAGATGCAAAAATTCTCAACAAAATAACAGCAAACTGAATTGAATCATACATTAAAAGTATCATACACCGTGATCGAGTGATGTATCCCAGGAATTCAAAAATAGTTCAATACCTGCAAATCAATCAACTTGATATACCACATTAACAAATTGAATAATAAAAATCATATAATAATCTCAATCGATGCAGAAAAATCTTCTGGCAAAATTCAACATCTATTTGTGATAAAAACTCTCCACAAAGGGAATATAAAGGAAATACACCTATATACCCTTATATGTTTAGGGAATACACCTCAGGATAATAAAGGCGATATATGGCAAGCCCACAACAAACATCATACACAAAGATAAAAAGCTGAATATATTTCTTCTAAGATCAGTAAAAAGACAAGTATACCCTCTCTCACCATATTTATTCAACATAGGATTGGAACTCCTAACCACACCAACCAGATTAAAAGAAAGAAATAAAAGATCAAATAGAATCCTAAAGTCACCACCAAAAAATTACTAAAGCTCATCAATGAATTTCGTGATGTTGCAGTATACAAAATTAATATACAGAAATATGCTGCATTTCTTTCTTTTTAACATCTTTATTGGAATATAATTGTTTTACAATGGTGTAATAGTTTCTGCTTTTTAACAAACTGAATCAGCTATACATACACATATACCCACATATCTCCTCCCTCTTGCATCTCCCTCCCACCCTACCTATCCCACCCCTCTAGGTGGTCACAAAGCACCAAGCTGACCTCCCTGTGCTATGCAGTTGATTCCCACTAGCTATCTATTTTACATGTGGTACTGTATATATGTCTATGCCACTCTCTCACTTCATCCCAACTTACCCTTCCCACTCCCTGTGTCCTCAAGTCCATTCTCTATGTCGACGTCTTTATTCCTGTCCTGTCCCTAAGTTCTTCAGAACCATTTTTTTTCTTTTTCTTTTTTCAACTACATATATATGTGTTAGCATACAGTATTTGTTTTTCTCTTCCTGACTTACTTCAATCTGTATGAGAGACTCTAGGTCCATGCGCCTCACTACAAATAACTCAATTCCATTTCTTTTTATGGCTGAGTAATATTCCATTGTATATAAGTGCCACACGTTTTTATCCATTCATCTGTCTATGGACACTTAGGTTGATTCCATGTTCTGGCTATTGTAAATACAGCTGTAATGAACATTTTGGTACATGACACTTTTTGAATTATGGTTTTCTCAGGGTATATGACCAGTAGTGGGATTGCTGGCTCGTATGGTAGTTCTATTTTTAGTTTTCTAAGGAACCTCCATTCTGTTCTCCGTAGTGGCTGTATCAATTTATAGTCCCACCAACAGTGCAAGAGTGTTCCCTATTCTCCACACCCTCTTCATCATTTATGGTTTGTAGATTTTTTGATGATGGCCATTCTGACTGCTGTGAGGTAATACCTCATTGTAGTTTTGATTTGCATTTCTCTAATGATTAGTGATGTTGAGCATCCTTTCATGTGTTTGTTGGCAATCTGTATATCTTCTTTGCAGAAATGTCTATTTATGTCTTCTGACCATTTTTGGATTGGGTTGTTTGTTCTTTTAATATTTAGCTGCATGAGCCGCTTGTAAATTTTGGAGATTAATCCTTTGTCAGTTGCTTCATTTGCACATATTTTGTCCCATTCTGAGGGTTGTCTTTTCACCTTGTTTATGGTTTCCTTGGCTGTGCAAAAGCTTTTAAGTTTCATTAGGTTTCATTTTTTAATTTTTTTAAATTTCCATTTCTCTAGGAGGTGGGTCAAAAAGGACCTTACTGTGATTTATGTCATAGAGTGTACTGCCTATGTTTTCCTCTAAGAGTTTGATAGTGTCTGGCCTTACATTTAGGTCTTTTTTAAAAATTAGTTTCTGCATTATAACAAAGTGAATCAGACATACATATACATCTGTTCCCCCATCCCTTCCATCTTGCATCTCCTTCCCTCCCACCCTCCCTATTCCAAGCCTCCAGGCAGTCACAAAGCACCGAGCTGATCTCCCTGTGCTATGCAGCTGCTTCTCACTATCTATCTACCTTACGTTTGGTACTGTATATATATCCATTCCTCTCTTTCGCTTTCTCACAGCTTACCCTTCCCCCTCCCCATATCCTCAAGTCCAATCTCAAGTAGGTCTGTGTCTTTATTCCCGTTTTACCCCCAGGTTCTTCATGACATTTTTTAATTCCATATATATGTTTTAGCATACGGTATTTGTCTTTCTCTTTCTGACTTACTTCACTCTGTATGACAGACTCTAGGTCTATCCACCTCATTACAAATAGCTCAGTTTCATTTCTTTTTATGGCTGAGTAATATTCCATTGTGTATATGTGCCACATCTTCTTTATCCATTCATCCAATGATGGACACTTAGGTTGATTCCATCTCTGGGCCATTGTGAATAGAGGTGCAATGAACATTTTGGTACATGTCTCTTTTTGAATTATGGTTTTCTCAGGGTATATGCCTAGTAGTGGGATTCCTGGGTCATATGGTAGTTCTATTTGTAGTTTTTTAAGGAACCTCCATACTGTTCTCCATAGCGGCTGTACCAATTCACATTCCCACCAGCAGTGCAAGAGTGTTCCCTTTTCTCCACACCCTCTCCAGCATTTATTGTTCTAGATTTCTTGATGATGGCCATTCTGACTGGTGTGAGATGATATCTCATTGTAGTTTTGATTTGCATTTCTCTAATGATTAATGATGTTGAGCATTCTTTCATGTGTTTGTAGGCAGTCTGTATATCTTCTTTGGAGAAATGCCTATTTAAGTCTTCAGCCCATTTTTGGATTGGGTTGTTTGTTTTTTTGCCATTGAGCTGCATGAGCTGCTTATAAATTTTGGAGATTAATCCTTTGTCCGTTGCTTCATTTGCAAATATTTTCTCCCTATCTGAGGGTTGTCTTTTGGTCTTGATTATGGTTTTCTTTGCTGTGCAAAAGCTTTGAAGTTTCATTAGGTTAAATTTGTTTATCTTTGTTTTTATTTCCATTTCTCTAGGAGGTGGGTCCAAAAGGATCTTGCTGTGATTTATGTCATAGAGTGTTCTGCCTATGTTTTCCTCTAAGAGTTTGAGAGTTTCTGGCCTTACATTTAGGTCTTTAATGCATTTTGAGCTTATTTTTGTGTATGGTGTTAGGGAATGATCTAATCTCATACTTTTACATGTCCCTGTCCAGTTTTCCCAGCACCACTTATTGAAGAGGCTGTCCTTTCTCCACTGTACATTACTGCCTCCTTTATCAAAGATAAGTTGACCATATGTGCGTGGGTTTATCTCTGGGCTTTCTATCCTGTTCCATTGATCTATCTTTCTGTTTTTGTGCCAGTACCACACTGTCTTGATTACTGTAGCTTTGTAGTGTAGTCTGAAGTCAGGGAGCCTGATTCCTCCAGCTCCGTTTTTCGTTCTCAAGATTGCTTTGGCTATTCGGGATCTTTTGTTTTTCCAAACAAATTTTGAAATTTTTTGTTCTAGTTCTGTGAAAAATGCCAGTGGTAGTTTGAAAGGGATTGCATTGAATCTGTAGATTGCTTTGGGTAGTAGAGTCATTTTCACAATATTGATTCTTCCAATCCAGGAGCATGGTATATCTCTCCATCTATTTGAATCATCATTAATTTCTTTCATCACTGTCTTATACTTTTCTGCATACAGGTCTTTTGTCTCCTTAGGTAGGTTTATCCCTAGATATTTTATTCTTTTTGTTGCAATGGTAAATGGGAGTGTTTTCTTGATTTCACTTTCAGATTTTTCATCATTAGTGTACAGGAATGCCAGAGATTTCTGTGCATTAATTTTGTATCCTGCTACTTTACCAAATTCATTGATTAGCTCTAGTAGTTTTCTGGTAGCGTCTTTAGGATTCTCTATGTATAGTATCATGTCATCTGCAAACAGTGACAGCTTTACTTCTCCTTTTCCTATTTGGATTCCTTTTATTCCCTTTTCTTCTCTGATTGCTGTGGCTAAAACTGCCAAGACTAAGTTGAATAAGGGTGGTGAGAGTGGGCAGCCTTGTCTTGTTCCTGATCTTAGTGGAAATGGTTTCAGTTTTTCACCATTGAGGACGATGTTGGCTGTGGGTTTGTCATATATGGCCTTTATTATGTTGAGGAAAGTTCCTTCTATGCTTACTTTCTGCAGGGTTTTGATCATAAATGGGTGTTGAATTTTGTTGAAAGCTTTCTCTGCATCTATTGAGATGATCATATGGTTTTTCTTCTTCAATTTGTTAATATGGTGTATCACTTTGATTGATTTGTGTATATTGAAGAATCCTTGCATTCCTGGAATAAACCCCACTTGATCATGGTGTATGATCCTTTTAATGTTCTGTTAGATTCTGTTTGCTAGTATTTTGTTGAGGCATTTTGCATCTATGTTCACCAGTGATATTGGCCATAGTTTTCTTTCTTTGGGACATCCTTGCCTGGTTTTGGTATCAAGATGATGTTGGCCTTGTAGAATGAGTTTGGGAGTGCTCCTCTCTCTGTTATATTTTGGAAGAGCTTGAGAAGGATAGGTGATAGCTCTTCTCTAAATGTTTGATAGAAATCGCCTGTGAAGCCGTCTGGTCCTGGGCTTTTGTTTGTTGGAAGATTTTTAATCACAGTTTCAATTTCAGTGCTTGTGATTGGTCTATTCATATTTTCTATTTCTTCCTGATTCAGTCTTGGCAAGTTGTGCATCTCTAAGAATTTGTCCATTTCTTCCAGGTTGTCCATTTTTTTGGCATAGAGTTTCTTGTAGTAATCTCTCATGATGTTTTGTATTTCTGCAGAGTCAGTTGTTACTTCTCCTTTTTCATTTCTAATTCTATTGATTTGAGTCTTCTCCCTTTTTTTCTTGATGAGTCTGGCTAATGGTTTGTCTATTTTGTTTATCTTCTCAAACAACCAGCTTTTAGTTTTATTGATCTTTGCTATCATTTCCTTCATTTCTTTTTCATTTATTTCTAATCTGATCTTTATGATTTCATTCCTTCTGCTAACTTTGGGGATTTTTTGTTCTTCTTTCTCTAATTGCTTTAAGTCCAGGGTCAGGTTGTTTACTCGAGGTGATTCCTGTTTCTTAAGGAGGGATTGTATTGTTATAAACTTCCCCCTTATAACTGCTTTTCCTGCGTCCCATAGGGTTTGGGTCGTCGTGTCTCCATTGTCATTTGTTTCTAGGTATTTTTTAATTTCCTCTTTGATTTCTTCAGTGATCACTTCGTTATTGAGTAGTGTATTGTTTAGCCTCCATGTGTTTGTATTTTTTACAGATCTTTTCCTGTAGTTGATGTCTAGTCTCATAGCATTGTGGTCGGAAAAGATACTTGATATAATTTCAATTTTCTTAAATTTACCAAGGCTTGATTTGTGACCCAAGATATGATCTATCCTGGAGAATGTTCCATGAGCACTTGAGAAAAATGTGTATTCTGTTGTTTGTGGATGGAATGTCCTAAAAATATAAATTAAGTCCATCTTGTTTAATGTACCATTTAAAGCTTGTGTTTCCTTATTTATTTTCATTTTGGATGATCTGTCCATTGGTGAAAGTGGGGTGTTAAAGTCCCCTACTATGAGTGTGTTACTGTCAATTTCCCCTTTTATGGCTATTAGTATTTGCCTTATGTATTGAGGTGCTCCTATGTTGGGTGCATAAATATTTACAATTGTTGTATCTTCTTATTGGATCGATCCCTTTACCATTATGTAGTGTCCTTCTTTGTATCTTCTAATAGTCTTTATTTTAAAGTCTATTTTGTCTGATATAAGAATTGCTACTCCAGCTTTCTTTTGATTTCCATTTGCATGGGATATCTTTTTCCATCCCCTTACTTTCAATCTGTATGTGTCTCTAGGTCTGAAGTGGGTCTCTTGTAGACAGCATATATATGGGTCTTGTTTTTGTATCCATTAATCCAATCTGTGTCTTTTGGTGGGAGCATTTAGTCCATTTACATTTAAGGTAATTATTTATATGTATGTCCCTATTCCCATTTCCTTAATTGTTTTGGGTTCATTATTGTAGGTCTTTTCCTTCTGTTGTGTTTCTTGCCTAGAGAAGTTCCTTTATCATTTGTTGTAAAGCTGGTTTGGTGGTGCTGAACTCTGTCAGCTTTTGCTTGTCTGTAAAGCTTTTCATTTCTCCATCAAATCAGAATGAGATCCTTGCTGGGTAGAGTAATCTTGGTTGCAGATTTCTCTCCTTCATCACTTTAATTATGTCCTGCCACTCCCTTCTGGCTTGTAGAGTTTCTGCTGAGAGATCAGCTGTTAACCTGATGGGGATTCCCTTGTATGTCATTTGCTGTTTTTCCCTTGCTGCTTTTAATATGATTTCTTTGTGTTTAATTTTTGACAGTTTGATTAATATGTGTCTTGGTGTATTTCTCCTTGGATTTATTCTGTATGGGACTTTCTGTGCCTCCTGCACTTCGTTAACTATTTCCTTCCCCATATTAGGGAAGTTTTCAACTATAATCTCTTCAAATATTTTCTCAGTCCCTTTCTTTTTCTCTTCTTCTTCTGTAACCCCTATAATTCGCATGTTGGTGCATTTAATGTTGTCCCAGAGGTCTCTGAGACTGTCCTCTGTTCTTTTCTTTCCTTTTTCTTTATTTTTCTCTGCATCAGTTATTTCCCCTATTTTATCTTCCACCTCACTTATCCATTCTTCTGCCTCAGTTATTCTGCTATTGATCCCATCTAGAGTATTTTTCATTTCATTTACTGTGTTTTTAATCGATGCTTGATTCATCTTTAGTTCTTCTAGGTCCTTGTTAACTGTTTCTTGCATTTTGTCTATTTTATTTTCAAGATTTTGGATCTTGGAAATAGAATCTTGGATCATCTTTACTATCATTATTCTGAATTCTTTTTCAGGTAGACTGCCTATTACCTCTTCATTTGTTAGGTCTGGTAGGTTTTTATCTTGCTCCTTCACCTGCTGTGTGTTTTTCTGTCTTCTCATTTTGCTTATGTTACTGTGTTTGGGGTCTCCTTTTTACAGGCTGCAGATTCGTAGCTCCTGTTGTTTTTGGTGTCTGTCCCCAGTGGCCAAGGTTGTTTCAGTGGGTTGTGTAGGCTTCCTGGTGGGGGGGACTAGAGCCTGTGTTCTAGTGGTTGAGGGTCGATCTTGTCTTTCTGGTGGACAGGTCCACGTCTGGTGGTGTGTTTTGGGGTGCCTGTGGCCTTATTATGTTTTTAGGTAGCCTCTCTCTTAATGGGTGGTGTTGTGTTCCTGGCTTCCTAGTTGCTTGGCATAGGGTGACCAGCACTGTAGCTTGCTGGTTGTTGACTGATGCTGGGTGCTGGTGTTGAGATGGAGATCTCTGGGAGATTTTCGCCACTTGATATTATGTGGAGCTGGAAGGTCTTTTGTGGACCCGTGTCCTGAAGTTAGCTCTCCCACCTCAGAGGCACAGCACTGACTCCTGGCTGCAGCACCAAGAGCCTTTCATCTACCCAGCTCAGAATAAAGGGAGAAAAATTCGACAGAAAGAATTAGTAGAAGGAAGAAAGAGAGAGAGAAAGAAAGGAAGAAGGAAAGAAAGGAAGGAAGGAAGAAAGAAAGAAAGAAAGAAAGAAAGAAAGAAAGAAAGAAAGAAGTGAGGGAGGGAGGAAGGAAAGAAAAAGAAAGAGTGAAAGCAAGAAGGGAGTGAGGGAGGAAGGAAAGAAAAAGAAAGAGTGAAAGGAAGAAGGGAGTGAGGGAGGAAGGAAAGAAAGAAAGGAAGAAAGAAAGAAAGAAAGAAAGACAGGAGGGACGGAGGGAGGGAGGGAGGAAGGCAAGGTAGGAAAAAAGAAACAGAGCAGATAAAGTAAAATAGAATAAAATATAGTAGTGTTATTAAAATATAAAAGTAATTATTGAAAAAAAAAAACGGCCAGATAGAACCCTGGGACATATGGTGGAAGCAAAGCTATACAGAGAAATTATCACACAGAAGCATACACATACACATTCACAAAAAGAGAACAGGGGGAAAAATCGAAAATCTTGCTCTCAAAGTCCACCTCCTTAATTTGGGATAATTCGTTGTAAAAAGAGGAAAAGGTGAAAAAATCTTAAATCTTGTCCTCAACATCCACCTCCTCTATTTGAGATGATTCGCTGTCCATTCATGCACTCCACAGACCCAGGGCACATCAAGCGGACCATGGAGCTTTAATCTGCTGCCTCCGAGGCTGCACAGAGAGATTTCCCTGTCTCTTCTCTGCTCTCACAGCTCCCGGGTCTCAGCCTTGGACCGGGCACTGCCTCTGTGCGTAGGTCGCCAGAGGGCGTCCGTTCTTCGCTCAGAGAGGACGGGTTTAAAGGAGCCGCTGATGCGGGGGCTCTGGCTCACTCAGGCCGAGGAGAGGGAGGGGCATGCAGTCCGGGGCGGGCCTGTGGTGGCAGAGACCGGTGTGATGTTGCACCAGCCTGAGGCACTCCATGCACTTTCCCGTGGAAGCTGTCCCTGGGTGCCGGGACCCCGGCAGTGGCGGGCTTCACAGGCTCCCCGGAAGGGGGGTGGACAGGGACCTGTGCTCACACACAGGCCTTGTGGCGGCAGCAGCAGCAGCACCAGCATCCCACGCCCGTCTCCGGAGTCTGCGCCTTTAACCGCGGCTCACGCCCGTCTCTGGAGCTTCTTTAAGCAGCGCTCTTAATGCCCTCTCCTCGCACACCAGGAAACAAAAGGGAAGAAAAAGTCTCTTGCCTCTTTGGCAGGTCCAGACTTTTTCCCGGACTCCCTCCGGGCTAACCGTGGTGCACTAACCCCTTCAGGCTCTCTTCCTGCCGCCAGCCCCAGTCCTCTCCCTGCGGTCCGACTGAAACCCAATACCCGAGCCTCAGCTCCCAGTCCCGCCCACCCCGGCAGCCGAGCAGACAAGCCTCTCAGGCTGGTGTGTGCCTGAGGGCACCGATCCTCTGTGCTGGAATCTCTCCACTTTGCCCTCCACACCCTTGTTGCTGAGCTCTCCTCCGTTACTCCGAAGCTTCCCCCTCCACCACCCGCAGTCTCCGCCCATGAAGGGGCTTGTAGTGTGTGGAAACCTTCCCTCCTTCATGGCTCCCTCCCACTGGTCCAGGTCCCGTCCCTATCCTTTTGTCTCTGTTTATTCCGTTTTCTTTTGCCCTACCCAGGTAAGTGGGGAGTTTCTTGCCTTTTGGGGGGTCTGAGGTCTTCTGTCAGCGTTCAGTAGGTGTTCTGTAGGAGTTGTTCCACGTGTAGATGAATTTCTGATGTATCTGTGGGGAGGAAGGTGATCTCTGCGTCTTACTCTTCCGCCATCTTCCTCTGTCCTCTACATTTAGGTCTTTAATCCATTTTGAGTTTATTTTTGTGTATGGTGTTAGGGAGTGTTCTTATTGCATTATTATACATGTAGCTCTCCAGTTTTCCCATCACCACTTATTAAAGAGGCTGTCTTTTCTCCATTTTATATTTTTGCCTCCTTTATCAAAAATAAGGTGACCATATGTGAATGGGTTTATCTCTGGGTTTTCTATACACTAAAAACAAACTATCAGTAAGAGAAATTAAGAAAACAATCCTATTTACAATTGCATCAAAATGAATAAAACACCTAGAAATAAACATACATAAGAGGTAAAACCTGTACTCAGAAATCTATAAGACAGAACAGAAAGAAATTGAAGAAGACACAGATGGAAGGATATACCATTTTCATAATTCAGAAGAATTAATATTGTTAACATGACCATATTACTCAAGGTAATCTACAGATTCAAAGTAATCGTGTGAAATTAACAAGGGCATTGTTTACAGAATTGGAAAATATAATTTTAAAATATGTATGGGAAAAAGAGACACCTGGGGGCTTCCCTGGTGGTGCAGTGGTTAAGAATCCGCCTGCCAATGCAGGGGATATGGGTTCGAGATCTGGTCCGGGAAGGTCCCACATGCCACGGAGCATCTAAGCCCGTGGGCCACAGCTACTGAGCCTGCGATGTATAGCCCATGAGCCACAACTACTGAAGCCTGCGAGCCACAACTACTGAAGCCCACACACCTAGAGCCTGTGCTCCACAACAAGAGAAGCCACCGCAATGAGAAGCCTGCACACTGCAATGAAGACCTAACGCAGCCAAAAATAAAAAAATAATAAATAAATAAATTTATATAAAAAAAGAGACACCTGAATATCCAAAACAGTCTAGAGAAAGAAAAACAGAGCTGGAGGAATTATGCTCCCTGACTTCAAACTATACTACAAGCAGAAAGTATTCAAAAGACTGTGGTAGGGGACGAGGGGAAGATGGCAGAAGAGTCAGATGCAGAGATCACCTTCCTCCCCACAGATACACCAGAAATACATCTACACGTGGAACAACTCCTACAGAACACCTACTGAATGCTGTCAGAATAACTCAGACCTCCCAAAAGTCAAGAAAGTCCCCACGTACCTAAGTAGGGCAAAAGCAAAAACAATAAACAGAAACAAAAGGATAGAGACGGGATCTGCACCAGTGGGAGGGAGCTGTGAAGGAGGAAAGGTTTCCACACACTAGGAAGCCCCTTTGCAGGTGGAGACTGCAGGTGGCGGAGGAGGAAATCTTGGGAGATGTGGAGGACAGCACAGCAACAGGGTTGTGGAGGGCAAAGTAGAGAGATTCCTGCACAGAGGAACGGTGCCGACTGGCACTCACCAGCCCGAGAGGCTTGTCCTCTCACATGCCAGGGTGGGCGGGACTGGGAACTGAGGCTCCAGCCTCGGTTGGAGCACAGGGATAGGACTGCTCTTGGTGGCGTGAACACAGCCTGCAGGGGGTTAGTGCACCACAGTTAGCCAGGAGAGAGTCCGGAGAATAGTCTGGACCTGCCAAAGAGGCAAGTGACTTTTATTCCCTCCTTGTTTCTTGGTTCATGGGGAGAGTTGATTAAGAGTGCTGCTTAAAGGGGCTCGAGAGACGGGCGTGAGCTGCAGCTAAAAGTCTGGACCACAGAGAAGGGCATGAGACGCTAAGGATGCTACTCCCACCACCAAGAAGCCTGTGTGCAAACACAGTTCACTATCCACACACCCCTTCGGGGGAGCCTGTGCAGCCCGCCACTGCCAGGGTCCCGGGATCCAGGGACATATTCCCTGGGAGAATGCATGGCGTGCCTCAGGCTGGTGCAATCTCCCACTGGAATCTGCTGTTGCAGGCTCGCCTTGCACTCCATACCCCTCCATCACCCCAGCCTGAATGAGCCAGAGTCCCCGAAGACGCTGCTCCTTTAACTCCATCCTGTCTGAGTGAAAAACAGACGCGCTCCAGAGACCTACACACAGAGGCGGAGCCAAATCCAAAGCTGAGACCGGGAGCTGTGAGAACAAAGAAGAGAAAGGGAAATCCCTCCCAGCAGCCTCAGAAGCAGCAGATTAGAGCTCCACAATTAACTTGAGGTACCCTGCATCTGTGGAATACATAAATACACAAGGAATCATCCCAAATTGAGGAGGTGGACTTTGAGAGCTAGAGTTAAGATCTTTTCTCTTTTCCTCTTTTTGTGAGTGTGTATGGGTATGCTTCTGTGTGAGATTTTGTCTGTATAGCTTTTCTTCCACCATTTGCCCTATGGTTCTATCTGTCCATTTTTGTTTGTTTGCTTGTTTGTTTTCTTAATAATATTTTTTATTTTAATAACTTTAATTTATTTTATCTTACTTTATTTTATTTTATCTTCTTTCTATCTTTCTTTCTTTCTTTCTTTCCTTCCTTACCTCCTTCCTTCACCCTTTCCTTCCTTCCTCCCTCCCTCCCTCCTTATGCCTTTCTTTCTTCCTTTCTTTCTTAATTTCTTTCTTCTTTCTTTCTACTTTTTCTACCTTTTATTCTGAGTCGTGTGGATGAAAGGCTCTTGGTGATGCAGCCAGGAGTCAGTATTGTGCCTCTGAGGGGGAAGAGCCAACTTCAGGACACTGGTCCACAAGAGATCTCCCAGCTCCACATAATATCAAAGGGCGAAAATCTCCCAGAGATCTCCATCTCAACACCAGCACCCAGTTTCACTCAACGACCAGTAAGCTACAGTGCTGGACACCCTATGCCAAACAACTAGCAAGACAGGAACACAACCGCACCATTAGCAGAGGGGCTGCCTAAAATCATAATAAGTCCACAGACACCCGAAAACACACAACCAGACGTGGACTTGCCCACCAGAAAGACAAGATCCAGACTCATCCACCTGAACACAGGCACTAGTCCCCTCCATCACGAAGCCTACACACTCACTGAACCAAATTTAGATACTGGGGACAGACACCAAAAACAACGGGAGTGAAGAACCTGCAGCCTGCAAAAAGGAGATGCCAAACACAGTAAGATAAGCAAAATGAGAAGACAGAGAAACACACAGCAGATGAAGGAGCAAGATAAAAACGCATCAGACCTAACAAATGAAGAGGAAAGAGGCAGTCTACATGAAAATGAATTCAGAATAATGATAGTAAAGATGATCCAATATCTTGGAAATAGTATAGACAAAATGCAAGAAACATTTAACAAGGACCTAGAAGAACTAAAGATGAAACAAGCAATGATGGGCAACACAATAAATGAAATTAAAAATACTCTAGAAGGAATCAATAGTAGAATAACTGAGGAAGAAGAACGGATAAGTGACCTGGAAGATAAAGTAGTGGAAGTAACTACTGCAGAGCAGAAAAAAAAAATGAAAAGAATTGAGGACAGTTTCAGAGACTTCAGTGACAACCTAAATGGGCAAATATTCAAATTATAGGGGTTCCAGAAGAAGAAGAGAAAAAGAAAGCAAAAGAGAAATTATTTGAAGAGATTATAGTTTTAAACTTCCCAAACATGAGAAAGGAAATAGTTAATCAAATCCAGGAAGCACAGAGAGTCTCATACATGATAAATCCAAGGAGAAATATGACAAGACACATATTAATCAAACTGTCAAAAAATTAAATACAAAGAAAACATATTAAAAGCAGCAAGGGAAAAGTAACAAATAACACACAAGGGAATCCCCATGAGGTTAACAGCTGATCTTTCAGCAGACACTCAACAAGCTAGAAGGGACTGGCAGGACATAATTAAAGAGATGAAGGATACAAAACTGCAACCAATTTTACTCTTCCCAACAAGGATCTCATTCAGATTTCATTGAGAAATTAAAATCTTTACAGACAAGCAAAAGCTGAGAGAGTTCAGCACCACCAAACCAGCTGTACAACAAATGCTAAAGGAACTTCTCTAGGCAAGAAACACAAGAGACGGAAAAGACCTACAATAACGAACCCAAAATAATTAATAAAATGGGAATAAGAATATACATATCGATAATTACCTTAAATGTAAAAGGACTAAATGCTCCCACCAAAACACACAGATTGGCTGAATGGATACAAAAAAAGACCCATAAATATGCTGTCTACAAGAGACCCACTTCAGACGTAGAGACACATAGAGACTGAAAGTAAGGGGATGGGAAAAGATATTCCATGCAAATGGAAACCAAAATAAAGATGGGGTAGCAAATCCCGTATCAGACAAAATAGACATTAAAATAAACAATATTAGAAGAGACAAAGAAGTACACTACATAATGATCAAGGGATCGATCCAAGAAGAACATATAACAATTTTAAATATGTATGCACTCAATATAGGAGCACCTCAATACATAAGGCAAATACTAACAGCCATAAAAGGGGAAATTGACAGTAACACATTAATAATAGGGAATTTTAACATCCCACTTTCACCGATGGACAGATCATCCAAAATGAAAATAAATAAGGAAACACAAGCTTCTAATGATACATTAAACAAGATGGACTTAATTGACATATATAGGACATTCCATCCAAAAACAACAGACAACACAGTTTTCTCAAGTGCTCCTGGAACATTCTCCAGCATAGATCATATCTTGGGTCACAAAACAATTCTTGGTCCATTTAAGAAAATTGAAATTGTATCAGGTATCTTTCCGACCACAATGCTATGAGACTAGATATCAATTACAGGAAAAGATCTGTAAATATACAAACACATGGAGGCTAAACAATACACTACTTAATAACGAAGTGATCACTGAAGAAATCAAAGAGGCAATCAGAAAATACCTAGAAACAAAAGGCAATGGAGACACGACGACCCAAAACCTATGGGATGCAGCAAAAGCAGTTTTAAGAGGGAAGTTCATAGCAATAAAATCCTACATAAGAAACAGTAAACATGTCGAATAAACAACCTAAACTTACACCTAAAGAAATTAGATAAAGAAGAACAAAAAATCCCCAACATTAGCAGAAGGAAAGAAATCATAAAAATCAGGTCAGAAATAAATTAAAAAGAAATGAAGGAAACGATAGCAAAGATCAATAAAACTAAAATCTGTTTCTTTGAGAAGATAAACAAAATTGATAAAACCATTAGCCAGACTCATCAAGAAAAAAATGGAGAAGATTCAAATCAATAAAATTAGAAATTAAAAAGGAGAAGTAACAACTGACACTGCAGAAATACAAAAGATCATGAAAGATTGCTACAAGCACTTCTATGCCAATAAAATGTAGAACCTTGAAGAAATGGACAAACTCTTAGAAATGCACAACCTGCCAAGACTAAATCAGGAAGAAATAGAAAATATGAACAGACCAATCACAAGCACTGAAATTGAAACTGTGATTAAAAATCTTGCAACTAACAAAAGCCGAGGACTAGATGGATTCACAGGCGTATTCTATCAAACAGTTAGAGAAGAGCTAAAATCTATCTTTCTCAAACTCTTCCAAAATATAGCAGAGGGAGGAACATGCCCAAACTAATTCTACGAAGCCACCATCACCTTGATACCCAAACCAGACAAGGATGTCAGAAAGAAAGAAAACTACAGGCCAATATGAGTGATGAATATAGATGCAAAAATCCTCAACAAAATAATAGCAAACAGAATCCAACAGCCCATTAGAAGCATAATACACCATGATCAAGTGGGGTTTATTCCAGGAATGCAAGGATTCTTCAATATACGCAAATCAATCAATGTGATACACCATATTAACAAATTAAAGGAGAAAAACCATATGATCATCTAAATAGATGCAGAGAAAGCTTTCGAAAAAATTGAACACCCATTTATGATAAAAACCCTGCAGAAAGTAGGCATAGAGGGGACTTTTCTCAACATAATAAAGGCCACATATGACAAACCCACAGCCAACATTGTCCTCAATGGTGAAAAATTCAAAGTATTTCCACTAAGATCAGGAACAACACAATTTTGCCCACTCTCACCACTTTTAATCAACTTAGTTTTGGAAGTTTTAGCCACAGCAATCAGAGAATAAAAGTAAATAAGAGGAATCCAAATCGGAAAAGAAGAAGTAAAGCTGTCACTGTTTGCAGATGACATGATACTATACATAGAGAATACTAAAGATGCTACCAGAAAACTACTAGAGCTAATCAATGAATGTGGTAATGTAGCGGTATACAAAATTAATGCACAGAAATCTCTGGCATTCCTACACACTAATGATGAAAAATCTGAAAATGAAATCAAGAAAACACTCCCATTTACCATTGCAACAAAAAGAATAAAATATCTAGGGATAAACCTACCTAAGGAGAAAAAAGACCTTTATGCAGAAAATTATAAGACACTGATGAAAGAAATTAAAGATGATACAAATAGATGGAGAGATATACCTTGTTCTTGGATTGGAAGAATCAACATTGTGAAAAGTACTCTACTAACCAAAGCAATCTACAGATTCAATGCAATCCCTGTCAAACTACCACTGGCATTTTTCACAGAACTAGAACTAAAAATTTCACAATTTTTATGGAAATAAAAAGACCCTGAATAGCCAAAGCAATCTTGAGAATGAAAAACGGAGCTGGAGGAATCAGGCTCCTTGACTTTAGATTATACTACAAATCTACAGTAATCAAGACAGTATGTTACTGGCACAAAAACAAAAATACAGATCTGTGGAACAGGATAGAAAGCCCGGAGATAAACCCACGCACATATGGTCACCTTATCTTTGATAAAGGAAGCAGGAATGTACAGTGGAGAAAGGACAGCCTCTTCAATAAGTGGTGCTGTGAAAACTGGACAGGTACATGTAAAAGTATGAGATTACATCATTCCCTAACACCATACACAAAAATAAGCTCAAAATGGATTAAAGACCTAAATGTTAGGCCAGAAACTATCAAACTCTTAGAGGAAAACATAGGCAGAACACCCTATGACATAAATCACAGCAAGATCCTTTTTGGCCCACCTCCTAGAGAAATGGAAATAAAAACAAAAATAAACACATGGGACCTAATGAAACTTCAAAGCTTTTGCACAGCAAAGGAAACCATAAACAAGACCAAAAGACAACCCTCAGAATGGGAGAAAATATTTGCAAATGAAGCAACTGACAAAGGATTAATTTCCAAAATTTACAAGCAGCTCATGCAGCTCAATAACAAAAAAACAAACTATGCAATCCAAAAATGCGCTAAAGACCTAAATAGATATTTGTCCAATGAAGATATGCAGACTGCCAACAAACACATGAAATAATGCTCAACATCATTAATCATTAGAGAAAGGCAAATCAAAACTACAATGAGATGTCATCTCCCACCATTCAGAGTGGCCATGATCAAAAAATCTAGAAACAATAAATGCTGAGAGGGTGTGCAGAAAAGGGAACACTCTTGCACTGCTGGTGGGAATGTGAATTGTTACAGCCACTAGGAAGAACATTATGGAGGTTCCTTAAAAAAACTACAAATAGAACTACCATATGATCCAGCAATCCCACTACTCGGCATATACCCTGAGAAAACCATAATTCAAAAAGAGTCATGTACCAAAATATTCATTGCAGCTCTTTTTACAGTAGCCAGGAGATGGAAACATCCTAAGTGCCCATCATTGGATGAATGGATAAAGAAGATGTGGCACATATATACAGTGGAATATTACTCAGCAATAAGAAGAAACTAAATTGAGCTATTTGTAATGAGGTGGATAGACCTAGGGTCTGTCATACAGAGTGAAGTAAGTCAGAAAGAGAAAGACAAATACCGTATGCTAACACATATATATGGAATATAAGAAAAAAAACAATGTCATGCAAAACCTAGGGGTAAGACAGGAATAAAGACACAGACCTACTAGATAATGGACTTGAGGATATGGGGAGGGGGAAGGGCAAGCTGTGACAAAGCGAGAGAGTGGCATGGACATATATATTCTACCAAACATAAGATGGATAGCTAGTGGGAAGCAGCCACATAGCACAGGGAGATCAGCTCGGTGCTTTGTGACCACCTTTAAGGGTGGGATAGGGAAGGTGGGAGGGAGGGAGACACAAGAGGGGAGAGATATCATGATGTATGTGTATGTATAACTGATTCACTTTGTTATAAAGCAGAAACTAACACAGCACTGTAAAGCAATTATACTCCAATAAAGATGTAAAAAAATGCATTTCTTCTGTTTAGTAGGAATCTATATCTGTCTGCAGAAATAAATCCAACAAACAAACAAAAAACCAAAAACAAGCAAACAAACAAAAAAGATACTGTGGTACTGGTACAAAACTAGATACATAGATCAGTGGAACAGAGTAAAGAGCCCAAAAATATACCCAGGATCTTATGTTCAATTAGACTACAAGAAAGAATGCAAGAATATACAATGGAAAACAGACAGTCTCTTCAATAAATGGTTCTGGGAATACTGGACAGCTTCATGTAAGAGAATGAAATTACAACAGTCTCTAACACCATATACAAAAGTAAACTCAAAATGGATTAAAGACCTAAATGTAAGACCAGAAACCATAAAACTCCTATGAGAAGCAAGGTCAAAACCCACTTTAACATATATCATAACAATATATTTTTGGATCTCTCTCCTAAAGTGAAGGAAATAAAAGCAAAAATAAACAAATAGAACCTAATTAAACCTAAAAGCTTTTGCACAGCAAAAGGAACCATCAAGAAAACCAAGACAACCTCCTGAATGGTGGAAAATATTTGCAAAAGATATGACTGTTAAGAGGTTAATATCCAAAATATGTAAACATTTCATACAACTCAACTTCAAAAAACCAAATAGCCAGATTATAAAAATAGTCAGAAGACCTGAATTGATATTTTTCCAAAGAAGACATATAGATGGCTAACAGGCACATGAAAAGATATTCAAGATCACTGTCATAGAGAAACGCAAATCCAAACCACAGCAATATATCACTTCACAGCTGTCAAAAAGGCTGTTATATAAAGAACAAAAATAACTAATGTTGGCAAGAATGTGGAGAAAAGGAAACCTTTGTATATTTTTGTTGGGAATGTAAATCGTGTAGCCACTGTGGAAAACAGTATGGAGGTTCCTAAAAAACTAAAAACAGAACTATCTTATGATCCAGTAATTCCACTCTTAGGTATATATTTGAAAGGAACAAAAATACTAGTTCTAAAAAAGACTAGCACCTCAATGTCCATTGCAGCTCTGTTTACAACTGTCAAGATGTAGAAAAAGCCTACGTGTCCAGTAACAGATGAATGGATAAAGATTATATAAAATATATATATATATATAATATATATATAATATATATATTATATATGCACACACACATACATACATACACACAAGGGAACAATACACAGCCATAAAATTGAATGAAATTTTGCCGTTTGCAAAAACATGGATAAACTTGGAGGTTATTATGCTAAGTAAAAAAGTCAGACAGAGAAAAAGAAATACTTTATGATGTCACTTATATGTGGAAACAAAAACAATTAAAGAAAGGCATGCATACAACAAAAACAAAACAGACTTACAGATATAGAGAACAAACTAGTTTTTACCAATGGGGAGAGGGGAGGGAGTAGGGGCAAGACAGGGGTAGAGGATTAAGAGGTACATAATATTATGTATAAAATAAATAAGCTACAAGAATATATTGTACAACACAGGGAATATAGTCAATATTTTATAATAACTATAAATAGAATATAACCTTTAATATTGTTCATCACTATGTTATACACCTGAAACTTATATAATGTTGTGCATCATTTATATCTCAATAAAAAAGTAAAATAGAATCTTTCTTGAAATAACTGAAAAAAAACAAAAAACAATATGGTATTGACACAAAAACAAACACATAGATAAATAGAACAGAATAAATAACTCACAGATAAGCCCACACTTGTATGAGAAATTAGTCTATATCAAAGGAGGCAAGAATATACAATGGGAAAAAGATGGCTTTTTTAAATAAGTGGTGTTAGTAAAACTAGACAGTAATATGCAAAAGAATCAAACTATCCTATACACTCATACCATGCACCAATATATATTAAAAATGGATTAAAGACTTAATAGTAAGACCTGAATCCATAAAACCTCTAGAAGAAAACAGGCATATGTTTTTTGACATCAGATTTATCAATATATTTTGGGGTATCTCCTCAGCCTGCTACCAAACCAAACTTGGGTCTATTCACCTGATGCACTCAAAGTCAATCTACTGACACCATGTTGTGGTGAAGAAAAGTACAGTTTATTGCAAGGCACCAAGCAAGGAGTATAGGTAGCTAACGTTCAAAAGGTCCTAACTTCTCCATGGCTTACACAGAAGGGTTTTTAAAGCAACATTAGGAGTGGGTTTTGAAGGGTGTATGACCAGTTCATGGAACTTCATCTCGTTGGTTGGCAGTGAGGTAACACCATGATATATCAGGAATCTCAATCATCAGCCTTCTGGTTCCAATTGTTCCGGGCTCTAGAGGCTTGTGGTCAGCATTCAGTTAACTCCTTCCAACTGGTGGGGGTTTTAATGCATGCAAAACAACTCAAGGATATGACTCAGTATATTGTCTATAGCCCTTGAGGAGGAACAAATGTCCTTGACTTTTTTTATAGCTAAAGTATTATTATTTTGTCTTGCTTGACTGCTGTCCTTTGTTTCTTCATTTTCTCACTTTTCTGACTAAATTTGCTGTTTGGAACTCAGGGAAGGCTGAGGAGGCTAAAGCTTTTCTACAAATAAGTGGCAGGGGACACAGAGTGCCTGTCACTGAGAAAGGCTCATGGGTCCTGTTTGGTTTCAAGGCAAGAGAAAAAAAAGCAAAAATAAACAAAGGGGACTACTTCAAACTAAAAAGCTTTTGCACAGCAAAACAACTATCAACAAAACTAAAAGGCCACCTAATGAATGGGAGAAGATATTTGCATACAATATATCTGATAAGGAATTAATACCCCAAACTATAACATATACAAATATACAAATAGCTCACACAACTCAGTTTCAAAAAATTGAACAACTCAGTTAAAAAATGCACAGAAGATCTGAATAGACATTTTTCCAAAAGAACACATACGTATGGCCAACAGTCACATGAAAAGATGCTCAACGTCACTAACCATCTGGGAAATGCAGGTCAAAACCATAATGAGCTATCACCTCACACCTGTCAGAGTGGCTATAATCAAAAAGACAACAAATAACAAGGATTGGAAAGGATGTGAAGGAAAGAGAATCCTCCTACACTGTTCGTGTGAATATATCAATAAATTGGTATAGCCACTATGGAAAACAGTATGGAGATTCCTCAAAAAATTAAAAATAGAGCTATAACATCATCCAGCAATTCCACTCCTGGATATCCTATAGAAGAAAATGAAAACACTTATTAGAAAAGATATATGTTCATTGCATCATTATTTACAATAGCCAAGATATAAAAGCAACCTAAGTATTTATCAATAGGTGAATGAATAAAGAAGATGTGAGATTATTATTCAGCTACACAAAATAATGAATACTTGCCATTTGTGACATGGATGGACCCAGAGGGCATTATGTTAAGTGAAATAAATCAGACAGAGGAAGAAAAATACTGTATGATTTTACTTATATTTGGAATCTAAAATCAAAACAAATGAACAAACATAAAAAAGAAACAGTTATAGATACAGAGAACAAAGAGATGGTTGCCAGAAGTGTGGGGGTAGGAAAGAAATTGGTGAGGGAGATTATGAGGCACAAACTTCCAGCTGCAAAATAAATGAGTCATGGTTATGAAATATACAGTGTGGTGAATATAGTCAATATCTATGTAATATCTTTGTATGGTGACATATTGTAATGACTTATCATAGTGATCATTTTGAAATGTGCAGAAATATTGAATCACTATGTTGTGTAACAGGAACAAGCATAGTGTTATAGGTCAATTGTATTTCAAAAACAAAACAAACAACCTCATAGTAAAGTAAATCATATTTGTCGTTACCAGATGTAAGTGGTGGGAGGAGGGGGAATCAGATGATGACAGTTAATAGGTACAAACTTCCAGTTATAAAATAAATAAGCACTAGGGATGTACTGTACAACATAATAAATATAACACTGTTGTATGTTATATATGAAAGTTGTTAAGAGAGTAAATCTTAACAGTTCTCATCACAAGGAAATTTTTTTCTATTTCTTTAATGTTGTATCTATATAAGATGATGGATGTTCACTAAACTTATTTTGAGAATGATTTCATGATGTAAATAAGTCAAATCATTTTACTGTACACCTTCAACTTATACAGTGTTTTATGTCAATTTTAACTTAATAAAACTGGAAGAAAAAATAAGAAAAACTTTCCTAATGATATCAGAGAAAAAGGCATTAATAGATCTTAGACTTTATGCATCTAGAATGTTATAATTCTAATAAATCATATTTTAAAAGTAAAACATACGCACACTGAACTTTAAAAGCTAAATTAAACTCTCAGGAAAGCTGTACATTCACAAATATTTGGCAATATTCTTAAATATCAAGTCAAAAAAATATGTAAATATGTACTTATTTATTGAACTTAATTACCCTGTTGAAACTGAATATTTAATTCTAAGGGAAAACTAAACTCAGCTGCATCTGTATTTTAGCTTAGTGTAAACTGTAAACTTTAGTTTTTACATCCTTCTTTGTAGAGCCCTGAGATAAGCATACGTGAATTTGTAAGCAATAAGAGAGAACAGTCCAGGAATCACATATCTTCTCTTTAGACTTCTTCCTTTATAAGAAAAATATATATATATTTGTCCCATTCTATTTTTCCCACTCAAAATTGTAATAACAGGGTTGAGGGCCTACACTACAGAATGGGAACTTGGGTCATGAGTGCTGATGATGGAGGTGCCATTACATTGCTGTGTTGTTTACTACATTCAATATAGCCTCTATAAATTACGTCTGTATAAATATGTATACATATATATATATATATATATATATATATATATAGCTATATATACATAATAAGTATATCTCTCCTTATATACACATATACATGTGATAGCTAAATATATATACACATAATATTTATATACAACTAAGATTTACATAAGTATATATAAGCAATTTTATTGAGATATAGTTTTATTTAGCATAAAATTTATCCATTTTAAATGTACAATTCAATGATTTGTAATAAATCTCCTGAGTTGTGCAACCATCACCATAATCCCACATTGGAACATTTTCATCACCCCAATAAGATGCCCCATGACCATTAGCTAATCTATTTTCTGTCTCTGTAGATTTGATTATTCTGGACATTTCATATAAATGGAATTACACAATAAGTTCATCCATATTATATCATGTATGGATCAGTACTTCTATTATTTTTATTCTCAAATAATACTGCATTGTATGGATATACCACTTTTTATTTACCCATTCATCAGTTGATAAACATGAGCTGTTTTCCAATTTTTTGCTGTTATGAATAATGCTTCTAAGAACATTCACATTCAAATCTTTGTGTGGAAATACATTTGCATTCCCCTTGGGTAAATACCTAAGAATGGAATTGCTATGTCATATGGTAAATTACGTTTAACTTTTAGAAACTGCAAAATTTTTTTAAAAGCAGCTATATATACCATTTCACATTTATTTCTACCAGAAATAAGTGAAGGTTCCCACTTTCCACATCTGCTGTCCACATTTGTTATTCTCTGTCTTTTTTATTTAATATAAATTTATATTTTTATTTTAAATGGTGATATTTTCCAAACCAAAACATATCAAGTGAGATGAGTGGCACAGTTTTACATTTTTGCAGCTCTCTCTTTTTATTTTATTTATTTATTTATTTATTTTTTATTAGTTTCTGCTTTATAACAAAGTGAATCAGTCATACATATACATTTGTTCCCACATCCCTTCCCTCATGCATCTCCCTCCCTCCCACCTTCCCCATCCCACCCCTCCAGGCGGTCACAAAGCACCGAGCTGATCTCCCTGTGCTCTACGGCTGCTATCCACTATCTATCTACCTTACATTTGGTAGTGTATATATGTCCATGCCTCTCTTTCGCTTTGTCACAGCTTACCCTTCCCCCTCCCCGTATCCTCAAGTCCATTCTCAAGTAGGTCTGTGTCTTTATTCCCGTTTTACCTCTAGGTTCTTCATGACATTTTTTTAATTCCATATATATGTGTTAGCATATGGCATTTGTCTTTCCCTTTCTGACTTACTTCACTCTGTATGGCAGACTCTAGGTCTATCCACCTCATTACAAATAGCTCAGTTTTGTTTCTTTTTATGGCTGAGTAATATTCCATTGTATATATGTGCCACATCTTCTTTATCCATTCATCCGATGATGGACACTTAGGTTGTTTCCAGCTCTGGGCTATTGTGAATAGAGCTGCAATGAATATTTTGGTACATATCTCTTTTTGAATTATGGTTTTCTCAGGGTATATGCCTAGTAGTGGGATTGCTGGGTCATATGGTAGTTCTATTTTTAGTTTTTTAAGGAACCTCCATACTGTTCTCCATAGTGGCTGTACCAATTCACATTCCCACCAGCAGTGCAAGAGTGTTCCCTTTTCTCCACACCCTCTCCAGCATTTATTGTTTCTAGATTTCTTGATGATGGCCATTCTGACTGGTGTGAGATGATATCTCATTGTAGTTTTGATTTGCATTTCTCTAATGATTAATGATGTTGAGCATTCTTTCATGTGTTTGTAGGCAGTCTGTATATCTTCTTTGGATAAATGCCTATTTAAGTCTTCTGCCCGTTTTTGGATTGGGTTGTTTGTTTTTTTCCAACTGAGCTGCATGAGCTGTTTATAAATTTTGGAGATTAATCCTTTGTCAGTTGTTTCATTTGCAAATATTTTCTCCCATTCTGAGGGTTGTCTTTTGGTCTTGTTTATGGTTTCCTTTGCTGTGCAAAAGCTTGGAAGTTTCATTCGGTCTCATTTGTTTATCTTTGTTTTTATTTCCATTTCCCTAGGAGGTGGGTCCAAAAGGATCTTGCTGTGATTTATGTCATAGAGTGTTCTGCCTATGTTTTCCTCTAAGAGTTTGATAGTTTCTGGACTTACATTTGGGTCTTTAATCCATTTTGAGCTTATTTTTGTATATGGTGTTATTGAATGATCTAATCTCATACTTTTTCATGTCCCTGTCCAGCTTTCACAGCACCACTTATTGAAGAGGCTGTCCTTTCTCCACTGTACATTCCTGCCTCCTTTATCAAAGATAAGTTCACCATATGTGCGTGGGTTTATCTCCGGGATTTCTATCCTGTTTCATTGATCTATCTTTCTGTTTTTGTGCCAGTACCACACCGTCTTGATTACTGTAGCTTTGCAGTATAGTCTGAAGTCAGGGAGCCTGATTCCTCCAGCTCCGTATTTTTTTTTTTAAAGTTTATTTATTTATTTTTTTAATTAGTTTCTGCTTTATAACAAAGTGAATCAGTCATACATATACATCTGTTCCCACATCCCTTCCCTCATGCATCTCCCTCCCTCCCACCCTCCCCATCCCACCCCTCCAGGCGGTCACAAAGCACCGAGCTGATCTCCCTGTGCTCTGCGGCTGCTTCCCACTATCTATCTACCTTACGTTTGGTAGTGTATACACGTCCATGCCTCTCTTTCGCCTTGTCACAGTCCACCCTTCCCCCTCCCCATATCCTCAAGTCCATTTTCAAGTAGGTCTGCGTCTTCATTCCCGTTTTGCCCCTAGGTTCTTCATGACATTTTTTTTTTTAAATTCCGTATATATGTGTTAGCATACGGTATTTGTCTTTCTCTTTCTGACTAACTTCACTCTGTATGACAGACTCTAGGTCTATCCACCTCATTACAAATAGCTCAGTTTCGTTTCTTTTTATGGCTGAGTAATATTCCATTGTATATATGTGCCACATCTTCTTTATCCATTCATCCGATGATGGACACTTAGGTTGTTTCCAGCTCCGGGCTATTGTGAATAGAGCTGCAATGAACATTTTGGTACATGTCTCTTTTTGAATTATGGTTTTCTCAGGGTATATGCCCAGTAGTGGGATTGCTGGGTCATATGGTAGTTCTATTTGTAGTTTTTTAAGGAACCTCCATACCGTTCTCCATAGTGGCTGTACCAATTCACATTCCCACCAGCAGTGCAAGAGTGTTCCCTTTTCTCCACACCCTCTCCAGCATTTATTGTTTCTAGATTTCTTGATGATGGCCATTCTGACTGGTGTGAGATGATATCTCATTGTAGTTTTGATTTGCATTTCTCTAATGATTAATGATGTTGAGCATTCTTTCATGTGTTTGTTGGCAGTCTGTATATCTTCTTTGGAGAAATGCCTATTTAAGTCTTCTGCCCATTTTTGGATTGGGTTGTCTGTTTTTTTGCTATTGAGCTGCATGAGCTGTTTATAAATTTTGGAGATTAATCCTTTGTCAGTTGCTTCATTTGCAAATATTTTCTCCCATTCTGAGGGTTGTCTTTTGGTCTTCTTTATGGTTTCCTTTGCTGTGCAAAAGCTTTGAAGTTTCATTAGGTCCCATTTGTTTATCTTTGTTTTTATTTCCATTTCTCTAGGAGGTGGGTCCAAAAGGATCTTGCTGTGATTTATGTCATAGAGTGTTCTACCTATGTTTTCCTCTAAGAGTTTGATAGTTTCTGGCCTTACATTTAAGTCTTTAATCCATTTTCAGCTTATTTTTGTGTATGGTGCTAGGGAATGATCTAATCTCAAACTTTTACATGTCCCTGTCCAGTTTTCCCAGCACCACTTATTGAAGAGGCTGTCCTTTCTCCACTGTACATTCCTGCCTCCTTTATCAAAGATAAGTTCACCGTATGTGCGTGGGTTTATCTCCGGGATTTCTATCCTGTTCCATTGATCTATCTTTCTGTTTTTGTGCCAGTACCACACCGTCTTGATTACTGTAGCTTTGCAGTATAGTCTGAAGTCAGGGAGCCTGATTCCTCCAGCTCCGTTTTTCGTTCTCAAGATTGCTTTGGCTATTCGGGGTCTTTTGTTTTTCCAAACAAATTTTGAAATTTTTTTTCTAATTCTGTGAAAAATGCCAGTGGTAGTTTGATAGGAATTGCATTGAATCTGTAGATTGCTTTGGGTAGTAGAGTCATTTTCACAATATTGATTCTTCCAATCCAGGAGCATGGTATATCTCTCCATCTATTTGTATCATGTTTAATTTCTTTCATCAGTGTCTTATAATTTTCTGCATACAGGTCTTTTGTCTCCTTAGGTAGGTTTATTCCTAGATATTTTATTCTTTTTGTTGCGATGGTAAATGGAGTGTTTTCTTGATTTCATTTTCAGATTTTTCATCATTAGTGTACAGGAATGCCAGAAATTTCTGTGCATTAATTTTGTATCCTGCTACTTTACCAAATTCATTGATTAGGTCTAGTAGTTTTCTGGTAGCATCTTTAGGATTCTCTATGTATAGTATCATGTCATCTGCAAACAGTGACAGCTTTAGTTCCTTTCCAATTTGGATTCCTTTTATTTCCTTTTCTTCTCTGATTGCTGTGGCTAAAATTTCCAAAACTAAGTTGAATAAGAGTGGTGAGAGAGGGCAGCCTTGTCTTGTTCCTGATCTTAGTGGAAATGGTTTCAGTTTTTCACCATTGAGGACAATATTGGCTGTGGGTTTGTCATATATGGCCTTTATTATGTTGAGGAAAGTTCCCTCTATGCCTACTTTCTGCAGGGTTTTTATCATAAATGGGTGTTGAATTTTGTCGAAAGCTTTCTCTGCATCTATTGAGATGATCATATGGTTTTTCTTCTTCAATTTGTTAATATGGTGTATCACTTTGATTGATTTGTGTATATTGAAGAATCCTTGCATTCCTGAAATAAACCCCACTTGATCATGGTGTATGATCCTTTTAATGTGCTGTTGCATTCTGTTTGCTAGTATTTTGTTGAGGCATTTTGCATCTATGTTCATCAGTGATATTGGCCTGTAGTTTTCTTTCTTTGTGACATCCTTGCCTGGTTTTGGTATCAAGGTGATGGTGGCCTCATAGAATGAGTTTGGGAGTGTTCCTTTCTCTGAAATTGTTTGGAAGAGTTTGAGAAGGATGAGTGTTAGCTCTTCTCTAAATGTTTGATAGAATTCGCCTGTGAAGCCATCTGGTCCTGGGCTTCTGTTTGTTGGAAGATTTTTAATCACAGTTTCAATTTCAGTGCTTGTGATTGGTCTATTCATATTTTCTATTTCTTCCTGATTCAGTCTTGGCAGGTTGTGCATTTCTAAGAATTTGTCCATTTCTTCCAGGTTGTCCATTTTATTGGCATAGAGTTGCTTGTAGTAATCTCTCATGATGTTTTGTATTTCTGCAGTGTCAGTTTTTACTTCTCCTTTTTCATTTCTAATTCTATTGATTTGAGTCTTCTCCCTTTTTTTCTTGATGAGTCTGGCTAATGGTTTGTCTATTTTGTTTATCTTCTCAAAGAACCAGCTTTTAGTTTTATTGATCTTTGCTATCGTTTCCTTCATTTCTTTTTCATTTATTTCTGATCTGATCATTTTGATTTCTTTCCTTCTGCTAGCTTTGGGGTTTTTTTGTTCTTCTTTCTCTAATTGCTTTAGGTCCAGGGTCAGGTTGTTTGCTCGAGATGTTTCCTGTTTCTTAAGGTGGGGTTGTATTGCTATAAACTTCCCCCTTAGAACTGCTTTTGCTGCATGCCATAGGTTTTGGGTCGTCGTGTCTGCATTGTCATTTGTTTCTAGGTATTTTTTAATTTCCTCTTTGATTTCTTCAGTGATCACTTCGTTATTGAAGAGTGTATTGTTTAGCCTCCATGTGTTTGTATTTTTTACAGATCTTTTCCTGTAATTGATGTCTAGTCTCATAGCATTGTGGTCGGAAAAGATACTTGATATAATTTCAATTTTCTTAAATTTACAAAGGCTTGATTTGTGACCCAAGATATGATCTATCCTGGAGAATGTTCCATGAGCACTTGAGAAAAATGTGTATTCTGTTGTTTGTGGATAGAATGTCCTATAAATATCAATTAAGTCCATCTTGTTTAATGTACCATTTAAAGCTTGTGTTTCCTTATGTATTTTCATTTTGGATGATCTGGCCATTGGTGAAAGTGGGGTGTTAAAGTCCCCTACTATGAGTGTGTTACTGTTGATTTCCCCTTTTATGGCTGTTAGTATTTGCCTTATGTATTGAGGTGCTCCTATGTTGGGTGCATAAATATTTACATTTGTTGTATCTTCTTCTTGGATTGATCCCTTGATCATTATGTAGTGTCCTTCGTTGTCTCTTCTAATAGTCTTTATTTTCAAGTCTATTTTGTCTGATATAAGAATTGCTACTCCAGCTTTCTTTTGATTTCCATTTGCATGGAATATCTTTTTCCATCCCTTTACTTTCAATCTGTATGTGTCTCTAGGTCTGAAGTGGGTCTCTTGTAGACAGCATATATATGGGTCTTGTTTTCGTATCCATTCAGCCAATCTGTGTCTGTTGGTGGGAGCATTTAGTCCATTTACATTTAAGTTAATTATTGATATATATGTTCCTATTCCCATTTCCTTAATTGCTTTGTGTTCGTTATTGTAGGTATATTCCTTCTGTTGTGTTTCTTGCCTAGAGAAGTTCCTTTAGCATTTGTTGTAAAGCTGGTTTGGTGGTGCTGAACTCTCTCAGCTTTTGCTTGTCTGTAAACCTTTTAATTTCTCCATCAAATCTGAATGAGATCCTTGCTGGGTAGAGTAATCTTGGTTGCAGTTTTCTCTCCTTTATCACTTTAATTATGTCCTGCCACTCCCTTCTGGCTTGTAGAGTTTCTGCTGAGAGATCAGCTGTTAACCTGATGGAGATTCCCTTGTGTGTTATTTGTTTGTTTTCCCTTGCTGCTTTTAATATGATTTCATTGTGTTTAGTTTTTGACAGTTTGATTAATATGTGTGTTGGCGTATTTCTCCTTGGATTTATTCTGTATGGGACTCTCTGTGCCTCCTGGACTTGATTAACTATTTCCTTTCCCATATAAGGGAAGTTTTCAACTATAATCTCTTCAAACATTTTCTCAGTCCCTTTCTTTTTCTCTTCTTCTTCTGCAACCCCTATAATTTGAATGTTGGTGCGTTTAATGTTGTCCCAGAGGTCTCTGAGACTGTCCTCTGTTCTTTTCATTCTTTTTTCTTTATTTTGCTCTGCATCAGTTATTTCCACTATTTTATCTTCCACCTGACTTATCCGCTCTTCTGCCTCAGTTATTCTGCTATTGATCCCATGTAGAGTATTTTTCATTTCATTTATTGTGTTTTTAATCAATGCTTGATTCATCTTTAGTTCTTCTAGGTCCTTGTTAACTGTTTCTTGCATTTTGTCTATTCTATTTCCATGATTCTGGATCTTGGAAATAGAATCTTGGATCATCTTTACTATCATTATTCTGAATTCTTTTTCAGGTAGACTGCCTATTACCTCTTCATTTGTTAGGTCTGGTAGGTTTTTATCTTGCTCCTTCACCTGCTGTGTGTTTTTCTGTCTTCTCATTTTGCTTATGTTACTGTGTTTGGTGTCTCCTTTTTGCAGGCTGCAGATTCGTAGTTCCTGTTGTTTTTGGTGTCTGTCCCCAGTGGCTAAGGTTGTTTCAGTAGGTTGTGTAGGCTTCCTGGTGGGGGAGACTAGAGCCTGTGTTCTAGTGGTTGAGGGTCGATCTTGTCTTTCTGGTGGACAGGTCCACGTCTGGTGGTGTGTTTTGGGGTGCCTGTGGCCTTATTATGTTTTTAGGTAGCCTCTCTCTTAATGGGTGGTGTTGTGTTCCTGGCTTCCTAGTTGCTTGGCATAGGGTGACCAGCACTGTAGTTTGCTGGTCGTTGACTGATGCTGGGTGCTGGTGTTGAGATGGAGATCTCTGGGAGATTTTCGCTGCTTGATATTATGTGGTGCTGGGAGGTCTCTTGTGGACCCGTGTCCTGAAGTTGGCTCTCCCACTTCAGAGGCACAGCACTGACTCCTGGCTGCAGCACCAAGAGCCTTTCATCTACCCGGCTCAGAATAAAAGGGAGAAAAAGCAGAAAGAAAGAATTAGTAGAAGAAAGAAAGAGAGAGAGAAAGAAAGGAAGAAGGAAAGAAAGGAAGGAAGGAAGGAAGAAAGAAAGGAAGGAGGGAGGGAGGGAGGAATGAAAGAAAAAGGTAGAGTGAATGGAAGAAGGGAGGGAGGGAGGGAGGAAGGAAGGAAAGAAAGAAAGAAAGAAAGACAGCAGGGAGGGAGGGAGGAAGGAAAGATAAAGAAAGCGAAAGGAAGAGGGGTGGGAGGGAGGGAGGAAGGAAAAAAGACAGGAGGGAGGAAGGAAAGAAAAAGAACGAGTGAAAGGAAGAAGGGAGTGATGGAGGGAGGAAGGAAAGAAAGAGAGAAAGAAGGAAAGGAGGGGCGGAGGGAGGGAGGGAGGAAGGGAAGGTAGGAAAAAAAGAAAGAGCAGGTAAAGTAAAATAGAGTAAAGTATGAAATATAGTAGCGTTATTAAAATTAAAAGTAATTATTGAAAATAAAAATGGACAGATAGAACTCTGGGACATATGGTGGAAGCAAAGCTATACAGAGAGAATCTTACACAGAAGAATATACATACACATTCACAAAAAGAGAGCAGGGGGAAAAATCAAAAATCTTGCTCTCCAAGTCCACCTCCTCAATTTGAGATACTTCGTTGGAAAAAGAGGAAAAGGGTGAGAAGTCTGAAAGCTTGCTCTCTAAGTCCACCTCCTTAATTTGGGATAATTCATTGTAAAAAGAGGAAAAGGGGGGAAAGTCTTAAATCTTGTCCTCAAAGTTCACTTCCTCAATTTGGGATGATTCGCTGTCCATTCATGCACTCCACAGACGCAGGGCACAAGTGGACCGTGGAGCTTTAATCCACTGTCTCCGAGGCTGCACAGAGAGATTTCCCTGTCTCTTCTCTGCTCTCACAGCTCCCGGGTCTCAGCCTTGGACCTGGCCCCGCCTCTGTGCATAGGTCGCTGGAGGGCGTCCGTTCTTCACTCAGACATGACGGGCTTAAAGGAGCCGCTGATGCGGGGGCTCTGGCTCACTCAGGAAGGGGGGGTAGGGGCGTGCAGTGTGGGGCGCGCCTGCGGCGGCAGAGGCCGGCGTGACGTTGCACCAGACCGAGGCGCTCCGTGTGCTTTCCCGGGAAAGCCGTCCCTGGGTTCCGGGACCCCGGCAGTGGCGGGGTGCACAGGCCCCCCGGAAGGCGGGGCGGACAGTGACCCACGCTCGCACACAGGCCCCGCAGCGGTGGCAGCAGCAGCAGCCCCAGCGTCCCACGCCCGTCTCTGGGGTCCGCGCCTTTAGCCGCGGCTCGCGCCTGTCTCTGGCGCTTCCCAAAGCAGCCCTCTTAATGCCCTCTCCTCGCGCACCAGGAAACAAAAGGGAAGAAAAAGCCTCTTGCCTCTTTGGCAGCTCCAGACCCTTTCTCCGGACTCCCTCCGGGCTAGCCGTGGTGCACTAACCCCTTCAGGCTCTCTTCCTGCCGCCAGCCCCAGTCCTCTCCCTGCGCTCTGACTGAAAGCCGATACCCGAGCCTCAGCTCCCAGCCCCGCCTGCCCCGGCGGCCGAGCAGACAAGCCTCTCCGGCTGGTGTGTGCCTGAGGGCACCGATCCTCTGTGCCGGAACCTCTCCGCTTTGCAGTCCACACCCCTGTTGCTGTGCTCTCCTCCACTACTCCGAAGCTTTCCCCCTCCGCCACCTGCAGTCTCCACCCGCGAAGGGGCTTGTAGCGTGTGGAAACCTTTCCTCCTTCACGGCTCCCTCCCACTGGTGCAGGTCCCATCCCTATCCTTTTGTTTCTGTTTATTCTTTTTTCTTTTGCCCTATCCAGGTATGTGGGGAGTTTCTTGCCTTTTGGGGGGTCTGAGGTCTTCTGTCAGCGTTCAGTAGGTGTTCTGTAGGAGTTGTTCCACGTGTAGATGAATTTCTGATGTATCTGTGGGGAGGAAGGTGATCTCCATGTCTTACTCTTCCGCCATCTTCCCAGGGTCCATCTGTCTTTTTTATTACCGCCATTTGGGGTGGGATGTCTTTACATTTTTCACTAGATTAAGGTGATGCAATGGACAGAATCTTTGGACATTGTATTATACAATATGTAAATAAAATGAAAGAAGAGGTTGTTGGCATATCATAGTTTATTTGACCTAAATATTGTAAATCTTCTGATCTTATGTGACTGGTAGGTATGCAACAGCCCATATATTTTGACCTCTTGGAAAGATGCTGAATTAATATTTTCCTGTGTCAATTATTTCTCAGAAGAGACCCTGAAATATCAATTCAAGAAGTACTTATGAGAGAAGATTCACTGGCCATTGGTTAGGATTCGGTCATACCAGATTTCTAAGAACTAATGACCAAGAAATCCTTAGACAGAAGCTAAATACATTTCTTTGGAGTTAGTGTCATCTCATTCTCAGGACAATAATCCAATCTTGAGGACAAATCAGACACTCACTGTAACACTGTAATGGACAGGCATATAATCTCTTCTTTCTCTAACCTAGGGCGTTCTTCACTTGTTTGGGGGAAAGATGTGTATTTTTAAATTTTTTTCATAGTTTTGAAATTACTTTGGATAGAGGAAAGGTATATATATATATATATATATATATATATATATATATCTCAACAGTAGCTTACAGAGTATCTGAGCAGTCCCTCTACTGCTCTTTCCCTTTCATTTCTGAGAAGCACAGGAACATTACTTAGAATAGTGATGGGGACTTGGAAACCCAAGTCTATAGCTAGTGGCCTCTAAATCTAGCTGAAAGGTAGCATAATTTTATGCTATACTATGGTTGCTATGTTGAATATTGAATCTACACTCACTTTGAAACCTTTCCCAAATAGACTTTTTAGAGAAAATACTAAATTTTGGTTAACATCTTAAACCAGGAATTAGCTCTGATGTATGGCTTGTGTTTCTGAGGAGATCTGGATGTTGATTTTCAGGCACATTCCTCTGGGATTAGAAAATTACCTGTTAGCCCAAAGGTTAATATTGTGGTGAGGAGAGAAAAACATGATTAAGGAAATATTTTTCTTACATCTTCACTCCCAAACATTGTCACTGTTTCTCATATACCACAGATGCACCCTTTGCTTTTTTCTCCCTCTGTGGTCTTCTGCAAATGAGAGCCAAATAAATCAATAGTGCAGTTTACCATCCATCTTGTATCTGAAATTAGCTCTTTAAGTAGGGTGAAACCTGCTTGGCACAGAACTGCAGGAAAAAAAATTAAAAGATGTTTTCATTTCCTGAAACTAGGAGGTTTTGTGTGCTTCAGCAGAAATACTACTAAATTGGAGCCACAAAGGCACTATCATCAGCAAATCTGTACCCATAAAAACCCTGAGTGTCATGTGGAGGAAGGGAGTTTGCCTAACTTTCACCTTCATCAGCAGTGCTTACATTTGTCGGTTTACATGCTTTATCATTTTATATTTATACTATTCCCTGCTACTGACCCTCTTTTACTGCCCACCCCCAAGGAGGAAAAGGTCAGATGTGAGTCTTGATAGATCTTTTCACATAAACAGCTTCCTGAGAAACACACCCAAAAAGGAACCCCGTGAGCTTTCTAAGCTTGATCCCAAACTTCACTGCAGACCATGCCCTTGGATCTGTATCAAAAGGAACTAATATAGACAATGAAACAATCTTTATACTTCAGGAAACTGGAGCTCCTCAGAACCTTAACTGGTCATAGCAACTGTCAGTTAATGATTATCCTGGATAGCTTTAACACTAAAAGCCAGAGTTGGCCACCAAAGCTGAGTTCCAGTTCTCCTAGATTGAAAATACCATGGGGAACACCAAAGACTTCCTTTGTTAGTGGGCTATAAGAATCTACTGGCATCTGGACCTCTTGAAATAAGGATCAATAGTAGTAGTTGTCAGCAGTACCATATATGGCTTTCAGAGCACCTGATTTTCCTAATGAATGGAACCATAATATAAAGTCAGTAGCTGTGCCATAGGGTAAAGTCAAAATATGCAACTTTCTTGCTCACTGACACCTGATATATGTCCTCTTCCCCCTAAGTCTGAGGCTCTCATCTACTGCTGAGATTCAGACTGAATGCTGTTCAGTGTGAGTAATACAGTCATTTTAAAGCCCAAGTTGCATGTGTATATAACCTCATGGACAGGAAGACCCTAGACGTCATTTGGATTAGCCAACTACAATGTTGCAGTATCTTGTACCTCATTTTGTTCTGACATGGGATAGTGGAGTGATTTATTGTCTTACCTGGCACCACATGAGCAAAAAGGCATCCTTTGGGCTGAGAGCTTCCCTGGGTTGAAGAGTAGGTCATATTCGGGATTCCTAGGATCTAATCCAGATTGATGTGGGGTTTTTTACTGTAATCCTTCTTTTCTGGTACTCTTCAGGTTACAAACTCTGGTTTGTTACTTGAAAGAGGGCTACTCTGCCTGAATTATAACCAATGAATTATGTACTGAAATTTTATGGGTTTATTGTCAGGAAGTAAAATATCTGTAACCGTAAAATGCTATATGGTTTGTGGTTTCTTGGTTGAGGACTTGAAACAATCTGTGAAATATATTACATTTGCCGTATTTTCTCAAAGATTGACTCTGGTATTAGTCTCAGGGTTGTTTGTCTCCTAGCAGTTAGATTACTATTTTTTCCATTCTTCTTGGCAGCAGAGCTTATTGACTCCTCACTCCTCCATTTGTCATTTAAGGGATGAGATACACATGTAATGTATTGAAGCTAAAATGGTGAAGCAAAAGTCATTGCTATCAGGAAGAAATTAATTATGACCCTAATCATATCAATGAGGTAAGCCTATCAATTCATTTTTAAGATTTTATTGCATTATGTAGGTTATTCAACAAAAATAGAGAATGAACTATGACAATTGACACTGAGGATAATATTAGGCCTGACATACAAGAATATTTGAATTCTTATCTTGGATTTTTCAATGATTTATTGTATACGGTTTTCATGTCTTGGTTTTCTGAATGGGAAAATGAAGATGCTATTGTAGCCTCTCTTCCCCACACTAATATCAAAATTAATTTGTTATTATGTGGTGCTTTTACTTGCTTTAATAACTTTAAAATAGTCAATATGAAGGTAACCATTGTGCAGAATTGTGATGCTTTAATAATAGTTTTTCATGTATGCAAAGTTCCTCTTCTTGTCACATTATTCTTCACTATTGTGTAAAATAGTTTTTCACCATAACTAAAGGTTTAGAACTTAAGTTACTGTATTTAGAAAATCTTGTTTATAATTATTTTTTTTTTCAGCCAGTCAGTTCTGAACTTCCCACTTTGATGATAAGTGAAACTGAAACTTTTCAATATGGATGTCATGGCAGAAATAGCTGTAGGCCTTGAGGACATGGGGAGGGGGAAGTGTAAGCTGGGATGAAGTGAGAGAGTGGCATGGACATATATACACTACTACCAGCTGTAAAATAGATAGCTAGCAGGAAGCAGTCACATAGCACAGGGAGATCAGCTCGGTGCTTTGTGTCCACCTAGAGGGGTGAGATAGGGAGGGTGAGAGAGAGATGCAAGAGGGAGGAAATATGGGGATATATGTATATGTATAGCTGATTCACTCTGTTATACAGAAGAAACTAACACACCATCTTAAAGCAATTATACTCCAATAAAGATGTTTAAAAATATTCTTTTTCTCTATTCTTTTATATTGATTTTTATATACCACCCAGCTGTAAGGACCTGAATTGTACCCATACTGATGAAGATCACCATGATATTCGGTTATTAGCAAGAAAACTTTTTAACAAAGTGCATGAAACAAGATGGCTTAAAGCATGCCATCTATATCCTCCCACTTCCTTACACATGCTTTTTCTCCTCTGCCTTAAAATTGACTAATTACAAAAAGTCCATTCTAAATTAGTAAACTTTTTCAATACTTTGGTGTACATGCAAGATACATGAGACATAAGTAGTGAAGTAGAAATTCTCTGTTCACACGTTTGCAAATGGCTACTGATCAAAATAATTGACAATTTTTTTCTCTTAAGTAAACTGCTAATTTTCTTAGTTGCTTTCTTTATGAATTATACAAAGAGTAATTGTATTCTACCTCTGTCTATACGATCAAAGACTGGACATAAGTCTAATTCAGTGGGCTTTTATTCTAATGACCATGTCGAATAGCAGAACTTACTTGGGTACTTGCCACTTGTAACTAAGGAGATTGTGGAGCATAATTCAGGAAGCAATTTAAAAAGTATTTTCTCAGTCAGAAAAAGATAATGTGTGTGTGTGTGTGTGTGTGTACACACACACACACATATATGTATATATGTGTATACATATACAGCTTAATTACTAGCATTAACACATTACTAATCTGCTTTATTTTTTAACATTACTTCATATCCTAGGCTACATACTTCATCTTTTATAGCATAAGTGTGTGGTATTTTAATGAGAACATTTGATAAAGGGGAAATCTGTGCATATTAGACTGTGACATGGTTAAGTATCTAAATGTTAAATGCATTACTGTACAAATATTGGATAGGTAATCAAATTTAAGCTATACAAAGAAATACGTTTCAACCAGGCAGAGTTAGGCAATAAATGGCCATAATTATGACTGGAAATTGTAGGAGGATCAAAAAGAGTAAGGCATCTTCCTTTTTAAATTGCTTTTATTAAGCTGTTCCTCAACTTCCTGGGAATAACAAGGAAACTTAATTCCTGGCAGATAATTGTCTTTAATATTGTTCTTACAGGTTTCTTTCTCTTAGCTTAATAAGATCTCATTATTTTTGTTGCTATTTTTAGACAAAAAATCCCTTCTTCTTTCCCATAATTGTGTTTTTTCAGCTAGGGAATATCTCTAGATGCAACTATTTTTTAGTCATTGACCAATAAGTAATGAAACTAAACCTTGATAGTCATCATTTCTTGCTATATTATTTAGCCAAGATGACTTGAAAGAAGTCATCTTTCTGCCAGACAGACTAGGTATGTTTGATGAGTCTTATCATTCAGGTTCAAATTCAACATTTACTGTATTCATTTCTGTCTCTGCAGAAAAATATGGGTCAGTATTAGTTCAAGCTAAATGGCAACTGGGCCTACATCATACAGTTGGCTCTTGTTGAACCATCAGTTGATTTTCTCCCTCTTGTCTAAAGAACAGTTAGTGAAGAAAACTATAATCTTTAGAAAATAAAGAAAATGAAAATATCCTTCCCTCAGTTTTGGTAATCTCTTAAGAGATAGGATTTTTACTCATAGTATTTAACTTCATCTCTAATGATTGGTTGCTTAAGATGCCAGTGCTTTCTCTATCTAGAGTTCAAGCTTAATGAAAAATTAAGGAGGGATAAGTCCACTTGGAGCCAGTTGAAAAAAAAGTATGAAAGCATACTTGTAGAGGGATTAGAAGACTTATGTCCTAGTCTTAGGATTGTTTAGATGACTCTGGGGAAATTATTTAACTTCTTTGAATCTGAGTTTACTCTTGTGTAAACTAAAGATAATAACCACTTTTCTTGCTTCATAAGTTCTTGTGAATATCAAATGATGAAATCTATATGAAAGAGCACTGAAAACTACTATATAAGCTTAAAAGAAAATATATTATGATGTTTCTGATCTTACAACAAAATCATGAAAAAAATATTACCAAAGAGATGCACTATAATTAGTTTGGATTTTTCACATGACATCCAAAGAAATTCTTTCTTAGAAAGTATGCTGGAAAATAGACAGGGATCCCATTATCTTTGGCTTCCTAATGTATTTCCCTTCATCTCTTAAATTCTGTAATTTTAAAATGCAGTTAAAATTGATATCTCCTGGTACTTTAGCAAGATTTAATATCTAGGATGAAATTCAGACCACATGGAAAATATAGGGAATACATCAAAGTTGGAGAGGAGTAGAATTAAAAGGTTACTTTTTAGGTTCCCAGCATTCTTCCAACATCTTACTAATGTCTAGAACAGAAATGTTTGTTAAATACCACAAAGCATGGCAGTTTTCTAAATAATCAGCAAATCCATGTGGCTTGATTCTACTTATAGCAAATGCGTTATATCATTCCAGTGTTTCCTAGGGACAATTAGAGCTGTTTTTGTAAAGCAAGATTTTTTTTTGCTAATATTAAAAGATGGGGATATGACAAAAACAGAGCAGAATGACCAAAGTAGTAAAACTCACTAATTAAAAAGCTTCTAATCAATCACCTTCTTTTCTATTGCTATGAGTCCTTTCATTTAACAAATTTTTATTGAATGCTTACTCTATGACAAGAACTGGAGATATAGTGATGAGCAAGACAGGACCCCAGCCCTCTTGGAGCCTAGTCTATTAGGGGAGTCACTAATCACACTTATGGCTGGATAATATTTAAATATATCTTCTTTATCCATTCATCTCTTGATGGACAGTTACATTGCTTCCATATCTTGGTTATTGTAAATAATGCTGCTATGAACATTGGGGCATATGTATCTTTCTGAATTAGTGTTTTTGTTTTTTTTCTGATATATACTCAGGAGTGGAATTGCTGGGTCATATGGTAGTTCTATTTTCAGCTTTTTTTTGAAGAACTTACATACTGTTTTCCAAAGTAGATGCACCAATTTACATTGACACTAACAGTGTACAAGGACTTCTTTTGCTCCACATCCTTGCCAAAATTTGTTATTTGTAGACTTTTTGATCATAGCCATTCCTACAGGTATAAGGTGATATCTTATTCTGGTTTTGATTTGCATTTCTCTAATGATTAGTGATGTTGAGCATCTTTTCATGTGCCTGTTAGTCAACTGCATATCTTCTTTGGAAAAATGTCTATTTAGGTCTTTTGCCCATTTTTCAATTGGGTTGTTTGTTTGTTTGAAATTGTGCTGTATAAGCTGTTTATATATTTTGGATATTGACCCCTTATTGGTCATATCTTTTGCAAAAGTTTTCTCCCATTCAGTAGGTTGCCTTTTTGTTTTGTCAATAGTTTCCTTTGATGTGCAAAAGCTTTTAAGTTTAATTAGGTCCCATTTGTTTAACTTTGCTTTTAGACTGAGAGTTAAAATGACAGAGGAGTAGGAGGACATGGAGTTCATCTCTCCCCATGGACACATCATGAATACATCTATAGATGCAACAGTTCTCAAAGAACACCAGCTGAACACTAGCAGAAGACCTTGGACACCGGAAAAGACTATAAAGATCACTTCATAACTGGATAGGATGAATAAAAGAAGGGAGAAGGAGAAGTAGAGGAAGCAGGACGGGACCTGCACCCCGGGGAAGGGGAGCTGAAGCAGAAGAGAGATTCCCAAATTCAGGGAAACCCCCTCTATGACAGAAAAAATACCCTCTACAATGGGGAGATTGATCAGGACAGAAGGGAAGGATTTGAGGCTGTCGGAAGAGGGTGGAGCAGCTGATCTGTGGCAGACAGGATAGAGTGAGAAATACACAGATGGTCTGTACTGAGGCCTTATGTGCCCTGGACTGGGACATGTGTTCACAGGTGTGCAAGGGGACTGGGAGCTCGAGTGTGGGCATTGGAGAACAGGCCTGGAGTAAGAACTGCTGTTGGATGTGGGGATAAGGACTGAGGGGATAGGAGGGAGGAAATCTGCAGCAAGGAATGCCTACAGAGGAAGACCGGACTGCCATGGGAGCAGGGTGCTACTGCTGAGTCACATGCAGGGGCAGGAGCCACTATTGTAGCCTCTCTCTCCCCACACGCCAGCACCTGCCGACAACCAACAAAAGAAGTCTGCTTAGGGCTGGACCTTACGTGCCTGTTTCTGGGCACCGGAAAAGGCCCAGTCAGAGCTGGCCCTCACATGCCTTATGCTGGGTACCAGAAAAAGCCCTCACTAGGGCCATATCTCTTGGGCCCATGGCTGATGGCTTCCCTGTGCATTTGGCACCACTGGGGCTCCCGTGATCCAAGCAGTCATACCACCTCTGTGCCCTGTCTTCATTGAGGCAGACCCAAGAACTCCAAGACAACCTAAGGACCAGACTCCTGTGAGTGGACTACAGGGAGAGGTGGGGATTAAACCAAAACTGAACCACCCCAGGGATGGGTCGACTAAGAAAGAAGATGAAAAATACTTCCATCAGCTGTACAAGCTGCAGATAAAATCCCTGTGATCAGCTAGGTAGACACTGCATCTATAGAATATCTGAGTAGACAATGACTGTTCCCACAAAAGAAAATGGTCTAGCTCTGAGAGCTGAGGACTTTGGGGGAATGCACACACAGGAAATGGGCCAGCTCAGAGTCTGAGTGGTCCCCACAGGGCCCTCAGCAGGTCCAGAGACCAGCCCAGAGGCAGAGGAGGGCCTCTCGGGGAGGTGGAGGTGGGCTGTGGCTCATAGTGTGTGCAAGGACACATAGAGCTGAGACCCCAGGGAAACATAATTATTACTATTAATTTTATTATGTTTTGATCCATTATGTTGTTGGTTCTGGCTTTTTGTTTGTTTTCTTTTGTTTTTGTTTGTTTGTTGTTATTTTAGGGGTTTTTTTTTGGCTTTTGGGATCTTCGAGTTTTATATCATTTTTTTTTCATTTTTTAAATATTTCTATTTTTACTTTGCTTTTCTGTTGTTCTGTGTTTTTTCCCATTTTATTTTGTTTTATTCTATTACTTTTTAAAATCATGTTTATGTTTGTTCTGTTTCCTTACTCTGTTCTTCAGCTGGCACACTGCTTTGGTTTTGGTTTTAGGTTTTGTGTTTTTCTTAGTTTAGATTCTAATTGTTTGATTTCATTTTGGTGTTCTGTTTGTCTGGTGGTTCTCTTGCTTTTTATTTTATTTGGTTCTGTTGTTGATTATCTTGTGTGTGTGTGTTTCCTTGTTTCTCTGTTTGTTTGATTTTGTTTTTACCATTTCTCTGGGGTTTTGTTTGTCTGCTTTTTTTCTTCTTTCTTCAATATATGTTTTTATTTTTTATACATATATCTATTTCTGCGTTGCTTTTCTATTGGTCTGTCTTCCTTCTACTTTCTCTATTTCTTTTTTTAAATCATTTTTGTCAGTTTGTTTTGTTTCTTTGCTTCATTCTTCAGTTGGCACACTGCTTTGTTTTTAGGTTTTGTATTTTTGTTAGTTTTTTTAAATAAATGTATTTATTTATTTATTATTTTTCTTTTTTGGCTGTGTTGTGTCTTCTTTGCTGCACATGGGCTTTCTCTAATTATGGTGAGTGGGAGCTACTCTTCATTGCAGTGCGCTATTTTTGTTAGCTTTTATTCTAATTGATTGATTTCATTTTTGGATTCTTTTGTTTGTCTGGTTGTTCTCTTGCTTCATGTTTTATTTGGTTCTGTTTTTGTTTCTTTTGTGTGTGTGCATATTTCCTTGTTCCTGTTTTTGTTTGCTTGATATTACTTTTTACCATTTGTCTGGGGTTTTGTTCAGCTTTTTCTTTTTATAATTTTGAAATTTTCCCTTACTGCTGGGATGAGTGACTTGCAGGTCTTTGTTCCTCGACCGGAAGTCAGACCTGAGGCTCTGGGGTTAAAGCACTGAGTCCAGGACACTGAACAACAAGAGAATTCCTGACACCAGGGTAGATTAATCACTGAGAGCTCTCATGGAGGTCTCTATCTGAATTCAAGACCCAGCTCCACCCAACAGCCTGCAGCTCCCAGTGCTGGATGCCTCACACTAAACAACAAAACAGGAACATAAACACACCCATCAGCACACAGACTACAGAACGTCATACTAAGCTCACAGACATCCCAAAACACACCACCTGACACGGCCCTGCTCTTCAGAGGGAAAGCACTCAGATCCACACACCAGAACCTGGCACCAGTCCTTTGATCAGGAAGCCTACACAAGCCACTGGACCAAACTCACCACCATGGGCAGAGAATGGAAGCAAGAGGAACTACAACCCTGCAGCCTAGGGAAAAGAGACCCAGGTATTAGAAAGTAGACATAATGAGAAGACAGAAAAATGTCTTGCAGACAAAGAAGCAAGATAAAAACCTACTAGACCAAGTAAATGAAGAGTAAATAGGCAAACTAACTGGAAGAGAATTCAGAGTAAAGATAGTAAAGATGATCCAAAATCTCAGAAATAGAATAGAGAAAATACAAGAAACGTTTAACAAGGACCTATAAGAACTAAAGAACAAACAAACAGTAATGAACAACACAATCACTGCAATTAAAAATACTCTGGAAGGAATCAATAGCAAAATAAACGATGCAGAAGAATGGATAAGTGAGCTGGAAGATAGAATGGTGGAAATAACTCCATGGAGCAGAATAAAGAAAAAAGAATGAAAAGAATGGAGTAAGTCTCAGAGACTTCTGGGACAAAATTAAGCATGCTAACATTCAAAGTATAGGCATCCCAGTAGAAGAAGAAAAAATAAAGGGTCTGACAAAATATTTGAACAGATCATAGTAGAAAACTTCCCCAATGTGGGAAAGGAAATGGTCAGCTAAGTCCAGAAAGTTCAGAGACAACCATACAGGATAAATCCAAGGAGAAACACACCAGACACATATTAATCAAACTAAAACTATTAAAGACAAATAAAAAATGCTAAAAGCAGCAAGGGAAAAGCAACAAATAACATACAAGGGAATCCCCATAAGGTTAACAGCTGATCTTTCAGCAGCAGCTCTGCAGGCCTGGAGGGAATGACAGGATATATTTAAAGTGATGAAAAGGAAAACCCTACAATCAAGATTCCTCTACCAGCAAGGACCTCATTCGGGTTCGATGGAAAAATCAAAAACTTTACAAACAAGCAAAAGTTAAGAGAATTCTGCACCACCAAACCAGTTTTACAACAAATGCTAAAGGAACTTCTCTAGGCAGGAAATACTAGAGAAGGAAAATACCTACAAAAAAAACCCCTAAAACAATTAAGAAAATGGTAATAGGAACATACATATTGATAATTACCTTAAATGTAGATGGATTAAATGCTCGCACCAAAAGACATAGACTGGCTAAATGGATACAAGAACAAGACCCGTATATATGCTGTCTACAAGAGACCAACTTCAGACCTAGGGGCACACAGACTGAAAGTGAGGAGATGGAAAAAGATATTCCATGCAAATGGAAATCAAAAGAAAGCTAGAGTAGCAATAGTCATATCAGACAAAATAGACTTTAAAATAAAAACTCTTACAAGAGACAAGGAGGGACACTATATAATGATCAAGGGATCAATCCAAGAACAAGATATAAGAATTGTAAATATCTATGATCCCAACATATGAGCACCTCAATACATAAGGCAAGTGCTAACAGCCCTAAAAGAGGAAATTGACAGTAACACAATAATAGTAGGGGACTTTAACACCCCACTTACACCAATGGACAGATCAACCAAAGAGAAAATAAATAAGGAAGCACAACCTTTAAATGATGCATTAGACCAGATGGACTTAACTGATATTTACAGGACATTCCATCCAAAATCAACAGAATACCCTTTCTTCTCAAGTCCACATGGAAGAGTCTGCAGGATAGATCATATCTTGGGTCACAAATCAAGCCTTGGTATATTTAAGAAAATTGAAATCATATCAAGCATTGTTTCTGATGACAAGGCTATGAGTTTAGATATCGATTACAGGAAAAAAAGTAAAGAATACAAACACATGGATGCTACACAGTATGCTACTAAACAACCAAGAGATCACTGGAGAAATCAAAGAGGAAATCAAAAAATACCTAGAAACAAATACCAATGAAAAAACGATCACAGAAAACCTTGGGATGCAGCAAAATAGGTTCTAAGAGAGAAGTTTATAGCAATAATATCCTACCACAAGAAACAAAAAAAAATCTCAACTAAACAACCTAACCTTACATCTAAAGCAATTAGAGAATGAACAACAACAACAAAATTAACAGAAGGAAAGAAATCATAAAGATCAGATCAGAAAGAAATGAAAAAGAAATGAAGGAAACAATAGCAAATATCAATAAAACTAAAAGTTGGTTCTTTGTGAAGATAAAAATAGTTGACAAACCATTAGCCAAACACATCAGGCAAAAAAGGAAAAAGACTCAAATCAACAGAATTAAAAATGAAGAAGGAGAAGAAACAACTGACACCACAGAAATACAAAGGATCATAAGAGACTACTACAAGCAACTATATGCCAATGAAATGGACAACGGGGAAGAAATGGACGAATTCTTAGAAAAGTGCAACCTTCCAAGTCTGAACAAGGAAGATATACAAAATATGAACAGACCAATCATAAGCATTGAAATTGAAACTGTGTTTAAATATCTTCCAACAAACAAAAGTCCAGGGCCAGATGGCTTCACAAGCGAATTCTATCAAACATTTAGAGAAGAGTTAACACCTATCCTTCTCAAACTCTTCCAAAATATAGCAGGGGGAGGAACATTCCCAAACTTATTCTATGAGGACACCATCACCCTGATACCAAAACCAGACAAAGATGTAACAACAACAACAACAAAAAAAAACAGAGGCCAATATCACTGATGAATATAGATGTAAATCTCCTCAACAAAATAATAGCAAACAGAATTCAACAGCACATTAAAGGGATCATATACCATGAGCAAGTGGGGTTTATCCCAGGAATGCAAAGATTCTTCAATATATGCAAATAAGTCAATGTGATACACCATATGAAGAAACTGAAGGATAAAAACCACATGATAATCTCAATAGATGCAGAAAAAGCTTTTGACAAAAGTCAACACATATTTATGATAAAAACTCTCCAGAAAGTGGGCAAAGATGGAACCTACCTCAACATAATAAAATCCATATATGACAAACTCACAGCCAGCATCATTCTCTTTGGTGAAAACCTGGAAGCATTTCCTCTAAGATCAAGAATAAGGCAAGAGTGCACACTCTACCACTATTATTCAACATAGTTATGGAAGTCTTAGCCACGGAAATCAGAGAAGAAAAAGAAATAAAAGGAATCTAAATCAGAAAAGAAGGTGTAAAACTGTCACTGTTTGTAGATGATGTGATGTTATACATAGATAATCCTAAAGATGCCACCAGAAAACTACTAGATCTAATCAATGAATTTGGTAAAGTAGCAGGATACAATATTAATGCACAGAAATCTCTTGCATTCATATACATAACAATGAAAGATCAGACACAGAGATTAAAGAAACAATCCAATTTACCATTCAAAATACAGAATAAAATACCTAGGAATAAATCTACCTTAGGAGGCAAAAAACCTGTACTCAGAAAACTATAAAATACTGATGAAAGAAATCAAAGAGGATATAAACAGATGGAGAGATATAACATGTTCTTGGATTGAAAGAATCAATATTTTGAAAATGACTAAACTACCCAAAGTGATCTACAGGTTCAGTGCAATCCCTATCAAATTACCAATGGCATTTTTCACAGAACTAAACAAGAAATTTTACAATTTGTATGGAAACACAAAAGACCACAAATAATCAAAGCAATCTGGAGAATGAAAAATGGAGCTGGAGGAATCAGGCTCCCTGTCTTCAGACTATATTACAAAGCTACAGTAATCAAGACAGTATAGTACTGGCACAAAAACAGAAATACAGATCAATGGAACAGGTTAGAAATCCCAAAGATAAACCCACGCATCTATGGTCAACTAATCTATGACAAAGGAGGCAAGGATATACAATGGAGAAAAGACAGCCTCTTCAATAAGAGGTGCTGTGAATACTGGACAGCTACATGTAAAAGAATGAAATTAGAACACTTCCTAACACCATACACAAAAATAAACTGAAAATGGATTAAAGACCTAAATGTAAGGCCAGACACTATAAAACTCTTAGAGGAAAACGTAGGCAGAACACTCTTTGACATAAATCACAGCCAGATCCTTTTTGACCCACCTCCTAGAGTAATGGAAATAAAAACAATAATAAACAAATGGAACCTATTGAAACTTAACAGCTTTTACACAGCAAAGGAAACCATAAACAACATGAAAAGACAATGCTCAGAATGGGAGAAAATATTTGTAAACAAAGCAACAGGCAAAGGATTAATCTCCAACATATACAAGCAGCTCATGCAGCTCTATATGAAAAAATCAAACAACCCAACTGAGAAATGGATGGAAGACCTAAATAGACATTTCTCCAAGGGAGACATACATATAGCCAACAAACACATGAAAAGATGTTCAACATCACTAATCATTAGAGAAATGCAAATCAAAGCCACAATGAGGTATCACCTCACACCGGTCAGAACAGCCATCATCAAAAAATCTACAAACAAAAAATGCTGGAGAGGGTGTGGAGTAAAGGGAACCCTCTTGCTCTGTTGGTGGGAATGTAAATTGATACAGCCACTATGGAGAACAGTATGGAATTTCCTTAGAAAACTAAAAGTAGAACTACCACATGACCCAGCAATCCCACTACTCAGCATATACCCTGAGAAAACCATAACTCAAAAAGAGACATGTACCACAATGTTCATTGCAGTATTATTTACAATAGCCAGGACATGGAAGCAACCTAAATGTTCATCAACAGATGAATGAATAAAGAAGATGTGGCACATATATACAATGGGATATTACTCAGGCATAAAAAGGAACAAAACTAAGTCATTTGTAGTGAGGTGGATGGACCTAGAGTCTGTCATGCAGAGTGAAGTAAGTCAGAAAGAGAAAAGCAAATACTGTATGCTAAAGCATATATATGGAATCTACAAAAACGGTACTGATGAATCCAGTGACAGAGTAGGAATAAAGATGCAGACATAGCGAATGGACCTGAGGACACGGGGGTAGCTGGGGCAAAGTGAGAGAGTAGCTTTGATATATATACACTACCAAATATAAAATAGATGGTTAGTGGGAAACTGCTGCATAGCACAGGGAGATCCAGTCGAAGCTTTGTGAAGACCTAGATGGGTGGGATGGTGGGGTAGGTTGCAGGCTCAAGAGAGAGGGGATATGAGGATATATGTATACATATTGCTGATTCACATTGTTGTACAGCAGAAACTAACACAACATTGTGAAGCAATTATACTCCAATAAAGATGTGAAAAAAAAGTTTTTGCTTTTATTCCTTTGCCTTAGGAGAAAGATCCAAAAATAATATTTCTTTGACTTATGTAAAAGACTGTTCTGCCTATGATCTCTACTAGGACTTTTATGGTTTCTGGACTTACATTTAGGTGTTTAATCCATTTTTAGTTTATTTTTGTATATGGCATTAGAGAAAGTTCTAATTTCATTCTTTTCATGTAGCTGTCCAGTTTTCCCAGCGCCACTTATTGAAGAGACTGTCTTTTTCTCTATTGTATATTCTTGCCTCCTTTGTCATAGATTAATCTACCATAGGTGTGTGGGTTTATTTCTGGGCTCTCTAATCTGTTCCATTGATCTATGTGTGTGTTTTTGTGCCTGTACCATGCTGTTTTGATTACTGTATGTTTATAGTGTAGTCTGAATTCTGGGAGCATGATACCTTTAGCTTTGTTCTTTATTTTTTCTTGATTGCTTTGGTATATTGGATTTTTTGTGTGATTCCATATTAATTTTAGGATTATTTGTTCTAGTTCCATGAAAAATATCATGGGTATTTACATAGATATTATGGTCTACCTGTAGATTGCTTTGGGTAGTATGAGCTTTTTAACAATATTAAATCTTCCAATCCAAGAACACATGATATCTTTCCATTTATTTGTATCATCTTTGGTTTCCTTCTTCAATATTTTATATTTTTATTGTTTTCTTTCACTTAGTTTATTCCTAGATATTTTATTCTTTTTGATGCAATTTTAAACAGGTTTTCTTTTGATTTCTCTGATGGTTCATTATTAGTGTATAGAAAAGCAATAGATTTCTGTATATTAATGTTGTAACCTGCAACTTTACTGAATTCATTTATTATTTCCAAAAATTTTTGGTGGAGACTTCAGGGTTTTCTATATATAGTATCATGTTGTCTGCTAATAGTGAGAGTTTAACTTCTTCCCTTCCAATTTGAATACATTTTACTTCCTTTTCTTGTCTTATTACTATGACTGGACTAGCAATACTATGTTACATAGAAGTGGCAAGAGTGGGCATTCTTACCTTGTTCCTGATTTTAAAGGAAAAACTTTCAGCTTTTCACCATTGAGTATGATGTTAGCTGTGGGTTTGTCATAAATGGCTTTAATTATTTTGAGATATGTTCCCTCTATACTTACTTTGATGAGACTTAAAAGGACATCCATTTTATTTGTTTACATGTTTCTTGTTCATTCCTCCTAACTAGATTGTAAACTCCAAGAGCAGGGACTTTATCTTGTTTTCCCATCTATCCCCAGTACCTAGAACATAGCAACCTCTCAATATGTGTTTTTTGGTGCCTAAATGTATAAAGCATTGGAAGAGCTCTCTGTTGAGCAGAGAGAGTCATCTCATAGTACCTGGACAGAACTACAAGGTCTTGGGAAAAGAATTGCCTCTACATCCAATGGAATTGGATGCTCAGTCTGTATTATTCCACTTAGAATCAAGAAATATGCCTAGGGAAAGTTCTTGAAGTAGGACAAGAGGTCATTTCACCTCTTTTGGAGATCCCAAACATATTCTATTTCATTGTGGAAGATATCCACATACTGAGCAAGAAATTATGCCTTTGGTTTTGTGATTGAAATGGTATTAACCATTTTATGTCCTTTCCTTTTTCTATCATCCAATACTCATTTATTTAAAAAATTTGTATTTATTCCACAATGCTGTGAGGGCTCAATATAAACACTCCAAGAAGGTAACTATTCTAATTACTTTTATCTTAACATGATAAGTATAATTATTGCTGGTTTTATGGCATATGTATTCCAACAAATTGAATAGGAAATGAATTTCTTAAAATTTTAAGTAACATTGGTTTCCATTAAAGAAATAAATCACAGTAGGAAGTCATAGAGTAGGAAACATACCAAAGAGTTAGTTGATATGATTGTATCCCTTTACATACAGGATAGTATTATGTAATAGTAATACTAGGGCTTGCTGGGATGGAAGGGTATTTGGTATCTGTTATCTAATTCCAGGATCTCTCCTTACCCTTTATTTTATTTATGCACTTTCCCAAATTATAAGAATTCCTCCCATGACTAATGAGACCCTGACTCTACACTTTGATCACATGCTCACAAAGGGTAGTACTTAGTTTGATTTCCCAGGATAGTATTTACTATGCATATCCATACCAAAAAGGGGGAAGAAAGAAGAAATGGTAATTCCTGGAATTCTTGCTAATCATATCTTACTGTCATCACAGTAACTCAAATTACATTTGGATTTACACAATGGTTACTTTCATGCAATGGTTCTCAAACTTGGTTGCACATGGAATCAGCTGGGAAGATTTACAGAATACTGATGTCTGGGACCCATGTCAAAAATATTCCAATTTAATTTGTCTGAGGTAATATCTGGGCACTGGGACTTTTAAAATTCCTCCAGATAATTCCAAAGTATAATCAACACTGAGAAACACTGCTTTATATATCTGATTAATTTGACATCATTCATCAATGTTGATAATAGTAAATTTCTGAATCCATAAAGTTGGGAATTTACCCTGAAGTAATTAGAAAAAAATCAACCCTTGAAGTCCCTTCAACCAGCAACAGCATGGCTATGTGCCCCAAAATAGTATAAGTAGTACACACTTCTTCCTAATACCTGGAAGATATATACCTGGAAGATATAAAATATTTATCAAGCCTTTGGAAAAATAAATTGCTATTGAAAATGTCTTTTTCACTTCTTAGTTATGTATAACTCTCACTTTGAGAGATTATGACAATTAAAGGGAGACAAATGGAAGTATCATTAACTGCAAAGTCAAGATGGGCAACAGCTGTGTTTGAGTTGTTATGTGGTCAATGGATATTGAAGAAAACAGCATCTACTGTTGGACAGTACTCCCTCACATGACACAGCACTGGTATAGTTCCATTGATCCAGTTTTGTCACAGGTAGCTGGGTCTTTAGATCTACCTGTTTGGTGAGGTAGATAGATAGTGGGAAGCAGCCGCAGAGCACGGGGAGATCAGCTCGGTGCTTTGTGACCGCCTGGAGGGGTGGGATGGGGAGGGTGGGAGGGAGGGAGATGCATGAGGGAAGGGATGTGGGAACGGATGTATATGTATGACTGATTCACTTTGTTATAAAGCAGAAACTAATAAAAAAAAAGATCTACCTGTTTGTAACTTATCGTCAGTAGTACCAGCCAGGAAGAGCTTTTCAAAGTAGCATAGTAATACATTTAATATCACCATTTTTCCTCTAGATGATAATGAAGAAGCCAATCAAGGAAGTGCAAGCGTTAGTGACCTATTCAACTCTGTGCATTCCGGCGACTCTAAGTCCATCTTGTTTGTTTATTTCACTTGCTCTCTCTGTCCCTCAACTTCACCCTATTGCTACATCATCCTAGTTGCTCCATGATCTGATCTATGGGAGTGGAGGGCTGATTTCACTATTAGGTCATCAAGGGCATTTCTCCATCTCAATCAACACAAATGAGAGTGCTTTAATTTCCCAACTTCTCAGTCATGAGGTTGACTATCATAGCTTACTGGAATAGTCCTTAGGAAGAAAAACTAATAAGGACCTTCAGAAAGTGCTCAGGGTCATGAGACCATGACCAGTGAAGGATGGTTAAAAGAACTGGGATTATATATTATAGAGAATAAAAGGCTGGGAGGAGTATTAAGGGAAGTGGGAAACCTATGTTAAATGACACCTAACTATTTTCTGCTAATACTTTAGTGGGTTTAAGCTGCCACAGGAAAGATAGCCTGTACTGGATTTAAAGGTGATATTAAATGACAGAATTAAAAGTGATCGCTCCCCCTTCCTCTCCTGGACTAGTTAGTGTATATATAACATGGCACTAATTATACACAGCCTAGAAGACTAGTTAGATGTTTTATGTTTATGTCCCACTCTGGGTTTTGGGTGTCCTGAAAGCAGGAATATTTTGTAATCACTTTTGTGCTTCTGGCACCAGCTCAGAATCAGGCCTATAGTAGGCACTCAACAACTGAATGAATGAGTACATGGACAAAAGAAGAAACTCCAGCAGTGAGTAGTGTTTGAGAAAAAAAATGCAGTCTTATTCCTTAGAATATATAACCTCTAAGGTTTAGGTACAGGTTTGACTTGTATTTGAGCACTAGAAAGGAAGAGAATGAACAAGATCTTAGAATGCTCACTCATTTATTCACTCAACAAATATATATTGAGCCCCCAGTAGTTTCCAAGCACTGTTCTAGGAACTTGTGACGTCAGTAAACATAATACACAAAATCCTCCGCTCAGGGAGCTCACATTCTAGCAGACAATAAAAATTAGAAGAAAGTTATACTTCTGTTCCCCACTTCTACCTGCCTTTTGCTAGAATACCTGGTATATTTAAGTCTAGGTTTAAGGACATGGATAATAAAAGCCAGATGAGGAGGAGGAGTTGGTGAAGAGCTTTAAGGACTGAGAAAAGATGGTAAAAAAGTGTTTGGTATAAATTTAAGGATAAATTTGAGATAGCTAGGTCCATGAAGAGAAGCTGTTAAGAGTCCAGCAGTGAGCTACACAGAACCTTAATAAGAAATTTGACTATAAGTATAAAAAGTTGAGAGCAGCACAATGAGGCACCTGAAAGAGGGGAGGAAAGGAAAAGGAAGAATACCTACTACCTCTAAGATTAGGGATAAGATAGGAGAAAGTATAAACATAGGAACAGAATTAAATTTAAAACATTTCTATTAGTCATGTTCATGAGGGCATGTTATTTGTGTCCATTTCAACATCCCTTCTCCAGCTGGGCTTTGTCAGCTTTTGCCACTTCTGCTTTGCTTTCAAACCAGTGAGACAGGAGAATTTGGTTTGCCCAAGGGTTCTCAACCTCTGTGGTCAGTGAAAGCCCATGACCTAGAAGGACACATAACTTCTCTTGGCTCAGTCTGGAAATGTCCCAGAACAGAACATAGGGAGTTCTACTTCCACTTTCTCATCCCTAAAGCAAAGCAACAGTCTGGGTATGTGAAAGGTGATGGCTGTGCAAGAGACTAAGGGGATGCACCAGGGAAAGTTTACTCGCTCTCCACTTGAACTAATCTGGACAGTGTCGTACAATATGAAAAAGCACACACTTGGAGGCACACAGAACACGGTTAGATTCCTGGTTCCACTATGTTTGACCCTGACCAAGTTACTTAACTTCAGAGCCTCTGTATCATATACAGAGTGATAATAACAACAGACAGAGTTGGGATAATGCTTGTAAAAATACTTCAGTTTCCAATAATCTTTAAGACCAGAGATATAAGGCTTTTCCATCCAGCAAACACCTTTGTAGGTTACTGGATATTCTCTTCCCCATAGAGAGGTTTTTGACAATTTCTGCTGACCTTGCTTGCTACTGTGACAAAGCCATCAAACCATTATATGACTGTGGATCTTCTATTTTTTCTTTAAATTTTTTTCTTATTTCAGAAATAATGCATGAAATTATTAAAAATCAGAACAATACAAAGCAGGATAACTGATATTTATTGAGCAGTTGCATGCATTTTCCATTTTATCTTCAAGACAGCCTTATGAAATATGTGCAAATTTTAGCTCTCTGTTACATATGAGAAAACAGAGCTTAGAGAGGGGGAGTAATTTACATAAGTTTCCAGGCCTCCGTAAGTAGCAGATCTAGAATTAAAGTTCAATCCTTCTCCTTAGTACAAAGTGAAAGTTCCCTGTAAATCCACCCCATAGATTACAATTTATCATTTTCCCTACACACACACACACACACACACACACACACACATATATATATTTAAAAGGACTTGTATGTTCTCTTTTAAAATTTGCTTTATTCAATTCAGAATATATTATAGGCATATTTCTGTATCTGTACATATAGATTTACACCTTTCCTTTTTACATTTATTTTTATTTTTTAGTTATTGGGCTTTATTGGATTTCTGTTATTTGACATTTAGATCCCCAGATATTTGCTTCTGTAGTGTAAATACAAGCCAATAAGCATTGTGTCCATTATTAAACATTAAACACTCTGCTATGCAGATCTTTCTCTCTCTCTCTCTCTCTCTCTATATATATATATATATATAGTCTCATATATTCTTTATTATATTGATAAACTATAATTTATTTAAATTATTTAAATAATTCTAAATTATAGTTCATATCAGTGGACATATTCACTTCCATATCGATGGGTATTTAGGTTGCTTCTAATTTTCCCTATTATAATCAATGATGCAATAAACATCCTTGTTTGTATTTCATTGTACACGTGTCTAAGTGTCTCTGTAGAATATCTTAAAAATTATTTTTAAAAACTATATTTAAAACGGATAACCAACAAGGACCTACCATATAGCACGGGGAACTCTGCTCAATGTTATGTGGTAGCCTGTATAGGAGGGGAGATTAAGGGAAAATTGATACATGTATATGTATAGCTGAGTCCCTTTGCTGTGCACTTGAAACTATTACAACATTGTTAATCAGTTATACTCCAATATAAAATAGTTTAAATATTTTTAATTAAAAAATAAATTAATTAAAAACTTCAATAGCTCAGTAAATATGTTTTTTTTTAAATCCTTATAGATATTGTCAAATTGCCTTCCAAAATGGTGGCACAAGTCTACACTCTAGCCATCCCCATAGGAGAGTCGTCTTTGCCCATGCCTCCACCAACAATGGACAATATCCACTGTTTTCATCTTTTATCTATTACTGGTGAGCTTTAGCATATTTCCATGTGTTAACTAGCCAAATGTATTACTTCTTGTGCAAGTTGTCCTCTAATGGTTGCTAATTTTTTCATTGGTTCATATAAATCATTTTTATTTATTGGTAGATGTTACACAATGCATATTGTATGATATTTTCAAATGCTTTAGTTTCGTCTGTTTATTAAAATAATGCATTTTAATTGTAGAAAATGATGAAAAGTAACAAGTAAAAAAGAAAACTTATTTTAAGCCCACTAATTAAAAACAAGTATTAATATTTGATGCTTAATTTCCACATATATAATTATAAAAAGAAAATTTTAAAGAAAATATATGATCATTGGAAAAATGGGAAAATTCAAAAACTTAAAAGTTATCTTAAGCACTATAGGCAAGTACATCATATTTTTAGCCTAATTGAGATCATGATTAATGTACAGTTTCATATTATGCTTCACTGCTTGACATTATATTATAAATTTTTTCCTAGACCTTTAAAAATTCCTCCAAAACTATAATGAACATTTTTACAGCTTTATTGAAATGTAATTTGCAGACTATAAAGTTTACTTATTCAATGTATACAATTTAATTCTTGTAGTATATTCTTCGAGTAGTGTAATCATGACCATAATCAATTTTAGAATATTTTCATAACTCCCAAAAGAAAACTTGTACCCATTAGCAGTCACTCCTTATCCCCTCCCCCATCTCCCAGTCCTAGGCAACAACTGAATCTATTTTCTGACTCTATAAATTTCCCTATTTGTTAATGAACTTTTAATGATAACTTATTTGTTTCTACCTACCAATATGTGTACAGATATCTTGAAACCCTCCAGATGATATGTGCTTAGGGAAAGTAAACTTATGCTTAATACAGTAGAAATGTTATTACATGGTGTGCAATTATGTAGCTTTTGGTGTGCCATAGGTCAAATCTTGTCTTATGGCAAAACAGCTTCTCACATCTTGAGGCTAAAATCTAGCATATTAGTCAAGGCTAGAAGTGCTGAAAAGGAAGTCATCCATCCATGTAAAAGTGGTCCTGCTTCACCCTGAACTTGAGCTTGAAGAAACCCTGCATTTGCCCCCAATTCTTCCTATAGAAGTTCTATCAAGTCTTCAAAGTCCATTTCAAATATCTCCACCTTCACCTCAAAGGCTTTCATGATGCTTTGGGGATTTAATTCTTCATTCCCCTCTGACTTCATAGTACTTTAAACTCCTAGTTATAGCGCCTTCCATATTCAATTGGGTGAAACCTAACAGACACTAAGTATCTAGTACATACCAGGCCCTTGGCTGGGCCCAGAATTATAGAGATTAAACTCATAGTACAAGACACAGTATTGGATAGGGATAGCCACAACATGGACTCTGACTACAAATTGCATAGGTTCAATTTCCAGCTCTGATTCGATTTAGCTCTAGAGCCTCAAGAAAGTTATATACATTCAATAAGACTTACCCTTTTCATCTGTAAAATATGAATAAAATTAGTACCTTCCTCATAGTTTTCAGAGTTAAGGGTTAAATAAGGGATACAATCACTGTAAGGAACCTAAGACAAGCCTGACACAAGTCAGTTTTCAAACTTTTTGGTGAAATGAATTGAAATTAAATTGAAAGCCATTCACGAGGTGGGTAAAGGAAAGACAGGCAGCCCCACCCTGCCAGGGATCTTCTTAAACATTAGGATATCAGTGTTTCTTGCTCAACTCTCCAAGTCAGTGGGAGAGTTAATGGAAGTAGGAAACTCATGATATTTGGACAGTGTGTGAATATCACATCCACACACTCACAGTCACCACAAATGTCTCACTTCCTTTTTTTCCTGTCACCTTAAGAATAAAAGCACAAGAAACAATGTTTTCATCAAAAAACAAAGACCTGGTGGTATATACTTGTTTCATTTTTTAAATGTTTGGTTTCCCATTCTTTGTACATACGTGTAACCAAATGACCAGTCTTGTGTGTGTGTGTGTGTTTATAACATCCACCAGAATTAAGGTATAGATATATCAACTCCAAAAGTGTTCTTCCTTCTCAAAATTTGAGTTTTTCCTACTTAGCTCCATGAGATTGCTGAAAACTCTGCTGTGCTTTTCAGAAACATTCTGCTTTTTTTTAAACATCTTTATTGGAGTATAACTGCTTTACAATGGTGTGTTAATTTCTGCTTTATAACACAGAGGATCAGTTATACATATACATATGTCCCCATATCTCTTCCCTCTTGCATCTCTCTCCCTCCCAACCTCCCTATCCCAACCTTCTATGTGGTCACAAAGCACCGAGCTGATCTCCCTGTGCTATGCGGCTGCTTCCCACTAGTTACCTATTTTATGTTTGGTAGTATATATATGTCCATGCCACTGTCTCAATTTGTCCCAGCTTACCCTTCACCCTCCCCATATCCTCAAGTCCATTCTCTAGTAGCTCTGCATCTTCATTCCCATCTTGCCCCTAGGTATTCTGATCATTTTCTTTCTTATCCTTTTTATTTAGATTCCATATATATATATGTTTACATATGGTGTTTGTTTTTCCCTTTCTGACTTACTTCACATTGTATGACACTCTCTAGGTCCATCTACATCACTACAAATAACTCAGTTTCGTTCCTTTTTATGGCTGAGTAATATTCCATTGTATATATGTGCCACATCTTCTTTATCCATTCATCTATTGATGGACACTTGGGTTGATTCCATGTCCTGGTTATTGTAAAAAGAGCTGCAATGAACATTTTGGTACATGGCTATTTTTGAATTATGGTTTTCTCAGGGTATATGCCCAGTAGTGGGATTACTGGGTCGTATGGTACTTCTATTTTTAGTTTTTTAAGTAACCTCCATACTGCTCCCCATAGTGCCTGTGTCAATTTACATTCCCACCAACAGTGCAACAAGGATCCCTTTTCTCCACACCCTCTCCAGCATTTATTGCTTGCAGATTTTTTGATGATGGCCATTCTGACTGGTGTGAGATGATATCTCATTGTAGTTTTGATTTGCATTTCTCTAATGATAAATGACGTTGAGCATTCTTTCATGTGTTTGTTGGCAATCTGTATATCTTCTATGGAGAAATGTGTATTTAGGTCTTCTGCCCATTTTTGGATTGGGTTGTTTGTTTTTTTGATATTGAGCTGCATGAGTTGCTTGTATGTTTTGGAGATTAATCCTTTGTAGGCTGCTTCATTTGCAAATATTTTCTCCCACTCTGAGGGTTGTTTTTTCGTCTTGTTTATGGTTTCCTTTGCTGTGCAAAAGCTTTGAAGTTTCATTGGGTCCCTTTTTTTTAATTTCCATTTCTCTAGGAGGTGGGTCAAAAAGGATCTTGTTGTGATTTAGATCATAGAGTGTTCTTCCTATGTTTCCCTCTAACAGTTTGATGGTGTCTGGCCTTACATTTAGGCCTTTAATCCGTTTTGAGTTTATTTTTCTGTATGGTGTTAAGGAGTATTCTAACTTCATTCTTTTACATGTAGCTGTAAAGTTTTCGCAGCACCACTTATTGAAGAGTTTGTCTTTTCTCCACTATATATTCTTGCCTCCTTCATCAAAGATAAGGTGACCATATGTACATGGGTTTACCTCTGGGCTTTCTATCCTGCTCCATTAATCTATATTTCGGTTTTTGTGCCAGTGCCATACTTTCTTGATGACTGCAGCTTTGTAGTATAGTCTGAAGTCAGGGAGCCTGATTCCTCCAGCTCTGTTTTTCTTTCTCAAGATTGCTTTGGGTATTCGGGGTCTTTTGTGTTTCCACACATATTGTGAAATTTTTTGTTCTAGGTCTGTGAAAACTGCCAGTGGCAGATTGATAGGGATTGCATTGAATCTGTAGATTGCTTTGGGTAATAGAGTCATTTTCACAATGTTGATTCTTCCAATCCAAGAACAAGGTATATCTCTCCATCTATTTGTACCATCTTTAATTTCTTTCATCACTGTGATATAGTTTCCTGCGTACCGGTCTTATGTCTACTTAGGTAGATTTATTCCTAGATATTTTATTATTTTTGTTGCAGTGGTAAATGGGAGTGTTTTCTTAATTTCATTTTCAGATTTTTCATCATTAGTGCATAGGAATGCAAGAGATTTCTGTGCATTAATTTTGTATCCTGCTACTTTATCAAATTCATTGATTAGCTCTAGTAGTTTTCTGGTAGATCCTTAGGATTCTCTATGTATAGTGTCATGTCATCTGCAAACAGTGACAGCTTTACTTCTTCTTTTTGATTTGGATTCCTTTTATTTCTTTTTCTTCTCTAATTGCTGTGCCTAAAACTTCCAAAACTATGTTGAATAAGAGTGGTGAGAGTGAGAAACCTTGTCTTTTTCCTGATCTTAGTGAAAATGGTTTCTGTTGTTCACCATTAAGGACGATATTGGCTGTGGGTTTGTCATGTACGACCATTATTATCTTGAAGTAACTTTCCTCTATGCCTACTTTCTGGGGGGGCATTTATCATAAATGCGTGCTGAATTTTCTGGAAAGCTTTCTCTGCATCTGTTGAGATGATCATATGGTTTTTCTCCTTCAACTTTTAATATGGTGTATCACGTTGATTGATTTGCATATGTTGAAGAATACTTGCATTACCGAGATAAACCCCAATTGATCATAGTTTATGATCCTTTTAATGTGCTGTTGAATTCTGTTTGCTAGTATTTTGTTGAGGACTTTTGCATCTATGTTCATCACTGATATTGGCCTGTAGTTCTCTTTCTTGTAACATCTTTGTCTGGTTTGGGTATCAAGGTGATGGTGGCCTCATAGAATGAGTTGGGGAGTGTCCCTCCCTCTGATATATTTTGGAAGAGTTTGAGAAGGATAAGTTTTAGCTCTTCTCTAAATGTTCGATAGAATTCACCTGTGCAGCCATCTGGTCCTGGGCTTTTGTTTGTTGGAAGATGTTTAATCATAGTTTCAATTTCAGTGCTTGTGATTGTTCTGTTCATATTCTCTATTTCTTCCTGGTTCAGCCTTGGAAGGTTGTCCTTTTCTAAGAAAATGTCCATTTCTTCCATGTTGTCCATTTTATTGAAATAGAGTTCCTTGTAATAATCTGTCATGATCCTTTGTATTTCTGCAGTGTCTGTTGTTACTTCTCCTTTTTCATTTCTAATTCTATTGATTTGAGTCTTCTCCCTTTTTTTCTTGATGAGTCTGGCTAATGGTTTATCAATTTTGTTTATCTTCTCAAAGAATCAGCTTTTAGTTTTGTTGATCTTTTCTGTCATTTCCTTCATTTCTTTATCATTGATTTCTGATCTGATCTTTATGATTTCCTTCCTTCTGCTAACTTTCAGTATTTTCTATTCTTCTATCTCTAATTGCTTTAGGTGTAAGTTTAGGTTCTTATTTGAGATGTTTCTTTTTTCTTAAGGTAGGCTTCTATAGCTATAACTTCCCTCTTAGAACTGTTTTTGCTGTATCCCATAGGTTTTGTGTTGTTGTGTTTACATTGTCATTGTTTGTAGGTATTTTTTGATTTCCTCTTTGATTTCTTCAGTGATCTCTTGGTTATAAAGCAGTGTGCTGTTGAGCCTCCATGTGTTTGTATGTCTTACAAATTTTTTCCTGTAATTGATATCTAGTCTCATAACATTGTGGTTGGAAATGATACTTGATACGACTTCAATTTTCTTAAATTTACCAAGGCTTGATTTGTGATCCAAGATATGATCTATCCTGGAGAATGTTCCATGAGCACTTGAGAAGAATGTGTATTCTGTTTTTTTAGTTGGAATGTACTATAAATATCAGTTAAGTCCATCTTATTTAATGTACATTGAAAGCTTGTGTTTCCTTATTTATTTTCATTTTGTATGATCTGTCCATTGGTGAAAGTGGGTTGTTAAAGTCCCCTACTATGATTGTGTTACTGTTGATTTCCTTTTTTATGGCTGTTAGCATTTGTCTAATGTATTGAGGTGCTCCTATTTGGGGTGTTAAATCTTCTTCTTGGATTGATCCCTTGATCATTATGTAGTGTCCTTCATTTTCTCTTGTAATACTCTCTGTTTTGGGGGGATTTTTTGTTTTGTTTTATTTTTGTGGTATGTGGGACTCTCACCACTGTGGCCTCTCCCACTGCATAGCACAGGCTCCAGACATGCACACCCAGCGGCCATGGCCCACGGGCCCAGCCGCTCCGCGGCACACAGGATCCTCCTGGACCGGGGCATGAACCCGCGTCCCATGCATCGGCAGGCAGACTCCCAACCACTGCGCCACAAGGGAAGCCCTAGTGTATGTTTTAAAGTCTATTTTGTCTGATATGAGAATTGCTACTCGAGCTTTCTTTTGATTTCCATTTGCATGGAATATCTCTTTCCATCCTCTCACTTTCATTCTCTGTGTGTCCCTACCTCTGAAGTGGGTCTCTTGTAGACAGCATATACATGGGTCTTGTGTTTGTATCCATTCAGGCAGTGTATGTCTTTTGCTTTGAGCCTTTAATCCATTTACATTTGAGGTAATTATTGATATGTATGTTCCTATTACCATTTTTTAAATTATTTTAGGTTTATTATTGTAGGTCTTTTCTTTCTCTTTTGTTTCCTGTCCAGAAAAGTTCTTTTACCATTTGTTGTAAAACTGATTTGGTGGTGCTGAATTGTCTTTGTTTTTGCTTGTCTGTAAAGCTTTTAATTTCTCCATCAAACCTAAATGAGATCCTTGCTGGGTAGAGTAAACTTGGTTGTGGGTTTTTCTCTTTCATCACTTTAAATATGTCCTACCACTCCCTTTTGGCTTGCAGAGCTTCTTCTGAAAGGTCAGCTGTTAACTTTATGGGGATTCCCTTATGTGTTACTTGTTGTTTTTCCCTTGCTGCTTTTAATATTTGTTATTTGTATTTAATGTTTTTTAACATCTTTATTGGACTGTAATTGCTTTACAATGGTGTGTTATTTTCTGCTTTATAACAAAGTGAATCAGTTATACATATACATATATGTTCCCATATATCTTCCCTCTTACATCTCCCTCCCTCTCACCCTCCTTATCCCACCCCTTTAGGTGGTCACAAACCACTGAGCTGATCTCCCTGTGCTATGGGGCTGCTTCCCACTAGGTATATATTTTACATTTTGTAGTGTATATATGTCCATGCCACTCTCTCACTTTGCCACATCTTACACTTCCCCCTCCTCATATCCTCAAGTCCATGTTCAACTAGGTCTGTGTCTTTACTCCCGTGTTACCCCTTGGTACTTCATGAACTTTATTTTTCTTAGATTCCATATATATTTGTTAACATGCGGTATTTGTTTTTTATCTTTCTGACTTACTTCACTCTGTATGAAAGACTCTAGGTCCATCCACCTCACTACAAATAACTCAATTTCGTTTCTTTTTATGGCTGAGTAATATTCCATTGTATATATGACACGTCTTTATCCATTCATCAGTTGATGGACACTTAGGTTGTTTCCAGCTCTGGGCTATTGTAAATAGAGCTGAAATGAACATTTTGGTACATGACTCTTTTTGAATTATGGTTTTCTCAGGGTATAGGCCCAGTAGTGGGATTTCTGGGTTGTGTGGTAGTTCTATTTGTAGCATTTTAAGGAACCTCCATACTGTTCTCCATAGTGGCTGTATCAATTCATATTCCCACCACCACTGCAAGAGTGTTCCCTTTTCTCCACACCCTCTCCAGCATGTATTGTTTGTAGATATTTTGATGATGACCATTCTGACTGGTGTGACATGATATCTCATTGTAGTTTTGATTTTCATTTCTCTAATGGTAAATGATGTTGAGCATTCTTTCATGTTTTGTTGGCTATCTGTATACCTTCTTTGGAGAAATGTGTATTTAGCTCTTTTGCCCATTTTTGGATTGGATTGTTTGTTTTTTCTGTTATTGAGCTGCATGTGTTGCTTGTAAATTTTGGAGATTAATCCTTTGTCAGTTGCTTCATTTGCAAATATTTCCTCCAATTCTGAGTGTTGCATTTTCGTCTTGTTTATGGTTTCCTTTGTTTTGCAAAAGCTTTTAAGTTTCATTAGGTCGCATTTATTTTTATTTCTTTTTATTTCTATTTCTCTAGGAGGTGGGTCAAAATGGATCTTGCTGTGATTTATGTCATAGAGCATTCTGCCTTCCCTTCCCTCTCAGAGTTTGACAGTAGCTAGGCGTACATTTAGGCCTTTAATCCATTTTGAGTTTACTTTTCTGTATGGTGTTAGGGACTGTTCTAATTTCATACTTTTACATGTACCTGTCCAGTTTTCCCAGCACCACTTATTGAAGAGGTTGTGTTTTCTCCTCTGTATGTTCTTGCCTCTTTTATCAAAGATAAAGTGACCATATGTGCGTGGGTGTATCTATGGGCTTTCTATCCTGTTCCATTGATCTATATTTCTGTGTTTGTGCCAGTACCATACTGTCTTGATTACTGTAGCTTTGTAGTACAGTCTGACGTCAGGGAACCTAATTCCTCCAGCTCCATTTTTGTTTTCAAGATTGCTTTGGCTATTCGGGGTCTTTCGTGTTCCATACAAATTGTGAATTTTTTTGTTCTAGTTCTGGGAAAAAAATGCAAGTGGTAGTTTAATTCGGATTGCATTGAATCTCTAGATTGCTTTGGGTAATAGATTCATTTTCAGAATATTTATTCTTCCAGTACAAGAACATGGTATATCTCTCCATCTATTTGTATCATCTTTGAATTCTTTCATCAGTGTCTTTTAATTTTCTGCATACAAGTCTTTTGTCTCCATAGGTAGTTATATTCCTAGATATTTTATTATTTTTGTTGCAATGATAAATGGGAGTGTTTTCTTAATTTCACTTTCAGATTTTTCCGCAATCGTGTATAAGAATGCCAGAGAGAACTTCCCTGGTGGCGCAGGTTTTGAGAGTCCGTTTGCCAATGCAGGGGAGACGGGTTCATGCCCCGGTCTGGGAAGATCTCACATGCTGCAGAGTGGCTAGGCTCGTGAGCCATGGCTGCTGAGCCTGCACATCTGGAGCCTGTGCTCTGCAACGGGAGAGGCCACGAAAGTGAGAGGCCTGAAAACCGCAAGAAAAAAAAAAGAATGCCAGATTTCTGTGCATTAATTTTGTATCCTGATACTTTACCGAATTCATTGATAATCTCTAGTAGTTTTCTGGTAGCATATTTAGGATTCTCTATGTATACTACCATGTTTTCTTCAAAGAGTGACAGCTTTACTTCTTCTTTTCCTATTTGGATTCCTTTTATGTCTTTTTCTTCTCTTATTTCTGTGGATAAAACTTCCAAAACTATGTTGAATAACAGTGGTGAGAGTGGGCAACCTTGTCTTGTTCATGATCTTAGTGGAAATGGTTTCAGTTTTTCACCATTGAGGACGATGTTGGCTGTGGGTTTGTCATATATGGCCTTTATTATGTTGAGGATAGTTTCCTCTATTCCTACTTTCTGCAGCGTTTTTATCATAAATTGTTGTTGCATTTTGTCAAAAGCTTTCTCTTCATCTATTGAGATGATCATATAGTTTTTCTCCTTTAATTTGTTAATATGGTGTATCAAGTTGATTTATTTCTGTATATTGAAGAATCCTTGCATTCCTGGAATAAACCCCACTTGATCATGGTGTATGATCCTTTTCATGTGCTGTTGGATTCTGTTCACTAGTGTTTTGTTGAGTATTTTTGCATCTATATTCATCAGTGATATTGGCCTGTTGTTTTCTTTCTTTGTGACATCTTTGTCTGGTTTTGGTTTCAGGGTGTTGGTGGCTTCGTAGAATGAGTTTGGGAGTGTTCCTCCTTCTGCTATATTTTGGAAGAGTTTGAGAAGGATAGGTGTTAGCTCTTCTCTAAATGTTTGATAGAATTCCCCTGTGAAGCCACCTTCATCCTGGGCTTTTGTTTGTTGGAAGATTTTTAATAACAGTTTCAATTTCAGTGCTCGTAATTGGTCTGTTCATGTTTTCTATTTCTTCCTGGTGCAGTCTTGGAAGGTTGTGCATTTCTAAAAATGTGTCCATTTCTTCCAGGTTATCCATTTTATTGGCATAGAGTTGCTTGTAGTAATCTCTCAGGATCCTTTTATTTCTGCAGTGTCAGTTTTTGCTTCTCATTTTTCATTTCAAATTCTATTGATTTGAGTCTTCTCCTTTTTTTCTTGATGAGTCTGGCTAAAGGTTTATTAATTTTGTTTATCTTCTCAAAGAACCAGCTTTTAGTTTTATTGAGCTATGCTATCGTTTCCTTCATTTCTTTTTCATTTATTTCTGAACAGATCTTTATGATTTCTTTCCTTCTGCTAACTTTGTTTTTTTTATTATTTTTCTTTCTCTAAGTCCTTTAGTTTCAAGGTTAAGTTGTTTTTTTAGATGTTTCTTGTTTCTTATGGTAGGATTGTATTGCTATAAACTTCCCTCTTGGAACTGCTTTTGCTGCATCCCATAGGTTTTGGGTCATCGTGTCTCCATTCTCATTTGTTTTTTTGTTTTTTTTAATTTCCTCTTTGATTTGTTCAGTGATCACTTCGTTATTAAGTAGTGTATTGTTTAGCCTCCATGTGTTTGTATTTTTTACAGATCTTTTCCTTTTATTGATATCTAGTCTCATAGCATTGTTGTTGGAAAAGATACTTGATACAATATCAATTTTCTTAAATTTACCACGGCTTGATTTGTGACCCAAGATATGATCTATCCTGGAGAGTGTTCCATGAGCACTTGAGAAAAATGTGTATTCTCTTGTTTTCGGATGGAATGTTGTATAAATATCAATTAAGTCTATATTGTTTAATGTATCATTTAAAGCTTGTAGTTTTCCTTATTTCTTTGCATTTTGGTTGATCTGTCCATTGGTGAAAGTGGGGTGTTAATGTCCCCTACTATGATTGTGTTACTGTCAATTTCCCCTTGTATGGCTGTTTCTATTTGCCTTATGTATTGAGGTGCTCCTATGTTGGGTGCATAAATATTTACACTTTTATATCTTCTTCTTGGATCGATCCCTTGATCGGGATCCCTTGTAGTGTCCTTCTATGTTTCTTGTAATAGTCTTTGTTTTAAAGTCTATTTTGACTGATATGAGAATTCCTACCCCAGCTCTCTTTTCATTACCATATGCATGGAATACCTTTTCGAGCTCCTCACTCTCAGTCTCTATTTGTCCCTAAGTCTGACGTGGGTCTCTTATAGACAGCATATATATGGGTTGTGTTTTTGTATCCATTCAGTCAGTCTGTGTCTTTTAGTGGGAGCATTTAATCCATTTACTTTTAAGGTAATTATCAGTATGTATGTTCCAATTCCCATTTTCTTAATTGTTTTGTGTTCATTGTTGTATGTCTTTTCCTTCTCTTGTGTTTCCTGCCTAGTGAAGTTCCTTAGCATTTGTTGTAAAGCTGGTTTGGTGGTGCTGAACTCTCTCAGCTTTTGCTTGTCTGTAAAGGTTTTAATTTCTCCATCAAATCTGAATGAGATCCTTGCTTGGTAGAGTAATCTTGGTTGTAGGTTTTTCCCTTTCATCACTTTAAATATGTCCTGCCACTCCCTTCTGGCTTGCCAAGTTTCTGTTGAAGGTTCAGCTGTTAACCTTATGGGGATTCCCTTGTGTATTATTTCTTTTTTATCCCCTTGCTGCTTTTAATATGTATTCTTTGTATTTAATTTTTGATGGTTTGATTAAAATGTGTCTTCCCTTGTTTCTCCTTGGATTTATCCTGTATGGGACTCTCTGCACTTCCTGGACTTGATTAACACTTTCCTTTCCCATATTAGGGAAGTTTTCAGCTATAATCTCTTCAAATATTTTCTCAGTTACTTTCTTTTTCGTTTCTTCCTCTGGGACCCCTATAATTCTAATGTTGGTTCATTTAATGTTGTCCTGGAAGTCTCTGAGACTGTGCTCAATTCTTTCCATTCTTTTTTCTTTTTTCTGAACTGCAGTAGTTATTTCCACTGTTTTATCTTCCAGGTCACTTATCTGTTCCTCTGCCTCAGTTATTCTGCTATTGATCCCTTCTAGAGAATTTTTAATTTCATTTATTGTGTTGTTCATCACTGTTTGCTTGCCCTTTAGTTCTTCTAGGTCCTTGTTAAACGTTTCTTGTATTTTCTCCATTCTACTTCCATGATTTTGGATCGTCTTTACTATAATTATTCTGAATTCTTTTTCAGGTAGACTGACCCTTTCCTCTACATTTGTTATGTCTAGTGGGTTTTTGCCTTGCTCCTTCATATGTTGTGTGTATCTCTGTCTTGTCATTTTGCTTAACTTACTGTGTTTCGGGTCTCCTTTTCCCAGGTTGCAGGTTCGTAGTTACCGTTGTTTTGGTGTCTGTCCCCAGTGGCTAAGGTTGTTTAAGTGTGTTGTGTATGCTTCCTGGTGGTGGGGACTAGTGCCTTTGTTTTTGTGGATGAGTCTGGATCTTGTTTATCTGGTGGGAAGGGCCACGTCTGGTGGTGTGTTTTGAGGTGTCTGTGCCTTATTATTATTTTAGGCAACCTCTGTGCTAATGAATGGAGATGTGTCCTGTCTTGCTAGTTGTTCAGCTTAGGGTGTCCTGCACTGTAGCTTGCTGGTCGTTGAGTGGAGCTGGGTCTTGTCATTGAGATGGAGATCTCTGGGAGATTTTCACCATTTGATACTATGTGGATTTTGGAAGTCTCTTATGGACCAGTGTCCTGAACTTGGCTCTCCCAGCTCAGTAGCACAGCCCTGATGTCTGCCTGGAGCACCAAGAGCCTTTCCTCCACATGGCTCAGAATAAAAGGCAGAAAAAAAAGAAAGAAGGAAAGAAGAAGATAAAATATAATAAAATAAAATAAAGTTATTAAAATAAAAAAATAATTATTAAGAAAAATAACATTTTTAAGTAATAAAAAAAATGGACAGACAGAACCCTAGGAAAAATGGTAAAAGCAAAGATATGAAGACAAAATCACACACAGACGCATGCACATACACACTCACAGAAAGAGATAAAGGGAAAATAATATATATATACATATATATATACATACATATATACATACATATATATATATATATATATATATATATATAAATATATCAAAGGAAACCTTAAACAAGACAAGAAGACAACCCTCAGAATGGGAGAAAATACTTGCAGGGACCCTGGGAAGATGGCGGAAGAGTAAGACATGGAGATCACCTTCCTCCCCACAGATACATCAGAAATTCATCTACACGTGGAACAACTCCTACAGAACACCTACTGAACGCTGACAGAAGACCTCAGACCCCCCAAAAGGCAAGAAACTCCCCCACATACCTGGATAGGGCAAAAGAAAAAAGAATAAACAGAGACAAAAGGATAGGGATGGGACCTGCACCAGTGGGAGGGAGCCGTGAAGGAGGAAAGGTTTCCACACGCTACAAGCCCCTTCGCGGGTGGAGACTGCAGGTGGCGGAGGGGGAAAGCTTCGGAGTAGTGGAGGAGAGCACAGCAACAGTGGTGTGAACTGCAAAGCGGAGAGGTTCCGGCACAGAGGATCGGTGCCCTCAGGCACACACCAGCCGGAGAGGCTTGTCTGCTCGGCCGCCGGGGCAGGCGGGGCTGGGAGCTGAGGCTCGGGTATCGGCTTTCAGTCAGAGCGCAGGGAGAGGACTGGGGCTGGCGGCAGGAAGAGAGCCTGAAGGGGTTAGTGCACCACGGCTAGCCCGGAGGGAGTCCGGGGAAAGGGTCTGGAGCTGCCAAAGAGGCAAGAGGCTTTTTCTTCCCTTTTGTTTCCTGGTGCGCGAGGAGAGGGCATTAAGAGGGCTGCTTTGGGAAGCGCCGGAGACAGGCGCGAGCCGTGGCTAAAGGCGTGGAACCCAGAGACGGGCGTGGGATGCTGGGGCTGCTGCTGCTGCCGCCGCCGCAGGGCCTGTGTGCGAGTGTGGGTCACTGTCCGCCCCGCCTTCCGGGGGGCCTGTGCACCCTGCCACTGCCGGGGTTCCGGAACCCAGGGACGGCTTTCCCGGGAAAGCACACGGAGCGCCTCGGTATGGTGAAACGTCACGCCAGCCTCTGCCGCCGCAGGCCCGCCCCACACTGCGCGCCCCTCCCCCCCATCTGCCTGAGTGAGCCAGAACCCCCGTATCAGCGGCTCCTTTAAACCCGTCATGTCTGAGTGAAGAACGGACGCCCTCCAGCGACCTACGTGCAGAGGCGGGGACAGGTCCAAGGCTGAGACCCAGGAGCTGTGAGAGCAGAGAAGAGACAGGGAAATCTATCTGTGTAGCCTTGGAGGCAGTGGATTAAAGCTCCACGGTCCACTTGATGTGCCCTGTGTCTGTGGAGTGCATGAATGGACAGCGAATCATCCCAAATTGAGGAAGTGAACTTTGAGGACAAGATTTAAGACTTTCCCCCCTTTTCCTCTTTTTACAACGAATTATCCCAAATTAAGGAGGTGGACTTAGAGAGCAAGATTTCAGACTTCTCGCCCTTTTCCTCTTTTTCCAACGAAGTATCCCAAATTGAGGAGGTGGACTTGGAGAGCAAGATTTTTGATTTTTCCCCCTGCTCTCTTTTTGTGAATGTGTATGTATATTCTTCTGTGTAAGATTCTCTCTGTATAGCTTTGCTTCCACCATATGTCCCAGGGTTCTATCTGTCCGTTTCTTTTCAATAATTACTTTTTAATTTTAATAACGCTACTATATTTCATACTGTATTCTATTTTACTTTACCTGCTCTTTCTTTTTTTCCTAACTTCCCTTCCTCCCTCCCTCCCTCCGCCCCTCCTTTCCTTCTTTCTCTCTTTCTTTCCTTCCTCCCTCCATCACTCCCTTCTTCCTTTCACTCTTTCTTTTTCTCTCCTTCCTCCCTCCTGTCTTTTTTTCCTTCCTCCCTCCCTCCCACCCCTCTTCCTTTCACTTTCTTTTTCTTTCCTTCCTCCCTCCCTCCCTGCTGTCTTTCTTTCTTTCTTTCTTTCTTTCCTTCCTCCCTCCCTTCTTCCATTCACTCTTCCTTTTTCTTTCATTCCTCCCTCCCTCCCTCCTTCCTTCCTTTCTTTCTTCCTTCCTTCCTTCCTTTCTTTCCTTCTTCCTTTCTTTCTCTCTCTCTTTCTTTCTTCTACTAATTCTTTCTTTCTGCTTTTTCTCCCTTTTTTTCTGAGCCGGGTAGATGAAAGGCTCTTGGTGCTGCAGCCAGGAGTCAGTGCTGTGCCTCTGAAGTGGGAGAGCCAACTTCAGACACGGGTCCACAAGAGACCTCCCAGCTCCACATAATATCAAGCAGCGAAAATCTCCCAGAGATCTCCATCTCAACACCAGCACCCACCATCAGTCAACGACCAGCAAACTACAGTGCTGGTCACCCTATGCCAAGCAACTAGGAAGCCAGGAACACAACCCCACCCATTAACATACAGGCTGCCTAAAAACATAATAAGGCCACAGGCACCCCAAAACACACCACCAGACGTGGACCTGTCCACCAGAAAGACAAGATCGATCCTCAACCACCAGAACACAGGCTCTAGTCCCCCCCACCAGGAAGCCTACACAACCTACTGAAACAACCTTAGCCACCGGGGACAGACACCAAAAACAACAGGAACTACGAATCTGCAGCCTGCAAAAAGGAGACCCCAAACACAGTAACATAAGCAAAATGAGAAGACAGAAAAACACACAGCAGGTAAAGGAGCAAGATAAAAACCTACCAGACCTAACAAATGAAGAGGTAATAGGCAGTCTACCTGAAAAAGAATTCAGAATAAAGATACTAAAGATGATCCAAGATTCTATTTCCAAGATCCAAAATCTTGGAAATAGAATAGACAAAATGCAAGAAAGAGTTAACAAGGACCTAGAAGAACTAAAGATGAATCAAGCATCAATTAAAAACACAATAAATGAAATGAAAAATACTCTAGATGGGATCAATAGCAGAATAACTGAGGCAGAAGAACGGATAAGTGAGGTGAAAGATAAAATAGTGGAAATAACTGATGCAGAGTAAAATAAAGAAAAAAGGAATGAAAAAAACAGAGGACAGTCTCAGAGACGTCTGGGACAACATTAAACGCATCAACATTCGAATTATAGGGGTTGCAGAAGAAGAAGAGAAAAAGAAAAGGACTGAGAAAATATTTGAAGAGATTATAGTTGAAAACTTCCCTAATATGGGAAAGGAAATAGTTAATCAAGTCCAGGAGGCAAAGAGAGTCCCATACAGAATAAATCCAAGGAGAAATACATCAAGACACTTATTAATCAAACTGTCAAAAATTAAACACAAAGAAATCATATTAAAAGCAGCAAGGGAAAACAAACAAATAACACACAAGGGAATCTCCATCCGGTTAACAGCTGATCTCTCAGCAGAAACTCTACAAGCCAGAAGGGAGTGGCAGGACATAATTAAAGTGATAAAGGAGAGAAACCTGCAACCATGATTACTCTACCCAGCAAGGATCTCATTCAGATTTGATGGAGAAATGAAAACCTTTACAGCCAAGCAAAAGCTGACAGAGTTCAGCACCACCAAACCAGCTTTACAACAAATGCTAAAGGAACTTCTCTAGGCAAGAAACACAACAGAAGGAATATACCTACAATAACGAACCCAAAGCAATTAAGGAAATGGGAATAGGAACATATATATCAATAATTACCTTAAATGTAAATGGACTAAATGCTCCCACCAAAAGACACAGATTGGCTGAATGGATACAAAAACAAGACCCATATATATGCTGTCTACAAGAGACCCACTTCAGACCTAGAGACACATACAGACTGAAAGTAAGGGGATGGAAAAAGATATTCCATGCAAATGGAAATCAAAAGAAAGCTGGAGTAGCAATTCTTATATCAGACAAAATAGACTTGAAAATAAAGACTATTAGAAGAGACAAAGAAGGACACTACATAATGGTAAAGGGATCAATCCAATAAGAAGATATAACAATTGTAAATATTTATGCACCCAACATAGGAGCACCTCAATACATAAGGCAAATACTAACAGCCATAAAAGGGGAAATTGACAGTAACACACTCATAGTAGGGGACTTTAACACCCCACTTTCACCAATGGCCAGATCATCCAAAATGAAAATAAATAAGGAAACACAAGCTTTAAATGGTACATTAAACAAGATGGACTTAATTGATATTTATAGGACATTCCACCCACAAACAACAGAATACACATTTTTTCTGAAGTGCTCATGGAACATTCTCCAGGATAGATCATATCTTGGGTCACTAATCAAGCCTTGGTAAATTTAAGAAAATTGATATTGTATCAAGTATCTTTTCCGACCACAATGCTATGAGACTAGACATCAATTACAGGAAAAGATCTGTAAAAAATACAAACACATTGAGGCTAAACAATACACTACTCAATAATGAAGTGATCACTGAGGAAATCAAAGAGGAAATTAAAAAATACCTAGAAACAAATGACAGTGGAGACACGACGACCCAAAACCTATGGAATGCAGCAAAAGCAGTTCTAAGGGGGAACTTTATAGCAATACAATCCCACCTTAAGAAACAGGAAACATCTCGAGTAAACAACCTGACCCTGCACCTAAAGCAATTAGAGAAAGAAAAACAAAAAAACCCCAAAGCTAGCAGAAGGAAAGAAATCATAAAGATCAGATCAGAAAGAACTGAAAAAGAAATGAAGGAAATGATAGTAAAGATCAACCAAACTAAAAGCTGGTTCTTTGAGAAGATAAACAAAACAGACAAACCATTAGCCAGACTCATCTAGAAAAAAAGGGAGAAGACTCAACTCAATAGAATTAGAAACGAAAATGGAGAAGTAACAACTGACACTGCAGAAATACAAAACATCATGAGAGATTACTACAAGCAACTCTATGCCAATAAAATGGACAACCTGGAAGAAATGGACAAATTCTTAGAAATGCACAACCTGCCAAGACTGAATCAGGAAGAAATAGAAAATATGAACAGACCAATCACAAGCACTGAAATTGAAACTGTGATTAAAAATCTTCCAACAAACAAAAGCCCAGGACCCCATGGCTTCACAGGAGAATTCTATCAAACATTTAGAGAAGAGTTAACACCTATCTTTCTCCAACTCTTCCAAAATATGGCAGAGGGAGGAACACTCCCCAACTCATTCTACGAGGCCACCATCACCTTGATACCAAAACCAGGCAAGGATGTCACAAAGAAAGAAAACTACAGGCCAATATCACTGATGAACATAGATGCAAAAAGCCTCAACAAAATAGTAGCAAACAGAATGCAACAGCACATTAAAACGATCATACACCATGATCAAGTGGGGTTTATTCCAGGACTGCAAGGATTCTTCAAAATATGCAAATCAATCAATGTGAGACACCATATTAACAAATTGAAGAAGAAAAACCATATGATCATCTCAATAGATGCAGAGAAAGCTTTCGACAAAATTCAACACCCATTTATGATAAAAACCCTGCAGAAAGTAGGCGTAGAGGGAACTTTCCTCAACATAATAAAGGCCATATATGACAAACCAACAGCCAACATTGTCCTCAATGGTGAAAAACTGAAACCATTTCCACTAAGATCAGGAACAAGACAAGGCTGCCCACTCTCACCATTCTTATTCAACTTAGTTTTGGAAGTTTTAGCCACAGCAATCAGAGAAGAAAAGGAAATAAAAGGAATCCAAATTGGAAAAGAAGAAGTAAAGCTGTCACTGTTTGCAGATGACATGATACTATACATAGAGAATCCTAAAGATGCTACCAGAAAACTACTAGAGCTAATCAATGAATTTGGTAAAGTAGCAGGATACAAAATTAATGCACAGAAATCTCTGGCATTCCTGTACACTAATGATGAAAAATCTGAAAATGAAATCAAGAAAACACTCCCATTTACCATTGCAACAAAAAGAATAAAATATCTAGGAATAAACCTACCTAAGGAGACAAAAGACCTGTATGCAGAAAATTATAAGACACTGATGAAAGAAATTAAACATGATACAAATAGATGGAGAGATATACCATGCTCCTGGATTGGAAGAATCAATATTGTGAAAATGACTCTACTACCCAAAGCAATCTACAGATTCAATGCAATCTCTATCAAACTACCACTGGCATTTTTCACAGAACTAGAACAAAAAATTTCAAAATTTGTTTGGAAAAACAAAAGACCCCGAATAGCCAAAGCAATCTTGAGAACGAAAAACGGAGCTGGAGGAATCAGGCTCCCTGACTTCAGACTATACTACAAAGCTACAGTAATCAAGACAGTGTGGTACTGGCACAAAAACAGAAAGATAGATCAATGGAACAGGATAGAAAGCCCAGAGATAAACTCACGCACATATGGTCAACTTATCTTTGATAAAGGAGGCAGGAATATACAGTGGAGAAAGGACAGCCTCTTCAATAATTGGTGCTGTGAAAACTGGACAGGGACATGTAAAAGTATGAGATTAGATCATTCCCTAACACCATACACAAAAAGAAACTCAAAATGGATTAAAGACCTAAATGTAAGGCCAGAAACTATCAAACTCTTAGAGGAAAACATAGGCAGAACACTCTGTGACATAAATCACAGCAAGATCCTTTTGGACCCACCTCCTAGAGAAATGGAAATAAAAACAAAGATAAACAAATGGGACCTAATGAAAGTTGAAAGCTTTTGCACAGCAAAGGAAACCATAAACAAGACCAAAAGACAACCCTCAGAATGGGAGAAGATATTTGCAAATGAAGCAACTGACAAAGGATTAATCTCCAAAATTTATAAACATCTCATGCAGCCCAGTATTAAAAAGAGAACAAATATCCCAATCCAAAATTGGACAGAAGACCTATATAGACATTTCTCCAAAGGAGACATACAGATGGCCACGAAGCATATGAAAACCTGTTCAAAATCACTAATTATTAGAGAAATGCAAAGCAAAACTACAATGAGGTATCACCTCACACCAGTTAGAATGAGCATCATCCGAAAATCTACAAATAACAAATGCTGGAGAGGGTATGGAGAAACGGTTACCCTCTTGCACTGTTGGTGGGAATGTAAATTGATACAGTCACTATGGAGAACAGTATGGAGCTTCCTTAAAAATCTAAAAATGGAATTACCATATAATCCAGCACTCCCACTACTGGGCATATACCTAGAGAAAATCATAATTCAAAAAGACACTTGTCCCCCAATGTTCATTGCAGCACTATGTATGATAGGTATGTCATGGAAGCAACCTAAATGCCCATTGACAGACGAATGAATAAAGAAGATATGGTACATATATGCAAAGGAATATTACTCAGCCATAAAAAGGAATGAAATTGGGTCATTTTTTGAAACGTGGATGTACCTAGAGACTGTCATACAGAGTGAAGTAAGTCAGAATGAGAAAAACAAATATCGTATATTAACGCATATACTTGGAATGTAGAAAATAGTACAGATGCACCTGTTTGCAGGGCAGAAATTGAGACACAGATGTAGAGAACAAACGTTTGGACACCAAGGGGGAAAAGTGGCAGGGGGTGGGGGGTGAGCTGGGTGATTGGTATTGACATGTATACACTGCTGTGTATAAAATTGATGACTAATTACCTGCTGTACAAAAATAATAAAATAAAATAAAATTCAAAAACAAAAAAAAATCTCCTAGACCCCCCCCCAAAAAAGAAAAAGTCATTGCCAAATCAATGGTCATCTAGATTTTCTCCTATGTTATCTTCTAGGAATTTTATAGTTTTGTGTTTTACATTTGGGTCTGTGATACATTTTGAGGTGTTTTTTGTGTGATGGGTGTAAAGTCTGTATCTGGATTCACGTTTTTGAATGTGGATGTCTAGTTGTTTCAGCAGCATTTGTTGAGGGACCTATCTTTGCTCCATTGTATTGCTTTTGCCCCTTTGTCAAAAATCAGTGAACTATAAGCATATAAATAATATATATTTTAATTGAAATATAGTTGATTTACAATATTGTGTTAGTTTCTGGTGTACAGCAAAATGATTCAGTTATATATATATATATATATATATATATATATATATATATATATATATATATATATATATGTATGTATATATATATATATATATATATATATATATTCTTTTCCATTATGCTTTATTAGAAGATATTGAATATAGTTCCCTGTGCTATACAATCAGAAAAAAATAAAAATAGATTAAGACACTGGAAATGACTCAAAACTTTTGGGTGCAGGCATATCCTTGGGTCAATACCCTGAGCCAGCCAGGTGCTGGCAAATGTGGGGGACACCCATTCACCCAACCTTTTTCTGTGTGCTAGGACTACCTGTGTTTGTGCCCAAGTGGGATGTAGTGTTGAAGGATGTGACCTTTGGGAGGGAGGGATTCTGGTGAGAGACTTGGAGAGTGGTAGTTTTAGTGATGTGTCCACACTTCTAGCTGAATATAGGGTGGAGGCAGGAGACCAAGTTTGGGAGCAGAGGCTGTTGGGAGGCATATTTTTGGAAATGGGATGAGCCCAGTGGGAACATGTTTCAGGAGTGCAGTTCCAAGTTTAGAGGATTTGGAGGTTGAACTGGAAATAGCCAGGGTCCTGTATTAGAAAATGGTACCCAACATCAAGCCCCAAAGGCCAAGGTGACAACGTAAATGGTAGAATAGGCAGCAAGATTATCCTTTGGAAGGGTTGGTCGCATGTTGTAATTAGATATGATGGATGGATGAAGGAAGGTGGTTCTGAATTAAGGCAGAAATGGTGAAGGTGCTTGTGTTTGCATCTCACTCAGAATAAACTATGAAGATATCACCGTTGTCCAGGGTTCCTTAACCTTGACATTGTTGACATGCTGGACCAGATAATTTTTTTTTGTTGTGGGTGCTCTCCTGTGCATTATAGGATGTTTAACAGCAACCCTGGCTTCTACCCATTAGATGCCAGTGTCCTCTCCCCATTACCCACCTCCCACATTGTGACAATCACAAATGCTCCAGAAACTGTCAAATGTCCTTGGGGTGCAAATTGCCCCCAGATGAGAAACACTGCAAAACCTGCCAAGCTATGGTACACAGTGCATATCCTAGGGGCTAGAAGAGACCTGCCAGTCAAGACTGGGACGGGGGATCTGGAAGAAATTGAAGAGCCTTGTGGACCTGGAAATTTACTAACTTAAAAGCTTAGGACAAGTTCTCTTAGATAAAATTGGGTTTCATCTTCCTGACTTACAGGTTTTGTCTTGGTCTCCTGTGCTCCCACTGTATATCACACATATTCCCAATAAAGCTCCTAAATTCTTGTATTGTCAAAAATATATATACATGATCATCTCAATAGATGCAGAAAAAGCTTTTGACAAAAATCAACACCCATTTATGATAAAAACCCTCCCGAAAGTAGGCATACAGGGAACTTACCTCAACATAATAAAGGCCATATATGACAAACTCACAGCAGGATTGTTCTCAAAGGTGAAAATCTGAAAGCATTTCCACTAAGATCAGGAACAAGACAAGGCTGCCCAATCTCAACACTATTATTCAACATAGTTTTGGAAGTCATAGCTACAGCAGTCAGAGAAGAAAAAGAAATAAATGGATTCAAATCGGAAAAGAAGAATTAAAACTGTCACTGTTTGCAGATGACATGATACTATACATAGAGAATCCTAAGGATGTTACCAGAAAACTACTAGAGCTAATCAATGAATTTGGTAAAGTAGCAGGATACAAAATTAATGCACAGAAATCTCTTGCATTCCTATACACTAATGATGAAAAATCTGAAAGAGCAATTAAGGAAACACTCCCATTTACCACTGCAACAAAAATAATAAAATACCTAGGAATTAACCTACCAAAGGAGACAAAAGACCTGTGTGCAGAAAACTATAAGACACTGATGAAAGTAATGAAAGATGATACAAACAGATGGAGAGAAATACTATGTTCCTGGATTGGGAGAATCAACATTGTGAAAATGGCTCTACTACCCAAAGCAATCTACAGATTTAATGCAATCCCTATCAAACTACCAATGGCATTTTTCACAGAACTAAAGATGTGGCACATATATACAATGGAATATTATTCAGCCATAAAAAGAAACGAAATTGAATTATTTGTAGTGAGGTGGATGGACCTAGATACTGTCATACAGAGTGAAGTAAGTCAGAAAGAGAAAAACAAATACCGTATGCTAACACATATATATGGAATCTAAGGGGGAAAAAAGTCATGAAGAACCTAGCGGCAGGACAGGAATAAAGACGCAGTTGTAGAGAATGACTTGAGGATGTGGGGAGGGAGAAGGGTAAGTTGGGAAGAAGTGAGAGAGTGGCATATATATATATATATATATATATACATATATATATATATGTATATATATATATATATATTACCAGACATAAAATAGATTGCTAGTGGGAAGCAGCCGCATAGCACAGGAAGATCAGCTCTGGCTTTGTGTCCACCTAGAAGGGTGGGATATGGAGGGTGGGAGGGAGATGCAAGAGGGAGGAGAAATGGGGATAAATATATATGTATAGTGATTCACTTTGTTATAGAGCAGAAACTAAGACACTACTGTTAAGCAAATATACTCCAATAAAGACGTGAAAAAAATAAGTAAATAAATGAATAAAAGTAGTCTGAGTTCCAGTCCTTCCTCTAACACTGACCTACACTGTGTAGACTTGAACAAATTCCATTCTCTCTCTAGGCTTCAGTTTTTTCCCACCTGTACAATTGAGGCAATGTAAGATCCATGGTGACCTCAAAGGGTTCTCTAGGCTCTGACCTTTAATGATTCTAAGCATGGATCTGGAATTAGTGGCAAAGGAGGGAGCTGGGTGTCCTCTAGGAACTCTTCATTATCCATCCTTGACTCTCTGCTCCTTTTCTCTACTCTCCTCAGAGGTATGGCAAACTCCCGTGGCTTCACCATCATCTCTTTCTAAATGAATTTCAAAGATCTCCCTCTAGCCATGATCTCTCTTCTGACTTCCAGTCCTATCATCTTCTACTATGGGGACATTTCAGTGCAGAAGTCCCATCACTTCTATTCCCGTAAAGCTGGTTCCAAACTGTTTTCTCTTAAAAACCACCACTCCCCATCCAGAATTTGTTGAGTTTTATTTGTGACCTTGTTGTTGCCCAGGCCATCCAGATCTACCACATGAGCAATATCTGCACCTTACACTTAGCCATGATTCACTCTGACACATTGTCAAGTCCTAGCCACTCTTCTTTCCTCAGTCTCTGGCATCTACTCTTTCTACTCTGATTAATGTGCCACCATTGTACATTTACTCATTTGTAGCAAAAGCATTCAGATTGGTCTCCCTGCTTTTACCCTTGCCCCTCTAGGGTCTACCATAAAGAAGTCAGGGAAATGATTTTAAAACACAATCCAGATCACATCATTCCCATGTTCAGATACCACCAATCATTCCTTATCTCAGAGTAAAAGCTAAAATTCTTTATATGACCCTCAAAACCCTGCATGATATACTCCACCTCAACCATCCCCTTTCCCATTACATCCTCTAACAATTCTCCCCTTCACTCACTGTACTCCAATCACATATACTTGAAAATGCCAGGTATGCTCCCTCCTCAGGATCTTTCCACTTGCAGTCCTCCTTTCCTGGAATTATCTTTCCCAGATATCAGCCAAACCTGCTCTTTCACTTCATTCAAGTCTCTATTCAAATGTTACTTCCTCCAAGAGTACATGCCACCTTATTACTCTCTGTTTAATTTTCTATCATTGCCATAACAAATTATCATGATTTTAGTAGCTTAAAACACCACAAATTTACTATCTCACAGTTCTAGAAGTCAGAAGTCTGCCAGGAATATTCCTGAACTAAAATCAAGATGTGAGCAGAGCTGCATTCCTTTCTGGAGGCTTTGAAAGGGAATAATCCATTTATTTGTCCTTCTCAGCTTCTAGAGGCCACCCACATTCATTGGCTCATGGCTCTCCTCCTCCATCTTCAAAGCCAACAATGTTGCACCTATCTGCACCTTTTTTTCATAGTAACATTTTCCTGTAACTCAGACTCTTCTGCCTCCCTCTCTTCCACTTTTAAGGACCCTTGTGATTACACTGACATCACCTGGTTAATCCAAAATAATCTCTCTGTTAAAGTCAGTTAACTAGCAACCTTAATTCCATCTTCAAATTCAATCCTCCTTTGCCATGTAAACTAACATTTACAAAATTTGGGAATTAGCATATAGACATTTTGCGGGGTCCAGTATTCTTCCTACCATACTCACTGTCCCACACCACTGCTTCATTTTAACTTCATGGTACTCATCACCGCCTGATGCCATATATACAACACACGTATGTTCTAGTTAAACATGCATGTAATCAAAATAATCAAATAGTTCTATGATGCTTGTTAAAATATTTTTCCCTCCTCAGAGACAAATATTATCAATGCTTTTAACAGATTTTAGGGAGCTTTGACTCCATAACTCTAAATAGCATGCTTATATTGCTACTCCTTCTTCTATCTTCTATGGAAGATGAGAATCTAGCTCTCATTTGTTCCCCTGTATCCATTCACCCCAGTCCTGCATGCATAAACTCATGCATATTTCCTGTCTTCCCATTATCTCAATACATTCAAAGATAATTTTATTGGTAAGAGTAAGATTCAGTGTTTATGATGCTGAGACTTCGTGGCTGAGTCATATAATATATAACGTTTCATTTCCATATTTATTTGTTTGGTTGTTTGTTTAATAGATACTTTCCACTAGAAAAATAAGCTCCATGTCTGTTTAGTTCAGTACTATATCCCCAGTACCTAGAACAGTGTCAGGAACATTGAAGGTAAATAATATGCATTTGTTCATTACCCATCTTATCTGGAATTCCTTCCCCATTCTCTTTGTGTAGACAGTGTTAACCAAATCTCAGGTCCCAGCCCACATTCCAGCTCCTCTCAGAAGTTTTCTTAGAACAATGAAGTTCATGGGATTTGTTACCACCTCTGTATTCCCATTGTACAAATAAGTTTCTGTCATTCCCTTATCCCTTAGTATGTGAGGACTGTTATTGTTAGTTTACTTTTAAATGCATCTCCCTCTTTTAAAATGTTTTTTGGGTTAATGTTTATATGTATGTATCTGTGTATTTACATTCTTATATGCATGTACTGTCTGCTTGTGTTCTGCTTGGATAAATGGATCTGTGTTTCAATCCTTGTTTTTGTGTCCATGTGCATGTCTGTGTATATTTGCATGTCTGTATGACTGTTTTGTGTGTCTGTGTATCTCTGCATGTACATTTCATGTGTTGTGTGTCAATGTGCTAATATTTTATGCCTATGGTCATTATATACACATATGTATAACTATGTGGCCATATGTATCTATGCATCTATGTTTATATATGATATTTTTGGGTTTATGGGTTTGTGTGTATGTGTGTTCTTGAGCAGGATTTGTGTGGATTTCCTTTTTGCACCACTGCCTCCTTCCAACTCAGCCAAACCCAAGGTATACATGCACACTGTACTTAACAATTTGGATCTTGTCTAGGTAACTCTATACAGGTAAGTGATTTCACTATTCTGGGCCTCAGTCTCATTTGTAAAATGGTGATTTATGCAATTCCTTCATCAAAAAATACTTACTGAATATCTATTATATGTTAGTCACTGTTCTAGGCACTGGGTATATAGCAGTGAACATGCCTTCATAGTGTTTACATTCTAGAGTGGAAGACAGACAACAATCAAATAAACCAGTAAAAATACAACATGCCAAGTGAGTTCTACAAAGAAAAAGAATAACAGCATAAGAGGGAATAGAGTGACAAAAGAGACACAAGAGTAAGTACAATAATATCAATACCTACCTGAGTGACTGTAAATGCCAAATGAAATATTATGCACTAAGTGCTTACTACAGTGCCTGGAAGAGCAAATGATTAAGAAATAGTAGCTGTCATTGTTATACTTGTTATTGTATGTATATTATAGCTTGATTTTTTAAGATCAGGAAAGATACAAATATCAAGGCTAACAGTGCTCATGTTACAATTGGGGAAGCTGAAGCGCAGAGAGATTTAACTTGTTTAAAGTCTCAGAATGAAGTAGATGCAGAGCCCGGCCTGTCTCTGGGCTTCCTAACTTCACCTTCAATGTTCTTCTTGCTCAACAGTTACTGAGCCCACTGCAGGACTGGAAGTCTTCCCCAGAGAAATGCTGTGCATGCTCTCGAGGATATTTCTTTATCTTCAGATCCAGGAGATCCTTACAAGAGGCAAGAGGCAGTTCAAAAGTACAATCACCAGGCCAGAGAGAAATTGACACTAGTCCAAGGGGGCATGGGCTTCCAGCTCCTCATCAGGAAAGACTGTATAGGTGAAGAGGTGTGTGTGTGTGTGTGTGTGTGTGTGTGGGTGTGGGTGTGGGTGTGTGTTTGTATGTGAATAGTGGTAGTGTGATAGGGTGTTGGTTGGAAAATACAAAAGGAGGGTTCTCCAAAGTTCAGAGTTCCCTGAGTGAGGACCCTATGGGAACGAATGACTAGAAGTTCCAGTGAGGTAGACTGAATGAAGTAACCAAAAATCAAGGGACAACCAGACAAGTGGGATTGAATCTGGGAGGCAGAGGGTCTTGACAGAATTCCTTGTGATACTGACAGGGCCTGAAATTCTGAAGTCTCCTCTTAGCCCTTGCACAACCCCAAATCATCTGTATGTAAACATGCTTTGACAAGCATGTGGAGGAGTTAATGTCTCTATTTGGAGTCCCACTCTCCCTCTCTTTAAAGCTCATTCCTCCTGAACCAAGGCCTCTCTATCCCTCTAATCAAAAGAAAGCTAAATTCATATGTTACCCACACTTCTGTATGAATTTGTTGGATGCATTTTTCTTTTGGAAGTGTTTATATTTTCAAATATTAGTGGATTGTTGGCAGTGCCAAACCTGGAGGTAGACATCTGGTGGACTTACAGTCACTCTTGGACCTGTGAAAAGAAGTAATTAAGCTTCCCATAAGGCTTAATATCACTCTCTCACAGATCAGGGGTATGTACCAATTGAAAGCGACTGAAAACATCAAGCTAATAGAGCATACCACTCTCAGGTCAATTGGCAAGTACATTGGATGCTAGACTTAACTTTCCCACAAAATAAATAAATAATAGATTCCTTGTGAGCAGTACTGGGAACTAATGTGTACCCTTACCACCAAAGAGGCAGAGCTATTGGAGAAAGTAATTCAAAGAGTTTTCCCTATATGAGATATGGGGGTATATTCCCTCATAACCGTCCTACTCATGGGCTTACCAATTATTTAAGCATTGGTGTATAAAAATGTCTTTCATAAACTTAATCTCTGTATTCTGAGGCCCATAGGCACCCACCTCCATCACTCTTTATTTGCATAGGCTGAACAGATGGGGTTAACTGTATGACTGCTGAAAATTGCATAGGCCAGCAAAGTTGATCTTTTCTACTTGGGCCCACCAGAAAGGAAAACACTCCCATATTGGAGGGAGCAGACTCATCCCAAAAGTCATTCCTCAACCTCATCTTGTTGAGGAAACACAAGTAAACACAGCTTGGGAGATCAAAGACCAGAAACCCCTATTGGCTCCAGAGAAAGTCAAGTCAATAGTCTAGCAGAGGGAGGAATTGCTTCACTCACACTTAAACCTCCAACCCCAGGCAGGAGAGGGAAGGGTGTGCTTATGTGACTTGTGCTGAAATAGGGAAGGAAGGGGAATGTGAGATGAGACTGAGAGTCCGAGTGAGTGATATAGGGAAGAAAAGGAAGTGAGCAGGCACAGACACTGGCAGCCATTAGGAGTTCAAGTCTTTTTGACAGCAGCAGGCTGGAAGAAAGGACAGAAGTGGATCTGGCTGTGATGGAGCTCTTACTGGGCCTACTGCTCCTGAGCCACCTACTGGTGGTCACCTATGGTAAGGTAGCAAAAGGGGGCCTGGCTGCCACTGCTGGCACAGGCGAAAAGCTGGGGGTTGGGGAGAGGCGGGATTGAACACCTACTGAGGAAAGCCTACTCCTGCTGACTAGGTGAGTGTTCTCAGCCAATGCTCCAGGCTCTCTCAGCTTTGGGCAGAAGGGAGGGAGGAGGTTGAAGTCTATTGAAGAAGCCAGGAGATAATTTTGGGTAGAAATTGGAAAGGATCCTCTCTTGGAAAACATCCACATAATTTTCTAGTACCTGTCATATCTCAGGGGCATTAAAATGTGCTCAATGCCGCCCAAATCCCTCCCCCATCTGTTGCCCTTCACCTGAAATTCTACCACTATACCCTTACCCCTATGCTCCCAGGTTTTGATCCTTGTTAAGGTATACAGCCCCCAAAAGAAGTAATGTTGTCAGGAGCTAGATGGGACCTTAGAAGTAACCTAGATCCACCTTTCACTGTTGTGAACAGGTGTTCAGAATATTTGTTCACATTCTTGCAGTGACTGAGAATTCACTACTTGTCCAGACCATCTAAAAAGTCAGCTTCAACTGTTAGAAAGTTCTTCCTTGTGTTGAACTAAATCAACTTCCCTGTGGCTTCCATCCAAAAAACCCAGCCCTGTTTCTTGGAGATGCAGATAATATATCTTCTCCCTCTATGCTGTGACAGATCTTTAGAGTCCTGAGGACAGAAACCATGTCCCTTTGATTCATCTCTTCTCCAAGCTAAACAGCCTTAGCTCCTTCAACTGTTCTTCACAGAATTTGGTTTCTTACCACTTCCTTGGGTATCTCACTTCCCTGTGGACATAGCCCAGTTTGTCTGGGCTATTTGTGGGAGCTTAATGCTGGACACATATGCCAAAAGAGGATTGACTATCCCATAGTAGCATTATTTTGTGGGGTCTTACTCCATCCTCATTTATACCCCTGAAAATTGAAATAGCCTTTTTAGGAAACTGAGCCTGATAATAGCTAAGTGAAATCCAGGATAGGGTAAAAGATTCTTTGATGCACCCCTGTTTATTCCATATCCTTAGAGGGAGAGACTAGATGAGTGTTAACTTGGTGCCCTTTGTGTGGCTAGAAAGAACCCAGCTTTCCATAACTGACTCAGATTAAACCATCTTGTCCTGGGGCTCTGTGACCCATTAAATTCTAGAACCTCAAAGTTAGAAGAGACACTGAATTAAGTCACCCAAGAAGGAAAATAATTTGCTCCAGGGCACAGAGCAATAGCAGCAGAGTTAATGCTCCTGAAAATTACCGTTCTTTCTACAACTACAATATTTTCACTATCTAACATGTTTTAGAGTGCACCACTCTACCTTCTCCAAATCTGTTGATTTGAACTGGGAATTAAAGAGGCAGGACTGGAGCTCAGAGGAACATTTTGTAAATGTTAAATTTAAATCGTGTGTGTGTGTGTGTGAGTGCATGTGTATTGTTCCCTCCACAGCCTGTGAGGATCTTTTAGACCTGGAAGCAGGTCTTCCATTTCCATGGAGGGTCTTACACCACAGACCTGACACTCTGGACAAACTGAACGGCCAATAACACTTTCCGTCTCCCTTCATCTCAGTGTCCCCAACCCATCTATATAGTTAGATCAGCTTGGCTGGCCTCAGAAGATCCTGTCAGCTGGACAGCTCTGTAGGACTGTGGCTTCACTTCTAAAAAGCCTCTAGATCTAAGACATATGTTGAAATAATCACAATAAAAATAAGTCCTAATATTTGCATTTCATAAAAACTATAAACATTTTATAAATACCTATTATCTAAGCTAATCCTCTTTTGAGGAAGCATCCCAAGATGGGGAGAGAGGCCAAACACAGAGGTGCGGGGTCATTGGAAGATCTCACCATCTTTGTTTGATGATGGGAGAAGGAAAATTCAAGATGGGACCCATAATGGATCTCATAAAAGGGTCCACACCCCCAAAACTAGGCCTTACCTTGATTTAGTATCCTCACACAGACCACAGACCTTTGCTTTTCAAAGTCCAGGTCCCAAGACCCGAGTGGGCCTCAGTAATATTCCTCCTTTCTCAAGTCAAAACTTTTTTCAGCAAAGCCCTTTGAGTCAATGCTCAGCCCTTTTCTTTCTTCTGAAGGGATGCAATATTTGCAGGAAGTTCAATCCTTCCATGAGGGAGGAGAGCTAAGCTCTGAAGTTCTGGGAAAGGTTTCTCAGAAAGCAGCTGGCAGATGGGGGAATTATTTTTCAGGCAGTCAGGAGGATATTATCCAGCCTTAGGATAACACCCATTAAACCATGTCAAATAGGCCCAGATAAGGGGTTGCTGGTTTCTGTTGTGGTTGGTGGATTAATCAGTTAAAAAAGTAAAAAGGCAGTGTAGGAGCTGAAAGACTTCATTCTAGGCCTCCAGGTCCAGCTCTGACCCTGCTCTCTGTGTGACTTTGAGTAAGCATCTTTCTCTCTCTGGGCCTCAGCTTGTTCACATGTACCATGAGGGAATGTGACTAAGTGGTTTCTAAAAGCCCTTTGAGCTATGCCATACTGGAGGTCTCCAAATTCTCTCCTGCCTGATACTTCAAACCCTGTTGTACCAAGTACTTCACCATTTGGTGGTCTGCATAGATCCATAATGGGCAGAGCATCCCCCTAAGAGTTGGGACTTTCCTGAAATAGATTTTCCCCTACCCAATCTTCCAGGAAAGTCAGGAGTATTGTTTAATTTGACCAACATTTCACATTGGCTGCCAAGCCAGTCCTGTCGCTAAAGTGTCCTCTCTGGTTTCCTTATAACCCAGGGATGACCTATTACCTGCCCATAACTTGGTAGGTCCCAGCAGAATGGAAAGGCAAACTCCTTACTTTCTCATGTATTAACTTCTCCTTCAGGTCATTATTAAAGCAGACAATGATCCAATCTAATGAATCTGTCCACCCTGGGGAAGACATATTGAGGATTTCTAGGATAAGAAGAATCAATACAAATATGTGAAGTTTCTCTTGAGGCATGGGACAGGACTAGCATTTATCCCACACCTACTGAATGCCAGCCAGTATGCTAGGTGCTTTCACATTTATGAGCTCATTTTATCATCATAATAACACTCCATGGAAGGCTTACTATTACCTCTATTTTGCTGATAATGACCTAAAACTCAGTCAGGCTTAGAAATTTACCCAAGGTCACACAGAGAGATATATGGTAAGGCAGACCTTAAACTTAGATTGGTGTTACTCTTCTTATTACATCATGCAGTCCTTCACTGTCCTCCTGATCTCACTAGGTGCAGTGCTTCTACTCAGTGTTTCTCTAGGCTCTTTGTGCACCAGAGGGATAGTTGGAAGGTATAAACCTACGTTATTGAAGTTACCTTCATTTTGGAGGTCAGGGTACATGAGGAATGGTACATTGTCCTCTTTCTTGTGATACCCTGTGCCTACCATACACCGTCTCTTCATGCTACTGATGAAACAGGAAGTGTAAGAGGAGAGAAGAACAAGGAGAAAAATGAGGAGTAAAAGGAGCAAGATGGAATAATGGGTGAAAGGAATAAAGGAGAAGGGAAGAAAAAGAGTAAAAGGGGGAAAATATGCCATCCTTGGATGTCTTGTTACTAACTATGCCCCACTCTCCTATTCTGGGATGGAGAAGTGAAGCCTGACCTACTTCTAGAAGTGAGACTGGGAAATTGGGACTGACTGCCCATGTTTTTGACAGACCAGAGTGAGCTATGTGAGAATCTCCAGCAAATTGCCAGAGAGAGTAATGCAAGACAGGCCTCGTAGCTCCCCCTATGTCAAAGGGAAAACATATATATTCACAGACAGGCATTTTTGGCTGCTCCAGCTGTCCTCACAGCAGAATGCTGTTTTGTTGCCCTGGAAGAAAGGGAAGTATGAGAATACTTTTCAGAGTTGGAGAAGGATATTTGGGAGGGCTGGAGAAAGATTAAACTGAACGGATCGAATGGTTTTCAAGGGGCTTAATGCTGGTATGCTTGTGCTTACAGGTGAGCAAAAATATATATGGGCATGTGTGCTCATGACGATGATAAGCTGTATCTGCATGCATATGGAGGCAGGAACTGTCAATAGCACTGTGAAACCCACTACCTGGTGAAAGCTCACCACCAGCTAGAACATGTAATTATTTAATTTCTGCTTTCATTAAGTCTATTAGCACTGAACCATCTAAGATTGGAAGAGACCTTAAATAATAATGCCGTTCAAGACCTAAACAAAGCTCAGAACTTGCCCTAGACAGCTTAGTCCATCATGGACAGCTCTGATTAATTACAAAATTCATTTTTAGGGAAAACCAAAATCTGCCTGTATTGTGCTCCCATTTGTGGATCTGAGTTTTTCTCTTTGCCCAGTTTGAAACTCTCCAGAGAGAATGTGGTGAACCTAGCAACATGGACACATGTTTATTTATTATTTTTTATTCAGGGCTTTTATCTTGGCCAAAGTATGCTGGTTATGTACTAGAGTCCCAGGTGAGGGCACAGGCCAAAGGCTAAACTTTAGTAACCCCATTGATAGAAGCCCTGGTACTTGGCAATACATTCTGGGAGCTAGCCACCACCCCAACTTCCATCTGCTTGACTGAAGCCTGGGAATCCTAGGCTATAAAAAAAGCTTTTATTCAGTAATAGCTTGCACTTTGAAACAACCTCTCCTGAGAGAGATATAAAGACATATCTAAATACAATCTCTTACTCCTGACCCCAGTTAAATAAAACACAAAATCCTCAAGATATTAGCTTATGGATGGAAATTGCTGATGGAAGGTGGTGGCTCTCTCAACACCCACAAATTTCCCCTGTTAGTTTCCTTTCCCAGCAAGCCAAGAGTTAATCACCCTTTGGTCCTACCATCATTCCTACCACAGCCAGCTCTAGGATTATACTCAGAACTTTTTTCCCTCCAGACCTTTTCATCTCCATTCCTCCTCAGGATGAAATTTTCCAATGTACCTTTGCTGAGAACTCAGAGAAACCAATAGGGAAATAAACAAAGAAAGGATAGAAATCAGAAGAAAAAAGTCAAGCTTACAAATTACAGGTTTAACACTTAAAAATAACTAAAGATATTGTTAAACAGGAATGCATCTCACACAAGTTTCCACCCTCAAAACTGTCCTTTGTCTGCCTCTTTCCTCCCTTCCAGAAAAGAGCTTTAGTCTAAGGACCAAATCTAAGCCTTTCTGAGGGAGCAATGGGGAATTAGTAGGGCAGATAGCCCTTTCTTTCTGAGCCTTGAAGCCACCACATTTCTCCAGGTACATAATTACATATAGTAAAATAGCCCAGACCCAACTGCTCAGCATTTGCTCCCACACTTCTCCTGAAAAATGTTGAAAGACGTTCCTTTCATGGATTTACAGAATGTTAGAGTTTGTAGAATCGTTAGAGATCATTCCATTCAGATTCTCTACATTATATACAAAGAAAATGGGTCCTCTATGGTGAAATGTGACTTACCCAGGGTCACCTCACAGCAAGGCAGTGACAGGAAAAGGACTTGAAACTCACAAGAGCTAAACAACCTTAAGGGCTTTCCTTCTAATGACTGGTTCTGATTGATGGGAGGGCTGGCAGAGAACAAAAGGGCATGGGGAATCTGAAAGTATGAGTTAAGGCTGTGTTTCTCAAAAGCCTCTCTGCCACTGACATCTTAGCACCCAGATGGGTGTGCCATCTGTGTCTGATTCCTTCTTCTGTTCCCCCTCTTCAGGCCATCCCATCCTGAAAGTGCCTGAGAGTGTGACAGGGCCTTGGAAAGGGGATGTAAATATTCCCTGCACCTATGGTCCTCTGCAAGGCTATACACAAGTCTTGGTAAAGTGGCTGGTAGAACGTGGCTCAGACCCAGTCACCATCTTTTTACGTGACTCTTCTGGAGACCATATCCAGCAAGCAAAGTACCGGGGCCGCCTGCATGTAAACCACAATGTTCCAGGAGATGTGTCCCTGCAACTGAATACCCTGGAGATGGATGACCGGAGCCACTACACGTGTGAAGTCACTTGGCAGACCCCTGATGGCAACCAAGTCGTGAGAGATAAGATCATTGAACTCCGTGTCCAGAAACGTGAGTCATTGTGGGTGATAGGAAAGTACTGGTAAGGAAAAACCTGATTGAGGACTGTAATCCTAGAAAACCCTGAGAAACCCAGAGACCTTTGTTTACATTTACATAGTCTCTCTTCAGTTATATGTGCTAATCAGAGGGAGTGGACAGGCAGAGTATCCTCAGTGTTATCACTCTCATGGCAGAATTTAATAAATGTTGGGAAGGCTTTCTGGCCTTCAAATCTCTACCCCTTCAAGTGTCCCAGAAATTCCTGCATCGATAGCCTGATGGCTTCCTTGGACTCTGAGTCTTAAAATCCATAAAAATGAGTATATCTGATCAGGATATTGGAGAGTGGATAGATGCTGGCAGAGAATCTCTGGGAAAAGGGATGCATGGATTAGTCAAGATAAGCTTAACTGGCTTGACAATTTTACAGAGATCTGACCCCTGGTGATCCCAAACTGCAGATAATCCCAAAACTCTACTTGAGCAAAACAACAACAAAGCCTGTTTGTTGTTGTTGTTGTTATTTTTAGTCACTTGATTGTTTTAACTTTAGATAACCCAAATCCCCAGATAATACAAAATGGTACCTAATCTTCCAAAAGGAAGCTCTTTTTATTTAAGTTGCCCTATTCCCTTTTTCCTCCCCATGTCAGGAGTCCCTTTTAGTTCCCTTTGCAGATATATTCATACCCCTAGACTCAGCAGGGATGACTCAGCCTTGTGTTCCCATACCCTTGTAACTTCTCAAAGCCTCCTCTCTTGTCTTCCCTTTGCAGTTTCTGTTTCCAAGCCCACAGTGACGACTGGCAGTGGCTATGGCTTCATGGTACCCCAGGGAATGAGGATTAGCTTTCAATGCCAGGCTCGGGGTTCTCCTCCCATCAGTTATGTTTGGTACAAGGAACAGACTAACAACCAAGAACCCATCAAAGTAGGAGTCTTGAGTACCTTACTCTTCAAGCCTGCAGTGGTGACAGACTCAGGCTCCTATTTCTGTACTGCCAAGGGCCGGTTAGGCTCTGAGCAGCGCAGTGACACTGTGAAGTTTGTGGTCAAAGGTGAGCAATTCTCTTTCCTGGTGAGCATTTCAATGGACTACCTTGTTCCAGAGATATGTCAGTGTATGCCTTTATTCCAGAGAAGAGAGGTTGGGGCAGGATGGGAAGGGGGTCCTGGGTTGTTCAATCACAAAGAAAAAATTCTGGACTGGGGACAATAGGGGTGGAGACAATGCCTGTCATGTTGTAGGTTAAGCAGATGAAAATGGTAAAGGGAAAAGTGTCATTTACTAGGTACATTTATTTGCCAGATACAATGCACAAGAAGTTGGCACATGTTTTCTCATTGAATCCCACAAATATCTCATGAGATACCCTTATTTTACAGAAGAGGAAACTAAGAGTCAGGAAGGGAAACCTACTTGTCCAAGGGCTCAGAGCTTGGAAGTTCAAGGCTGTATTTGTACTCAGATTTCATGCTCTTTCCACTATGTCTGATTGCCTCTCATGGTGGAACCTATATCAGCTCCTGGGCACCCTCTGGGATACTTTTTGTTTGTTTGTTTTTGTTGTGCTTTGTTTGGTGTGTTTTTTGTTGTTATTTTGTTGGTTGATTATGTTTGGTTTTGCTTTATGAAATAAAGCCCAGATCTATGCATAGTTTCTTCAAATCCCCCCTGCTCTTTTTTCCTAAAGCCAAATGCAAGTTCTGGTTGAAGTCTCGATGAAGATTGACTATGCTTAATCAAGGTCAGATTATTTATTAAAGAATTATCTGGGAATACTACAAACTGTTTACATAAAGATTGTAGGCTGGGATTTAAATGATCAGCCCAGCAGTGATATGTCCAAATGAGTCTTGTTAGCTTTCAAGAAATCTCCTTGGAATGGAAGATACTTATTTCAATAAGTTTTCTGTTGCCCAAAACATGTTGAGTACTAACTGCCTTTAGGAAATTATCCTCAGAGCCACCTGAAAATTATTATCCTCTGAGGCCAACTCTGTATAACAAAAGTGAACAAACTGTCTCCTTCCACTTGGGTTTAGGAGAGTGATGTTGGTTTGAGACTCCTGTTTTGCCTGCAAGGATTTGTTTCCCAAAGTTGAATTGTAATGAGGATATGTGTGCTGTAGGTTTTGGTCTGTTAGTTTAGGTGGGAATAAGGGCAGTCTCATTCTGAGAGAATTATATGGACACTGGCCTAGTTCTCTGAGAGTCGATAATCTGGTCAAGCAGAGAGAGCAAGACATGGCCGGAAAGTCCAAGAATGTGTACTTCATAAAGGGACAAGTTATACATTCTCACCTTTCTGAGTTTGTTTCTAGTCTACCTGGGGAGGATCTTGCTCACAACCAATCAGCCTGTCTATTCCTTATCTAGTCCATGTTCACAGGCCACAGAGCTGTTAGGCAGTGCTCACAATTGAGCTCTCTGACAGATAAGGAAATTGAGGATCAGAGAAGTTACATCCTTACCTGTTCTCTAAGCCAAGCTACTTTCTCTTGGCTTCCTCTACCTGCCTCTTTTGCACCTCAACCTGGTCCCATGAGTCTGGTCACTTGGTTCATTTCTGTCCTACATAGCTTTCAGCTCCTCATCCATTCCCTCACTGTCTGTGCTATTCCTTAATTCTGGAAAAAGCACAGAGATGCATTGGTCCCACTTTAGTTTCATGCTCTGTGACATCCACTGCCTGTCCCCATGCTGTTCGCCAATCAGTTTGCTCATCTATGTTCCATTCCTTATAACAGCTATGCAGAATACTTTCTGCCTTATTTCATGTCCCCAGTCCTCTCAGAAGATGAGGTCACCTTCTCCTTCTTTGAGAAGACCCAGACCCCTGCCCTCAGATGTGAATTCTATCAACCACCCTCTCTACCTTGACATTTCCCTGCCCATTCTCTCTTGGCTCAGAGTAAGATGTGTCTTTCTTCTCCACAGAAAACCTTCTACCTCAGCTCTTTACCTCAACTACTCCAACTCCCTGTTTCACCCATTATCCTCTACATAAGCCTAAAATGTATGTATGTACGTATGTATAATGTATGTATTATATAAGCCTAATATACATATATATGTAAATAACATACATATGTATGTTATTTTAAAAAATGTTTTCGGGCTTCCCTGGTGGTGCAGTGGTTGAGAGTCTGCCTGCCGATGCAGGGGACATGGGTTCGTGCCCCGGTCCGGGAAGATCCCACATGCCACGGAGCGGCTGGGCCCATGAGCCATGGCCGCTAAGCCTGTGTGTCCGGAGCTTGTGCTCCGCAACGGGAGAGGCCACAACAGTGACATACCCACGTACCACAAAAAATCTTTTTAAAACTATAATAATAATAAAAAAATTAAAAAAAAATGTTTTCTTCATCCGCCACACCACCTCTCTCCTATGGCCATTACCAACCTACTAAAAAAGGTAGTTTTCACTGGCTGTCTCTCCCTATTTAGCACAACATAACTTTGTAAACTGGAGTCATCACTTCCAAATCTCCAAAACCCAACCTATCTTTATTCATATCTTTGCTCCTTTGTCATAAATTAATTGTCCATAAAAGTATGAGTTTATTTCTGGGCTCTCAATTTTGTTCCATTGATCTGTGTGTCTGTTTTTGTGCCAGTAACATACTCTTTTGATTACTACAGCTTTGTAGTATAGTTTGAAATCAGGGACTGTGATGCCTTCAGCTTTGCTCTTTCTCCAGATTGTTTTAGGTTATTCTGCATTTTTTGTGGTTCCACACAAATTTTAGAATTATTTGTTTTAGTTCTGTGAAATATGCCATTGGAATTGGGAAAAGGATTGCACCAAATTTGTAGATTGTTTTGGATAGTATAGACATTTTAACAATATTACTTCTTCCAATCCAGAAAAATGGGATATCTCCCCATTTATTTATGTCTTCAATTTCTTTCATCAGTGTCTTACAGTTTTCACTGTACAGGTCTTTCACCATCTTGGTTAAATTTATTCCTAAGTACTTTATATTTTTGATACAACTATAAATTGGATTATTTTCTTCATTTATCTTTCTTATAGTTCATTATTAGTATGTAGAAATGCCACAAATTTCTGTATATTGATTTTGTGTCCTGTTATTTTACTGAACTCATTTATTAGTTTTAAAAGATTTTTGGTGGTCTTTAGGTTTGTCTTTATATAGTATCACGCCTATCTTCAAATAGTGAAAATTTTACTTCTTCCTTTCCAATTTGGGTGACTTTTATTCTAAAATTATTTTCTTAATTTTAATTTTGGATTGCTCATTGCTAGTGTACAGAAATACAACAGATATTTGTATATTGATCTTATATCCTGCGATCTTGCTAAACTCATTTATTAGCTCTAATCATTATTTTGTGGATTCTTGAGGCTTTTCTGTATATGATTTTGTCATCTGAAAATAGGAATAATTTTATTCCTGTTTCTCCAATTTGGATGCCTTTTATTTCTTATTCAGGCATAATTTCCCTGGCTAGTACCTACAGTACAATGGTGAATAAGCATGGAAAGAATGGAAATAATTGACTTGTTTCTGATCTTTCAGGAAAATATTATTTCTTTCACCATTATGATGATAGATGCCTTTATTTTGGTAGATGCCCTTTATTGGTTTGAGACCACTTCCTTTATTCCTAGCTTGTTGAGTGTTTTTATAATGAAAAGGTAATTGGATTGTGTCAGTTCATTTTCTGTGTCTATTGAGATGATTTTGTGTTTCTTTTAGTTCTTATTCTATTAAGAGACTGCATTACCTTGACTCATTTTCAAATGTTGAGCCAATCTTGCATTCCTGGGATAAATTAATCATGGTGCACAATCCTTTTAATATGCTGCTGGATTTGGTTTGCTAGTATTTTGTTATGGAGTTTTGCATCTATATTCATAAGGGATATTGGTTCTTAGTTTTCTTTTGTTATGATGTCATTCTATGCTTTTGTATCATGATAATACTGGTCTCATATACTGAGTTGGAAGGTGTTACCACACCTACTTTTTGAAAGAATTAGTGAAAAGTTGGCATAAAAAAAAACACGTTTATAGAATTCACCAGAGAAGCCCCCTGGGCCTAGCCTTTGCTTTATGTGAAGTTGTTTGATTAGCAATCCAAACTTTTTACTTGTTAAAGTTCTGCCTATTCCGATTTTCTATTTCTTCTTTAGTCACTTTCAGTAGATTGTGCATTTCTAGGAATTTGTTGTTTATATCTTAGTTAATCCACTGTCATATGGTTGTTCATAGTATTCCCTTGTCATTCTGTTTACTTCTACAAAGTTAGTAGATATGTCCCCATTTTCATCAAAGATTTTAATAATTTGAGCCTGCTTTTTTTTTTCTTCTTTCTCTCTCTCTCTCTCTCTCTCTCTCTCTCTCTCTCTCTCTCTTTCTTTTGTAGGTTGGTCTTGCTAAAGGCTTGCCAATTACGTTGATCTTTTTCAACAACCAAATTTTGGTTTTGTTGATTTTCTCTATTGATTTCTATTTTCTATTTCATTTATCTCTGCTAAATATTTATTTCCTTCCATCTGCTTTGTTTTCTGTTTAGTTTTCTCTTCTATTTTTAATTTTCTTTTTAAGGTGGAAGATTAAATTATTAATCAGAAACCTTTCTTATTCTCTGATGTAGGTATTTACATCTGAACCCTGAGTACTGTTTTCACTGCATCCAATAAGTTTTAGTATGCTGTGTTTTTATCTTCAATCATCTGAAAGTATTTTCTAATTTCCTAATGACTTCTTATTTAACCCACTGGTTATTTAGAAGTGTGTTATTTAATCTCCACATATTTTTGAATCTCCCTAATTTCCTTCTGTTATTTGTTTCTAATTTTATTTTATTGTGATGCATTATTAAAATTGTTTCAAGTTTATTGAGACTAATTTTATGGCCTAACATATGGTCTATTCTGGATAATGTTCCATATGTACTTGAAAAGTAAGTGTATTCCGTTGCTTTGTAGAGTGTTCTGTATCTGTCTGTTAGGGCCATTGGTTAACAGTATTGTTCAGTTCTTTGATGTTCTTATTCATCTTTTGTCTAATTGTTCTCTCCATAATTGAAAGTGTAGTATTCAAATCTCAAGCTATTATTGTTTAATTGTCTATTTATCCTAAAAATTCAGTCACTGTTTGATTCATGTGTTTGGGGCTCTGTTGTTAAGAGCATATATATATATAATTGTAGTTCTTCTTGATTGATGGATCATTTTATAATTATAAAATGTGATTCTCCTGCTCTAATAACACTTTTTCATTTTAAGTCTATTTTGTTTGATATTAGTATAGCTACCCCAGCTCTATTTTGGTTACTATTTGCATGACATATTTTTTCCATTCTTTTACTTACAAACCATTTGTGTCTTTTGAATCCTAAATATACATAGCTTGTAGCTGAATTGGGTTTTCTTATCCATTCTGACAGTATCTAAATTTGAGAATTTAAGCTATTTATATTTAATGTAAATGCTGGTATGGTAGGGTTTATCTCTGCCAGCTTGCTATATATCTTGTCTTTTCTCATTCCTTTATTCCTTCACTACTTCTGTCTTTGGTAGTAAATAAATATAATATAGTGTACTATGTAGTCCCTTTGTTATTTCTTCCACATATATTTTTGTTTATTTTCTTGGTGGTTATTATGGGGATTACCATTAATTCTTTTTTTTTTAAAGATTTCCTTCTTCCCAATTATTCCACTAAAGCTCCATTTTTTTAAAGAAGGGCCATGGGAGGGATGAGAATCTTCCGATCCACCCCACCTGTTTATTTTTTCACCCACCTATTTTTTAAAATTAATTTATTTTTATTTTTGCTGTGCTGGGTCTTCGTTTCTGTGCGAGGGCTTTCTCTAGTTGTGGCAAGCGGGGGCCACTCTTCATCGCGGTGCGTGGGCCTCTCACTGTCACGGCCTCTCTTGCGGATCACAGGCTCCAGACGCGCAGGCTCAGCAGCTGTGGCTCACGGGCCTAGTTGCTCCGTGACATGTGGGATCCTCCCAGACCAGGGCTCGAACCCGTGTCCCCTGCATTAGCAGGCAGACTCTCAACCACTGTGCCACCAGGGAAGCCCACCATTAATTCTTAATTTACTACAATCTAGGTTGAATTCATGCCAACTTAATTTCAACAGCATATAAAAACTTTGTTTCTATATCATTCCATTCTTCTCATGTCTTATTTAATCCATTTATGTGTTGATGGACATTTAGGTTCTTTCCATGTCTTGGCAATTGTAAATGATGCTGCAATAAACATTGGGGTGCATGTATCTTTTTTTTAAACATCTTTATTGGAGTATAATTGCTTTACAATGGTGTGTTAGCTTCTGCTTTATAACAAAGTGAATCAGTTATACATATACATATGTCCATATATCTCTCCCCTCTTGCATTTCCCTCCCTATCACCCTCCCTATCCCACCCCTCTAGGTGGTCACAAAGCACCGAGCTGATCTCCCTGTGCTATGCAGCTGCTTCTCACTAGCTATCTACTTTACATTTGGTAGTGTTTATATGTCCATGCCACTCTATCACTTTGTCCCAGCTTACCCTTCCCCCTCACCATGTCCTCAAGTCCATTCTCTAGTAGGTCTGCATCTTTATTCCAGTCATGCCCCTAGGTTCTTCATGACCATTTTTTTTTTAGATTCCATATATATGTGTTAGCATACGGTATTTGTTTTTCTCTTTCTGACTTACTTCACCCTGTATGACAGTCTCTACCTCCATCCACCTCACTACAAATAACTCAGTTTTGTTCCTTTTTATGGATGAGTAATATTCCATTGTATATATGGGCCACATCTTTATCCATTCATCTGTTGATGGACACTTAGGTTTCTTCCATGTCCTAGTTATTGTAAATAGAGCTGCAATGAACATTTTGGTACATGACTGTTTTTGAATTATGGTTTTCTCAGGGTACATGCCCAGGAGTGGAATTGCTGGGTCGTATGGCAGTTCTATTTTTAGTTTTTCAGGAACCTCCATAATGTTCTCCATAGTGGCTGTATCAATTTACATTCCCACCAACAGTGCAAGAGGGTTCACTTTTCTCCACACCCTCTCCAGCATTTATTGCTTGTAGATTTTTTGATGATAACCATTATGACTGGTGTGAGGTGATATCTCATTGTAGTTTTGATTTGCATTTCTCTCATGATTAATGATGTTGAGCATTCTTTCATGTGTCTGTTGGCAATCTGTATATCTTCTTTGGAGATATGTCTATTTAGGTCTTCTGCCCATTTTTGGATTTGTTTGTTTGTTTTTTTGTTATTGAGCTGCATGAGCTGCTTGTAAATTTTGGAGACTAATCCTTTGTCAGTTGCTTCATTTGCAAATATTTTCTCCCATTCTGAGGGTTGTCATTTCCTCTTGTTTACGGTTTCCTATGCTGTGCAAAAGGTTTTAAGTTTCATTAGGTCCCATTTCTCTATTTTTGTTTTTATTTCCATTGCAACAAAAAGAATAAAATATCTAGGAATAAACCTACCAAAGGAGACAAAAAACCTGTGTGCAGAAAATTATAAGACACTGATGAAAGAAATTAAAGATGATACAAAGAGATGGAGAGATATACCATGTTCTTGGATTGGAAGAATCAACATTGTGAAAATGACTCTACTACGCAAAGCAATCTACAGATTCAGTGCAATCCCTGTCAATCTACCAATGGCATTTTTCACAGAACTAGAACAAAAAATTTCACAATTTGTATGGAAGCACACAAGACCCTGAAGAGCCAAAGCAATCTTGGGAAAGAGAAACAGATCTGGAGGAATCAAGCTCCCGGACTTCAGACTATACTACAAAGCTACAGTAATCAAGACTGTATGGCACTGGCTCAGAAACAGAAATATAGATCAGTGGAACAGGATAGAAAACCCAGAGATAAACCCACGCACATATGGTCACCTTATCTTTGATAAAGGAAGCAAGAATATGCAGTGGAGAAAAGATAGCCTCTTCAATAAGTGGTGCTGGTAAAACTGGACCGCTACATGTAAAAGAATGAAATTAGAACACTCCCTAACACCATACACAAAAATAAACTCAAAATGGATTAAAGACCTAAATGTAAGGACAGACACCATCAAACTCTTAGAGGAAAACATAGGCAGAACACTCTATGACATAAATCACAACAAGATCCTTTTTGACCCACCTCCTAGAGAAAGGGAAATAAAAACAAAAATAAACAAATGGGTTATTTGTTTTTATTTATTCTTTTGATATGGAGTTATATGAGCTATTTATGTATTTTTGGTATTAACCCTTTATCGTTCATATTATGCATATATTTTCTCCCATTCAGTAGGCAGTCTTTTTGTTTTGTTGATGGATTCCTTAGCTGTGCAAAAGCCTTTAAGTTTAATTAGTTCCCTTTTGTTTATTTTTGCTTTCTTTGCTTTGGGAGACAGATCTAAAATAATACTGCCATGATTTATGTCAAAGAGTGTCCTGCTTATGTTTTCTTCTAGGAATTTTATGATCTCAGCCATTAGTCTTATTGAGAATCTCTTGTACATGATGAGTTGCTTCTCTCCTGCTGCTTTCAAAATTTTCTCTTTGGCTTTGGCTTTTGAGTATGTATCTAGGTGTGAATTTTAAAAATATTTCCCTATTTGGAGTTCATTGAGCTTCTTGTATTTGCAGACTGCTTTCCATCAAATTGGAAAGTTTTTTGACATTATATCTTAAAATATTTTGTCTACCCTTTTCTATCCTCTGCTTCTACAACTCCCATAATGTGTATGTTGGTACACTTGAAGGTGTCCCACAGACCTCTGAGGTGCTACTCATTTTTCTTCATTCACTTTCCTTTCTGTTTCTCTAACTGGCTAATTTCAATTGTTATCAACTTTACTGATTATTCTTCTGCCTGCTTAAATCTGCTTTAGTGAATTTTTCTTCTTTTCAGTGATTTTTATCCTTTCAGTTATTGTACTTTTCAACTCCAGTATTTCTAGTTGGTTCCTGTTTTATAAATTCTGTCTCTTTATTGATATTCGTTATTTGGCTTGAAATGTCCTCATTCTTTTAGATTTTTGCACAATCTTTCCTTTGGTTTATTTATTTTTAAACAAATTTAGTTGATTTAAAGTCTTTGTCTAGTAAGTCCAGTATCTCTGCTTCCTCAGGGATGGTTTGTATTCATTGCTTTTTTATATGTTTATGAGCTTTACTTTTTAGTTTCTTTGCATATCTTGTATTTTTGTTGAACATTTGACTTTTTAAATAATATAATGTGGCAAATCTAGAAATCTGTCTCTCTCTTTCTCTCTCCAGGGCTTATTTTCGGCACTGCTTATTGTATTAGTTGCTGTTTGTTTGTTCAGTAACTTTTCTGAGATAATTTACAGTAGTCTCTTGTATTCTTTGTCATGGATTGCCACTGAAGTCTCTGCTTGGTAGCTTAGTGGTCAGCTACTGATTGGATAGATATCTCCTTAAATACTTAGAACCACTGAAACTCCCAGGGCTCTGTTGCCTTTTGAACTATGTCTTCGACACTTACCCAGGAAGTTTATAACTGTGCTGCAGCCTTCACTTCCTGCTAATGCAGAGCCTCAAGGCTAGCCAGAGGAAAGAACTTATGATGTTCTCATGTCTTTCCTGAGCATGCACAAAACCCTAGGCATGGCTGTGGTCTTCTAGATTACCAAAAATGTGTCAGAGATTTTCAATGTCTCTATGAACATCTAATTATGTTTTTTCTTTTAAGTTTTTTGGTTAGTTTCTTGTTTACCTCAACTATTATCTCTTGCCTCAGGCAGCTGTGTGACAAATACATCCCTTCCCTGGGGAGAGTTTTAGAACTGGGTGACCAATAAATATAAGCCTTTTGAGTCAGGTCTTTCAGGGAACCACCACACAGGTCAAATAATGACAGTTGTTTGGGAATTAAATCTGCTCTGTCCACTACAGCACCTAGAATGGGGTTTATTTTCAAGGCTACTACTGGCCTGGGGCAGGGTGATACGGCTGTTGTAAGTTAAAATGCCACAGAGCTCGCTGTTCTTAACATGACTGGGGTGTTTTTCTTCCATAAATGCTACTTGGGTTGATGCAAACTTTTGGCTAATTTCCCCAAATCTGAAAGAAAAAAGTTATGAACTTTTTTTGTCAGTTATTTCATTGCTTTTGTGAAGAAGTGAATATTTGGAGGTCATTACTCTACCATTTTTACTGACATCACCACAGCTACCTTCTTTGTAATCCTTCTAAGACCCTCTCAAGAGAATGAATAGCTAAATTTCAATCAGAAGTTAGTTAAAACAAAATGTTTTTCCCATCCAGATTAATTAAGGACCTGACTGGCCCTTACTTACTTCCCATTTTCCCTAAGGCATTCAACTGTTCACTCAAAGGTGCCAGGGCCCTTGAATGGACTCCCTTTTCCTTGCAGATTCCTCAAAGCCACTCGAGACCAAGACTAAGGCATCTCCAACCATGCAATCCCCCTTCGAAGGTGAGTTTTACTAGGGTTCTGTGGGAGTAGGAAAGGTCTGAAATGGCTTCATAGAAGACAAGGGAGGAGGCCCAATGCCATTAGATGGGTAATAAGAGGTCATTGTGTTCTCCAGAAGGAAATTAGTACTAAAGAAATGGAAATAAGAAAGACTTAAAGGTCATGATGAAGTGGAATCATGAATATATATATATATATATATATATATATATATATATATATATATATATATATATATATATATTCTTCTTTGGGAAAATGTCTGAGGCAAAAGGAAGGAGAGAATTTGAATAATCCCATGGGAAAAGTGAGAAAAGAGAAAACTGTGACTTCTGCTTTGCTCCTAGTCTGACTTGCTATAGGACTTTAGGTATATTGTCTCCCCTCTGTTGGCCTTCTTCCCATGATAAACAGTGAAAAACTAAGATACCTCACTTTATGGTAATAGTGGTCAATGACATGGCCAGGAATTGCAGAAAACTTAGCACAGATACCCACAGAAGGACTTCAGACTTTGCAGCCACCTTCCACCTCACAGTTCCTTTCTGGAAGAGAGGTCTCTAACCCTAACACACTTGTTGTCATAGCAACATCCACAGTGAACTCATCCCAGAGCTGGACCACTGAAGTGGATGGCTACGTTGGAAAGACAAGTGCTGGGCCAGGTAAGGGCAATGTTAAGTCTACTAGCCTTCCCTTTTGGCTGTGAACTTTGTAACTGAAACTTTCCACTATATACAATGTTCTATGTCATTCAAATGCCCAGGCCAATCAGCCATCAACCAGTGGGTTTGAAATAACTTGTTTATACGTGGAGTCTCTAGCTTCTCTCAAGTCTTTCTCATGGGCCTAGGGTTTTGTTTGTCTCTCTGGCTAGCTAAGAAATTTAGGAGAAGATGGAAAAGAAAGAAGTGTGAGCTGGTCTGGACTGATCCTTGGAGTTGCTAGACTCGTTTTCAACCAGATACCACTTGGTCTTGTTTTACCTCCTAGGAAATGGCTTGCCTATCTTTGCCATAATTCTCATCATCTCCTTCTGCTGTATTGTGGTCACCACCATGACTTACATCATGGTCTGCCGGAAGACATCCCAACAGAGTGAGTGATAAGTATGATTGGGTGGCTCTTGCTCATTCATTCATTCATTCATTCATTTAACAGTATAGTTGAGCATAAACTCAGTATCAAGCACTATGTTAGGGCTCCTAGCCTAGTTTGAAAGTGAGAGTAGGGGATCCATGGAGACAGACATGCAAGGCAACAATGAGAATACAACTTATGAAAGTTAATTCACAAGTCTTTGGTACCCAACCGAGTACAGCATCTATGTAATGGGTTTTCTAATGAGGATGCAAGAGAAGGAGAAGTCACAGTCCTTGACCTCAAGTTGCTTACAATTTGATTAATGGAATCAAGGTAGAACCGTGGAGTTTATCAATAACAATACATAGCTATAAAGGCTATGGACTCAAAGCCTGGAGAAGACAATCAATGCTAAAAGGATCCAGAGGACAGGAGAGTCAGTTAGGGCTAGAGTAATTAGCAAGGGATTTCAGAAGGAGGTGGGGCTTAGACCATTCCTTGGAGGATGAAAACCATTTGAAAGGCAGCAATAGTCTAGGAAGGAGAAACTACAAGAGTAAACGGGTAAAATGGTGAAATATGAATGTGAGTGGAGTCATCAATAAAGAAAATTCATGTAGCCAAACAATAGAGAAATACAAGGAAAAAGGAAAGCTTATTCCTGATTATAGAAGGTCTTGAATGACAGGTTAAGGAATTTGGACTTTCTTCTCTAAGCCTTGCATTAAAAAACGCTAAAAAATATTGAGGCCGGGCTTCCCTGGCGGCGCAGTGGTTGAGAGTCCGCCTGCCGATGCAGGGGACCCGGGTTCGTGCCCCGGTCCGGGAGGATCCTACATGCCGCGAAGCGGCTCAGCCCGTGAGCCATGGCCGCTGAGCCTGTGCGTCCGGAGCCTGTGCTCTGCAAGGGGAGAGGCCATGGCAGTGAGAGGCCCGCATACCGAAAAAAAAAAAAAAAAAACAGTCCAGGGCTCCTCATGACTCAGGGGGTAGAGGTCAAAATGTAGCATTCTATTCAAAGCCCTCGGTAATGTGTCTCTTGCCTATCTTGTCAATCCCCACCATGCCTTTATACTCATTTTCATTTCCAGACACTGGAGTCAAGCAGGCAAATAGGCCACACACCTCATGCCTTTATAATTTTCCCTTCCTGGATTGCCTTCCCAGAATTCCTGCTTTCTACCTCTCTATAAGGGAGACAGCCTTAGGGCATCAATCCAATTTAACATGTAGTTATTTAGTGCTCACTATGTACCATGCATTAGGCATATAAAAATGAAAAAGACCCTACAGTATAGGAGCTGCCAGGCCAACTGGGGAGGTAAGACATGGAAATACAGAGTTCTATCACAAAGCAAAATTGCTGCAGCATGCCGTGTTTGCTTTGTTGTAGTTTAATGTATGCATTCCCTGTTGCATCTCTGAAATATTACAAGCTCCTAGAGGGCAGTACCAAGAGATATCCATTTTAGTACTAGGCTAGAGCCTTTAAGCCTGCATGGAATGTAGATACTTCTCCTCCACTGACACTAGGGGGCAATGGTGAGTTATTCCAGGATCTTTCCTGGGTGCAGGCAGGGTGGGGATAAGTGAATTTGGGAATGGCTCAAGCCAAAGTCCCGGACATCAGACTAATTTAGACCTTTTTACCTGGGCTCTGGATGGCTGCCAAGTTTCTCACAAGGACTCCCTGGGGATCTTTGGCAAGATTCCTGGGTGGAGAGTGGATCCAGTTCCAGTGTCCCTCCCCCCACCATACCAAGCAACTGCTCCATCCCAATGTCCAGAGTCAGAGTATGTAAAAGATGACAGTGATAAAGTGTGCTTCCTTTTCATTTCCCTGATAAATCTGCATCCCTGTATTTCAACTCACCTTCCCAACAGATCCTATTTGTTGGAAGGCTGAGACATATTGAGATCCCCCTTTCTGTCCCCTTCCCTTCCCTTTTGACAAGTACCCATGCTTGGCCCTTACTCACTCCCCATGGAGACTTCTGACCTGATTCTTCCTTTTTTTCTAGAGCATGTCTATGAAGTGGTCAGGTAAGATAACCTCTCCTCTTCTATCTTCTGACCCATTCTTTGCCCTCAGTTTTGTTCGTCACTGGCATAGAGGAAAGGGGGTTTGGCACAGACCCAATCTTAAGCTCAGAGGCCTTCAGGGTCAGGGCACAACTTTCTTCCCTCTCTGAAGCATCTTCTGTGGTACTGTCCTGGCCCAGTGAACACACAAAATAATTCAGGTCCTCTAGCCCTCCATTCCCAGAATCCCTGGGTGGCAAGTGCCTGAGGGTCAGTTGGCAAGAATTGGGGCAGAAAAGTAGGAAACCAGGGTACCAGATTCAAGTTTCTTCCCATGGGTGGTGGGCTCTTGGACCACAGGGTGCATGCCGGGGAGACCAGTGACTCTGGTGAAACCATGAGGGTGGCCATCTTCACAAGTGGCTGTTCCAGTGAAGAGCCAGCTTCCCAGACACTGGACAACGACTACTCTGATGAGCCTTGCCTGGGCCAGGAGTACCAGATCATCGCCCAGATCAACGGTGACTACTCTCGCCTGTTGCCCACGGTTCCCCCAGATTATGAGCTTCTGGTCACCAAGGGCAAGAGCAGCTGCTAAAAATGTCCTACTGGGCCAAGGTCTGTTGACATAATTGCCTATTCATCCCTAGCATTCCACATGGCCCCTTTCCCTGCTATCTTTATTCCTAGATAGTCCAAAGTGTCTTCCTTGCCAACGTTGGGGTTGCTAAGAGTGAATGGCTTTGCCTAAGAAGTTACCATATGCACCTCAAGCAAGCCTGCTGCTGGGTCATGCCTTAGGCCCTTCTAGTATCCCTGCCTGGAGCTTCCATTGCTTTGTTCCAAACACCAGAGGGAAGTGCCTATAGCACTAAGACTTGGTCATCATGCTTCCAGACACCACTCAACTTTGGCCTCTTACCACTGAATGACCAGAGGGAGGCTCAGCTCTGGCAGCTCAGGGAACCAGTTAGGTTTAGGATCACTTCCCCTTCTATAGTGCCAGATAGCTTTTAATTGAGATTGTCATGTAACAGACCAGGGTTTAGTTCTGCTCCTGTACTGTGAGTCTAGTGCTTTGGTATTCTTCTGATGCTCAATAAATATCTAAACATAACAGCAACTTTGGTCATATTGGTCCTCTCTCAAGGACCTACCAAGAGTGATTAAAGTGAGACTAGTTGAGATGGTTGGGGCCCTGGGAGTATGGATAGCACCTTTGTTTTTTTGTTTTTTCCTCCTTCCCACCCATGCTACCCTTACCTCATTTCAGCAGTGAGCTCACTGGAACACAATGAATATTTGGTAAAACAGTACTCAACTGCTTTCTATTCCCTTTTGAATCATCCTGCCAGCTCTACCTGGGTGACTCTTCTCAGGTCAATTGGAAACCTAAAAAAGAAGAAGTCTTTCTTCTGTCTCAGCGGACTGTGGGTGCAGAGATAAAGAGCTCTCCCTTTTTCCAAAGTATGAATGCATCACCCTCAAGGATTTCCACCTCCTAGAATCCTAAAATCTTTGGAGTAGTTGTATTCTTCATACATCGTCTTTACCTCTTGGCCCCTTCTTACAATGTGGGGTAGAGGTCAGAGCAGGGAAGTCTCTCTTCTCAAACAGGAATAGGCAATAGGAGTGTGAGTGTGTGTGTGTGTGTGTGCATGTGTGTGTGTGTGTTTATTTGTCTGTATATGTGCACACACAATACACCTTTAAATAAGTCTCCTCAGAGAGGAATTGCTCTGGGTCAGTTCAACACTGTTTCCTTTCCCTCAGGTAATGCACGTCAAATCAACTTCTTCACCCTTTATGGAAGCTGACATGTGCCACTTTTGGTTACAATGCAATTCCAAGGTCAGCTCAGGTTTAACCAGCAGCTGCTCCCCTATAAATTGATTACAGAAGTCAAAATCATACATAAAAGTGAACAAAGAGTCCTTCGCTTTACAGGAAGGAACGAAAGTAATGAATCAAGGAGCACATCCATCCCTGGGACCCATATGCCTTTTGTTGTGGCTACATAAATTGTTCCAGAGTAGAAAAAAATGAAGGTAAACTTCTAAACTCTTTCTATGATGCAGGTTAACACTGATACTGCAAGTTTATTAAATGCCACAAGATAACAAGATAAAACAAGATAAAATTACAGACCTAGGAGCATATATTTATTGCAGTAGGAAACTTCTAGAGATCATCTCTGCCTAAAACCTGATAATCTTTTTCATACAAGACAAGCCAGTGAGAAAGTCCTAAGTATAAGGCTAGCCCAAATATGCAGGATAGGCTAAACAAAAATGGTATAATAACACAGGACCTGTCTTAGGCAGGTAGCTGGGTGGAGAAAAGTAGAGGAGTAAAAAGACAGGATCTCCAGAAGAGAGGAAAGACATGAAGTTCCTCTAAGGCAATTTCTCAAATTTTGTTCCATGGAACACTCGACCCAGGAAATGGCTCATAGAAAAAAAGTTTCCATGATCAGATAAGCATGGGAAATGCTTCATTCTATGGCCCTCTCTTGGAGATTTCCAATGGAACATTACAATATTAAAGTCTCTGAAAAATCCTGCAATAAACCATCTGTATAACTTTTTTGTTACCAAGTAATTCCAAAACTTACTTGCCCTCTGAGTCTACATTTTTGTCCTCCTCCTCTGACTCTTGACCCTATTTCTCAGGAAGAAAAACCCTCCATGTTGGCAATTACCTCACACACCCTATAGCACTTCAGTGACCAAAGTTTAATTGCTTTCTTACAAAATTCCTTGGTAGCATTTGGCCCAGAGGCCCAAAACTAATAGACTAGTGGAAAGTCTATCAACCAATAAACAGTTATTAAGTATTTTCTGTTACCTGAGTATTGTTCTGGGGCTGGAGTAGGGATGGAATGGGGAGACAGCAATTAAGGAAAGAGTATTGTTCTCTACGAGCTCACAATCTAGTGGGGAATTCAAAAATATCCCCTGTAAAAGTCCACTAACAATTCAATATGTACCATTTGGCAGTAGGGGATAAAAGGGTACATAAAGGCACCCAGGCAAGGAGTGCTTTGAGAATGAAGAAGGAAAGAGTATAGGTTGATTTTCAAAAAGCCTTGGAGAGACTGGACTTTGGCTGGGCCAAGAAGTATGGGAAAGAATTGGATAACAAGAGAGAAATGAAGAAGGTGTTCCCAGGAGGAGAAAAATCATGAAGAAAATGAGAGAAATAGGTAAGGTCAAAGTGTGTTTAGAAGCCCAGGTTAAGTGTCCAGAAACTAGGTGTCTAAGCCCTGTGATGATGCTTGTGTGAGAATTCAGATGTCCTTGCTAGGGGACTCTGGGAGGGGAATGTGAAGGAAGAAAGGAATGAATAAAGGAGTACTGCCATCCCTGGGGCCCGTATGCCTTTTCAAGACTATTGTATCCCCCTAGGGCTCCCACTGTGTATAGCAGAGCTGCTTCATTTTCCCCACGACCCCCTCAGGTACAATGCTTTAATTCCCTCAAAGTCACCAAAAATAACTTCTGAGAGCTTAGTTGGTATTTGGTGTGTGTTCTTGCATCCAGCTGTCAGTCTATCTGCTGTATTTCAACTGTCCTGGCCTGGAGCTGCTAGGCATATGCCGCACTTGGGGTATTTGACAAACTGACACTCTACTACACGGAGTGTCTAACTCAGCTTGTCAAATACACGGAGCGTGGCACTGCAGGAGGCTGGGCCAGGGGCTTCAGTGGGGAGGCAAGATCTTCCTGGGAGATATGGCCCTGGAGGGAAAGAAAGAGAAAGGAGTCACACCCTGAGCACCAGGGAAACTGCAGAGGCTATAGGGACTACCTGAAGCACCAGAATAAGGAAGTGAACAAAATAGGCAATAAGGCTTCTAACCAGAAGAGGCATCCTTAGGGTATGTAAGAAAGGCCCACTTGATACTGCAGGTGAAGCCCCAGTGCTCAGCTGGGGGGGTCCTCAGGCCTGAGTCCTATAGCTATGACATTTCTAGGGGTCTGGAGCTTCAGTGAGATTCTCTATCCAGCAGAGAATGTACAATTTGGTCATTGTCCTGCCTCCCTGACCTCAGGAAAGGACAAGGTCCCAGAGTCAATGCCCATGTCCCACCTTCCCAACTCTCTCAGTCTATGTTCTCACAGTGTTATGACTATGGACATAGGATTTGAGGTTAAGCACAGGCATGAATTCTGGCTCTTCCACTGAGTAGCTGAGAAATCTTGGATAAATCATTTTATCTCTTTGAGTTCTAGTTTTCCACATCCACAAAATGGGTGTAAGTACAGTACTTACCTAATAAGTTATTGTGAGAATGACATGAAATAATGTACGTAAAGCCCTTAGGTCAGTATTTGATACATAACAAATACTCCAAAGAAAATTTAAAAAAGGTGGTTGAACTACCACAAGGAAAGCAAGGGCCATGGACCACTGACTTAACAGGGTCAGGACAATGAAACAGGAATTTCTTATGGTCTCAGCCTTGCCTAACATGATGCACTTAACCAATCAGGACTCAAGAATGGCAGTGGCAGTTATAAAAGGACCTTCATCTAGTTTCACCTACTCATGTTATAACTGAGGAAATGAAGGCTCACACTGAGGATGAGAGTTGCTAAAGATCATACAAGTTGTACACAGTTTGGGGCTGTGCCCCATGTCGCCCCATTGTGCCCACCAGTTTTCCTCACTGGTCCTTTTACCTCCATGCTCTGTATATCTCTCTGGGAAAAGGGAGACACATCAAAAAGGAAGGCAAAATATAGGCAGTGGACTTGGCAGTGAGGTACTGGGATCATTCATCCCACAGCCATCAGAGAAATAAAGAAGCTGCCAGGAGCATGATCAGGCCTGGAACTTCTGAGAGAATTCACTTGGCAATACCCAGATACTGTTGCTAAAAATTCCAGGTAGTCCGTGTTAAATTCCTCCCTTTCCCAGATGTGGTAGTTGATCTGTGAGAAAGTAGCTGGCTTATATTATATACTGGCATGAAAAGAGGCAAACATTCCAAGGAACATAAAACTGCCCCATTGAGGCCAGAAAGCCTTATCCCAGCTAAGACAAGGCAGAGGGACTTGTCTTTCAGCAAAAAATCATAGTGCATTAAAAAAAAAAAACACTTAACTCTTTCAGGTAAATGTATGTTGGTAAGCAGGTGACATGCTCCTCCAATTTGATATCTGAGAGTGACTTCAAACCTAAAGCTCTAAATGATATTTTCCATCCCCTCATTTCCCTCTCTACTTACCCAAGCCATTCCAAGCCACCCAGAAGTGTGCCTTTTTCAGCCAAAGCAACAATCTTGGTCACCAGATATAGAATGGTGGAAAGAATCAGACAAACTTAGATTCTAATGCTGCTTTGGGCACTAATTAGCCAATCATGGCTTTGGGAAAGTTTTCTTTTAGGCTTCAGTTGTCCTTTGAGCTTCAGTTGTCTTCTCTGGAAATGGGGACAAGAAGACTTACCTGGCAAAGTTGTCAGGAAGGTGTTTGGTGAGCTTTCCAGAGACTCTCATATAGGAGCTCACAGGCACCTTGGCTCAGTCCCTGGAGCTGTGAGTGGAAGCCAATCAAGGAAGCTGATTAATAGAGTTTGAGTTCAGGGTAGTAGGAGAGAGAGAACTGGACTGATGCCTTTCTTCTATCATCATCCTTACTGGCTACCAGCTTCTGTGAGAAGACCTGGATAAACTGAAAATGTCCACAGCCTCCTGAATGCCCTTTCTGACTTCATCAAAAAGGAAGACAGGTATGAGAAGGTTAAAGATTATTTCTTAGTACATGAAGTTTAAGAGCCTTATAGACAATTTTGCCCCAGTATTAATGGAAAGAGGCAGTGGCTGAGCTGAAACTATATTGGTTTTATTTCCACATTTGATGTTTTAGTCCATGCCTCTCCAACAGAGTGTATATAAGGAAAGCAGGTTCAGCTGAGAAAGGCTGGCCAGACCCATAGGAAGAAAAGATGGATATCTATGTGGAGTGATACTGAGGGTCTCTGAAAGTTTTCTCTTGGTCTGTTATACTACATAAAATATCATTTGCTCCCTGTCTACCCTGGGAGGGCTAACACGCCAAGCAGTAAGACCTGCCCTGCAACTGACCCAGTTGGGTCCCTCATACTGGAAGCAGTATGGACTTTTTTCAGGCATAGTTCAACCTCCTGCTCAGCCCCACCCAGAGATATTTACTCAGCATCACTCTCATGTCCTTTCTCAACAGAGGGCTAAAAACTATCAAAATAAGGGATATAAAAACTAAAAGAGTCTAGACACTGTCCATCTAATCATTCCCCTCTTCTTCTTTGCAGAAGAGGTCAAAAATATGAGTCCTAGAATGGAGAAAGGACTTGTTCAAAGATACACAATGAGTAAATGGCAAAACCAGGACCACTATTCAAATATCCTGATCCTGGTTCCAGAGAACATCTCACTGCCATTTGGTTGTCCCCTAAACAGCCTGTTTGGAGAGGAAATGTCATCTTCCTTTCTCATCATTATAAACTCCAGGACAGAAGGGTACCAATGGGATACTTCTTCTCCCCCACCCTTGATCCAGAATTCCTGAGAAGGGTCCAAGGAGAATGGGATGAGCAGATATGGCTTGGGCCATATTTGGTAGCCATGGACACTGCCCCAGTTTGGGAATCCAAGCAGAGAGGACAAGTTGATACTATACCTGTTACTGGAGTGGTGCCTTCATCTTGTAGGAGGCATAGGTTCCCTGGTGATGAGTCAACCTGCAGAGGCCAGAGGGAACTGGGCTTTATGCTGTGAGCAGGAAGGTCCTATGTTTTGAAGGGCCCTTGGTGTCTTCAAGAGGAAACAGAAATGAGGAAGATAAGGCTGAGGTTAGCCAACGGAAATCTGGGTGCAAAATGACAAAAGAGTGCCGTTGTGAAAGGGTCTCCTACTGCAGCAACAGTCCTCACTGCCATGTCCTCACCCACTTCCAGCTGAACTCCAACAGATACTAACTCCCCAAGCTGCAGAGAGTCTGAGCAGAAAGCCCTGGCTGCTCTAGGCTCGACCTACGGCCAGGGAGGTTTCCCCAGATTTACTGAAGGAGTCCTGGAATGTCAAAGCTGAGACATTATCAAATAAAAATCCCCATTGTCAAAATTGAGAAACTGACCCCCTGAGGGATAAAAGGAAATGCCTGATATCAAAAAGCAAATTAGTCGTATACCTAGAATTTGAGTTCATTTCTGTCAACTCCAAATCATGTGTTCTCTCACCCTGTCAGAATGCCTCCTGGTCCTGAAACACCCATTTTATCTCCCCTGGCACACAAACATAATTAGCAGGGCCCAGTGAAAAATGAAAAGGAAGGGCCCTTTGTAAAAAAGAAATTAAAAATTCAAGATGGCAACAGCAGAACATTAAGCTAAGTTTGGGGTCTTTCTAAGCATGAGGCCCTTGTGAAAATTTACAGGTCACATGCTTATGAAGCTGAGCCTGCTAGCACAGCTCTGCCCACAGGTCACATTCTGGCATCCAGGGAGCTTACAGACAGAAAGAAAAAAGAAAATTCACATCTATGAAAGTATTTATTATGTGTTTTACATGTGTTATCTCATTTAATCAACAACCATCTAGTATGGTATTATCATTATTCCTATTTATAGGAGAGGAAACTGAGACACATAGAAGTAAAGTGGCTTGCCTAAGGACACAAAACTAGGAAATAATGGAGAAGGCAGAATTTGTACTCAGGTCCTTCTGACTCAAAATGTTAGGCTTTTTCTACTCTCCTACGTTGGTTATGAAGAAAGTGGTTGACCTTGAGAAGGAAAAGATAGTGTCAGACACTTAAGTTCAACTGTGACCTTTAGGCTTCATAAGGGACATGACAATTATGAGAAGAAAGTGAATGACTTCCTAGAGCCTTATGTTTGCAATCCTTGGGCAGTCCCCATTCACAGCCAGGAAGACTTTGGATTCCCATTATGCAGTGCTCTACATCATGAATCCTGATGATATGGTAGGTGGGAGAGACAATTCTTGCAATGCTTTCAGGGTATACTTACAGGATCACCTTCAATGATTGCAGTGCCCAAGTCTCAGTCCTTAGTCTACATAGAAGAAATAGAACCCTTGGCAGTACTCAAGCCTCAGTGAACAATCTATCCAAGCTACATACAGTCATATAAATTCAGGTTCCAGAGAAAAAACCACATCCTGGGAGCCAGGAGTTTGGTGTCCTACTCCCAGATCTGTCAGCTCTGTTCCCTCCCTTAGTCTTAGTTTCCCATTTAACCAACAGAGGTTGAACTAGCTGATCTTGGTGGCCTCTCCAACTCAAACATTCCCTGGTTCCTTTATAACCACTTCCATACTTGCCCCTCTCTCACCCTTGCCCCTCTCATACACAGGAAAGACCATAGTCTTTCCTGTGTATGCAGAACCTAGAGGCTCTAGGGGACAGCCTGGGATAGGGATTCACTTACACTCACACTACTCTGCAGAAAATGTCCTTCTACCAGAATAATTTATTGGCTTAGTCCTTGAAACCAGTTTCCCCAGATCTGGCTTCTAGAAAGATTCAATTCCTTTTATTTTGGTTTCTGACTAAAGCTTGTGGTGGAGTCAGGGTTGTCCTGTGGGCACTTTTCTAGGGAGGGACGCTTCCTCCCTACTCATATCCTAGAGATTAAGTTCAGCTACCCACTCAGTTTTTTTTCTCACTTATCAGTTAAGGTACTCTCCTAGCTTTTTAACAGGGGCCCTCTGGAACCAATGTCTTCAATTAAAGTAGTAATTAATGCTGGCCAACTTGAGCTTCATAGTAGATCCATAAAAAAAAACATTAGGGTGGGATTGACATATATACAGTAATATGTATAAAATAGATAACTAATAAGAACCTGCTGAATAGCACAGGGAACTCTACTTCACTTTGCTGTACAGTAGAAACTAACACAACACTGTAAAACAACTATACCCAAATTAAAAAAAAATCATTAGGAGCCAGGAGGATCTACAAATCAAGCCTACTATGCAAAAGGTCTGAATTAAAGAAAATGGCATGGGGCTCCTCAGAGCTCCTCTTTACCTCACAAACACAAAGCATGTTTGGAAGGGCCAATTTGCAGCAACAGCACAAATGGAACTTTTCCTTTAGGTCTGTTGTCCAACCAAAAGACATAGAGTTCTTCCATTTTGGATGCTCTTTGGCTTGACCATGCTTAAGAGGCGGGATGAGGGAGAAGAGAGTTGGATAGGGGGAGCAGGCAGACAGTGCGGGGGTCCCACACTGTAGATACATGCACTTATTCACTCAGTGCTGGAATGAAAAAAAAACACTGAATTTTGAGTCAGAGTCCCTGTGTCTTGGATCCTGTGTTATAGTCCCTGGGTTATAGACCAACCTCTGTAACATTAACTATACGCCCTTGAAAAATCATGCACAGCCTGTCTGAGCATCAGTCACCACATCATACTGAGGGATTGTCAGGCTAGAGGGGAGAGGGATTCAGGCATGCACCCAAGGAAATATATATCTCTACAGTGTGAGACAAGTGATTTAATGAAGGTATAAAGTGCTATCAGAAGAGTGGGTAAGAAAGACATGATACTTCCAGGGCAGAGGGTGAGGAAGTGGTGGTGATTAGAAAGGTTCTTAGAAAAGTAGGATTTTAGCTAGATTTTAAAAGATGGGGAGATAAATTAATGATGCTCACTGTCTCTAGAAAGCTTTCTCTGACCACCCCTTTCCTGACAAAATTAATGGCTCCTGGCTTTGCCTGCCTCTAATCTCAAAAACCTCTCCACACTGCATTTATGTGTCTGTCTCTCCCAAAAGGCTAAGAACTGCCCAAAATAGGACTGTGTCTGATCCATACCTTTCTTCACAGGGCCAAGGATGAAATAGTTGCCCCAGAACTGTGAGGTGAATAAGTGAATGCATCAGTGCATAAGCAAGTGAAAGAGCCCAAGATCCCCACATTCCTTAGCTTACCTCACCTTCATGAAGGAACTGAGAAGCCCCTCTCAACATTGAGTTCAGCTTCCTGCTCACCTACCCCCACTTCCTATAGGAAGCCTGTCAAGAAAATGCCCCAGGGACAACTGCAAAGCTGAGGCCACTTCCTGTGCAAGAAGCCAGTGTCCACACACTCCACCTCATCCCTGGTGATTGCTATGTGTATGATTGCACTGGGGCTTGCTCTGAAAGGAAATCCGAAGGCTGATGCAATGTACAGGGCACCCCCAGGCCAAGATTGAAGAACTTCATGTACTCATGGGCTTGGGGATAGAGGTTTCACTGTGAGGTTCCCCACAAACCCAGTGACAATGACAAGAAATGTGGCAGCAATTAACCTACCAACTATAGCTCAACTTTGTTCAACAAGGGTGTGTTGAGCACTTACTGGCTGCAAAGCTCTATGGTTGGCACCAAGGGGAAAAATAAATACACAGCAGAGCAGTATTATACATCTACTAGAAATACAATGTGAGTCACAAATTTTCTAATAGCGACATTAAAATTTTGAAATATAAATAGGTGAAAGTAATTTGATAGTATATTTTATTTAACCCAATGCATCCAAAATGTTATCTTAACCAGTAAACAATGTAAAAATGTTTTAATGAGGTATTTTACACTCTTTAAAATGTGGTGTGTATTTTAAATTTACAGTACACCACAATATGGACTACCTATGTTTCCAGTGTTCAATCACCACACATAGCTAGTAGTTACCATGTGGGACAACAAAAGTGTAAAATGTAGTCCCTGCCCTCAAGGAATTTACAGGCTAGTCCAGGATCCAGATTAATACATAAGCATGTACAAAAAACAAATACTATAGTGGAGGTGAATGTATGGAAAAGAGCAGTGCACCTGAAGTCAGGAGACCCAGACTACAGTCTATTCTCTGCCACTGATTATCTGTGTGACCTTGAGTAAAACCCTCTCCCTCTATGGGCCATATGTACAATGAGGCTGGACTAGATTCATTCACTCAACAAATATATATTGAGTGTTTTCTAAGTATCAAGTATGGCGTGAGGCACTTGGGATACAGAGGAGAACAAGGCACATAAGATGCCTACCTTCTTGGCACTTGCAGTGTGGTGGAAAATAGCTATTGAACAAATAAGTACAGGTAAATACAAAAAGAAAGGAGGAATCACAGAAAGCTAGGAGAACACAGGGAACCTAATCCACAAGGCTTGGATAGGTCAAGAAAACCTCTCAAAGGAAGTGACCTTTGAAGTGCGACTGAAGAATAAGAACAAATGAACAGGTGAGCCAAGTGAATAATTGTTGAAAACCCATTCCAAGCAGAAGAAACAGCATGTGTAAAAGCTCTGAGGTGGGAAAATATGTGGCATATTCCAAGAAGATAAGGAGGCTGATGTGGTCTGGAATAGAGTTAGCAAAGGAAATAATAGCTCAAAGCAAAGTGGGAGAGGTAACAGGAGGCCAAATTGAGGAAGCCCTTGTATACCATGTTGAGGGTTTGAAACTTATCCAATGAGACATGAGAAACCAGAGAATGTACAGGTGGTGCAATACTCTTCCATCTTCAAGACAAGGAGTTCTGGAGTTTAGGCCATGGGAAAAAAAGTTAATTCCAACTGGGTGGACTAGAGACTTCACAGAAGAGGCAGCATTTCAAAAGAGCCTTGAAAGATAATAAGATCAATAGTCAGAGAAGAGCATTCCAGACAGAAAGAAGAACACAAGTAAAAGTGCAGAGGTAGGAAAGAACATGGTGAACTTGTGTGAATGGAGGGACCACTGATGTAACAGGGTAAATATAAGCTTAAGTATATTTTTGAATACCTATAGATGCACTAGAACAATAGCCACCCCAAAGCCTATCCAACTCACCAAATGTGTTCTGGGAGAAACCAGGCAAAGACCTTGGACCTACCAAGAGAATTTACTAAGTGCCAGGCACTGTCTTAAGCCCTTTGCATGTATTAGTTTAGTAATATCCTCATAACAACCTTACAAGGGAGATACTAAAATTATCCCCATTTGACATAAGAGGAGCTGAGGTTCAGGGAGGTCATGTCACTTGCCCAAATGCTATGCAACAATTTATGAAAGGTAGGAATTTTGAAGCAATCTACAAAAATACATAATATGGCTCTGGTTAAGAAATAGTAAATTCAAGTCAGTTATCATCTCAGTCTACAAGGGCAGTCTTATTCAGAAAAAAACTCAATTAATTTCCAATTTATGACTATTAGAGGGGCTGAGCTGAGCTGACCCTTGCTTAGCTTCTTGGAAAGAAAAAAATAAATGAATTAATAGGAATTCCCTGGTGGTCCAGTGGTTAGGACTCTGCGCTTTCACTGCTGAGGGCGCAGGTTCGATCCTTGGTCAGGGAACTAAGATCCTGCAAGGCATGCGGTGTGACCAAAAAAAAAAAAAAAAAAGGTAGATAAGATAAGATAGGAGTTCCAGAGAGTTGTTTAAAGACTTAGAAAAGTAAACTGGTTGTTCTCCTCACTTCTTATACCTTAGTCCCAATCAGAGTCCTTCAGAAGCTTCCATCTATGACAGAAATAATGGAAGAAATAACTAGCCAACCACTCATCTATTTTCCACAATGGTCCACATAAAGGTAAAAACCCCTAGGCAACAATTGTGGACAGGGAAGGAAGGAAGGAGGAAAAACTTGTGATAGCCCATTGCATATATTTGGAAGGAACAAAATTGCATTTCTTTAAAATAGCCTCTAATTCAGACTGGGATGGTGCCCCTGGTTTCACTGACTTGACACACAGACCATTTTCATTTACTTAAAGTTTCCTCTGGCTAAACAAAGGGCAAGAATGGAGCATTTGTGGGGACAAAAAGAGAATTTAGGCCAAGCCTTTGTGCTTACACCACAGCTAAACGTCTTCTAGAACAAGGGTGCTAGAACTTAGTTTAGCACTGATTTAGGAGGTAGTCAATTTTTACATACTTCTCTCTAGGGTTCATCACCACAGACAATTTTCCTTAATGCTCCTGTCTCTTATTTTCATATGTTAGCTTCCACAGGCTCATCTAAAGAGTGTCAACCATCACAATGTGTATGGCAATATTTAGTTCAGAATCTCCAATGTATAACCTGAACTTTTCTAACCCCAAAGCAGATGCTATGATGTAGATGGTCTAATGTCTCTTACTCATAAAAAGTGTTACAGTTTGATTAAGTGGGAAATAAAAGTATCAAAGATGTTAAAAGTGGGCACTTGATTGGTGGCAGGCATTGCAGATTGCCACCCAAGGCCTTGTGCTATAGTGACAAGAGCATTGAGCTTGAAGTTCAAAGACCTGGACTTGAATTTCAGTTTGCCACTTTCCAGCTGTGGGGCCTTGGGTAAATTACTAATATTTCTGACTATCCATTTATCCATCTCAAAATTGAGCTAATAAATAGGTACCTCATGGGATTTCAGGAAAGTGGTATAACTGAGAACTCCTCTCAACCCCAGACATTACATGGTAGGAAGCAAAAAAAAAAAAAAAAAAAAAAAAAAGCTAAATATTCACAGAAGAAGAGGAACTCTCTTCTATTCTCAGTTCCAGGCAGAATGAGATGTGGGAAATGGAAGGAAAAAAGTTTTGTTGAGTGTTTATTATGTACCACATACTCTCACATTATTATATCACTCAGTCCTCTCAACAAACCTGTAGAATTAGAATTATTCCCAGTTCACAAAATAAGGACACTGAAGCTCAAAAAAGAAGGCAATTTCCCTCAAAGTTACATATTTAGTAAGTGACAGAGCTGAGATTTGGACTTTTATTAGCTGTGTACCTAAGAAATGAGAGGGGCTACTCAAGGACTCACCATCTCCTTTGGTGTCCTAAAACCATGCAGTCCAGCCACTCCCTAGCCTTGGAGAAAAGGGGGTTCTCCCGCTAGATTACAAGTTCCATGAGGTCAAGAACCATGTTTGTTATATCCAGTTTTCTATAAAGCTGTTAATTTATTTTTCTTGTGTTTGGGACTTCTTTATATATTAGAGAGATTTCTCCCTTTGTATGTAATAAGAATTGCAAATATTTTCACTAGTTTATCATTTGTCTTTTGACTTTGCTTCTAGCATTTTATATTTTTGTTTATTGTCTGTGTCTTCTACCAAGCTCCACGAGGGCAGTGATTTTATCTTATTCACAACTATATTCCTAATGCCTTGCTTATAGTAGGTGTTCAATAAATATTTGTTAATGAAAGATAATTATTCCTGTTGTACAGACCTGAAAATGAGGTGACATGTAAATATTGAAAGCTTTGACCATCACTTGACCCTGGTGCCTAATGACCTAGGACCCAGAATTAATCGAGATTGGAGATTCATTAAAGAAAGCCCTAGACACAGTGGCAGGAGACTGAGTTCCAGGCCCAGCTATGCCATGGCTTGTAGTATGAACTTGGGAAATTTCCTTCTTTGCTCTTCTTTATAAATGTGGTGGACTATATGGTCTTTATGAACCCCCTTCTCCCATTTAAGAATTTTTCAAGTGGTCTGGGTGATAGAGATACCAAAGATAATGTAACTGACCAGAGCCCTACCCTCCCAGAACTCATGCTCTAATGAGAAAAAGGCACTCACCAAACAATCTCACAGTAAAAATACAAGGTTATGTAAGATAAATATAGGGTGTTATGAGAGAAAATAATAGTAAATCTAATCTTGTATAAGAGTTTAGGTAAGTCTTTCTTCCAAACGGCCTAAAACTGACATCTGAATGATGATCCAGACTAAGCAAAGTTCTCTGGGCCTTGGTTCTTTAATATATATATAATATTAATATTAATTATATCATGTTTATATATTATATATTCTTTATTATTATATATAGTATTTATAATTTTATTATAAACTATATTTATATTATGTTAAACACAAACATATACATATAAATCCTAACCTAACATGTGTGAGAAAAGTTTTCTAAACTATAAAATGATAATATGAATGTGAGGGATGACTTTTTTCATGTGGCTGGGGATTTCTCTGGAGCTGTTTGGAACTTCATGCGTGGCTTTTACTCCAGGACCCTTTGAGGCTGAACCTGAGCCTGAACCTGAGACTCATAGGGGGATCTGCTGCTCCTTTAGTAGTGTGAAGAAAATGCCATCTGTCTCTGACAAACAAAGACCTGTTTTGGAGCCTGAGAGTATCCCTAACTACATATTAGGCCCACTTCTCTGACTCACTGATGCTATCAGACATCCTGGAAAGCAGCTTGGCTTGTCTCAATGCTTGATAAAGGAGGTAGGATGAGGGGTACTTTGTGGGCCCCTCTGGACAACTTGACCCTATCCAGGAGATGGTCAGCTCTTGGACATTGTGGCATGGATTCCCAGCATCCACAGGTTTTCCCATATTCTCATTATCTATTAAGTGTAAACAGGGAGAAGAAAGGAGGTTGGCATCTGGAGACCCCAGTACACTGTGTTGATAGGACTAGGGATACAGGAAGTAGGGAAAGGGTGCCAACAGTTGGCTAATGGCTACTATGTCCCAGACACTGTGCTGGATGCTTTATGCACATCCTCTCATGTAACCTTCACAACTATTCCAGGAGGTAGCAGTTGTTCTTCCCTTTCCACAAATGATAAAAATGAAGTTCAGAGTGCTCAAATGATTCATTTCAAGTCACTCAGTTAGCAGCTGAGTGCTTGAAGTTCAAACCAACTTTCCCACTTTCTTCTATACCACATGCCACTTGGAAGAGTCATTTTAGTAACTTCCACTACCTCCAGGGTGGACAGTACCAATTTTTATTGCAAAGAGGGGGGAGAATTGTTTGTAAATTTGGGGAGATTGCAAACATAGAGTTTCTCTCACTTCTCTTGCCATGAGCTATTTTCCTCTGGCAGGAAGTTGATCCTCTCATCTCATCTGAACCATGCCTGTTGTGGTTTAAGCCAACTTCCTCTCCCCTTATCCTACTTCTCCTCCAAACATTCGTCCCTGAGTTGCAAGTCTCCAGCCTCTTGTGCCCCTTTTGAACCTCCTCTTTTACTCCTAAGCCAAACAAAGGTGTTTCAGAACTCAGATTAAGGCCACTCTCACTTCACCTGCTTCCATTACTCCACTGGCTCTGCTCACAGAAACTTCATCCAACCCAATGGCCTCTTCTCAGATGTCATCCTGTTTGGTCCTTCATATGTTGATCACAACCAACTTAAAAAAAAATCTCTTTCCAATGCCCACTCCATCATTCTTCAGTTCACTCAAAATTCTTACAAAATTAGTTTCTAGGGGCTTCCCTGGTGGCGCAGTGGTTGAGAGTCCGCCTGCCGATGCAGGGGACACGGGTTCGTGCCCCGGTCCGGGAGGATCCCACATGCTGCGGAGCAGCTAGGCCCGTGAACCATGGCCGCTGAGCCTGTGCGTCCGGAGCCTGTGCTCCACAATGGGAGAGGCCACAACAGTGAGAGGCCCACATACCTCAAAAAAAAAAAAAAAAAAAGTAGCTTCTAAATGTTGACTCGTTGTTTATCCTCTTAATTCACCATAACTTAGCTTTCTATTTGTTTTCTATCCCCCTTTCTGCACTGACCCTGTTACCTGGTGTCACAAAATTACCATGAACTCCTTCTCAACAAAGCCAAAAGCCTCTTTACTAGCTCTCATCTCCCTCAATGTCTCTGCAACAGATGACTCTGTCAGCCATTCCTTCTTTCTCGAAGCCCTGTGGTTTAGAAGTTATCCTCTCTCTTCAGAATGAATTTTGTCATCAGTGTCACACAAGCATGGTTCAGATGAGACGTAAAGATCAACTTTCTGCCAGAAGATCATAGCTTATGGCAGGGACTGTCTTCTTCATTTGTTTTCCTAGTGCCTAACACAGCACCTGATCTAGAGTAGTGTTCAGTAAGAATAGTTGAATTTGCTTGCTTACATTCCTCTGATTTGCTTATCTTCCTGACCACTTTCCTTTGTTTTCTTCATGAATTTCTCTTTCTTTTCCTGCTCCTTATCACATTAGTGTTTCCCTGAGTTCTGTATCTTTCTCTGTGTGTATGTGCATGTGTCTGCAGCTTGCTCACCCTCTATCTCCCTCACCTCTACATTATTAGATTCAATTGAATATTGAGCATATCCCCCTGAATGTCTAAGTCCTCATTTCCCTGACCCTATATCTCAAACCTTCTTATCATCCTGAAGGGAATCTATATCTCCATGAAGGGAATCCAAGATAGAGAGATCAGTTATCTTTGACCACCATTATATATTTTTATTAATACTCTGATTATAACACTTCCTTGTATCATGATATTTTATGCCCCTGCCTTCCTCTCATTATAGCCTGGAGTTCCCTCAAGGACAAGGGTCTCTTGGTTAATTTCTGTATCCTCAGTTTGGGGCACAAACTAAGCATTTAAGAAATGATAGCTGAATGAATGAATGGTAATGAGGTCAACCCCCAGAGCGCCTGTATTAAGGGGGAGGATAATCTTATTCTTAATGATTAAGATGAAATGATGAATATATATAATTCATATATATATATATATATATATGAATATGATGCTTATTTTCAGTTGATGATTTCTTTCTCTTAAAGTTTGGTATTTATTGCCAGGATGGTCTTTCAGCAACACTGTTCTAATGGTGTTACTTCACTGCTTAAAAAGGATCAGTTGTTCCCCATTGCCTGAAGCTAAAAGTTGAAAATTCCTCAGACAATTAGTCAGGACCCTTCACAACCTGTCTACAACCTATGTCTTCACCCTTATCCACACATCCTATGTTCCAACTACAACACCCCTTATACGCTAGTAGTATAGCTCTGACCTTTCCATATGCCTCTCTGTGGATCTGGAAGGTTTCCTGGCCCCCTCACATCTATCCTGACAGGTGACCTTGTGTTTGTTCTTCAGGCCCAGCTCAATTATCATCTCTGGGAAACCACTCTTGGCTCCCCTAGACGAAGTCTCCTGTACTATGTATATACCTCAATTATGGCCTGAAAATATTGCATTTGGGTTATCTGTTTACATCGCTAGACGGAGAGATCTATCAGGCAGGGACCTTAACTTAACTTGTTTTGGGATTCCCAGAGCCTTTAGAATAAGTTCCAGCATGAAGCAGACTTTCTGTAAACTCTTGCTAAATCTGATTAAAATGCTTATTGAAAGATCCTTTCCATAAATGTTCAGTCTCCAAATCCAGTCTTGTCCCAGTCCAAATCTCTTCAGATGACAGGGTTATCTCTTTTCTTAGGCTCCATACCTAGCACAGAGTAGGCTCTTAGTGAAAGACCTAGAATCAGATTCTGGCTGGAGGTGAAAATAGGATGGCACAGCAATTGGGTTTTCTTCTAAATTCTACTTTCTTCCCATGGACATACTGATAGAAAATTTGAAAAGGAATGAACACAGTTTCAATCAGGTTTATATTCCTGTCACCTTAAGTAAGGAAGAGAAGGAAATTAAAATCTGAGGGAAAAGGGAAAACTCAGGCATGGGGGGTGGGGGGCAGTAGGGGGAGGAAATCTGTCATCTAAAGTCAAATGGAGCAAAGTTATAAATAGACTTCTGTCCTTTGGGCAGTTACTAGAAAAGTAACTAGGTTCAATTGATTTACTGATTACTTTTCTGAGAGTTCACAGAACTCCTGATCCTTATTTAGAGGCTAAGAGAGTTTACAAAATGCAGACATAGAATGGTATAGGACAAGAGCCTAGGTAGAACAAGGTTATGACCTAGGCCTAGATCCTGGCTTTGCCATTCACCCACTTGGGCAAGTTTCTTACCCTCTTTCACTTCACTGTCCCCATCTGAAAAATAAATAAATTGGCTCCTTTACATTACAGAATGAGATAGAAGTGCCTTCTAAGGATATGGGCTTACTTCTTGGGCTGCACTCCATGGGCCTACAAGCCCCTGTGCTTGCCCAGCTTCAAGACCGAAGAAAGGGCCCACAGTCAGTGACAGAGACATCAGTGGTTTAATGGATGGGGGATCTTACATGTCTGAAGCAAGGTGCTGGAGCAGCACCACACCGTGTGGGGCAGAAGGTGGGTAGGATGTGGCAGCAGGCCTCGCTCCCAGGGGTAAAGGGAGATTGCCAGTTATAGTGGGAATTGACGTCAGGTTGACTCACCAGTTACCAGGGAAACTAGCAGAGGGGAACGCCCCACACAGCCCCTTTGATAAGAACAGTCACTAGCTGGGGCCTGGAGCAAGTATGTAGGAAAGTCAGTCATGTTAGTAGGGTGTAGGTAAAACAGGCACTGGTCGAGTTGGGGATGTACAGAAAGCAAGAGAACAGCCATCTTGAGTGGCCTGACCATACACTTCTCAGAGATGTCTCATCTTGAGGCACAGGGTTCAGTTTTACATGACCTCCAAACTCCATTTCTGAGAAGATACCTAGAGTTGACCTGACCATAGTCAATGAACTGACTCATACAAGACAAAATCACAGGAAATGGATGTAATAACAAAGGGTTTTTTGTTTGTTTTTTGTATTTTTAATTCCAGAACAAATATAATCCCCAAACAGCTGGGGAATTGTTAGCTGAACAACAATTTCTCTCTTGCTCAGAAAAAAATCATTCTGGAAGCCAAATTAATCACAAAATTGCTTGATGAAAACACAGACAGGACAAAGGACATTAGATGAACTTAATGAATTCTTCCTTTCCCCAAACCTCCTCAACTAAAATGGGGTGAAAAGGAGGGTCAGGGTAACCTATTTATTTTCTCTGTCCCTGAGACACTACCATGGATACAATGAGCACTTTCAGCTCTAGGTCCTGTTTTTTTTCCAGTGTTCATACAGAATCCCCACCCACCCTTCTGTGTTATTTCTGCAGATGAGCTAATCTTGTTGATGAGCCTCCTAGAACTTCTTTAATACCCTATCAGACCTCTTGAGATTCCACCTTAATTAGATTTTTGATTTCTGTGAGGCTCTGTTATTTCCTACTTTGATTAGTGAGAGCTTCTAACCCCTTAAGGACTTCTCCACATGGCTAATCTAGTACATGCTGATTTTACTGAGCAAAATCTCAGAGGAACTTTTGCTTTGGGTAGAGGGAAAGGAGGAAGAGGGTCTCACTTTGCCCCTACTCCTATGTACAAAGAGCTCTCCTCTCTCCCCTGATAGAAATTGGAGTGAGCTCAAGGGACTCTGGAAGATTCAGGGGATTTACAGATGCATTTTATTTCTGTTGAGGTTACTGATATGAGAAGTTTGGTAACCAAAGTGTTGCATTATTATCAAGGTGAAATACTATTCATGGGAAAAGCCTTAGGCCTCGTTGAAGTTGCTTTCATGGTGAGGCAGGATTGGTGAGAATGCTATTCAAAGAGAAGTTATCCTCTCCTTCTTTCCCCTGCACTCCTCTCCTCTACTTTCCTTTTTATTTCTACTCATTCCTGTCTCATCTTCTCTTCCTTCTTCCTTCTCCCATTTTCCTCTCCTCCTCTCCTTTATATTCTTCTATTCTCTCGCTCAAGCTGGGAGCTGGGATAGATATTAGGACCAGTGCTAAGGTAAACCTGAGCCTGAGGTTATAACTGGCTGTAGCACTTTGAGTTGCAGAGAGAATAGGGGGAGGGGGAGGGGAGGAGGAGAAGGAGGCAGAGGAGAAGTAGAAGAAAAGAGGGCTATAGAAAACAAATGAAAATTGATTTGAAACTTTCATCAGATCTCCTCCCATGAAAGCACAAAGATTTTGGACTTTATATCTAACCCTCTTCCAAGGCCTCTTCCCCAACCAGGATAAAGCTTATCTACCCAAAACACTGTGTTGCAGTTTCTGCTCTTCCTGGATATATCTGCTGCTAAGAAAAGCTTTGCTGACATCCAAAGGCAAAACCATACTGTCAATGGGCTCACAGATGACTTCCTCCCTCTGCATCTAAGATGGATTCCCCCTGTACACTTCTTCCTGAGCAGTGCCAAGAGTCTGGTGTGCCCATTTAGTTTTTAGTTCAGATGAGACTATCTCAGTCCTACCCTAGTTGATCAGGCCTAGAGTTGAAGAGTGATGTACTTATCCATCAGACAACCTGAGGCAAAAGTGCTTCATCTCTGCAGGCTTCAACTTTCTAACACAAAGATGTGGTCATGGACTAGTTAATGTCTCCAAGCTATAAGAGCCCTTAGGGAACAAATATCCCCACTTTCTTGTTATATAGATGAGAATACTGAGACTGAACAAAACTTAAAAATCCATGTGGGAAAGGGATTAATTTATGCCTGGCACATAGTAGACACTTAGTAAATGCCAGTTCCTTTCTGCACCATTTAAAGAACTTTTAGCAGGAATGGCTCTAACAGCAAAGGGATTCCTCAGGTTGCATCCAGTGCTGTTCCTGCATACTACACTGCCTCCAGATGGCCATTAACCCTAGTCAGGTGGACTATGTACATCTCTGGCTCTTTTATACCTCCTGACCTTTGAAATTCTCTTCAACCCATGGCTGAATCCTTCTCATCCTTCAGGTCTTAAAATATCCTTTTCATGGGATGGCCCCCCTTCCAACCCAAGAGTAGCTCTCCTTATCCCTTTTCTCTCACACAGTAAAAACCCTACTGATTTTCTTCACAGTATAATGTTTCCTACCATTTGGAATAATTTAATTTTGGGTCAATTTACATGTTTATTGCTGGTCACCTCCCTGGTTCTGGACACTGCATTTTGCGACTGTGAGCTCTGTGAGAAAAACAGAAACTGTGTTTTATTCACTGATATATTAGCTAGCGCTTAGTTATCTGGCACATAGTAGGAGACATTAAATAATATTTAGTGAGTAAATGACTGCTGCCTCTGACCCAACATAAGTCAGGATGAGAGAAGTTGACATTACTGGGGTCAGTGTTATGCTTAGGCTGAAATGGAGAAGTTGAAGTCGTGGAAAGGCCAAACAGCTATTAAGTTGGATGGACATGAGGCTCCAGCAAGAGCAGAGCTCAAGCCCTGGGCATGGAGGAACTATTAGTTGAGTACAGTTGAGCAGTTTAGTAGGGAAAGAGGCTGCCTTACGGACCACTGCTCTGGGCCTCAACATCCTCAAATGTAAAACAAAGGTCATAATCTTTGCCCTGCCTACACTACAGGGCTGTTGTCAGATCTGATGTAATAACAGATGTGAAGAAGGAAAGTAGGATGGGGTGGGAACTCATGAGTGGGTGGCTTATCTGCCACCACCCCTAGCCCATGCTTGGCCTGAGGTGGCCTCTGTAACCGCCTCCCCAGCGGTTACTCACTGCAGAGTCATTGTGAAAGGGAAGTCCCAGCAACAACAGTCTGGACTTCTAGCCCATACCTCCTCAGTTGCTCAAGAACGACAGTTGGCTTTTGCATCAGTCCCTCTGTACCATTCTTCCTCCATCCTACCCCCATACTCCCTCCCCAAAGCCTATGTGTGGCAATTTCCAAGCTGGTATTTCCCCACTTCTGTGGTAATATTCTGGTCTCTCAGAGTCTCAGGGACCCTGGGATGGGGACCTCAGGTGATGGAGGTGGGAGAAACCAGGTTTTCTGAACCCCTCAACATGACACTTGGCCTGTCTGGGAACATGTCTATCAGGCCATCCTGCCTGCCCCTGCACTACTTATACCTTTTGGAGTTTAGGTTAATTTGACAACTTGGATTGGTCTTCTTAGGGCCCAGCATTGGTAATTCAGCTTAGATCAGATCAGATCCCATAACTGGTAAACAGGTTAGAAGCCTAGGTTTAGCTATTCTTAGCTCTACCTCACTCCCATTTCATTAATCACAGAAATTATGTTGATCATGTTGGAGGGTAGGAAGGGGAAGACACACATCCTTGGCAATGTCCTCTTCATATTTTTTTATTCATTAATTTACAAACATATGAGTACTTACTCTGAGTCAGGTCCCTGTTTAGTGGGGAAGATAGGCAAATAAACAGAATGGTTCAATTAGGACAAAGTGCTTATCACTATGATATATTCAAGTATAATATGTAATACAATATGTATAAGCTATATTATAGTATATATAATAAGTAATATAGTATGTATAAACTACAGTGGCAAAACAGGAGTGATTAACTTCCAGGGGAGGGCAGGAGCAGTTTCACAGAGAAGATTTTAAATGAGACTTGAAGGATAAATAAGATGATAGCAGGCAGTTTACGTGTAAGGGTGGGAAGAAAAATATCATAGGCATTCTAGAAGAGTATCCTAAAACACATGTGCAGAAATGTAGATGAAGCAGGTAATTTTGGGTGACTAAAATTCTGTGTGGTTTGATCACAAAATTTATGTTGAGGAGTGGCAAGAGATGAAACTGGATAGATGTGCAGGTCCAAATCACTGAGAACATAGAATGTCATGCTGAGTTTAGAATTTGTCCCCCAAACAATGGAAAGTTATTGAAGGGAATACTAAAATTTCTTTAGTAACTCCCTGAAGTATATTTTCTGAACCCAGATGCGAACAAACAGTCTAACAAATGTGCATGTAATTATGGGAGCAATAAGACCAAACTTTTAGACCTGAAGTTATGCTGGGAAATCTGAAATCTATGTCTACCATATTTATGATTATCACTGCCTAAAGATAGAATGTCCATTTTTGGATCAAAGATCTATAAATATAGGTCAAAATTTTATTTTGTATACTTGTTTCCAGAAAGCTAAACTTTCTCAAAGGATCAAATATTAGACAAAAAGGAGAAAAGAGACAGTTCAGCAAAAAAAATAAGATTCTGGTAGCAAGAAGACAATAAGGGGTTACCAAGAAACCCTGAAATTCTAGCCCTAGGGGTGAAGGAATTGGAACCTGGGGGAACTAGATGGTAATCAATATCTTGACCCCTCTCACCATACATCCTTCTTCTCAAAACTATCTTATTTATGTGTCTCTTTATGCAGCTATTCCTTATGTACTTAAAACTAAAAGGAAGACTAGATTCAGTCCAAGCTCTGAGGAGCACTATTATGGGCTGAGTTGTGTCCTCTAAAATTCATATGTTGAACGCCCAGTACCTCAGAATTTGATTGTATTTGGATATAGGGCTTTTAATGAGGTAATTAAGTTAAAATGTGGCCATTGGGATGGGCCCTAATCCAATCTACCTGGTATCCTTATAAGAAGAGGAAATTTGGACACAAAATGAGACACCAAGAATGTGTCCACATGGAGGAAAGACCATGTGAGGACACAGTGAGAAGGTGGCCACCTCCAAGACAAGAGAGAGGCCTCAGGAGAAGCCAAACCTACTGACACCTTAAAGTTCTAACCTCCAGAACTGTAAGGAAATATTTTTTGTTTGTTTTTTAAGCCACCCAGCCTGAATTGTTTATTATGGCAACCCTGAAAAACTAATACAGGCAGAGACAAATCTTTTTTTGTCCACTGTCCACTGATGTCTCTCTCAGGGCATTATGAGTCCCTGGCAAAGGGAGACCTTCTTAGTAGTCTGGTAAAATCTCTCTCCTCCTCTTTAAGCACTATGACCAGGCCACCTCATTGGCAGCAGCACCTAAGCAATGAAGCCAGTTTCCTTTCTCTTCTACTTCAGGTCTGGACAAGGCATCACATGATTTTGTCACAGGCATATTTTGTCCCACTGTGAGGTCTCCAGAAACAGTCAGAAAAAGGATAGCCATGGCAGGAGTAGCATAGGTGGGAGGTCCCACCAACTTTTAGGTAAAGCCAAATGGAAAGGCAGAAAAGCCCTGCATTATTATTCAAGAGAGTTTCTGTGTTCAGCTCTGCTCATAACTAGTTGTGTAACTCTTAAACACAACCCTTAGTCTCTCTAAACCTTGGCTTTCTCATCAATAAAGAGGTGACAATGTGTATCTCACTGGACTCTTAAGGAGACTAAATGAAATGATATGCAGGGACTTCCCTGGTGGTGCAGTGGTTAAGAATCCGCCTGAGCAACAAAGCCTGTGCACCACAACTACTGAGCCTGCACTCTAAAGCCCATGAAACCACAACTACTGCGCCCATGTGCCACAACTACTGAAGCCCGTGCACCTAGAACCCGTGCTCCACAACAAGAGAAGCTACCACAATGAGAAGCCTGAAAACTGCAACGAAGAGTAGTCCCCGCTGGCCACAACTAGAGAAAGCCTGTGCACAGCAACAAAGACACAACACAGCCATAAATAAATAAATAAATAAATAGTAAAGCCTCTTTATAATAAAACCAGACTTGTTTAGACTTTAAAAAGAAAAAGAAATGATCTGTAAGAGCTGATTATTATAAATTCTGGAGGAGTTGAACTTTGGATAGTTATTGTGAAGGTGTGCCAAATCCTAAAAGGATCACATCCTCAAGCCAATCCCATCTCTTCTACTTGCTCCTGTAGAGGTCAAATTAGACCAAATTTGATTGTTTGGAAACTGAATCACACATAATCAACAAGAAACATAGGAGCTTTTGCAGAAAGAGTTGAGCCTGAAAAAGGGATTTGGACACGTATTACTGGTGTGATAGAACTCGAATGTGTCCCAAGTCTCGACAAAAGGACCAGGTTGTGTCCCAAGACCAGTGTTTAGGAAGACATAGCAGGAATGGAATTTAGTATATAGAAAACAGTAACCTATTCAATTATGTTGTAATTTGGCTGAAGTTACTGTTGTGTTGTCACAACAGACAGGAGGCTGAGGGGGATAGTCTCCTTGGAGGCTAGAGAAAGAGTAGAAAAAAACAAAAGGATGTGTTGATGCACTGCTGACACTATCCAAGGAGAAGGGCCACTGATGGGATGTGGCTTAGAGGAAGCATGTGTAATACCGCTTTGGGATTTCGGTGGACAGTGAGCTCAGTATGCATCAATTGTGAAATGTGATCGCCAAAATTCAGACTACAGAATGTTTTCCCTTATGGGCACCACACTCTGAGAGGAACATTGACAAACTGGGACAGCCAAGGCCCCACATTTCCCTAGAGTGGCTATGGGTTCAAACCTCCCCCTGGAGCAGCCCTAACTTCCAAGCTCACTACAGCCCAGCCCTTATCACAGCCTAGCCTCAAGCCATATCGTGAAGCTTTCATCAGCCAGAGAGCCAGGAGTCCTGGAGAATTTGAAGTCTTATATCCTTCTGCTTCTTAAGTTTTGTCAATTAAAGTAAAGACCATTCTATTTTGTTATAAAGCATCATAAATAGAAACTATTTAGGCCAATGCTGCCTACCACAACCCAAACTGTTTTCTGTGTTAGGAAGACTTTCTTAGGTCCCAAGCCTAGATGGGTTTCTCAGTCAAGCATGGAAAGGCTGGAAATGTGGGAGTAGAGACCAGATGAAATGGACTACTTCTCCAAATTTTTTGGACTTCCTCATACAACTCTTAGGAGCAATTCTTGCTCAGGATTGTGGTTTTCCTCACAGTGGATGGTGTCTCTCCAGTGGATCATAGGAGTTTGATGGATCACACTCTGGGGCCACACTTTATCTTCCATCCCATGTTTCTTGAGATTGAAGGTGGTTTCCCACTGCATAGCATGACAGAAGTGGCAAGCATCCTTGAACATGCTGTTACTGTCTTCTTGAAAGAGTAAGTACAAAAAAGTCTGAGGTGCTCTTATCATCCTCTGTCCTTATACTGCCTGTTGTGATTGATGTTCTTGCTCGTGTTGATATTGTTGCTCCTGTTTTTAAGCATCTTGATATTCTTGCTATTGCTCTGAGTTTTGATGTTGCTAATATCATTGCTCTTGCTGGTGTTGATAATGCTATAATGGAGTACACAGTCCTACTGGATTTCCACAAGTCACAGTTTCCCTAGTTTCTGCAGAAAACATTTGGTTTACCCATCACATATTTCTCCTGGCTTTCCTAGAAGGATTCCGGCAGTGGACTTGTCCTGGGGATACAGAGGATAGTCTCTTCCTCATATTTGGCCAAAGATTAATATTGAAGTGCTTGATTATCTATTCACCCAGTGCCTTTATAGCTAAATTTATTTCATAAAGCAATACTTTTCAAGCAGGTTGTGATCCTAGAGCTAATGAGAAACAGCCTTAGAGGGTGATTGTCTTCAGGAGATGAGAGACCCTTTCCTACTGGTTCTGGCTCTTTGAATGGGAGCACTGCTACTCATCCTTTCTCTATTGCAACCTACCTAATGGCCCACTAGCCTGGATTCCTCAATCCTTTTAGTCAAGGTACTTTTCTCTTATAGCACTTATAATTATTTGTAAATATTTAATTAATAGTTTAATTAATATCTATCTACCCATTTAACTGATCATAATTTTCATGAGGGCAGGAATTATATCTCTTCTGCTCAGCATTTTATATTCTGGAGTCTGGAATATAGCAGGTGTTCAACAAATAGTTGAAAAAAAGAATCAATGGATATTAAGAAAAGTCCACTTGCCTCTTAACATTCAAAATGCTAACACAAGCTAACATTGTGTACATTTATTTAGTGGCATTTTATTTATAAACCTCTAATGTGATTCAAAATAAATAAATAAATAAATGAACCAAAATGGAAATATCAGCAAAAAGATTTGAACAGGCATTTCACGGAAAAGGAAAAATAAATGGTTGTGAAATATATAGAGGATCTGCTGGGTCTGCTGTGGCTTGGACCCAAGGATGGGCACCTCTCTAAGACTGTGACCTTGGCACCGGGAGCAGGCCCTGCACTATGTCTTAAGTGCTCCTCATAGAGACCCACAGCAAATGGGAGGGTGCTGCTCTGGGTGAGGGATCCTGGGCTGGGGCACCAGGTCTGAGAAAAAGATGGTGGAATAGAAGGACCTGAGATCACCTCCTCTCACAAAAACAACAAAATCACAACTGCCTGCTGAACAACCATTGACACAAAAGACTGTAACCTACCAAAAAAGATATTCTACTTCCAAAGACAAAAAGAAGCCACAACGAGATGGTAGGAGGGGTGCATCTGTGATACAGTCAAATCCCATACCCACTGGGTGGGCGATCCACAAACTGAAAAATAATTATATTGCAGAGGTTCTCCCACAGGAGTGAGAGTTCTAAGCCCCACTTCAGGCTCCCAAGCCTGGGGTTCTGGCATCAGGAGGAGGAGCCTCCAGAGCATTTGGCTTTGAAGGCCAGTGGGCCTTGATCACAGGAACTCCACAGGACTGAGGGAAGAAGAATCTCCACTCTTGGGGGACACACACAAGGTCTCATGTACACCGAGACCCAGGAGAAAAAACAGTGACTTCATAGGAGCCTGAGCCAGACCTACCTTGTGGACTTGGAGAATCTCCTAGGGAGGTGGGGTGCAGCTGTGGTTCACTGCAGGGACAAGGACACTGATGGCAGAGGTACTGGGTAGTACTCACTGTCATGAGCCATCCTGGAGGCTGCCATTTTGACACCAAGACCTGGTCCCACCCCATAGCCCATAGGCTCCACTGCTGGGATGCCTCTGGCCAAACAACCAACAGGGAAGGAATGCAGCCCTACCCACCAGTGGACAGGATGCTTAAAGTCTCCCTGAGCCCACAGCTGCCTCTAAACACACTCCTTGACATGGCCCTGCCCACCAGAGGGACAAGACCCAGCTCCACCCACTAGTGGGCAGGCACCAGTACCTCCCACCAGGAAGGCTGAACAAGCCTCTTAGACCAGCCTCACCCATCTGTCCAGCCTGTCCACCTCCAGGACACTTCTCCCCCAAAATGTGTGGTTTCCTGTCAGTCTGGAGGTTCCTACTTTTCTTCATCTGCCCATGGACCCCTGCTGTTTACAAGAGGCATGTTTCCTGCCACTTGGCCCCTGCCCCCACTTTCTCTGCTCATATCTAGCTATCTGCCTGCTGTAACAAATCTGTTAACATTCTGATAAACATGAGTTGATTAACTAAGACGATTATTTAATTAACCATTGGTTAAATTATTTACTGCACGAGCTAAAGTCTACCCTGTGGACTGGGACCATTCATTCCAGATTCAAGAAATTTGACCTGTTGTCACACGAGTATTTTAATTAGATTTGGAAAATCAGTTCACTAGAAGTATATACCTAAGTGTTGTGCTAAAGCTATCTGACTGCCATGAGAGAAGTGCCTGTTCTTGAAAAAGCTAAGATAGAATTGAAAAGATATCTATCCCTGAATACTAAAAGATCAGTGAAAAGACATTCTAAGATTCCATGCTAACTGCAATCAAGTTGTTATGTATCCTGGAGTGTTTAGCGAAGACTTTGTGGAAAACATAGGACTTTGAATTAATCCTCCAAATATCTGTATAGGTACAGAGAAATAAAAACCGGCTGATGCTGGGAGTATGGGAAGCAGCTTAAACCAATATATAAAGGTTGAAATGAACCTAATATATTAGGATAACTGACTGGGACAAGGGGTGAAAGCAAGAGGGGAGAGGCCCTGAATGTTGAAATTAAAAGCAAGATAACATGGACAGTGCTTTAGTATACAGGCTCTAGAATCTACTACTTGGATTCAAATCTTGCATTTCTAAACAGTTTGACTTTGGGGAAAAAACCTAACCTTTCTGGGCATCAGTTTCCTCATCTGTTAAAAAAACGTTAATGATGCTGCCATCGTCCTTAATAGTGTTTTGTAAGGATTTATAAGGAATTTATAAATATTTATGGCTTGGTACCACATGAGGACATGGGGGAGTCTCAGCATAGAGGAGATGAGATCTCTCTTAGAGATGGATACATACACATAGAGTGATGGAGATATAAGACACAAAAAGAAAGAGCACTTAGAGAGGAACAGTAGTAGATCCCTGAGGTCCATGCCCTGAGGTTAGGAGGTGCAAACAGAGAGACAGTCAGTTATGAAAGAGAAGCATTTAAAGGCAGAAGAATGCCTAAAGATCACTGAACAAATTTCAAGGACTGTTTTATCTGGTGGGGGAAAATAAGTCAATATCTTGGTACGTTTCCAGTTCCTGGAGTCCTAGGCCTAAATGCTGTTCAACTGGCCCTGAATAAGAATGACCTTTGTTGATATTTTGGCTCAGAATGTAAATGTGTCATACTGGTCACAGCCACGGCTCAATGTGGCTTCTCTGAGTCCTAAGAACATAATTCTGAAGAAAATGTGCAGAAAATGGAAACTAACTGTGAGGTATTTTAAATTAAAGTGTTGTTAATTAGTCTTCAAAAAACTTGAAGCTTTAGTGTTCCTTTGATTATATTTCTTGACAGGAACTAGATGGTTATCAACAGTACTGAATTTGAAATCCTGTTCTGCCTCCTTCCCTTAACATGGAGTAAGTCAGTCTCTGAACCTTTGTTTCTTCTGGAAAACAAAGAGCTGAACTTGCCTCTTAACATCCCTCCTAGGATTGTTGAAGACCCCAGTGGTTGTGAGAGGACTTCGCTCATGGTAAGCCCTAGGCTAATAATTATTTACCTGAGATTGGTCTAGATGTCCGGAATCTCGCTAATTGTTTTTGAATTTCTTTCTTCACATCTGCCTTTTCTCCTCAATTTTGATCAACATCAGGACACCTGGAAGGTAGGAAATCAGCTTTTGGTCTCATTTGGCCGTGGGTTTACACTGTGTCTCTGGATAAGCTTAAAAATAATTTGCTTGGGGCTTCCCTGGTGGCGCAGTGGTTGAGAGTCCGCCTGCCGATGCAGGGGACACAGGTTCGTGCCCCGGTCCAGGAAGATCCCACATGCCGCGGAGCGGCTGGGCCCGTGAGCCGTGGCCGCTGAGCCTGCTCGTCCGGAGCCTGTGCTCCACAATGGGAGAGGCCACAACAGTGAGAGGCCCACGTACCGCAAAAAAAATAAATAAATAAAAAATAATAATAATAATAATTTGCTTGAATCCCTATCAAACCACCACTGGCATTTTTCACAGAACTAGAACAAAAAAATTCACAATTTGTATGGAAAAGCAAAAGACTTGAATAGCCAAAGCAAATTTGAGAGAGAAAAACGGAGCTGGAGGTATCAGGCTCCCTGACTTCAGACTATACTACAAAGCTACAGTAATCAAGATAGTATGGTACTGGCACAAAAACAGAAATATAGATCAGTAGAACAGGATAGAAAGCCCAGAGATAAACCCACGCACATATGGTCACCTTATCTTTGATAAAGGAGGCAAGAATATACAGTGGAGAAAAGGCAGCCTCTTCAATAAGTGGTGCTGGGAAAACTGGACAAGGACATGTAAAAGTATGAAATTAGAACACTCCCTAACACCATAAACAAAAATAAACTCAAAATGGGTTAAAGACCTAAATGTAATGTCAGACACTATCAAACTCTTAGAGGAAAACATAGGCAGAACACTCTGTGACATAAATCACAGCAAGATCCTTTTTGACCCAACTCCTAGAGAAATGGAAATAAAAACAAAAATAAACAAATGGGACCTAATGAAACTTAAAAGCTTTTACACAGCAAAGGAAACCGTAAAAAAAACCAAAAGAAAACCCTCGGAATGAGAGAAAACATTTGCAAATGAAGTAACTGACAAAGGATTAATCTCCAATATTTACAAACAGCTCATGCAGCTCAATATGAAAAAACCAAACAACCCAATCCAAAAATGGGCAGAAGACCTAAATAGACATTTCTCCAAAGAAGATATGCAGATTGCCAACAAACACATGAAAGAATGCTCAACATCATTAATTATTAGAGAAATGTAAATCAAAACTAAAATGAGATACCTCTCACACCAGTCAGAATGGCCTTCATAAAAAAATCTACAAACATGAAATGCTGGAGAGGGTGTGGAGAAAAGGGAGCCCTGTTGCACTGTTAGTAGGAATGTAAATCGATACAGCCACTATGGAGAACAGTATGGAGGTTCCTTAAAAATCTACAAATAGAACTGCCATACGACCCAGCAAACCCACTACTGGGCATATACCCTGAGAAAACCATAATTCAAAAAGAGTCATGTACTAAATTGTTCACTGCAGCCCTATTTACAATAGCCAGGACATGGAAGCAACCTAAGTGTCCATTGACAGATGAATGGATAAAGATGTGGCACATATATACAATGGAATATTACTCAGCCATAGAAAGAAACAAAATTGAGTTATTTGTAGTGAGGTGGATGGACCTAGAGTCTGTCATACAGAGTGAAGTAAGTCAGAAAGAGAAAAACAAATACTGTATGCTAACACATATATATCGAATCTAAGAAAAAAAAAGGTCATGAAGAACCTAGGGGCAAGACGAGAATAAAGACACAGACCTACTAGAGAATGGACTTGAGGATATGGGGAGGGGAGGGTAAACTGTGACAAAGTGAGAGAGTGGCATGGACATATATACACTACCAAACGTAAAATAGATAGCTAATGTGAAGCAGCCGCATAGCACAGTGAGATCAGCTCGGTTGTTTGTGACCACCTAGAGGGGTGGGATAGGGAGGGAGACGCAAGAGGGAAGAGATATGGGAATATATGTATATGTATAACTGATTCAGTTTGTTATAAAGCAGAAACTAACACGCCATTTTAAAGCAATTATACTCCAATAAATATGTTAAAAATAATAATAATAATTTGCTTGTTATTTTTTTGATCTGCCTGACAAATGAACTAAACAGCTTAGTTAGTGTGTATGTGGGGGTGGGGGTGGGTGGCAATAGCTTAGAAATCATATTTGCCTGTAAGCTTCAGAAATTGTATAAATAAAGAGTTTAAAGTCCAAAGTACTCTGTCTGGCACACAAAGGCTGCTACATTCTGGCTCCAGACCCCACTCCTTCCTCCACACCTTTACTCTTTCTCTGAAAATGCCGTACCTTTTCCTCAAGCCTTAATGCTTGCTGGTCCCTTGTCCTGAAATCATCTCCTGTACTGAGAGAGAGACTGGGAGTTCCCTCTAAGATAGAATCTATTCATCTCCAGGTCTTAACACTGTTCCTGGTACAGACTAGTCACTTGGCATTTGTGGAAAGAAAGAAAGGGAAAAGAGAGAGTATGGAAAAGGAGAGGAGAGAATGAGGAAAGACATCTGGAAGGAACCCAGAATTCTAAGTCAAGTGATAAGGTTTGAATTCCATTCCAGCCTCTTTTTAACAGAGTGATATAGAGCAAATTACTTCACCTTTTTAAGCCTCAATTTCCTTATCTGTAATATTGGGTGAATACAGCCTAGTCCTGTCTGCTTCACTTACTTCATTCTACCATGGAACAAGAGAAGGAGAGAAAGGAAGTAGAGATGAGAGAGAAAGAAGAGAATGACATAAAAGAAAACTGCAACTTGCGAGAAAAGGGGAACAGTTTAAAGATGGGGTTCAGTGCCTCTGCTTATAGGAAGAATAAAGACCACTAGAGGGCAATATTATGACAAGGAAAATTTCCCCAGTAGTACAGGGAACAGCCCACAGATGGAATGGGCCAAGTCACACAGGAATTAGTACTGCTGGAGGGAGCCTCAGTCAGAACCTAAGAGTCCCCTGTTAAATTGGTATGTCACATCCCGGGTGGTTGGCACTACATATATGGGCCACAGCTGCCTAGTGTTCACAGCTGGAAAGAATGATTCATTATTTATTTGTTGAAAATAAGGCCATCCTTCATGAAATTGTTGGCATCTATCACTAAATTATGATGGTTTGAGTTCTCATAAGCATGCTAGAATGTCACTCTTCTGTCATCTATCACAGCAGGGTCTAGGGTCTGTCTTCCTGTCTCTGAGGCTGTCTCATGTCACTGCCCAAACTTTCAGTGCCTCCTCAGCCCCATTCCCACAATCCTTTCCATCAAACACACCTTGGATTACAGTACTTATGTGCTCAGAAGCCACCAGTAACTCTTCATTGCCTACAGAAGAAAGTTAAAAACCCTTAGCCTGGTACGCAAAATTTACTATAATCTGTTTCCAAAGAATTATTGCTTGTCTCACTCCTTACCTTTTCATCAACCTGAATGGAATGGCCAAGCTGAACTGCTCCCCAGTCTCTGAACATAACCCCTCTCGGCCTAATTATATTAGCTTTACTTGGCTCCTTCCACTGGAATACTCCCCAAGATGAGACTCTAATAATCTTTAATAACATTGTTATATAACATTTTTTCCCATGGAACCTCCTTTAATTCCACTAGTCACAAGTTACCAGAAGCTAGAATCTCCTCTGTGATTTATATATGCCTCTCACTTATATTACATTTGTTTCATTCATTCAATTATTCATTTATTCTTTTGTTTAGCATATATTTATTGGGCATTTATTATATGCCAAGTGCCATAAAAAGAGCTCAGAAATTACCAAGGCTTAGTCATGGCCCTCCAGAAGCTAAGTGTCCACCTGGAGAATGACAGATATATCACAAAATCTTAGTTGTATATGTGTTATGTGATAATAGAGGTAATACAAAAGGACTGAGAAAACTAGGTTAGAGTCAGATTGGAATGCCAGATAAGAGTTAGGATATGTCTTAGGATAAATTTTCTTCAAATACTTAGCATGTTAACATGTGTTTAGTGAATCACTCAATCCAGTTGAAAATGTCATTTGAATGAATTTTTGAATTGGAGAGGGCTGAGAAATTGTGAATTGGGCCAAGGATTCCAAATGATATAAGGAGGACAATTACAGTAAACATCCATTTTTCCTACTAGATGTGAAGTTGTTTCAGAGCAAAAGTTGTCTTATCCAATTATGTCTCCACAGCACATGAAATAGAGTCTTTGTTATTAGAAATTTATGAATTTGTAGTGTTCCAAATTTGGAGGGGCCTTAAGGATCATCTAGCCCTTGTTCTACAAATGAGGAAAAGGAAACTCTAAGAAATGAGGTGGTTTGCTCAGAGTCATCCAACTTGTTAGTATAAAAGTTAAGACTGTGAACTCAAAGTTCAGTGCACTTTTAACTCCTCTACATCTCATACTTCAAAACCTTCAACAGTCCTCATCATAGCTGAAATCTCCCCCTCAACAGTAAAGATCTAACATATCTCCAGCGTGTTGGTTTCAGAAGGAACACTAAGAAAGATCTAGATCCCATTATATGCATGGGGAGAATGAGACCCAGAGAGGAGAAGTGACTGGCTAAAGATCTGGAGCCAGATCTGGGGCAGAACCTACAAGATATTTGTTGAGTAGAATTGAATATATTCCCTGTCATCAAGGCGTCCTGTCTTACATCAGCTAACAAGTGACTATCCTTCGCTTTAGAGAATAAACGGGCCCCCAATTGACATCATTTGTCATTTAGTCTTAATCTCGAACATGTATACTTTTGCAAAGATTACCTCATAGCCTGGAGGATTTGCCTTAGCAACAAGCATAATGACCAATGAGCTGCTCTGAGACCTCTAAGCAATTTGTAACTACCCACTTCCTCTGCTTGGCTCTTCTTCCTTGCTACTGCCAAGGGGGAAGGGAAAAGGATAGGAAAGAAAGGGAAAGGAAAGGAAAGGAAAGGAAAGGAAAATTATAATTTCCAGACAGTGTTTTTCTTTGAGAAAGTTGAAAGGCCATTTTTCACAAGTTCTTAGAGCAGAGGGCATTGAGGCTGAGTTGCGCAAAGGGAGAGCAGCTGGGCAACAGTACCTACCGGCCTGGATGATCAGATACTGGGTTGGAGTAGAAATCAAACTGTTTGAAAGAGCAAGATTGGGGCCACCAGGTTTTATGCAATGCTCTGGAACTAAAGATACATTTTTTAAAGTAAACCTGAACCAAATTCTCATCACAGTTTGACACAAACACTAGAGGCTAAGCTATTCCAGCCAATGTGACGAAAACTCTCTATGGCATCTGGAAGTGGAGATAATGTGAGCTAGATTTGTAAGCATCTTCCTTATATGGTAGACATGGTATTTCTAGAATCAAGCAATTTTCAATTTAGAAAGGATCTTGAGCTTTACATACGTGTGATCACACAATATGTACACTTTTGGATCTGGCTTCTTTCACTAAGCATGTTTTTGAAATAATTTCATTTTGTTCCATAGTATTAGTCATCTATTGCTCTGTAATAATATTACTATAAATCCAGCAGATTTATTGTCTCATAATTTCTGTGGGTCAGTAGTCGGTGCATAGCTTAACGAGGTCCTCTGTTTCAAGATCTCATAAAGCTGAAATCAAGATGTTTGTTAGGGCTGGAAGTATCAGTTGGGGTCACATAATATAACAGATCCAGGATTCCTCTCTAAACTCATCCAACTCCAAAACTCATATTTTTCTATTATGGTATACTTTTGAGTACATGTCTCTGCCTCTCAGCTATTCTCAGTACAATAGGGAAAGGAAAACAAAATTATGAAAGACATACCCAGTTCTACCAGTTTCTGCTCATATTTCACCTCCTCCATGAACCTCTTCTTGATCAGCCCAACCCATAAGATTCTCTCTGCTCAGAATTTATGTAGTACTCACTGTATCTGAATTACTTACTTAGAAAATTGTATGACAAAGTAGGAAGGATCCTTAGAGATAATTCACACTCTTCGCACTAATGGGGAAAATGGAGCCCAGAAAGGGGAAAGGAATTGCCCAAGTTCACACAGTAGAGCAAAGTAATAACTGAGACTAGATCAAAGGTCTCCTGATTTTTGTTCTCCTGCTTTTGTCCCTACATCCATGTTGGGACAGGGGGTACAGAGGGGGATGAGTGGTAACCTGGCATAGAGGAACAATCAAATCTGATATCCCCAAACCAGAGGAAAATCATCTAATATATGTAAAATTGCTTAGCATGTTCCCAGGCGTATAGTAGTTTGTCAATATGCTTTGGTTGTCTTTGAATCAAAAGCTATCTGAGCCACTTCCACCACTTGCCCGGGGTCTCCATAGCCAGAAATTGCATCAAACAAGGCATCCTATGGCTAGAATGTGGTTCTTAAGACATACATTATCTACTATTTTCATTTGTCCACTTTTATGTCTTTGTAATTTATTTATTTCATTTTTGGTTTCCTTTAATTTTTTAAAACAAAATTTTCTTTCAAGACTTCAACTGCAATTTTCCTTTCATCCTCTATACTACTGTCTGATAATTAGTTGTTTATGTCACTTTTCTGATAGGAATTTAATGATTCCCAATCATCAGCAGGATAAGGCCAACTTCTTAGTGCAGCATCAAAATTGGATCTCAAACATCCTATTTATAGTCACTCCTTCTACCATCTTCCATTCTCCCACTGACACATACCCTAATCCCTGGCAATTAAAAATTAGTTTCCATTAGCTATGCCCTTTCATTTCTTTGCACATTATGCTGCCTCAGTACACAAAACTCAGTTTCAAAACCCACTGTAAATTTCATTCTAAATGTGAAATCTTCCCAAACTTTCCCAAAGTAAATTTGCTGCTTCATCCTAAATTTAGTTAATCTGTCTTTAATAACATTGATTATACTTTATTATAATCAATTAGCATATCTGGCACTCTCCTCAGTCCTTTTAGCCATGGCTGTGAGCTGTTGGAAAGAAGAAACCAAGTCTTCCATATATTTATCTTCTTTCACTTGCTCCATAAATGATTATGGCTAACTGGTGTGACAACTCAGGCAGAAAAATACAGAGGTCAATGTATAATTTTCTCTTTCTAACCAGAATTGCTTCCTGCAAGCTCTTTGCTTCTTAACCAGAGGATGCTGAAGCAGGTTGGGACAGTACAGCCACTTTCCTGTCTCTTCTCAGTCCATTTTTAGCATGAACTGTGCTACAAGGGGCACAACAGGGAAGGAGAGGAAGGCACTAAGCAAACAGGATTTGGTGTGAAGGAAGAGGCAGGAATTCACACTCTATGGGTGAGCTGGCCTCTGCTGCATGGCACTGAAAGGCAGGCTGCTTGTGTGCAGTCCAGCACCTCCTGACGGCCCTGCAGATACACAGGAGATTGCCAACCAACACATCTGGAAGCCTGAGGTCCCCAGCACATCTATAAAGGAAGGGTTGCTGGGAGATTGGTTGGTGCCACAGTACTTTGGGGTGCTGTGACTGACACATATGCAATTCCAACATTGCTTCCTATTTCCAGAGGATAGCCCTGTGGGAAGGAGACAGACAAAAATCACAAAACTTATGGACTTTGTAGCCTCTGTCTGTATTCTCCTCCTCCAATTAGGTCTTGGGCAAAACAAGCTGTGTTAACCCGCATGAAAGCCAACTGATATACTGCTTCCTCAGCTATAGATATTGGAAGCATCAGGGAATGGGGCCTGCCCCAGTGCATTTGTATTTTTAGAAATATCCATAGGAGACCTTCAAGATGATGGAGGAATAAGACGTGAAGATCACCTTCCTCCCCACAAATACATCAGAAATACATCTACATGTCTAACAAGCCCTACAGAATACCTACTGAACGCTGGCAGAAGACCTCAGACTTCCAAAAAGGCAAGAAATACCCCCACGTACCTGGGTAGGGTGAAAGAAAAAAGACAAAACAGAGACAAAAGAATAGGGATGGGACCTGCACCTCTGGGAGGGAGCTGCAAAGGAAGAAAAGTTTCCACACACTAGGAAGCCCCTTCACTGGTGGAGACGGGGGTGGGGGCGGAGGAAGCTTCAGAGCCACGGAGTAGAGCACAGCAATAGGGGTACAGAGAGCAAAGCAGAGAGATTCCCGCAAAGAGTATTGGTGCCAACCAGCACTCACCAGCCTGAGAGGCTTGTCTGCTTACCCGGTGGGGTGGGCAGGGGCTGGGAGTTGAGGCTCAGGCTTTGGAGATCAGATCCCAGGGAAAGGACTGGGGTTGGCTGCGTGAAGACAGCCTGAAGGGGGTTAGTGTGCCACAGCTAGCCAGGAGGGAGTCCTGGAAAAAAGTATGGAACTGCCTAAGAGGAAAGAGACCATTGTTTCAGGGTGCGCGAGGAGATGGGATTCAGAAAACCAACTAAAGGAGCTCCAGAGAAGGGTGTGAGCCACGGCTATCAGTGCAGACACTAGAGAGAGTCATGAAATACTAAGGCTGCTGCTGCAGCCACCAAGAAGGCTGTGTGCAAGCACAGGTCACTATACACACCTCCCCTCCTATGAGCCTGTGCAGCCCGCCACTGCCAGGCTCCTGTCATCCAGGGGCAATTTCCCCGGGAGAATACATAGTGCACTTCAGGCTGTTGCAATGTACCCCGGCCTCTGCCAACACAGGCTCACCTCACATTGCATTCCCCTCCCTCCCCCAACCCCCACCCCGTCCTGAGTGAGCCACAGCCCCCTAATCAGCTGCAATTTTAACCCCACCCTGTCTGAGTGAAGAACAGATGCCCTCAGGCGACCTACATGCAGAGGCAGGGCCTAATCCAAAGCTGAACCCTAGGAACTGTTCAAACAGAAAGAGAAATTTGTGCCAACAGCCTCAGGAGCAGAGGATTAAATCTCCACAATCAACTGGATGTACTCTGCATCTCTGGAATACCTGAATACACAACAAATCATCCCAAAATTAAGGTGGTAGATTTGGGAGCAACTGTAGACTTGGGGTTTGCTTTCTGCATCTAATTTGTTTCTGGTTTAATGTTTACCTTAGTTTAGTATTTAGAGCTTATTATCATTGGTAGATTTGTTTATTGATTTGGTTGCTCTCTTCCTTTTTTTATATATAGATTTTTTTTCCTTTTTCTCTTTCTGTGAGTGTGTATGTGTATGCTTCTTTCTGTGATTTTTGTCTGAATAGCATTGCTTTTACCATTTGTCCTAGGTTTCTGTCTGTCCGTGCTTTCTTTCTTTTCTTTTTTTTTTTTGGATAGTTTGTAGCATTGTTAGTACTTGTGGATTTGTTTTTTGGTTTGGTTGCTCTCTTCTTTCTTTTTTTCTATCATTTTATTACTTTTTAATTTTCTATATTTAATAATTTTAATAGTTTATTTTTATAACTTTATTTTATTCTTTCATTCTTTCTTTTTTTAATCCTTTTTCCTATAAGCCATGTGGCTCACAGGGTCTTCGTGCTCCAGCTGGGTGTCAGGCCTGGGCCTCTGAGGTGGGAGAGCTGAGTTCAGGACATTGGTCCACCAGACATCTCCTGGCTCCACATAGTATCAAATGATGAAAGCTCTCCCAGAGATCTCTATCTCAATGATACGACCAAGCTCAAGTCAACCACCAGCAAGCTACTGTGCTGGACACCCTATGCCAAATGACTGGCAAGACAGGAACACAACACCACCCATCAGGAGAAAGACTGCTTAAAATCATAATAAGGTCACAGACACCCCAAAACACACCACTGGATGTGGCCCTGCCCATTGGAAAGAAAATATCCAGCCTCATCCACCAGAACACAGGCACCAGTCTCTTCCACCAGGAAGCCTACACACCCACTGAACCAACCATAGCCACCAGGGGCAGACACCAAAAACAACGGAAACTACTAACCTGAGGCCTGCAAAAAGGAGACCACAAACACTGAAAGTTAAGCAAAATGAGAAGACAGAGAAACACACAGCAGATTAAGGAGGAAGAGAAAAACCCACTAGACCAAAAAATGATGAGGAAATAGGTAGCCTACCTGCAAAAGAATTCAGAGTAATGATAGTAAAGATGATCCAAATCTTGGAATTAGAATGGAGAAAATGTGGGACACATTTAACAAGGACGTACAAGAACTAAAGAGCAAACAAAAAATGATGAACAGCACAATAAATTAAATTAAATATTCTCTAGAAGGAATCAAGAGCAGGATAACAGAGGCAGAAGAACGGATAAGTGACCTGGAAGACAAAATAGTGGAAATAGGTACGGCAGAGAAAAATAAGGAGAAAAGAATGAAAATAATTGAGGACAGTCTTAGAGACCTCTGGGACAGCATTAAACACACCAACATTCGAATCATAGGGGTCCCAAGGAAGAAGAGAAAAATAAACGGACTGAGAAAATATTTGAAGAGATTATATTTGTAAACTTCCATAATATGGGAAAGGAAATAGTCAATAAAGTCCAGGAAGCACAAAGAGTCCCAACAAGGATAAATCCAAGGAGAAATGTGCCAAGACACATATTAATCAAACTATCAAAAATTAACTACAAAGAAAAATATTTACAGGCAGCACGGAGAAAGCAACAAATAAAATAGAAGAGAATCCGCAGAAGGTTAACAACTGATCAGTCAGCAGAAATTCTGCAAGCCAGAAAGGAGCAGCAGGACATATTTAAAGAGATGAAAGGGGAAAACCTACAACAAAGATTACTCTACCCAGCAAGGATCTAATTCAGATTCGACAGAGAAATTAAATCCTTTACAGACAAGCAAAAGCTAAGAGAATTCAGCACCAACAAGCCAGCTTTACAACAAATGCTAAAGGAACTTCTCTAAGCAGGACACACAAGAGAAGGAAAAGACCAACAGTAACAAGCCCAAAACAATTAAGAAAATGGTAATAGGAACAGGCATATCAATAACTACCTTAAATGTAAGTGGATTAAAAGCTCCAAACAAAAGACATAGACAGGCTAAATGGATGTGAAAATAAGACCCATATATATGCTGTCTACAAGAGGCTCACTTCAGACCTAGGGACACATACAGACTGAAAGTGAGGTGATGGAAAAATGTATTCCATGCAAAAGAAAATCAAAAGAAAGCTAGAGTAACAATTCTCATATCAGGCAAAATAGTGTTTCAAATAAAGACCATTACAAGAGACAAAGAAGGACACTACATAACGATGAAGGGATCAATCCATGTAGAAGAAATAACAATTGTTAAGTATTGATGCACCCAACATAAGAGCACCTGAACACCTAAGGCAAATACAACAGCCATAAAAGGGGAAGTCAACAGTAACACAATCATAGTACAGGACATTAACACCCCACTTTCACCAATGGACAGATCACCCTAATTGAAAATAAATAAGGAAACACAAGCTTTAAATGATACATTAAACAAGATGGACTTAACTGATAGTTATACGGCATTCCATCCAAAAACAGCAGAATACACTTTCTTCTCAAATGCTCATGGAACATTCTCCAGGATAGATCATATCTTGGGTCACAGATCTTGCCTTGGTAAATTGAAGAAAACTGAAATTATATCAAGTATCTTTTCCAACCACAATGCTATGAGACTACATATCAATTACAGGAAAAAAATCTGTAAAAAATAAAAACACATAGAGGCTAAACAACACAATACAAAATAACCAAGAGATAACAGAAGAAATCAAAGGGGAAATAAAAAATACCTAGAAAAAATGACAAGAAAAACATGATGACACAAACATATGGGATTCAGCAAAAGCGGTTATAAGAGGGATGTTTATAGTAATACAATCCTACCTCAAGAAACAAGAAACATCTCAAATAAACAAGCTAACCTTACACCTAAAGCAATTAGAGAAAGAAGAACATAAAAACCCCAAAGTTAGCAGAAGGAAAGAAATCATAAATAACAGATCAGAAATAAATGAAAAAGAAATGAAGGAAAGAGTAGCAAAGATCAATGAAACTAAAAGCTGGTTCTTTGAGAAGATAAAATTGATAAACCATTAGCAAGACTCAACAAGACAAAAGGGAGAAGACTCAAATCAATAGAATTAGAAATGAAAGGAAGGAGGAGTCCGAGAGGAGACTGGCGAGGTTGTCAGCAAAACCAGCTCCTGCAAAAGTGGAAATGGAGCCAAAAAAGGCAGCAGGAAAAGCCATGTGGATGAAAGGCTCTTGGTGCTGCAGCCAGGAGTCAGTGCTGTGCCTCTGAGGTGGGAGAGCCAACATCAGGGCACTGGTCCACAAGAGACCTCCAAGCTCCACATAATATCAAATGGCGAAAATCTCCCAGAGATCTCCATCTCAACACCAGCACTCAGCTTAATTCAATGGCCAGCAAGCTACAGTGTTGGACACCCTATGCTAAACAACCAGCAAGACAGGAACACAACCTCACCTATTAGCACAGAGACTGGCTAAAATCATAAGTCCACAGACACCTCAAAACACACCACAAGACAGGGACCTGCCCACCACAAAGACGAGACCTAGGCTCATCCACCAGAACACAGGCACTAGTCACCTCCACCAGGAAGCCTACACAACCCACTGAGTCAACACTAGCCACAGGAGAGAGACACCAAAAACAACGGGAACTATGATCCTGCAGCCTGCAAAACGGAGACCCCAAACACAGTAAGATAAGCAAAATGAGAAGACAGAAAAACACACAGCAGATGAAGGAGCAAGATAAAAAACCAACAGACCTAACAAATAAGGAGGAAATAGGCAGTCTACTTGAAAAAGAATTCAGAATAATGATAGTAAAGATGATACAAAATCTTGGAAATAGAATAGACAAAATGCAAGAAATATTTAACAAGGACCTAGAAGAACTAAAGATGAAACAAGAAACGATGAACAACACATTAAATTAAATTTAAAAAATACTCTAGATGAGATCAATAGCAGAACACCTGAGGCAGAAGAACGGATAGATGAAGTGGAAGATAAAATAGTGGAAATAACTACTGCAGAGCAGAAAAAAGAAAAAAAGAATGAAAAGAATTGAGGAGAGTCTCAGAGACCTATAGGAAAACAATAAACGCAGCAACATTCGAATTATAGGGGATCCAGAAGAAGAAGAGAAAAACAAAGGGACTGAGAAAATATTTGAAGAGATTATAGTTGAAAACTTCCCTAATATGGGAAAGGAAATAGTTAATCAAGTGCAGGAAACACAGAGAGTCCCATACAGGATAAATCCAAGGAGAAATACGCCAAGACATATATTAATCAAACTGTCAAAAATTAAATACAAAGAAAAACTATGGAATTTAAGAAAAAATATGTCATGAAGAGCCTAGGGGTAAAACAGGAATAAAGACACAGAGCTACTTGAGAATGGACTTGAGGATATGGGGAGAAGGAAGGGTAAGCTGTGACAAAGCAAGAGAGAGGCATGGAAATATATACACTACCAAATGTAAGGTAGATAGCTAGTGGGAAGCAGCCACATAGCACAGGGAGATAAGCTTGGTGCTTTGCAAATGCCTGGAGGAGTGGGATAGGGATGGTGGGAGGGAGGGAGACGCAGGAAGGCAGGGATATGGGAACAGATAAATATGTAAAACTGATTCACTTTGTTATAAAGCAGAATTTTTTTTAAAAAGCAGCAAGGGAAAAACAACAAATAACACACAAGGGAATCCCCATAAGGTTAAGAGCTGAACTTTCAGGTGAAACTCTGCAAGCCAGAAGGGACTGGCAGAACATAATTAAAATGATGAAGGAGAAAAACCTGGAACCATGATTACTCTATCCAGCAAGGATCTCATTCCTATTTGATGGAGAAACTAAAACTTTATAGACAAGCAAAAGCTGAGACAGTTCAACACCACAAAACCAGGTTTACACCAAATGCTAAAGGAACTTCTCTAGGCAAGAAACACAAGAGAAGGAAAACACCTACAATAATGAACCCAAAACAATTAAGAAAATGAGAATAAGAACATACATATCAATAATTAACTTAAATGAAAATGGACTAAATGCTCCCACCAAAAGACACAGATTGACTGAATATATACAAAAACAAGACCCATATATAGGCTGTGAACAAGAGACCCACTTCAGACCTAGAGACACATACAGACTGAAACTAAGGGGATGGAAAAAGATATTCCATGCAAATGGAAACCAAAAGAAAGCTGGAGTAACAATTCTCATATCAGACAAATTAGACTTTAAAATAAATACTATTAGAAGAGACAAAGAGGGACACTACACAATGATCAAGGGTTTGATCCAAGAAGAAGATATAACAATTGTAAATATTTATGCACCGTTCATAGGAGCACCTCAATACATAAGGAAAATACTAACAGCCATAAAAGGGGAAATCGACAGTAACACACTCATAGTAGGGGACTTCAACACCCCACTTTCACCAATGGACAGATCATCCAAAATGAAAATAAATAAGGAAACACAAGCTTTAAATGATGCATAAAACAAGATGGACTTAACCGATATTTATAGGACATTCCATCAAAAACAACAGAATACACATTTTTCTCAAGTGCTCATGGAACATTCTCCAGGATAGATCATATCTTGGGTCACAAATCAAGCCTTGATAAATATAACAAAATTGAAATTGTATCAAGTATCATTTCCGACAACAATGTTATGAGACTAGACATCAATTACAGGAAAAGATCTGTAAAAAATACAAACACATGGAGGCTAAACAATGCAGTACTTAATAACGAAGTGATCACAGAAGAAATCAGAGAGGAAATGAAAAAATACCTAAAAACAAATGACAATGGAGACACGATGACCCAAAACCTATGGGATGCAGTAAAAGCAGTTCTAAGGGGGAAGTCTACAGCAGTACAATCCCACCTTAAGAAAAAGGAAATATCTCAAGTAAACAACCTGACCCTGCACCTAAAGCAATTAGAGAAAGAAGAACAAAAATCCCCTAAGTTAGCAGAAGGAAAGAAATCATAAAGATCAGATCAGAAATAAATGAAAAAGAAATGAAGGAAATGATAGCAAAAATCAATAAAACTAAAAGCTTTTTTTGAGAAGATAAACAAAATTGATAAACCATTAGCTAGACTCATCAAGAAAAAAAGGGAGAAGACACAAATCAATAGAATTAGAAATGAAAAAGAAGTAACAACTGACACTGCAGAAATACAAAAGATCATGAGAGTTTACTACAGACAAATCAATGCCAATAAAATGGACAACCTGGAAGAAATGGACAAATTCTTAGAAATGCACAACCTGCCAAGACTGAATCAGGAAGAAATAGAAACTTTGAATAGACCAATCAAGAGCACTGGAATTGAAACTGTGATTAAAAATCTTCCAACAAACAAAAGCCCGGAACCAGATGGCTTCACAGGCGAATTCTATCAAACATTTAGAGAAGAGTTGACACCTATCCTACTCAAACTCTTCCAAAATATAGAAGAGGGAGGAACACTCCCAAACTCATTCTACGAGGCCTCCATCACCTTGATACCAAAACCAGACAAGGACGTCACAAAGAAAGAAAACTACAGGCCAATATCACTGATGAACATAGATGCAAAAAGCCTCAACAAAATACTAGCAAACAGAATCCAACAACAAATTAAAAGGATCATACACCATGATCAAGTGGGGTTTGTTCCAGGAATGCAAGGATTCTTCAATATATGCAAATCAATCAATGTGATACACCATATTAACAAGTTGAAGGAGAAAAACCATATGATCATCTCAATAGATGCAGAGAAAGCTTTCGACAAAATTCAACACCCATTTATGATAAAAAGCCTGCAGAAAGTAGGCATAGAGGGAACTTTCCTCAACATAATAAAGGCCATATATGACAAACCCACAGCCAATATTGTCCTCAATGGTGAAAAGCAGAAACCATTTCCACTAAGATCAGGAACAAGAAAAGGTTGCCCACTCTCACCACTCTTATTCAACATAGATTTGGAAGTTTTAGCCACAGCAATCATAGAAGAAAAGGAAATAAATGAATCCAATTTGGAAAGGAAGAAGTAAAGCTGTCACTGTTTGCAGATGACATGTACTATACATAGAGAATCCTAAAGGTGCTACCAGAAAACTACTAGAGCTAATCAATGAATTTGGTAAAGTTGCAGGATACGAAATTAATGCACAGAAATCTCTGGCATTCCTGTACACTAATGATGAAAAATCTGAAAGTGAAATCAAGAAAGCACTCCCAATTACCACTGCAACAAAAAGAATAAAATATCTAGGAATAAACCTGCCTAAGGAGACAAAAGACCTGTATGCAGAAAATTATAAGACACTGAGGAAAGAAATTAAAGAGGATACAAATAGATGGAGAGATATACCATGTTCCTGGATTGGAAGAATCAATATTGTGAAAATGACTCTACTACCCAAAGCAATCTACAGATTCAATGAAATTCCTAACAAATTATCACTGGCATTTTTCACAGAATTAGAACCAAAAATTTCAAAATTTCTTTGGAAAAACAAAAGACCCCAAATAGCCAAAGCAATCTTGAGAATGAAAAATGGAGCTGGAGGAATCAGGCTCCCTGTCTTCAAACTATACTACAAAGCTACAGTAAACAAGACAGATTGGTAGCAGCACAAAAACAGAAAGATAGATCAATGGAACAGGATAAAAGCCCAGAGATAAACCCAGGCACATATGGTCACGCTATCTTTGATAAAGGAGGCAGTAATGTACAGTGGAGAAAGGACAGCCTCTTCAATAAGTGGTGCTGGGAAAACTGGACAGGGACATGTAAAAGTATTAGATTAGATCACACCCTAACACCACACACAAAAATAAGCTCACAATGGATTAAAGACCTAAATGTAAGGCCAGAATCTATCAAACTCTTAGAGGAAATCATAGGCAGAACACTCTATGACATAAATCACAGCAAGATCCTTTTGGACCCACCTCCTAGAGAATTGGAAATAAAAACAAAGATAAACAAATGGGACCTAATGAAACTTCAAAGCTTTTGCACAGCAAAGGAAACCATAAATAATACCAAAAAACAACCCTCAGAATGGGAGAAAATATTTGCAAATGAAGCAATGGACAAAGGATTAATCTCCAAAATTTATTAGCAGCTCATGCAGCTCAATAGCAAAAAAACAAACAACCCAATCCAAAAATGGGCAGAAGACCTAAACAGACATTTCTCCAAAGAAGATATACAGACTGCCAACAAACACATGAAAGAATGCTCAACATCATTAATCATTAGAGAAATGCAAATCAAAACTACAATGAGATATCATCTCACAGCAGTCAGAATGGCCATCATCAAAAAATCTAGAAACAATAAATGCTGGAGAGGGTGTGGAGAAAAGGGAACACTCTTGCACTGTGGGTGGGAATGTGAATTGGTACAGCCACTATGGAGAACAGTATGGAGGTTCCTTAAAAAACTACAAAAAAACTTACATATGACCCAGCAATCCCTCTGCTAGGCATATATCCTGAGAAAACCATAATTCAAAAAGAGACATCAAGTCCGGTGAAGAACCCCATCTCAGGCGGGAAGCCGTCAGGATCCCAGGGCGAGCTAGGCCGGCGCCGGGGCAGCGTGGGACGCGGCGGGAGCTGCCCTGTCACTACCCCCGGGGCACCGGCGGACCAAACGCGGGGACACGCGGGCTCCCACCGGGAAAGGACGCCGGCAGCGCCGGTCCCAGCCTTGCCTCTCCATACGTGTCATAGAAGGGATGCTCCTCGCCGAAATCCCTTAGATGCTTCTTCTGCTTTTTAGTTAGGGAGCTGAGCAGCTGGCTCTGGCTCCGGCTCCGGCTCCCGCGTTTGCCCATGGGGAAGACGGCAATTCAGCCAACCTCCAAGAATCGCGTTTTGCACCCGGAAGTAGTCTCGTCAACCCACTCACGCGGGCTTGCCAACGGCGCAGTGCATGAATGGACAGCGAATCATCCCAAATTGAGGAAGTGGACTTTGAGGACAAGATTTAAGACTTTCCCCCCTTTTCCTCTTTTTACAACGAATTATTCCAAATTAAGGAGGTGGACTTAGAGAGCAAGATTTCAGACTTCTCGCCCTTTTCCTCTTTTTACAACGAATTATCCCAAATTGAGGAGGTGGACTTGGAGAGCAAGATTTTTGATTTTTCCCCCTGCTCTCTTTTTGTGAATGTGCATGTGTAATCTTCTGTGTAAGATTCTCTCTGTATAGCTTTGCTTCCACCATATGTCTCAGGGTTCTATCGGTCCGGTTTTTTTTTTTTTTCAATAATTACTTTCTAATTTTAATAACGCTACTATATTTCATACTTTATTCTATTTTACTTTACCTGCTCTTTCTTTTTTTCCTACTCTCCCTTCCTCCCTCCCTCCCTCCGCTCCTCCTTTCCTTCTTTCTTTTTCTTTCCTCCCTCCCACCCTTCTTCTTTCCACTTTCTTTTTCTTTCCTTCCTCCCTCCCTCCTGTCTTTCTTCCTTTCCTTCCTCCCTCCCTCCCTCCTTTCTTTCCTTCTTGCTTTCCATCCTTCCTCCCTCCCTCCCTCCTTTCTTTCTTCCTTCCTTCCTTCCTTTCTTCCCTTCTTCCTTTCTTTCCCTCTCTCTTTCTTTCTTCTACTAATTCTTTCTTTCTACTTTTTCTCCCTGTTACTCTGAGCCGGGTGGATGAAGGGCTCTTGGTGCTGCAGCCAGGAGCCAGTGCTGTGCCTCTGAAGTGGGAGAGCCAACTTCAGGACACGGGTCCACAAGAGACCTCCCAGCTCCACATAATATCAAGCAGCGAAAATCTCCCAGAGATCTCCATCCCAACACCAGCACCCAGCTTCAGTCAACGACCAGCAAGCTACAGTGCAGGTCACCCTATGCCAAGCAACTAGCAAGGCAGGAACACAACCCCACCCATTAGCAGAGAGGCTACCTAAAAACATAATAAGGCCATAGGCACCCCAAAACACACCACCAGACGTGGACCTGTCCACCAGAAAGACAAGATCGAGCCTCAACCACCAGAGCACAGGAATTAGTCCCCCCCACCAGGAAGCCTACACAACCTACTGAAACAACCTTAGCCACTGGGGTCAGACACCAAAAACAACGGGAACTACGAATCTGCAGCCGGCAAAAAGGAGACCCCAAACACAGTAACATAAGCAAAATGAGAAGGCAGAAAAACACACAGCAGGTGAAGGAGCAAGATAAACACCTACCAGACCTAACAAATGAAGAGGTAATAGGCAGTCTACCTGAAAAAGAATTCAGAATAATGATAGTAAAGCTGATCCAAGATTCTATTTCCAAGATCCATAATCTTGGAAATAGAATAGACAACATGCAAGAAACAGTTAACAAGGACCTAGAAGAACTAAAGATGAATCAAGCATCGATTAAAAACACAATAAATGAAATAAAAAATACTCTAGATGGGATCAATAGCAGAATAACTGAGGCAGAAGAACGGATAAGTGAGGTGGAAGATAAAATAGTGGAAATAACTGATGCAGAGCAAAATAAAGAAAAAAGAATGAAAAGAACAGAGGAGAGTCTCAGAGATCTCTGGGACAACATTAAACGCACCAACATTCGAATTATAGGGGTTCCAGAAGAAGAAGAGAAAAAGAAAGGGACTGAGAAAATATTTGAAGAGATTATAGTTGAAAACTTCCCCAATATGGGAAAGGAAATAGTTAATCAAGTCCAGGAGGCACAGAGAGTCCCATACAGAATAAATCCAAGGAGAAATACACCAAGACACATATTAATCAAACTGTCAAAAATTAAACACAAAGAAATCATATTAAAAGCAGCAAGGCAAAAACAACAAATAACACACAAGGGAATCCCCATAAGGTTAACAGCTGATCTCTCAGCAGAAACCCTACAAGCCAGAAGGGAGTGGCAGGACATAATTAAAGTGATGAAGGAGAGAAACCTGCAACCTAGATTACTCTACCCAGCAAGGATCTCATTCAGATTTGATGGAGAAATTAAAACGTTTACAGACAAGCAAAAGCTGAGAGAGTTCAGCACCACCAAACCAGCTTTACAACAAATGCTAAAGGAACTTCTCTAGGCAAGAAACACAACAGAAGGAATATACCTACAATAACGAACCCAAAGCAATTAAGGAAATGGGAATAGGAACATACATATCAATAATTACCTTAAATGTAAATGGACTAAATGCTCCCACCAAAAGACACAGAGTGGCTGAATGGATACAAAAACAAGACCCATATATATGCTGTCTACAAGAGACCCACTTCAGACCTAGAGACACATACAGATTGAAAGTAAAGGGATGGAAAAAGATATTCCATGCAAATGGAAATCAAAAGAAAGCTGGAGTAGCAATTCTTATATCAGACAAAATAGACTTTAAAATAAAGACTATTAGAAGAGACAAGGAAGGACACTACATAACGATAAAGGGATCGATCCAAGAAGAAGATATAACAATTGTAAATATTTATGCACCCAACATAGGAGCACCTCAATACATAAGGCAAATACTAACAGCCATAAAAGGGGAAATCGACAGTAACACAATCATAGTAGGGGACTTTAACACCCCACTTTCACCAATGGACAGATCATCCAAAATGAAAATAAATAAGGAAACACAAGCTTTAAATGATACATTAAACGAGATGGACTTAGTTGATATTTATAGGACATTCCATCCAAAAACAACAGAATACACATTTTTCTCAAGTGCTCATGGAACATTCTCCAGGATAGATCATATCTTGGGTCACAAATCAAGCCTCGGTAATTTTAAGAAAATTGAAATTGTATCAAGTATCTTCTCCGACCACAATGCTATGAGACTAGACATCAATTACAGGAAAAGATGTGTAAAAAATACAAACACATGGAGGCTAAACAATACACTACTCAATAACGAAGTGATCACTGAAGAAATCAAAGAGGAAATTAAAAAATACCTAGAAACAAATGACAATGGAGACACGACGACCCAAAACCTATGGGACGCAGCAAAAGCAGTTCTAAGGGGGAAGTTTATAGCAATACAATCCCACCTTAAGAAACAGGAAGCATTTCGAGTAAACAACCTGACCCTGCACCTAAAGCAATTAGAGAAAGAAGAACAAAAATACCCCAAAGCTAGCAGAAGGAAAGAAATCATAAAGATCAGATCAGAAATAAATGAAAAAGAAATGAAGGAAACGATAGCAAAGATCAACCAAACTAAAAGCTGGTTCTTTGAGAAGATAAACAAAATTGACAAACCATTAGCCAGACTCATCAAGAAAAAAAGGGAGAAGACTCAAATCAATAGAATTAGAAATGAAAAAGGAGAAGTAACAACTGACACTGCAGAAATACAAAAGATTATGAGAGATTACTATAAGCAACTCTATTCCAATAAAATGGACAACCTGGAAGAAATGGACACATTCTTAGAAATGCACAACCTGCCAAGACTGACTCAGGAAGAAATAGAAAATATGAATAGACCAATCACAAGCACTGAAATTGAAACTGTGATTAAAAATCTTCCATCAAACAAAAGCCCAGGACCAGATGGCTTCACAGGTGAATTCTATCAAACATTTAGAGAAGAGCTAACACCTATCCTTCTCAAACTCTTCCAAAATATAGCAGAGGGAGGAACACTCCCAAACTCATTCTACGAGGCCGACATCACCTTGATACCAAAACCAGGCAAGGATGTCACAAAGAAAGAAAACTACAGGCCAATATCACTGATGAACATAGATGCAAAAATCCTCAACAAAATACTAGCAAACAGAATCCAAGAGCACATTAAAAGGATCATACACCATGATCAAGTGGGGTTTATCCCAGGAATGCAAGGATTCTTCAATATACGCAAATCAATCAATGTAATACACCATATTAACAAGTTGAAGGAGAAAAACCATATGATCATCTCAATAGATGCAGAGAAAGCTTTCGACAAAATTCAACACCCATTTATGATAAAAACCCTGCAGAAAGTAGGTATAGAGGGATCTTTCCTCAACATAATAAAGGCCATATATGACAAACCCACAGCCAACATTGTCCTCAATGGTGAAAAATTGAAACCATTTCCACTAAGATCAGGAACAAGACAAGGCTGCCCTCTCTCACCACTCTTATTCAACATAGTTTTGGAAGTTTTAGCCACAGCAATCAGAGAAGAAAAGGAAATAAAAGGAATCCAAATTGGAAAAGAAGAAGTAAAGCTGTCAGTGTTTGCAGATGACATGATACTATACATAGAGAATCCTAAAGATGCTACCGAAAAACTACTAGAGCTAATCAATGAATTTGGTAAAGTAGCAGGATATAAAATTAATGTACAGAAATCTCTGGCATTCCTGTACACTAATGATGAAAAATCTGAAAATGAAATCAAGAAAACACTCCCATTTACCATCGCAACAAAAAGAATAAAATATCTAGGAATAAACCTACCTAAGGAGACAAAAGACCTGTATGCAGAAAACTATAAGACACTGATGAAAGAAATTAAAGATGATACAAATAGATGGAGAGATATACCATGCTCCTGGATTGGAAGAATCAATATTGTGAAAATGACTCTACTACCGAAAGCAATCTACAGATTCAATGCAATCCCTATCAAACTATCAATGGCAGTTTTCACAGAACTAGAACAAAAAATTTCAAAATTTGTTTGGAAAAACAAAAGGCCCCGAATAGCTAAAGCAATCTTGAGAACGAAAAACGGAGCTGGAGGAATCAGGCTCCCTGACTTCAGACTATACTACAAAGCTACAGTAATTAAGACAGTCTGGTACTGGCATAAAAACAGAAAGATAGATCAGTGGATCAGGATAGAATGCCCAGAGATAAACCCACGCACATATGGCCAACTTATCTTTGATTAAGGAGGCAGGAATGTACAGTGGAGAAAGGACAGCCTCTTCAATAAGTGGTGCTGGGAAAACTGGACAGGGACATGTAAAAGTTTGAGATTAGATCATTCCCTAGCACCATACACAAAAATAAGCTCAAAATGGATTAAAGACTTAAATGTAAGGCCAGAAACTATCAAACTCTTAGAGGAAAACATAGGTAGAACACTCTATGACATAAATCACAGCAAGATCCTTTTGGACCCACCTCCTAGAGAAATGGAAATAAAAACAAAGATAAACAAATGGGACCTAATGAAACTTCAAAGCTTTTGCACAGCAAAGGAAACCATAAAGAAGACCAAAAGACAACCCTCAGAATGGGAGAAAATATTTGCAAATGAAGCAACTGACAAAGGATTAATCTCCAAAATTTATAAACAGCTCATGCAGCTCAATAGCAAAAAAACAGACAACCCAATCCAAAAATGGGCAGAAGACTTAAATAGGCATTTCTCCAAAGAAGATATACAGACTGCCAACAAACACATGAAAGAATGCTCAACATCATTAATCATTAGAAAAATGCAAATCAAAACTACAATGAGATATCATCTCACACCAGTCAGAATGGCCATCATCAAGAAATCTAGAAACAATAAATGCTGGAGAGGGTGTGGAGAAAAGGGAACACTCTTGCACTGCTGGTGGGAATGTGAATTGGTACAGCCACTATGGAGAACGGTATGGAGGTTCCTCAAAAAACTACAAATAGAACTACCATATGACCCAGCAATCCCACTACTGGGCATATACCCTGAGAAAACCATAATTCAAAAAGAGACATGTACCAAAATGTTCATTGCAGCTCTATTCACAATAGCCCGGAGATGGAAACAACCTAAGTGTCCATCATCGGATGAATGGATAAAGAAGATGTGGCACATATATACAATGGAATATTACTCAGCCATAAAAAGAAACGAAACTGAGCTATTTGTAATGAGGTGGATAGACCTAGAGTCTGTCATACAGAGTGAAGTTAGTCAGAAAGAGAAAGACAAATACCGTATGCTAACACATATATACGGAATTTAAAAAAAAAAATGTCATGAAGAACCTAGGGGCAAAACGGGAATGAAGACGCAGACCTACTTGAGAATGGACTTGAGGATATGGGGAGGGGGAAGGGTGGGCTGTTGCAAGGCGAAAGAGAGGCATGGACGTGTATACACTACCAAACGTAAGGTAGATAGATAGTGGGAAGCAGCCGCAGAGCACAGGGAGATCAGCTCGGTGCTTTGTGACCGCCTGGAGGGGTGGGATGGGGAGGGTGGGAGGGAGGGAGATGCATGAGGGAAGGGATGTGGGAACAGATGTATATGTATGACTGATTCACTTTGTTATAAAGCAGAAACTAATTAAAAAAATAAATAAATAAACTTAAAAAAAAAAAAAAGAGACATGTGCAAAAATATTCATTGCAGATCTATTCACAATAGCGTGGAGATGGAAACAACCTAAGTGTCCACCATCAGATGAAGAGATAAAGAAGATGTGGCACATATATACAATGGAATATTACTCAGCCATAAAAAGAAATGAAATTTAGCTATTTGTAATTAGGTGCATAGACCTAGAGTCTGTCATACAGAGTGAAGTAAGTCAGAAATAGAAAGACAAATACCGTATGCTAACACATATATATATGGAATTTAAGAAAAAAAAGAAGTCATGAAGATCCTTGGGGTAAAACAGGAATAAAGACAGAGACCTACTTGAGAATGGACTTGAGGATATGGGGAGGGGGAAGGGTAAGCTGTGACAAAGCCAGAGAGAGGCATGGACATATATACACTACCGTACATAAGGTAGATAGGTAGTGGGAAGCAGCCGCATAGCACAGGGAGATCAGCTCGGTGCTTTCTGACAGCCTGGAGTGGTGGGATAGGGAGGGTGGGACGGAGGGAGACGCAAGAGGGAAGGGATATGGGAACAGATGTATATGTATAATTGAGTCACTTTGTTATAAAGCAGAAACTAATAAAAAAAAGGTCAGCTCAGAAATAAATGAAAATGAAATGAAGGAAATGATAGCGAAGATCAATAAAACTAAAAGCTGGTTCTTTGGGAAGATAAACAAAATTTATAAACCATTAGCCAGACTCATCAAGAAAAAAAGGGAGAAGACTCAAATCAATAGAATTAGAAATGAAAAAGGAGAAGTAACAACTGACACTGCAGAAATACAAAAGATCATGAGAGATTACTACAAGCAACTCTATGCCAATAAAATGGGCAACCTGGAAGAAATGGACAAATTCTTAGAAATGCACAACCTGCCAAGACTGAATCAGGAAGAAATAGAAAATATGAACAGACCAATCACAAGCACTGAAATTGAAACTGTGATTAAAAATCTTCCAACAAACAAAAGCCCAGGACCAGATGGCTTCACAGGTGAATTCTATCAAACATTTAGAGAAGAGTTAACACCTGTCTTTCTCCAACTCTTCCAAAATACAGCAGAGGGAGGAACATTCCCCAACTCATTCTACGAGGCCACCATCACCTTGATACCAAAACCAGACAAGGATGTCACAAAGAAAGAAAACTACAGGCCAATATCACTGATGAACATAGATGCAAAAAGCCTCAACAAAATACTAGCAAACAGAATCCAACAACAAATTAAAAGGATCATACACCATGATCAAGTGGGGTTTATTCCAGGAATGCAAGGAGTCTTCAATATATGCAAATCAATCAACGTGATACACCATATTAACAAATTGAAGGAGAAAAACCTTATGATCATCTCAATAGATGCAGAGAAAGCTTTTGACAAAATTCAACACCCATTTATGATAAAAACCCTGCAAAAGTAGGCATAGAGGGAACTTTCCTCAACGTAATAAAGGCCATATATGACAAACCCACAGACAACATCTTTCTCAACGGTGAAAAACTGAAACAATTTCCTCTAAGATCAGGAACAAGACAAGGTTGTCCACTATCACCACTATTATTCACCATAATTTTGGAAGTTTTATTCACAGCAATCAGAGAACAAAAACAAATGAAAGGAATCCAAATTGGAAAAGAAGTAAAGCTGTCACTGTTTGCAGATGACATGATAGTATACATAGAGAATCCCAAAGATGCTGCCAGAAAACTACTAGAGCTAATCAATGAATTTGGTTAAGTAGCACAATGCAAAATTCATGCACAATAACCTCTTGCATTCCTATACACTACTGATTGAAAATGTGAAATTGAAATTAAGGAAATACTCCCATTTTCTATTGCAAAAAAGGAATAAAATACCTAGGAATAAACCTACCTATAGAGACAAAAGACCTGTATGCAGAAAACTATGACACTCTTGAAAGTAATGAAATATGATACAAACAGAAGGAGAGATATACCATATCCTTGGACTGGAAGAATCAACATTGTGAAAATGGCTATACTATGCAAAGCAATCTATAGATTCAATGCAATACCTATCAAACTACCAATGGCATCCTTCACAGAACTAGAACCAAAATATTCACAATTTGTATGGAAACACACAAGACCCTAAATAGCCAAAGCAATCTTTAAAAAGAAAAACGGATCTGGAGGAATCAGGCTCCCAGTCTTCATTTTATTCTACAAAGTTACAGTTATCAAGAGAGTATGGTACTGGCACAAAAACAGAAATATAGATCAAGGGAACAGGATAGAAAACCCAGAGATAAACCCACACACATATGGTCACCTTATCTTTGATAAAGGAGGCAAGAATATACAGTGGAGAAAAGACAGGCTCTTCAATATGTGGTGCTGGGAAAACTGGACAGATACATGTTAAAGTATGAGATTAGAACACTCCCTAACACCATACACAAAAATAAGCTCAAAATGGATTAAAGACCTAAATGTAAGGCCAGAAACTACCAAACTCTTAGAGGAAAACATAGGCAGAATACTCTATGATGTAATTCAGAGCGAGATTCTTTTTGACCCACCTCCCAGAGAAACAGAAAAAGCTTTTGATAAAATTCAACATCCATTTATGATAAAACTCTCCAAAAAGTAGGAATAGAGGGAACCCACCTCAACATAACAAAGGTCGTATGTGACAAACCCATAGGTAACTTCCTACTCAACAGTAAAAAACTTAAAGCATTCCCTCTAAGATCAAGAAACAAGACAGGAATGCTCACTGTCACCAATTTTACTTAGCATAGTTTTGGAAGTCCTAGTCACAGCAATCACAGAAGAAAAAATAGATAAATAAAAGGAATCCAAATTGGAAAGGAGGAAGTAAAACTGTAGCCATATTAACAAATTAAGGAATAAAAGCCACATGATCATCTCAATGGGTACAGAAAAATCTTTTGACAAAATTCAGCACCGATTTATGATAAAAACTCTCCAGAAGGTGGGCAAAGAGGAAACCTACCTCAACATAATAAAGGCCATGTATGACAAACCCACAGCCAACATCATTTTCAATGGTGAAAAACTGAAACCATTTCCTCTAAGATCAGGAAAAAGACAAGGGTGCCCACTCTCACCACTAGTATTCAACATAGTTTTGAAAGACCTAGCCACAGCAATCAGAGAAGAAAAAGGAATAAAAGGAATCCAAATCAGAAAAGAAGTAAAACGGTCACTGTTTGCAGGTGACATGGTACTATACATAGAAAATCCTAAAGACGCCACCAGAAAACTAATAGAGCTCATCTATGAATTTGGTAAACTAGCAGGATACAAAATTAACACATAGAAATCTGTTGTATTTCTATACACTAACAATGAAAGATCAGAAATAGAAATTAAGGAAACATCTCACTTACCATTGCATCAAAAAGAATAAAATACCTAGGAATAAACCTACCTAAGGAGACAAAAGACCTGTACTCCAAAAACTATAAGACACTGATGAATGAAACTGAAGATGATACAAACAAATGGAAATCCAATGTTCTTGGATTGAAAAAATAAATACTGTTAAAATGACCATACTACCCAAGGCAATCTACAGGTTCAATGCAACCCCTATTAAATTACCAATGGCATTTTACAACAGAACTGGAACATTTTTTTTTAATTTGTATGGAAACAAAATACCCTGAACAGCCAAAACAATCTTGAGAAAGAAGAACAGATCTGGAGGAATCAGGCTCCCTGACTTCAAACCATACTACCCAGCAATGGTAATCAAAACAGTATGGTACAGGCACAAAAGCAGAAAGATAGATCAATGGAACAGGATAGAAAGCCCAGAGCTACATCCACACACCTTTGGTCAGTTAATCTATGACAAAGGAGGCAAAAATATACAATGGAGAAAAGACAGTCTCGTCAGTACGTCATCATGCTAGGAAAACTGGACAGCTACATGCAAAAGAATGAAATTAGAACATTCTTTAACACCATATACAAAAATAAACTCAAAATGGATTAGAGACCTAAAAGTAAGAAAGGATAATACAAAACTCTTAGAGGAAAATGTGGGCAGAACACTCTTTGACATAAACCGCAGGTATGATTTTTGGATACGTCTCCTAGAGTAATGGAAATAAAAGCAAGAAGAATCAAATAGGACCTAATTAAACTTATACACTTTTGAATGGCAAAGGAAACCATCAACAAAACAAAAAGCCAGCCTACTCAATGGGAGAAAATATTTGCAAATAATATGACTCCTAAGGAATTAATATCCAAAATATATAAACAGCTCATGCCACTCAACATCAATAAGCAAACCACCCAATTAAAAATGGGCAGAAGAACAATAGACACTTTTCCAAAGAGGAAATATGGATGGCCAACAGGCACATGAAAAGATTCTCAACATTGCCAGTCATCAGGGAAAAGCAAATCAAACCACAATGAGATATCACCTCACACCTCTCAGAAATGCTATCATCAAAAAGACCACAAATAAAAAATGTTGGTGAGGATGTGAAGAAAAGGGCACCCTCCTACACTGCCAGTGGGAATGTGAATTGGCCACTGTGGAAAACAGTATGGAGGTTTCTCAAAAAACTAAAAATTGATATGATCCAGCAATTCCACTACTGGGTATATATCTGAAAAAAACAAAAATACTAATCTGAAAGGATACATGCATCCCAATGTTTATTGCAGCGTTATTTTCAATTTCTAAGACATGGAAACAACCTAAGTGTTCATAAACAGATGAATAGATAAAGAAGAAGTGGTATATATATATATATATATATATATATATATATATATATATATATATATATATATATATACAATGGAATACTACTCAGCCATAAAAAGGAAGAAAATTTTGTCATTCGCAGCAACATGGATAGACTTGGAGGGCATTATGCTAAGTGAAATACATCACATGGTGGTAGGTAAATACTGTATGATATCATTTATATGTGGAATCTAAAAAACACAACCAACTGGTGAATATAGTAAAAAAAGAAGCAGACTCACAAACTAGTGGTTTTCAGTTGGGAAGGGGGAGGGGCAATAAAGGAGTGGGGGAGTGGGAGTCAAACTATTTGGTGTAAGATAAGCTCAAGTATGTGTTGTACAACATGGGGAATATAGTCAATATTTTGTAATAACTGTAAGTGAAGTGTAACCTTTAAAAATTGTATAAAACTAAAAAAAAAATTTTAACACAAAGAAATAAAAATGAAAAACTGGATTCAGGCAGAACAATAATTAATAACATGGGATATTTTGAACTGATGAGGATGATTATCATTTTTAATGACTTTTTATTTAAAACATTGCTGGTTCTTTAAAGTTTTGGTTTTCCAGCTTTAAGGAAAACATTTTTATCTTTTCTTTTAAGCTATATATAACTTAGAGATATTTGGTAAGGCATACCTTTGTAAACAGAATTGAGACATTTACTTTTCCCCCCCTACCTTATGCCTCCAGAATTTGGTTTATCTTTGGTAGAAATGGGTGTTACTGTGGAAAGAAAAATTATGTTTCAGTGGAAAACTATAGTACACTCTTGTGGGTATTAATTTCTAGTCCTGTTTATTGTCTTTGAGGTTTTGTTTTCTACATGTAAACTGGACTGGATACTAAATTTTTCTTATTTCCTCAAATATCTGGCTAGGACTCTTCAGACTAATGTTTCCAATTTTTCCCCAACCTTCTGTCTTGGAATCATTAAGGACGAAGACTCTCCTTGAAACTTGCTATTATACAAGGGGCCATATGAGGTCATCCTCACTATCCAGAGGGCAGCCAAACTTTAAGGCTTTGAACCTCAGGACAACATCTCCCAACTTAAAAAGGCTCCTCCAGGCTCTTGCAACTGCACACCAGCTGGAGACATAAAATTAAAATTGGCCAGAGAGCTTCCTCCCCAGAAGCAGACAACATCTGTGGTGGACAAGATCTCCCAAGATTACAGATCAATATCTTCATCCAGTATGAAATTCCTTAATGCTTGGGAAGATAATACATATTAATTCTGACAACTCTATTACTGAATCTACCACTAACGTCATAGATGCACAGAAAAAATTCCCAGGCTTTCTTGCTCAGAAGGTTTTAGATAATAAAATTGCTTTAGATTACTTATTAGCTGAACAAGCAGGAGTCTGTGCCATAGTAAATACCTCCTGCTGTACCCGAATCAACAGCTATGGTATGACAACAAATACAAGAAATTAGCAAACAAGACACTTGGCTAAAACAGGTTAATTCCTCTTCAGGTACATTCTTTATTTGATACACATTTGTTTGGTTCATGGGGTCCCTCACTAAGGATCAAATATCAGTCTCTTGGTTTTTTTTCCTCCTTATAGTTATCACTGTAGTCTCCCTGGTGTGCTATGTTCTTTCAAGTGTATTAAATATATATTTGCAGCCATCACCAGTACATCAGATGGTCTCACTGCACTTGGAGAAACAGAAGCAAGATGAACAGCAAAAACAATTATGAGGCAAGAACAACTTAACCCTGATGGTGACTAAGAGTAGTGCTAATACCAAATATTTGGTCAATCTGTCATATCTGATAGGGTGACCAAAACAGAGAAATTGTTAAATTAGTTAAATAAGAAAGCCATTAAACAGAGATGGCTTGAATGCCTTAGGCATCTGTGTAAACAAACCAAAACCTAAGCCTGTAATGTCTCAAGGTTAACAAATTAAAACCTAAGGACAACCCATCACAAACAGACAAGTAATGCAACTGCTTAAACTATAGCCAAGTAAATAATGGGTTTTCTTCTTTGCGCCTGCCCGCCTCTTCTCTATAAAGTCTTTCCTTTAGCTCCTGTTCGTGGAACACTCCTAACCATTTTCAGTTTGGCACTGTCTGATTCCAATTGATTTTTGTTCAAATAAACTCAAAGTTTGTAATATGCCTCAGGTTATCTTTTAATACTTCCATGCTTTAAACCCTCCAATCCTTCCCACTGTGATTAGAGTAAAATATGAACTTCTCACCTATATTATGGCTCCTGCCTACCTCTCCAGTTTTATTTTCTATGACTCTTCCTTCCATGCACTTTGCTCTAATAACATTGTCCTCCTTATATCTCTTGGATATTTCAAGCTCTCTTCCTGTCTCAGGGCCTTTGCAGGCTGTTTCTTCCACCTGAAGTGTTTTTGCCCAGAATTTTGCAACTTTGCCCCATTCTGGTCTCAGCTCAGATGTTACCTCCTGTGGTAGTCAGTGTCCAAAGATGACTCCCCAAGGAATCACACTGCTTCATTTTTCATATTCTTGTATAGGTTATCTCTTTAAATCTTGGATGGTACTGTACCTCCCTTGTAACTAATAGAATGTGACAGAAGTGATGCTGTATAACTTCTGAGGCTACATCAGAAGAATATTTGTAGCAAGGGCCTGGGATAGTGCTTTGCACAGAGTAGGTCCTCAGTTTCTGTTGGACTAATGAGTTGCCTCACCGGTCTATTAGAATGCTTATTCTGGGTGGAGCTAACCACCATGTAAGATGTATGATAACCCTAAGATCACCATGCTATGAAGAAGCCCATGTTAGCCATGTGGAGAAGCCACATGAAGAGAGAGACATGCCAAGCCAGTGTTTCTAGCCATCCCATTTTGGACCCTTCTAGTTTGTCTATGGCCCCAGATTAAACATCATCCATGCGAGGAAAGAAGCCATCCTGGACATTTTATTTTCTTCATAGTATTTATCATCATCAAAACTACCCTTGTTTATACATTAGTTTACAGTTCTATTGTATATCTTGTCCCACTAGTATGTAAGGTCCATGAGAACAAAAGGCTTTGTTCACTATTATATTCCCAGCAGCTAAATCATGCATCTCAGATTTTGTGTATACAAATTACCTGGGAAATCTTGTTTAAATTTAGATTCTGATTCAGAGGGTCTGAAATGGGGCCTGAAATTCAGAATTTCTAACAGGCTCCCAGGTGATGCAGATACTGTTTGTCCACAGACCATGCACTGAATAGCAAGATGATAGAGAACTCTAGGTAGAAGCGAAAGAATTTGAGATCCACCTGAAAGAACGTGTGCCCTTCTCTGTGGACCTCTGGCTTTCTAGCTTCTCTTGAAAAATCAGAAAGTTTAGCATCCCTAGGCTGGCATTTCCACCTTGCAACAATCAACTGGTGCTGGGTACACCTGCTCTCTTTTAGAGACAGCACCTGCCTAGTAGCTCCTGCTTAGCCCCAGCAAACATCTGAACCGTGATTTCTACTCTTCAGAGCTCTCTGAGCTTCATTTTTATTCTAACTAACTCCATGGTTACAGGACACCAAAATCAAAATGTCTACTCCTTCAAACAGGTGTTTTCTCTAGGAATGATCATGTCTATATTCGAGGAATGTGGTCTGTCTAGATCAGTGCTTCTCAAACTTTGTCTATTGATATTTTTGTTAAAATAAAGATTCTGATTAAGCGGTGGGACTGGTATTCTGTGATGTCAATACTGTCGACATAGACGACACTTTGAGGTGCAAGGACCTGGAACAATTCCTGCCACAGAGTAGGACCTCAGTATTTGTTAGATCAATTAATTTGTTTCATATAATAACCCTATTATAATAGCATTATCTCAATTTTATAGACAAGATAACTGAGACTCGGGACTTCCCCGGTGGTGCAGTGGTTGAGAATCTGCCTGCCAGTGCAGGGGACACGGGTTCGAGCCCTGGTTTGGGAAGATCCCGCATGCCTCGGGGCGGCTGGGCCCGTGAGCCACAACTACTGAGCCTGAGCGTCTGAAGCCTCTGCTCCGCAGCAAGAGAGGCCATGATAGTGAGAGGCCCGTGCACCGCGATGAAGAGTGGCCCCCACTTGCTGCAACTAGAGAAAGCCCTCGCACAGAAACAAAGACCCAACACAGCCCAAAATAAATAAATAAATAATTTTTTTAAAAAAAAAGATAACGGAGACTCACAAAATTGAGTGACTCATCTAGGGTTACACAATTAGTATAGAACAGAGTCTACACTCAAATTGATCCAACTGATAGTAAGCCAGCCTCTGATTTTCTAAAATCTCAGCCTGGATAACCCTTGGATAGCTTTATAATTGGGCATAGTATGATTTTTATAGGCAGCAAGTGGACCATCAAATTCTCAAGGCCCTGTCACCTGCCTAGAATTCCTTATATAGACTACAAAATCTTGAACCCCAAAACTGGGCTTTGAATGCAAAAATTTGGAGATGTTAAGGCCTGATACTAGAACCAAGATAGCTAGGGACAAGACAGGATCCCATGTAGTCAAGTATATTGTAAAATACTGGGCACACATAGGAGTAATATTCAAAATATTTAACAACATGTATAGCAATGGACCCAAAATATCTGAATGAATATAGGCCTGTGATGCTGAAACAAGGTTCTAGAAACATTACCCCTTTAGTTGTTGGATTCTAGGAGGGCTTAGGACTTCCAGGTGAGGAACTAGGGCAGTTGGGGGTGTGTAGGGAGCTTAGGGCAGTGACTATTTACCAGCTGGTATAGAAAGACTTCAATATTTAAAAGCTGGTTTGGGTTTGAACTTCCTGAATATTAGCCCTGAGTATCAGAAGGTAGGGAAAGTCCAAAAAGCTTGGGAGCCAAGTCCCAGGTAAAGAGTCAGCAGCAGAGGCCAGACATTGAACTGGCAAGTGACCATAGATTCAGAGATACTAAAAGCCATAAAAATGGATCCTGTGGCAGCAGACCCCATCAGCCTGAGGAAGGACATTGGGAACAGCTGGCTAGTAGGTATCTTAACAGGCAGAGCCTGTCAAGCTGAAAAGAATCTATGTTAAATTGTAACACATCAGACAATCCCTAGGTCAGATGTCACCTGCTGCAGAAGGAAAGGAGGTGGACTGTGTTTGGTAATCTTTCTCCAGGTATGGTCCCTGGACCATTTGATTCTGAATCACCTGGTAGTAGTGTTAATTTTTTTTTAATATTTGAGGTCTCACCTCAGGCCTGTTAAATCATATTTGGTGGAGGAAGGGTGAGGAATATGCATTTTTGTAGCAGGCATTCCAGGAGATTCTGATTCATGCTCAAGTTTAAGACCTTAAAATGTGTATGTAGGAAAAGAAAGTAGATACTAGATAAGAATGGTTGGCAACTTTGTGAGAGTTAGGGGATAAATTACAAAGGACCTAGAGTGTCAGGCTTAGGACTATGCACATATATAGACTATATGAGAACTATATAAGAGAGCATAAGAACTATATGACATAATAGGGAGCACTAAAAGTCTATGAGAAAAGGGAAAGTTAACATTCGTGTGGCAGTGTAGAGGATGACAGGATAGACTTGAGGCAGGGAGATAAGTTAGTTTTTAGGGTAAATTGGAGTGTTTTTTACTTGCTAAATTGTAGCAATCATGGCTTGGAGCACACCCACTATGACTACAATTGTATGCTTTGGCAATACTTCTAGGAAGGGACTAGACTGACAATATCTGGGTCCTACTTTTTCCTGTCTACAGGCTTCAGGAATTTGGTTTTCATGGCTCCTATATTATAAGCTGAGGGCATATTATGCTCATACCATGGCACTTGGAAGGGCTAGCCTTTGGGCCCAGGCCCACACCATAGGCTAGAAATTTAGCAACCATTAATCTCAGAATTGCCAAGACTTTCCATTTCCACATGTTTTCAGTTCAGTCCATTTTGAATACATATTTATTGAATAGCAATTTTGTGCCAGAAGCTGTGCTATGCCCTGGAGATATAGAGATATGATACATTCCCTCAAAAAGTTCTCCATCTAGTAAAGGGAAGCAGACGCACAGAAACAGATAATGTGGTGAGTCCTGAAAGGTAGCTCTCAGAATAGAAGAGTGTACAGAAAAATAATATATTGACTCTGAAGGTATCAGGGAGGATTCTGGAGGAAGAATAAGAGTTTTTCAAGTAATTTGTTAAAATGCAAAACAAAGCGTTATTGTCTTACATCTTTTATGTGAATAATTTCACAAGTAGCAATCAATTCTTGGGCTTCCCTGGTGATGCAGTGGTTAAGAATCTGCCTGCCAATGCAGGGGGCATGGGTTCAGCCCTTGGTCTGGGAAGATTCCACATACCAAGAAACAACTAAGACCCTGCACTGCAACTACTGAGCCTGCGCTCTAGAGCCCATGAGCCACAACTACTGAGCCCACGTGCCACAAATACTGAAGCCCACATGGCCAGAGCCCGTGCTCCACAACAATAGAAGCCACTGCAATGAGAACTCTGTGCACTGCAACAAAGAGTAACCCCCATTCGCCGCAGCTAAAGGAAGCCCGTGCGTAGCAACAAAGACCCAACGCAGCCAGAAATAAATAAATAAAATAAATAAATTTATTAAAAAAATCAATTCTCGGGCTTCCCTGGTGGCGCAGTGGTTGAGAGTCCGCCTGCCGATGCAGGGGACACGGGTTCGTGCCCCAGTCTGGGAAGATCCCACATGCCGCGGAGCGGCTTGGCCCGTGAGCCATGGCCGGTGAGCCTGCGCGTCCGGAGCCTGTGCTCTGCAATGGGAGAGGCCACAACAGTGAGAGGCCCATATAACGCAAAAAAAAAAAAAAAAAAAAAAAATCAATTCTCATTTCATGCGTCCTAATTTTAGTCTGGAAAATATAGCAGATATGGAAAAAATATATATGGTTTATTTTCCAGCCCTGTCCCTTACCCTGATTGTGGAACACAGCAAAAAGCAATAACAAGAAGACATGTTTGAGTTCCAGTGCAGCCACCTTCAAATTTTGTTACTTAGACTTTTATATATGTCTTAGTTTCTGCATCTATAAAATACGGCATACAACTGAGGATCTAACCCCCATAGAGTATGGATGTGAATGGACCCTAATACATAGAATGTAGTTTGGAGATATAAGAGGTCATTTATGTTATTTCATCCTTAGGCCTCCAGATATATACCTCTTAAGCCATCTGCCATCCTGGCTCAGGAAACCTTAAACTGAGTCCAGGGAAGCAAAGAATGTCTTTAGGAAACTTAACTTTTGAGCTGGTTCTTCATCTTCCTGAGTCACTGGGGCCTGTCCCTAGGGTCCCCTGGTATCTATACCATGGTTATCATATTGAAATATGTTGGCTGCAGAGAGTAGGGCAGGGATGTAGGAGTCAAAGGGAAAAAAGGTCTGAAAAACAGCCCAGTTGTTCCCACCACATTCTTCAAACCTATCCCTAGAGCAGCTGTCTCAGCCCTGGGACATCCCTAGGTGCAGAAAGGAAATAGGGGTAACAGAATCTGGTTCTTAGCTAGGATAGGAGGTATTAAAGGAAACACTTGATTATCATCCTAGAATAAATAGCTAAAGAATGAAAGCTTTCCAGGGATCTTAAGACACCATTTGCTCCAAGCCACTCAGATGGGAATACTGAAGTCCAAAGAGATGAACGAACTTGGCCAAGGTCACAAACTATGCAGTGACAAAGAGGGGATTAGAATTCAGATTTCCACTTTTGCAAGGCAGACAGTTTTCTACCCCAACCACAGTCTCTTCCTAGAGATAGATTTTCTCTGCTTGGAGAAGCAACTGGGGAGGTAGCAGCTGAGGGCTAGGGTCATTTTTATGCATTCTCTTGGTTATAGGCAGAATTAGTCACGAACACTATCTTGGCAGCTGCTTTCTAAAAGTGAGGAACCAGCTGGATCTGGTGAGTGGCCCAGCACCTCTGACCCACCTGGTTATTAAACTGCAAGAACTTAGAGAAATCTTGGGAGAGAATCTTCACTTACTGGAATACTCTAGAGTGACTACTCTATGGCCCTTCCCAGTGAGGCTACAAAGGGAAGTTTTTCTTTTCTCTGTAACTTCCCCTGATTGTGGCTTTCAATGTCTCTCCAGACCTCTAATCAATTTATTTAAATTGAGCACACATGTATTGAGCCAGGTGCAGTATTGGGTTGAAACGTTAACAGCAAAGACTTTGATGAACAATACATATTCTGCTACCAAAACGTTTATGATCCATTGAAGGAGGCATATAGATACTTAAATACCCACACTGTATGACAAAGAATGCTATGTCATAATGGAAAACATTACTCTCAATTAAGTAGTCAGAGACTATTGTGTTTAAGATAGGCCTAGGAAGATAAATAAAATAGCCTTTGTTGGAAATGGGGGAGAAAGAAGAACCTAACAGCCATAGAGAATAAGTTTGGGGTACAAAGGCCAAAGAGTGGAAATGAGGGGCTGAAGTGGAGAGTAAGTTGGTAGACGCCCTAGAATCCAAGCGAAGGAGATAGTTTTAACTTGAACAATGGGGACACATGGAAGACAGTAAAGCAGGGGGTCTGATTTGATCAAATCTCCACTCCAGAAAGATCACTCTGAGGCTATGTGCAGGATGGATTTAGGGGATGGAAGAAAGACTGAAGGCAAAGAGGCCTGCGTGAGTGGAGGCTGTTGCAATAGTCCAGGCACAAGTTAACAAGAAGTGAAGAGGGTAAAAGGTACAGTAGGACACTGGCAGAATGAGTAGAAAATCAGGAAACCATTTGAGAATGGGAGAGCTGATACCCACCCACAGTTGGCGTCAACTTAGGGTCACAGAAAGAGTAATGGACTTGGAATCTGAAGACCTGACATCAAGTCCTGGCTCCATCAACTCCTGTCAGGGAATGAGATAAGGTATGTAAGAGCACTTTATTAACTTTAAATCACTGTATAGATGCAAGTAGTTTTGTTTCTTTGTTTTAGGGTGCTTTGATCTCTTTCACTGAAGAATAAGTTTACTCAAATTTCATTTATTTGTCCAGTAGTGATGTAAGCTCCCAGTTTTCCAGGGGGTAAACATGTCCTGATGTAGGTGGTATTTTGCCCATTGTCCCAATGTTCTCCTTTCTTCCAAGGGGATACTCCTGCAATACCAAAAAGAATATTTGAAGGTCATATAGTTGGCTTTTCAAGTGGGTCTTGGAAGTATAAAGAGGAAGGGATTCTATATTGCACTCTTACAAACCTCTTGGCTCTGGGGTACCCAAAGACTCTTCTCTAACCAAGATCATAAGAGAATATAAGTTGAGCCGATGTGATAAGCAAGTCCTCCTGCTGAGGTGTGAGTTTCAAGTTGGAGCTCTTGAAATTCAGAAGAATATTGTCTTTTGCTCCCCACATGTATTAACATATTGTTGTCTAAGTACACCATGGTCCAGGAGGGGATGGCTATGGAGTAAGTATTAGGCAAAAAGTGATGAATAAGTAATGAGAAGAAAGAAAGACATATTGGATGAAAATATGGAGTAGGATGAAGGCATAGTGACAAGTTAAGAGACGACCAAGAAATATCTTGGTAATCATCAAGAGGCTGAATCAACTGGAGAAAAGGTGAGGCCAACAGCTTGAAAATAATGAGGTTCAAGGGGATTTTGATGTGTAGATCAGGAGGCTTCTCCAACTCTATAGCAGAAAGCATTTGGGAGTATGGTCCTACCTGAATTCCCTGTGTAAAAATAGAGACCAATATAGAAAGAACTTGGCTTCCCAGGGATCAGTGTTGTTGAAAGAGATAAGAAGTGAGAGAAGACAAAGATTCTCAAGGAGCTAGGCAAAATGGAATCCACAGAAATTGAATGGATCCAAGCTGGACTTGGTGACTATGGTAGACACCTATGACTACCCAACAATACTGATATTCCTGCCACTGTTGTGAAGTCTCTTGCATTCTACATAGTAAACAGAAGACAGTGTTACTGATGACATCTTATTCAACCATCTCAGAGTGTAGGGTCTTTAAAATCAAGGGCCATATCTTATCTCCATAATTCTAGGGCTCACCATAAGGCCTGACGCAGAGAAGGCCTCCCAATGAATGTTTGTTGCATGAATGAATGAATAGATGGATGGATGATAAATTCTCAAGTGCAAACTAGGGAGATAGTGTAGTGTGGTACAAAAAGTGTAGTTTTTAGAGTTATAAAGAACAGGCTTCTAGTCTGCCTCATACTAGCTATGTGACTTTGAACAAGTTATTTAACCTCTCTGAGCTTCAGTTTACACTTTTCCATAAAGAAAATATTATATACCTGTCCAGATTTCCCAGCACCACTTACTGAAGAGGCTGTCCTTTCTCCACTGGACATTCCTGCCTCCTTTATCAAAGATAAGGTGACCATATGTGTGTGGGTTTATCTCTGGGCTTTCTATCCTGTTCCATTTATCTATATTTCTGTTTTTGTGCCAGTACCATACTGTCTTGATTATTGTAGCTTTGTAGTATAGACTGAAGTCAGGGAGCCTGATTCCTCCAGCTCCGTCTTTTGTTCTCAAGATTGCTTTCGCTCTTTGGGGTCTTTGGGTTTCCATACAAATTTTGAAATTTTTTGTTCTAGTTCTGTGAAAAATGCCAGTGGTAGTTTCTTAGGGATTGCATTGAATCTGTAGATTGCTTTAGGTAGTAGAGTCATTTTCACAATGTTGATTCTTCCAATCCAAGAACAAGGTATATCTCTCCATCTATTTGTATCATCTTTAATTTCTTACATCAGGACCTTATAATTTTCTGCATGCAGGACTTTCATCTCCTTAGGTATGTTTATTCCTAGATATTTTATTCTTTTTGTTGCAGTGGTAAATGGGAGTGTTTTCTTGATTTCACTTTCATATTTTTCATCATTAGTGTTTAGGAATGCCAGATATCTCTGTGCATTAATTTTCTCTCCTGCTACTTTACCAAATTCATTGATTAGCTCTAGTAGTTTTCTGGCAGATCTTTTGGATTCTCTATGTATAGTATCATGTTATCTGCAAACAGTGACAGTTTAAATTCTTCCTTTCTGGTTTGGATTTCTTTTATTTCCTTTGTTTCTCTGATTGCTGTGGCTAAAGCTTCCAAAACTAGGTTGAATAAGAGTGGTGAGAGTGGGTAACCTTGTCTTGTTCCTGATCTTAGTGGAAATGGTTTCAGTTTTTCACCATTGAGGACGATGTTAGCTGTGGGTTTGTCATATATGGCCTTTATTATGTTGAGGAAAGTTCCCTCTATGCCTACCTTCTGGAGGGATTTTATCGTAAATGGGTGTTGAATTTTGTTGAAAGCTTTCTCTGCATCCATTGATATGACCAAATGGTTTTTCTCCTTCAATTTGTTAATATGGTGTATTACATTGATTGATTTGCATATATTGAAGAATCCTTGCATTCCTGGAATAAACCCCACTTGATCATGGTGTATGATCCTCTTAATGTGCTGTTGGATTCTGTTTGCTAGTATTTTATCGAGGATTTTTGCATCTATGTTCATCAGTGATATTGGCCTGTAGTTTTCTTTCTTTGTGATACCCTTGTCTGGTTTTCGTATCAGGGTGATGGTGGCCTCATAGAATGAATTTGGGAGTGTTCCTTCCTCTGCTTTATTTTGGAAGACTTTGAGAAGGATAGGTGTTAGCCCTTCTCTAAATGTTTGATAGAATTCGCCTGTGAAGCCATCTGGTCCTGGGCTTTTGTTTGTTGGAAGATTTTTAATCACAGTTTCAATTTCAGTGCTTGTGATTGGTCTGTTCATATTTCCTATTTCTTCCTGAGTCAGTCTTGGCAGGTTGTGCATTTTTAAGAATATGTCCATTTCTTCCCGGTTGTCCAATTTATTGGCATAGAGTTGCTTGTAGTAATCTCTCATGATCTTTTGTATTTCTTCAGTGTCAGTTGTTACTTCTCCTTTTTCATTTCTAATTCTATTGATTTGAATCTTCTCCCTTTTTTTCTGGATGAGTTTGGCTAATGGTTTATCAATTAGAACACTCCCTAAAACCATACACAAAAATAAGCTCAAAATGGATTAAAGACCGAAATGTAAGGGCAGAAACTTTCAAACTCTTAGGGGAAAACATAGGAAAAACACTCCTTGACATAAATCACAGCAAGATCCTTTTTGACCCACCTCCTAGAGAAATGGAAATTTTAAAAAAATATACAAACGGGACCTAATGAAACTTAAAAGCTTTTGCACAGCAAAGGAAACCATAAACAAGACCAAAAGACAACCCTCAGAATGGGAGAAAATGTTTGCAAATGCAGCAACTGACAAAGGATTAATCTTCAATATTTACAAGCAGCTCATGCAGCTCAATATGAAAAAACCAAACAACACAATCCAAAAATGGGCAGAAGACCTAAATAGACATTTCTCCAAAGAAGATATACAGATTGCCAGCAAACACATGAAAGAATGCTCAACATCATTAATCATTAGAGAAATGCAAATCAAAACTACCATGAGATATCACCTCACACCGGTCAGAATGGCCATCATCAAAAAATCTAGAAACAATAAATACTGGAGAGGGTGTGGAGAAAAGGGAACCCTCTTGCACTGTTGGTGGAAATGTAAATTGGTACAGCCACTATGGAGAACAGTATGGACGTTCCTTAAAAAACTAAAAATGGAACTACCATATGAGCCAGCAATCCCACTACTGGGCATATACCCTGAGAAAACCATAATTCAAAAAGAGTCATGTACCAAAATGTTCATTGCAGTTCTATTTACAATAGCCAGGAGATGGAAACAACCTAAGTTTTCATCATCGGATGAATGGTAAAGAAGATGTGGCACATATATACAATGGAATATTACTCAGCCATAAATAGAAATGAAATTGAGTTATTTGTAGTGAGGTGGATGGATCTATAGTCTGTCATACAGTATGAAGTAAGTCAGAAAGTGAAAGACAAATACCGTATGCTAACACATATATATGGAATCTAAGAAAAAAATGTCATGAAGAACCTAGGGGTAAGACAGGAATAAAGACACAGACCTACTAGAGAATGGACTTGAGGATATGGAGAGGGGGAAGGGTAAGCTGTGACAAAGTGAGAGACAGGCATGGACATATTTACGCTACCAAATGTAAAATAGATAGCTAGTGGGAAGCAGCCGCATAGCACAGGGAGAGCAGCTCGGTGCTTTGTGACCACCTAGAGGGGTGGGATAGGGAGGGTGGGAGGGAGGGAGATGCAAGAGGGAAGAGATAGGGGAACATATGTATATGTATAACTGATTCACTTTCTTATAAAGCAGAAACTAACACACCATTGTAAAGCAATTATACTCCAATAAAGATGTAAAAAAAACATAAGAAAATATTATATGCCTTTCAGAGTCATGTGAAATTCAAACAAGATAATAGAAAATACTTCATAGACCATGAAGGGTTATGCGTATGTTAAATGTTATTACTATTTTCAGAGGAGTGCAGTAAGACTCAGACAGGAACAGAAGGAGGCCTACTCAAAGACATGCAATGAAACAGAGAAAGGACTGAAATTGAAACCACATACCTTTCAGTTGAGCTCCTTCCATTGCTCTTTGAATAAAAGAAATGGACAGAGAAGAAGAGGGTCATGGTTGTGGTTCTACCCCACTGGCTCAAGCAGGAAAAAGTTTTTTTTTTTAATTTGAAATTTATATTGTAATAATTGTGAATTCAGATGAAGTTTTAAAATATAATACAGATTCTTTGTAAACTTTGCCCAGTTTCTCTCAATGGTAACATTTTGCAAAACTATAGGATGGTATCACAACCAAGATATTGACATTGATGTAATTCCCAGATCATACTTATATTTCCAAATTTTATTTGTACTCATTGGGTGTATGTGTGTGTTATGTGTATTCAGCCCCATACAATTATTTTTCAAAGATATGTGTTTATTTAATTAGCTCAATCATATACCCTTTCTTTTTCTTTCTTAACATCTTTATTGCAGTATAATTGCTTTTCAATGGTATGTTAGTTTCTGCTTTATAACAAAGTGAATCAGTTATACATATACTTTATATCCCCATATCTCTTCCCTCTTGCATTTCCCTCCCTACCACTCTCCCTATTCCACACCTCCAGGTGGTAACAAAGCACCGAGCTGATCTCTCTGGGCTATGTGGCTGCTTCCTACTAGCTATCAGTTTTCCATATGGTAGTGTATATATGTCCATGCCACTCTCTCACCTTGTCACAGCTTCCCTTACCCTTCCCCATGTCCTCAACTCCATTCTCTAGTAGGTCTGTGTCTTTATTACCATCTTGTCCTTAGGTTCTTCAAGACCTTTTTTTGTTTGTTTTAGATTCCAAATATATATGTTAGCATACAGTATTTGTTTTTCTCTTTCTGATTTGCTTCACTCTGTATGACAGACTATAGATCCATCCACCTCACTACAAATAAATCAATTTTGTTTCTTTTTATGGCTGAGTAATATTCCATTATATATATGTGCCACATCTTCTTTATCCATTCATCTGTTGATGGACACTTAGGTTGTTTCCAAGTCCTGGATATTGTAAATAGAGCCTCAATGAACATTGTGGTAAATGACTCTTTTTGAATTATGGTTTTCTCTGGGTATATGCCAAGTAATTAAAGAAATTACAGATGATACAAATAGATGGAGAGATATACCATGTTCTTGGATTGGAAGAGGTATATATATGCCCAGTAGTGGGATTGCTGGGTCATATGGTGGTTCTAATTTTAGTTTTTTAAGGAACGTCCATACTGTTCTCCATATTGGCTGTACCAATTTAGATTCCCAATAAGAGTGCAAGAGGGTTTCCTTTTCTCCACACCCTCTCCAGCATTTATGGTTTGTAGATTTTTTGATGATGGCCATTCTGACAGGTTTGAGGTGATATCTCATTGTAGTTTTGATTTGCATTTCTCTAATCATGAATGATGTTGCACATTCTTTCATGTGTTTGCTGGCAATCTGTATATCTTCTTTGGAGAAATGACTATTTAGGTCTTCTGCCCATTTTGTATTGGATTGTTTGTTTTTTTGATATTGAGCTGCATGAGCTGCTTGTAAATTTTGGAGATTAATCCTTTGTCAGTTGCTTCATTTGCAAATATTTTCACCCATTCTGAGGGTTGTCTTTTGGTCTTGTGTATGGTTTTCTTTGCTGTGCAAAACCTTTTAAGATTCATTAGGTCCCATTTGGTTATTTTCCTTTTTATTTCCATTTCTCTAGGGGGTTGGTCAAAAGGGATCTTGCTCTAATTTATTTCAAAGAACATGGTATATCTCTTAATGTATTTGTATCATCTTTAATTTCTTTCATGTGCTTCTTATTATTTTCTGCATACAGGTCTTTTGTCTCCCTAGGTAGTTTTAATCCTAGATATTTTATTCTTTTTGTTGCAATGGTAAATGGAAATGTTTTCATAATTTCACTTTCAGATTTTTCATCATTAGTGTATAGGAATGCTAGAGATTTCTGTGCATTAATTTTGTATCCTGCTACCTTACCAAATTCATTGATTAGCTCTAGTAGTTTTCTGGTAACATCTTTAGGATTATCTTTGTATAGTATCATATCATGTGCAAACAGTGACAGTTTACTTCTTCTTTTCCAATTTGTATTCCTTTTATTTCTTTTTCTTCTCTGAATGCCATGGCTAAGACTTCCAAAACTATGTTGAATAATAGTGGTGAGAGTGGACATCCTTTTCCTGTTCCTGATCTCAGAGGAAATATTTTTATTTTTCACCATTCAGAATGATGTTTGCTGTGTGTTTGTCATATATGGCCTTTATTATGTTGAGGTAGGTTCCCTCTCTGCCCACTTTCTCGAGAATTTTTATCATAAATCCGTGTTGAATTTTGTCAAAAGCTTTCTCTGCATCTATTGAGATCATCATACAGTTTTTATTCTTCAATTTGTCAATATGGTATATCACATTGATAGATTTGCGTATATTGAGGAATCCTTGCATCCCTGGGATAAATCCCACTTGATAATGGTGTATGATCCTTTTAATGTGTTGTTGAATTATGTTTCCTATTACTTTGTTGAGGATTTTTGCATCTACATTCATCAGTGATGTTGGTCTGTAATTTTCGGGGTTTTTTTTTACTATATTTGTCTGGTTTTGGTATCCGGGTGAGGGTGGCCTCATAGAATGTGTTTGGGAATGTCCCTTCCTCTGCAATTTTTTGGAAGAGCTTGAGAAGGTTGGGTGTTACCTCTTCTCTAAATGTTTCATAGAATTCACCTGTGAAGGCTTTTGGTCCTGGAATTTTGTTCGTTGGAAGATTTTTAATCACAGTTTCAATTTCATTACTTGTGATTGGTCTGTTCATATTTTCTATTTCTTCCTGGTTCAGTCTTGGAAGGTTGTGGATTTCTAAGAATGTGTCTATTTCTTCCAGGTTGTCCATTTTATTGGCATATACTTCCTTGTAATAATCTCACTTGATCATTTGTATTTCTGCAGTGTCAGTTGTTACTTCTCCTTTTTTATTTATAATTCTATTGACTTGAGTTTTCTCCCTTTTTTTCATGATAAGTGTGGCTAGTGGTTTATCAATTTTGTTTATCTTCTCAAAGAACCAGCTTTTACTTTTATTTGTCTTTGCTATCATCTCCTTCATTTCTTTTTCATTTCTTTCTGATCTGAATTTTATGATCTCTTTCCTTCTGCTAACTTTGGGATTTGTTTGTTTGTTTTTCTTTCTCTAATTGCTTTAGGTGTAAGGTTAGATTGTTTATTTAAGATGTTTCTTGTTTCTTGAGGTAGGGTTGTGTTGCTATAAACTTCCCTCTTAGAACTGCTTTTGCTGCATCCCATAGGTTTTGGGTTTTCGTGTTTTCATTGCCATCTATCTCTACATATTTTTTGATTTCCTCTTTGATTTCTTTGGTGATCTCTTGGTTATTTAGTAATGTATTGTTTAGCCTCCATGTGTTTTTGTTTTTTACTTTTTTTCCCCTGTAATTCATTTCTAATCTCATAGTGTTGTGGTCAGAAAAGATGTTTGATATGATTTCGATTTCTTAAATTTACTGTGGCTTGATTTGTGACCCAAGATGTGATCTATCCTGGAGAATGTTCCATGCGCACTTGAGAAGAATGTGTAAACTGTGGTTTTCAGTGGAATATCCCATAAATATCAATTAAATCTATCTGGTTTATTGTGTCATTTAAAGCTTCTTTTTCCTTATTTATTTTCATTTTGGATGATCTGTCCATTGGTGTAACTGAGGTGCTAAAGTCCCCCACTATTTTTGTGCTACTTTTGATTTCCTCTTTTAGAGCTGTTAGCAGTTGCCTTATGTATTGAGGTGCTCCTACGTGGGGTGAATATATATTTATAATTGTTATATCTTCTTCTTGGATTGATCCCTTGATCATTATGTAGAGTCCTTCTTTGTCTCTTGTAACATTCTTTATTTTAAAGTCTATTTTTTCTGATATGAGTATTGCTACTCTAGCTTTCTTTTGATTTCCATTTGCATGGAATATTTTTTTCCATCCCCTCATGTTCACTCTGTATGTGTCCCTAGGTCTGAAGTAGGTCTCTTGTAGACAGCACATATATGGTTCTTGTTTTTGTGTCCATTCAGCAAGCCTGTGTCTTTTGGTTGGAGCATTTAATCCATTCACGTTTAAGGTAATTATCAATATGTATGTTCCGATGACCATTTTCTTAATTGTTTTGGGTTTGTTTTTGTAGTTCCTTTTCTCCTCTTGTGTTTCCCACTTAGAGAAGTTCCTTTAGTGTTTGTCATAGAGCTGGTTTGTTGGTGCTGAATTCTCTTAGCTTTTGCTTGTCTGTAAAGCTTTTGATTTCTCCATCGAAACTGAATGAATTCCTTGCTGGGTAGAGTCATCTTGGTTGTAGGTTCTTCCCTTTCATCACTTTAAGAATATCATGCCACTCCTTTCTGGCTTGTAGAGTTTCTGCTGAGAAATCAGCTGTTAACTTTATGGGAGTTCCCTTGTAGGTTATCTGTCATTTTTCCCTTGCTGCTTTCAATAATTTTTTTTGTCTTCAATTTTTGCCATTTTGATTATGATGTGGCTCGGCCTGTTTCTCCTTGGATTTATCCTGTATGCTACTCACTGAGTTTCCTGCACTTGCATGGCTATTTCCTTTCCCATGTTAGGGAAGTTTTTGATTATAATCTCTTCAAATATTTTCTCTGGTCTTTTCTCTCTCTCTTCTCCTTCTGGTACCCCTATAATGAGAGTGTTGTTTCATTCCATGTTGTCTCAGAGGTCTCTTAGGCTGTCTTCATTTCTTTTCATTCTTTTTTTCTTTATTCTGTTCCACAGCAGTGAATTCCACCATTCTGTCTTCCAAGTCACTTATCTGTTCTTCTGCCTCAGTTATTCTGCTATTGATTCCTTCTAGTGTAGTTTTCTTTTCAGTTATTGTATTGTTCATCTCTGTTTGTTTGTTCTTTATTTCTTCTGGGTCTTTGTTAAACATTTCTTGCATCTTCTCAATCTTTGCCCCCATTCTTTTCCCGAGGTCCTGTATCATATTCACTATCATTCTTCTGACTTCTTTTTCTGCAAGGTTGCCTATCTCCACTTCATTTAGTTGTTTTTCTGGGGTTTTATCTTGTTCCTTCATCTGGTTCATGCCCTCTGCCTTTTCATCTTGTCTATCTTTCTGTGAATGTGGTTTTTGTTCCACAGGCTGCAGGACTGTAGTTCTTCTTGCTTCTGCTGTCTGCCCTCTAGTGGATGAGGCTATCTAAGAACTTTCATTAATTGCTGCTTTGATGTTTATGATTTCTTTCCTTCTGCTAACTTTGGAGCATTTTTGTTCTTCTTTCTCTAATTACTTTAGGTGTATGGTTAATTTGTTTATTTGAGGTGTTTCTTGTTTCTTAAGGTAGGATTGTATTGCTATAAACTTCCCTCTTAGAACTGTTTTTGCTGCATCCCATAGGTTTTGGGTCGTCATGTTTTCATTGTCATTTGTTTCTAAGTATTTTTTGATTTCCTCTTTGATTTGTTCAGTGATCTCTTGGTTATTAAGTATTGTATTGTTTAGCCTCCATGTGTTTGCATTTTTTACAATTTTTTTCCTGTAATTGTTATCTACTCTCATAGCGTTGTGGTGAGAAAAGATACTTGATATGATTTCAATTTTTTAAAATTTACCAGGGTTTGATTTGTGACCCAAGATATGATCTATCCTGGAGAATGTTCCATGGGCAGTTGAGAAGAAAGTGTATTCTTTTGTTTTTGGATGGAATGTCCTATAAATATCAATTAAGTCCATCTAGTTTTATGTATCATTTAAAGCTTGGGTTTCTGTATTTATTCTCATTTTGGATGATCTGTCCATTGTTGAAAAGGTTGTGTTAAAGTCCCCTACAATGATTGTGTTACTGTCAATTTCCCCTTTTATGGCTGTTAGTATTTGCCTTATGTATTGAGGTTCTCCTATGTTGGGTGCATAAATATTTTAAATTGTTATATCTTCTTCTTGGATTGATCCTTTGATCATTAGGTAGTGTCCTTCTTTGTCTCTTGTAATAGGCTTTGTTTTGAAATCTATTTTGTCAGATATAAGAATTGCTACTCCAGCTTTCTTTTGATTTCTATTTGCGTGGAATATCTTTTCTCATCCCCTCGCTTTCAGTCTGTATGTGTCCCTACATCTGAAGTGGGTCTCTTGTAGACAGCATATATATGGGTCTTATTAATTTATCCATTCAGCCGGTCTCTGTATTTTGGTTGGAGCATTTAATCCATTTTCATGTAAGGTAAATATCGATATGTATGTTCCTCTTACCCTTTTCTTAATTATTTTGTGTTTGTTATTGTAGGTCTTTTCCTTCTCTTGTGTTTCTTGCCTATAGAAGTTCCTTTAGCATTTCTTGTAAAGCTGGTTAGTGGTGCTGAATTCTCTTAACTTTTGCTTGTCTGTAAAGGATTTAATTTCTCCATCAAATCTGAATGAGATCCTTGTTGGGTAGATTAATTTTGGTTGTAGCTTTTTCCCTTTCATGCCTTTAAATATGTCCTGCCAATCCCTTCTGGCTTGCAGAGTTTCTGCTGAAAGATCAGCTGTTAACCTTATGCGGATTCCCTTGTATGTTATTCGTTCTTTTTTCCTTGCTGCTTTTAATATTTTTTCTTTGCATTTAATTTTGGATACTTTGATTAATATGCGTCTTGGCATGTTTCCCCTTGGATTTATCCTGTATGGGACTCTCTGTGCTTCCTGGACTTGATTAACTATTTCCTTTCCCATATTAGGGGAGTTTTCAACTATAATCTCTTCGAATACTTTCTCAGTCCCTTTCTTTTTCTCTTCTTCTTCTGGAACCCCTATAATTCGAATGTTGGTGCGTTTAATGTTGTCCCAGAGGTCTCTGAGACTGTCCTCAATTCTTTACATTCTTTTTTCTTTATTCTGCTCTGCAGTAGTTATTTTCACAATTTTATCTTCCAGGTCTCTTATCCGTTCTTCTGCCTCAGTTATTCTGCTACTGATCCCTTCTGGAGAATTTTTAGTTTCATGTATTGTGTTGTTCATCACTGTTTGTTTGCTCTTTAGTTCTTCTAGGTGCTTGTTAAATGTCTCTTGTATTTTCTCCATTCTATTTGGAAGATTTTGGATCATCTTTACTATCATTATTCTGTATTCTTTTTCAGGTAGACTGTCTATTTCCTCTTCATTTTTTTAGGTCTGGTGGGTTTTTACCTTGCTCCTTCATCTGCTGTGTGTTCCTCTGTCTTCTCATTTTGCTTAACTTACTGTGTTTGGGGTTTCCTATTTGAAGCCTGCAGGTTTGTATTTCCCATTCTTTTTGGTGTCTGCCTCCAGTGGCAACAGTTGGTTCAGTGGGTTGTGTAGGCTTCCTGGTGGAGGGGACTAGTACCTGTGTTCTGGTGGATGAGGCTGGATCTTGTCTTTCTGGTGAGCAGTTCCACATCTGGTGATGTGATTTGAGGTGTCTGTTTCCTTATTATGTTTTTAGGCAGCCTCTCTGCTAATGGGTGGTGTAGTGTTCCTGTCCTGCTACTTGTTTGGCATAGGGTGTCCAGCACTGTAGCTTGCTGGTCGTTGACTGGAGGTGGGTCTTAGCATTGAGATGGATATCTCTGGGAAATTTTCACTGTTTGATATTATGTGTAGCTGGGAGGTCTCTGGTGGCCCAATTCCCTGAACCTGGCCCTCCCTCCTCAGAGGCACAGTCCTGATGCCTGGCTGGAGCACCAAGAGCCCGTCATCCACTTTGTTTAAATAAAATGAAAAAAAAAAAAGAGAAAGAAGATAAAATAAAATAAAATAAAGTAAAAGATAAAATTATTAAAATGTAAAATAAAAAATAATTATAAAAAAATAAAATGTAATAGAAAAAAGAAAGAAAGAACAAAAGAAAGAAGAGAACAACCAAACCAAAAACAAATCCACCAATGATAACAAGTGCTAAAAACTATACTAAAAAATAAAAAAACAAACAAACAAAAAGACAGACAGAACCATTGGACAAATGGTAAAAGCAAAGCTATACAGACCAAATCAACCACAGAAACATACACATACACACTCACAAAATGAAAAAAAGGGAATATATATATATATATATATATATATATATATATATATATATATATATATATATATATATATATATATATATATATATATGTATCGTTGCTCCCAATGTGCACCTCCTCAGTTTGGTATGATTTGTTGCCTATTCAGGTATTCCTCAGATGCAGGGTACATCAAGTTGATTGTGGAGATTTAACCCGCTGCTTCTGAGGCTGCTAGGAGAAATTTCCTTTTCTCTTCTTTGTTTGCACAGCTCCTGGGTTTCAGGTTTGCACTTGGCCCCGCCTCTGCGTGTAGGTTGCCTGAGGGCGTCTGTTCCCCACTCATACAGGAGAGGGTTAAAGTAGCAGCAGCTTCAGGGGCTCTGGCTCACTAAGGCTGGGGGGAAGGAGGGGGTACAGTATGCCAGGCAATCCTGCAGCAGCAGAGGCTGTCATGACTTTGCACAAGCCTGAGGTGTGACGTGTGTTGTCCCAGGAAAGTTGTCCCTGGATCACGGGACCCTGGAACTGGCGGGCTGCACAGGCTCCCCAGAAGGGGGGTGTGGATAGTGACCTGTGCTTGCACACAGGCTTCTTCATGGCTGCAGAAGCAGCCTTAGCATCTCATGCCTGTCTCTAGTGTCCACACTGATAGTTGCAGCCTGTGCCCATCTCTGAAGCTCATTTAACTGGTGCTGTTAATTCCCTCTCCTCATGCACCAGGAAACAAAGAGGTAAAAAAACCTCTCTTTTATTTCCATTTCTCTAGGAGGTGGGTCAAAAAGGATCTTGCTGTGATTTATGTCATAGAGTGTTCTGCCTATGTTTTCCTCTAAGAGTTTGATAGTGTCTGGCCTTACATTTACGTCTTTAATCCATTTTGAGTTTATTTTTGTGTATGGTGTTAGGGATTGTTCTAATTTCATACTTTTACATGTACCTGTTCAGTTTTCCCAGCACCACTTATTGAAGATGATGTCTTTTCTCCACTGGATATTCCTGTCTCCTTCATCAAAGATAAAGTGACCATATGTGTATGGGTTTATCTCTGGGCTTTCTATCCTGTTCCATTTATCTATATTTCTGCTTTTGTTCCATTGATCTATATTTCTATTTATCAAGACCATACTGTCTTGATTACTGTGGTTTTGTAGTATAGTCTGAAGTCAGGGAGCCTGATTCCTCCAGCTCCATTTTTCGTTCTCAAGATTGTTTTGGCTATTCAGGGTCTTTTGTGTTTCCATACAAATTGTGAAAATTTTTGTTCCATTTCTGTTAAAAATGCCAGTGGTAGTTTGATAGAGATTGCATTGAATTGGTAGGTTGCTTAGGGTAGTAGAGTCATTTCCACAATGTTGATTTTTCCAATCCAAGAACATGGTATATCTCTCCATCTATTTGTATCATCTTTAATTTCTTTCATTACTTGGCATATACCCTGAGAAAACCATAATTCAAAAAGAGTCATGTACCAAAATGTTCATTGTAGCTCTAATTACAATAGCCAGGACATGGAAGCAACCTAAGTGTCCATCATTGGATGAATGGATAAAAAGATGTGGCACATATATACAATGGAATATTACTCAGCCATAGAAAGACACAAAATTGAGTTATTTGTAGTGAGGTGGATGGACCTAGAGTCTGTCATACAGAGTGAAGTAAGTCAGAAAGAGAAAAACAAATACTGTATGCTAACACATATATATGGAATCTAAGAAAAAAAAGTCATGAAGAACCTAGGGGCAAGACGAGAATAAAGACACAGACCTACTAGAGAATGGACTTGAAGATATGGGGAGGGGGTAGGGTAAGCTGTGGCAAAGTGAGAGAGTGGCATGGACATATATACGCTACCAAACATAAAATAGATAGCTAGTGTGAGGCAGCCACATAGCACAGGGAGATCAGCTCGGTTGTTTGTGACCACCTAGAGGGGTGGGATAAGGAGGGTGGGAGGGAGGGAGACGCAAGAGGGAAGAGACATGGGAGCATATGTATATGTATAACTGATTCACTTTGTTATAAAACAAACTAACACACCACTGTAAAGCTATTATTCTCCAATAAAGATGTTTAAAAAATGTCTCTTGACTCTTTGGCAGCTCCACACTTTTTCCCGGACTCCCTCCCAGCTAGCTGGGGCCCACTACCCCCCCCTTCAGTCTGTGTTCACGCAGCCAACCCCAGTCCCCTCCCTGGGATCCGACCGAAGCCAGAGCCTCAGCTCCCAGCCCCCAGCCATCCCAGCAGGTGAGGAGACAAGACTTCCGGGCTGGTGAGTGCTCGTCAGCACCGATCCTCTGTGCAGGAATCTCTCCACTTTGCCCTCTGCACCTCTGTTGCTGTGCTCTCCTCCATGGCTCCGAAGCTTCCCCCTCTGCCACCCAGAGTCTCTGCCCACAAAGGGGCTTCCTAGTTTGTGGAAACCTTTCCTCCTTCACAGCTCCCTCCCACTGGTGCCGGTCCTGTCCTTATTCTTTTCTCTGTTTTTTTCTTTTGCCCTACCCAGGTATGTTGGGAGTTTCTTGCATTTTGGGAAGTCTGAGGTCTTCAGCCAGCGTTCAGTAGGTGTTCTGTAGGAGTTGTTCCACATGTAGATGTATTTCTGACGATTTGTGGGGAGGAAGGTGATCCCCATGTCTTACTTTTCTGCCATCATGAAGCTCCTCTCAGCCCCATACAACTTTATCACATGTGTAGGTTTGCGTGACCAACACCACAGCCAAGTTACAGAAGAGTTCCATCACCATCCTTATGTATTGTATTACCCTTTCAGAACCATGGATTCCTTCTGTTACCCTTTTATAGCCACCTCTATCTTCTTGCCCTTCCCTCTCCTAACTCCTGGAATTGGGAAGTATGAGTTGGTATTAATTCTACTGTAAATGTGTGATAGAATTCTTGAAACAATCTAGTCTGAGCATTTTATTTTTCTGGAGATTTTAAATCAATTTTTTAATGATTGTACGACTATTCAGATTACCTATTTCATCTTGGTTGAGTTCAGTCGTTTGTGGCTTTCAAATAATCGGTCCATTTGTATTAAGCTGTCAAGTTTATGAGTGTAAGACATCCTGCCCCTGTGCTGTTCCTCCAAGCCTAGGGTTTCGAACCAGTTAGCTTTTCTTACTACCTTCCACAGCTCTCCTTCCTTGCCTATTAGCATTATAGCTAGGGTTTTTAGTTTTCCTTAGCAGGGAAAAGCAGAGAGAATGTCATCTTGTCTGGTCTATACCATCTTGTCTGGACCAGATGTCTGAGGAGGGTATTTTTATGTGATGTTAGACAAAAGCATTCTGCCATGTGGGGCTTCTCAAGGCTCCATCCCGTTGCAGCCATTCTACCATACCAAGAGTTGAGATAGAAGGAGGTGGGGGTAGAACTGATCCTCCAAAAAGGTCAAGCCTGGAGGCTGGATTTCTGGGCATTTTAATGTGTAATGGACATGTTGGTAAGTCTCTGGGGCTGGATCTAAGTCCCCATCCAGAAGCTCTTTGTGCTGCAGAAGCCTGCAATTTGAGTCCACATCCACCCCCATGAGTCTTTTCTTCTTTAGAAGGGCCAAGAAGGTCCTCATCCTGACTGTCCCAGGTTTCCTTGGCTTTCTATCTGGGAGTTTGGGCTCTGGTTTTTCAACGATTACCTGGCCTTAAGCCAGCAGGCTGGGATTCCAAGGCTCTGAAACTGTTACAGGCCAATGTTTTCCACGTAGTGGACAACCTGGGGCTAAAGGGGTTTGCTGGAGCACAAGAGAAAAGTTATCCTGCTCAGGCATCCGTACCATAAAGCCAGACCTTCATTCTCCATCTGAGTCTACTCTTTTGTGTTAGATCCATGGAACTTTCTACCTTGGAGAGCCTTCACAATTCATAGTGTCTATCCTTTTTTTGTATAATTGGAGAATAGTAGAGAAGAGAAGGAAATCACCCAGTGAGTCAGTGAGAGAGCCAGGGCTAAGACTTAAGTCTCCTGACTTTTAAGGCTCTTCCCACCAAACTAAATATTAGTAGCCATAGATTTTTAGTGTGAGAGGATTCAGTGTAAGGAGATTTCATAGTAACATGGGAAAACTGGATTATGTCCAAAAGAGTGTGAACAATCTGGAGAAGGGGCTTCTCATAAGGACCATGAGGAACTTTTGAAGGAACCAAAGCTATTTAGTCTGGAGAACACATTAGAGAGATATGTTCACTATGTTTAGGTCTTTAAAGGACTATCATGGGAGGAGGGAGCAGATGGGCTCTGGGTGGTGCCAGGTGATAAAGCTAGGGCCTATGGGTGGAAGCTGCAGGAAGATAAATTTCAGCTTAACAGAAGAAATAAATGTCTAATGGTAGAGTTGTTCAAAGATGGGATGGGCTCTCTCAGAAAGGAGCAAGCTCCCTGTCATTGAAAGTATGCAGCAAGGACCAGAAAAACATTTGTAAGTCTTGCAGTAGAAGCAATTAATGGCTTATATGGGTGTGGTGGTGGTGGGAGATTGAACCAACAGATCTTTGAGGTCACCTCCAACTATAAGTCTACAAATCTGTCATCCTGACTGAATTGTCTACTTATGTGATCTGAAGCAGATCACTTAACCTTTTTGGGATTCTATCACACCATCCTATTCCCCCAAATGAAGAAGATAACTGAATCAGTAGGAAATGATTAGCAATCCCTAAAGGAGAAAACTTCTTTCCATGGTGCTTTGGGAATCAAAACAAAACAAAACAAAAAACATGAGAAATATGACTCCTCTTCAAGAACTTGACTGAATTTGAGGTCCCAATATGAGCCCTGGACAGACTGAGATTCTCGCATTAGCAGATAGACCACAAAAAGATGTTGTCCTGTGCATGCTGAATCCATGCTTCTGGGAACTCTAAGGTGCTTCTGCAGAATGCAAAAGCATTCCCCAGGGTGACAGGGGCACAGGAAGAATGGTTCATCTCTCTATTGGACTTGGAAGTTGATCCTCAAAGAACTGGTCATTTCAGGCTTAACATTATATATAAATCTCCTTTCTAGAATCTGATCGCAGATTAGTTTTGCAGTTTTATCTCCTACTACCTCTAAATCCCATGCACTTATCACAATGAGGTGCTCCTTTCTTGACGTCTCCCTCTGGCGGCCTGATTGAAAGCTGCAGGAGAGCAGAAGCCTGAGTTTCTTCATCCCTGCATTCTTCCCAGGACCCAGCACACAGTGAATACAGCTTTGATTGAATGTCCTGTCTCGCCCCAGTGGTTACACTTAGCTTATATCTGTGCACACAGCTTAGTACTGGGGCACATTCCTGAACCCCGTTGAATTTGTTATCCTGAGTTCTCTAACCTGAGCTCTCTTTTCTGCTGAGTGAGAAGACCTGACACTGAGCTTTGCTGAGTACTTCTTATGTGCTAGACACCACTCTGAGCACTATTCAGCAACTCCATAATCCCCCTCAAACAATCTCCATTTGACAGGTGAAAAAAAATGAGGCACAATGAGGTGAAATGACATGCCCAACGTCACGTTGGAACTAATAAACTGCAGGACTTGTCTTTTAACTAAGGCGACTAGCTCCAAAGAGCACACTTTTCTAAGAAATATTTTGTACTATTGTTTCATTAAAAATAGAAAAAAATAGGGCTTCCCTGGTGGCACAGTGGTTAAGAATGCACCTGCCAATTCAGGAGACATGGGTTCAATCCCTGGTCCGGGAAGATCCCACATGCCACGGAGCAACTAAGCCCATGCGCCACAACAACTGAGCCTGCACTCTAGAGCCAGTGAGCCACAACTACTGACTCTGCGTGCCACAACTACTGAAGCCCACACGCCTAGAGCCCATGCTGCACAGAGAAGACACTTCAATGAGAAGCCCATGTACAACAACAAAAAGTAACCCCCGCTCGCCGCAACTAGAGAAAGCCCACATGCAACAATGAAGACCCAAAACAGCCAAAAATTAAAAAATAAAAATAAAATAAATTTAAAAATAGAAAAAATAGTATAATAAATCCCATATACCCATCACCTATATTTAGCTGTTATTAATATATTTCCAAGTTTGCTTCATGTTTCTTTGTGAAATATTTTTTTAAAAAATTTATAGACATACTGACATTTCACCCCTTTTAGAATGCACCTCAAAAAATTAGGACATTTTCCTACATATGCACTTAGAAAAGTTAAGCATAATTCCTTAATATTCATTACATAGTCAATATTAGCATTTTTCAAATTGTTCTTCCAAATGTCTATTTGAACCGGGATCTAATCAAAGTCCACACATTGCATTTGGTTGTTAGCTCTCTTAAGTATCTCTTAATTTCCACCTTCCTTTTAAAATCATGCCACTGACTTGTTGAAAAGACCGGGACAATTGTTCTTGTAGAATTCCCCAGCTTTTGTTATCAGTCTAATTGCAGACTCCACTCGTTGTTTTTTTTTTTAATTTCCTTCCTTTATTTATTTATTTATCTTTTTTTTTTTTTTTGGCTGCATCAGGTCTTAGTTGTGGCACGTGGGATCTTTCATTGTGGATGGTGGGCTCTTTGTTGTGGTGCGTGGTTTTCTCTCTAGTTGTGGTGTGCTGGTTCCAGAGCGTGCAAGCTCAGTAGTTGTGGCACTCAGTCTCTCTAGTTGTGGTGTATGGGTTACAGAGTGCATGGGCTCAGTCTTTGCGATGCATGCGCTTAGCTGCCCCACAGCATGTGGGATCTTAGCTCTCCAACCAAGGATCAAACCCACGTCCTCTGCATTGGAAGGCAGATTCTTAACCACTAGATCACCAAGGTAGTCCCATCCACCATTTTAATTGCCACTCCATGCAACTTTCCTGCCCTCTTCTTGCCTTGGCTTATTGTTTTGATGTTTTCTTCCCCCAAAAAAGACAGAGATATTTTGATATAGCTTCCCAGGGCTCTCAGCCTTAAATCATACCTGTTGAGTGTGCCAGAGGTGTTGAAGTGTCTCATTTTTCCAGTAAGTCACACCCACCACATCCCCATGCCTTCCATACCTCTCTTCTCATCTCCACATCTTACCCTCTTGTCTTCTCTCTAGGCCAATAACTCTCAAGCTTAGTTTTACATTAGAAACATCTAGAAATATTTAATAGGCTTTTCCTGGAGGCCCAGTGGTCAAGACTCTGTGCTTCCAATGCAGGGGACATGGGTTCAATCCGTGGTCAGGGAATTAAGATCTCACATGCCATTTGGCACGGCCAAGAAAAAAAGAAAGCCTTAAAAAAAACGGATGTCAAGGTTACACTTGAGCCCAGCTAAACTGGAATCTTTTGGGGTGTAGTCCAGGTATGCAAAATATGTAAAGCTCCCCAGGTAATTCCAATGTAGAGTCAAAGTTGAAACCATTGTCTAGACTGTCTAATATAGTGTTTCTCAACATTTTTAAAATTATTGCTTCCCCACCAATAAACATTTTCAAATATTTTTTCCCAAATCACTCCACCTGAGAAATTTTAATAACAGAGTTTTATCAAACTCTTAGAGGAAAACATAGGCAGAATACTCTATGACATAAATCACAGCAAGATCCTTTTGGACCCACCTCCTAGAGAAATGGAAACAAAAACAAAAATAAACAAATGGGACCTAATGAAACTTAAAAGATTTTGCACAGCAAAGGAAACCATAAACAAGACAAAAAGACAACCCTCAGAGTGGGAGAAAATATTTGCAAATGAAGCAACTGACAAAGGATTAATTTCCAAAATTTATAAGCAGCTCATGCAGCTCAATATCAAAAAAAAACAAACAACCCAATCCAAAAATGGGCAGAAGACTTAAATAGACATTTCACCAAAGAAGGTATACAGACTGCCAACAAACACATGAAAGAATGTTCAACGTCATTAATCATTAGAGAAATGCAAATCAAAACTACAATGAGATATCATCTCACACCAGTCAGAATGGCCATCATCAAAAAATCTAGAAACAGGGGCTTCCCTGGTGGCCCAGTGGTTGAGAGTACGCCTGCCGATGCAGGGGACACGGGTTCGTGCCCCTGTCTGGGAAGATCCCACATGCCGCGGAGCAGCTGGGCCCCTGAGTCATGGCCGCTGAGCCTGCGCGTCCGGAGCCTGGGCTCCGCAATGGGAGAAGCCACAGCAGTGAGAGGCCCGCGTAGAGCAAAAAAAAAAAAAAAAAAAAAATCTAGAAACAATAAATGCTGGAGAGGGTGTGGAGAAAAGGGAACACTCTTGCACTGCTGGTGGGAATGTGAATTGGTACAGCCAGTATGGAGAGCAGTATAGAGGTTCCTTAAAAAACTACTAATAGAACTACCATATGACCCAGCAATCCCACAACTGGGCATATACCCTGAGAAAACCATAATTCAAAAAGAGACATGTACCGGGCTTCCCTGGTGGTGCAGTGGTTGAGAGTCCGCCTGTCGATGCAGGGGACGCGGGTTTGTGCCCTGGTTCGGGAAGATCCCACATGCCGCGGAGTGGCTGGGCCCATGAGCCATGGCCGCTGAGCCTGCACGTCCAGAGCCTGTGCACTGCAACGGGAGAGGCCACAACAGTGAGGGGCCCGCGTACTGCAAAAAAAAAAAAAAAAAAAAAAAAAGAGACATGTACCAAAATGTTCATTGCAGCTCTATTCACAATAGCCCGGAGATGGAAACAACCTAAGTGTCCATCATCGGATGAATGGATAAAGAAGATGTGGCACATATATACAATGGAATATTACTCAGCCATAAAAAGAAATGAAACTGAGCTATTTGTAATGAGGTGGATAGACCTAGAGTCTGTCATACAGAGTGAAGTAAGTCAGAAAGAGAAAGGCAAATACCGTATGCTAACACATGTATATGGAATTTAAGAAAAAAAAATTGTCATGAAGAACCTAGGGGTAAAACAGGAATAAAGACACAGACCTACTAGGTCATGGACTTGAGGATATGGGGAGGGGGAAGGGTAAGCTGTCACAAAGCGAGAGAGAGAGGCGTGGATATATATACACTACCAAACGTAAGGTAGATAGCTAGTGGGAAGCAGCCGCATAGCACAGGAAGATCAGCTCGGTGCTTTGTGACTGCCTGGAGGGGTGGGAAAGGGAGGGTGGGAGGGAGGGAGACGCAAGAGGGAAGGGATATGGAAACAGATGTATATGTATGACTGCTTCACTTTGTTATAAAGCAGAAACTAATAAAAAATAAAATAAAATAAATTAACAGCATAACGTTCCCATAATAAACACGACGGAATACAAAAAAAATAAAATAAAAAATAAAGTAAAACTTTCACTCTCTGTGTCTCTTTGTTTCCTCCTCCAGTGATTGGTTTCCACACTCCTACTACCAAAATGTTTGAAAAAAAAAGCAGAGTTTTACTCAATATTCATATACTATGACCATTTCACGAGACACAAGCCAGTGTGATAACTAAGATCTTCCCCTCAGCCACACAAAAAGCAATTTTTACCTGTTTGAGGACTATATAATCCCAGTTGAGAATGTATGATAACAAGTTGCTGTTCAAAGAGTGGTCCTAAATCAGTAGCATTGGCGTCACTTGGAATTTGATAGAAATGCAGAATCTCAGGCCTCACTGCTCCACAAGACTTTTCTTCTCACCCACAAAACTTACTGTCTCTGGTAAGATGACTAGAAGCAGTAGCATCCACACACACCTCGGACCTCAGGACTGAGATAGAAGTTAAAGGCCTCTAGTCCAAGCCTCTGTCATATCATTTGAGCCTTTCCAAAAAAGCCCTGCCATGTAGTCATCCAGCCACTGATGGTAAACCTCTGGCTATGGGAAACTCACTATTATTCCAGGCAGACCTTTCCAAGAATTCTTTTATTTTCTAAATCAAAATAAAGTTGATTTACAATATTATGTTAGTTTCAGGTGTAGAGCATGGTGATTCAGTATTTTTGCAGATTACTCTCCATTATATGTTATTACAAGATAATGGGTATAATTCCTTGTGCTGTACAGTATATCCTTTACTTATCCTTGGCTATTGTAAATAGTGCTACTATGAACAGTGGGGTGCACATAACTTTTCAAATTAGTGTTTTCATTTTTTCTGGATATATACACTGGAGTGGAATTGCTGGATCATATGGTAGTTCTATTTTCAGTTTTTTAAGTAACCTCCATACTGTTTTCCATAGTGGCTACACAAATTTACATTCCCACCAACAATGTACAGGAGTACCTTTTTTTCCCACATCTCCTCCAACATTTGTTGTTTGTAGACTTTTGATGATAGCCATTGTGGCAGCTGTGAAGCGACATCACAGTGTTGTTTTCATTTGCATTCCTCTAATAATTAGTGATGGTGAGCAGTTTTTCATGTGACTGTTATTCATCTGTATGTCTTCTCTGGGAAAATGTCTATTCAGGTCTTCTGACAATTTATTTTTTATTAGTTTCAGCTTTATAACAAACTGAATCAGTCATACATATACATCTGTTCCCCCATCCTTTCCCTCCTGCATCTCCCTCCCTCCCACCCTCCCTATCCCACTGCTCCAGGTGGTCACAAAGCACCGAGCTGATCTCCCTGTGCTATGCTGCTGCTTCCCACTATCTATCTACCTTACGTTTGGTAGTGTATATATGTCCATGCCTCTCTTTCGCGTTCTCACAGTTTACCCTTCCCCCTCCCCATATCCTCAAGTCGATTCTCAAGTAGGTCTGTGTCTTTATTCCTGTTTTACCCCTAGGTTCTTCATGACTTTTTTTTCTTAAATTCCATATATATGTGTTAGCATACGGTATTTGTCTTTCTCTTTCTGAGTTACTTCACTCTGTATGACAAACTCTAGGTCTATCCACCTCATTACAAATAGCTCAGTTTCATTTCTTTTTATGGCTGAGTAATATTCCATTGTATATATGTGCCACATCTTCTTTATCCATTCATCCGATGATGGACACTTAGGTTGTTTCCATCTCTGGGCTATTGTGAATAGAGCTGCAATGAATATTTTGGTACATGTCTCTTTTTGAATTATGGTTTTCTCAGGGTATATGCCCAGTAGTGGGATTGCTAGGTCATATGGTAGTTCTATTAGTAGTTTTTTAAGGAACCTCTATACTGCTCTCCATACTGGCTGTACCAATTCACATTCCCACCAGCAGTGCAAGAGTGTTCCCTTTTCTCCACACCCTCTCCAGCATTTATTGTTTCTAGATTTCTTGATGATGGCCATTCTGACTGCTGTGAGATGATATCTCATTGTAGTTTTGATTTGCATTTCTCTAATGAGTAAAGATGTTGAGCATCCTTTCATGTGTTTGTTGGCAGTCTGTATATCTCCTGTGGAGAAATGTCTATTTAGGTCTTCTGCCCATTTTTGGATTGGGTTGTTTGTTTTTTTGTTATTGAGCTGCATGAGCTGCTTTTAAATTTTGGAGATTAATCCTTTGTCAGTTGCTTCATTTGCAAATATTTTCTCCCATTCTCAGGGTTGTCTTTTGGTCTTGTTTATGGTTTCCTTTGCTGTGCAAAAGCTTTTAAGTTTCATTAGGTCCCATGTGTTTATTTTTGTCTTTATTTCCATTTCTCTAGGAGGTGGGTCAAAAAGGATCTTGCTGTGATTTATGTCATAGAGTGTTCTGCCTATGTTTTCCTCTAAGAGTTTGCTAGTGTCTGGCCTTACATTTAGGTCTTTAATCCATTTTGAGCTTATTTTTGTGTATGGTGTTAGGGAGTGATCTAATCTCATACTTTTACATGTCCCTATCCAGTTTTCCCAGCACCACTTATTGAAGAGACTGTCCTTTCTCCACTGTACATTCCTGCCTCCTTTATCAAAGATAAGGTGACCATATGTCCGTGGGTTTAACTCTGGGCTTTCTATCCTGTTCCATTGATCTATCTTTCTGTTTTTGTGCCAGTACCATACTGTCTTGATTACTGTAGCTTTGTACTATAGTCTGAAGTCAGGGAGCCTGATTCCTCCAGCTCCATTTTTCGTTCTCAAGATTGCTTTGGCTATTCGGGGTCTTTTGTGTTTCCATACAAATTGTGAAATTTTTTGCTCTAGTTCTGTGAAAAATGCCAGTGGTAGTTTGATAGGGATTGCATTGAATCTGTAGATTGCTTTGGGTAGTAGAGTCATTTTCACAATGTTGATTCTTCCAATCCAAGAACATGGTACATCTCTCCATCTATTTGTATCATCTTTAATTTCTTTCATCAGTGTCTTATAATTTTCTGCATACAGGTCTTTTGTCTCCTTAGGTAGGTTTATTCCTAGATATTTTATTCTTTTTTTTGCAATGATAAATGGGAGTGTTTCCTTGATTTCACTTTCACATTTTTCATCAGTAGTATATAGGAATGCCAGAGATTTCTGCACATTAATTTTGTATCCTGCAACTTTGCCAAATTCATTGATTAGCTCTAGTAGTTTTCTGGTAGCATCTTTAGGATTCTCTATGTATAGTATCATGTCATCTGCAAACAGTGACAGCTTTACTTCTTCTTTCCGATTTGGATTCCTTTTATTTCCTTTTCTTCTCTGATTGCTGTGGCTAAAACTTACAAAACTATGTTGAATAAGAGTGGTGAGAGTGGGCAACCTTGTCTTGTTCCTGATCTTAGTGGAAATGCTTTCAGTTTTTCACCATTGAGGACGATGCTGGCTCTGGGTTTGTCATATATGGCCTATATTATGTTGAGGAAAGTTCCCTCTATGCCTACTTTCTGCAGGGTTTTTATCATAAATGGGTGTTGAATTTTGTCGAAAGCTTTCTCTGCATCTATTGAGATGATCATATGGTTTTTCTCCTTCAATTTTTTAATACGGTGTATCACGTTGATTGATTTGCGTATATTGAAGAATCCTTGCATTCCTGGAATAAACCCCACTTGATCATGGTGTATGATCCTTTTAATGTGCTGTTGGATTCTGTTTGCTAGTATTTTGTTGAGGATTTTTCCATGTATGTTCATCAGTGATATTGGCCTGTAGTTTTCTTTCTTTGTGACATCCTTGTCTGGTTTTGGTATCAAGGTGATGCTGGCCTCGTAGAATGAGTTTGGGAGTGTTCCTCCCTCTGCTATATTTTGGAAGAGTTTCAGAAGGATAGGTGTTAGCTCTTCTCTAAATGCTTGATAGAATTCGCCTGTGAAGCCATCTGGTCCTGGGCTTTTGTTTGTTGGAAGATTTTTTATCACAGTTTCAATTTCAGTGCTTGTGATTTGTCTGTTCATATTTTCTATTTCTTCCTGATTCAGTCTTGGCAGGTTGTGCATTTCTAAGAATTTGTCCATTTCTTCCAGGTTGTCCATTTTATTGGCATAGAGTTGCTTATAGTAATCTCTCATGATCTTTTGTATTTCTGCAGTGTCAGTTGTTACTTCTCCTTTTTCATTTCCAATTCTATTGATTTGAGTCATCTCCCTTTTCTTCTTGATGAGTCTGGCTAATGGTTTATCAATTTTGTTTATCTTCTCAAAGAACCAGCTTTTAGTTTTATTGATCTTTGCTATCGTTTCCTTCATTTCTTTTTCATTTATTTCTGATCTGATCTTTATCATTTCTTTCCTTCTGCTAACTTTGGAGTTTTTTGTTCTTCTTTCTCTAATTGCTTTAGGTGCAGGGTCAGGTTGTTTGCTCGAGATGTTTCCTGTTTCTTAAGGTGGGATTGTATTGCTATAAACTTCCCCCTTAGAACTGCTTTTGCTGCATCCCATAGGTTTTGGGTTGTCATGTCTCCATTGTCATTTGTTTCTAGGTATTTTTTAATTTCCTCTTTGATTTCTTCAGTGATCACTTCGTTACTGAGTAGTGTATTGTTTAGCCTCCATGTGTTTGTATTTTTTACATATCTTTTCCTGTAATTGATATCTAGTCTCATAGCATTGTGGTCAGAAAAGATACTTGATACAATTTCAATTTTCTTAAATTTACCAAAGCTTGATTTGTGACCCAAGATACGATCTATCCTGGAGAATGTTCCATGAGCACTTGAGAAAAATGTGTATTCTGTTGTTTGTGGGTGGAATGTCCTATAAATATCAATTAAGTCCATCTAGTTTAATGTACCATTTAAAGCTTGTGTTTCCTTATTTATTTTCATTTTGGATGATCTGTCCATTGGTGAAAGTGGGGTGTTGAAGTCCCCTACTATGAGTGTGTTACTGTTGATTTCCCCTTTTATGGTTGTTAGTATTTGCCTTATGTATTGAGGTGCTCCTATGTTGGGTGCATAAATATTTACAATTGTTATATCTTCTTCTTGGATCAATCCGTTTGTCATTATGTAGTGTCCTTCTTTGTCTCTCTTAATAGTCTTTATTTTAAAGTCTATTTTGTCTGATATAAGAATTGCTACTCCAGCTTTCTTTTGATTTCCATTTGCATGGAATATCTTTTTCCATCCCCTTACTTTCAATCTGTATGTGTCTCTAGGTCTGAAGTGGGTCTCTTGTAGACAGCATATATATGGGTCTTGTTTTTGTATCCATTCAGCCAATCTGTGTCTTTTGGTGGGAGCATTTAGTCCATTTACATTTAAGGTAATTATCGATATGTGTGTTCCTATTCCCATTTCCTTAATTGTTTTGGGTTCGTTATTGTAGGTCTTTTCCTTCTGTTGTGTTTCTTGCCTAGAGAAGTTCCTTTAGCATTTGTTGTAAAGCTGGTTTGGTGGTGCTGAACTCTCTCAGCTTTTGCTTGTCTCTAAAGGTTTTAATTTCTCCATCAAATCTTAGTGAGATCCTTGCTGGGTAGAGTAGTCTTGGTTGCAGGTTTTTCTCCTTCATCACTTTAATTATGTCCTGCCACTCCCTTCTGGCTTGTAGAGTTTCTGCTGAGAGATCAGCTGTTAACCTGATGGGGATTCCCTTGTGTGTTATTTGTTTGTTTTCCCTTGCTGCTTTTAATATGATTTCTTAGTGTTTAATTTTTGACAGTTTGATTAATATGTGTCTTGACGTATTTCTCCTTGGATTTATTCTGTATGGGACTCTCTGTGCCTCCTGGACTTGATTAACTATTTCCTTTCCCATATTAGGGAAGTTTTCAAGTATAATCTCTTCAAATATTTTCTCAGTCCTTTTCTTTTTCTCTTCTTCTTCTGGAACCCCTATAATTCGAATGTTGGTGCGTTTAATGTTGTCCCAGAGGTCTTTGAGACTGTCCTCTGTTCTTTTCATTCTTTTTTCTTTATTTTGCTCTGCAGCAGTTATTTCCACTATTTTATCTTCCACCTCACTTATCCGCTCTTCTGCCTCAGTTATTCTGCTATTGATCCCATCTAGAGTATTTTTCATTCCATTTTTTGTGTTTTTAATCCATGCTTGATTCATCTTTAGTTTTCCTAGGTCCTTGTTAACTGTTTCTTGCATGTTGTCTATTCTCTTTCCAAGATTTTGGATCTTGGAAATAGAATCTTGGATCATCTTTACTATCATTATTCTGAATTCTTTTTCAGGTAGACTGCCTATTTCTGCTTAATTTGTTAGGTCTGGTGGGTTTTTATCTTGCTCCTTCTCCTGCTGTGTGTTTTTCTGTCTTCTCATTTTTTTTGGCTTATGTTACTGTGTTTGGCGTCTCCTTTTTGCAGGCTGCAGATTCGTAGTTCCTGTTGTTTTTGGTGTCTGTCCCCAGTGGCTAAGGTTGGTTTAGTGGGTTGTGTAGGGTTCCTGGTGGAAGGGACTAGTGCCTGTGTTCTGGTGGATGAGGCTGGATCTTGTCTTTCTGGTGGGCAGGTTCACGTCTGGTGGTGTGTTTTTGGGTGTCTGCAGACTTTTTATGATTTTAGGCAGCATCTTTGCTAATGGGTGGTGTTGTGTTCCTGTCTTGCTAGTTGTTTGCCTAAGGTGTCCAGCACTGTAGCTTGCTGGTCGTTGAGTGAAGCTGGGTGCTGGTGTTGAGATGGAGATCTCTGGAAGATTTTCGCCATTTGATATTATGTGGAGCTGGGAGGTCTCTTGTAGACCAGTGTCCTGAAGTTGGCTCTCCCACCTCAGAGGCACAGCACTGACTCTTGGCTCCTCAATTTGGGATGATTCATTGTCTATTCATGTATTCCACAGATGCAGGGTACATCAAGTTGATTGTGGAGCTTTAATCCGCTGCTTCTGAAGCTGCTGGGAGAGATTTCCCTTTCTCTTCTTTGTTCTCACAGCTCCCAGGTCTCAGCTTTGGATTTGGCCGCACCTCTCTGTGTAGGTCGCCAGAGGGCGTCTGTTCTTTGCTCAGACAGGACAGGGTTAAAGGAGCAGCCGCTTCAGGGACTCTGGCTCACTCAGGCCAGGGGGCAGGGAGGGGCACGGAGTGCGGGTTGAGCCTGCAGAGGCAGAGTCCGGCGTGACGTTGCACCAGCCTGAGGCGTGCCATGCATTCTCCCAGGGAATCCTTCCCTGGATCCCGGCACCCCGGCAGTGATGGTCTGCACAGGCTCCCCGGAAGTGAGGTGTGAACAGTGACCTGCGCTCGCACACAGGCCTCGCGGCGGTGGCAGCATCCCCAGCGTCCCACGCCCGTCTCTGGGGTCTGCGCTTTCAGCCGTGGCTCACGCCCATCTTTGCAGCTCATCCAAGCAGCGCTCTTAATCCCCTCTCCTCGTGCACCAGGAAACAAAGAGGGAATAAAAAGTCTCTTGCCTCTTCGGCAGGTCCAAACTTTTTCCCGGACACCTTCCCAGCTAGCTGTGGCGCATTAGCCCCTTCAGGCTGTGTTCACGCCGCCAACCTCAGTCCTCTCCCTGCGCTCCGACTGAAGCCCGAGCCTCCGCTTCCAGCGCCGCCTGCCCCGGCAGGCGAGCAGGCAAGCCTCTCGGGCTGGTGAGTGCCGGTCGGCACCAATCCTCTGTGCGGGAATCTCTCCGCTTTGCCCTACTCAGGTACGTGGGGGAGTTTCTTGCCTTTGGGGAGGTCTGAGGTCTTCTGCCAGCATACAGTAGGTGTTCTGTAGAAGTTGTTCCACGTGTAGCTGTATTTCTGGTGTGTCTGTGGGGAGGAAGGTGATCTCTGCGTCTTATTCTTCCGTCATCTTCCCCGGAAGTCTCTATGAAAGTATAAGTTAACTTGAAGAGAGGTCAATACACATTATGCAAGCCAAAGAACAGAGAGAAAAGTCAAAGAAGAAAAAGGAGCAGTCTTAGAGAAACGTGGGACACCATTAAGCATGCCAACATATGTATAATAGAGGTACCAGGAGGAGAGAAGAGAGAGAAAAGAGCAGAAAAATAAATATTGAAAGAAATAATGGATCAAAACACCATTTATGTTTTTTCTTTTTTTCTTTTTTTTTTTTTTGAAAAACAATAATCTACACTACCAGGAAGCTCAATAATTCAGGACTGGATAAATACAAAGAGATACACAAACAGACACATCAGAGTAAAAATTACTGAAATTCAAAACAATTGGGAAATATTTGAATATTGAAATTCAAAACAAGGGGAAAGCATTGAAGTTAAAAAAAATAATTTCTTGGCAGAAACAATGGAAATGTAAAGGATATGGAATAATTTATCAAAATTGCTCAAAGGAAAAGTATTCTTTTAATTCTAGATAAACAAAAGCCGAGAAAATTGATTGCTAGAAGACCCGTCTTACAAAAAAATACTAAAGGAAATTCTTCAGAATGGAAGCAAACAACCTGAGATGGTAACTCAAATCCACATAAAAGATGAGGTAGCCAAGATGGCAGAGTAGGAAGACAAGACACTGAGCTCACCTCCTACCACAGGCACATCAAAATTGAAACTATTTACATAAAAACTATCCATGATAGTGACCTGAAGATTAGCATAAAATATCTTCTACTACTAAAGATATAGAAAATGAACCATAATGAGATGAGTAGGAGGGGTGGAGACACAGTATACTCAAGACCTATACCCCAGGGTAGATGACCCATAAATGGGAAGATAATTACAATTGCAGAGGTTCTCCCCAAGGTGTGAGGGGTCCAAGCTCCACATCAGGCTCCCCAGCACAGGAGTTTTGCACTTGGAAGAGGAGCCTCCAGAATGTTTGGCTTTGAAGGCCAATGGGGATTACTTTCAGGAGAGCCAGAGAGCTGTAGGAAATACAGACTCCACTCTTAAAGGGAACACACAAAATCTCACATGCTCAAGACACAGGACTTTAGCAGTAATTTTAAAGAAGCTTGGGTCAGACCCATAATCTGATCTTAGAGAGCTTCCCAAAAAGGCAGGGGCCAGCAGAAACTCACCCTGGGGACATAGACACCAACAGCAGCCATTTCTGGGAGTTTATACCACTATGAGGACTGGTGCTGATAAGAGCCATTTTGGAATCCTCCCTCATGGTTATTAGGACCAGTACCCAGTCCCTTCTACCAACTACTCAACATCTGTCCTGGGATGCCCAAAGCCATGCAACCATCTGGATAGGGACATTGCCCCACTTGTGAGCAGGCTGGGTGATGTTGGACACCCTGAGTCCACAGCTGCCCCAGAACCAGGCCCTGCCCACCAGAAAGCCCATGACTTGGCAGCATCCACCAGTGGGGCAGCAGCTCTGGGAACCCCTGGGCCCTGCTAACACCCACTGGGGGGCCGACACCAAATCTATAATTTATAGACTCCACAACCAAAGAACCCAGGACCTGGTTCTGCCAACCATTGAGCCAGCACTAGCCCTGAGACATTGCCTCACTCAATCATGAGCGGACATCAGCCCTGGGCTACCCTGGGCCATGGTCCAACATACCTGAGGGTCAACACCAACTTTGGGACCTCCAGAGCTCTTCAGCCAGAAACCCCAAGACCCAGGTTTACACACAAGAGCACTGGCACTAGCCCTGTGTCATTCTAGGCCCTAGAACAACTCAACAGTGGGAAAATACCAGCACTAAGATACCCAGAAGCACAGTGAGAGACCCCAGGAAGCAGTTCCACCCACCAGGGGACCAGCTTTAGTCCCAGGACCTAGCCTTACACAACAGTAAGTGGGCACCAGTCCTGTGATACCCTGAGCCCAGACCCCACCCACCAGTGAGCCAAAACCAGTTCCAGGACCACTGTGGCCCCACAGTTAGCCATGTTAACCAGGCCCAACAACTAGCAGGCCTGCAATATCCTGGAACAACCTGGGCTTCAGTGCTTCTCAACAATAGGCCAAAACAAGCTCCAGGACACCATGGGTTCCTCCACCAGCCATGTCAGGATCTGGCCTCACCCACCAGTAAGACAACACCCGCCTCAGGACCCCCTCCAAGGCCACATTCCCCCCATCATCAGGTGGGCATTAGCTCTGGGATCCACGGTCCTGCAGGCAGGAACTGCAGGACTTAGTTCAACCCATCAGTGGGGCAGCACAACCCCCAGGTGGTCTCCTGCCTTGACCCTGCCAACCTACAAACCAGTACCAGAACCAAGACTCCCATGGCCAGCTGTGCAAGGACACACTTCTGCCCACTAGGGGCAGGCAGCCTCTGAACTAGGCAAAGCCTAGCAACCAACTGAAAAGGGGACCAATCATGCCTACCAGTGTACCCACGGTACTCTGCGACCCACAACAGAAGGACATATACAGCCCATATAGAGGATAACCCTAAAGCATATAGCTCTGGTGACCAGAGGGAAGTATGCTACTGGGTCCCATAGCATGTCACCTATATAAGGTCACTTCTCTAAGATTGGGAAACATAACCAACCTACCAAATACATAGAAATAAAAACAGTGAATTAGGCAAAATGGGGTAACAGAGGAATATGTTCAAAATGAAGGAACAACATAAAACCCCAGAAGAAGAACTAAGTGAAGTGGTGATGGACAATCTACCTAACAGTAGAGTTCAAGGTAATGATCATAGAGATGTTCAAAGAGGGATGCAGCAAAAGCAGTTCTAAGAGGGAAGTTTATAGGAATATAATCCTACATCAAGAAACCAAAAAAAATCTTAAATAAAAAGCCTAAGCTTACACGTAAAGCAATTAGAGAAAGAAGAAGAAGAAGAACAACAACAACAAAACACAGAGTTAGCAAAAGGAAAGAAATCATAAAGACCAGATCAGAAATAAATGAAAAAGAAATGAAGGAAACAATAGAAAAGATTAATAAAACTAAAGGCAGGTCTTTGAGAAGATAAACAATATTGATAAACCATTAGCCAGACTCATCAGGAAAAAGGGGGAGAAGACTCAAATCAACAGAATTAGAAATGAAAAAGGAGAAGTAAAAACTGACAGTGCAGAAATACAAAGGATCATGAGAGACTACTACAAGCAACTATATGCCAATAAAATGGAAAACCTGGAAGAAATGGACAAATTCATAGAAAAATACAACCTTCTAAGACTGAACCAGGAAGAAAGAGAAAATATGAACAGACGAATCACAAGCACTAAAATTGAAACTGTGATTTAAAATCTTCCAACAAGCAAAAGCCCTTCACAGATGGCTTCACAGGTGAAATCTATCAAACGTTTAGAGAAGAGCTAACACCTATCCTTCTCAGACTCTTCCAAAATATACCAGAGTGAGGAACACTCCCAAACTCGTTCTATGAGGCCACCATCACTCTGATACCAAAACCAAAGAAAGATGTCACAAAAAAAATAAAACTTCAGGCCAATATCACTGAAGAACATAGATGCAAAAATCCTCAACAAAATAGTAGCAAACAGAATCCAACAGCACATTAAAAGGATCATACACCATGATGAAGTGGGCATTATCCCAAGAATGCAAGGATTCTTCAACATACACAAATCAATATGAACAAACTGAAGGATAAAAACTATATGATAATCTCAACAGATGCAGAAAAAGCTTTCAAAAAAATTCAACACCCACTTGTGATTAAAAAAAAAATCTCCACAAAGGAGGCATAGAGGGAACCTACCTCAACATAATGAAGGTCATACATGACAAACGCACAGCCAACATCATTCTCAATGGTGAAAAACTGAAAGCACTTCCTCTAAGATCAGGAACAAGACAAGGGTGCCCATTCTCACCACTATTATTCAACTGTTTCGGACGTTTTAGCCACAGAAATCAGAGAAGAAAAGGAAATAAAAGGAATCCAAATCGGAAAAGAAGAAGTAAAGCTGTCACTGTTTGCAAATGACATGATACTATACATAGAGAATCCTAAAGATGCTACCAGAAAACTATTGGATCTAATTAATGAATCTGGTAAAGTAGGAGGATACAAAATTAATTCACAGAAATCTCTTGCATTCCTATACATTAACAATGAAAAATCTGAAAAAGAAATTAAGGAAACACTCCCATCTTCCATTGCAACAAAAAGAATAAAATACCTGGCAATAAACCTACCTAAGGAGACAAAAGACCTGTATGCAGAAAACTATAAGACACTGATGAAAGAAATTAAAGAGGATACAAACAGTTGGAGAGATATACCATGTTCTTGGATTGGAAGAATCAACATTGTGAAAATGACTATACTATGCAAAGCAATCTACAGATTCAATGTAATACCTATCAAACTACCAATGACATTTTTCACAGAACTAGAACAAAAAAATTCACAATTTGTATGGAAACACAAAAGACCCTGAATAGCCAAACAATCTTGCAAAAGAAAAATGGAGCTGGAGGAATCAGGCTCCCTAACTTCAGACAATACTACAATGATACAGTAATCAAGACACTATGGTACTGGCACAAAAACAGAAATATTGGTCAGTGAAACAGGACAGAAAGCCCAGAGATAAAGCTACACACATACGGTCAACTTATCTTTGACAAAGAAGGCAAGAATATACAATGGAGAAAAGACAGCCTCTTCAAAAAGTGGTACTGGGAAAACTTGACAGCTACATGTAAAAGAATGAAATTAAAACACTTCTTGACAACATACACAAAAACACCATCAAAATGGATTAAAGACCTAAATATAAGGCCAGACACTATAAAACTCTTAGAGGAAAACATAGGCAGAACCCTGTATGACATAAATCGCAGGCAAGATCCTTTTTTCTCTAGAGTAATGGAAATAAAAACAAAAATAAACAAATGGGATCTAATGAAACTTAAAAGCTTTTGCACAACAAAGGAAACCATAAACAAGACAAAAAGACAACCCTTTTTGAGTGGGAGAAAATATTTACAAATGAAGCAACTGACAAAAGATTAATCTCCAAAATATACAAGCAGCTCATGCAGCTCAATATCAAAAAAGAAAAACAACCCAATCTAAAATGGGAAGAAAACCTAAATAGACATTTTTCCAAAGAAGATATACAGATAGCCAAAAAACACATGAAAATGTGCTCAACATCACTAATCATTAGAGAAATGTAAATCAAAACCACAATGAGTTATCGCCTCACACCAGTCAGAATGGCCATCATCAAATATCTACAAACAATAAATGCTGGAGGGAGTGTGGAGAAAAGGAAACCTTCTTGAACTATTGGTGGGAATGTAAATTGATACAGCCACTATGGAGAACAGTATCGAGGTTCCTTAAAAATCTAAAAATAGAACTACCATATGACCCACCAATCCCACTACTGGGCATATAGCGTGAGAAAGCCATAATTCAGGAAGAGTCCTGTACCACAATGTTCATTGTAGCTCTATTTACAATACCCAGGACATGGAAGCAACCTAAATGCCCATCAATAGATGAATGGATAAAGATGTGGCGCATATATATATACATATATATATATATATATATATATATATATATATATATATATATATATACATACATACATACAATGGAATAATTCTCAGCCATAAAAAGAAGCGAAATTGAGTTATTTGTAGTGAGGTGAATGGACCTAGAGTCTGTCATATAGAATGTAGTAAGTCAGAAAGAGTAAAACAAATACTGTATGCTAACACATATATATTGGATCTAAGAAAAAAAAAGAGGGGGTTCTCATAAACCTAGTGGCTGGACAGGAATAAAGATGCAGACAGAGAGAATAGACTTGAGGACATGGGGCAGGGGTGGGGATGGGGAATCTAGGACAAATTGAGAGAGTAGCACTGACATATGTATAGTACCAAATGTAAAACAGATAGCTAGTGGGAAGCATCTACATATCACAGGGAGATCAGCTTGGTTCTTTGTGACCACTTAGAGGGGTGGGATAGGGAAGGTGGGAGGGAGGCTGAAGAGGGAGGAGATATGGGGATATATGTATTCATATAGCTGATTCACTTTGTTAAACAGCAGAAACTAACCCAACATTGTAAAGCAATTTTACTCCAATAAAGTTGTGTAAAAAAAAATAGCATTCAAAGAACTCAGGACAAGATGTAATGAACAGTGAGAAGTTAGAAGCTTTTAACAAAGAGTTAGAAAATATACAGAAGAACCAAACAAAGTTGAACACAATAATTGAAATGAACAATACACCAGAAGGAATCAACAGTAGATTAAGTGATGCAGAGGAATGGATCAGCGTGCTAGAAGGCAGAGTGGAGAAAATCACTGAAACTGAACAGAAAAAAGAAAAAAATAAGAATTAAAAGAAATGAGGACAGTTTAACTGAGACAACATGAAGTGTACTAATATTCACATTATAGGGGTATCAGAAAGAGAAGAGAGAAAGGGAAAGGCAGAGAACATATTTGAAGATATAATAGCTGAAAACTTCCTTATCCTGGGGAAAAACAACAACAATATCCAGGTCCAGGAAGCAAAGAATCCCAAACAAGGTGAACTCAAAGATATCCACACAAAGACACTTTGTAAATAAAATGGCAAAAATGAAAGATAAAGACAGCAAGAGAAAAGCAACTCGTTACATACTAGGAATTCCCTTATGGAAAGCAGCAGACATTTCAGCAGAAACTTTGCAGGCCAGAAGGGAGTGGTATGATACATTCAAAATGATGAAAGATAAAAATCCCCTACCAACAAGAATACTCTGCCCAACAAGGCTCTCATTCAGATTTGAAGGAGAAATAAAGAGTTTTACAGATAATCAAAAGTTAATGAGTTCAATAGTACTAAAATTGGCTTTACCATAAATGTTAAAGTGATTTCTCTAAGTGGAAAAGAAAAGACTACAACTAGATATATGATAATTATGAAGAAAAATCTCACTGGTTAAGATAAGTATTCAGAAAAAGTAGAAGATTAACCCTTATAAAGCTAATGGGGGTTTCCCTGGTGGCACAGTGGTTAAGAATCCGCCTGCCAGTGCAGGAGACACGAGTTCGAGCCCTGGTCCGGGAGGATCTCACATGCCACAAAGCAACTAAGTCCATGCGTCACAACTACTGAGCCTGTGCTCTAGAGCCCGTGAGCCACAACTACTGAAGCCTGCACACCTAAAGCCCATGCTCCACAACAAAAGAAGCCACCACAATGAGAATCCTGTGCACTGCAATAAAGAGTAGCCCCCACTCGCCACTACTAGAGAAAGCCCGTGCACAGCAACAAAGACCGAACACAGCCAAAAATAAATAAAATAAAATAAATATTTTTAATAGAATAAAGCTAATAGGAAGGTTAAAAGGCAAAAGTAGTCAAATCAACTATATCCACAATAACTAGTTAAGGGATACACAAAAGAAAAAGATGTAACATATTATGTCAAAAATTAAATGCAGGGGGGATAAAAATGCAGGGTTGTTAGAATGTGTGTGAAAGTAAGAAATCATCAACTTAAAATAATCATATATATATTCAGATATAGTCATTATAGTTATACATAAACCTCATGGCAACAACAAACATGTATCTATAATAGATACACACAAAAAAGGAAGGAATCCCAACATAACACTAAAGATGTTCACCAAATCACAAGGGAAGAAAGCAAAGGAAGAAGAAAGGAACAAAAATGAACTACCAAAAAGCCCCCAAACAATTAATAAAATGGCAATAAATATATACCTATGAATAATTACTTAAAATGTAAATGGAATATTTTCTCCAATCAAAAGACATAGAGTGATTAAATAAATTAAAAAAAAACACCGATGTATATGCTGACTATAAGAGGTTTACTTCAGACCTAAACACACACACAGACTGAAAGTGCTGGAGTGGATAAAGGTATTCCATGCAAACGGAAATGAAAATAAAGCTCGGGTACTAATATATCAGCAGAATAGACTGTAAAGCAAAGACTGTAACAGGAGACAAAGAAGGGCATTACATAATGATAAAGGAATCAATCCAACAAGATATAACAATTCTAAATATTTATGCAGCCAACATAGGAGCACCCAAATATATAAAGCAAATATTAATGAACTTAAAGGGAGAAGTTGACAGTATAAAAATAATAGTAGAGGGCATTAACACCCCAATTACATCAATGGACCGATCGTGCAGGCAGAAAATAAAAAAAATAAATAAGGAAAAACCGGCCTTAAATGACACTATACACCAGATGGGATCTATATATATCCATCCAAAAGAAGCAGAATACACATTATTTTCAAGTGTACATAGAACAGTCTTCAGGATAGATCACATGCTAGGCCAAGAAACAAGTCTCAATAAATTTAAGAAGATTGAAATCATATCAAGCATATTTTCCAACCACAGTGCTATGACTAGAAATCAACAACCAGAAAAAAAACTGCAAAAACATGAACATGTGAAGGCTAAACAATATGCTACTAAATAACCAATGGATCACTGCAGAAATCAAAGAGCAAATCAAAAAATACCTGGAGGCAAATAAAAATGGAAACACAACAATCCAAATTCTATGGGACACAGCAAGAGCTGTACAAAAAGGAAAGTTTAGAGCAATACAAGCCTACATCAGGAAACAAGAAATATCTCAAATAAATAATCTAACCTTACACCTAAAAGACTAGAAAAAGAAGAAAAAACAAAACCCAAATTTAGTAGAAAGAAATAAATAATAAAAATCAGAGCAGAAATAAATGAAATAGAGGATAAAAAATATATACAAAAGATCAATGTCATTAAGAGCTGGTTCTAAGAAAAGATAAACAAATTTGAAAAATCTCTAGTCAGTATCTTCAAGAAAAAAAGAGAGAGAGACCAAATGAATAACATCAGAAATGAAAAAGAGAAGTTACAACTGACACCACAGAAATACACAGTATCATAAGAGATTGCAACAAATATTTGTATACTAATAAAATGTACAACCTAGAAGAAATGGATAAATGCCTAGGAATATACAATCTCCCAAGGCTAAATCAAGATGAAATAAAAACTATGATCAGACTGAATACCAGTAATAAAATTGAATTAGTAATTAAAAAAATCCAAAAAAGCAAAGTGCAGGACCAGATCGTTTCACAGGTGAATTCTACCAAACACTTAAAGAAGAGTTAACACCTATCCTTCTCAAACCATTTCAAAAATTTAAAGTGAAAGGATTGCTTTTGAACTCATTGTAAAAGGCCAGCATCACCCTAATACTAAAACCATACACAGCACAAAGTAAAAAAAAAAAAAGGATAGTACTAAAATACTTGATAGAAATAGCATATACTTTAGGACTGGATGATTAAAGTATTCTAAAATCCTTTTATTGTTTAGGAGGAAGGTCAAAACATGAGCTAAAATTAGAATTTTGTTAGTTAAATATGCATGTTAATACAGCTAGAGTAAACACTAAAAGACTAAACAGAACATATAACTTCCAAATGATAGAAGGAGAAAAATAAAGGGTAAGGAGGAAAAGCTCTAATCATTCCAAAATATGGTAAAAAGTTAAGGGGAAAGAAGGGGAAATAGAATAAATGGGACAAATAATAAGTGCATACAAATAAACAAAAATTATCAGCAATCACAGTAAATTTACTATGTTAAATGACAGAGGTCATCAGAATATTTTTTAAATCCTGCTGTAAACAGTTCAAAAGAGATACACGTAAAACAGAATGGCACAGCAAGTGTGAATGTCAAAGTATGGAAAAATATATAACAGGTAAATACTAATAATGGAAAAAAGGTTGCTGTGGATATGTTAATATCAGTCAAAATAGACCATGAAGCAAAAAGCATTAGTAAAGATAAAGGTGGTCACTATACAGTGACAAAATTATCAATTAATCACTAAGATATAACAAATATAAATTTATATGTATCTAACAATTTAGGCTCAAAATTTATAAAGAAAAAAAATAACAGCATGATAAGGAGAAATAGACAGCTTATACCATTACCATGTGAAGTTTAATACATCCTTCTCAGTATTGATCAAGCGGACAGAGTCAGTAAAGTTATAGAAGACGTGAACAAAATAACAATCAAATTTGAACTGCTGGAGTTCAAAAAATTATATACAGAATTTCATACCCAGAATTTGGAGGATACATATTATTTTTAAGCACGCATGAATATTTGTGAAAATTGACCATGTGCTAGGCCCTAAAACTAACCTTAACAAATTTCAAACGAATGGCATCCTACAGCTCAAAAAAAATGCAATCAATTTAGAGACCAATTATAAAAAGATAATTAAAGAGATATTTAGAAATGAAAAACACCTTACTAAACAACTCATGAATCAAAGAAGAAATCAATGAAAAATTTGAAAATACTTAGAACTGAAAAATAATGAAGATACTACATAGAAAAACTAAAGTGGTACTTGTAAGAACATATTTACCTATGAATATTTATATTAGAAAAGAAGAAAGGCTCAAAATTAATAATTTAAGCACTCAAGAAGTTAGAAAAGGAAAAGTTGAATGAACCCAAAGAGAGTAGAAAGTAGGGATAACATGCATGTAATTTGATAAAGTATTGCCAGATTTTCCTTCAGTTTGCACTCCCATCAGTAGTGCCTGAGTATTACTATTTCCCATATGCTCATCAACACTTGATATTTTCCTCCTTACTAATTTTGTCACTTTTATCTGTATAAAGTGGCCATTCATTATTTTATCTTTTCTCCAGATAAATTGAATATATATTCATATACTAATGAGCCATTCAGGTTTGTCTTTTTGTGAATTATTTTATTCTATAATTTTCCATTTTTGCTCTTGGATTTTGAGAGATATTCAAGAGTTAGAACCACATGACTGGTGGCTGGATGTGGAACATTAGGTAGAGGGAAGAGTCAGGGATAAGGATATCAATTTGGATTTCTCTAAGTTATCACTTCTCACCAAACAGCCCTGGTTCTAAAACTCTCCATGTGTTATGGTATCCAGCTCCTTCATAAATTGACTTTTTGTCTTCTGAAAAAGTTCTGTTAATATCCTCCTAAAAGACTTAGTGCCAGAGCTGGACAAAGCCTTCTAGGTCACCTTCTCATTACAGAATTCTATAAATTCAGATTTGATATAGCCATACCATTAATTGTGCATCAATGAAACAATTAGAACCCACCAATACAATGATGAAATGATAGAACTTTCTGTAATTGGGGATCTATAGTGTTCCTCTTTCCACCTTCCCTCACTACTTAAAACATATAGCCTCCTTAGCAGCTGTCCACTAATTCCACAAATTTTCCTGAAGCATATGGTCTGGATTAGGAGTAGAACACAGACAAGTGAGACCAGAGAATGGGTTATATTTCCCTAGGAAGCAGGTAGAACCCAACAGACAGAATTTGGTTCCCCAAACACAGATTGCACTTCTTCTCTCCATTCATTTATTTCAAGGATGTTTGCCATCAGTCATAATGCACTGCTGCATATAAAGACCATTCCTCTTCCTTGGGATGAAAGTCAAATTATATGCTCTACCCATGGTGGGTCAAAAGAATCCTTCAAGACAGACATCATAAAGTAGTAATTATGAGCATAGGTTCTGAAGTCAGACAGACATCTGTATTTGAGTTTTGTTTCCACAACTCGCTGTCTGTGAAATCTTGGGCAAATTATTTAACCTGTCTGAGCCTATTTCCTCATCTGGGAAATAGCACATATCTCTTTGGAATGTTGTGAATGTTAAGTGAGGTAATGTGTGTACTAGGACCTTTGAACATAGCCCTTCATGAACATTAATAGCTGTATACTATTGTTATTCAGTGATATAACAGTGCATGAGCATAAAGCAGAAGTAAATTAGACACTAAACATAATGAAGTGAAAAGAACACTGGTCTGGAGTTAGCAGAAGAAACTCCAATTATTAGCCAGATCCACTCATGCTGGTACAAATTTTTCAGACTAGATGAATCAAAAAATGCCCAGGTTATAATCTGTTCCACCTAATCCTAGAAAAGAAGATCCTATCTCCCATTAATCTGCCCCTGGATGCCTTGTCCTGGTCTGGGTTCTATCTGCCATCTATCTGCACAGTCACCTCTATCTGACAGGGCCCAAGACAGCTCATAAATAAGATCCTAGATTTTTAACATATTAATTACTTTTTATTTGGAAATAATTTCAAATGTATGAAAAGTTGCAAGAATAAGAATAGTACATGATATGTCAATTATTTCTCAATAAAATTGGAAAAAAGAACAATAATACGTAGGATAACCCTGTACCCTTTAGACTTTTTCATACTGAAATGTTTGTTTCTGTTGTCACAGTGTGGAGTTTATTCCTCCTGATTATTGCCACCTCCCTCTTCTCCACATAAACAGTAATAGAGAAAGAAAGGGCAAACAAGAGGTATTCCCCAAGTGACAATGGGAGGTCCAAACCTGGGAAGTTGCCCAGAAAACTCCACTATCTTTCATTTTATTTAATGTAGTTTTTAATAGGATAAAACAAATTTTTTTTCTGTTACATTTTGGAAATTTTTATTCCTCAGGAGCTACCAGGGTCCCAAAAGGATCCAAGGAGATAGAAGAGTTACCCAAAGCAGACAATCCCCTCATTGGTTGCCAAGGAAACACCCTCTATTGATAAAGGTCTCATGCAGTATCAATTTTATAGTTGAAGGAAGAGGGCCTTGCACTAAGCCGACAGCTAGTCCCTAGGAGGACAGGACATGGGGCTCAGGCCACAATAAACCTACTTTTTCCAGTTTCAGAGAAATAAAAGGAATAAATAGCCAATTTTTTTCAGAAAGACACCATGACTTTGGACAATTTGAGGCTCCTCCAGGCTAATTAGAGAGTCTTACCACATGATTGCTGCCCTTTCAGAGAGGCACCATTGGCTTGTGGGAAGAACAGTTAACTATAGGAGTCAGTCGTCTCAACTCTGACTTTGACAATTTGTAAGACTCTTGATCCAGACTCTCTTTGGGCCTGAGTCTTTCCATCTGACAAATGAGAGGAGAGAGAATTGAACTGGGTGATCCCTGAAGTCCTTTTGAATTCTGATGTTTTCTGAGTCAATACTGTCTCATTATTACTCCTCCACCCTGAGGTTAGCTTTGGTGTTCTAATAGCAATAAGAAAGGAGAACACCAAACCAGCCCCTCCCTCACATCGACAGTGTGGACATTTTCATCTCTGATATGCATCCCTACCCTTCAAACAAGTTGACATGCTGTTGTTTGTATGGTCCATGGTGAATGAGAAGAGCAAAGGTAAATGACCCACAGAGGAGTTGAATTGGGCCTGTTGGCTTCAATAATGAGGTGTGCTAATTAACTGAGCTAATCTGCTATACACTAATAAAGCAGCTTAATGGCCTTATCTGAGCTTCCCAAGGGAAGATACCAGGAACAAAGAGGTTCCAAAATAGTTATTTTTCCCCTGAAAAAGGAAGGGTGGAAGGAAGGAAACTAGCACTTCGTAAAAACCTATTATGTCAGCCCCTGTGTTTATTGTACACCTTTTCATGCACTACCTCATTCTGCTATGAGGGGGGTTAAAGATACATATTTGTCACCTTATTGACTTCCAACTTTGTGTGTGTGTGTGTGGTACGTGGTCCTCTCACTGTTGTGACATTTCCCATTGTGCAGCACAGGATCCGGACGCGCAGGCTCAGTGGCCATGGCTTACGGGCTCAGTCGCTCTGCGGCATGTGGGATCTTCCCGGACTGGGGCACGAACCCGTGTCCCCTGCATCGGCAGGCGGACCCTCAACCACTGCACCACCAGGGAAGCCCTGACCTCCAACTTTGACCCCTCTTTAACCCTTGTCATCCCCTGTGTGTCACTCTTCCTTGAAGATGATGATTTACAAAGAAGAGGACCATTATTCCTCAAATGACTTAGGAGTAGCTGCTCCTGCTGGAATCTTTGTTGTCATATTTAATCTTCTTATCGGCTTCATGAGGTCCTGATCTCTTGCCCTCAGGTAAGACAGATGATTGAAACGTATGTTCCACAAACTGAAATGGCTTACCCAAGGACACACACTAGCAAGTGTCAGATCTGGAATTGGAACCTAAGACTCTAATACCATGTCCAGTCTTTTCTCTACTGTTCCTTATAGGTGCCACTTAGACCCCTCCATTCTTGGGGACTAAGAATAGCAGAACAGGGGTACACCTCAGGAACACTGAATGGGCCAGCAAAATTGGGAGCTCTGTTTCTCAGAAGATGCTTCAGATAGGGAGATCCTCTCACGTTTAGGGGCTGAAAAAAGTACCAAAATCAGCAAAGTAGCTTAGAGACCTGCTGAATTAATATTTCCACTTAAAGAAAACCACACTGTGAGACTGGTGAGACATCAGTTCAGTCTAAGTAAGCTCTAGTCCACTCCCTCAGTCATCCCAATTTCTGGGTCATTAAAATGTCCTTGACTTCTCTGGCCCTTGCCTACTTCTTCTTGGAAGAGAAAGGAAACCAAGAAGTTCCCTGGAGCCCCCCCAACCTGCCTCAGACTCCATGAAACAAAGTCCAGCTCCTGGGCCTTTGGCCAGTGGTATCTCAGTGTCATGAACTTACCCACAACAAAAAGCAAAAGGAAGGAGTGGGAAGGGCCCAGTAAGGTGGCAAGAGCTAAATTGTTTTTCCTCACAATGAAATAAACTCATGGCAAAACAGGGCCCTCATCAAATTTTTCCTCTGGCCCTGGCCAACTCATCTGACATAAGCCATAAAGCCTTCACTGACAAAGAGTCATGAACTACACAAACTTAATGCCTTCCATATGCACAGGCTTCCTACCTGGTACTAAATTTTATACCAGGTACACTCAGAAACCTTATTGCATTAACTCCTCCAAACAACGCTAGAGAATGAGGGTAATAGTAACTAATGTTCAATGAGTATTTGCTATGTTTCTAGCTCTGTTCTCTAAGCTTTGCATATATTAACTCATTTAATCCTCACAACAACAAATCTATGAGGAAAGTTCTACCATATTTCATCAAATTTTAGATGCACTTTAAAAAATTAAAGTCAATAAAATTTGGATGTATTCAATATCTTGTTTCTTTAACATCTTGCTCTTCATCACAGCACTCATCACAAATTATGCATTTGCTTGTGATTACATCTCTCACTGAACTGTGAGCTTTTTGAGGACAGAACACGTTGACATTTTTTGACCTTCTTTACTATCTTATCCCCAGCACTCAGCACACAGCCTAGTGCAGAGTAAGTGCTCAGAAAATATTGAATAAATTAATCAAACCACTAAAAAGTAGACATTTCAAAATAGAAAAGTGACTGGAATCATGTAAATTACCCCATTTGCTTCTATGCAAAAATATTTGCAAAATTGACCCACATTAATAAAGCTTTCATGACATAAATCACAGCAAGATCCTTTTTGACCCACCTCCTAGAGAAATGGAAAAAAAAAACCAAAAATAAGCAAAAGGGACCTAGTGAAACTTAAAAGCTTTTGCACAGCAAAGGAAACCATAAACAAGACAAACAGACAACACTCAGAATGGGAGAAAATATTTGCAAATGAAGCAACTGACAAAGGATCAATCACCAAAATTTACAAGCAGCTCATGCAACTCGATATAAAAAAAAATCCAAAAATGGGCAGAAGACCTAAATAGACATTTCTCTAAAGAAGATATACAGATTGCCAACAAACACATGAAAGGATGCTCAACATCACTAATCATTAGAGAAATGAAAATCAAAACTACAATGAGGTATCAGTTCACACCAGTCACAATGGCCATTATCAAAAAATCTACAAATAAATGCTGAAGAGTGTGTGGAGAAAATGGAACCCTCTTGCACTGTTGGTGGGAATGTAAATTGATACAGCCACTATGTAGAACAGTATGGAGGTTCCTTAAAAAACTAAAAATAGAACTACCATATGAGCCAACAATCCCACTACTGGGCATATACCCTGAGAAGACCATAATTCAAAAATAGACATGTGGGCTTCCCGGGTGGTGCAGTGGTTGAGAGTCCACCTGCCGATGCAGGGGACATGGGTTCGTGCCCTGGTCCAGGAAGATCCCACATGCCGCAGAGCGGCTGGGCCCGTGAGCCATGGCTGCTGAGGCTGCGCGTCCGGAGCCTGTGCTCCACAACGGGAGAGGCCATAACAGTGAGAGGCCCGCATACTGCAAAAAAAAAAAAAAAAAAAAAAAAAAGACATGTACCACAAAGCTCATTGCAGCTCTATTTACAATACCCAGGACATGGAAGCAACCTAGGTGTCCATCGACAAATGAATAGATAAAGAAGAAGTGGCACATATATACCATGGAATATTACTCAGCCATAAAAAGAAACGAAATTGAGTTATTTGTAGTGAGTTGGATGGACCTAGAGTCTGTCATACAGAGTGAAGTAAGTCAGAAAGAGAAAAACAAATACCGTATGCTAGCACATATATATGGAATCTAAAAAAAAAAAAAAAACTGTCATGAAGAACCTAGGGATGATTGGTTCAAGATGGCGGAGTAGAAGGACATACTTTCACTCCCTGTTGCGAGAACACTGGAATCACAATGAACTGCTGAACAATCATTGACAGGAGGACACTGGAACTCAACAGAAAAGATACCCCACATCCAAAGACAAAGGAGAAGCCACAAGATGGTAGAAGGGGCACAATCATGATAAAATCAAATCCCATAACTGTTGGGTGGGAAACCCACAAACTGGAGAACATTTATACCACAGTAGTCCACCCACTACAGTGAAGGTTCTGAGCCCCATGTCAGGCTTCCAAACCTGAGGGTCTGGCAACGGGAGTAGGAATTCCTAGAGAATCAGACTTTGAAGGTTAGCGGGATTTGATTGCAGGACTTTGACAGGACTGGGGGAAATGGAGACTCCACTCTTGGTGGGCACACAAAAATTAGTGTGGGCATCGGGACCCAGGGAAAGGAGCAGGGACCCCATAGAGACTGAACCAGACCTATCTCCTAGTGTTGGGGGTCTCCTTCAGAGGTGGGGGGTGGCTCTGTCTCACTGTGACAACAAGGACTGTGGCAGCAGAAGTTCTGGGAAGTACTCCTTGGCATGAGCCCTCCCAAAGTCCGCCATTAGCCCCACCAAAGAGCCTGGGTAGGCTCCAGTGCTCAGTGACCTCAGGCCGAACAACCAACAGGGAGGGGACCCAACACCACCTATCAGCAGGCAAGCAGATTAAAGTTTTACTGAGCTCTGCCAATCAGAGCAACAGCCAACTCTACCCACCACCAGTCCCTCCCATCAGGAAACCTGAACAAGCCTCTTAGATAGCCTCATCCGCCAGAGGGCAGACAGTAGAAGTAAGAGGAAGTACAATCCTGCAGCCTGTGGAACAGAAACCACATTCATAGAAACATAGGCAAGATGAGAAGCAGAGGGCTAGGTACCAGATGAAGGAACAAGATAAAACCCCAGAAAAGCAACTAAATGAAGCAGAGATAGACAACCTTCCAGAAAAAAGAATTCAGACTAATGATAGTGAAGATGATCCAGGACTTCTGAAAAAGAATGGAGGCAAAGGTTGAGAAGATACAAGGAATGTTTAACAAAGATCTAGGAGCATTAAAGAACAAACAAACAGAGATGAACAATACAATAATTGAAATGAAAACTACACTAGAAGGGATCAATAGCAGAATAACTGAGGCAGAAGAACGGTTAAGTGACCTGGAAGACAGAATGGTGGAATTCACTGCTGCAGAGCAGAATAAAGAAAAAAGAATGAAAAAAAAAATGAAGACAGCCTAAGAGACCTCTGGGACAACATTAAATGCAACAATATTTTCATTATAGGGATCCCAGAAGGTGAAGAGAGAGAAAGGACCCGAGAAAATATTTCAAGAGATTATAGTTGAAAACTTCCCTAACACGGAAAAGGAAATAGCCACCCAAGTCCAGGAAGTGCAGAGAGCCCCATACAGGATAAACCCAAGGAGACACAGGCTGAGACACATAGTAATCAAATTGGCAAATATTAAAGACAAAGAAAATTATTGAAAGCAGCAAGGGAAAAATGACAAATAATGTACAAGGGAACTCCCATAAGGTTAACAGCTGATTTCTCAGCAGAAACTCTACAAGCTGGAAGGGAGGGGCATGATATACTTAAAGTGATGAAGGGGAAAAACCGACAACCAAGATTACTCTACACAGCAAGGATCTCATTCAGATTCGATGGAGAAATCAAAAGCTTTACAGACAAGCAAAAGCTAAGAGAATTCAGCACCACCCAACCAGCTCTACAACAAATACTAAAGGAAATTCTCCAAGTGGGAAACACAAGAGAAGAAAAGGACCTACAATAACAAACCCAAAACAATTTAAAAAATGGGCATAGGAGCATACATATTGATAATTATCTTAAACGTGAATGGATTAAATGTTCCAACCAAAAGACACAGGCTTGTTGAATGGATACAAAAACAAGAGCCATATATGTGCTGTCTGCAAGGGACCCACTTCAGACCTAGGGACACATACAGACTGAACGTGTGGGGATGGAAAAAGGTATTCCATGCAAATGGAAATCAAAAGAAAGCTGGAGTAGCAATACTCATATCAGATAAAATAGACTTAAAAAAAAGAATGTTACAAGAGACAAAGAAGGACTCTCCATAATGATCAAGGGATCAATACAAGAAGAAGATATAACAATTATAAATATATATGGACCCAACGTAGGAGCACCTCAATACATAAGGCAACTGCTAACAGCTCTAAAAGAGGAAATCGACAGTAACACAATAGTGGGGGACTTTAGCACCTCACCTACACCAATGGACAGATCACCCAAAATAAAAATAAATAAGGAAACAGAAGCTTTAAATGACACAATAGACAAGATAAATTTAATTGATATTTACAGGATATTCTGTCCAAAACCACAGTCTACACTTTCTTCTCAAGAGCGCATGGGACATTCTCCAGGATAGATCATATCTTGGGTCACAAATCAAGCCTCAGTAAATTTAAAAATTGAAATCATATCAAGCATCTTTTCTGACCACAATGTTATAAGATTAGAAATGAATTATGGGGAAAAAACATAAACGCATGGAGGCTAAACAATACGTTACTAAATAACCAAGAGATCACCAAAGAAATCAAAGAGGAAATCAAAAAATATGTAAAGATAGATGGCAATGAAAACACAACAACCCAAAACCTATGGGATGCAGCAAAAGCAGTTCTAAGAGGGAAGTTTACAGCTATAGAAGCCTACCTGAAGAAGAAAGAAAAATCTCAAATAAACAATGTAACCTTACACCTAAAGGAACTAGAGAAAGAAGAATAGACACAACCCAAAGTTAGCAGAAGGAAAGAAATTATAATGATCAGAGCAGAAATAAATGAAATAGAAAGAAGGAAAACAATAGCTAAGATCAATAAAATTAAAAGCTGGTTCTTTGAGAAGATAAATAAAATTGATAAACCATTAGCCAGACTCATCAAGAAAAAGAGGGAGAGGACTGAAATCAATAAAATTACACATGAAAAAGGATAAGTTACAACAGACACCACAGAAATACAAAGCATCCTGAGAGACTACTACAATCAACTCTATGCCAATAAAATGGACAAACTGGAAGAAATTGACAAATACTTAGAAAGGTATAACCTCCCAAGACTAAACCAGGAAGAAATAGAAAATATGAACAGACAAATCACAAGAAATGAAATTGAAACTGTGATTAAAAATCTTCCAACAAACAAAAGTCCAGGACCAGATGGCTTCATAGGTGAATTCTATCAAAAATTTAGAGAAGAGCTAACACCCATCCTTCTCAAACTCTTCCAAAAAAATTGCAGAGAAAGGAACACTCCCAAACTCATTCTATGAGACCACAATCACCCTGCTACCAAAGCCAGAGAAAGATACTACAAAAAAAAAAGAAAATTACAGAACAACATCACTGATGAATATAGATGCAAAAATCCTCAACAAAATACTAGCAAACAGAATCCAACAACACATTAAAAGGATCATACACCATGAACACGTGGGATTTATCCCAGAGATGCAAGAATTCTTCAATATATGCAAATCAATCAATGTGATACACCATATTAAAAAATTGAAGGAAAAAAAACATATGACCCTCTCAATAGATCCAGAGAAAGCTTTTGACAAAATTCAACATCCATTTATGATAAAAAAAAAAAACCTCCAGAAAGTAGGCATTTAGGGAACATTCCTCAACATAATAAAGCTCATATATGACATACCCACAGCCAAAATCGTCTTCAATGGTGAAAAATTGAAACCATTTTCACAAAGATCAGGAACAGGACAAGGTTGTCCACCCTCACCAATATTATGCAACATAGTTTTGGAAATTTTAGCCACAGCAATCAGAGAAGAAAAAGAAATAAAAGGTATCCAAATCAGAAAAGAAGAAAAGCTGTCACTGTTTGCAGATGACAGGATACTCTACATAGAGAATCCTAAAGATGCTACCAGAAAACTATTAGAGCTAATCATTGAATTTGGTAAAGTAGCAGGATACAAAATTAATGCACAGAACGCTCTGGCATTCCTATACACTGATGACGAAAAATCTGAAAGTGAAATGAAGAAAACACTCTCATTTACCATTGCAATGAAAAGGAAAAAACATCTAGGTATAACCCTAGCTAAAGAGACAAAAGACTTATACGCAGAAAATTATAAGACACTGATGAAAGAAATTAAAAGGGATACAAATAGATGAAGAGATATACCATGCTCCTGGATTGGAAGAATCAATATTGTGAAAATGACTCTAATACCGAAGGCAATCTACAGATTCAATGCAATCCTTATCAAACTACCACTGGCATTTTTCACAGAACTAGAACAAAAAATTTCACAATTTGTATGGAAACACAGAAGACCCCAAAGTGCCAAAGCAATCTTGAGAACGAAAAATTGAGCTGTAGGAATCAGGTTCCCTGACTTCAGGCTATACTACAAAGCTACAGTAATCAGACAGTACGGTACTCACACAAAAACAGAAATAGAGATCAGTGGAACAGGATAGAAAGTCAAGAGATAATCCCAAGCACACATGGTCACCTTATGTTTGATAAAGGAGGCAGGAATGTACAGTGGAGAAAGGACAGCCTCTTCAGTAAGTGGTGCTGGGAAAACTGGACAGGGACATGTAAAAGTATGAGATTAGATCACTCCGTAACACGATACACAAAAATAAGCTCAAAATGGATTAAAGACCTAAATGTAAGGCCAGAAACTATCAAACTCTTAGAGGAAAACATAGGCAGAACACTCTATGACATAAATCACAGCAAGATCCTTTTGGACCCACCTCCTAGACAAATGGAAATAAAAATAAAAATAAACAAATGGGACCTAATGAAACTTCAAAGCTTTTACACAGCAAAGGAAACCATAAATAAGACCAAAAAACAACCCTCAGAATGGGAGAAAATATTTGCAAATGAAGCAACTGACAAAGGATTAATCTCCAAAATTTATTAGCAGCTCATGCAGCTCAATAGCAAAAAAACAAACAACCCAATCCAAAAATGGGCAAAAGACCTAAATAGACATTTCTCCAAAGAAGATATACAGACTGCCAACAAACACATGAAAGAATGCTCAACATCATTAATCATTAGAGAAATGCAAATCAAAACTACAATGAGATATCATCTCACGCCAGTCAGAATGGCCATCATCAAAAAATCTAGAAACGATAAATGCTGGAGAGGTTGTGGAGAAAAGGGAACACTCCTGCGCTTTTGTTGGGAATGTAAATTGATACAGCCACTATGTAGAACAGTATGGAGGTTCCTTAAAAAACTAAAAATAGAACTACCATACGACACAGCAATCCCACTACTGGGCATATACCCTGAGAAAACCATAATTCAAAAAATGTGATGTACCACACTATTCTTTGCAGCTCTATTTACAATAGCCAGGACATGGAAGCAACCTAAGTGTCCATCAACAGATGAATGGATAAAGAAGATGTGGCACATATATACAATGGAATATTAATCAGCCATAAAAAGAAACGAAATTGAGTTATTTGTAGTGAGGTGGATGGACCTGGAGTCTTTCATACAGAGTGAAGTATGTCAGAAATAGAAAAACAAATACCATATGCTAACACATATATATGGAATCTAAGGGAAAAAAAAAAAGGTCATGAGGCGTCTAGGGGTAAGACGGGAATAAAGACACAGACCTACTAGGGCATGGACTTGAGAATATGGGGAGGGGGAAGGGTAAGCTGTGACAAAGTGAGACAGTTGAATGGACATATATACACTGCCAAACGTAAAATAGATAGCTAGTGGGAAGCAGCCGCATAGCACCGGGAGATCAGCTAGGTGGTTTGTTACCACCTAGAGGCGTGGGATAGGGAGGATGGGAGGGAGGGATACACAAGAGGGAAGAGTTATGGGAACATATGTATATGTATAACTGATTCACTTTGTTATAAAGCAGAAACTAGCACCCATTTGTAAAGCAATTATACTCCAATAAATATGTTAAAAAAATAAAAACAAAGATATTAAAATAGATGGAGATATATACCATGTTCTTGTATTGGAAGAATCAATAATGTGAACATCAATATACTATCCAAAGCAATCCAGAGATTCAGTGCAATCCCTATCAAATTACCAATGGCATTTTTTTATGGAACTAGAACAAAAAATCTTAAAATTTTATGGAGACACAAAAGACCCCGAATAGCCAAACAGTCTTGAGGGAACAAAACGGAGCTGGAGAAATCAGACTCCCTGACTTCAGACTATACTACAAAGCTACAGTAATCAAGACAATATAGTACTGGCCCAAAAACAGAAACATAGATCAATGGAACAAGATAGAAAGCCCAGAGATAAACCCATGCACCTATGGTCAACTAATCTATGACAAAGGTAGCAAGGATTTACAATGGAGAAAAGACAGTCTCTTCAAGAAGTGGTGCTGGGATAACTGGACATCTACATGTAAAAGAATGAAATTAGAACACTCCCTAACATGATACACAAAAATAAACTCAAAATAGATTAGAGACCTAAATGTAAAACCAGACACTATAAAACTCTTAGAGGAAAACATAGGAAGAACACTCTTTGACATAAATCACATCAAGAACTTTTTTGATCCACCTCCTAGAGTAATGGAAATAAAAACAAAAATAAACAAATGGGACCCAATGAAACTTAAATGCTTTTGCACAGCAAAGGAAACCACAAATAAGACAAAAAGACAGCCCTCAAAATGGGAGAAAATATTTTCAAATGAATCAACGGGCAAAGGATTAGTCTCCAAAATATATAAACAGCTCATGCAGCTCAATATTAAAGAAACAAAGAACCCAATCCAAAAATGGTCAGAAGACCTAAATAGACATTTCTCCAAAGAAGGCATACAGATGGCCAAGAAGCACATGAAAATCTGCTCAACATCACTAGTTATTAGAGAAATGCAAATCAAAACGACAATGAGGTATCTCCTCACACCAGTCAGAATGGGCATCATCAGAAAATCTACAAACAACAAATGCTGGAGAGGGTGTGGAGAAAAGGGAACCCTGTTGCATTGTTGGTGGGAAAGTAAATTGATACATCAACTATGGAGAACATTATGGAGGTTCCTTAAAAACCTAAAAATAGAACTACCATATGACCCAGCAATCCCACTGTTGGGAATATAACCAGAGAAAACTATAATTCAAAAAGACACATGCACCTCAATGTTCATTGCAGCACTATTTACAATAGCCAGGTCATTGAAGCAACCTAAATGCCCATCGACAGACGAATGGATAAAGAAGATGTGGTACATATATACAAAGGAATATTACTCAGCCATAAAAAGGAACGAAATTGGGTCATTTGTCACACATTGCCAGTGTCAGAGATGCCATAATTTCTATTTCAGTGCTCTTTCTCCCATACTATTCACTTTCAGAACCTGTAGAAGAAGAAGAATGGCTGCAATTTATGGAACACTTATTCTTTACCAGTCTCTGAGCCAAGCAATTTATGTTTATTAGTTGAATAGAGAAGATGGTTGGTGGTATACGCAGAATGAATTGAAGAAAAGATTGAGGGTGGAGGGCATCAGATGGAAGGCTATTGCAATAGGTTAGTTGGAATAAAACTCATACTAGGAAACTGCTGGTGGGAATGGAAAGGAAAGGAGAAGTGGGAGATATTTCCATTGGATTAGCTGGAAACAGCAGGATCCCTAGGACAGTGGACACATGAGTTTTGATGTAGGAAAAGATAAACAAATGTGTGCTCTAAAGAAAGGTGCTGTCCAGATTGCTATCCTGCATCTGTGACGCTAGCTAGTTTCTAGAAGAATCCCAGCCTATATATATATCCCATAATCCTGTCTACTCCTCCCTCAATATGGAACTTCTCTCAAATGTGGGTATTCATTGGTAGCTCCAAATGAATCCATGTGCTTGCCATAAATCCTGCTCCACAGCCCCTCAAAATTCCATTCGCTTTCATTTCTGCAATGGGTACATCTGGGCAAAAGAGGAATTGGCAGGATCTCCTGCAGAATTTTGGTTCTGCATAATCTAAGCGAGGATGCTCCCTAGCATGTCCAGCTCCATCCTATCTTCTAAATACACACTTATACCCACATCTCAAATTTAGCATGTTTATCTTTTGTGTGTGTGTGTGTGGTACGCGGGCCTCTCACTGTTGTGGCCTCTCCTGTTGCAGAGCACAGGCTCCGGATGCACAGGCTCAGCAGCCATGGCTCACGGGCCCAGCTGCTCTGCGGCATGTGGAATCTTCCCGGACCAGGGCACTAACCCATGTCCCCTGCATCGGCAGGCGGACTCTCAACCACTGTGCCACCAGGGAAGCCCAAATTTAGCATGTTTAAAATTGAGCTATTTGTAATGAGGTGGATGGACCTAGAGTCTGTCATACAGAGTGGAGTAAGTCAGAAAGAAAAAGACAAATACCATAGGCTAACACATACATATGGAATTTAAGAAAAAAAAATGTCATGAAGAACCTAGGGGTAAGACAGGAATAAAGACACAGACCTACTAGAGAATGGACTTGAGGATATGGGGAGGGGGAAGGGTAAGCTGTGACAAAGCTAGTGAGTGGCATGGACATATATACAGTACCAAACGTAAAATAGATAGCTAGTGTGAAGCAGCCGCATAGCACAGTGAGATCAGCTCGGTTGTTTGTGACCACCTAGAGGGGTGGGATAGGGAGGGTGGGAGGGAGGGAGACGCAAGAGGGAAGAGATATAGGAACATATGTATATGTATAACTGATTCACTTTCTTATAAAGCAGAAACTAACACACCATTGTAAAGCAATTATACTCCAATAAAGATGTAAAAAAAAAAAAAAAAAACCTGCCCTTGATTCAACCTCCTTGATTTTCTAGGTTCTACAGACAGTCTCTCCATTCTCCCATCCCTATGAGTTAAGTCCTTGAGTATCCCAGACTTCTTCCTCTCTCTGACCTCCCACATCAAATCAATCACAGAGCCCTATCAATTCTCGCACTGCAGCAGAGCTGACATCAGTGTGGGCCTTTTCCTCTGCACTGCCCAAATTAAAGCTCTCATTATCACTGATACAGATTATTGTAATATGTATTATTCCTGCCTCCTCTTTCTTACTCCTGTGATATATACTGCACCAAGCACCCATCTATTTACTGAGGCCTTATAATGGCCTCTACACTGAACTAGTTGTGGAGATACAGATAATAAAAACATTGCCCTTAAGAACCTCACCATCTGGTTAAGGAATACAGGTGAAAAATCAATGCAAAAATATTTTTGCAAGTATTACATTGGAAGCGTGAATGAAAATGCTATAGAAACTTCTGTGCTTGTTGGGGGAAAATATTTGCAAGGACAGCTTCACAGAGGGGGTGACACTTGAGTATGATCTTAAAGGCTAAATAGTCAACCTGGAGGAAAAGCAGGAGAAAAGCTCTGTAAGCAGAGGAAGGACATGCATGATGATATAAGGTGGTTACACCAGGACTGTTGAGCAGTCTGAATGGTTAAAACACAGAAGAAAACAAGTAAGGCATGGGATAGGGCTCAGCCAAACCAGGAAGAAACCCATGCCCCTTTTGTAGGAAGTGGGGGTGGGGAGAGGACTGTACAGCTATCTCAGACAGGATTCAGACTGGGCAGGGGAGCTGTCCAAATGAGGGCTTGTTTCTTGGCAACAGTATGATAGCCCAATAACAGTGTCCCGGGATCTGTCAGAGCAAGACTATCATTCAGGAGCCAGCTCCTTCTGGCCCCACTTGAGCAGTCAGCCTAGCTCATGTGCCTTGCACTATTCCCTAGGGCTACAGTCAGGGTTGGCTCCAGTCCTCGTCCCACTAAGCTCTACCATCAGTTAGTTCTGCCTACCTCCCAATCAGCATCTCCAGAACCTCCTCATCTCCACCCTGTGCTTCCCTGAAATTGCTTGTGCTTTTCCCAAGGAAACATCTAGTCTGTACACATTCTTTTCCAGGCCACATCAACATTTGGCACTGTACATATCCAGAGCACCCCCAAATTCTTTGCTTTTACTCTCTCATCCCCAAATACTGTCTCTTGGCTGAAGCCCCTCAGCCTTGCTGGCTCATACTGTGTGTGTGTGTGTGTGTGTGTGTGTGTGTGTGTGTGTGTGTGTGTGTGTGTGTGGTGTGGTGTGCTACTTCCTTTAGCTCCCTCATAACAAGGGAGGGAAGCACTCACCACAAGGTCTTGAAGACTGGAAAGATCCAGTGAGAGCAGGATTGAGCTCTAAACCCAAATCGTTTCTTCTTGCCCTTTCCTATGTCCTTGGGGTATAATTCCTGTCACTACAGATTAGCCAGACATTCTCACAAACATTCTCCTATGCCTTCATCTCTCAGTGCTCCCTCCTTTCATCCCCCACTCCCTTCAGAATCACTCAGCTAGAGGTCTTTTCTTGCCTTGTACTTTCCTCTCTGCTCAGGATCCCCAACCCCTGTCTTCCCTGGGGCACCCTAGCCCCGCCTCTCTCTACAGTGGCCCCAATCCTGCCCTCTCTTTCCTGGCCTCCCGAAGCATAGGGGAGACATGGTCCGCTATACCCCCAGCCCCTTACTCTGAAGCCCTATTCTTTTTCTTTTTTACATCTTTATTGGAGTATAATTGCTTTACAATGGTGTGTTAGCTTCTGCTTTATAACAAAGTGAAGCAGTTATACATATACATATGTTCCCATTATCTCTTCCCTCTTTCGGTGGGAGGGAGGGTGAAGCCCTATTCTTATGGAGTCTTCTGCAGCCCCCGCCCCAAACACTGCGCTGTCAGATCTGCACCAGATTCCCTCCCCTCCCATTCACAGCTCTCCAGTAGCCCCTCCCCAGGGCGGTCTTAAGGTCAGAGGCTCTTTCCAGCTCAATTCCATCCAATCCGTCCTAGTCCAGTCCAAACCGCCCCCAGCCCCCGCCAGATGACTCACGTACGTATTTAACAAGCGAGGCGGGGTGATCGGCGGCTGGCAGGCTAAAGGGAGGTTCTGAAACCTTCCGGTGGGAACCAGGAGTTTCTGGTCAGAGGCTGTTCCGCGCCTTCAGGGTCAGTCCTCGCTGCAACCCAGTTCACCTTCTTCTCTCTCGGTCTCCAGGCACTTAGGGCAGCCTCACTCGCTAGCCCGCTGGGCGCCGCCACGGGTCTGGGGCCCCAGGGCGGGGACGGGGAGAAGACAGCCGATTGCTGAAGAGAGCTTTACTCCTGCGGCAACCCCGCCACCATCCCGGCTACTGCTGCTGGCCCATGACAGCGCTGAGGGTTTCTGACAGGCTACCACTGCGACCTCGCAGATCATGTCTCCCCTATCCTTTGGGCGAAATGCTGGACAAGCCCCGCCGATCGCTCTCCACCAGCCAGATCTGGCCAACTTCAGTGCCTGGGCCCCGTAAAGAAGATCAGAGCAAGGTATGTAGTTGGGGCAGAGGGGACGGAACAGGAGGCAGTTGTGCTCTACAACGTGGCCAGGTTCCGCACGAGAAGATGCACGTGGGAATAGCGGTGAGGAGAATCAGGGCTGAGGGAGAGTCCTCCAACACCGACTCCACCTCCCGTAGCTTCAAAGCCCCGTCTCCCACCCCAAACTTGAAAGTATATATATGACCTCACTTCCGAGGTGCGAAATCACTTCCTTCTTCCCTGACCTGCCTGGAGTGCGAGCTGGAGAGTCAAATCCTAGAGTGCCAGGGGCTCTGCAGGGCTGTGTTCTTCCCAGTCAGAGAAATGTAGCCCCCTCCCCAGACCGGGCATGATGATTCCCTACTCCCACTCAACATTCAGAGGGGGTGGGGGTTCCACTTTGCTCCATCCAGCCCCAGAAGCTTTTCTCCACTAAGCCACAGTTTATTCATCTGTTAAATGAGGCTACCAAAGTCCACTCAGAGGGCTGCTGTGAAGATTACTGGAGGTAATGTATGTGCACAGCTCTTGACACACAGGGGTCACTCACTTCTTTTTTTTTTTTTTTTTGGTATGTGGGCCTCTCAGTGCTGTGGCCTCTCCCGCTGTGGAGCACAGGCTCCAGACGCGCAGGCTCAGCGGCCATGGCCCACGGGCCCAGCCACCCCGTGGCATGTGGGATCCTCCCGGACCAGGGCACAAACCCGCGCCCCCCGCATCGGCAGGAGGACTCTCAACCACTGCGCCACCAGGGAAGCCCAGGTCACTCACTTTTACTTTTCTTTGCTCTTGACCCTACAACCTTTGAATGATAGAAACCTGGCACATTTCCTATGGGGTGATATTCTTGACCTCGCAGGCACAAATCATGCTGAATTAGCTACCTCAGGGACAGAGACTCAAGAGACAAGTAGGGGTGGGCAGGAAAAGTCCAGAAGAAACGAGGAACCTGCTAATGAAAGGAGAAACTCTGGTGACTAAAGAATCCCAAGGAGAGGAAGAGCCCTGGAAAGTAGGAGGAGATGCCAGCAGGGAAGTAGAATCTGAGAAAGAGGTAGAGTCCCAGGGATTTGAACAGGGTAGCCCCAGGAGAAAAATTAAACCCCCAAAATAAAAAAGATTGAAGCCTCGGATTTAGAAAGGATACTGAAGAAAAGGTGGTGCCCCAGAGACATGGGGGACAGTGAATCCCATGAGAGCTAGAAACCCAGGAAAAGAAGATTGCAGAAAAGTGGTGGAGTCCCAAGGATGCCCGAAGGAAATAACAGGATAGAGATGGGACTGCAGAAAATGAGTGGGGTCCCAGTGGTACAAGGAAGAATCTCTAAAAAACAGTACTCCAGAAAAGGGGTGGAATCAGGAGGAGGGAGAGAAGGTTTCCTGAGAGAGATAAAAACTGCCCTGCCGGGCTTGCCTGGTGGCACAGTGGTTGGGAGTCCGCCTTGCCAATGCAGGGGACATGGGTTCGAGCCCCTGTTGGAGAGGGTCCCACGTGCTGCGGAGCAACTAGGCCCGTGCGCTACGGCCGTTGAGCCTGTGGGCCACAACTGCTGAGCCTGAGTGCCACAACTACTGAGCCCACATGCCACAACTACTGAAGCCCACGCTCCTAGAGTCGGTGCTCTACAACAGGAGAGGCTGCCGCAGTGAGAAGCCCGTGCACCACAGCGAAGAGTGGCCCCCACTCACCACAGCTAGAGAAGGCCCGGGCGAGGCGGTGGGCACCCAAGGCAGCCAAAAATAAAAATAAATTTAAAAAAAAACTGCCCTGTAGTGCCAGGGATTTAGGGGTAAGAAAACAGAAAAAAGATAAGAAATGCAAGCATAGGGGTTCCCCAGGAAAGGTAAAATTCCAGAAAAAAAGGTGAAGCCCCAGGGAAAGATGGAAGGGGGGCCTAAATAAAATTTAGACCCAAAGAGGGGTAGGACTCTATATCTAAAGGGAGGGTATTTTAGAAATGTGATAGAACTTTCAAAAGACTGGCCTGTATACTGGAGGGACATCAGAAAAGGGAAATAGGTCCAGGGATTTGGGGTAGTGATACCAGAAGAAAGAATGAAGAAAAGGGGTAGAATTGCAGAGATGCAGAAAGGGCACACCAGAAAAGTGGTATAGCCCTAAGATGTGGGGAGACCCTGAGAAATAAAAGGCCCCTAAAGGGAGTACAGCTTCAGAGATGTAAGGATGAGTCCCCAGGAGAGACATAAGACACCCCCTCAAAAAAGGCAAGGCCCAGAGACAGAGAGAGTAAACCAAGGGAGAAAGTTAGGACTCTATTAAAAAGAAAGATGACTGCTAACAAATATGGGGTTTATTTGGGGGATGACGAGAATGTTCTCCAACTAATTATTATGGTGATGGTTACACAGTTCCGTGACTATAATAAAAAGTATTGAAGTGTACACTTTAAATGGTTGAATTATATGGTACCTGAATATCTATCTAGATATACCTAGATAGATAGATAGAGGGAGAGAGAGAGAGAGATAGAGGGAGAGAGAGAGAAGGAAGGAAGGAGGAAAGGAAATAAAGTAGGGAGGGAAGGAGAAAGGAAAGCTGAGTTGCCGATATAGGAAGGAGAGCCCCAGAGATAATTTGGACTCCCAAATGGATGGCCCTAGATATAGAGTGAGGAGACACCAGGAGCAATAGAGGACCCCAGAAAAAATGTGCCGTGCAAAATTGGTGGCATGCAAAAGAGGGGTAACTCCAGTAATTTGGGGCAAGTAAGTTGAAGAAGAGACTTCAGAAAAGGGATAAAGTCACAAAGATGTAAGGAGGGGCTTCTAGGCAAGAAATAAAACTGCCTAAGGTGGGGGAGTCCCAGGGCTGCAAGGAGAGAGCTCTAAGAGAGAGAGAATTGGCAATCCAAGTTGAAACCCCAGTGATTTGGGAATGGAACTCCAGGGGGAGAGGCTGAACCCCAGAGGCTTGAAGACCATGATTCTAAGATAGTTATAGAACTTCAGAAAATGGCCACAGCATTAGACATTGGTTAAATGTATTGTTAAAAAGGTGGGGGTGGTAATACAAATAAAAGAGACTCAGGACAAGAAGGAGTACCTCATAAAATTTTAGACTATCAGGGATTTCAGGGAGTTGGGGAAGAAAAAATTTCAAGAAAAGAGATCGATACCCAGAAAAAAGGTGAATCCCTGGGAGAGAAGAGCAATTCAGCAAGCCAGGTAAACACCCAGAATTTAAGGATGAAGACCCCAGGAGAACAGTGTGATCAATGTTGAAGGGGCTTTGGGGAAAGAGTTTTATCCCAGGAGAGGGCTGAAACCCCAGCCCGGCCACTATCTTTTACTTTTTTGTTCCCCCAGCCAGCTGGGCTGAGATGACTGTAGTTTAAAACTGTGATAGGTTAAGGAGATCCTCAAGGAGGGGATTGGGCTAGGCCACAACCCCCAGCTTCAGGGTCTTAATTAAAACATTCCCTACCCCTACCTCCTTTCTTTCCTTACCTCTGGCACCCACCCTGGCCTTAATCTTAAAGGGCTTATTGACCATTATATTTTAAGTGATATTTGAACAGAGGGGCCTTCTTGTCTTTTTCAGATTTCAGCTGCTTACCTATTTGCCTGAGGTTTCCCCCCCCTTCTCATTTAATGCTCATTTTATTTCTGTTTTAGTTATTTCATTAATATATCATTATTATTATCATTACAATCACTGTTGTCAGAATAAAGCTAAAATATAAACCTACCAAGGAGAAGTGACATCATGTAATAAGACAGTCAAAAACACTGTATTACCTAGTTCTGTATTGAAATTGGGAGTGCTGGAGTAATTCAGTTTTCCCAGCTGAGCCTCAGTTTCTTCATCTGAAATTCTCTATGTGATTCTGTGATTCTATAAACCAATTTCTGGATGGCACATTTACTCATCAACCTCAGGGTAGTCAGTTAAGGGAGTTGAGGTAACGGCTGGCACTCAGGGCAGCCTATTCCCCCTAGTAGAGTCTCAAGAGCTCTCCAGGTAGTCTCACTGCCAAATTATTCTAGTGGTCCTGGCTGGGCTACCAGGGAACCCTGGGAATCCAATTTTTGGTGCAGGTGCAGTAAGATTCTACTTCCGTATCGGGCTTGGTGGTCTGACAATCACTGATGCTTCTACCCTGTCAGTGAGTGAGACAAGAGACTGATTGCTTATGCCTGCCGATCACCATGCAGAAGAAAGATTATTAGACTCTAAGGGGGCTTGGGCACCCTGTTATCTCCAATCCTGAGCTCATACCCAAGTGCCTTTAGGTGGGGCACCAGGAGAATCCCAAATATCTTCAATCAACATACCAAGAAAAGATATCTGAAGGATTATACTGCTCCCACAGAGTGCAATGCCCTCTCAATTGCTCCCATCCCACAGGAATCCTAATTTATTAAATCAGTCGTCTCAGTCTGAATTGTTTCCAGAGAGTGCTGGTTAAATTCCTTTTCTCCTTGTTCTCTCTCTGCCCTACCCAGAACCTCTGCATTTGTTGGTAGCTGCCAAAGATTAAGAACCTCTGTGTGGTACTGCATTGCTGCTGCTGCCACAAACCCAAGGAGAAAGACCCAGAAAGACCAAGGTTTGTTGATGGATTTTATTGGGGACCTAAAAGTCTAGGAATTATGTGGGTAATATTTTAAAACTAGCACTACTATTTAGCTTATCATAAGTACCCTGTGTCAAATTATGAATATACCGAGCTTGACTGGTCCCTGGGCATACTCTTTAGCCACTAAAAGCCAAGTATGCACATATGTCCCATGAACATATCCTCTATGTCTCCCCAGCTCTAACCAGGGTCAAACACAAACACCCTGTGTCCCAGGTATCTTTCTCCTTCCCATCCCTTCAGCTGAAATGAAGGGTGCCTGCTCTACCCAAAGATCCATGGGAGGGGAAAAAATAAACCATTCCTCTGCCCACCTTTCCCTCCCAAGGAAAACACTCCTAGGATAGAGCATACCCAGCCTTCCTGACTGGAAAGAATAATTAATATTTAGTCTTAAATCTCCCCTTAACCTAATCCCCCTACCCACCCTACATTTAGCTAAAGTGAGTCCAAATACAACACTTTCATGTATGTCAAAACTGGAAGGGAACCAGACTGTCCTCTCCACTTTACAGGTGGTAAACTGAGACCCAGAAAGAAAAGATTTTCTCAGTAAAACTGTTAGTGGCAGAATAGGATATAAAACCTGCATTACCATTTCCCTCTCAGCACCACCCCTCCCACCCAGTCTCACACACAACTCTGAGGCTTCTTCAGGACTGGACCTATTCATTTACAATGAAATGCTAGCCATCTATTGTATTTCCCTTCACAGGTGGATTACCTCTGAAAAGAGGACCTCAGGGCAGATTTACCCTTAACCAAATGAATGTCCTACCAGATACCTTCTAAAGTATCTGGTATCTGGTATCAATAATAGACTGGGAGAGATTGGAGTGGAACAGGCTAGGAGGGGACCCAAGGAGAAGGAACGTGGACAATGTCTTCATTTTGACTTAGATTTATAAAGCCCACTCAGCTCATGCATGACCCTTCTCCATCACAGGCAGTTAACTCTGCACCCCCTACCCCACTACCTTGCTAAACTGTCCTCCTGAAGCCAGCCCTAAGACAGGTATCTCAGACAGGAGTGAAAAGATAAAAGGCCAAGGTAAACACTCATACTGTTTTATTCCTTACCTACCACTCAGTGGCCCTAGACCAACCTTGGTTATCTGAAGTTTTGTTATGGAAAGTGGAGTTTTCAAGAAGCCCCCATATTATTACATGCCTTGGGCTCTGGACTGCATTTTTTTATCCCTGAAAACTAATTCCTTTGCCTCTGGTATTATGATAACCATGGGCTGCCCACATAGACTTCTTCACCAGATACGGCTTAGTAGCTAGACAAAGAAATGAGCAATGAAGCTTTGAAATTTCTGGGGTTTTTTTTAAGGGAAGAGAGGTGGTATGTGTGGAGGGGATCTATTTATAGATATTGGTTTTTCAAAGACTCCTCTAGGCCCAGAATTCTGGTCCATTTTACACATCATCTTGGCAATCATCCTCCCTGGGAACAGAAATAAGAGGTGAATACTTACTTTTCTTACTATAGTGTGACTTCTATGTAAATTATGTGAGTGAGTGGTGTTGTGTGTGTTCATGATTATATTTGTGAGTATGGTCGGTTGCACAGGTCAGTTTTACAAGTTTGTGTGTTCATATTTCAGCTAAAATTAACACAGTTAATATTTCTGGTTAACTTTGGCATGAATGAAAACAAACTTCCAAGCACTAAAATTATATGGAACAAAATCCATATATTCTAATTTCCCTAAATACTACAGAAGAGGCCTGTGTGTACATCAGTCTTGGCAGACACACACACACATCACTGGAGAGGATTATCTTTGTCGGGACACTATTGCTGTTTACTTGGCTCTTAGAGTAGAAACAAATTCTAATTTTAGAGACTATATCATTGAAAATGCCTGGGGCCGACTAGAAGCCTAGGAAGCTTAGTTCTTGCTTTGGTTCTTAGAACAACTGACTATATGACCTTGGGCAGGTCTCTTCAACTCTCCAGGTCTGTTTTCCTCAACTGTAAACTTGGGCTTATGACCTTAGCCTTCCTTTTCTAACAGTTTTGGAAGTTGAAGAGGCAAAGTACCCAACACAATGCCTGACAGAGAGTAGGGGCTTACTAAATAGCAAAGGGCAAAGGCTGTACTCTCTACTTCCTCCGCGTCCCCTGTCCAGCTTCTTCCCTGGATGGGGGCCAACTCCTTGGCTTCAGTGAAGCACTTCTCAAAGTGATCAGGGTGAATGATAGGTAAGTAGACTACTTAGTAAAATCATGTTGAGCCCAGAAAGCCCTATCTCCACCAAGTTTAGAGCAGGAAGTACTGGCATCAGCCCATTTGCGCTTGGACCTCTGCCCAAGCGCAATGGAGTGGTGTTACTCCTTTCTGCTTGCTTCCTTATGGTGGTGAGGACCCTTCTTCAGGACTATCCCTCCAGAACTTCTATTCCCTCCACCTTCTTCCAACCCTACCCATTCACCTGCTCACAGATTTTTTTCTTTTTTTTTTTGGAGGCGTTGCAGCATCATGTGAGATCTTAGTTCCCCGACCAGGGATCAAACCCACGCCCCCTGCATTGGAAGTGTGGAGTCTTAACCACTGGACCACCAGGGAAGTCCCTCATAGATTTTTTAAAGTCACTTCACTGGATGTACAAAAGGGCCAATAGTAAACCCTCCATGGGAGTGAAGTTGTCACTGCCTCTTTTCAATTTCAGGGTTGCCAAGTAAGGTACTGTGACCTAAAAAATTATCCTCCTGGATACTGTTGCTATCTTAATCTTATGAGTCCTAGACACTTCAGTGGAAATGACCTTGCTATGGGAGAAAAGAGCATGGCTATGCCCTTAGGCAGATTGCTTCTCCTCTCTCCCTTACTTTATTCATCTGCAAAATGGGGCTGATCTGTCCCACCTTGATTGTCTTACAAGGTCTCACAAGGATCCAACAAGGCAAATCACGGTCTTTGTGAACCAAAAAACACAGGCCAAATAATGTGGATACCAAAAAATACCAAACAAACAAACAAAAAGACACCAGGCTAAATATCCATCAAATACTTATTCTCAAGTCTAAGAAATAAAAATAAATCAATACAAATGAGAGGCAGGGCTACGGACAAGGGCATAATTCAAATATAAATTTAGCCCAAGTACCATTTCTTTTGCCACTAAGAATAGCAAGAGGAGAGATGGAATAGAGGGATGGAAGTATGGATAGCAGTAGAAGATGTCTAACTTTCTCCCCTTAGTTTGATCACCACCTGAAATTCAGCCACCTGACCTGTTCTGCATATTTTGAATTTTCATTTTTGGTTTTCTTTTCTTTTCAGGTGATTTCTGCATGGGATATATGGGGACTAAGACAGTAGGGTAAGAGGTAAGGGTAGCTAGGGCAAGGCCCTAACAGATAGTGGGCAGTTCCTTTTTTTCAACCACAGTGTAAGGGCTGACCCCCTTACATTTCTGGAGGAGACTTCTCTTGTGGTACAAGTGGTTTGAGGGCCTGCAACATTGCTAGCCCGGAATCATTCTGGCCTCTGACTCTGTGCCCATGGACAAGAGACTCCAAAATCACCCTCTTTGTCCAGGCCACAAAGCTGGAAGCTGGCCACACAGGCTGCTTGGCTGCTGTCTGTTTTGGCAAAAGCCATCCTACCTCCAGCAAGAAAGATCTAGATCCAGGTGACTCCCCAGGGGCCATGAGGCATTTGAGGGTGGTGAAGTAAGGGTACAGGTTGGAGAGATCCAGCGTTCTTTCTAGGGACATCGAACAGCTGGGGCTGGTTGTGAACCAGTTTGCCTCTAAGCCTGTCTAAACTTTTCTCCATTCCCTTTAGGAGAAGCACTGTCTCCTCCTTAGGGATAGATCTGAGAGCCAGCCAATGAGACTGAAAGGATCCATGAGATGCAAGTCCAATCCTCTCTGAGATGCTGCTCACAAGCCAAATGACCAGAGTCCAGAGTCCACAGCTGGGTCCTGGGCCCCTTCAAACTACCTCACAGGGTTGTTGTGAGGTTGTCATGAGATCATGCGCCCAACACAGTAAAGAGCTCAATAAATGTCTCTTGAACAGATCCATACATGTGATGGTGCTTTGCAAACTATAAAGCTCCATACCAAATGGTAGAGAGAGTCAGGACACTGTTTTGCAGTCACATAAAGGAAGTGATTTTTGCCACTCATTCTCACCCCTCACTTAAGACTGGGGCATGGGAAGGAAATGGAGAGGAGAGGAGAAGTTTGAAGTAGGAAATAAAGGAATAAGAGAACAACAAACAAAAGAAGAACTTAAAGGCAGATGATTCTCCAGTGACCAACTTGTATTTGAGAGCGGCAATGAGGATACAGACAGGAGTGACTTAGAGCTCTTTCTAGGGACAGAAGAACAGAGTTCAAATGGATCTTAGATATTTACTTCAAGGCCCCAGCTCCTGTTTGCAACACCTCAAATGATGGGTGACAGTTTTCTCCCTGAGGCAGCTTGTTCTAATTATAACCAGTTCTAATGGTTAGAGAGTATTTCCTTGTATTAAGCTGTTTCCTGCAGCTTTAAATTCTATCCCTTGGTGCCACATAGAAAAAAGCTAATGCCTTGACATCATGTGAGCATTCAATAAGTGTCTGTTGACTGACATATAGGCAGGTGTTAGGGAGGAGTAGACTATCTCCTTTTGTGCCTTCAGGAGCCAGTCAGCACAGCCTTATATTTTACAGAAGGTTCAATAAATATGTGTTGAACATATATGTGGAATTTAAGAAAAAAAAATATGTCGTGAAGAACATAGGGGTAAGACAGGAATAAAGACACAGACCTACTAGAGAATGGACTTGAGGATATGGGGAGGGGGAAAGGTAAGCTGTGACAAAGCGAAAGAGCGGCATGGACATATATACACTACCAAACTTAAGGTAGATAGCCAGTGGGAAGCAGCCGCATAGCACAGGGAGATCAGCTCGGTGCTTTGTGACCGCCTGGAGGGGTGGGATAGGGAGGGTGGGAGGGAGACGCAAAAGGGAGGGGATGTGGGAACATATGTATATGTATAACTGATTAAATTTGTTATAAAGCAGAAAAAAAGAATAGACAACTTGTTAATCAACTATACTTCAATAAAAAATAAATTTGAAAAAAAATGAATGAATGAACATCCCAGGGTAGGCATGACTGCTACAATCTCTTGAGTTGAAATGGTCCATTAAAAGTCATCCAAATCTATCAACCTACCTCTCAAAGAACTCTAAGCCATCCCATAAGATTCTGAGTCTTCAACATAAACACCTGGCTGTTCAGTGACTTTGGGCCAAACTGCAATCTTACAGTGAGAAAGCTAATCTCTTATTGATTTACCCTCATCCTCTTCCACATCCCAAGGCTGATGGAAGGCAACACCTTAAGAGGAAAATGACTCTCAAATCCAGTGTGTGACAAATGCTCAAATAGAGGGTGCTATGGGAGCACAGGTTCAGGAGTACTTGAGTCCACCTGACTAGGAGAGGCTGTGTGAGGACATTCTAGAGCTGAGTGCTGAAAGATAAAGAAGCTGCATGTATAAATGAGGTGGGAGGAGGGGGCAGGTAGCTCAGATAGAGGGAACTTCATGGAGTCCTGAACGTGCATTCATGGGAAATAGCAGGAGTTTGCAAAATGGCTAAGGCTTTCTAAATGGGGTCCTGAAATTTGGATGGGGGAGGTGGTGAGAAAGCAAATAACCACTTCTAATTCAACTTGATTCTGGAGGTGACCCAGAGTTTGGCAAGAAGCTGGGCCGTGATTAAGTAATCACCATAGCTACTATGATCAGCACTGTTCATCTTCACTGCTCTCATCTCATGTGTCACCACTGGCATCATCACCATTGTCAGGACTGTCATCGCTGCTACCCGAAGTGTCAACATAATTGCTACCATTCCAGCCCACTAGCATTCCAACTATTACTTCACCCATGCTCTTCACCACTGACATCCACCATCACTCTTGGCATGGCCCTCTGAGCCAGTGTTTCTCATATACTCCAGGAAGTTGGGGGGAATATTCTGTCCTTCTGGGGTATGCTAGAGATGCAACCGCAAACAGCTAACTACAAGCCAAATTTTCTTTGAAATGTTATGTTGTGTATCAAATATTTATGCAAGTTTTGTTTTCTTTGATATAGTCATGTTTGTTTTAAGATAAAAGCAACACTATTTAAATTGTTTACTCCCCCCCCCACCAAATCTGTAGGTAAAACTGATGTTGCATGAAGGTGTTTTGTGTTTACCCTGCCACTTCATGTATCCTTCGGTGCCTGAACTACTTCCTTGCTTCCATCCCATCATTTTCTGTCTCTGATTTTCAGAGGCAACAGAGCATAACAGTTAAGCGTATGCATCCTGATGTCAAATAGCCTGGGTTTGAATCATATTGTACTGTGATATGTCCTTGGAAAAATTACTTAGCCTCTGTCATTCTGTTTTCACATCTCTAAAACAGAACTAATAATAGCACTTACCCGTAGGAATATTGTGTTTTCGCAATGAGTTAGTGCCTGTAAAGTGCTTAACACAGTGCCTGACACATAATCTGTGTCCAATAAATTTATTAAACCATGGTTGAATCAATTCAGTCTTTACAGAGCACATACTCTATGGAAGACATAGTGATAGGCTATGCTGTTGGGTGAGAGAGTGGAGTCAGATACGGGATTAATCTTTAAATTGCTCACACTTGGTGGGGTAGGGCGAAGTGATGAAGGCTCACTACAGAGTATGAAAAAAATGTGTTTAATCAATACCATAAGCAAGAAAAAATCAAGTTGTGACATGGAAAATTTAGCATTTAATAAGGATCTTGAAAGATAGGTAGAATAAAGACATACAGAAATGTACCAGATTGAAGGAATCCCACAGGTGAAAGGGTAGAGATGGGAAAATAGAAGACACAGTGAAGAAACGAGTGTTGCAGTTTGATTGGAGCATGGGATTTTTGGAATAGGGAAATATAAGATTGACGTGTGAAACAAAGACCTATATGTAGAAAAGAAATCACTAGAAAGAGAATCCAGCAATGTATTTACCGTGATTGTGTTTGAGAACTGGTATACTAAGTAATTTCCTTCTTTTTTGTATTTTTCAAAATAAGCATGCATCATTTTTATACCAGAGAAACAAAAAAGGTATATTTTATTTTTTCTTGAGGGAAGATGAATTGTGTCAGGTTATCCGGGTGGACTTGAAAGGACCTATAGGTTAGTATAGTGGAGGCCTGGGGTCTCCTAACCACCAACCCGCCAATTCTGCCACTGTGTGACTTTGGATAAATCTGTTTCAGTTGCCGTATTTGTAAATTCATTACTTGATTTTAAAAATGTTTACTGAGCACCTACTGTGAGTCAAGTTCTAGGTGCTGGGGATATAGCAGCAAACAAAACAGAGAAAAAATCCTGCTCTGTTTATTCTAAGCTTTAAAATAAAAGTCTTCTTGTTTTCATCATGTGAAATCTTCAAAAGTATCCCCTACTTCCTCAGATTACATAAGGCCTGTTGGCACGCTTTATTCTCCATAGGCCCTACTGAGGAACCTGCGTGTTGGTCCCTATGCCTGCCTGCAGACACCTAAACATTCCTATTAACACTTCCTCAGCTGTTCACACCTTCGATGATACCACCTGTTTGTTCAGTGACTTTGGGCCACATCTTCAATGATTCATTCTTCCCTCTAATGTTACTTTCTAAACCAACCAACTAATACATCTTCATTTCCACAACTCCCAAGGGATCAGGCCATGGGAAAGAGGGTCCAAGGTCTACCTTCACCTACCATGGGCAAATGCCCCATTGCCCTTGGTGCCCTGTTCCAAATTCAGCTTGGTACTATTCAGCAGACTTAGGTGAACACCTGTGCCAGGCATGGTGTTGGACTGCCTGGTAAAATCTTTGCAAAAAGATAGAGTTTTAGATGGGCAGCTCTGCATTCTCTAGAGATTCCCAAGTTTCAGAGAAACAGGCTAATAACAAAGTATGTCTCTCTGTTCTTAAGGAACCTCTGAAAGAAAGGCCTTGGTCCTAGTCTTAGTTCTGTCACTGTTTCCTTACTTCAGAATGGGAAGTGCTGATGAGGGGCAGTATCTCATTTAAGAATAGGTTTCCTGGAAATATTCAAGGGTGCAAGGACTGAAGGTGGCCAGAGAACTCTAAGTCTACAGGGAGCATTCCTAGTCTGGTATCCCCAAACCAAGAGCAGAGCTCAGTAGCCTTAAAACCCTATTATAATCTCAGATTCACCGTTATAGGGATGGTGGGTGATAGGGAGGAGTGTGGTCAGAGAAAGAACTATAGATGTAGCCCAATGTAGGGTTCTCCCTACTATCAATGAGCACAATGCCCTAAGCCTCAGTGGCTTGCTGAGAACAAGGAACTAATCATATCAACATTCAGCCAAGGTTTGCTTCCTTTCTCCCACATCATGCCCTTTCTTAGCCCTTTCTATAAGAACCTAAGATCAAGGCCAGTCCTACTGCCCTACACTCCACTCCAGCTACTTGACCTTTCTGTGACTCGGTGTCCTTAGCTGTAAAATGGAAATAATAATGATACGACTTCACAGGGCTGAGGAGAGGGTGACATGAGTTAATCTAAGTAAGTGCCTAGTGCATTTACTAGTGCATTACTACTATCATCAATATTATAACAAGTGGTATTTAATGAGTCCAAGGTAAGTTTTGAGACTCAAGGCATATCTGAGGATGGAATGTTACTTTAAGGAAGGTATGCCCCTCAACCCAGGAGAAAGAGAAATTTTTCCAAGCCTTAGGAGTGACAAAATATCATCCCACAAGAAAAAAATCAATAGCCTCTTTTTGGAGCATCTACCACCTTTCCTCAGGAGCAAATGACCCATACCTGCCTAGAGAGGGGAGGATAGAAAAACAAAAATATCAAAACAAAACACAAAACAAAACAAACAAAAAACACCAGACTTGACCCTGATGCCACCCATGATAAAGTGGGACCCTAATCTCTTTGGGCTTCAGTTTCCTCAGCTACCATATAGAATAATGGTACTAACTTTATTGGGTTGTGGAGACTATCATGGATATAACAGAGGTGAAGACACTTTTCAACTATAATACATGCTCCAAACATAAGGTCTTAATGGGGACAGAAACTAACTGCTCCTGCCACAAGAAGAATTTAAACCGTACTTAAGGAAGAACTTCCTGGTAACTCAGGGTTTTCTATTATTGCAATGTGTTAGAGAGAGGGAAGAAGAAAGAGACAGACAGTGACATCCCTGATAATCAGAAGCCATCTGCTCTGCCTGGCTTGGCACTAGTATAATCTTTTCTCCCAACAGGAGAAAGGTCTAATTTCTGATGATCCCTTCCTCACTGAAGATCCCAGCTCTCTTTGGTTGCTGGACAGCCTAACACTGTGAGTATCATACCCAGCTTCTCTTTGCATTCAGTTTCCCCCTTTCCTTCCTTCCTATCTTCCATCTTCCTTCTTTCTTTCCTTCCTTCCTTCCATCTTCCTTCCTTTCTCCTTCCCTCTCTCCCTTCCTTTCTTTGTAAAAATTATTCCCTGACATACATCAACTACTGTAGTCCCGTGTGGGGAACTGTAATTGCCAATCACCTGTTCTCTTCCTTAGCCACTCCTTCCTGCCCTGTCCCAACACTCCTTCCACATCCCTTCATACCATTATCTAGGTCCCTGTCTTGGGAAGATGAATTAAACTGTAGTGGTAGTATCAGATTTGAAGTTTTACTGAATCTACCCAGGGGATAGGCGAACATCACTCTCAGCCCTCTAGCTCCGAACAGCTTGCTTGGGCTTCAGTAAGGCTGACATTCTCAAATTTCAAAGGGCAAAGGGAGGAAAGTTGGGAATTTGAGTGTGAGAGGGACTATGAAGGTGTGGGCCTTTAGTGGCCATCACCATTAATGGTCTTTAATGGACATTCACCATCTTGTGTGTTTTAGGGAAGGGAAAGGGACCAAAAAGAGTAATAATAATGCTTTCTGAGCACCTACTATATACTGAGTAGTTCGTGTGGTTAGGATTATTATTGGTCCTCCATCTTACAGAGGAGGAAATGGAGGCTCTGAGAGATTAAATAACCTCTCCAAGAGTACACAGTTAGTAGGTACAAGTGCTGGAATTGATACCCAGAACTGCCTGATTTTTCCATCCCAAACAGGCAATGGTCAATTAGAAACTGGCATAAAAAGTGGACGCTCTGACCACTAGATGCAAGTATTTTTTTTGAAGTATAGTTGATTTACAATGCTGTGTTAGTTTCTGGTGTAACTAAAGTGATTTAGTTACATATATATGTATACATATATATCTGTATACATATGTGTATATATAATATTCTTTTTCATATTCATTTCCATTATAGTTTATTACAAGATATTTAATATAGTTCCCTGTGCTATACAGTAGGACCTTGTTGTTTATCTATTTTATATATAGTAGTTTTTATCTGCTAATCTCAAACTCCCAATTTATCCCTCCCCCACACTCTTTCCCCCTTGGTAACCATAAATTTGTTTTCGGTGTCTGTGAGTCTGTTTCTATTTTGCAAATAAGTTTATTTGTATCATATTTTAGATTCCACATATAAGTGATATCATGTGGTATTTGTCTTTCTCTGTCTGACTTACTTCACCAGCATGATGATCTCTAGGTCCTTCCATGTTGCAGCAAATGGCATTATTTCATTTTTTGCTTATGGCTGAGTAGTATTCCATTGTGTGTGTGTGTGTGTGTGTGTGTATTATATATATATATATATATATATATATATATATATATATATATATATATATATATCACATCTTCTTTATCCATTCATCTGTTGACGGACACTTAGGTTGCTTCCATGTCTTGGCTTTTGTAAATTGTGCTGCTATGAGCATTGGGGTACATGTATCTTTTTGAATTAGAGTTTTCTCTGGATATATGCCCAGGAGTGGGATTGCTGAATCAAGGCAACTTTTCAGTTTTTTAAGGAACTTCCATACTGTTTTCCATAGTGGCTGTATCAATTTACCTTCCCACCAACAGTGTAGGAGGGCTCCCTTTTCTCCACACCCTCTCCAGCATTTATTATTTGTAGACTTTTTAATGATGGCCATTCTGACTGGTGTGAGGTGATACCTCATTGTAGTTTTGATTTTCGTTTCTCTAATAATTAGCAATGTTGAGTAGAAGCAAGTAATTTAGGATGTGACTTTGGTCAAGTCACTTCTCCTCTCAGCTTCATCTTCCTCATCTGTATAATGGGGGTTGAGTTGGGTTGGGTTGGGGAAAGTGGAAGCAAAGGTGTTGGGCCACATGATCTCAAAGATCTTATAGACCACTGACATTTTCTGTGTCTCAGGTGTTATGAATATGTTCCTCATGGTCATGCTCCTTTGGGATGCTTGGTATTGAATGAGATGGGTAATAAAAAAGGTCAATGGCCAGGAAGACAGAGATTTCTTTCCTCCCAGACATACAGGCTGAGAGCAGGGCATCAGTCAGACCAGGAAGTGGATACGGGGCTCTGGGCTAGGTGCTGACTGGGGAACTGCACAATTAGGGACATAGATCATGGGGCAGACAACTTGTGTACACTTTCCCTCTCAAAATATCTTCTTTTAGGCATCATTTCCAAAACTTATCTAATATTTGCAATCGCTTGGAGTGGGAGTTCTTTCAATTACAAATTGCCAGGCATCTCCCTTGAATATTCTGAACCAACATATTTGGGGTGGGATTGATTCCTCCAAAGTTGGACGGTCCCTCATACGTGGCACAGACCTTTTTCCAAAGAGTCCTCAGCTGAGACTAGCATCCATCAAAAGTGATAGTAACAAATCCTAAAGAATAGAAAGGAAATAAGTACAGAAATCATGAATAGGAAAAGAACAGCCAAGTTTCTTAAGTATAGTATACATTGATTGATTTGCACATATTAAAGAATCCTTGCATCCCTCAGATATTTCCCAGCTGATCATGGTGTATAATCCTTTTAATATGTTGTTGGATTTGGTTTGCTAGGATTTTTGCATCAATGTTCATCAGTGATATTGGCGTGTAATTTTCTTTTTTTTGTGATATCTTTGTCTGGTTTTGGTATCAGGGTGATGGTGGCCTTGTATAATGAGCTTGGGAGTGTTCTTTACTCTGAAATTTTTTAGAAGACTTTCAGAAGGATACGGGTTAACCCTACTCTAAATGCTTGGTAGAATTCAACTGTGAGGCCATCTGGTCCTGGACTTTTGTTTGTTGGAAATTTTTAATCACAGTTTCAATTTCAGTATATGTGATTGGTGTGTTCATATATTCAATTTCTTCCTAGTTCAGTCTTGGAAGGTAGGACCTTTCTAAGAATTTGTCCTTTCTTCTATGTTGTCCATTTTATTGTCATACAGTTGCTTGTAGTAGTCTCTCATGATCCTCTGTATTTCTGTGGTGACAGTTGTCACTTCTCCTTTTTCATTTCTAATTTTATTCATTTGAGTCCTCTCCCTTTTTTTCTTCATGAGTCTAGCTAAGGCTTATCAGTTTTGTTTATCATCACAAAGAACCACCTTTTAGTCATTGATCTTTGCTACTGTTTTCTTCATCTCTGTTTTGTTTATTTCTTCTCTGATCTTGATGATGTTTTTCTTCTACTAACTTTAGGTTTGTTCTTCTTTCTCCAGTTGCTCTACGTGTAAGGTTAACTTGTTTATTTGAGATTTTTCTTATTTCCTGAGGTAAGACTGTACTGCTATAAACTTCCCTCTTAGAACTGCTTTTACTGTTTCCCATACATTTTCATTCATTGTGTTTTTTGTTGTCACTTGTCTCTGGGTATTGTTTTTATTTCCTCTTTGATTTCTTCCGTGACCCATTAGTTGTTCAGTAACATATTATTTAGCCTCCATGTGTTTGTGTTCTTTACAATGTTTTTCCCTGTAATTGATTTCTAATCTCATAATACTGTGGTCAGAAAAGATGCTTGATATGATCTCAATTTTTTTTTAATTTACCGAGACTTGACTTGTTACCCAATATGTGATCTCTCCTGAAGAATGTTCTGTGTGCACTTGAGATGAAAGTGTATTCTGTGCTTTCAATGGAATGTGCTATAAATATCAATTAAGTCTATCTGGTCTAATATGCCATTTAAGGCTTGTGTTTCCTCTTTAATTTTCAGTCTGGATGATCTGTCCATTTGTGTCAGTGGGGTGTTAAATTCCCCCACTATTATTGTGTTACTTTTGACTTCCCCTTTTATGGCTGTTAGCATTTGCCTTATATATTGAGGTGCTCCCACGTTGTGTACATATATATTTACAGTTGTTATATCTTCTTCTTGGATTGACCCCTTGACCATTATGTAGTGTCCTTCCTTGTCTCTTGTAACAGTCTTTATTTTAAAGTTTATTTTGTCTAATACGAGTATTGCTACTCCAGCTTTCTTTTGACTTCTATTTGCATGGAATATCTTTTTCCATCCACTCACTTTCAGTCTGTATGTGTCCCTAGGTCTGATGCGGGTCTCTTGTAGACAGCATATATATGGGTCTTGTTTTTGTATCCGTTCAACTAGTCTGTGTCTTTTGTTTGGAGCATTTAATCCATTTACATTTAAGGTAATTATCAATATGTATGTTCGTATTTCCATTTTCTAATTGTTTTGGCTTTATTTTTGTAGGTTTTTTTGTTTGTTTGTTTGTGGTACGCGGGCCTCTCACTGTTGTGGCCTCTCCCGTTGCGGAGCACAGGCTCCGCATGCACAGGCTCAGCAGCCGTGGCTCACGGGCTCAGCCGCTCCGCGGCATGTGGGACCTTCCCGTACCGGGGCACGACCCCGCGTCTCCTGCATTGGCAGGCAGACTCTCAACCACTGCACCACCAGGGAAGCCCTGTAGGGCTTTTTTCTCCCCTTCCTCTTTTGTTCTCTTCTCTTGTGGCTTAATGACCATCTTTTTGTATTTGGGTTGCTTTTCCTTTTTTGTGTGTGTGTATCTATTGTAGTTTTGGGATTGCATTTCCCATGAAGTTTTGATATAGCAGTCTATACATATACAAGGTTGTTTTAAGTTGCTGGTCTCAATTTCAAATGCAATTCCCATTTTCTGCATTTGTACTCTCCTCTTCTCATGGTTGCTCATTTTGATATCATATTTGTGTATGGATGATTTCCTGCTTTTACTGTATGTTTGCTTTTACCAGTGAGCTTTCCCACTTGTGATTTTCTCATTTACAGTTGTGACCGCTTTTTTCCCCTTTGCTAGAGAGGTTCCTTTAGCATTTGTTGTAAAGCTGGATTGGATGTGCAGAATTCTCTTAGCTTTTTTTTGTCTGTAAAGCTTTTGACTTCTCCATCGAATCTGAATGAGAGCCTTGCTGGGTAGAGTATTCTTGTTTGTACATTTTTCTCTTTCATCACTTTAAACATATCATGCCATTCCCTTCTGGTCTTCAGAGTTTCAGCTGAAAAATCAGCTGATAGCCTTATGGAGATTCCCTTATATGGTGTTTGTTGCTTTTCCCTTGTTGCTTTCAATATTTTTTCTTTGTATTTAATTTTTGTTCGTTTGATTAATATGTGTCTCAGCATGTTCCTCCTTGGGTTTATCCTGTATGGGACTCTCTGTTTTTCCTGGATCTGGGTGACTATTTCCATATTAGGGAAGTTTTAGACTACAATCTCTTCAAATATTTTCTCAGACACTTTCTCTTTCTCTTCTTCTGGGATCTCTATAATTCGAATGTTGGTGTGTTAAATGTTGTCCCAGAGGTCTCTGAGACTGTTCTCATTCCTTGTCATTCTTTTTTTTTTTTATTCTTTTCTGTGGCAGTGATTTCCACCATTCCATCTTCCAGCTCACTTATCCGTTCTTCTGCCTCAGTTATTCTGCTATTGATTCCTTCTAGTTTATTTTTCATTTTAGTTATTTTATTGTTCATCTCTGTTTGTTTGTCCTTCTAGGTCTTTGTTAAACATTTCTTGTATTATCTTCTCAATCTGTGCCTCCATTCTTTTTCTGAGATCTTGGATCATCTTTACTATCATTACTCTGAATTATTTTTCAGGTAGTTTGCCTATCTCTTCTTCATTTAGTTGTTCTTGTAGGTTTTTATCTTGCTCCTTCATCTGCGACATATTTCTCTGTCTTCTCATTTTGTCTAGCTTACTGTGTTTGTGGTCTCCTTTCCACAGGCTGCAGAATCGTAGTTCCTCTTTCTTCTGTTGTCTGCCCCCTGGTGGGTGAGATTTGTCTAGGGGCTTGTGCAGGCTTCCTGGTGGGATGGTCTGGTGCCTCCCCTCCTGTGAGTGGAGCTGGGTCTTGTCCCTGTGGTTGGCAGGGCAATGTCAAAGGTTGTGTTTTGGGGTGTCTGTGAGCTTAGTACAACTTTAGGCAGCCTGTCTGCTGATGGGTGGGGCTGTGTTCCTGTCTTGCTGGTTGTTTGGCCTGAGATGTTCCAGCACTGGAGCCTGCTGTCTGTTGGGTGGGGCCAGCTCTTGGTGTAGAGATAGGTACCTCTGGGAGAGCTCACAGTGATTAATATTCCCTGGGGCCTCCACTACCTATCCCCTTGCCACCACAGTGAGCTACAGCTAACCCCGCCTCTCCAGGAGATGCTCCAAGACCCCTATGTAGGTCTAGACCTGTGTTCCTATGGAAGTACTGCTTTTTGCTGGGTTCCACTGTACATGAGGCCTTGTGTGTGCTCTCCAAGAGGAAATGTCCCTGTGTAGCCTGCATCCGCATGGGGTTATTTATTTATTTATTTTTTTGGTCAAGAGCTCTTTTTAGTATGGATGACTGCCACCTCTTTCCTCAGTGTGTGCTGGTCATTATTCCCTTGATAGGGTGTTTGACTGGTGTCTTGGTGTCCACAGCCTACCCTGGATATTGAGCGGGGCCTCCCTTTTGCTGTGTGGTTGTCACTGCCCTATCAGGGACAGTGTCTGCTCCTTAGTTTTTGGAGTAGTGGCCCCCAGTTCTGTTTCTTTACTGTGTTTCTGATCTGTGTTGCCAGGTAGGTGGGATTGGAGCACTCCCACTGGGAGAGAAGGCACTGAGAATTCTTCCTCTGGAGCTGTTCAGCTGTGCATGTGCTCTGTTGTGTCTCCTTTCACCCATTGTGCTGGCTCACAAAGTACACTGTTGTTGGGACTGGTCTCAGTCCTTTCACCATGGGTATGCTGGCAATTGGCTCTGGTGTCTCTCAGGCACTCTTTCACCAGGCCACCAGTGCAGAATCACTGTGGTCAGGTCCCAGGACTGCAGTAATCATGTACCTGGGCCTGCTATGGGAGTTATAGAAGTAGCTCGAATTCTGGCCTGGCCCAACCCCCATGTGTACATGTCCACAAATCCCACATCTGCTAAAGCCAGACCCATCTCAGCTGCAGAAGCACTTGTCTGTTTGGATGTTGTGCAGGTGCTGAATTTAGGAAGCCTTTAGCAGAGTTATAACTCTACCATTCACACTGGTGGGAGGAGAGATTTCAGCTATCCTTCCTTAGTCACACCACCTCTGGGACTCAGCTGTAGCTTCAGTCTCACCTCTGCATGTGGGCCACCCACTGGCATCTGCTCCAAAGTCTGCCAGAGCACACAGCTTGTCAGGTGGGCGGGAGCTGCGAAGGCGATGGGGCAAGCAGGCTGCCCAGGAAGGAGGGAGCAGAGGCAGAAATCGGGGCTAGCATGTTGCCCAGGTGGGGAGGGGCAGAGGAGGCGTTGGCTGCGGTCGTGTAAGCGTACTCCGGCGGGACCCCTCCCTAGTGCCCATGGAGGCAGGGGTCAGCACCTGAGGGCAGAAGCTGGAATGGTGGCCCCACCCTTTGCACCTCACACAACAATGGTGCTTTGCTTCTATGGTGGTCTGGGCTTCCTCCATGAGCACTCCTGTTTACAGATTTCCTTACTCTCATCCCCCCAGGTTGTCTCTTCACAGCCAACAGCAGTCCCCTCCCCACGTCTGCTCTCCAAACCCCACGTTCCAGCATCCATCCCCCTTGTGCACTGGCAGACACCCATCTCAGCCTGGGTGTGCAGAGCTGTGGCACAGACCATCTGTGTAGGTCTCACTCTGTCCTACCTGCCACGTACCTGTTGCTGTGCTCTCCTCCAAGCCCCCAAAGCTCCCCTTCTGTCCCATCTGATCTCCTCACCAGTGAGGGGTCTTCCCCAGTTGCGGAAACTTCTCCCATTCTTTAGCTCTCCCCCAACCAGGGGTGCAGGTCCTGTCCCACTTCCTTTCCTCTTCCTTTTCCCTTATTCTTTCTTTTGGCCTACCTGGTTATGTGGGGATATTTCTTGTCCTTTTAGGTGTCTGAGGTCCTCTGCTAGTGGTCAGCAGGTGTTCTGTGAGAACAGTTCCATTTGTAGATTTATTCTTGCTGCATTTGTGGGGAGAGATGAACTCCATATCCTCCTACTCCTCCACCATCTTGACCTCCCTCTTTGCCATTTTAATTACAATGTGCCTTGGTGTTTTCCTCTTCAGGTTGATCCTGTTTCGGACTCTGTGCTTTCTAGACCTGGGTGCCTGTTTCCTTTCCCAAGTTAGGTAAGTTTTCAGCTATGATGTCTCCAATATGTTCCCTGTACATTCCTATCTCTCTCTCTCTCTCTCTCTCTCTCTCTCTCTCTCTCTCTCTCTCTCTCTCTCTCTCTCTCTCTCTCTCCTCCTTCTGCGACCCCTATAATGCAAAATTAGTATGCTTGATTTTGTCCCTGAGGTGTGTTAAACTATCCTGATTTTTTTAAATCCATTTTTCTTTTTTCTGTTCAGCTTCGGTAATTTCAACTACTTTGCCTTCCAGTTTGCTGATTCATTCTTCTGTATCCTCTAATCTAGTGTATTTTTTATTTCAATTATTTTATTCTTCAGCTATGTTTGGTTATTTCTCTGTATTTTCTATTTGTTAAAATTCTCTGTCTGTTCATTCATTCTTCTCCCAAGTTCATTAAGCATTTATGATTGTTACCTTGAACTCCTTTTTGGGTAGGTTACTTATCTCCATTTATTTTCTTTTTCTGAGGTTAGGTCTTGTTCTTTCATTTGGAAGATAGTACTCTGTCTCTTCATTTTGCCTACTTTTCTCTGTTTATTTCTATGTATTATGTAGGTCTGTTACATTTTCTGATCTTGGAGAAGTGGCTTTATGTAGGAGACATCCTATGAGGCCCAGAAGCATACTCTCCTCTGGTCACCAGAGCTATATGCTCTAGCGGTAACTTCCATGTTGGTTGCATGGGCCCTTCTCTGTGGCAAGGCCTACTACTGTGGTTGTGCCGGTAGGTGAAGATGGCCACCAGCCAAGTTGACTGCCAGGCCCTACCTCATGTGATGGTCACTGGCCCACTGGCTCACTGGCAGGCAGGGCTGGTCCTGGTGCAGCTGGTTGCAGGGCCCAGGGGACTCAGGGTTGGTGCTGGCCCACTGGTGGTGAGTAAGCCTCCGGCACTTGTAGGTTAGAGGGAGGACTCCAAAATAGTGCTTGCCAGCATGAGTCTCCTCACAGTAAAATGAGTTCCCCAAAATGGCTACCTCCAGCATCTCCATCCCCAGGGAGATTCTCAATTGCTGTCCCTCTCTCTCGGAGGCTCTCTAAGATCATCAGTCTGTCTGACCCAGGCTCCTTTCAAATTACTGCCTCTGCACTGGGACTTGGAGCATGTAAAATTGTTAATAGCAGAGTCTCTGTTTCCTCTGGCTCTCCGATATGCAAGCCCTGCTGGCCTCAAAGCCAGATGTTCTGAAGGTTTGCTTTCCTGGGGCAAGACTCCTGGGCTGGGAAGTCTGACGTGGAGTTCAGACCCCTTGCTCCTTGGGGAGAACCTATGCAATTGTCATTATCTTCCCATTTGTGGGTTGCACACCTGGAGGTGTGGGTCTTGACTATACCATGTCCCTGCCCCTCCCACTCATCTTGTTTTTGTTCCTTTTAAAAATCTTCAGGTGTGGAAAATCTTTTCTGCTAGTCTTCAGATCATTCTCACAGACAGTTGCTCTGTAAATAGTTTTGGTTTTGGTGTGTCCATTGGAGGAGGTGAGCTCAGGGTCTTTCTACTCCACCATCTTGGCCACACCTTCTATAGCTGTTTAACTTCTCTGTGCCTTAGTTTCCTGCCTCATCTATAATGAGGTAATAAAAGTATTTACCTCATGGAAGCATAATGAGTATGATTTAATATATATAAAGTGCTTAGAACAGTATCTGTCATATAAGAAGTCATATGTTTTATTTATTGTAGGTGTGTATGTGTTGGGAGTAGGGGACTAATTTAGATAGGGTAGGAAAGGAAGGACTCCATGAATTGGGACCTGAACAATTAGGAGCCAGGCATTGGAAGAGCATTGCAGATAGTGGGACAGTTAAAGGCCTTGATACTGGAATGAGCTTAGAATATTAAAGGAACAAAAATAAGGACCAGGACCAACCTGGTAGGAGAATCTGAGCAAAGAAGATGAGAAAGGTATAGGGGTTTCTAGCAGGTGGCTGGCAGCAGAGGGTAGAAAGGTAGACAGGAGATCTAGTGAGGAAGCCATGACAATCGTCCCAGCACCAGAAGAGGAGTAAGGAGATGTGGCATTAAAAAGTTATTTAGGGGGCTTCCCTGGTGGCGCAGTGGTTGGGAGTCCGCCTGCCGATGCAGGGGACGCGGGTTCATGCCCCGGTCTGGGAGGATCCCGCGTGCCGCGGAGTGGCTGGGCCCGTGAGCCATGGCCGCTGAGCCTGCGCGTCTGGAACCTGTGCGTCCGGAGCCTGTGCTCCGCAGCGGGGGAGGCCGCAGCAGTGAGAGGCCCGCGTACCGCAAAAAAAAAAAAAAAAAAAAAAAGTTATTTAGGGAGCAGTATTAAAGGCAGGAGGACTGGGAACAGGGACATGGTAAGACGAGAGGGAATTGTCAAGGAAAATATCCAGGTTCTTATTTTGGAAAAATGAGTAGATAGTGGTGCCACCAAGTGAGAGGGGAACAGATGAGGATAAGCAGAGTAGGGTGACAATATAGAGAATATATTTGCTTATTAGACATTCTGAATGTGAGGCTCCAAGAAATATTTAAATCTTGTCTCTGTCACTCCATGCTGTGTGACCTTTGACAATTTATTTATTTTCTCTGTGCGTTAGTTTCCTCATCTGTAATAATTGGCCTTGACTCAGAGATGTGAAAATAACATGAAGAACTATAAAGCACATTGAAGAGTGTCCGACATACAGTAAGCACTTAGTAAGCATTAATTATAATTACAATTATTATTACAAAGCCATGAGCAAATCTGAGATGTTGAGGGGCTGGGAAGGTTCTACTATGTCTAGAATGTAAAGTGCTGCGGGGGAGATAGACGATGATGAATAGTGGAAGAAAAGACAAGTCAAATTCTGAAGAGTCATGAATGCTCCCTAATCTAAGCAAGGTAATGGATGTTCTCAAAGAGCAACAGGCTTGGAGCCCTCCATTTCAGCTCTAGAAAATGATCTAGAAGTAGTGTGGCCTATTTCCTTAAGATCTTGACTAAAGGCTTCAAGAAACACCACCTATGCAGATATGTAAATGTGGGATGGGGAGATATCTTTAGGAGGAGGATTGGAAACAAAGCAGGTAAGACAGTAAGGGTGTCCCATGGTAGACTGTGTACAGGTCTGGGGCAGATACAGGAGATAGTTCAAGGCTAAGTCCTGCCATTGTGACAGTGGACAAGTACCTTTGATCCTTGAGCTTCAGTTTCCCACTCTACAGAATGGGGAGAAGGGATTAGATCCAGAAATCTCTCTGGTCCCTTCCTGATCAGATATTATAATTAAGGGATATAGTAAAGCAAACAATGGAGCACTACTCCTGGATGACAGAGAAGGCCTGACCTAGGCCTTGAAGGCCCACCGAAGAGTCAGGAAGCAAGTTCTAGGCCCCTATCTGTCTGACTGCTTGTGTGACCTTAGACAAGTCTCTTCTCTCTCAGGAAAGTATTTGTCTAGTCTGGACTCCAGTGGCTCTCAAAGTGTGGCCTCTGGAACAGCAGCATCAATGCAAATTCTCAGGTTCCACTTTAGACCCACTGAATCAGAGACTCTGAGGTGGAGTCTAGTAATCTGTTTTAGGCAGCCCACAAAGTGATTCCAATAGACAGTAAAATTTGAGAACCATTATTCTAGATATTTTCAAACTTTTGCAGCAAGGGAGCCCCCCCTTTATCTTTTCTTTTTTATGGATTTGTAATTTACATACATCTTGATGAATTTTTACATGTTTGTACCCTGTAGCCACCACCCAAACCAATTGTATTTCCATGACCTCAGGTTTCCTTGTGCCACTTTCCAGTCAATCCCTACCACCCCAGCTCCAGACAACCATGCCTGCTCTAGAACTTGACATAAATGGAATTATATGTTCTCTTTTGTGTCTACTTTCTTTTTCTATACAAGATATTACCTGTGAGATTCATTCATATTGTTGTGTCAGTAGTTGATTTTTCTTTAATTTCTACTGCTGAGCAATATACCACTGTATGAATATACTATAGTTTTGTCCATTCTCTAGTTGATGAATATTTGTGTTGTTTTCAGATTTGGAGCTTTTGCAAATAGTACTGCTACGTCTTTTGGTGGACAGAAGCACTCATTACTCTTGGATATATACCCAGGAGTACCACCACGCCTTTTAAAAATTAAATCTTCTTCTTTTGAGATCACTGTAGATTCACATGCAGTTATAAGATAAATAATACAGAGAGATCTCATGTACACTTTATTCACTTTCCACCAATGGTAATACCTTGTAAGCTATGGTATAACATCACAACCAATATATTAATATTGACACAGTCAAGATAGAGTATCACTGCAAGGATCTCTCATGTTGCTCTCTTATATATCTAGATCTACTTCTCAGATGGCTTCCGCCCACTTCCTTAACTGCTGGAAACCTACACTTTGGAATCATTAAATACATTGATATCTGTGTCCCACTACTAGAGATTGTAACTTGATCTGAGGATGTGGTCTAGGCTTTGGAATCTTTAAGATTCTAATATGCAGACAAGTTTGAGAGCCACTGCCTCAAAGGGTTGTCGTAAGGATTTAAAGCTCACAGAATACATACTTACTTTTCCTTGCAAGTATTGGCTCATCAAGAAGGGAGCTGGTAAATAAGAGTATGCCAGGTCCAAGACGGCCTGGAAGGCTGATCTGGGTCTCAAGTTTCCTCGTCTGTAAAACTGGGATAACCATATCTAGGCTACAAAATTGCCATGTTTTATAAACCATAAAGTACAACATCTTTTGTACATACATATACTACTCTCCATTCTTACTTCATACTCCACTCTCTACTACCTTTTGCAACAGTGCTCAAGGTAATTTCTCTGACCTTCACTGGCACTGCAATAAGTGAGGATAGTAGGTGAGCAAGCCTGGAGGCCTCCCTGAAAAGAGACAGGATAGGGCCTGACCACCCCAGGGGGAGTCCAGAGATATAAACCGCCCCCCACAAGCAGCCCCAAAGCTCCAATGCCAAACAAGCCCAGGAGCATCATATGGTCAATGCAGGGCCCATCTACACCAGAAAAAATTGGCCTAGGGCTATGGAAAGGGCACAGGCTATTAAGTCATACAGTCCTGGGCCCTTGGGCAGTTATTCTACTTTTTCAAGTCCATTCCCTCCTCTATAAAATGAGGATAGTCATATCCACTCTCCATAGGACTGAAGTGAGAATGAAATGAGACCAGGGATAGGAAAGTGGTTCACAGAGTGCAAATTACAGTGAAGTATCTTACAGCCACCACTCATGCCATAAAGAAAGATCAAGTCACAGTGAAGTCTTCCTAGATTTTATTGGCACTGAAATAGAACATTGGTTAAGCATAAACCCCTCCAAAAACAAATTTTAAAAACCCCAAAAATACACACACACAAAAACTGAATATAAAATCTAACCTTTTTCCCCAGCTTCCCTGGGGCGGGGGGTACTACCTTTAAGGCAGCTAGATTGCTCCACAATTCCAGGTTTGAATTTAGCCAATATAGGGCGTATCACCAAGAGAGTGTCAATATAATTCACAGCAATGCACATAAGACTCCGCAAGGTCAAGCAGGAGGCAAGGGGAGGGAGGGATCAAAGCCATGGGCTCTGGGCTAGGGGCACTGCATGGAAGGACAGTAGGGCCCCTTGGGGAATGAACTTTGAGGAGAAGGCAAAAATAGGAACAATAAAACCAAATACCAAGAACCTTAAAAAAGGACTGTATGACCTACAGTGACAGGTGATATCACTAATACTGAAAGCTTCCTACATTAATTTTCCTGGCAAAATATTCTTTTACAATATAGTATATGCTTCCTAGGTGTAGGGGTGGTAAGGGAATGAGGCCAAAATGATCCTGTCCCAACACTAATATCTTCTAAGGGTGCATTAGCAAGAAACGCAGAAATCAATATTGAGTTAGATGCCACTAAAATATATAATACTGGTGGAAAGAAAAGGAGCACACATGAGACAGAGGAGGAGGAGGCTGCTTCTGGGTGGAAAGAAAGAGGTGGGAGTGTGAAAAGGACCAGGCCAGAGCCCCTAACAGCTCTCTGGTTTACAGCTCCAAGGGATAGCACAGCTGGTGGCAAGACCTGGGTTAGAGGTTTATTAAACAGAGGCAGGACCCAATCACCACCTTGGAGAGGTGTAAACTGTAGGATCTGGGCCACAAGCTTCTCTCACCATACTCAGCTTCTTCCACCCACTCACCAGTTGAGCCAACTGACATCAAGATCCAGGGCTCACCAAACCAAGGCCTTAATGGCCCTGAAGCAGGAGCTGTGGTCCAGGTAACTCTGAAGAGAGAAGTGGTCTGGGACCCCTGGCAGGTAAAATACTGAAGCCATGTGTGAATATTTCCTCCCTTTAGCAAGAGTCCTGGATGGGGCTGGCTGGGTTTGGGGGTAACCATCCCTACTGTTCTACCTGGAGGGGGGTTGGGGATTGGAGTGGGGAGGGGCAGATCCCAAGAGGGGAAGAGGAACACAGAATGATCAGTAAGGGGTATCTCTGCCCATAAAGCTCACTTGGAACAAGTCTAGGCTCCCATAAGGCATAGGGGCAGATCCTCTACCTAATCTTGTCTGAACAGAATGGCCAACGGCCTTCCAGGATGTTGGTGAAGCCTCTTGCAGGCACTGTCTCCCCCATATCACCCTGAAGAGAAACTAAGTCCCTGAACTCAGGGACAAGGTTTACTGGGACCGAGTTTGTAACAGGCCCAATCTGGGAGGTAGAGAGAAGAATGAGTGAACATCTTTTTAGCCTCCAATCATTACAAAGCCTAAATAACTCTAGAAGGAATGGACACTGGGAGGCCTAATCCTAGGGCAGTTGACATCCTAGAGCATATAGCCAGGGCTCCGCCTCCTTCTCCAAACCCTGTGATGTTCCAATTCTGCAAATCACAGGACCATGAAGAGTAAGGCAGTGGTGGGGGCCAGTTTTCAATGTACTACACTTGACTCCTGCAGAGCAACAGTAAATATGGGGGTATTTCCCAAATCAAGTGGGAAGTGCCTCTGAGCTGAGAAAGTGATCTCTTCTAGAAAGCTAGATCACCTGGGATAGAAGAAAAAGAGGGTCCCATCATCACCATAGTGGGCCATCTCTCTGCCTAGGGAAGTGAGTGAGGGCTGAGAGGCTAGGTTTGGTCCCATGGCTGTACTGAATGTTTGGCATGACTCCTGGGCTGCTCTAGTTAGTGGCTCCAGCACAGTGTGAGTTAGGCAAGAGTGTAGGAGTGTGGGGGCAAGGAAGAAGGGAGGAGGGGTCCCTAGAGGCTGGGTGCCCATTACATGGACTCAAACTCATCAATGCGCTGCTTAGTATTGCCCTGCCGGATCTGGCGCAGGGTCTTGTATTTGTCTCGACCCAGTCGCATGTTCTCAGCATGGATCATGTCATTAGCAGTCTTCTTGGACTCATCACGGGCATTGGCCAGCTCTGAAGTGAGGGCCTGTGAGGGTGCAAGGGGATAAGGGGTTAATGGCTTCCTCTCATTTTACCTCCCCTCGTTAACCAGATGTATTTCCTGATTTATTTCCTTCTTACCTTCCTCCCACCCTCTCCACCACCTTTCTCTCTCACTCCCCCACCCCTGCCCCCCTCTTTATACACAAAAACACAGACACACACATTTTTTCAGAGCCATTTCCAGCCCTGTTAGAACTGCAGTGGGGCAAGAATAATAATAAAAAAAAAAGAACACCAACTTAGCAGATCAACTGATGACAGAATCCTGAGAGTAGAACAATACACCAAAGAGATTCAAGTAGGAATTGTGACAACTAAGTATTTTCTGAATATGAGGTAAATGGAATATGGGTGGAGGACGGAGCAAAAAAACAAACAAACAAAAAAAGGAAGAGGCGGTCCAGGCTCTGATTAATAAGTGAGAGGTGGGACTTCCCTGGTGGCGCAGTGGTTAAGAATCCACCTGACAATGCAGGGGACACGGGTTTGAGCCCTGGTCCGGGAAGATCCCACATGCCGTGGAACAACTAAGCCCGCGTGCCACAGCTAGAGAAAGCCCACGCGTAGCAATGAAGACCCAACACAGCCAAAGATAAATAAATTTATAAAAAAATAATAAAAAATAAAAGAAAAGTAAGTGAGAGGTGCCCTCCCTTAAAACTCTCATTGAGAAATGCTCAAGCTCCCACACAGCACTGAGACAGGCTCCTCTACTGCTCCCGTGCCCCGATGATCTAGGGAAGGCCATGGGCTACTAAGTCAATACACATGGTCTCCATGACCCTCTGGGTCCGCCTCGATACCTTCAGGTGCTTCTGCACACGTTCATTCTTCTCTGCCTCGGTGGTACGTTCCTCCTCGCTGCGATCCTTGGCCATGGCATCAGCCCGCAGTTCGGCGCTGGCCTCTGCACCGTTCTCATCCTGCTCATCCTGCTCATTCTCGGCAGGCTCTGCCACATGAGGAGTGCTCATGGCAGTCTTCAGCTCTGCACGGGTCTTCTCCAAGTCTTCTTGTACCATCTGAGCCTGTCCAGTAACAGAGGAAGAGAAGGACTGGCAGTCAGACCAGGCTAACTTGCAGCATTCCTATGTGTGCCTAGAATGGCCCAGCAGAAAGCAGGCACCAGGTAGGCCAAGTCACTTTGTCTGACTGATCCTGAGTTCCTTCAGCTGTATAATAGGAGTAACTGTACCAAATTCCCTGGGGGTACTGGAGAGTTCTGGGAAGTATTTGAGAAAGCCTTGAGCTCCTTCTCCCATGATACCCACTGTCAAGGAAGGATGGAAGCATGAAGAAACCCAAATCCTCACATCGGTCAGAATGGCCATCATCAAAACATCTGCAAACAATAAATGTTGAAGAGGGTGTGGAGAAAAGGGAACCCTCTTGCACTGTTGGTGGGAATGTAAACTGATAGAGCCATTATGGAGAACAGTATGGAAGTTCCTTAAAAAACTAAATAGAACTACCATACGACCCAGCAATCCCACTACTGGGTATATACCCTGAGAAAACCATAATTCAAAAAGAGTCATGTACCACAATGTTCACTGCAGCACTATTTACAATAGCCAGGACATGGAAACAACCTAAGTGTCCGTTGACCAGTGAATGGATAAAGAAGGTGCGGCACATATATACAATGGAATATTACTCAGCCATAAAAAGAAATGAAATGGAGTTATTTGCAGTGAGGTGGATGGACCTAGAGTCTGTCATACAGAGTGAAGTCAGAAAGAGAAAAACAAATACTGTATGCTAACACATATATATGGAATAAAAAAAAATGGTTCTGAAGAATCTAGGGGCAGAATAGGAATAAAGACACAGAAGTAGAGAATGGACTTGAGGACACGGGGAGGGGGAAGGGTAAGCTGAGAAGAAGTGAGAGAGTGGCGTGGACATCTATACACGACCAAATGTCAAATAGATAGCTAGTGGGAAGCAGCCGCATAGCACAGGGAGAACAGCTCGGTGCTTTGTGACCACCTAGAGGGGTGGGATAGGGAGGCTGGGAGGGAGACGCAATAGGGAGGAGTTACGGGGATATATGTATGTGTATAGCTGATTCACTTTTGTTGTAGAGCAGAAAGTAACACACCATTGTAAAGCAATTATACGCCAATGAAGATGTTAAAAAAATAAAATAATTCTTTAAATAAAAAATAAAATAAAAAGTACTTCCAGGTATTATCGTTAAAAATAAATAAATAAATAAAAGAATCTAAGGAACTGGAGTCTTTGCATATGATACCCCATCCCACACTGCTTTGTCCTAGGGACTGTATCTTACCTTCTGCTGCCATTCCACAGCCTCACTCTCCTTTTTCTGTCGGGCCATCTCCAGCTGGGAGATCCGAGCTGTCAGTTCTGCCATTTCCAAGGCCTGTGGATCAATTGGAAGCTTAGGAGAGGTGGGCCTTCTGGTCCTCAGGCCCCAGGTGTCTTCAACCCCAGATCCCCTGAGAACTAACAGGGAACTTGCTGCTCCACTTGCTTGCTGCTCTGGAGGCTCTTTTTACCACACTTCCTCCAGGAAGCCCAGAGGAACACTCATTTCTCAGATCTACTACAGCACCCTATTAACTCCAAACTATTTCCTTATAAGTCAGAGCTCCCTGCCTAGACTATAGACCTGAGGACAAACAACCTGCTCTCTCTGGCTCTTCCTCATCTCTCTCTCTCCCTCTCTCCCTCTTGGTATTGCCAATTGCACAGTTAGGGCCTCAGTAAAGTTCTGGAGATCACTGTGTCACTGCCTGAAGTGGCAGACCCTTTCCTGTTATCCTACAATGCTCAGGGCTCCACTAAGACTCTTCCCAGGACAAGTATAGGAATGACACTCAAGTGTCACAAAGTGATCTGAAGAAGGGAATAAAGCTTATGCATGCCCTCACACTTTGGGCAAATTTCCCAGAGGACGTTTCCCCTTGAGAATTAGGTTTTAGGTTCCTGCACTCCCACTCCAAACAGTACAGGGGAAGAGCATACGTCAAGGAATTTGGGACACAGGTTCTTAATTTCTGAGTCACAGAACCCTTGGAAATTGTAATGAAAGTATAGATGCTCACACTTCTCCCCTAAAAAAGTGTATAGACACACAGTTTTACACGTGATTTTAGGGAGCAAACCTTTAAAAGAGAGGCAGAAATGACTTCTCATTCTTCCTCATTCACAACAGTGTGACCTCTGATGAGTCTCTTCAGCCTCTCTGGGCCCTAATTTCCTTATCTGGGCATATTATCCCACAAGGAGTAATCTCATAGGGTTATTAGGAAGAGGAAATAAGGAAGTAAGGACAAGGGAAAAGTTGCTAGTATAGCTTGTAACACACGTAGCTAGTCAATCAAGTGTGAATCCCTTTACTTCCTTCCTCCCTCTCTCCTTTGTCAGGTCATCAGCTCAAATCCCCAACTGCTAAGAAAGAGAATAAAAGTAAGGGTTAGGGAAGAGTATTTGCAAAATGACTTCTCAGCTTGCTTCTGAAGGAGCTATCTGCTGGAAGCCTGCTGACAGTTACCCTGCTGGAAAGAACCAGTCCTGCAAGCGAGGTAGCTGTGAACAGGTAGGCAGACAGAAGAGAAAACTCAGGTCCCATAATCCCAGCCCATTTTGTAGCTTTACCAGTTGTTCCTGGGTCTTCTTCTGGTCCCGGGAGGCCTGCAACAGGGCCTCCTTGGCCTCTTCAGCTTCTTGACGCTCTTTGGCCAGTTTTTCAGCCTCGCTCTGGGCACGCTTCCGCTCCTGTTCAAGTTCCAGAGCCCTGCGGGTCTGTTCTTCCAGTTCTGGGAAGAGAAGGTAGGGGAAAGGTGGTGAAAAGTGCAGAGATCAAGAAGGGACACCTAACTTCCTTCTTGGAAATGCTTCACCCCATGACACAGCTGGCAGAAAGTTCTAGGCACTCTTCCTCTTGCTCCATCACTCCTCTATTCTTTAGCCATATCTGGAACATATGGCCTGAGTCTGCAGCTCAGACAGAAGCGTTTCCAGCTCATAGAGTCAGACTGTGGGAAAACCCAGTCTCCAAGGTGACTCCAAGCCTCACCTTGTTGAGCCTTCTTAGTCTGTTCCTCGATCTGCTTCAGCCTCTCCATCAGTTCCTCCTTTTCCCGTTCAATCTTCTCCTTCTCCTTTTCTGCCATCTCACGTTTCTTCTTCTCATTTTCCAGCAGAGCACTAGGAAAGGAGAAAGAAGGGATGGAACAGGATAGCAAGGCCACATGGAAGCCTTGGAATTCCCAAGGCTCCCTGGCCCTGGCCCCTCAGCCCCCACCCATCCAACACACTCAGGGCTTGTGAGGCAAGACCACTCTCCCTTCTCTCTACATTCTTGTCCTTACATCACAGCCCTACGTGGGCCGGTATGCTCAGGGCCCTGTCAGTTTGTCCCAGAATCAGGAGACCCAACCTGGACTCTCAGCTTGTCCACTACCCAGTGCGTAATCAGTGGGTGACCTTAGCTACATCGTTTCTTTGCTCTTGCTCTCAGTAACCTTATCTGTAAAATGGCCAAATAAGTCCTGCCCTATCTACCTTATAAAGTTACAGGGAGAAAAGTTTTGGATCTGTGCTGATATACTGTGGTTCAAGTCTGGTGATCCCTATGGCTAGGGCATCAGTTCTCTGCCCGCCCTCTGAAGCTCAGCTCTAGGCTCCTTTTCCCCGTAATTTGTTGTAAATCTAAAATAAGTATTTGCTTTTTCTTGCCCCAGCACCTCTTCCAGGAGGCCTTCTTTTCTCCCTTGGCTAGATGTCTTTCCTCTTTCTGACCCCTCAGAATACTTGGCCCATCCTTCTCCACCTCCCTCCTCCCTGTTATTTTTCTCCATAGTACTTCTTATCATGTCACATACCATATAATATGCTTATTTGATCTGGCTGTCTCTTCCCACTAGAATGACAGCTTCATGGGAGCAGAGCAGAGAATTCTGTCTTTTTTTTTTTCACTGCTCAATAAATATATATTGAGTGAATGAATGACACAGCATTTGTACCTTGAACCGTTATATAGATATACTGTTTTTTCCCTTTCTTCTACTATACTGTGAGGTCCTTGAGGGCAGGTTCCTGCCAGATCCAGTTCTGTAAACTGCCCCTAATATCATTTTTTCAGAATAAATGTGAACTTTGGTGTCTAACCTCTCATACACGGAGTCATTTTCCAGCCTACTAGATTAGAAGCCTCCTGAGGTTCCAAACCCTTTATGACAGAGTATCTACTAAAACAGTGCTCTCAAACATTAACATGCACAGGAATCACCAGGGATCTTATTTTTCGAATAACTTACTGAGGTGAAATTCACATAATATAAAATTAACCATTTTAAAGCGAATAATTCAGTGGCATTTAATACATTCACAATGTTGTATGACCACTACCTCTATTAGTTCCAAAACATTTCATCACTCCAAAGGAAAACCTCATACCTGGTATTAAGCAGTTTCTCCACATCTCCCCTCTCTCCAGCCCCTGACAACCACCAATCTGCCTTCTGTTTATCTATTCTGGATATTTCATATAAGTGGAATAATACAATATGTGACCTTTTGTGTCTGGTTTCTTTCACTTAGCATAATCCTTTAGAGATTCATCTACATTGTAGTATGCATCAATACTTTGTTCTAAAATTTTTAATGGCTGAATAATATTTCATTGGATGGCTGTACAATTTGTTTATCCATTCATTCACTGATGGACATTTGGGCTGTTTCCAATTTTTGGTTATTGTGAATTGCACCGCTATGAACAGGTATGTGCATGTACCTGTTTGAACACCTGTTTTCAATTTTTTTCAGTATATACCTAGGAGCGGAATTGTGGAATTGTATAGTAATTCTACACTTAACTTTTTGAGGAACCATCAAATTGTTTTCTACAGCAGCTGAACCATTTTACATTCCCACTAGCAATGAGCATGAGTTCCAATTTCTCCACACCCTTGCCAACAACTGTTATTTTCTGTTTTCATTTATTATATCCATATTAGTGAGTGTGAGGTGGTACCTCACTGTTGTTTTGACTTGCATTTCCCTAATGACTAAGGGTGTTTTCATGTGCCTGCTGGCCATTTGCATATCTTCTTTGAAGAAATGTTCAACTAGGATCTTAAGTTGCAGATTTTGAATCAGCAGCTTCAGGGTAGGTCTCAGAATACTGCCTTTCTAAAGTTCCAAAGTTGATGCTGATGCTGCTGAGCTTCGATGCACTTTGAGTAGCAAGGGGCCGCAGTGCAAAAGGGCTTGGTAGGGAAAATTCTGGTGGCTCTGCCCAATTCCACTCCAAAAACCCTAGAGTCCAGGTTTAAATGTGCATGAAGCCTTCTGCTACTGCTGCTATACTGGTCAGATAGCCCAGAGCAACCCAGAGTCCACCTAGAAGAGCAATGGCATGAGGGTCATAGATAATGGGGAACTATGAAATGCCCCTCCCTCCTATGAGCCTCTGAAATCCTAGGGTTCTAAATGCCTGCCTCCTGGGGATGGGGATGCCTGAGACTTAATGGAAGGGGTGTATCCCTGTACAGCTCTCTCTCCCCCAGTACCAGGGTGGCTTCATGCCTTGCCTTTAGCAGGCTTGGCACCTCTGAGAAGCTTCCTTGCCACAGCCCTGGCCCCTACTTCAGCTCCACGTCACCTACCGCTCCATCTGTTTCTGGTGCTTCTCCTCCCGGGCCTGTGCCTTCATCTGCTGCACCTCGATTGTGTCGGGCTTGCGGCGGCGCATGTATAGCTCATGGTTCCCCATACACAGAGCCAAGATCCGCTTGTTAATCCGCAGCCGAGGAGCATAGAAGACGAAGTCCTGGTGGAAAACCAGCAGTCAGAAAGAGTTTAGAGGGACAGATGAAGGTGGGCTTCTGCCTTCTGAAAAGCTAAGTCCAAAAGCACTGGAAAGATCATGTTACAGATGGGAAGACCAATTATCAGAGTGGTGAAGTGACTTGCCCAGGGTCAGATGGCAGGTTAGTGGCAGACCCAGGACTAGAACCCAGGCTTCTTGACTCCGAAACCAGTGCTCTTTCCACCGAGCCACAATTTCTTTCAACCTTTGCTTATGAAAAACATCCTAAAATACCCTCAATGCAGTTGAAAGATAGAAACTGACTTTATCTGCTAATTAGATATCCTGCTGGGTCTCAGGGGCCTCTCTTAGAGGCCCAATAATCCCTGCATAATACCGTGGTGAGTGTAGTATGGGTGGGCTGGACTGGTTCTATAATCTCCTAAAAGCATATCCTAGACCCAGTCCCTTAAATCCTGTTTGGAATAAGGCAGTTTGTAAACGCATACATGAATATATAAATCTCCTGAACATCGATTATCCTGGTTGTTGCTTTTTAAATATGCCCTTGATCTCAGCTGGCTTTGTTACTTACCTTTTTCTGATGAAAGTTGAGCACAGCAGCAGTATTAAAAAAACAAAACAAAACAAAAAAACAAAAAACAAAGAAAACAAAAAAAAAACACACACACACAAGAAAATCCAGTGAGTTTGAGTTTGTTACTACAAATACCACTGGACCAAGGTCACCAGCTGATGGGCTAACCACCAGCTCCTCTGCCACTGAACCCAAACTAGTACCGTCTCACATAGCTTGGGGTTCAGTAGAAGAAGCACAAGAACCAGAGGTCAAACAACCTAGGTGTAAATCCCAGCTCTATCATTTTTAGCTGTGTGATCTTGGGCAAATCACTCCGTCCCCCTGAAACTCAATTTCATCACTTATAAAATAGGTATGCTACTACCTACCTGACAATGTTGTTGAGGGTTTAAAGAGACAACATGTATAAAGTTCCTAGCAGGGCAAGTTCAGAGACCTTGGAGCTGGAGAGGAATGGTTGAGGCCTCATGAGAAAGGTCTGGTTCAGCATGGCCATTGGCCCTTGTTGGACGTGAGGTACATCAAAAGAGGAGACTCTCAGCTCAGTTTTCTATCCTATTCCCAAGCACCAGCTTTCCAGTCTCATCAGCCACAGGCAACTGAGTAGGTGACAGGTGTGGCAAGCATGTTAGAGGAATGACTGGACTGAAAGCACTTCCTTGATTTTGGATTGCTCTGGAGAGAAGCCTTGAGAGGACAGCAGCAAAGTTATAACAAAAAGAACACCTGGAGAATCATCTTTGGATCTGGACTTCTCCTGTCTCTGTCCTTTCTCCGCAATTAAATATAAATCGAGTACATTAACAGTTTCCACTTTCTAGGGCCTAGAGGCTTTAAAAGATAAGATGTACTCTCTGTTTCTACCCCAGAGCCTCAGGGAAGTAAAAGACAGTGGCTAAGAGGCAGTAATTAGACTGCCTGTGGCTCTCCATAATCCATGCTTCTCCTGAGACACAGGTAGCAGTGTGGCACCAGTTATAGGATGCCTCCTGACCATTTCTTGGCATCAGCATCCCCTTTCACTGCCAATCGCCTTTTGTGCCTCCCATTCCCACCCACATACACACAAAAAGCCAAAAAAGGGAGAGAAATATAGAATGACACATTTGCTTTTAGCATTATCCAGGCCTTGGCAAGTACCTGTGTTGGCCAGTGGGAGGAGTCACTTACCGGGGCTTTTTTGTCAATGGGCTTGATGACAAATTTCTTGTCATTAAAAGAGATGTTCCTGATTTCACTCCAGGGGAAGCCTATCTTAGGAGTCAGTCTGTAAAAATGGATGCCAAGAACATTAGGATAAAGGCAAGACAAGAAGGACTTAGAGGGTTGGTGCCTTGCCCTCCCCACCACCAACTTCTCCCTTAAGGAGGTAGATTCATTGCCAGCTCAGTCAGTGTCATCACATGCCGCCAGGTCAGTTGCCAGCATTGAGGGTGCACAAAGGACCTCCTGATACCACAATCAACATATCCCTTGTCCCAATATCTGAGGTTTGTTTTATTTTATTTTTTGTTGAGGCACGGACCTTGTAACAATCTCTCACAAGAATCCCCAGCCCTACTTAACTGGAACTCTTCTACCCAAGGTTGTAAAAGTTGGGGAGAAGGTAAATAATGAGTTCCAAGACTCAGAAGTTACACAAAACAATAATATACTGATCTCCATCCTCATCAAGAGCAAGCCAAGAAGGGACTTCCCTGGTGGTCCAGTTGAGAATCCACCTTCCAATGCAGAGGACACGGGTTCGATCCCTGGTCGGGGAACTAAGATCCCACATGCTGCGGGGCAACTGAGCCCACATGTTGCAACTACTGAGCCCATGTGCTCTGGAGCCCACATGCCACAACTAGAGAGAAGCCCGTGCACCGCAACAAAGAGCCCATGTGCCACAACTAGGACCCGACATGGAAATAAATAAACGATATATATATATATATATATATATATATATATATATATATAAGAAAAGAGCAATCCAAGGAAAAAAATAAGCTAGTGAGGTAAGGCTGTAGCAAGAGGGATTATAGGCCAAAAGGCACTTAATCATAATATGCAAAGGAGATTAATTACAAATCGTGACAAGGTAGGTTTTAGACCAGTGTTGTCCAACAGAAATATAATGAGAACAACACATGTAATTTTAAATTTACTAGCAGCCACATGAAAATAAGTAAAAAGAAATAGGTGGAATTAACTATAACAGCAGTTCATTTAACCCAGTATATGTAAAATACTATCATTTGAGCATGTAAATCAATATTTTTAAAAATATCAGTGAGACATTTTGTATTCTGTTATTCACACTAAGACTTCAAAGTCCAGTATGGAGTTTATACTTATAGCACATCTCAATTCAGAGCAGCCACATTTCAAGTGCTCAACAGATATATGTGGCCAAAAGCTACCATAGTGGACAGTGCAAGTCTAGTCAGTGCAAGATTTAGAGGCCTGAGGGAGGTTGTACAATCATCTGGACTGGTCTAAACTAGGTAGAAGAAGAATGATATAGGTGGGACCCAGGAAGTATAATCCTACTCTGTCAAATCCTAGGTGTCAAAGTGGCCCAAAAAACTAAGTAAGCTCTGAACTATACCTGTCATTCTGCTCATAGATATTGAGACCCAGGGCATCCACTCCCAGCCACAGCTCTGAGCCTTTCTTGTTCTTGATGCTGAAGTAGTTCACACCATACATCTCCAGATCCTGAGCAATCTTCAGATACTCCAGGACAGCATCCTCCCTAAACAAGAGAGCAGGGTGGGGCGGGGGTAGGGAATATAGGGGACCCTGTGAATCAGACCCAGGAAGACAGAAAGCCTACTTGTACTGCACTTCTGACAAGAATCTTGCTATAAGGGGTGGGAAAGAGGTTGGAAGGTGAACAGATGATGGCGAACAGAGCACAATATGACTTTTGCCAAAACATGCTCACAGGAGCCGCAGGTCTGAGGTTCCCAAGGGGAATAAAGGCGGGCTGACCCTTGCTGGCCTCTGGCATGTTAGCTATCACAGAAGCCTCGTACGCAGGCACATTATTAGCAGAGCCCAGATGAGGTGGTGATGGCAAAATGGTAAGATTTGTTCTTCAACTAGACAACTCCCAGATGGCATGCCATGTTTATAGAGTTCCTTCTTCATTTCATTCCTGGGGAGGAGACCCTGGTGGCGCAGAAGCTCCCTAGGGATCCTGAGATCCCCTCCGTTTCTTTATGGTCAAAACTCTCTGGGCTATCTGTTGCCATCATTCACAAAAAGTACAGCTTTATAATGGCCCTGATTTGCCTTCCATTTCTAATTTCCTGTTTCTCTCTCTCCAACGTCCTCCAGTGTTCCTAGCCCTTTGCCTCTTCTCTCTCCAGAACCAACTCTCATTCTCCCTGCAGGGGCAGTAGAGCCCACAGTTGCTAGGGCCGGCTTACCTGAGCATGCCCCGGTGCTCCTCATGCCACACCTGGATCCGTTCCTCCCACTGGTCCTTGTTAAGTTTGTGCTGTTCCAGGACTCTGGAAAGACAGTGCATGGTGAGTAGTTTAAAGCACAAAGTCCAAAAGCAGGGGTAAAGGGAAGTCTACTTAGCTCCCTAAGTGGTTGATGCAAAAAGAATGTGGGGTCATTACACCAGAAGCAGACTGAAATTACAGCAGGAGGTATTAGTTAGACATAGGGAACTGCCTGAGGGGTATGAGAGATACAGAATGGGTGACCAAGAAAGACAATAGGAACACCTTCCTTTGTACCTTTAACCAGAAAACCCAATAATGTGCTGTGGTCTCTAAGCAGAGCAATAACATATCAACAGTCTGTGCTGGCTTGTGGGGCTAAGAGTAGGAGCGGGCCTCGTGGAGGCATGCACGTGCTCTCCTAGATCTTTGTGGTACCAACAGTTTGCATTTGTGAGATTATTGCTCAGGGATAAGATTATAGCCTGTGGCTACAGAACAAAGAACTGAGCCCAAATGGCTCTGGGAGAAACTATTGATAATGGGCTCAACCTCCCAGATCTACTAGATCATAAACAAGGCTTGCTTTAAATATGCTATCTCAGACATTATGGCAGTGACTTAGGTAGAGTCCCAGGCCACAGCCACTATCCCTAATACCTTCAGGTGAGTTGTACATTTGCCACAGCTCCACTGGGACTGAGGCTACCAGAATGAAGCAGAACTTTTCCTTCCAATCCAAAAGCCTATGAAAATAGCGAATGGATGCAGTGGGGTTAAAAAAATCAAGAGACTAGGGTTCTAGGTCACCTTAAATGAGCTGTGGGAGATTGAGCAGGTCAGAGTGAGCACCTCTGAACATCTATTTCCTGAGCTAATAAGGATTGTGCTGCCTTATTCATTTTGTGTGTTGTTGTGATGCTAAAACAAGAATAATGAGTGTTTGAGAATGTTCAATTTTGAAGTTTACAAAAGCAGAAATCTCTGTACACTGGTTATCAATATTAAAAGACTGTTTGAGCTCCCCACATCCCTGGCTTAAGTATTTCTCACTCCTATGAACCTCTGATATAAGAGGTCTAAATCAGTGAAAAGGATTGAGAAAATGGAACCGGGGCAAGGAGAATTAATCCATCTCTGGTTCTCTATATAAGCACCTGTTTCCAGGGCAATGAAGTCCTGTAATTAGGCAAACAGAGGAGGAAAAAAAGCTTTTTATTTTGAGAACCAGAGAAATGACAACAGGGTATGGTGCCATATGCAAATGTGTCTGTCTGAGCAGCATAACACGGTCTTCAGACAGACCCCAGTGGAGAAGGACAGATCTGGCAACCTCTGTATAATAGGGATCAGCCAGCTTTGGGCTGCAGCCCACTCTGACCAGGGCAGATGGCCAGTACATCACCTCACCTCTGTGGCAGCAACTTGTCCCCGGCCAAGTAGCCAGACTTGTGGACTTCCTTATTGAAGTCACCATACTTGGACTGGACAGCATAGGAGGCCAGCAACACAGCAGTCTCAGGTGGGCAGTAAATATCATCATTGAGAATGCCCTCCTTCACTTGCAGGAAGAATAGTCGCTGTGTGATGTCCTGGATCAATTCCTCGGATACATCCTCAGGGTAGAACTTAGCCCGGAACTTGAAAAGCAGGGGGCTTTCCTTCCGCACATCCTGGGCAGTCACCTGGGAGCAGCATGGGATTATGGTCTCTCATAAAATAGACTTTAGGGGTGGGGGAGTGGCTGTAGGGTGGGGAGAAGACACTGAAAAGTCATCAATTTGGATAATCCCAAAGAGTTGGGTGGCAATTCTCCTGGTAATTCAGAAAAGAGACACATTACTTTCATTGGGGACCCAATCCCATATCCATAATTGCTTCCTGTTGGGAATTTCTTCCTGAAATAACCTAACACCCACTGATAGTCATAAGCCCTTAAGCCATCATCATCTGACAATATATCCAGCTGCCCCCACGTTCTGAAAGTAGGCTTAAGAAACTCCTCTTTTAAGGCTCCCCCAACTCCATAAATCAGCAAAATAAAGACTAGGATGTATGACTGAGGTCTGGGAATTGGCTATAGGCAAAAGCACAAATCAGACTGTCTTTTAAAGCCTGAAATTGGCTATTAGCAGCTCCACATTTTTCCAACAGAAGTCTCCACTCTTTGTGAAAAGAAGACTCTGCCAGCAGAAGGTGGGGCACCCAGCCCCTAGACACTGTCAGGAAAATAAGCCATAGGACAGTATGGAGACCTCCAAGGACAAAGTCAGCCAGTCTGAGGATAATGAGATGGAGAACTGCCATGTCCCTGCAGAGATGCTGCTTGGAGGTGGAGAGTTTGAATGGACATATACTTAAACCATCCCACTTGGAGTTCAACTGAGATAGAAAATCAAGAAAGAAGGACACATCTGTATGGGGCTCAGGCATCAGTTGACAGGCAAGAAAAGGGACAAGATAAGATTATGAGACTTTCAAGATTCTTTCCAGTTTAATAGTCTATGACTCTCTGTTTAACAAATTTCCTAAAGCCCTTCAGTTTGGAAAGGAAAAAAGGATACCAATCCCCTCCTGAAGAGCTACTAATGGCTATGGTCCATAAGTGGGTCCCATCCTCCTTGGACACTGGCCATTCTCACTGTTAGGAGTCCAAGTGGAGACAGCAAGAGGTCTGCCCTTATTCTGATCTACTGGTCGATCAGAATTTTTCACTCATGAAAAACTGAGCCCTAGATGCCCTGCATTTGCCAGCGAACATATTTTACACCCCTGAGAAAGATCTGGTAGAGGAGTGAATTCCAAAACCTGAAAATGGGATAAGCAATTACCTTCTTATTGAGTTTTAGCCAAGTAGAGAAACCCTTAGTGTCCTGGTACTGCAGACCAAAAAACCAAACTTCCCTCAGGCCGATAGTTTTCACCACCTGAAAGACAAAACACAAAACAACCACTAGTTGAGTGCCTACCTTGTGCTAGGCACAGAGGACAGAAATGTGGAGCTCACATGGTCCCAGGGTCTTGCAAGAAAATATACTTGGGCAGGAGCTAAGAAACGATGTCAACATCTCTCTGAACAAAGTACTTTCGCTGAGGTAGGGACTGGATCGATTACTTATGAGCACGACCACACACCAATAACTTGATAGCCATTATCTCCTTGAATTTTCACAATAGCACTATGATATAATTACAATTGGGCCCATTTTATAGATAATAAAAGTAAGGTTCAGAAGTGAAGGTTCAGTTAGTAAGTAGCAGAGTCAGGTCTGTTTGACTCCAAACCCATTCAAATCCAGTACTTTCTGCCACCCCCCCCACGCCCCCTCAATTATGCCATGCAGCTTCACACACCCAGGATGGGTTAAAAGCTGAAGGTAAAAACTGTTGGTTTAAATCCTGAATCTTGTTCTCCTGGATTACTTTTTTATGTTTAGCAACTAGGAATAACGCCCACACCCTTCAGACTGAGTCCTATTTACAATGTCCAAATAAAGAATGTTTGAGGAGACAGAGCAGGGACTGTGGTATCTATACACCCCAAAGCTGTGCTGTGCCTAGGGGCTGAGATGTTTCTTTCCAGTCCTGATTAGAGTTCAGTCATGATTCCCCTTTACCACTCACACAGGTTGAGAGTGGGAATGAGGGTGGAAACAGGGTGAGTACCTCAGTGTAGTAGCTGAGGGGCCCCGTGGTGTTCTGGGCATCTTGGCTGAGCAGTGGGCAGGAAAGGGAGGCCAGCCAGGAGAAGACAGATGGGGTCTGTTTTCCAGTCCCCGACATTAGCATGTAAATAGTTCTGGCTGGTGGCTCAAACCCAGCATGCCCACCATTGGGGATAGAGGCAATAAAGCTGAGCCACATCCTAATGAGGTCATGCTGGCATCAGAGTCTTCTTTATATTTTCTTCTATTGTGGGGGGGTGCTGGGGGGGTGGTTGAGGTGAAGAAATTTACCTGGACTTAGAAACAGGTAACAAGGACCCAGTGTTGCTTATGTCTTCCCTGTGAATAAATCAGTATCTCCCCTCAAAACGCATACACGCACGCTCACACACACACACACACACACACACACACACACACACACACACTGCACTGTATCCAAAGTCTGCACTACACATCCAAGGCCAGGCCCCATAGTCACTCCCAGAGCTTACAATCTAGAGCTTCAGAGGTCCCAAGGAAAAAGTGGATCATGTTTATTAAAGTACCTGTTATGTGCCAGGTACCAAACACTGAACAACCATGAGATAGCTATTATCTCCATTTTATAAATGAGGAAAATAAGGCTTAGAGAGGCAACCTGTCTAAAACTGTAGAGCCTAGACTAGAATCCTAATTGTATGACTCCAAAACCTATACCCTTTTCTCTTGCATGCTATATCATAATGCCAAGGGCTCAAAGGATCTTAGAAGCTCTGGGGTTCCCAAGTGACTAACTCCCTTGTCTCTCTTTTGGCCCAGATATCCCAGCCAGACAGTGAACTTTGACTACCTCTGCATCTAGATATAGTTCCTGGCTTTCCCACTAGACTCAGTCAACAACAGCTTTGGAGAGAAGCCATATCCCGAGGTCATTAACCTTCATTGCTCACCAGGGTATGCATGGTGATCACCCTTCCCTTTCTAGCTTGAATCAGGTATCAGAAAACCTCAGTGGAAGTCTCAATTCTGTCTCCAACTTGCTGTGTGATCTTAAGGTAGCATATTTCCCTCTCTGGGCCTCAGCTTCCTCATCTATCCAGCTTCCCCATCTACTACGAACGGTGTGGCTTAAATGACCTCTTTCTGCTTTCAAGTTCTACCGTTCTACTAATTAGGTTATTTGTAAATTACCAAGAAATACAACCCAATTTCCCACCTACCTCTTTCCAACTTGGGTAACTAGGAACATGCTTAGAAAAAATAAATGAAGGAAGGTGCAGGGTATGAGGAAAGATCAAAAGACTTCCAGGATTCAATGGCAAGGTGAGTCCTTGACTGTAAGTCAATAGGCAGTAGGAATTACCAGGTTTTAGATGACAACAAAGTAGTCATGTTGAAATGTGATTTTGGCTTTTTTGCAGAGGATAGAGGAAGAGGATGTGGACAGGAAAGATTTTTTTAAAGCACCTCTTATCCTATATCTAAGATAGGGCTTAATTAACAATTCTAATGGTTTTTCACCAGGCTGCAAAATAATAATGTGCCAAGGTACAATTGGTGGAAAGAAATAAGTTCCAAGAAACAATTCAGCCCCAAGAATGAAAGGGACCCACTGAAGATGTTGAAAATGGGCCATTAGGGCCAGGATGCTAGGTCACGGCAGGGCAGACTGGGAACAAAACTAGTAGGGCAGCAACTGGTTTTTGTCTGTACCAACGGCACAGCTGTAGAGGCTCAGAGACCCCAGAACTAAAAGGGAGTGAGGAAGGCACGGACTACACAGCCAGTCCCACAGGTCCCAGGACTAAGTTCCTTAGCCTCTTCTTGCACCATGTTGTCTGTTTCACTAGTGGGATGGCTAGGGGTGTGATGAGAAGAGGATCATGGGAGCCAAAACAGTTCCAGGATCTAGAGTATCTCTGAGGATAGAGTAATAGCTAAAGGGATATCTAAAGAAAGATTTCAGGATCAGCAAGGCATTTTAATCTCTCTGAGCACTGCCTCTTCCCTTATGAATACAGAGAAATCAGATGCATATAAATTTTCCACTTCCTTAGGCTGTAGGGCTTGGAGAGATGAGCAATGTCTCTTAGCCTCCACTGAAGTCCTAAAGTGAGGAAGTGAGGGTGTGGGGGGAAGGAAATATGGTCTGAAGTCAGAATCAAGACTGAAAAAGAACAAAGGATAAAACAGATGACCCCTGGACCCCAGGCTATAAGGAAAACTCCAATTAAGGTCCACAGGGCGCTGGGAATCATTTGATCAGGCAACTCTTGGCCCCATTTCAAAGTCCTGAAATATGGAAATGAGGCCAAGCTTAGCTTGCTTCCAGCTTTGCCTCCAGCTGAGACCTTACTCCAGAGGAAACAGAAACCTTGTTTTCTAGTGGGAAAGAGTGTCTAGGTCCCGGTTCCAGGAACAACATCTGTGGCTCCAGTGACGGGTCCTTACCATTCCACTCTGAGAAATGGCTGCATCCCTGAGAAAAAAATGTCTTTCTTTGCTCCCTTTGATTCCAGAGAGCCAGCTCATCTGGCCTGAGCTAGTATTTCTCAAAGCTGCCATGGAAGAAATCCTTAAGCAGCAGAAGATAATGAATGCATATACCCAGGGGACGGGAGTGGGGTGGGGTGGGGGTGGCAGTGTGAGATACAAGAAGATGGCTGCAAGCCACAATTGTTTTGAAGCCTGAAGCTTTAACCTTAATCATTTGTGCAAATTTTACTTTCTACTCCTTAAATATCCATGTTTTAATAATGAAATAGATATTATCTACAAGTAAAACTGATGCGCCAAGATACTAAATCACATCCACCCCACGGCTCTGTGTACCTCCTGGAACCTGCCACATTCACCTAGAGGGGCTAGGACTTCAGTTTGTAAGACACTGGCTGTGGATTCTATTCAGCCACACAATAGAAACCCCCCAAACAGACTGGAGCATTGCAGGATCCAAGCAGCATAGACTAGAAAACTGGGGTCCAGTGAGGGAAAGAGATTTGCCTCTGAGAAAATCCTCACTAATTACCAGGAGCATCTGGATGTAAGCAAGAACTCCCTTTTGCCTCTCTTTTGCATGTGAAGGCTACTTACGTCTGAGGTCTGGGGAGGGGAGGGGAGATTAGGTCAATTCTGGAAACCAAAGCACCCCTCCTCATATCCCTTATGCATCTACCTGAGTAAATAAACTAGTGACATAAGCAGTCACTTCAGAAGCCCAGAGCAGGATTGGGAAGCAAGGCTTGAGCCTCAGAGGAAAACTGCATGAGAAATTATGTGCAAAACTGCACCAATGCCCAAACACCTGAGGCCCACTGAGATCCCATTACAGGCTTGGCAGCAGCTGCATCAGCCACCCACCTGAAAGCAAATCAGTGCACAACTGGAAAATTCCAGGAGGGCTGCCACCATCACTGCTTCTGCTACCCCACACTGCCTGTGCCCAAGTGGCCACCTGCTCAGTAACACAGAACCCATTCAGCTAGGGTTCTAAGTTTAGGGACCAAACTTTGTTCTTAGAATGGAAACAGGCAAATAAAGAGGAGGTCACAGAGGACACAGCTGACAAAAGGCACTGGGAAAATTGCAAATGCTATAAGCTTTGGTTCAAGCCACTATACTACTTCCTAGCTATCTGACCTTAAACAGGTATTTTCCCCTCTCTAAGCCTCAGTTCATCATCTATAAGATGGGGATACTATTATTATAATAATAGATATTAGTTATTTTATAAAACAAAAATGGTTAAAAAAAAGAGAAGAAGGGATTGCTGCCTTCAATGCAGAGTCGACAAATCCTAAGGCCTTCACTGAGCCAGAAAAGCATCCTGATTCCATGGCTCCCTTATCTGAACTCCCAGGGGAAATTCCACCCACTTATTTAGCCCTTAATAAGAATAAGCAACATTAGAATGCCTGCTATGCACCAGGCACTTTACTTACTCGAGGATTAAATAAGACTATAAAATCTCTGAGATTAGTGTGATTACTATTTCACTGAGGAAAGTAAAGTCCTAAGAAGCTAAACAAGCCATCCAAGGTCACACGGCTGAATAGCAGGACAGACTTTGAACCCACGGCTGACACCAAATCCCATGCTCTATATACCACCTCTATACACAACCTGAGCCTCAAGGGTGTTTGTTTCATTCAATGTGAGAGGAGAGTTGCATGTACTTTTCTCTGTTTCCATAGGTGAGTAACTCCAAGTTCCTTAAGGACAGAGATGGTGTTTGATAGGTCTAGAGATTCTCCTAGAGACACAGTAGACCTTCAGTCAATACTGAATCAGTCAATGAACAGATGAATGAATGGATGGATGCTCTGAGATTTCACCTCTCTTCTAGAGCTCAAAACCTTAAGTGGAGGGGGCAGGTAGAGCTAGAATAGAGCTAGAATAGAGACCACGGCTGAGGAGGAGCCAGGCAGAGGGTTCTTAAAGTGGAACTTATTATGGCAGCACTGCCCCCTAGTGGCACCTAGGTAATCAAGAGCCCTCGGAAGAACCTCATGCTTTAGAAATGGGGCTAAGTGACAAAATCGCTGTAACAAAATGTGTTCTCTCTCCTCCCTAGCTGTGAACACACTCACAAGAAGGAACAAAGGCAAACGGGAAGAACTATGGGCCCCACTTCCCTTTCCCACCAGGCCTTGTAACTCCTCAAGCTATGGCTTCCCATTGTTGCCTGTTATTTATCGCTGGTGCCAAGGAGGGTGCTTCCTCTCCAGTCAGCTTCCTCTCTGGTCATCAGCCAGACAACTGCTGGATTCCAGGATGGCCCCAGAGCTTCTGTCAATTCCTCCCAAGGAGTCCAGCTCCTTCCTCCTAGGCCCCTGATCTCCCTGAATGATGGATCTCAGAGGTCAGACAGAATGGACTTCCTTCCTTATGCCTCATCAACTTAGAGAGAGGGAAGAAGGGAAGAGATCAAATCCCCCAATGGCCTGTGAACATGAACCTCTGAGGATTTCCATCCAGACCGGCCTTGGCCCCGAGAGTGCCAGATGCTCAATTCTGTGTCAGAGTTGAAATGTTTCTTTCCTGTAGTTTTCACCTATGGGATCCCAGCTCTGCTCCTTCTGACCTCACAGAACAGGATTGCTCCCTCCTTCCTACAACAGTCCCTCAGTGATCTCAAGACAGAGAATACATCTTCTCTTGAGTCTTCTCCAAGCCAAACAGGCTCATTCACCCCAAACAGAGTAGCACAGTAGGGAAAAGTATCATTTTACAGTCAGAGCTATATTTGAAACTCTGTACTGTACCACAATTTACTAACTACATAATCTAGAGTGTGTTTTTTCACCTCTCATAGGCAGGGTCACTACAAGGATTAAAACAAGGTTAGTCCATAGTAGGTGCTCACTAAATCATACTTCTCAAAACAACACTGAACTTCCTGGTGGGAAATCATGAATTTCCTGGTTTCCTCCCTTTCCTCTCCCCAACCAGTATGAAAGATTCAAGTCTCTCAAGGGCTTTTTTGGGGAAGCAGTAGCTTTCAGAACTAGCACACCAATCTGGCCAGGGCTCCCTACCAACTGGGCTTCCCTCAGAACCACACCCACAGTACGCAAACCAAACCAACACTAACAAAGAACTATCTGGCCCTGTGGATTTTCAAAGTTAATAAACCCCTTTGTTCAAGTATTTTTCTGCTCTAGGCTCTAAATTATGCCTTCCTCACCCTCCACAGCAACGCCCTCCAATGCAAATGGACAAAGCCCCCAGTGTTGAAGGCAGGGAACGGTGTCATTTGTTTGAGAGAGGTGGGGTATAGAAACAGGGCTCTGGGAAGGCGTCTGGGTAGAGGCCAAGGGAGTCTCTGGCCCCCAGCTGGACTATAAAATCCACATTGGCTGATACTCTCCTCTCTACAGCTGCTGCCCAGAATGATACTGCTGTCTGAAGCAAAGGGCCCAACAGCCTACCTATGATATGGACACCTTCTCCCTTTTGTCCCAGAGACAGTAGAAGCCTATCTAGGAAGAGTTGTCCCCCCTCCAGGTATCCTTCCCCTCCCCACCCCCTGACATATGCCAATTACAGATCATACTCAAGTGAAGCATTTCCCTCCTTTTTACAGAAAGGGGTCATCTGAAACACAAATAGTGGGGTTAGAAATGGGAAAGAAAAGATATGGAATACAGAAATAAATGCCACAGATAAATTTCTGAGAGATAACCAGATTTGAGATATCAGTTAGACAGTGTACAGATGGGGAAACTGAGGCCCAAAGAGGGGAAAGTTTTGCGTAAGGTATCAGGAGAGTTAGTGGTAGAGCCAGGCCTAAGGCCCAAAATTTCCAACTTTCTATCCAGTGCCCTTTCGACTTCACCAGGCTGTCCCTTGAAAAGCTTTCCAATATAAAACCTGCATGCAAAGGGAGAATGCAAAACCTTAATGTAATCAAAATGCATTCAGTCATTCCAGACGAGCATTGTAATCACTTGTGAACTATGTGAATGTCAGCACATTAATTGTAGTAAATGTGTGTTTAAATGTTCCTCTGACTAATTTGCCTTTTTTAAATTAAATATCAATTACTACCTTTCACCATTCGATACAAAACAAACTCCAGAGAAGAAGCAAGTTCTAGCTAGACCCAAAGTTAGCTATGCTGAAGATCTTCAAGCCCATCTCCCAACTCTAGCTGATTAATGAGACAAGAAGTGTTGCAGCATTTGGAAGCTATCATTTATTACATCTCTACTACATGCCAGATGCTTCACATAACACTCACTTCTCTATTTGTATTTTCTTATTGCCTTTCTCTCCTATTTCTAATTTATCCTTTTGTATAATTATAAACCACTGTAACAAGTTTTCTGAGTAGCAAGTGAGATACAAATGACATACTCTTTCATAACCTCACAAAAAGCCTGTGAGGTAGGTATTAGACCCACTTTTGGGGGGCAGGGCCAGGAGAGGAATGAGACTACCAACCCAGAAAGGTTCAATAATTTTTCCAAGGCCTAGCTACGAATATGAAGATTTTATTTCCCCATCTGTAAAATGGGGCCAGTACTAATTCCTGCATTCATTGGGCCTTGTGATAGTCAAATGATATGGTACACAAAATGTCTGTCACAGTACCTGACATACTGTAAGCCCTGGACAAATGTTAACTTTCACCTGTAATAGCCATAGACAACAATTTTTCCACTCTATCACATGACATCAGGGACTCAGGAGACATGCCCAAACTGTCCTCACATTTCTAGGCATATTTTCCTTCCTTTTACGTAGAGATCTGAATGGAAAACAGCCTTGCACCATCCCCATCTCCATCCTCTCCCCTCACCAGTCAGGAGTATTCATAGTAACAGAATGATCTCATTTGAATATAATCTCCTTCTTTCTTTCCCTTCCCAACTCTGAGTAAGCTCTCAGACAGCAGAGGTACTCAGAGAGCAAAGGAGAAAGGGAAGCAAGAGGGCCTGGAAAATCCATTAAGGGGACATGCGGTCCCAACATCCAGGACAATGTTAGATTCCCACCTCACCAGAGGCGGGTGTGGAAATAGGATAATGGCCCACCTGGAGGGATTCCAATCTCTGGAAATGGGAATCCCATTTTTACTCCTAGAAGTCTGGTCACAGATGGCACACTCCTTTGGCCCCTGGAGGGTCTTTGAATGCTAACAGATTGTGTGGCCCCCACCTGCCTATTATATAGCACATCCCTTTTGACAATGGTGATTCACAGCAAAGGAACAACCCTTGGATTGGAGATGGGAATGACCACTTCAGAATTATCTCCATGGCATGATTACAGGAGCTGAGGTATCCTCCTATTGCATTCATCACCCCCAGTGGTATCCTAAGTCCCAATATTCCTTGAGGGAAATGTACATAGAGCACACTACTTCAGGGAGAATATGTTGGTTTCCTTCTACTAGGAAGAAAAAACAATGTGACAGAGGCCATGTTGTAGTGACAAGAACATGGGGTTCAAATACCAGCCAGATACCAGCTGAGTGCAATTAAGTTATTTAATTTCTGAGAGTCATCATCAAGATAGAGATCACTTACATCTTTCAGAGTTGAGAGAAAGGCTCTGCATGCTGACATTTTAAAAGTATCTAACACAGTCATATCCCACTTGCTTCTCTTTTCTCCCATGTTCAGCACCAAGGATAGGATTAATCGGAGCCATCAAGGCGTAGGCTGCCAAAGTTAAACTTTGCCTCCTTCCTTATTAAGGCTGAGGCCAGCCTTTGTTTTGACCTATCCTGGAGGAGTGATTAGAAGAGATTCCCCAAAAGTGGGTATTATGGTGGAAGCTATTGGGAGAAGTGGGGGGCTAAGGAGCAACAAGTCCCTCCCTTACCTGGTCAAACAGCTGCTTGCCAGTGGTGTTGGGCTGAATGGCAAATTCCAGCTCTGCGTCCATGGTGGTCACACGCACATTGATCTAGGATGAGATCAAAGGAGGCAAGTTAGTTGTCTGGCTCTATGCTCAGCAGAGCCTGGGACAAGTCTCTGTTCAACCACAGGAGAGGGAACTAAGATGCAAGAACCTCAGACATTTAGATACTGGTGTGAAGGAAGGGAGACTATTGAAACAAACAATAACCTAGCCCCTGCTCCCAACCAGTTTCCTGAAGACAAAAAAACCCATAGATACAGGGCAATGCTTACCAAGGGGCAAACAAATGAATGCAAATCAACCTACTATCAAGAGGAAACAAGTGTTGACTGTACTTCTTCCACCTACACCAGCCAGCTCCAAGCCCACAGCGTTCTCTCCCCACCTCTGATCTATAGCCTGGATTATCTACAGCACTGATCTTTGCAGAGGCAAGTTAAGGGCAGGATAAAGAACACTGCATTCTAAGCCTAGCATCATAACTTGTTCACTCTACAACCTTGGATAAGTCTTATCCCCTTCCTGGGCCTTAGTTACCGTCATATGTGCAAGGGCAGGAGTGCAGGGGGTGGAGGTTGTCAATTACACTAGGCAATCTCCAACAACCATTTCAGTGCTGACGTCTATGGTTCTATATACTGACTTACATTGTTAACACTTCCTGTATTTATGTCTCACTGGTCTCCCCAGGCTCAAGAGAGGAAAGGGGCCTCAACAGAGATAGGTGTGGGCAGCACAGAGGTGCTTGACTTCCCAAAGCCAAGTCAGCAGAGAGAAAAGGAACAGGGACAGGCCCAGATGGAAACACACAGTATTTCACAGGCACTAGAAAAAGTACCCTCTACCTTTAAGAAGAGATCCCCTAGCCAAAGTCAATGATAGCTGAAATTCCATCAATAGAGATATGTTTCTTTGGCTGAAAGCTTGGTGGTGGTGGTAATAGTATTAATAGCAATAATAAGCAGCAGCTTTCATGTATCCAGACTTATTACTCACTAGGCACTTTATATGCACTACCCCATTTAATATCAACAATCACCCTGTGAAGTAGAGTATTATCTCCACAGTGGGGATGAAGACTTAGATATTTGCCTAAAGTCACATCACTAGTAAGTGGGGAAGACAGGGTTTGAATTCAGATCTAAGTCCAAGCCTCACAATTTAAACCAATACACCAAACTCTTCTTACACCGAAGTGTAAAATGTCTCCATTAAAAGAAATCAAAGATTAAGTGTTTTCTTTTGTTGTTGGACATTTTGCTTAAGTAACCTATATGGTATAGCTACAAGATGGCTTGTTACATGGTCATATAAAATATTCATAAAGACTATTTCATGCCCAAGGCAAATAATTCAGTAATATTAAGTAAGGAAGACTAAGCGACAAGATTTCATGAGCCCAACTTTGTAAAAAGTATGCATACAGAGGTTATTGGAACCATACCCAAGTGCTAGTCAGTCCTGGTTTCTGGGTAGTGATCTTATGAGTGCATTCTCCATTCTTTAAATTAAAAAAAAAACTAATTTACATTTTCTAAGATGCTCACATATTACTTATACTATTGGGAGGGAACTAAAAATAGAATTGTCAAAGATGCAAATCCCCACGGAGTGGGTAAGACATTAGGCCTTATCAGTCTTTGACACCTATGGGCCCTTCCTGAGCACAGGGGTCAGCTAGCAGGGAAGAGAGGGCCAGACAGCAATTTTGCCAGCTAAACAATTCTGATGAGGACCAGGCCTGGGGAACAATTTTGTAAATAAATCTCACCAGGGAGCCAAGGAGGAAATCTATTTCAGGATTGACAATGGGACAGGAAAGGCCATGAAGGCAGGAACAAGTAAGGCAAGTACCCCAGTGGGAGACAACGGGCAGGGTTAGCCACTTTGACTCAGTGTTACCTAGGCTTCCTGCCAATACAGTGACCTCCATAGAATAGGCCCTCATAAGGTAGGGAGAATGAGGCCCAAAGGGCTGGAATTTGGCCTCAACATCTAGCCTTAAATCACCCTTGAGCTGAGTCAGGGGAGCCCTCAAAACACCAATGACTTGATAGGGATAGGAAAGAGTAGAAAAGGGACAGTGGCCCTTTTAGTGCACTGAAATATTTCATTCTCACCTCAAGGTTTCTGTCTTAATTAGAGTTACCTCTCTAGTATCCAAGACTCAGTGGGTACTCACAAGATATTGGCTAAATGAACAGTACTAAGCAAGGGGATATAAGAGGTAGATATAACACAGTATACAGAATCAGAGGTAGGAACATTTTACATCTTGACATTTTTGTGCCATGGACCTGTCCAAGCAGTTTAGTGCAGTCTATGGACCTCCTTCTCAGAATATTTGTAAATGCATGAAATAAAGTAGATACAAGGAGACCAATTATATTGAAATAGTTACCAAAGTTTAATATGTACTTCTTTATTATATTATATTATATATTTACCTAACACTGGGTCTTATTAATTATTACTACTGTAATTTCAACTTTGTCTTCGGGAAATGATATTTTGAGAAATCTATAATAAGTAAATTGTGATACAAAAGTATCTTAGATTTCCACTGGTGACAAAGTCATAGGTACTTTTTTTTTTTTGGCCTACATTCATAATTGAAAGAGGGGCTAAATTTCAGTGAGAGGTTAGTGAAAACAAATATGTAATTTTCCTCCATCCAACTTCATAGATCCTTCCCACTTCAAATTATATCCATGGACTTCAAGGAGGCTCAAGGACTCCAGGTTAAGGAGCTTCCTATAAATTTATTTCCGTTTACCCAATATTAATGGAATAGTATGTTTAAAGAACTATGGTTGCAGTAGAGCTATAGGACGTGTCCCTGACCCCAAGGTACTCACTGAATAACAGGAAAATTATAATATACAAGGGAAACCCTGAGAAGTGCCATACCAGAACAGAAGAAACCTTTTGTGGAAATATGGAACCACAGTTCAAAGTGGTATTTGCACTGGTCTCTAAGGATAACCTGGATTTTGAAAAGGGGAGAGTGTGGGAATTGGGGGGAAGAGCACACAAATGTCCTAGGTAGAGAAAGAAATATGTGCAACGGCCTAAAAGGAGACAGAGATAAAAGCCTGCAGGTCTATACTGCTGAACTGAATGAATAAGCATTTTCAGAACTCTAATGGAAAACTGATTAATTCATAAAAGTGCTAACAAAGGATCAAGATGAAAAAAAATTAATTACATGGGACTGAGTGAACTGATGAGGATGATTATAATTTTTGTGACTTTCTGTTTGAATTTAAAAAAAACACATTTGTAATTTAAAAAAAAAAAAAGCATGCAGGTCTCCTCCAGGGTAAATGAGGTCTGCAAGGTGAAGAGTGGGCAGAGAGACCAGGAAGGTAGGTGGAAGGCCTGGAAAAATATGCTAGAAAGCTGGGCCTTAATCCTGTTGAGAGTGGCCAGCCACCCTGAAGGTTCTAAGCAGGGTGGGGCAGAATCAGAATAGGGCTTTTTAGAAGAAAGCACCCAGGGAGGACACCAAGGAAAGGGGTGGGGCTCTAGGGAACATTCCACAGCTAGAAGTTCCCTTTATTTATAAGATTATTTATTTATTTATTTATTTATTTATTTATTTATTTATTTATTTATTTATTTATTTTTGGCTGTGTTGGGTCTTAGTTGCGGCACGCGGGATCTTCGTTGGGGCAGGCGGGGTCTTTCATTGTGGTGCACGGGCTTTTCTCTAGTTGTGGCATGTGGATTTTCTATCCCTAGTTGTGGTGCGCAGGGCTCCAGGGCATGTGGGCTCTGTAGTTGTGGCGTGTGGGTTCCAGAGTGCATGAGCTCTGTGGTTTGCGGCACACAGTCTCTCTAGTTGAGGTGAGGGAGCTCAGTAGTTGTGGCACATGGGCTCAGTTACCCCGCGGCACGTGGGATCTTAGTTCCTTGAGCAGGGATCGAACCCGTGTCCCCTGCATTGGAAGGCGGATTCTTTACCACTGGACCACCAAGGAAGTCCCAGGAGTTCCCTTTAATTCACACTATTGGGAAGAGTTTTCAAAGGAAATTCAGTGTCTCTTACAGATCATGTCAATCACAGGTCATACCAATCTATCATCTTCAGGCGCTGGCCCACAAGTCCAAATATTTAACTTGAAGATTTGGTAAATAAATGTTTCTTAAATAAATCAACTGGTAGAAAAGAACTCAGCCTGGGTTAGGAATGAGCATGTCAGAGAGGTTAGTACTGTACAGCTTTCTCCCTCCTAATAGAGCATCACCCCAGAACAAGGGCTCTCCTCAAATCTGAAGCTGTCCAGCTGAAACCAAACTGGAACCTACTTCTCTAGAATCTCCGCTGCGAGTCTCTGTCATTCCACTGTGGCTGCTTCTCGAGGGAAAGCAGCCTGTGGTTTCCTGAACTTCACTGTGGAGTCAAATATTCTTAGGTTTAAAAAAATTAGAAAGAAAAGCAAACACAAAGAGACTTCTCTTCTTGCCATCACTTAACTCAGAAGAAAATGTGGGTCATGAAGACAGGGTCATGGGTCTGCGTTCTCCTTTTCTTCTGTGTGTCAGGGGTAGCGGGTAGTAAGGGTAACAGCATGACTGGGGCTGAAGGTGATAGGTATAGGGCAGGAGTGTTGATCAAAGAATATCCCTTGTTTTCCTTAAGAGGAATCTGAGACCCAAATGTGTACAAGGAGCTTCAGGCCCAGATCCACTGCCACGCTGCCACATGGGGCCCACTGGATGCTCATCCTAGTGGGCACCCACTGCCTTCCTTTTGGGTCTGGCCTCTTCAATCTCAATGAGGAGAAGAGGGCAGTCTAGTTTGAGAGGCAAGAACTTGAAAATAAAGCCTCCAAAGTCAGCAGAAAGTTCCCAGGCAGCCCCCTCAGCTCAGCAGGAGTGGAGGAGCTGGCCTGGGTGGAGTAGCATTTCAAGATGTGGTCCCCAACAGAGAACTAACGCCCTGTCTAAGCCTGTCCTTGAAAACGGTGTCTCTGGAGAACATTTAGAGTTTAAGGAACAAAAAAAAGTCTGGGTGTGGTGGTGGGGGGGGTGACACCCTCTCATACACCCTAGCCCTCCCACCCCTAGCCCAAGAACAATAAATCCACTGTTATTTATTGAACAATTGAACACAGACACTTCCCACACCAAGCCTTTCATTGGACACTAACAAGCCCATGTCAGTGGACTGTCATCCAAAGCCCTCAACAAACTGGGATCTCTCCTGTGTCCCCAGTTGGCTGGCCTAAGAAACAAAATAACCAGGCCACATGCTACCTCTGCCTTGGCTGCAACAGCTGGGGTACTTTGCTCTCTGAACCTGGCCAGCTTCAAATAAGGGACCCTCTCTTTCCCTAGGGCCAGGAGCACCCAGATGAACAGTACCTGGGCCACAGTGAGGAGATCAGGGCAAAGTTTCCTCTTACTCACCCATGTCACTGAACTATAAGATGGCTCTTTCCTGGAAGGGAATTTGGGGGAGACAGAGGACAAAGCAGAGAGAGTCGAATAATCACAAGTGGCTTGCCTGAAGCATTGACCTGTACACAGAAGGCAAATGGCATTACCAGCCCCACGCCATGGATAAGGAAACTGACGAGCATAGAGGCAGGTAACAGAAGGATGGAAATGAACACTTACTGTATAGCAACTATGTGCCAAGCCCCTTCACTCACAGTCTCACTTAACATCACTGAAACCACATTTACTCAGCCAGCAAGTGGTGAAGACAAGTTTTCTGGACATTCCCAGAGCACCATCCTTGGCTCCACCTACCTCTCCAGTAACACTGATTTCACTGCTGACTTCAGACACCGCCTTGGCAACTATTTTGGCTAAGGCCCAAACACTTTAGCATAGGAAGCCTGGGCACATCTGGGAAGCACTGCTTGGGAAGGCCCCCTTGCCAGGGCAGAGCTTATGAGTCAGCCCAGTTGGGGCTGAGCTCAATGACATCACCCCTCACCTGCCACCTCGCCATTCTCTTCAAAGGCCCAACTCCTCTGGGCTTTCAGTGTCCCTGCTGCTATGGAGAAGGCAAAGGTAAGTGTAGGAGGGTGGCCAGAGGCAGGACAAGCCCTACCAGGGTAACCCCAGAACTTCAGTATCTTCCCTGGACAGACAGCAGTCACCACAGTGTCACTCAAACTGCCTATCCCCATTATTTAGGCTCTAGCGCCCACCACTTCCTGCTTCCAGAACTGGGGCCAGGGCAGGGCAGGGCAGGGCAGGGCCTGGTCTGTCTTGCCTCTTGGGATGACAGCACTGCCTCCAGCAGCTGTTTTCCATAAGGGGTAAAACAAGGGTTGCTTTGAATCTCTAGCCTAGGAGGCATTCTCCCCCTCCCCCTTCCCCTCCTCCTCCTCCACTGACTCACTCACTTCCCGGCAACTCAGTCTCTTCCCTGTGGACTTGGAAGTGGTACCTGGTACAGTTATCTGTTTTGACCTCTTCCTGCCCATTTCCAGACCCTTAATACAGCTGGCAAGACCTGCCTAGGGTTAACCCTTCCTATGCCTGTGCTTTTTTCCAGTAGGTTCTAGAAAGGAGACCACACCCAACCCCATGCACACCCATACCTTTAATGGGTCAGCAGTAATTCTTTAATCACTCCAACTGCTGCAAAAGGCACGGGAGACAAGGGTCCCCTTTCACTTGCTTTGGCCCAGTCCTGCCTTCCAAAAGCTCCCTGAGAAGCATTTCAACTGGGAGACAAGGGCATACTGGACACTGGGTGTTACTCCTCCAGTTATCATATACTTAGAGGAGTAACCCCAAACAAAACTAACCCCTCATAGCAATGAGAATATAACTACATTGTCACTATAGGAGGAGAGCTCAGGACAGAGAACAAAGCTGAAAAGGTCAAAGGTCAGAAACAGTGAGGTTACCTTAGTAAGCTACAGCTTCCCCATTAATCCAGCCTTAATTGCACAGCCTTTTGCTCAAACTCAGACTGAGGTCGAGTCCCCCTCTTCTTCTCAACACATGAAGGTCAGGAAGGAAACTAGCTTCTCACCATTTATACCTAACTCCAGGTCTTATTTTCAAAATCAGCTCAGCCAAACCATATCCCAGGACCAAACACCACCCACTCCCCTACCCCCCACCCCAGCACATCTCTCCTTCCAAGGCACAGGGGGCTGCCCCACAAGCTCCTTAGCATAGCCATTCCTCCTCTTTAAATTCCTCAAGATTTCAATCCACTCATCCTAGAATCTCATCTGGCACCTCCAGAATAAACCCTTCTGAACTTCTCATCCCTATTTTCCAAAAGAATAAATAATCCAGAATCCCCAACTATCAGACCTGAAAGGAACCTTAGAGATCACTTGATTCAAACTCTGCAATATACAGCTCGGGAAACTGAGGTCCAAGGAAGGGGAAGCACTGGCCCAGGGTCACACAGCTGCTGGACAGTGTGGGAGCAAGGATTAAAAATCTGGCTCTTGATGAGAAAGACAAATACCATATGCTAACACATATATATGGAATTTAAGAAGAAAAATGTCATGAAGAACCTAGGGGTAAGACAGGAATAAAGACACAGACCTACTAGAGAATGGACTTGAGGATATGGGGAGGGGGAAGGGTAAGCTGTGACAGAGAGAGATGCGTGGACATATTTACACTACCAAATGTAAGGTAGATAGCTAGTGGGAAGAAGCCGCATAGCACAGGGAGATCAGCTCGGTGCTTTGTGACTGCCTAGAGGGGTGGGATAGGGAGAGTGGGAGGGAGGGAGATGCAAGAGGGAAGAGATATGGGAACATATGTGTATGTATAACTGATTCACTTTGTTATAAAGCAGAAACTAACACACCATTGTAAAGCAATTATACTCTAATAAAAAAAATCTGGCTCTTGAACCACTGGCCATAATAAGCAATAGAAACATCCTAGCACTTGGAAAACAGTAGACACGTCAGGCTGTTGAGCTGGAAAGACTATGTGGAGGAGGCAGGACCAGCTTGCTTCCATGAAAAACTCCAAGCTGACACCGAATGGAAGTCTAGTTTATGACAGAGGGCAAGCCTAACTTTCAGGCTCTGATACATTCACCATCACCCATTCTAGGGAGACTAAACCTTTTATAACAGCATGGAAGGAAACTCAAAGATCCCTTGTTTCTAGGACAGTTTTTTTTGCAAAAACTTGGATAGCAACTGATTGGGAAGGTCCCTGGCAACAGTCACAGCCAAGACCCAAGCTAGAGGTTGGGACAGGGTGGGGAGGTACAGAGAGGGTGGAGACGACACAGCAGGGAAAGAGGCAGGGAATTTGAGGAACGGATTTATATCTAGATAGCCAAGAACAACAGATTCTTCAATTCTCATAAAACTTTGAAGCTGCCGAAATAAAAGGAAAGAGGGCCCATCATTAATAAAATAAGTCTCTCAAATGGGTTAAGCCCCTCTCTGGGGCCCCACCCAACTGGGCTTCAGTCTCTAGATTCAGTTTCCTGCTTGACCCAGCTTCCTGCCTACAAGTTTCACAGGAAGTATTTATAGACTGGAAACACAGACCGTTTGCAGCTGCCTGGAGACACCAGTTCTGCCCAGAGCACCAGAAGAGGGCTCTACTTTCTGTGCTCAAGAACACATCACAGCGACCTCCAGCATCCCAGCTCTGAAAGGCACTGGAGCTGATCTAAGTCTCAGCTTGAGTTCCATCCATTACTCATGGGATTTCTGCCCTGTCCTGTGCTCCTCAGTATTAAAATTGCTGAAGCCAGGATCAGTCAACTATGCAGGAGCAAGGGGAGGCTTCCAGGGTAAATCAAAAAGCTGTTTTCTAAACTTATGGTTACCAGCGGGGAAAGGGAGGAAGGGATAAATTGGGAGATTGGGATTGGCATATATACACTACTATATATAAAATAGATAACGAATAAGGCCCTACTGTATAGCACAGGGAACTCTACTCAATACTCTATAGTGACCTATATGGGAAAAGAATCTAAAAAAGAGTGGATATATGTATATGTATGACTGATTCACTTTGCTGTACACCTGAAACTAACATAACATTGTAACTCAACTATACTCCAATAAAAATTGAAAAAAAAAAAAAGCAGCTCTGTTTTCAACCCCAGAGCTAAGCTAAGGTCAGCTTCCTGCCAACGTTGCTGGTAAGCCAACAGCCAAACCTGGTATCTGAGGAACTCACAAAATTGCAGCCCTCGTCCCAGAAATAATGGGCTCAGTTCTTTGAGGAACAAATCATGGTATAGCAGAAAGAGGCTTTGGAGTCTCTCTGACCTTCCTCTTTCTGACACTCAGTTTTCTAATCTATAAAATGGGTCTAATAACATCAACCTCACAACAGGGTTACTGGGAGATTTAAGTTAAAATAACAGACATGAAAGTACTTGGTATATCCTAAGTAGAATGTGATGATTACTAACCCCTCCTTTTTTAGCCATATTATTACAAATATTCTACTACCTCTCTGAAATCATTTAAAACAAAAACCTGTTCGACTGCACCTAAGGGCTGTGGATTGCCCAAGGAGACCTCCAGAGAGCCCTTCTAGCATAAAGGACTCTTTGACTGTGGGGTCAAACTCTAAAAATGTGATTAGATTTCTACTTGGCTAGACAGTTTGAAGCCATGCACATCAGGTACACACACACACATCCTTCAATTATTTTAAATGTTTTCTCTCTTGGGAGGGATGGGGATTTCCCCCAAGAAGCAGAGCCCTGAGGGGAGTAAGAATACAACAGAGCGCCTATGCTACCTTGTCCTTTTAAAGGCTGCCTGATCTTCTTTCCTCGTTCTAGGCTCTGCCTTGCCATTTTCTCCAAACATGTCCCATCAATATATACAAGTTCCCAACCCTTCAACACAACACACTAAGACGTCCAAAGTCCTTCAGCTGTTATCCAGAAAAATCACAAACTTTTAAAAATACAGATTCCCTGGCTTCACCCACAGAGATCATGATTTATTATTATGTAAGAAGCAGGGCCTGGGCATTAGAAGTTAAGAGCTTCAGGTGATTCCAAGGCCAGCCAGGTTTGGGAACCTCTGGCATGGAATACAGCCTCTCATGTGCTGGTATTAATACGGCCAGAGGGATGCTTGATGGAAGGGAAACAAAGCCAAGTAGAGAGCAGTAACTACAGGGACATCTAGGCCGGTGAGCCTAGTGAGTGGCTCTCCAGAGTTGAATGCAGCTCACCTCCACAAAAGATCAGGAATGCAGTCAGTCCTGCTACTGCCCCCAAAGCCCTCTGCAACCTGGTCTCTTTATTTGTAAAGTAGGGCAGGAATTATCCTTGCCCCTCCCTACCTAGTATCATCACTTCCCACCACCACAGACACTATTATGTACTAAAGCAATTTCTCTCTTGTAGAAGGAACATAGCTTTGTACTCTAAAAACCTGAGGGCAGCATCCAGCTCTGCCAATAACAAGCCATGATCTCTCAATCATCCTATCTGTAAAATGGGCATAATGACATCCACCTGGCAGACGGTTGTGCAGTGGTAATGTGGTGTTTCCCAAACTTAACTGTTGGGAATCATTTGGGGCACTAGTTTAAAAACCCAGATTCCTGGACTCCACTCCAAGCTTACTGAAACAGACTCTCCAGAGGAGGAGCTTGGGAAGTAGTAGCTTTGTCCCAAGTGATTCTTACCCTCCGGGAAATTTAAAGAAACATCACCTGACACAGATGCTGTTGAGATAAAATGAGAGGTCAGACCAGAGCTTGGGTCCTCCAAAATGCTTCCTGGCCCAGAGATCCTCATAGCAGGAACCTTTAGGTTAGAACCCAGGAGAGGATGCTCTGCAGGCAGAAGAGGGAGGAGAAAGCTTTGGAATTCCAATCAGAAAGCTAAGTGCAGGACTTCCCTGGTGGTCCAGTGGTTAAGAATCCACCTTCCAAGGCAGGGGACGTGGGATTCCATTCCTGGTCGGGGAACTAACATCCCACATGCCCCCGGGCAACTAAACCTGCAGGCTGCAACTACAGAAAGGCCCACTTCGAAGACCCAGCGCAGCCAAAAAAAAAAAAAAGGAAGACAGCTAAGTGCTTTCTGGAATGACCATAGCCTCAGGTCACTGTCCAGAGCCTTCCATTATCTTCCCATCTAGTTAAGAATTAGCCAGTGGGGGGGCTTCCCTGGTGGCGCAGTGGTTGAGAGTCCGCCTGCCGACGCAGGGGACGTGGGTTCGTGCCCCGGTCTGGGAAGACCCCACATGCCGCGGAGCGGCTGGGCCCGTGAGCCACGGCCGCTGAGCCGGCGCGTCCAGAGCCTGTGCTCCGCAACGGGAGAGGCCAAAACAGTGAGAGGCCCGCGTACCGCAAAAAAAAACAATTAGCCAGTGGGAGGAAACAACTGGTGCAAATACCTCAGCAGCCAAAACACATTGATCAAAAACTCTAATTAGGGGCTTCCCTGGTGGCGCAGTGGTTGAGAGTCCACCTGCCAATGCAGGGGATACGGGTTCGTGCCCCGGTCCGGGAAGATCCCACATGCCACGGAGCGGCTAGGCCCGTGAGCCATGGCCGCTGAGCCTGTGCGTCCAGAGCCTGTGCTCCGCAACGGGAGAGGCCAAAACAGTGAGAGGCCCACGTACCACAAAAAAAAAAAAAAAACTCTAATTAGGGCCCCAATCAAAATCTTGTCAAGTTCTCTGCCCCTTAAGCACTTTCTCTTGGGAGAACTTTCAGGCAAGGAGCTGACCTTAAATGATACTCTCTCTTTCCTGGATGCCCTGGGAACTTGGGGAACAGAAAAGACATGGTGAGAGGGTCTTGCATTTGCATATAGATGTGAATAGACTGAGGGTGGGAGTGAGCCTGGGACTCTAAGATAGGTGTGATGAATAACAGTGCACTGGAACCAGCTTGTACTAGAGCTGATCATGGGCCACTCTGTACAACTCCTCCTTCAGAGACCTTGTATTGGTAGTTTGAAATTGGCAATGGTGAGAGTATTTCCACCACAGGGATTAGTAAACAGTTCAAATCATGGCTTCACCAGAGAGTTTGTTGTGAAACATTTACCAGCACATGAAACACACGTGAAGTAAGCCACCTTTAGGCCCATTTTACAAACGAGGAAACTGATCTCAATGAAGGGAAGCAACTGCCATCTTTTAGTTGTATGATCTTGGCCAAGAGCCAGGTCTGTCCAACTAGCAACAAATCCCAGGCTCTTCCTACCAGCACCCCAGGGCAGTAGGAAGCCCTTGTCAACAAAAAGGGAGCTGACCGGGCTTCCCTGGTGGCGCAGTGGTTGAGAGTCTGCCTGCCGATGCAGGGGACACGGGTTCGTGCCCCGGTCTGGGAAGATCCCACATGCCACGGAGCGGCTGGGCCCGTGAGCCATGGATACTGGGCCTGTGTGTCCGGAGCCTGTGCTCCGCAATGGGAGAGGCCACAACAGTGAGAGGCCCGTGTACCGCAAAAAAAAAAAAAAAAAAAAAGGGGAGCTGACCCAAGGGTTCCTACATCAACTAACAGCCAAAGGGCACCTAAGTGCACCTGGTGTACTACCAAGAGGTAAAGAGCCCAGGACTGAGACATGAAGGCAACAAGAGACAGTTTCATCCCCACCAGAGGAGAGAGGCTGGAGTGGAGCAGGGAATGGGTTGGAAATCCCCAAAGGAAACCACAGCACTTTCTTAAGGTCTCTTTACAAATACATGACGGAGAGTGTGGGTCCTGGAAGGAAGCCCTGGGGGCGCTGCAAGTCCCTAGATCTCTTGAAGCATCAGTTTTCCTGAAAGTAAAATGGGAGTAACAATGCCTACCTCACAGATGGTTGTGAGGACAGCATTATCTCCTTTACTCATAGGAAAGGACCTGGCTTGGCACCTAGCATGTATTAGATGTTTGATACATTTTAGTTCCTTTCTCCTTCAACCTCATTATCCAATCCAGGACCTCTGGCTCACCCTTATACAATAAAAATCCTAACCCCATGTGCACAGTGCTTTACACTTTAAAAGACACTGTCCACATGCATTCTCTCACTGAACTCAACTCTGTATGAAAGGCAGAGCAGAGATGAGCACCATTTTATAGACAGGAAAAATGGAAGCTCAGTGAGGTAAATGGCCAATTTGCTCAAGTGTGAAGGAGACAGGACTAGAACCCAGGTCTCCTCAACTACTAGCAAGCACACTGTTCTTTGCCCTTCCAAGTTTCTCTTATTTAAGGTTGCAAGAGAGTCCTTCCAAAGGCTTACTTGCTATCATTTATTTCATCCAAGAAATCTAGTGGCCTCTGGCCTCTAGCTCTGTCTCAGGGTGCTACAAGAGGGGTTCTCCTTGGGATGGGAGAAGATCAAGGTAGCACAGGATGGGAACAGTCTTTCTTGTAGTGGAGGGAGCCACACCATTAGTTGGAAGCAACCAGCCAAAAACAGTGGACCAGTAACCTTGAGATAGTTCCTTCCCCCTCTAGGTTGGAGTGTCCCTAACTGTACTGGGTAGGTCTTGATCAGTGGTTTTCAGTTTTATTACTTTTTTTAGCAGCTTCCTGCCTCTTCATTCTCCCAAACAGAAAATCTCATGAAATTTCAGGATATAAAGTACATAAAAGTAGAATTGTTCTGGTAGAAGGATGGCTACAGCTCCCCAGGCAGCTTGGCCAAATACAGTTTGCAAACCACTGGACTAGCAGCTTGGGGGAAGGGAGGGAGCCCCAGTTCTAACCTTGTAAAATTCTACTCATCTTAACTCTGCTGATTCCTTAGAGGACTTAAAGACTCCCTGGGGCTCAGTTTACCCATCTATGGTATGAGGTGATTGGACCAGTTAGTCTCTAAAAGCCCTTTTTTGCCTTGTGATTCTAGGAAAAGGGAGCCCAGCAATCCCCGTGGTGGAGAACTGTGATGAGAGACCAACAAGAGCAAAGCCTCATCCCTACGCCCAGAAAGCCCCTCTGCCTCTGATGACTCTGAACTTAACTCTACAGTCAGTTCCTCAAGCGCTGGCAGCTGGGCGGGTGGGCAGACAGGCAGGAAGGCGGGCGCCCCACCCTCCCTTGCACAGGAAGCTAGCTACATCCTCTTTTCCCCACCCCAGGCAGCACATCTCCAAAGGTCCCCATTAGAAGTAGTGGGGGCGGGGAAAAGAAGAGGATGGGGCCTGAAAGGAAACTGAACATGCAAATCACCTTAGTGTTCTAGGCAGCCATCTGTTCAGAGGGGAGTGACTGGGGCCTGGGGTAAAGCAACAAAACAACCCCATTCTCTACTGGGGTACAGCTCCCCGGACAAAACCTTGCCAAAATGGCCTATGGCTGCAGGAGTCACAAGGCATGGGCTGATACAGCGGGCAGCCTGGGCCCACCCACTCCTTGCCACGGAGTTTCTCCAACCTGAAGAGTTGGGTCTCATTCACAGGTGTTTACAGTTCTTTCTTAGAGTAAGAACACAGACATGCCATGGGTGGGTGGGTGTACACGAGTTAACACTCGAGAATAGAGGGGCTCTTCACGCCTCTCAAAGCCAAGGAGGCAGGCACCAACCCGCATGGCCACACTACCAGCCCACTTTCCCGCGCCCTCCCCCATACCTTGTGACTGGGCCCCAGCCCTCCCCACATCCTGTTCTCAGAGAACACGTGGCTGCCTGGGGAAAGATAATGTCATTACCACACTTCCCCTCCCTGGAGGAGGCTTTCGTTGACTGGGGAGGGAGCTGGAGTAACCTGGTTGATCAAGCTGAAAAATCTGCAGTAATCTCCCAGTTTCACAGACAGGGACAGGAAGGGTGACCAGCTAACCACGGGAGCACCTTCCACACTGGAGGACCCATGCCTAGAGAAAGATGGTGATGGTCCAAAGTACTTCTGGAAAAATGAATTTTCTGAGAAAACACAAATTGGCAACTTCTATATTTGGAAACTGAAAGAAAACATGCCAATGCTCTTCCTTGATTAATGAACCATGAGATGCAAAAATCAGTAAACATATTTTTTTAAAGGCTCCCAAACATCACTGAAGTCTCACTACACATGGGTTTTAGATGCCAGTATCAGCATTTCTGCTAAAGCAACATGATTTGCACAGGGTCTTAATGGGCCTAGAGTGGCTTTGGCCACTGGATAAAAGAAAATGACTTCAGACCAATAGGAACAGCTCCCCCAACAAGATCAGAGGAAGGGATGATGAGGGGGTACCACAGTCTGAGCCCACTCATTGTTCAATTTCCCTTCACTACTCTCTGACCAGCTGACACCCTGGATCCCCCCTTGTCTTCCCTTCCCAGACTATAAGTAGCAAAGAATGCGGTTGAACATTCCATCTGAATATTCAGGGAGGGCCTCCTCATTCATCCAGGGTGAGAAATCAGAAGGCAGATGCCATTCCACAGCACTGCCTCACTAAGTGCAGACCTTCAGTGCAGCATAATCCCAGGCTAGATTTATATGGGAGACCTTGACTGACTACCCCTAAACAAGTCGTCCCCAGTCCCAACCAGCCTACTGCTCTCCGACACCTAATCTTGCAGCCCAATCTAACTCTTGCCCCCATCAAGGAACAGGGTTTGTCATATAGGCCTCAAGAAAATACCAACTCTTAGCACCTGCCTCCAGTGGATGTGCTGAAGGCTGAAGAGTGGTGTCTGGCATCACACCTGCCCTAGGTATCTCTGTTTGTAGCCACAGTCTTCATTTTTGTCATGGTAACCTTCCTGGAAGCAGAGGTATAGAGAGCCCAAATAATGCCCTTGAGCTCTGTGGATCTATCATTGTTTTGGGAAAGTCCTAGGGCAGGGTGAGGGGGGCAGTCAGTAAGAGAACAGGGACATGACATCCAGCTTATTAATTTTGGTCCCTATGTAGATTAACATAACTTCTTTAAATGCTGGCTCTGTATTTTCTGAGTTGATAAAGCCACATCTTGCCCTCCAAACCACAAGCTCAGATGCTAATTTACTGAGACCGGTAAAAACTGTTTAACCTATCCAACCAACAATACCAGGGTTTTTAGCACCCCTACCACCAGAAACTTACAATCTTTGTATCCCCTAATGGTAAGGTTGAGCATGCATGAAACCACTCACTCCCAACACATACACACATCAGAGTTCTTCGGGTAGGGTAAGAAGCACCCACACCCTAACTCTGGTTTAGTTTCTTTCCATAGCAGCAGGAAAGAGGCCCACCAGAATCTCTATAGAAATTACCCGGCAGCCTCTCTTATGGCCCAGGCAATAGATATTGTTCCACAATCCAAAGTGAGTCCTAAAATTGTACCTACAATTCTAATAAGACCTAGAAAAGCAAACAGGGCCACCTCTTACCTACCTCAGGTGTTTCAGAAAGGACCTCTACCCCTGACACAGTCACATATATACACATGCTTGCTTCACACACCACTATGGACCAGGCCTTGAGATGATTCTAATGCTTGCAAATGTGCATTGTGAAAGTGAGTGAGCAAGCGTGTGAGAGTGTTTTTGTTGGGGAGGGGTTGCAAGTTCATGGGGAATTACCGTGCTGTACAGCAAGAGCAGTGATAGAGATAATCAGAGGGAATTGTGGAAACATAAAGGGGCACCCAGGCCATAATGGAGAAGGCACGAGGCCAGGTTTCTAGAGAAAGAGCAGACCTGTCCTGAATGACAAATAATATTTTCACAGGAAAAAGATGTTAAAGGGAAAGGGAAGCTCATGGTATTCCAGGTAGACAAATAGCCTGTACAAGGACACAGAGTGTAGGCCCTTCAAATGCCACAGGAAAACATACAATATGTGAAATCCCTCCCAAAAGTACAAAGTTAAGTATCAAGTCCTGCTTTCCCAGCTCTCTGACCCTCTTGCCCGAAACTATCAGAAGAAAATACATTAGAGAGCTTTCCACCACCACAGTATTAAACACCAGCTCATCAGATGTGGGGGAGAGGCATGCCACAGGCAGAGACAGAAATCCCTGAAGACAAAGCCAGACAAGGTGGCCTAGTATACAAGATATAGGTAGGAAGCTGGTTCTATTCCGCACAGCCTCACTGAGGTACCAGCTTAGCTTAATGAGCACTCCCTACCCTAGCTTCCACAAACCTTGAGGGAACCACTCTCCAGATCTTGAGAGATCCTACTACAACCCACTTTCAGTCCATATGGAAAACCTGTCTACCCACAGATAGACCTGGAAGGATGACCAGACTAAGATCCCCCTGCACCCTATCCTACCACACACACACACACACACACACACACACACACACACACACACACACACACACACACACACACAGGAAGTGAAAGCTACCAGCACAGCAAGGGCTTGGGGTGGGCCTCAGCTATGGCTGTCTAGCTTCTGCAAAGGGGTGGGGACCCAATGATTTCACAAACTGTTTTGCTTTCTTGAGTAAGGGTTCCTCTAACCATTGTCTCCTCTGCACACTCTCTCTTCTTCCCATCCCAAAACCATCCTGTCTAACCTGGGTCTCATAATACCCAACTCCCTCATCTTGGGACTTTCAAGGCTCTCCTGAGCTGGGGTTCTCCTTCACAGAGCAACAGATTCACCCACACAAATTCTTGGACTGTTTCCCCTCAACGGGCTGCAGTGGAAGGTAGTGCAGTGCAGGGAGCCCATTTACAAATTAGAGGAAAAGCCTAACTAGGGTCCTAAAATTCTTTGATCTCAAATACTTAAAGACGGCAAAATACAATGAAAGAAATTAAGAGAAAAGGGGCTTTTATCAAGCATCTTCAATATGCCAGGCACCCTTCTAGGTATACTTTCATGTTCATGCGCTCTTTTCTCTCTCATAAATTCCAAGGAAGTGGGTGTCATTTTTTATCTCTATTTTAAAGATGGAAAACTAAGATTCAGAAGGTTAAATACCTTACCCAAGGTCATGCAGCTATAAATAATGGTTGAAAATAATTCTACAGGGGCTTCCCTGGTGTCACAGTGGTTAAGAATCCGCCTGCCAACACAGGGGACACAGGTTCAAGCCCTGGTCCAGGAAGATCCCACATGCCGCGGAGCAACTAAGCCTGTGCGCCACAACTACTGAGCCTGCACTCTAGAGCCCACGAGCCACAACTACTGAGCCTGCATGCCACAACTACTGAGCTCGTGTGCCACAACTACTGAAGCCCACGCGCCTAGAGCCTGTGCTCCGCAACAAGAGAAGTCACTGCAATGAGAAGCCCACGCACCACAACAAAGAGTGACCCCTGCTCGCCACAACTAGAGAAAGCCCACGTGCAGCAACGAAGACCCAACACAGCCAAAAATAAATATTTTTTTTAAAAAAGAAAATAATTTTACATAATTGGCCCACTTAATTTATCTTATGGCTACCATCTTCCTTTCTCTCAAGTCACCTTGAACAATGCCGACCAGACACTGGCCCAAAGAAGTCAGGAGAAAAACCTGAGGCAACTCTACTTGCAATGCTCACCATTAATTGTCGCCTTAAAACCATTTAAGCTAGCCTCGCTCACAGACTATTCACAAACATGCTTCAGTCCCTAAGGGTAGGAACATCTTTACACATTCCACAAGTCTTCTATACTGTTGGGCGTAGAGGTATAGGGCTTTGGGGACAGAAAGGAAGGGGAGAGGAGGAGCAGCCCTGGTCACCCCTCAGGAAGCTCAGTGGTTGAGTCTCCCAGGCCTAGTAGCCTAGAGTTGGGTGGGTATCTACAATCCTAGGTGTGTTTGGGGAAGGGTGGGGACAGCAGAGGAGAAAAGAGAAAGCATTCCAAAGCAGATCTGGTACAACACCTCTTATAATCCTGGCTTTTCCAGGAGAATGACTCAGCCTTGGCACCATACTCTCTCCATTACAGGATTCCCAGGAGCTCGGCAAGAATGGGCATGGGTGACCAAATAGGCATATACCCACATAAACACACAACAGTTAACAAAATGCAAACCTCCAGAACACTGGATGTAAGGGCTCCAGATAGAGCTGGGAATGCCTCCCTGTCTGGGTAAAAGCTAGGCTCTAATATCACCCCTACAACAAACGGTCTCAGTATCTTACTCCAAAAGTACCCAGGATTCCTTCTGTTCAAGCATAGTCTGGAAAGAGCACAAAGGGGGCACCTTCTCAAAAAGCCAGGATTGATTTTAGGAGGCTCATCAAAGCCAGGGATGAAGTGTGCGGGGAGGAGCAGGAAGAGTCAGCCCCTGCTCCAGAATCCCCTGTTGAACACAGCTTTGGACTTCTGTGATTTTGTTTTCAAATCTCCCTAATTACCATCAACAGTAGCTGCTTACTTATCAGATTTGGGGCCATCTGAGATGAAAAGCTAAGTCTTACACAGGAACAGTGAGCTGGAGGAGAGCATCATCTATCGGGTTCTTTCCCCTCCAAGGATACAATTCTAATTCTAACCCCCAGTGACTATGACACCAAGTACACACCAGAAGGAGACAAAGTGGTTTGGTTAGTTAGTAACCAACACAGAAGGGACTAGCTACACACATCCCAATCATAAATCAGGAGTCAAAGGCCTACCATGTGCCTGGCTCAGGAAAGAGGAACCATGAGTTTGTAAGAAATTGGTATATAATAGGGACTTTCCTGGTGGTCCAGTGGTTAAGAATCCACCTTCCAATGTAGGGGACGTGGGTTTGATCCCTGGTCAGGGAACTAAGATCCCACATGCCGCAGGGCAACTAAGCCTGCGCGCTCAAGAGCCCATGTGCCACAACTAGAGAAGCCCGCGTGCCGCAACGAAGAGCCCGCATGCTACAATGAAAGATCCCACATGCATAAACTAAGACCCAACACAGCCAAATAAATAAATAAATAAATAAATAAATAAATAAATAAATAAATAAAGGATTTTGGAATCTTAAAAAAAATAGAAATTGGTATATAATAACTTGGTAGTGTAAAGCATAGATTACCAGGGGTTGGCAAACTGTTTCTATGGGCCACATATGGTCTCTGTTGCATATTCCTCTTTTTTTTCTTTTTACCAATGCTTTTAAAATATGAAACCTATTCTTACATTACATACAAAATCAGGCCTCACGGGCAAGTTTGCTAATTGCTAGACTAGGCTAGTAACTCCATTCACTATCTGCAAGGTCTCAAACCTGGACCAATAGCACTCTTCACATTCTACTTTCCACAGAAGATGGGCAGCAAGAGTCTTATCTGAAAGTTAACCAAAGAAAACTGGACCAGACCATCATACACAGTAGTCTATTCCCTTCCTAAGTAAAGGCAGTGGGGGGAAAAAAGGGTAATAAGCTTAGACCACTAACCATCTATTCCCCAAAGGCTCATTCAGATACCAGAAAGGACCTGGGCCAAGCTGACCCCCCTCAATAGCAGGCCCCAGACCAAAGGCTGAATCAAGGATTGCCGGGCCCCTAGGCCTCTGGCTCAAACCCCTGGCCTTGAAGAGCAAGAGGCATGCATGAAGAAGAAAGAAGAAGGGGACCTTCCTAGCTGGCCTATTAAGGGCTAAAGAAACAAAGGGACATATGTGGCTTGTTTCCCTCCCTATCCCCTTAGAAAACATTTGGAAAATAAAAGAAAATCAAGTTGGAGCGGCCAAACTCATCGGGAGGGACAGCTAAGAATTAAACTAATGCCAACCACAAAGCTCCAAGGCTAAAGACCTCCATTAGTGGCCAACACTGCACACAAGCCTTTCTCCTCTGGACGAGGTCTAGGATCTTCAGGGTCCAGTTAGCACTTATCTCACAAGGAAGTGGTGAAAAGAAACAACCATTCAGGAGTGCCCACCTTCTAACCTCCCACTTCATGCCCTGGCTCCTCATACTTACCCCTCCTGTAGAAAAAAAATAAAAACAAAAACATATGTGTGAAAGTATGTGTATTCTAAAAGTCAACTACTGCTAAGAACTGTGGGCTTCTGGATACAAGGGATACACCAACAGCTAATGCTCAGATGCAGCCCTTTCCTCCTCCCTAGCTTCCAGATTCTTCCCCCAGGAGACAGAAGGCTTCTAGGCAATCTAGCCTGACTCAAGGGAGGGAACAGGAGAAGAGATGCCTTCAAATCAATTCAGCAGCTATTGAGCACCTGCAAAGTGTGGGGCAGGGTGCTGGGCACTGAGAATACAGAGATTATGACAAGCCCCTACTTCAAAGGGTTCCCCATCTAGTAGTGAAAAGATGTAATTATTGGATCCCAAAGAATGCAGTGTGTGCTATATCCACCCTGAAGCTCCCAGTCACCTTTCTCTTCAAATAAAAATTTCCTTTGGAGGCTGGTAGGAGAAAAGAAACCAAGATACCCTCTTAGCACTGCCTGGCTCTCCAAACTAAGCACCTTCTTGTGCTCCTGGGAAGACTGGGAGCAAAGCCTCCTTTCCAATCATAAAAGGAATTTATTCTCTAATTGGGGTGCCACATACAAAACAGTGGGAAATAATAAAAGACCACACTGTGATATGGTGCCAGGGCTTATGAGAGAGCTTGGTGTACTCTGAAAGTACAGGAGCAGCAAGGGCTGGGACCTGGTCAGATGTAAAGGCCAATCAGCTGAAGCAGGAAGTGGAGAATCAGCAGTCTTCAGTTCCAAAGCACCTTGCCTTGGACACAAGGCAGGGTCCCAGCCCAGCACTTCTATATGGAACTGAGGAATGAAGTCACCAGGTCCTTGGGCTCTTACTCACCAACTCCCTGTAATGTTCCCACTAACTGAATGCCTTGGTGTCCACAGCATTACTCACTTTCCATCCTGTCCTATCCTTTCTCTCCCACCACCACTGGTATGCACATGCCTAGCCAGTGAACTCGAGCTCTAAAGAGAGCTGCTTACCTCCCTGGGGTCCAGTTAGTTTCTGTGAACCTCACCCCTTCCTCTAGTACTTGAGGTGGGGAGTGGTGCATAACTCCCATCTCATCCAGGCCCAATAACCAAGTTTAGAGGATGCCCAATTGAGCTGTCTGGGCCACCTTTACTTCCAGCTATGAATGGAGTGGAAACAGCCCTAGACAAAGTCTCAACTCAGCTTAGCTATATTCATGCTGTGTTGGCATGGACATGGGCTCCATTTCTTAGGCTCAGTTTTCTCAGACGTAACATGGAGAGGCTTCAGTTAGGGATGTAGTTATCAACCCTGGCCCAAAATTAGAATATCCTACGGGAGCTCTTAAAAAATACTGATGCCCAAAGCCCTAAGCCAAAACATGAATCAGAGTCTCCAACATGCTTCCACAAGCTGGCCAAGACCAACTAACTGTATAGGCAAGCTGGACTTCCCCAATGGATCAGAAGGCTGTTCCCATGCAGAACTCAACACCCTACTATAAGGGCAGCCCTAACAGTTAAACTCCACCTTCATTCTAGCCCTTAGGGCCACTAGGGTCATGAGCTCAAACTTCCCCCTTCTCCCAACCTTGCTTCAAATCCACAAGAAAAGGATTCAAATGCATCAGCACTAGTAAATTCAACCTCACATGCTTTGACATTAAGCAAGCATTATGATTTTTCCTTCTTCTAAAAGACCAGGCCTATCTGCCATTAGAAACTGGGTTTCTCCATTGCCACATCTGGTCTCCATGGCCCAACTTTAAGGACCTCACACTCTACACAACGGGAATGGTGACAAGGGAGAGCTGTTCCTCCGGCTTCCACAGCCTTTGACTGCTCTAGTGACACATTGCTTAGTGACAGTGTCACATTCCTGAGGGCTTTCCAACTACTTGTGACCAGGAACCATCTGGCCAGAGACTACACTAAACTGTCTACACCTCATGATGTCATCCTATTGCCTGTTTCTGGGGGGCTGCCCAAGTACTACCTTTCCAGAGCACCTCTTCCTTCCTTACCTAGATCAGGCCAGGTCTGACTCTTGCCACCCTTGCCTGCCCAACCGTCTACCCAATTATGCTCCATAACATTCCCAAGGCCTTTCTATGAAGGGTTCTCCTCTAAGGCCAGGTGTAGCTGATCACTCCCAACCTCTCAGAGCTGGTAGAGTTGCCATTTGGCCCAGTATCCCACAGAATGAGAACATTTCTGAGATGTGTGCCACAATCCCCCTACCCAAGGTGGGGCAGACCAGCCTCCATTGTTGAGGGAATGTAACATCTCTGAATAAATCACAGACTTGAGGAGCAGGAATGGTGCTCAGAGATTAGCCAAACCAACTCCTCATAGAACAGACTGTGGTCCCAAAAGGGGCAAGGGCCTGGTCAAGATTGCCCTGGGAAGCTGGCAGCAGAGCTCAGACTAACCTCCAGCTCTTCAACTCCAGAAGAGTGCTCTTTCCACAATTCCCCAGTACCCCTTCCACTAATGCTCCCGCCAAGGTCCAAACAAGACTCTACATTAGCTAGGCAGAAGCAATCCCCAAACAATTTTCACTTCTTAACAAGCAGCATCTATGTGTCCAAGAGCAACGTAAAGCCAAGTAAGTTATTGGCCCAACCAGGTGGAAAGCTCAACCAGCCTTGAAGGCAGTGGTCTGACATTAGCAAGAAGGGTAACATACGAAGCCAGCTACAAAACAAGTGTCAGGCCAGGCCCCAAGCAGGCAGAACACAAACATGACAGGTGGACATCCACACACAGATCCCAACTACTACAATTCTCTCTAAACTTTATTCTTCACTCATGATATTTTAGGAGAGACTAAAGGGAGGTTGAGCAACTATTAGAACAGGGGAAGGACCTGATGTTTAAAGCTGAAACTTCTTTTCTAGTCTCAAAACTCTGGCCTAATCATGACTAGAGCTTAAGTCCAGGCCTTTATGAAACAACACTCATCTCCCCTTTCTACACCCCCTACCCCATGCAAAGTCTAAAACTAAAGTCTAATGTTTGCCACTGAACTCTTGTGTTCCTTATTCATTAGCTGAGTGATTTCTGCAGTCACTTAACCTCTCTGAGCCTCAGTTTCCCCATATGAAAAGGCGGGGTTAATAATTCCTAACCTGCCAACTGGAGAGAGTTAATGAATATCAAATGACATAATAATAATAGTGGTAAAGAGGGTTTTGACAACTACAATGCATATCGCAAATGTAAAGATTATCAGCATTTGTGTTGGGGACTTTCTTTTTGGTCCAGACATGGGGTGAGTACAGCTAGGAACACTGAAAAATAATTGCAGGGCAATGCCAGCCAACCTATAAAGGGATTCCTTCAATTCACATCTGACAGGGCCATTTTAAACAGGGAACTACTTGGACAACAGGCAGCTACCCCCTAAACTTATAACTCCCTCCCAGATTCCTAACCAAAAACTTCCCTTTTCTGGGCTGCTCAACAGCTAGAGGTTCCAGCGGAACTTGCCCAGAGAGGTCTCTAGTAGTTCTTTCAAGATTTCTTCAGTCTTGCCTCTTTCTGACAAAGGCTAGATCCCAGCGGGGGGGGGGGGCGGGGCGGGGTTGAGAACTGTTCCAATCCTCCCTGGAATAACAGTCCATATAGGGCAATCTCACACATGGTCTTTCCTAGCTCCATCCTTTGAATGGTTGCCTCTCTCCCAATCCCAGTCTTATAAATTTGTCACACCTACCTGAGTTCATAGGCTGGAGGGATGGTCACAGAGGGCATAAATGATCTGCGAAGTAGAAGCCCATCACTTTCCTTGCTCCAGAAGCCAAAGTTCACCATTATTCTTTTGGTTAAGGTCAGTCATCCACATCAACGTAAGAATAATACCCTGTGGATAACTCAGCAGTAGCAATCTAACCACTTTACTTCGAGTTTTTTTTGGAAATATTTATGTAACTAACTATGTCTTGTTTGGACTATCAGAAGAGCCAAGGGAGTTTGCATTCCCTGGGCTCATATGGCTTAGGACAGGCAGTCCACACATAGCTAGGAGAAGAACGTTTTGTTATGGATAGCTGAGAGCCGATTATATTTCAATGCATCATTCGTCCCAAATGGTCTATAAATGATCTGTTCCACAGAAGTGAACTTTTCCTGATAACTGAGGCTTACCCTTTTAAGGATCATAACCATTCTTAATGGTGAGGTGAAAGTCTTTCATCCACTGAACACATTGTACTGCTTTTGTCAACAGAGGGTGTGAAAATATGACTTACGCTTCTCTGAGCACCTGAATCCTATATGCTTGATTTTCTATAGAACTAACATTCGAGGGCTTTTTAATGTATTCTTATCCAAGTTTCCCACCAACACTGAGGATTATCATCCCCACTTTACCGATGAAGAATGGGAGGTTAAGGTTAAGGGACTTCCAAAAGGTCACACAGCTAATAAGTGTTGAAACCCATATCTTCCTACAAGCCTGACCTACAGTAAATTCCTGAAGATACTTTGGATCCAAGCCTTCTCAAGTAGCGCAAGAAATTCTTTAAAATGTCATTCCCTTTCCCTTTTTAGAGTCTGACCTCAGAGCCTTGCTCTCCCTGCCCCACAAGGATTCAGAAAGCTCCAATCACCCAATTTGCAGGCAGCTTCCTGTTTGTCTAAAGGGGAAGGAATAATGCCTGCAGTGGCCTGTAGTAGGCCTGGCCTAATCAAGGTCAACCTCTGGTGGCAGAGGCTCTAGGATTAAAGGCTGGGCCAGCATAAGCTCTGCTCCACCCACTGTGAAAGTCTGGGAACTAAGAAGACAAGAGAAGGGTGGGGCATGCCATGAGTGAGCAGAAGAGAGCCTGCATTTCTGGTAATCCTGCTTCTCCTTGCCTGGCCTGGCTTCGATCAGTACCCTCAAGCTAGAAAGCTTCTAAGAGTAGGAGTGGCCACTGGGCTAGATTTTTTTTTTAATATACTGTGTACAGCTGACCCTTGAACAACATGGCTTTCAACTGTGCTGGTCCACTTATAAGCGAGTATTTTTCAATAAAAACGTACCACAGTACCACACAATCTGCAGTTGGCTGAATCTGTGGTTGGTTGGTTGAATATGCGGATGTAGAACCAGGGATATGGAAGGCCAACTGTAAAATTATATGCAATTTCGACTGGCAGAACACGGTGGTGGAGGGGAGCCTATGACCTCCCTATTGTTCAAGGGTCAACTGTATTTATTTGCATTTCAAAAATCACTATCTATCTCAGCTCTTCAACTGGATGTCTCAGCTATAGCTGAGCACTCTGCAAAATTCCACTTTTCTGCCACTTGGACAAGATCCCTGGTAAGTACAGGGTGAGGGGATTCTAATCCAGCTTCACTGCTCTTCTCTGGGGAAGACTGGAAAGGCATGTGCACACCAACAAAACACACATACACACACAGCTTCTTTCCTCAACCTCAGATAGCTATAGCAGCCAGAGGTCTTCTGAGGAACAGGGTTCTCAGTCAGGTACTGTTTGGAATCCAACTACCCCAAACTGGCAAAACCACAGAAGAGGGAGAGGGCCACGTTAAGCACAGAAAAGTGGTTTACCCTACCACCAATCACTCCACTCAGATCACTTAGGCATGGGTGAAATCACAGCAATCTCTAAAAGTGGGGCCTACTGAGCTTGAAAAGGGGAACAGCTTTCATCACCCTATCCTTCATCCCAACAGAAGGGTCCACAACTCCCTCCTCCAGAAAGCCTTCTCTCTCAGGCAGGCAGCCCTTACAATGTTCTCTTTATTTTCCATTCAATGAAGAATATGAGCCCTTTTCATTTGTGAAATGCTTTTAAGTGCTTTTAAGTGTTCCACCCACTTGATCATTTGATTATTAATGAGCCCATACAGATGTTAAAATCTGATTTGATATGAAAAGATGGCCACCACATAGTAAGTTTAAAAAAACAAGTTGCAGAACAGTATGGATTTGTATTATGTGTGTATTTAAAGTTATATGTGTATAAATGCATTTAAAAAGGAGTCTAAGTTCATATAACTAACTAGGTCACATAAATGTTGGTTCTCTCTGGAGAATAGAGTCAGGGCAGAAAACAGGGGATTTTGTATTTTTCAGTGTTGTTTTATTTCTCACAGCAAATACGTATTAGTCTCACAATGAAAAAACACAAATCAAAAATTGTAAAATAAATAAAGTCTGGTTTTATTTAAGTCTTCCCTACCAAAAAGCACAGACTATGTCGGTTTCTATTCTTCGTACGGTGTCTAGCTCAGCACTATAAGAACAGATGGAAAAAGTCCTTTAAAGACTAGATAACCTTCAGAGGCTCTTGCTGTTTTAGGCCACCCAACCCTATCTAGTAAGCCTAAACCTATACCTCTCAAATGCTGGCCATACCCCTCTCTCAAGGGAATGTGTGGGAGGAAGAATACCTCCTATTGCTCCCCAAATTAGCCTACCTTGACTAAAACAGGCTAAAATCTGCAAAGATATGCAGTCTGGGACCTAAGGCAGCCTGGGTGATGGTGGTGGCAGTGGTGGTGACAACAGCAGCAACAGCAGAACATGGCTGCTGGGTCCCCCAACATGATGATCTACAGCATTTCCCTGCTGTCCTTCCTGATCTGTGTCTGGCCCTACCCATCTCTAAGCAGAGGAGCCAACTCAATCCTTAAACTTTGGGAGTACAAACCTCTCAGGATTAGATTACACAATGCAGTCCTGCAATGCTGGCCATGCCACAATGAGCAGCACACATACAAAAAAGTAAAAAAATTTAAAAGCTGGGTAATGCTTCAAATATGTACTCTAGGGCCAAACTCTGGGTTGCTTCACAAACGCAGAAAGAAATGCTTGCACGGCTACCTGTTAAAATCCACTAAAAACTTTGATTTGAATATTCTCCCTTGGTGTGAACACTACTGCATTGTGTGAAGACATGGGAAAAGGGAATGGAAATTAGCTATGAACAAGCTGGTCACTCACACACAGGTAAACAGGTTCTTCAAGGTGCACAAGAGGGAAAACTCCTCCCCATTTCTTGGCACTACTTAGCTCCACTCTGCCAGGGCCCAGCTGGGTCCACATTAGGTAATTTCCAGTGGGTCCCTGAAATTGTTGTTTGGCTTTCTAGTAGACCTAACCAAAGGAGTCTGTGCAAGACAATTCCAACTTGACAATAGTAGCTATTAATGTATTTATTCAACAAATATTTGTCAAGCACCTCCTCTATGCCAAGCGCTGTGCTAGGTACTGGGGATAAAATGGGAAACTGTCCCTGTTCTCAAGAAGCTTACATTCTCAGTGGGCTGAGCTGATAGAATGAAAACAACACACTCCTGAGAGTCTTGGCTTAAAGACTTGCTTCTGCCCCTGACTCTCTACATGACCTTGAGCAAGTCTCTTCCCCTTGTTGTGTTTTATAGTTGACAAACAGATCTTCCATAGATTCAGGTAATTTGCTTCCTTTATAAAACATAAAATTCTGAGGTGGATTTGGGGTTTTCAAATGGCCACGACAGCAGCAAGAAGCCATGGGTAGTATGTGGAGAAAATAAAAGTCACACTAGATGGAGGAGAATCTCTATCCAAAACCTTGAATGTTCCCCATGAGCTATTTGCCCAAGACAGGTGGGATGGGCAGGCCTTTGAAGAGCATATAGTCGGTGACAGACACAGAGTCCTGTCCTTCTAACAGTACATGGCTGGTTTGAGGCCAGAAGGCCTGAAAGGTGCCCAGTTTCACTGAAGCTTCTATAAATACTTCCACCTCCAGCTGAAGAGATGTTAGGAAACCCTCTACTCTAGCACCACTCATTTGTTGCTAAAGAGCTGAAGAGAAGGTGGTACCTCCCTCCCCGGCCACTTGTGGCCATTTTTTAGTAGGGCTGTGCTGGGGCCAGTTGGAGCCATGTTGCCCAGGTAAGTGGGGAGATAGGGACTTCCCTGCATACCTCCCACTAAAAGCATCAGGTTGTGGGGCACCTATGGGAATGCTTGCTCGGGGAAACTCTATAATCTGACGTTATGGGCTCAGAAGCTTGATGAGCAACACACATAGAACAGAACTTTAAAAGGCCAACTGGAACAAAAATTATGGGGTGTCATGGACCTACCCTCCCTCCCCTGTGCCCCACACCTCACAGAGCACTTCCAGGTGTATTAGTGCCCGAATCTTCATCATAACCCTAAGAAGTAGGGTGCTATTACTCTTTCCATTTTACAGATGGGAAATCGAGATCTGGAATGGTTTGAGAAGTCTACTCTGGTGTGTCAAGGCCAGCAAGACTCTCTCTCAGGGCTCTCCACCCTATAGGTGCTAATGCATCTTCCCTTCTCCAACGTGTATTTTCTCTATTATCAGTACCTAGTATGTCCTACCAGGTGCTCATCCAAAACTGTTGGATCCCTTGCATACATTACTGCTGCTTCCCCTTCTCCATGTCTGTCACTGACTATGCATTCTTCAAAGGCCTGCCCATCCCTAACCATCTCCACCTGAACAACAGTCCCTTCTTGAGGCAGGAGGAGTTTGAAACTTTCAAATCCACAAGTTTACTAAAGGAAAAAGTATGGGAGCCCAGGTGGCTTCAATACCACATGGTAAGTATCATAACAGAAATTCTTACAAGGTACAGTGGGCACACGGAAGATAGTACAACTAATACTACCTGGGAGTATTAAAGAAAGTATCCAGTGGAGGTGTCATGGAGTGGGGCGAGGTGAGGAAGAGACACTTGACATTTCAAGTTGAAAGAAAAAAACACATGCTAAAGGTGAAAGATATAAGAGGTATGGCTTACTTGGGGAAACTTAATCCCACAAAGCTACAGCATAGTGTACATGTGGGGCCAAGTGGGACCTGAGTCCGGAGAGAGAGCTAGGATGGAGCCAGGTATCAAAGGGCTCTCCATATATAGCATGCTAAGAGGTTTAGATTTTCTCTTGTTCACGTTCACCGCAGTGTTATAAATACTGGCAAATGCTGGGAGTAATCTAAATGACCGGCAAAAGGGGAATGGTTAGTAAATTATGACATAGTCATTGGATGCAATTTTGTAAAGGCATTAAAATGTTCATTTTTAAAAACTAAATAGCATTTACCTAAGTTTTTAGTGATATGTTAAATAGGGATAAAGAAGTAAGATTTTTTTATGTACAATACGATTATACCATGGAAAACTAAGGTATATATATGAGATGTGATGAGAAATACACATAAACAATAACTGCTATGTTAAAATGGTGGACTTATGGAACATGTCTCCCTCTATTTGCTAAACTCTGTCATATGCCATGTTGGGTTTTACAAAAAGGAGAAGTATAAAGATAACCCCTCTTCTTCTATTTGACTCCTCTTTCCTTCTCCCCTTCTCTCTCCTCTACCGGTTTCCCTACTCTCCCTCACCAACAGCATTTCTAATCTACCAACTGTGACTGGAATCCCTAACAACACATGTGAGGCCCCTAGGAAGGAAAGGCTAACAGCAAGGTGGCTACTCCAAGCAGCAAGCTCCTGCATGCTCCAGAGGCCGTTCCAGCTCAATGCTGGAGAAGAATCTTCCACCCAAAAGCATTGTCCAGCTTTACCCAACTAAGTCTTCTCTGATTAAACTGCCCTAGAAACTTATTCCCAAAGGAGAGAAGACAGACGCCAAGAAGACTTCTATCTTGCCCTCACTCCAGGAGGCTCAGGGCAGGTGAAGATCATGTTCATGGCCAACTGCTAGGTGGCTGATATACAGCCTGGGATTCTTGATTTACAAGCAAGCACTGTACAAAATGTCAGTGAGGAGGAAGAAGAAGGGTGAAAACAGATCCAGCCAAGGGCACACCATCTCCAGGAACTAGCTTATGCCTCATCAGCCTATCACTCCCTCATGGGAAATTCAGAAATCCCTCCCCTTTCATCTACAGGTCTATCACCACAGGAAGCCATATTCACAAAACGCAGGATAAGTTGAAGGCTGAACACTAGGCCTATGTCAATCTCCCTCACTAGAAATTTCTCCCCTCCACTCCACCCAAGACCACATCACCTAGCTCTCCCGATCCAGGGGCAACAAAGGCACCGGTGACTCCAACAGAAGAAGGGGAAGGGGAGCTTAGCAATTTAAGACTCAGCCAAAAGCAATTTCATAACCCTAAGGAGAGGGATGTTGTGGGGGAAGGGAGTAGAGGAAGTCAAATCTCATTTGCATTTCAGTTTTGGTTTGTTTCTTGGTCTTCTCCTTTCCTACTGGAACAATGACCAATTCAAGGGTCTTCTATTCTTCCTGGAGTCACCAATGACCCAAAATAGCCAGCAACTGTACTCTGCAGGCTGAACTCCAAAGCCCCACCCCCAAGGCACTCAGTTAACAGTTGTCTCTCCAAGCCAGGATACTCATGGCAAGCTCTGTGGTAGGTGGATCTAATACGCCTAAGGAGAACTCACTGAAATAGAGAGGGCTACTTACACATTGATAGCTGGGGGGGAAATGACACTCCCAATACCATTCTAAAGAGGAAAGAGCAACTTCTCCAAATAGTCACTGTTCTCTGTTCTGTTACACTCTTTCCAAGAACCTCTTACTATCTTCTTAAAGACTAGGCACAGGGCTTCCCTGGTGGCGCAGTGGTTGGGAGTCCGCCTGCCAATGCAGGGGACGCGGGTTCGTGCCCCGGTCCAGGAGGATCCCAAATGCCGTGGAGCGACTGGGCCCGTGAGCCATGGCCGCTGGGCCTGCACAACCGGAGCCTGTGCCCCGCAACGGGAGAGGCCACAACAGTGAGAGGCCTGCATACCGCAAAAAAAAAAAAAAAAAAAAAAAAAAGACTAGGCACAAATAATCAGAATGTCAGAAAAAGCCAATGTTCTCATTTTACAGATATGAAAACTAAGGCCCATAAAAGTGACCTGCCCAAGGTCACACAGGCAAAGACTATAAACCAAATATCCTGATTCAGTCTGTTATTCTTTTTGTTGTACCATTTCTACTCAAAAGCATTTAAAAAAAAAATTCCAGACAAGTGCTCCAAGCTGAGCTGTGTCAAAAGCTGAGCTCTTCGAAGCTAGGGCTAGACAGCTCAGGACTGGAGATAAGAGGCAGAAGAATGCTGGACGCAGCCAGCTCAGGAAAGTCAAGTGAGAAGCCTAGGCATACGAAAGGCACACGTAAAGAACGCAGCAACTGGAAGGCTTTACTTACTCCAAAGGAGTAGTTTCAGATGCTGAGAGCCCAACTGCGCCCCACCCCACCCCCACTCTCTGAGCCTTTCCAGGCCCAGCAAAACTACTCTTAGGCTATCAGAGATCTAAGTAAGAAGCTAGAGGGAGGTGACCAGGCAGGGCAAGGAGGGCAATGAGAGATAAGAAAGCAGGGTGGAGAAATCACAGTCATTCCAAAGCTCTCTCATCTTCCTCTCTCCTTTCTCACTGGCCCCCACCCTGGCCCCAACAAAGAGCCTCACCTCCTGCTCCAAACAAGCCCTAAAAAAGGAGAAAATAAAAGTTTGCAGATGGCACTATATAAACATGAGGAAGGTGTTCCCTGTACCAAAGAAGAACAAGGCACTAGTTGAGGTGGCAAAGGCATTTGAGGGGGGAAAATGTAGCCAAATAAGGCATACTTGACTGGTAAGGAATCATCAGGAAAGGTTCCAGAAGCTGACGTCGCAGGGAGGAAGCCTTTAGTCATTGGTTTCCTCTGGCAACTGGCCTAAGGCCAGGCGGCAAACTCCCAACCTTAGGAAAATGCCCAGGCTATGGTAGAAAGAAAGGCAACTAAGGCTAAATTTTCCCCAGGCCCTCTTCAGGTCCTGCTGGAGCACCTCTCCAAGTACCAGCAGAGAGGTATAGTATAACCCTGAAGCAAAGTGGCAGATGTCCTCACCAAGCATACGCTAGATCGGCCAAGGCCCAGGTGCCAAGAAGAGTAAGGAACCTGAGGAAAAGGGCTCTACTCCAGTTATATATTTCTGATATTGTTGATATTTTCAAGTTAGAGAAAAGAAAAATTCAAACATAAAATGTTAAGTGACTTTTGCTCTCAACAAGGGAACTTCTATGGGTTAGTCAATCTCCCAGGAATATCTGCAAGGATAATTGGAGAGAGGTTTCGCTCACTTAAAACCCCTGAAGATAGCAAAGATTTGTACACCTTAACTAAAGACAACCAAATTGGCTATTACCTTGACCCCCACCCTCCAACTGCATACCACAGATTAGTCAACCCCAGTTAAAGATTACAACAGGTATACAACAGGTATACAGATATACTCTTGGTATACTTCATCTAACCTTCAGGCTGAGATTTCTGAAAAAGGACAGGGGTGTGGGAGGGGCGAGGGGCAGATTAGACCAAGACAGTAAGATCAGGAACCAAATATACTTCAGTGGAGAAAAACGAGCCTTGACCTTTCCCAGGTATTTAAGGGAGGCCAGGACTAAAGATAGGGAAGGAAATGCTGACCAAGCCTGATAGGTATGCCTTATTCCCCCTCTTATCTGCCAAATAAATATCCAGGAAAGGATTTCTCAGGATTATACTTTGTTACATATGACCAAATGCCCACATCTCAACTTTTCTCTCATTAGACCCGGATTGATACCCTGGCCACACAAAATATCTACCAAATTCCCACACAGAAGGGTCACCAGGGGCAGGAAGAAACTTCAACCTTTGAAGTCACCTATCACAGGAGCTACCTGGCAAAGCATTACTACTAAGCAAACACAGTGGTAGGTCACCATACCAGTGGCCTAGGAGCTAACTCAACACTTACCTTATGCCACAACGAGCCCACTGAAAGGAGCACCAAATCTGGTTCTGTCATCAGGCACAGCCAAAGAGCTGTGCTTTGAAAGTTACCCAAAAGTTCTTTCTTCAAGTTTAAGGCCCAGATGCTCCAGCTGGGTCCTGGCCAGAAAATGCCACACTCTTCAACCTATCACAATCACACACGAAGAAATCCTCCCCTCATGTCCATCCTTTCTCAAATACCCATCTCATAGCAAAGCCACTGAGAGAGAACTAAAAGCTGGTTTTAGGCTGCTGACCTAAAGAGAGTAATCACTAAGCCCTATTCCTTGGTTTAGCTCACATGGAAACATGAAGGAAGGAGCTGCTCACATACCAACTTGGGCAACAAAGACAACAAAATTTGTTTTAGTTAATTCACCAGATTCTGGAAAACCCAAGGTAGAGTCTCCCCCAACAGATCCCTTCAGAAGGGGTTTGCCAGTTGAGACAGGACTGTTGGCTCCAACTGACCCTATAAAAAGAAACTTGGTCTATGCTGACATGTACTCTGTGGCTTGTACAATCCACAATCCCTTCAAACAATCAGCACATCAAGCCTTCCTTCATTTCAGACAAACTCATTTTCAAGAGAACACTGGCCTAGGGCCACTTGGTTTACACCCACATACCAAAACTACATCACTGTCCCACCCATAAAAGCCACTGCCCCCAAGTGTACACATCCTCTAAGGCCCTGTTCATGTCCCAATAAACTCCCTTCTTCTCAAAATCTATAGGAAATATCATGTACACACTTTTGTCAAACCGTTTTTAAGTGAGTTAGCCCTAAATCTCCAGTTAAACAGGAGATCTATGAAGGCAGCAATTGTATCCTCCATTCATTTATTTGTATCCCTTATAGTAAATAGTACCTAGTAACCACTCAAATAACAGTGAGAATGCAGCTGCCTGCCTTCATTCTTACCATCCTACCTAGCACAGGGTTGGGCATATAGTAGTTCCATAAATAATAATAACTAACTTTTGCATAGCACTGATTAGATAGATGCTAGGCACAGTTCTAAGCACTTTATAGGAACTGCCCTGTTTAATCCTTACAACAACCCTATGAGATACTACTACCATTATCTTCACTTTACAGTTGAGGAAAATGAAGCACATAAGTTAAGTAACTTGCCCAAGGCTACAAAACTAGCTGATCACAGAGCTAGTATTTGAATCCAAGCAGTCTGGCTCTAGAGTTTGTGCTTTTCACCAGTACTCTATGTTCCCTTTCTATAAAGGCCTAAAAAGTCCTTTCTTTGGCTAGCTACCTTCATCAGCCTTGGCCTACAAAACCTAAAGGTGAGTAGTGAGGGTTGAGGCCAGGACACTCCAGTCTGTATTCAAATGGTTTCAAAGCAGAAAATACTGTCGCCAAAGTGGAAGAAAGTACCATAATATTCACCTAACTCAAGGAACAAGACAAGCTGGAGCACTGAGTCAGAACACAAAGAGGTCAGAGCTCAAAATTTTAAATGGCAAAGAGAAAGTGGGGAACTTGGGTGAGGGGCAGGCAGGAAGAGAAAAAAGTCATTTTGAGGCCCCAGAAGAAGTGAGTCACCCACTGACTGAAACTTCCTACAGCAGAAGCTATTTAGGGGAACTCCACTGTGGCCATATTGTTAATGTAATCACCACAGAGCCAATTCTCTGGACGTCTGTGTCCCATGGGTGAAAGAGTCATCCTTCCAAGTCAGGCAAGTCCAGTGAGAGACCACTAACTTGGGAATCAGCAAAGCCAAGTTCTCCTTTCAAAACTGTTACCAAGGGACTTCCCTTGTGGCGCAGTGGTTAAGAATCCACCTGCCAATGCAGGGCACACGGCTTCGAGCCCTGGTCCTGGAAGATCCCACATGCCATGGAGCAACTAAGCCCGTGCACCACAACTACTGAGCCTGCGCTCTAGAGCCCACGAGCCACAACTACTGAGCACGTGTGCCACAACTAACGAAGCCCACGTGCCTAGAGCCCGTGCTCCACAACAAGAGAAGCCACGGCAATGAGAAGCCCGTGCACCGCAATGAAGAGTAGTCCCCGCTCGCCGCAACTAGAGAAAGCCCGCATGCAGCAATAAAGACCCAACACAGCCATAAATTAATTAATTAATTAATTACTTGGTAAGGATAATCATAGCTATCATAAAAAAAAAACTGTTACCAACTTCATGTGATCCTGAACAAGCTGGCTAACCTTTCCAGGTATGAATATGGAAAAGAAATAACTCTTCTCAATAAAGACTCTTACTGGGGCTTCCCTGGTGGTCCAGTGGTTACGAATCCGCCTTCCAATGCAGGGAATGTGTGTTTGATCCCTGGTCGGGGAATTAAGATGCCACATGTTGCAGGGCAACTAAGCCCCCACACCACAACTACTGAGCCCGAGCGCTCTGGAGTCCGTGTGCCAAAACTAGAGAGAAGCCCACACTCTGCAACGAGGAGCTCATGCGCTGCAACAAAAGATCCCGCATGCCGCAACAAAAGATCCCGCATGCCGCAACAAAAGATCCCGCATGCCGCAACTAAGAGCCGACGCAGCCAATAAATAAATAAATAAATATATATATATATATATTTTTTAAATAAAGATTCTTAAAACTGTGAAGTCTAGCCTCAAGCAGGAAAACATAGCTAGTCTCCTCTCCTTACCTCCCTTCAGTGCACATATCTACTTTTCACCACACTTTACAGCCAAAGCAAAACACTTACCTTCCTGGGAAGTGCTACAAAGAATCCCAAAAGCAAGGTCAGAGCCTGAACCATCTCAATTATCTCCATACAAAGTAACCTTTGAGATGAGCTCTACATACTCAGAACCACTGCTCTTCCCAGGACCATTTTAACACTATGGTCAAGTCACCCACAGCACAAAGGGAGAAAACACTGAGCACACTGCATCAAGTGCCATTTGAAAGGCAGACATTCAAAATTCCTCCCCTAATCTGGGACCAGGCAAGTTGGATTTTAGTCATAGCCTTATTACCAGTTCATTCAAATCACTTCTGTTTCTTGGGCTTTGGTAACCCCATCTAAAATATAAACTAAACTTAAACTACAAAGTTTAAGGCCAGCTCCTTTGCTCTGTGATTCAAAACACTCCTGTGAGAAACCCAGACCACTTAGAAGAATCAGCTAAAAGGGAAGCTTAAGGCTAAGGAAGCTCTTGGTCATCGTAAATACAGATGCATTTGAAATGCTGCACCCCACAACAGCCAGCCTTCAGCTCATTGGTGATAGATACCTTAGGAGGTCGGTTTATGCCCACCAGGTCCTCACTGTCTACCAGTATATCTAACTACCACACTCAACAGGTTAAAAGTAAACTTGAAATATAACTCAGTAGCTTCTTGGCCTCTCAGTGACAGGCAAGGAGAAGAAATGGGGGGAAACCCATAAGGTTTTCTGAGTGCTTGTCTGAGGCTCTTCAGTCAACCCACAGCCTTCACAATATAGTCTCAGTTGGTTTCTTTCTTGTTCCTCAGACATAGCCCATAGACATAGGCCATAGTCCGTAGCCTCAAGAGGAAACAGCCAAGAACACTCATGCCAGGGTTCGTGTCAGAGCTACTAATGAGACAAACCAATTCCCAAGCTAGAAACTCTCTATTCTGAACCCAGTACCCAGGAAGAAACAGCACTCCAGACGTGTAGGGGGACAAGAAGATATATTTTAGCAAGTGCTGTTAAACTTTGTATTCTCAGCATAGCCTAGCACAGTGCCTGGTACAAAGAAGGCACTCAAATGTTAAGGAAAGGATGTCTGAAGGAATAGATGTACCAATGGGAGGCTTGAGGCTGTACCATCAAGGCTTTCAAGAACATCGGTACTGGAAGGGTCCCTAGAATGTATCTATTACTAGTACAGTTCTCTCATGACAAGCTGGAGAGACTGAGGGCCTGAAGAAAGACCTTGCCTAAAGGCCCACTTCATTTGGATCACTTTACTGAGGACAGGGAAGATGTTCTTCTTACATGGAAAGAGAAGAAGAAAAATTATCAGGTCAGTGTTACCTGCCATTTCCCGACACCCACCTACCAAATCAATGGAGTCCTGAGCTAACCCTCCAAGTGACTGCGCCTGCACCACAAATCAGAACCTGGAATTGAAAAGTTTTTCAGCTCTATCAAGCATTAAATAGGAGGAGGGATGAACAGCAAAACCAGTCAATCATAACAAGACCACCTCCTTCACTTGACCAACAGACTGCCCCAAAAGAGATCACCTTTGTACTGTTTTTTCTTTTGGGGAAGAAGAGTAGAGTGAGGTAGCAGGGAGAAAATATCATGAGTTAGGAAAGATATACATGATAAACTCAGTTCTATCTTTGAAAGATCAGAAACAGACTGTTCCCAACCTGTAATGATGCCAATTTTCAGCAACTCTAGCCATGAAAAAGACCCAATCCTAGTAGTGTTGGTAGCCAGATATTCTCCCTTCTGGGGACCTTGAGTTTTGAAATTCCAGTGACGGGGATTCCCAGGAAGATACAAAGGGACCTAGATATCCTGTTGCCAAGTAACACTGTTAGAAAAGATTTCAGAATAAATGTAGCTGTCAACTCATCTCATCCCTCTAGACAGAATTGGAATTGGAGTCAGGGAAATATACCAGATGACCTCTAAATGTCCCTTCCAGCTCCACCATTCAGTAAAGCAATCTCCTGAGAGAAGGAAAAAAGAGAAAAGAAGAACACCCTCAAGGGCTTGCCTGGTGGCACAGTGCTTGGTAGTCCACCTGCCAATGCTGGGGACACGGGTTCCATCCCTGGTCCGGGAAGATCCCACATGCCGCGGAGCAACTAAGTCCATGGGCCACAACTACTGGGCCCACGCACCACAACTACTAAAGCCCGTGAGCCTAGAGCCCGTGTTCTGCAACAAGAGAAGACCCCACAATGAGAAGCCTGCACACGGCAACGAAGAATAGCCCCTGCTCGCCACAACTAGAGAAAGCCTGCATGCAGCAACGAAGACCCAACGCAGCCAAAACTAAATAAAATTTTTTAAAAAGTTTAAAATAAAAAAGAACACCCTTAAAACAAGCTATTATTACAGGCAGCTAGATAATAATGAAGAGTTAGCAGACTTGTGATCAATACCATCTCTGTCACCCACTCATACAGCAACCTTCCCTTCTCCAAGCCTAACATGATAGAATATAGATTAGTTGGCACCTTTGAGGGTCCCATAAAGGCTCTCTTGCCACACTAGCCCCTCTCGGACCAGAGAGCTATTCAAGAAGAAGCCTAAAGGAAATCCCCAAGATGGTTCCTGCTCTATCATCTAAACTTTCACAGAGGGCCAAGTGAACTGGAGAACCGACGAAGTGGACAAATGCAGGATCCAAAGAGTCAGTCTCTCTCACATAACCTCCATTCCTGATCCTTTGTCCACCCCTGAAGTCTACAGGCAGGGAAGGGTTAAGAGACTGATATTCTGCCTCCTATTCAGCAAGTACCACTTTAGTGCCACTCGAGTGCCTCAAGTAATGCTAGGAATGGCAGAGAGAATAAGCAGTCCACACAGCCCCTGTTAAAGTTTAGCTGAATGCAGACCCAGAAGCCTTCAAATACTTCAAGGAGCTGGACTCCTTACATCTGCTCACATGGATGGTCCCATCAATGACCATTTGATCACCTTTCCCCTGACCTGTTGAGCTAGAGCTAAAAACTCAGCAAACTGAAGAGGTTTTACCAAGACTGATCCTCTAACTAAGTCCCAGATTCAAATCCTAGCTTCACTACTGACTTGCTGCATCATTCTAGGTCAGTCCCTCCTATCTGTGGGTCTCAGTTTCGCCATCTATACAATGAGAACAATTGGACTTGACAACTGTGAAGAGCCTTTTCGACTCTAGTAAACCAAAAATTCAAGAACACCTTGAAAATTCAAAACAATCACTTTTTAGGGAATCCAAGAATCCCAAAGACTTTGTGATCTAAAAAAGTTAAAGAGGGTAGGGAGGGAAAAAAACCCTTTTTTTTTTTTTACAACTGTCTTATCATCACCACAAAGTATAGACAGTAGTTAATAAACTTCTTCATTCTGGCTACTAAAGCAGACTCAGGAAACTGGCAAGACGAAGCACAGAAACCAAGAATTGGTTGGGGGGACGGGCGTGTAGAGGGGCATGTTTTAACAGATTTAAAGGTAGCTGGGTGACTAAGGGAGAAAATTGGCTGTAAAAGTGAAACTAACCCTAGACAGTCTGTAGACATCATTCACATGAATGAATGGATTTGATTTTTCCACTACCTTCCCTATCTGTCATACTCCAGAAATAGCCTAAAGCACACTAGTGAAGAAGGAATAGAGAATAAGGAATTTTTTCTCTTCATTAAAGTTACTAGCTGGTATGCAGTGAACTAGTGTGCCCCTGGATGCCTCAGCATTGGGATAAGGAATGAGAAAAGTAACGAGGCACTTTGTGATACCTCGAACTCTCACCAGGAGACCACACAAATGCCAACCTTGGTTACTTTGCCCAAATCATCCACTTCCTTTTATCTGAGGACCAGAAAGTCCTGAGAATAGGGGGCAATTTGCTTTGAGCAAGAGAGGGGGCTCAACTTCAAAAATCCTTCACAGAGCGAGAATAGAGGGTCAATGGGATGAGCATCAAAAAGCACGGACCCCGGGCTTCCCTGGTGGCGCAGTGGTTGAGAGTCCGCCTGCCGATACAGGGGACACGGGTTCGTGCCCCGGTCCGGGAAGGTCCCACATGCCGTGGAGCGGCTGGGCCCGTGAGCCATGGCCGCTGAGCCTGCGCGTCCGGAGCCTGTGCTCCACAATGGGAGAGGCCACAACAGTGAGAGGTCCGTGTACCGCAAAAAGAAAAAAAAAAAAGAAAAAAGCACGGACCCCGATCTTGGTTCTGTCACCATGTGCCCTTAGGTGGTAAGTTCTTTCCTGTTAGGCCTAAATATCCTCATTAGTTGAGAGAGAGAGAGAGAGATACTAGATAGTGTCTGAGATCCCTTTCAGGTTAAGATTCTATGGTCTTAACAGGCATGATATAGTTTTTTCTCCTAAAAGTTGACCATTCCTTACTTGGGACAGGTCCCATTGCCCAGGTGGGCGTCGCCCAGGTGGGCTCAGGAATTTCGTAACCATCGCAACATGGTGGGGAGGGCGATTAAGAGTCGGGTAGGGGGTGTAACGCTGAAACTTTTTCAGGCAGGGTCGTCCTTTGTCCTTGAAGCACCATTGTCCTTGGGGCACCACAATTCCTCGAGCCAAACAGCATAGGAAATTCTCCAAATCTGCCAGTCTATCAAAATTCAGTCCTCTCCTTCCAACATGATTCAAGTTTCAGTCAATCTGGATAAAACTACTTTCAGTATTCAGGTACTTTCAGTACCCTAGGCCTGACCTCAAACAGCTCATACTCCAATCTCTCCACAGCAGGAAAAAGATCACCATGTTGTCTTCTTTGTCACCTTTGACTGAGATAGGATGGTTTAGATAACTTTGAAATAATGTCCAGGCCCACTAAGTTGCACATAAATGAGAGATATCTCAGGATTGAACATGAGACATGTCACTAAAGAAAAGCGGTTGTGGGGCACAGTCTATTCCCAGAGATCCACCCACCTATTTAGGCAAAGCCACATCTGAAGAGGAGTCAAAGAGTAAACCACAGAGAGATAAAACCAGAGAGGCTCCTGGAAGGATTTTTATAATCCTCTGTGATAGCAGAGACTGTCCTCCCACCCTTTTCAAAACCATTCTGTCTCACTTTGTGTGTATGTGGGGTGGGGTGGGGGGTGGAAAAGCCCCATGTCATAAAACCATTAGCAACTGAAAAGAAAGAGATGGTAGAAGTACACACTTGTTGAAAACTTGGTGTTTTTGAAGGACAGGTTCTGGAAAGGCAACAATGACTTTGCAGTAAGGCTGGAACACAGCAACGTGGCAACTAAAGCTCAGCACACACCAAAAGAACTGGGCCCCCCACTCCTCTCTTTCAGGGACCCTCAGTCCTTCTCAAGGCTACTAGTCACCATCTCAGCTCTACAAGGCTCAGGCAGTCCTAGGGAGAGGAATCTGGGATAACTGCATAGCCTAAGCCAGTGCAACAAGTTGCCTGGCCTAAGGGACTCAAGCCAGGGTGGTCACCCAGCTTTCCTGAGCAAGGGAAGAGCCTCAGCAGCCATTTGGCATGACTTGCACAAAAGCAAGCAGGGCTCATTATTCAGGCACACCCCTCCCCCCTCCCTCCTGGGCATCCGGCCCCCCCTAGGCCCCACTCCCAGGAGGCTTCTTCTCTTCTCAAAACAGCCAGTAGGGTGGAGACCAGATCCTTAGAAGCTACCACCACCCTAGAAAGGTGTGGCCCCACAGGAGAGTCCACACCTCACAGAATAGTACGGGAGTGGATAGGAGGAAATAGAGAGCCAGTAAGTAATGGGAAAGGCAGGGATTTGGCGAGTGGAGAGGAGGAAGACACCAGTCTTCTTCTCCCCGACCCGCCCCCCAACCGCGCGCGTCCAGCCCGCCCCGCCCGCAAAGTCTTCTTGCCTCCCTTCAGACTGGTGCCTAGTGAAGTGTTAGCGCTCCCGGTTAAGAGCAAGCGGCCTTGATGAGTCTGTCCACAACTCTCTCCTCCCCTCCTAGTGGGAAACAGCTGAAGCCGCCTGGGGAGGCTGTGGGAAAGGTGAGTGGGGGTACGGGATCCGCCCTGAGCAGCTCCCACCCTCCTCCTTGCTTCTTGGTTCCCATGGCCCCTCCTGGTCAGTGGCATTCTCGCCCCATAAAAGCGCCAATTCCTGGACTGGGGTAAGTGTCCTCCTCCGAACCAGAGTCCTCTCCCCTGCGCCCAGGGCCCGTCAGGGGTAAAAGGAGACCTTGGGCCCCCAAGGAAGCCTTCCCTACTGTGGCAATCCAAACACACGGAACTAGAATCTGCGAAAGAAACCGGCCCGCCCGGCCCACACTTCTATCCCTGGACCCCTTTACCCGCGAGGGCGCGCCAGACCCGGACTCCACTGCCGCCCCTCCCCACGCCTGGTCTCGGCGGAAGGCGCGGCATCGCGAGCGGACGCGCGGCTGCCCAAGCCCCCGGCCATCGGCGAGGGGCTATGAGGGTCCGCAAGAGCCCCCGGGGTCGGAAGCGCCCATCCCCGGCACTCACCGTCTTGGGCATGGTGGCGGAAAAGGCGGCGGAGTTGGTGAAGTTTGGCTGGGAGCTGTCGGACGGCGCTGAGAACGCAGTACACAAGGCTCGGACTCCGGGGACTGGGGGTTCGGACTAGGTCTCTCGCCAGCGTCGGGGCGACTGCTCCGCTTCCTGCTAACGGGCCACGACTTCACAAACCCCACCCAGGAAAGAGCCGCCCCCGTCGCACCGCCCGCTCCTTTATGTGGCCCGGCTTCCGCACCGCTCCCCGCCCTCGCGCCCGCCTTCTAGCCGGCCGCCGGCCTCGCCCCGCCCAGCCCAGCCCTGCCCTGCCTGGCCACACCAGCTACTCGGGGGCGGCCAGGCTGGGCCTGGGCGCCCCAGTGGGGGCTCCCACCCCTCATCTGGGCCTGCCTGCCCCTCTCCCACCCCCTTCACGGCCTCTGGCCCTCAGCATCCGGGCCATTCGGCCCCACCCCCAAGTCGGGCTGGGCCCTAGGCCGCACCCTGGAAAGAGGCTTACAGCCCTGACTGCAACTTTCCACTAATGGGGAGCTCACTACCTGTGAAAACTCTCCCGTTCCTACTCAAGACGGCTCTGACTCTCAGAAAGTTCTTCCCGTGTGTATTTGAACTCCTCTGTGGCTCCGCCTATGGATCTCAGCTCTGCTCCCTGAGACAACACAAATCCCCTGCTGTCCCTAACTCCTCAGAAGTCTGAAGATCCCATATCCCCCTGAAACTTCTTTTCTCTTGGCTAAACTGCCTCAGCTTCTCCAGCACTTCATTGATTCTCTTCTGTAGGATTCTATATCGCTTTTCCCATCATTTTTCATCCCCATCCTTGCTCAACCCTCATTTTTATCAGAATTGGGCTCCTTTTTCCCATATCTGTCTCTATTCACTTTCCTTCCTACAAATCCCAGTCTCCAACTTCTTCAAATCCTGATTCTATAGCCCCCACAACACATTCACTGATGCCTGATTCACTGTCTGATAATTCCCCCAGGTTAGATGCATCCCCAGTCCACTCCTTTGAGATATGTCTGCCAGAACCCTTTCTGCTTCTTGTTAAGTTCACAGAATCCCAGGATAGAGGTGTTCTAGACTGTAACGATCATCTAGTTAAGTCTGAGCTTTAGTTTGAAAGTGACGGTCCATAGTTCTTTTTTCTACTATCCACTGGTAATTGTGCGGAGGCATGGTCTGAGTATTCTTTGTGAGGTAGGGTAACACATACCTCAGGGATAATGAGCCAGCTTGGGGCAGTGAAAAGGATATTTGAGAGGGATGGTCGGGACACCTGGATTTTAGTCATAGCTTTGCCATTAACTCACTCTCTGATCACTGTGTAGCCTTGGGTAAGTCCCTTCCCCTCTCTGGGCTTGAGTTTCCCTTTCTGTAACAAGAAAGGGCTGAACTCCTGGGCTTCCAAGGTCCTTTCCCACTCTGACATTATAAAAGGATAACAAAGGAAGTAGACTTCCTAGGACAATAGATGAGTCTAGCAGGGTTGCATAAAGACTGGCCTTGCATTTGCTCTCAGGAATCAGCAGTCCTATTCTCTACTCTGCTTTCCCAGCTCAACAGGGTCCATGCATCAATGTGCCTCAGCTTCTCTCACTGCTGTCAAAATCCATTGATATGTGCTAGGGAAAACAAAGTCCCCTGCCCAAACCATTTTCTGGAGCTGAGCAGTTGACCCAAGGAAGAGCAGCACTCCCCAGAAAGCCTCAGCAGCATGGGTAGCAATGGCATCAAGCACATTCCTTGACATTGTCATGGCCCTTTTCTCCCAGGAGTTCAAGGAACTCACTGATTCCCTCATTCATATTCTAGAGCTCACGGGGGCCTGGAACTAGGCTAAGTGCCTAAAGCGGGAGGAGAAATTGATTGGAAACTCCAAATTTCATTGTCCATCCTGGAAAGTGGAAACCCCCTGTGTGTCATTCCCCACATCCCATGCCAACACACCCCCTGCTCCAAACACACACACATAAGAGACCTGATTAGGGAGTGTCAAGCATCTGAACACAGTATTAAAAGGGAAAAGAGACACAGGAGTTCAAGTGAAGGAAGGGAAGTCAAAGGGTAGGGAAGCAAGGAGGTTGATGGAAAGAGAGGCTGAGAGAGGAGGTGGTTAGCCCCCTGGGGAGAAGGGTGGGGAAATGGGAGGAGACTGTTTAGTCTAGCCCCCATTCAGGTCAAGGGAACTGAGGATCCAAAAGAGGAAAGAAATTACTCAAGATCAGGCAACTAGTGTGGAGAATGGATTCAGGGGTAATAAAGAAGACAAAGAGCTCAGTTAAGCTGTTTCCGTAATACAAGCAAGAATTTTTGAAGGCTAGAATCAGAGGAGTAGTGCTGCCGCCACTTCACCAGACAGAAGTTTGTTATGGTGATTATAGTCAAGCAGCTGGACATTGCTTGAAGCTTAGACTTGAAACCTCCTGGCTAGGAGGGACCCATATTTGATATCTCCATGTCTCCAAAGCAGAGCAGAGGCAGCTGAGGTGCTCTCTTGTTCTTCAAGATGGCCAGGGAAACACACCTTTGTTTTCACCTCTTTGTAAAACACTTCATGCCTATATGGCCAGAACTAATCTCCCCCACCCACCCCACACCCTACCATGATCCCATGTGAATTGAGTTAGCTCAATCTTCTTGGGGCCAGAGTAATCCCGATACTTAGCTTTAGATATGATGAGGTTTATGCCAGTGTTTGTAGAGAGAAGACATGGGAGTAAGGGCTAAACATCCCCACATATGTTGGCTGGGTGAGGGAAGTAAGAGGTATGAAGACACTTGCATTTTTTTGTGTTTGTTTTTGTTTTTTTTTAATAGTGTGCTCGGGGCACACTATCACCTATTCTGCCTTTTATTAATTTTATTTATTTATTTTTGCTGTGTTGGGTCTTCCTTTCTGTGTGAGGGCTTTCTCTAGTTGTGGCAAGCAGGGGCCACTCTTCATCGCGGTGCGCAGGCCTCTCACTATCGTGGCCTCTCTTGTTGCAGAGCACAGGCTCCAGACACGCAGGCTCAGTAGTTGTGGCTCACCGGCCTAGTTGCTCCGTGGCATGTGGGATCCTCCCAGACCAGGGCTCGAACCCATGTCCCCTGCATTAGCAGGCAGATTCTCAACCACTGCACCACCAGTGAAGCCCAGATACTTGGGTTTTTAGAAGAGCTGAATTCAAAGATCAAGGAGGAACAGGCAACTATTTTTCAAGCAGTAGAGCTAGGTGAGGGGCAGTACAAGGACATTCTGAAGCTGGAGTCCAAAGAAGCTGGGGTGGAGGGAGGGATCTGAATCAGGGGGTAGGAGATACAAAAGGAGAAATCTGACCTGTGCTTTATGGCCATACATGGGGTCAAGTGGAAAGGCTCAGGATTCCTCGGAGGCTGGGACTGTTCCAGAGCTGCCCCACATCTGGATGTCAGAGTCAAGGAAATGGCAAGCAGGAACTGAGTAAGCCTGATTTATGTGAAAGCTTATGCCAAGCTCAAAAGAGAAATGAGATTGGACTTGTAATCACTTCCCACTCAAGATATAAGCTCACTGCAGTAAAGAAGCTTCTGCATTCTAAATGGTATTCCTCTTTCAGAGGACACAATAGTGCAGGAGAGGCAATATCAGAGAGGAACTGGGTAGGGCGCAGTCCTGAATCCCAAGACTACTTTGACTAAAGAAGCATTCCTCCCCAATCCATTGGATGGTAACAGTTAAAAGTTCCCCTTCACTCAGAACTTTCTGAGGGCTGCTTTTCATTTTCATCATTGTTAGAAAATCCTTCTTTACATCTAAATTAGATCTCTTCCGCTTCACTCCACACAATTGCTCTTGGCTGATGCTTGGGTAAGGAATTAACTAAGCCTCTAAGTTGCTCTTCTCCTTCATTCATAGAAGAGAAATGTAACAGAGAGGTGAGGACAAACATAAGCTTAAGGCTATGCACTCAGAGTCCTTCTCTCTCTCTCTCTCTTAATTCCCCTGGATCAGCAGCCCAAGCACTAGTCTAGCTGTGTTCTTTACACAAACAAGAAAATAAACAGAAGAATATACTCTTGTCTCCCCAAAGGGAAGAGGTCCTCTTGGTATAATATGGCTGAAAGTAGAAACTGCAGCAGTAGAGAAGACTTGCTTTTAACCATCCTCAATCTTCTACCTACTTCTTGGAAACAAAAGCTAGGCTTTGGTTTAAAGAAGAGAAGATAACATTAATGAGGCACTTATGTGCTGAGCAGTGGGGAGGACATTTCAATACCTAACAAGAACTTTTAAGGGTAGAAATGAGGAAATTTAGGGTCTAAGGAGTTATCTAAAAGTCACACAATTTGTTGATGGTGGGACTGGGATTTGGGGCCCGGTCCTGTGAGTCCAAGGTCCACCTTCTTTCCACCAGCCTGACCTGTAACCTTCTCAGTCCCTAGCTGTGACCAGGCAAACCCGAGGAAGGAGATGGATTTTAAGATTCATATCACCCCTGCACCTCAGTGGTCAGACTAGACAGCTTGAGAGAGTGGGTGTGTAATGATAAACAGTGGTAATATGGCATCTTGCCAATATAAAGTGCCTGGGAATATTTATTATTAATCATACAAATGGACCACAGTGAGAGGGAAGAGAGTTTCTCTCTGGCTTTTCCTCTTAGTAGTAAGGCTGGAAGCTTTTTGAGAGCTTCCCCCAGCCAGCCATTATCAATTCAGTTTGAGCCAGTGCCATCTTGGAATGTGAAATTAGCCCTGCAGAGAGGGTCTCCCAGTGGAGTCACTAGCTCCCAGCCCTACCCCCAGCAGCCAGTGACCAGCAACCACAACTATGTGTCCTGTCTGCCTATGGGGCCCAGAGAGAAAACAGCCCGCTGAGCACACGGCCCTTCCTTCTGTGAACAACCCACAATTCAAACTCAATACACTTAGAAGGAAACTATCCATCTGTCCATCCTACCCATGCCTCCAGCAGTGACCAGGTGCCTGCTGGGTGCCCGGGTCTATGTGAGGCTCTGCAAGGGGTACTCACCCTCTTCCTCCCCAGGAGCTCTCCTTCCCAACCGTTCTGTGTTTGTTGGTGGTTTTGCTGTTAGCACCGTCCTTTGTATGCACGATGTCATCATCTTTCTCTCCTCCGCCTTCCCCCCTACCATCGGATCACCAGGCCCTGCTCTCTGTCTGTCTGTCCTTCACAGCTTCTCTCCCTCCCATCTCTGCTGCCAGTGCCCTAGGTCAGCCCTCAACCGCTCTCCCTGGTCTCCCTGACTCCAGGCTGCCCCACCCAGGCCATCCTCCACATGGTCACCATGGTGATCTTCAGAAATGCAGCCTTCACCTGTGCTCAAACATGTCAGATGACCCCCTCCACCCAACACACACACACTTAACCTTTGCAGGCTTCTCTTGCTCCCACAGCTCCTCAGCACAGCCTTTCCGCTCGAGCCAGGCTACTCTCACCGCATGCACACAGCCCGGTGTGCTCGCTCTTGTCTCTGCACAAAGCCTTCCTTTGATCTCTCCTGCCCTCCTTGTGCTCTCTGCCTCCCCCCAGCTCCTGTAGTGCCCAGGTCTGCAGTGCTCATCTGGCCTCCCGCCCACATTCTGCTTTGTCTTGTCAGCTGCTGCTTTTTTTTTTCTTTTCCTCCATTCCAGGCTGGGCTGTAGTTGTCCCCCAGAAGGGATCACACTTTGTGTTCCATGCAGAAGGAGCACAGCACACTTCCAGGCATATCTTTAGAGCTCAGGATAGATTGCTCAACTAAAGAGAGGGATCTACTATTCTCATGTCTGACCCTAGAGGCCTATCAACTGGTATTATGTCCAGATTCTCTGAAGGCCCAAGTTCCCCCTTACACTGCCTCAAATTCTCCTGTTAGGAGACAAGACCAATGAATAGAGCCTTCTATTCCTATCTCATTACTCCTCCCCCCATTCACAGCTCTATTTGGGTGGGTGGGTTGGGGGGCGGTGTGTGCATGTGCCAGCTCTACTACCAGTCTATCTTAGGGAAACACTCTATTGTTCACAAAGAGGCATCTACATGGACATTTACTACAATACTATAATAATAAAAAGAAACAACCTAAATGTTCATCACTATGGGACTGATTATATACATGGTATAGCCATACAACAGGATGCTATTCAGCCTTTTAAAAGTATGAACTACTATGAAAAGACTTCTTTTAAAATCTACTCTGAAATCACAGAACAGTGTGAATAGTATGATACCATTTATGAATTAAAATATCTATGTTTTTATAAATATGTTTGTAAGTCCCCAGAAAAGGGGAAAGATGCACATGAAATTGATACTAGTTGTTACCTCTGGAACGGGGACTGGGATTTTAGAGGAGAGTAAAGTGAGAATTTTTCCTTCTTAATATATACATTTCTATACTATTTAATTTTTTCAGTGAGCCTGAAAGAAAGAAAGAAAGAAAGAAAGAAAGAAAGAAAGAAAGAAAGAAAGAAAGAAAGGTGAGTAGGAGGAGGAAGAAGAGAAGGAAGAAAAAAATCTGGGAGGGAATGTGGATAGGTTGGGCAACAGAGTCAGGATCCAAAAAGTTTATGACAAACCCGAATGATGGTTAAAGCTTAAAAGGATAACAGATGTAAAGGTTGTGCTTGGGTCCAAATAATCAACCTTGTGAGGAAAAGATGGGAAAGCTGTGACTTAGCAGCAGTATGGCTAAAAAGACCTCTGAGGTTTTACTTGTTAATAAACTATGTGAACGTTAGCAGTGAGCTGTGGCTGCCAGGAGAGTTAATTCAAACTCAGAAGGCTAATTTTTAGGGGGAAGGGGACAGTCCTGCCTTTTGCTTGCCTGGTCTGAGCCCATCTGATGACTGTATCCTGCTATGCACCCCTCTTTAAGGGGGAGACACACACACTGGGGTATATGTCCATGTGAGCTAGCTGGGCCCAGGACACATGAATAGTTGGAGGATCTGAGGTTGCTTGACCTTGGGAAGATTCAAGGGGATGTCGTCTATGTCTTTGGACTGCTAAATGTCCACCTTAAGAAAGAAGGAACAGACGGGCTCCATATGACCCCAAAGGGCAGAGCTCAGAGAAAGCTATGATGGATGCAAGGAAGAAGGTCCTTATGGTCATATCTGTCTAAAACTGGAAATGGCCACTCAGTGAATACTGAAGTGATAATTGGAAGTGTGTGAGCAAAGGTTGAATGACTACACACTGTAGGTGGTTGAAGAGGAGATTGCTATACTCTGAGAGTCTATGAAACCAGCATGTTAAAAACCTTCAAGTGAAAACAGGGCTATTTTCAAATCATTATTTCATTTACTCCTAAGAAAAACTTAGGTAGACTTAGGTAGTAGGTATCAATCCTTATTTGACAGGTAAGGTAACTGAAATTCAAAAAAGTTAGGGCACTTGGCCATGATCACACTACAAGTAAGGACTTGAAATTAAGCCATTTGACTTTATTATTCATCCATCCATTTTTTAAATGCATTCAGAAAATGTGTGTGTGTGTGTGTGTGTGTGTGTGTGCTTACTATACGCAAGGCACTGTACTAAGCCCCAGGGATATAGACATGAAAAGATGGAAGAAATCCCCACTCTCACAGAGCTCATTGCCCGGTGGGAGAGACAGAGAAGATACATAGAAATAATGTGTTCTTTCCACTACTCCCCACATCCTAAGTGTTGAGGTATGGGGATCAAAGGTTTCATCTCAGCAGGGCCAATTGAAATCATTGGCCCGTCATGGAAAGCTCCTATGCTCTGTAAAAGGAGCCCATAGGTGAGTGGAAAAGGAACAGAAGGAAGGATAACTCGTGGGTTTGAACAGACTCTTCCCCTCATTACTGAGGCCTCCATAAAAGTGCTGCTCAGCACCTTCTGCTGGTGGCTTTATGTATCTATATATGTATTAAGCCATTTGACGTTATTATTCATCCATCCATTTTATTCATTCAGAAAATGTGAATGCATATTTGTAGCATATAGAGATAGGCATATATGCAGCAAGATAGCAGCATGAATTTTTGTATGTGTATGGGAGAGAGAAAGAAAGTGCCACTTAGAATGCAGCCTGAGATAGTATAAGAGAGCACTGAATTTGAAGCCAGAAGACCGGGTCTTAGCCTCAGTTTTGCCATTTACTAGTTCAATAAATTTAAGCAAATCAATTGATTAACCCCAAGCCTCAGTTTCCTCATCTGTAAAAATTGAGGTAATAATAATTGATACCTTCCAGGATTGTTGTCAAGAAGATATATAAGGTTGAACATGAGAAGTATTTTGCAAACCATGAGGTACTTGCAGTGGAAAAAGGATGATCATAGCTGTGTTTATTTGGGGTAGAAATGCATGTTCCAGGGTTTTCCTGGGTCCAGATGTGCCTCTGTTTGGTCATATGTGTATTGTCTATATGCTCCCATACTTGCCTGTTTATGCGTTTGCATGTATGTGTGTGTATTTCCAAGTCAGTGACATGTAGGTTCATCCTCCTGAAATACTTTTACTTTCCTTAATCCCTAGTCTCAGACCGGAAAACATTCTAACATTCTTTTACCTGAGAAATGTAGGTCTCAAACATCCCTAACTATATTTTGAGAGCCCTTCCCCTTCTTCCTACCACCCCCCCAATGCACTGGGTATGTTCAACCCAGCCATGTGTATACATGCAGATGAGAGCTCATATGTGGATGTTTCTCAATGGGGAAAATGCAGGGCCTTCCCCTGGGTTGGACATGCCTTTCAGAACCAGACACATCATGTGCTCCTGAACCTCCCCAGTGGCTCTAGATGATGTGCTGCTGGTGGATGTAATGCCTCAGGGGAAAAAGAGGAGCTGTTCTCCACTTCCCCTCACACAAATACCACTCCTCAATGCTTTCAGCCTCCCCTTCTCCAAGGCTTTGGAACTGGGGGCTTGAGAAGTCTGGCTCTACTTTCCTCAGATCAACAAAGCCTCAAATGTACTGCCAGATGTCCCAAGACCTCTGGTCAATTATTCTGAGTGTCAGAATGTTTGGGAGAAAAGAGAGAGCCCTGTGTTTAACTCATAGAAACGCTGAATCTTAGAACTGGCCCGGTCCTTCATCACTTCCTAATCCCAACTCTCTCACATCCTTGTGAAAGGATGAAAACAGAAATCAGAATCCTGAAATATCACACCTTTAACGTCATCTAGGGTACATGTCCCCATTTTATATGTGAGGACATAAAGACAAAGAGAAGCAAATGAACTTGCTCAGGGAAAAACTTAGTTCTCCTGAGTCCCAGGCCAGTGCTCTTTCTGCTGGATCTCCGAACTCAAGAGCAATAAGGATCAAGCAAGTTAGTACTGTTGCTTTGGGGATATCTCCTGGAAATAGAAGCTGAGTGGTTCTTGGGGAGGGGAATAAAGGTACAGAAGCATGCTGGTGAGTCTCTCTGCCGAGAACAAACCTGGACAAATTACCTACCATGGCTCAGCGGAGTATCTGACACCCAGGAAAAACGTGGGCTCTCTTGTCTAGCAGCTGATCTGGAAACTGAATAGGTCTTATTTCTCCTGTGACATGAATTCCAGATCTCCAGCCAAAGCTCCTGACGTCAAGGATTGTGGCTTGCATTCTCTCCTCATCTCCCAGAAGCTTGTCCAACTCCAGGCCGCCTGATTGATGATGCTTGCCATTGAGATGAGATCATCCTGGCTTCCTGGGCAAAAGCCTCTGTCTGGATCTACCCACTGGCTGGATGTGTCCTTGAGCTGCAAGTACACCAGCCCTTTGGTGCTCCACATTCTGATTGTCCCCATCTTCTAGGGAGTTGAATCAGCATAGTACACTGCAGGGCTCATGGGGTTGCCTGCTGGTCTAGGGGGGCTGCTTCTCATCCTTATGGCTCTGACCTCATAGACTACATGGAGAATGGAGGTGGAGGTAATGAAACCCCTTCACCTGATCGCATTTATTTGATTTACTTCTGTGAGGTATTCTGCTCCTACTTGAGCTCTCCCATTCTTTAGGAAAGGTTGGACTTGGGCTACTTCCACTTACCATTCAGTGTCATACTTTTTCAACTTTGGGGTCTTTGCAGATGCCTTTCCTTCTGCCTGATACACTCTTCCTGGAACACTCTTCCTCTAGCTATCTGCATAGCTGGCTCCTACCTTTCCTTTAGGTCTCAGCTTAAATATAATTCCTTTCTTTGTCCATCCTTTCTAAAGTAGAATGCCTTCTGTCCCCACCTCCCCCCCAAAACCCTTTATTCTCAGAGATTTGTTTCCTCAGCCCTTACTATAGTTTGCAATAATGTACTTTAACTATGTATTTACTTATTTAATGTCTACCTCTCTGCAGCAGGCAGAATAACAGAATAATGCCCCCCCAAAGATGTCCACATCCTAATCACCAGAACCTGTGAATATGTTATATTTTATGACAAAGATGAATTAAGGTTGCAGATAGAATTAAGGCTGCTAATCAGCTGACACTGAGATGGGGAGATTATCCTGGATTATCCAGGTGAGCCCAATGTCATCACAAGGGTCCTTATAAGTGGAAGAGCAGAAGAGGAAGGCACGAAAAGATGTCAGAGTGATGTGATGAGGATTCAACCTGCCATTGCTGACTTTGAAGATGGAGGAAGGGATCACAAGTCAAGGAATGCAGACAGTCTCAAGAAAATGGAAAAGACAGGAAAACGGATTCTCCTCCAGAGTCTCAGAAAAGAATGTGACCCTGCTGACCCATTTTAGATTTCTGACCTCCAGACTGTAAGAGAATAAGCTAGTGTTGCTTTAAGTCTTTAAGTTTGTACTAATTTGTTATAGTAGCCATAGAAAACTATTAAACTCCCCGTTAGACCATAATTTTGATGAGGGCAGGAACTAGGTTCTGCTTACCATTGTAGTCCCAGCATGCAGTATAGTGTCTGGCACAGAGTAGGATCTCAATTAATATTGGTTGGTTTTGATAATGAATGGAGCCTGGGCATGCCTTATGCCCTACAAACCCTCCCTCCATAATGCCCCTCAGTGTGGGGTGGCCTTCTCTTCAAGGGGCTGAGCCCAAAGAGAGGCCAATAACTTCCCAGCCAGTGTTTGGTAGGAGAAAGAAGCTAGAAGCCTGGAAACACTTACATCTTTTATTTCTCAGAAAAGGAAGCCCTTGAACTTTATATCAGCCACCTGTCTATCCACACAGGAATGTACAGATGTTCTTTTTCACACTTTCTTATACACAGATGCTGATTTTCATCCATGAACCTTTTCTGGAGCTCCTGCTATCTGCCATGTGCAATGTTAGCAATGATGCTCATATGTTATTTGTGGATGGTGGTGGTTATAGTCTGTTTTCCCACATGTTAATCTTATTATCTCATTTATTCCTTGTTTTGACAAGGTAGAGATTCCCAGCCCTACTATGAAAAGGCTCAGAGAAGGTATGAGCCCTGCCCAAAACCACACAGCCAGAGTATAAGAGCTGAAACTAGAGTCCAGCTCACCAGACACTAGACCCAGTAATAATTTTATTTTTTTAACTACTGCCTACCTCCACCATTCCTTTGTACACAATATCCCATATGCTGGACCTACCTTATTTCTTCCCTTAGACTACATCCTGAACATTCCACCATCTCCCTGCTGAAGTGATACACCCTGCCTTTTAGCAAGCACTTTTTCTTCATTTTCCCTCTAGTGAAAGAAAAGAGTTAAGTTAAGTAGAAAGGTCATAGGATTTGGCATCCTGGCCTAGATGTGAGTGCTCCTTTGGTGACTTATGAACAGTGTGATTTTTGGCACTTTCTCTCTGTCCACAGCCAGGCCCTATACCTTTCATTTCCAGACTCATCTCTCCCCCTTTAAATGCAGCTGGATTTCTCTATCAGGCTGGTGTCTTCTTTGCCCATGCCCACCCCAACCCCCACTACACACACACACACACACACACACACACACACACACACACACACAAATGCCCAACAACAGTAAATACAATCTAAATTGAGTGTTTATTATGTATCAGATACCTTGCTAAGTACTAGATATGCATTATTATCTCATTTAGTCCTCACAACCACCTCAAATCATTAATATTATTATCTTTGTGTTATACATGAGGAAGCTGAAGCTGAGAGAGGTTTAAGTAAGTTGCCCAAGGTCACTGGCACCTGAAGATGAGAGGATATAAGCCCAGATGCTCTGACGCAGGATACACACTTTTAACTACTGCACTCACTTGGTTATTCTATATTCACACACACATACACACCCTGTACATTCACACCTTAGAGACATTCTTCTAGCTACTCCTTCCTCCTGGAAAGTGGGGATGGGGTGGGGGAGTAATGAAAGTAGTGCATCAGACAGAAGGAACAAGATCTATAAAGTGAAGAAAGCAAGAGAGATCACAGAAATTTAGAAACCTGCAAGCAGATTGATAAGGCTGGAGCACTAGGTCATGTGTCAAGAGGCTCCACATTACAGATTCCTCTAACTCAACACTTCCAAAAGTTGGATTCCTCTTATCTTCCCTCTCAAACCTGTCTTCCTTCAGAAACCTAAGAGTCATTCTTAACATCTCTTTCTTCTTCACCCCTACCATTTCAGTCCATTGCCAAGTCCTATCAATGGGCCTCATAAATAGCTCTCAAATCTGTCCACTTCTCCCCATCTCTACTGTTACTACCCTGGTTCCAGCTGAGTCAAATGGACAACTGTAGCAGGTTCCTAACTGATCTCCCCACATCCTTTCTGGCTCTGCTCCAATCTATTCTCCACAAAGCAGTCAGAGGAAACTTTTCAATATGCAAATAGGATCCTGTCACTCTCTAGTTTAAAAACCTTCAGTGGCTTCTTCCCTTAGCTCTTATGATGAAGAACAGAATCTTTGTCATGGCCTTTAAAAGCCCTTTATGGTCTGGCTCCTGCCTGCCTCTACAGCCTCTCAACCAACTCTCTCTCTTGCTATTTGCATCCCAGTTACAGTGGAGTTCTCTTTCTGTTTCTAAAATGTATCATGCTTCCTCCAATCTATCCCCTACAAAGACCTTTGCATACTATTTGTTCTGCAGGGGTCACATACTTCCCCACACTCACAATTTACCTAGTTAACACCAACCTATTCCTTCTTTGAGACCAAATACCACTTCTTGTGGAACCTTCTAAAACTTAGGCCCCCTGCCATATGTCCTCAGAGAACTAGCCACCCTTCGTCCAGAGAACTGACCACAGTTTGTAAGTATACATTCATTTGAGTCTTGAGTTGATTAATGTCTGTCTCTGCAAATAGACTGTAAGTTCCATGAGGGCAAGAACAGTACATATTTTTGATCACTATTGAATGCCAGTGCCTAGAACAGTATTTAGCACATAGTATAATTGGTACTCAATGAGTACAAATAAATGAAAGGTGGTAAGTTTCCAAAGGGGCTTGCAACACACGCTAAGGGTCTTTAATGTTATCCTCAGGGCAATGAGGAACTGCTGATGGTTTTAAAGCAGGGGGATGACTTGATCAGGATTTGCTTTTAGAAAGAATAATGTTACAGGCCAGAGGAAGACAGATTGGAGGGGATGAGATAGGGGTGTGAGATATAGAACTCAGTTTGGAAGCTATTGTAATAGTTCAGGTGAAAATAATGAGGATCTGAAATATTTTATCTCCTGTGGGCCAACCATCTGTCAACTCATCCAGTTCTCAATTTGTTCCATAAATGATCTGAGGTAACTCACCACAGAAATGCAATAGAATTATAAAATAAATAAATACAATTTTTAAATCAGGATGACAGACATTAGAATCAGAAGACAAAATTGAGGAACCTTGTTGATCGTGAGAGAGGAGGATAAATTAGTAAGAATAGAGGACAGATATGGAAGCCACTAAGGCTGACACAGTTGAGCTGTGAATTTGGCTCTGAGCATCCTGTACTCCATATGAAAAGGGAGACATGATCAGTCACATAATTTTCTTTGTAGAATGGGAAAAGTCATATTCATTTTTCAGTACTGGACTAGGATGGTAGTTTTAGGAACAGAGAGAAGAGGATACATTACAGAGAAATTAAAGAGGTAGAATTACTAGGACTCAGTGATTAGAAGCTCTAGAAGAGGACCAATTTGTGGGGCAAGAAGATGAAGTTTTTGGACACGGTGAGTTTGAGGTATCCATGAACCATCAAGTGGAGAGGCCCAGGAGGAAGCTGAGCAGCCTTATGTCAATGTTTCCTCCCGCATTCTCTGTCCTCCCTATAACCCCACCATGCATTTCCTCTATGCTGGAGCCGCACCTAATCATCCCTAGGTCAGTTCAAAGCTCTGTTCCTTCAAGCCTATTGTTCCCTCAGTTTTATAATCTTTCTCCCCCTGACCAACCCCTATCAACCTTTACATCTCAAGCCATATGTCATTTTCCCTGGGAAGCTGCCCACCCCCACCACAGGTACTGCCTTCCTTCTCTGTGTTACCACTATGCTTTGGACACCCAGCTCTCGCACTGTCCTATAATTACTTTTGTCTGCCTTCCTCATTAGACTGTCAGTGAATGAACATGCTTCAGGAAAACTCCATGGGGGAGAAAGAAAGAGAACCTTGTGCTATAGGGAACGGAATTGAAGGGATCATTACATGAAGCCCAGAATACAGATGGGGAACACTCCCCCAGTGCAGATTGGAACAAGAACCAGAGCAGAGATCTTGGGGGATGCATTTCCAGGGAACAGAACTGCCAGGGGTAGAGAGGCCCAGGGCCCCTGGGCCCCTTGTCCTGGAGCAACCTAGGAAGCACACTCTTTGAGAGACAGCCTGAAGGCCAGCCAGCTTGGGCCCAGAGTCTATCTGGCTCAGCCTAGACTCAGCCCACACAGGGGAGGGTGAGGCTGAACCTCCACACAGGAGCTGGGCCTCCTCCCAGTCCAGTATCCCAGGGATGAGTCAGGGCTAGGTGTCATTCCATTACTCAGCAACTTGGGCCAGGAAAGTGAGTGTCTTGTTCTGAGATTGAGGATAACACTAACTCTCACATTGTTTTTGTTAATCCCTCTCTATTTGCCCTGGAGTTAAAAGTGGTTAAAGAGAGTTAAACATCTGACACAAGCGTAAAACCCTTCAATGGTGTTCTGACATCTACAGACTAAAGTTCAAACTTCTTAGTAGGAATTTATATGACCAGCCTCATCTGTCCAGCTACCAATCACCTTGCTTTCTAGTCACACCCACCATTGGACTGGACTGAAGAACCATGTTTTCTGAATCTTCTGGGCCATTGGGTCTGCTTTTCCCACTGCCTAAAATGCCCCTTCCCTGCTGGCTTCCCCCCCACACACACACACCCCTGTTTACCTGAAGAACTATTACTTTTCTTCAATTCTCAGCTCATCTCATCTGAGAGGCCCTTCCTGACCATAGCCACTTCCCCAAGCTGAATTTGGTTCCCCTGCCTTGAACTTCTATAGTCCCTTGAGCTTCCTTTTCTCTTTGTACTCAGACAATGTTTATGGGAAAAATTAAATACAGTGCCCTCATAAAGGACATATGGGCTTATGAGAGTCAGGGAGGTGGTTGGACAATGTTATGTAACTCTGGAATGAAGGGGCTGGGCATCAAGATGTGCTGAGTTTGAATCCCAGCTCTGGCATTAATAAGCTGTATGATCTTGATCAACAGTTACTTTACCCCATAGGCCTCTGTCTCTCCATCTGTTTAATGGTGGGATAGGACTGAAAGGTGTCAGTGGTCCTTTCCACCTCTGATATCCTAGAATTTTTTAAATGTTGAAAGAAGAGGTTAAGAAAACCATGGGAGAGAAGAAAAGGATAAATGAGAGCCAGCCAATCACCACAATGGACATTACAGATTTGACTGGCAAGAATCCTATGACCTTTACGGCCTGGCAGGTAGTGCTTATTATTTATAACATTCCATCCAGTACTGTATGCAGTGCTTTACAGATCACTGAGCCCTTTCACTAATGTTATTCCATTTTATAGTAGCCAGTGAGAGAGTCAGCATAAACATTCAAAGACTATTCCTGATTCACAGAAGAGAAAACTGAGGGAGAAAAAGAAGTGGTTGTCCCAATCTGTGCTCAAATAAATGACTGAAGGTTTAAATACTTGCAGTCACACTGTGGTGGCCACCCTTTCTGATTTGCTGGGGATGTGGGAAATCAGAAAAGTTTTAAAATCAGAAAAGTCCCAGGAAAACCAGAAAGTTTGGTCATCTACACAAGTAACTAGCCCTCCTGCCTTTAATCACCCTTGAGGCAAGGGGCTGTAGCTGGGGGGCAGAGGGGTAGTACTGTCCCTTCCACATGATTCTGCACTACTGAGAACCAGAAGGCTGATCTAGCCCTGTCTGTTCTCCCCCAAACTAGATTATATCTGACTGGGCTTCTCTTAACTTGGTTCACAGCCCTGGCTGCACATTAGAATCACTTGGGAAGACTTGCAAAAATAACTATGTTTGAACCCCACCCTAGACCAATTAAATCAGAATCTTCTGGCTTGAGTGAAATCTGGGCATCAGTATTTTTAAAAACTCTCTGGGTGATTCTAACGTGCAGCCAGGCCTAGAAGCTACTGAGTCTAGCTGTTCTAAGCTTTAACTACACTGTAGATTGGGCCCCTGGATAGAAAAATTCCTCCCCAAAGGCCTCCTCCCCTCTTCTGCCTTACTTAGCTTCCCAGCGTACAAAACTTCTCTAGATACTCTCAGAAGAGGCTTTCTGCAGAATGCAGAAGCCCTTCCCTACCCCTCCCCTTTTCCTGGCAGCTTAAGGTGATCCCCTTCCCGGAATTATTGGCATTTTTGCAAAGGAACTTTGGAAAGCATTCAAGATTCAAAGGACAAAGCACTATGGTGAAAAATCAGACATTGGGGAGGTCTCTTAAAACAAGGGGATCCGCCTAGTGCCCTTGGAATCACACCACCTAGGTAACCGCCTACCTATTCAGCCTAACAATGGAACCAATTTAAACTCTCTGACCCAGAAGGAGGGAAGGGCTGTAGGAGTTCCAATCTCCTTGCTGGAAGCCCTGTAGTCTCCACAGGTCAGATGCTGTAGGAGAAGGAAAGGGCTAATGGGGAAGAGAGACCAGGAGAGGTAAGGGGAGATCTCTCCAAGGGACTGGGGGTGGGAAGCCAGGCTGACTGTGGTCTTTGCTCTAACTCAACGCAGGTCCCACCAGTCTTTATTCCCAGGGGCTCCTGCCCTTGCCTTACCCATCCGTCTCAGGCAGGCAATGCAGGTCCACATTTGTCAAGTGTGAGACTCAAAAACTAGAGGGGAACTGACTTGGAAACCACCTAACTGACTCCCTGACCCTCTTCTTACCTCCAGTGGTGAGAAGCTCACTTCCCATACCTAGCTGGACAGCCTACTCAATCACAAGAGAATTAGAGCATTTAAAAAGTTTATTTTATTTAAGCCAGAATCAGTTTCCCTGGAATTTTTATCCTCTCTGGCTCCAGCACCTTCACTTATTTCCCTGAGTTGGGTCCCTTCTAACCTACTTACTTCCCTCTGGATAGACCTCAATTTGTCATTTATCATTTGTCTGTGTGCCTGTTAACAAACCATGCCCAAAGCTGGAGCCTGGAGGACTCTGCCCAAGGTGTAGCTGAACTTCTTCTAGAAATGATATTTCTCTTAATATAGTCCAGGATATATATATATATATTTGTGTTGTCTTGCACAATGGTCAGAAGGCTCATGTGTTTCTGAAGAAGGAAATAAACTACTTTTAAAGCTAATATATGTGTGTGTGTGTGTGTACACACACACACACACACACACACACACACCAACTATAATTTACACTCTCTACATGATGATTTATAATTTGCTTTTTTTCACTCAAAAGTATTTCATGGGCATCCTTTTATGTCAACTAATATAAATCTATTTCACTATTTTAAGTGGCTGCATAGTGTTTCATTGCATGGATGTACCATAGTTTATTTAAGCATTCTGCTATCTAAGGACACTTGGGTTATTTTTAATTTTGTATTATCAAACAACATTGTAATGAATAAACTTATGCATATATCTCTACACACTGGTCCACATTTATTTCTCAGTGAGTCAAAGGGTAAGCAAATTTTAAATTTTGATACATGTTGCCAAATAATCTTCAGAGAGATTGTTCTAACTTTCATTTCCATGAGCAGTGCATGCAAGTACTTTTATCCCCACATGCCCACCAACACTGGGTATCAATCATTTTAATCTTTGCCAATATGCTAGGCAAAAAGAAAATTCCTTCATCTTTATCTTCATTTATATAATTACTAGTGAGGTTGAGCATCTTTTCATGTTAAGTTAGTCATATATTTCTTATTTTGTGAATTGACTCATATCCTTTGTTCAATTTTTCCTGAGGTGTTCTCTTTTCATCATTGATTTAGAAAATTTCCTTATAATTAAGGATATCACCCCCTTATATGTCAAATATCTTTCAAATATGTCATCAGTTTTTCCTTTGTCTTTTGACTTTAATTTTTCACAACGCAATTTTTTTTTCTGTTGTCAACCTTATCAATATTTGTTTTGTTATTTCTGTCTTGTCCTGCCAAGTTTATAAAAATATTAATCCATATTTACTTCCAATACATTTAAGCCCTCATTCTGGCTACTATACCGTTCTTCTGCCTTCCATCAGAACTCAGCATCTGGCACCTGCTTTCCTTTGCTTCCTGCTAGAGATTAAACCTAGTAAACTGAGAAATGCTAATAGCCGCCTATGTGTTCTCAGGCTCCCAGGTATACTGTCCTAACATGTTGATAGGGAATTCTTGGAAGCAAGTGCTACCCCACAAAAATACCATTCTAATGGAGTAATTTTGAGAACTAAGACAGGTAGGTGAAGGAAATGATTTGAAGGCAGCAGGTTCAGGGAGGTATGTAGTGGAAATAGTGGAAATAATACCAAGTTTAAAGTTAGACAAATCTGCATTTGGGATCTCAGCACTAGCTGTATGTTGTGGCCAAATCATATTCTCTCTCTGAGACCCAGTTTCCGCATCCATAAAATGAGAAGACTACCATGTGTTCTTTATGTTTATCGCCTGTTTGCCCTCTGTGTCCTCCCCCTCTGGTCTCATTCACTGTACACTCCCAGCACCCAGCACAGTACCTGACAGATAGTAGATGCTCAATAAGCTGTTTTAATTTCTACCTGTAGGCATGTGTTAATGTTTTTTTTTTTGAGGGGGGGACAGATGTTGGGAGAGGGGAAAGAGAGAATGTCAGGTTGTGAGAATATAGAGAGTGGCAGGGAGTTTGAACATTCCAAAGGGAAACATGGCAAGTAAGAGAATAATTTAGAAAGGTAAGTGGGGACTAACAAACAGGCTTAGGCTTACATGTCAAACTAATGGATTTTGGATTTTATCCAATAGGTACTGGGGAGCTAGTGAAGGCTTTAAGCAGGTGTGACACACTCCTGCAATCCCACCCCAACCCCAAATTACGATAGGTTTCTCTGGCCAGTATGGAGGCTAGATTGCCCAGAGAGAGTCTAGAAGCCACAAAAACAAGCTATTGCAACAATCCATGACAGATATAGTAAACTAGGGCACAGGTGATGGAAATGGATCTAAGAGATTTTTTCTCCCTTCCTTTTTGAGAAATATCAATAGTGCCCTCTCCAGTCTTCCCCATATATACATATTGAGGGAGCAAGACCAGCTGACTTCTAGGATACCTTCCAGATAGGATACTTTGGCATCTTGGGGTTTGAGGTGCTTTATTCACCTCCATTGTGCTCCCTGAGTGTCTCATCATGTGTTGCGACTACTCCCCTCTCTCTCCATGACACTCCACTCTGGGGCAGTGTTACTATTGTTTTCTCAGGCCCGGTGAGAGCTCAGGAAGGATAGAAGGCAGGCCTTAGTTCTTCTATCATCAATGAATCCTCTGACAACCCAGGCTGAATGGAGGGGGTAGGAGTCTTCTGGGATATTTTGAAAGCTTCCAAAAATAGCCTCAAGGCCTCAGTTAGAGAGCACAGGGCCAGGACACTGACTGAACACTGGAACTCACAGTTTTTGCCAAGTTCCCACCCCAGCCTCCATCCTATTACTGAGTAAGCCAGTTTTCCCTCCTGCTTTAGTTTTCTCCTTGGAGGGCCCCACCCAAGCCTGAAAAGTTCAAATTTAGCCTTAAGTCTCCATCGCTAACTCCTCTGGAGAAAAAGCCCAGGGTATAGCAACTTAACCTCTTTAAAAGTCCCTGTGGGCTCTGTGATGGGAAAGAAAATAAGACAAAGATAGGGAGATGATGAGACCAAGACACACATCCACAGAGGTCAAGAAGCAAAGGAAGAAACACTGGAATATGAGGAAAATAGGGAAGGAAAGACAGAATGACAAGGAGAGAAATAGAAAGGATAAAATAAAGGAGAAACTGAGTCTGAGAGACTAGGGCAAAGAAAGAGAAAGACTCAGAGATATAACTGAATAGAGAGGGCAAGAAAAAAGCAAAGAGAAAGAGGGAAAAAGATATATATAGTCAGAGACAGGCAGAGAAAAAGGGAGAGTGGGAGCCAGAGAAAAGAGGGAGCCTCAGTTCCTTGTCCTGTCCTAAACTCCTTCATCAAGCCAACAACTTGTAGCTAGAGGCCTGAACTGAGCCCTTGAGGCAGTCCCTACAAAACCCAGTTCCTCAGGGGTGGGAGCTGAGAGGGCCCCCCAGAGACCATGACAGACAGAGAGACCAAGGCAAGCATGGCCGTCAGCACAAGCAGCCCTCATCAGGCACTCACACCCACCATGTACTGCAGATGGGCCAATAAATAGTCACCCTCAAAGCCAGTGCACAAAAAAATGACCTCTAAAGTGAGAACATTTTCCTATTTGATATTTAAAAACACTTCAAATTAGTTATCATGAGATATCAGAATATTAATGAACTTCTTTACACTGATTTCAATGGCTTATTTTTTTTTTTATTTTGAATTACATATTAGCAGGGCCACCACAATCTGTTCATCATCTGGGACCTTTAAAGGTTTTCACCTGATGTGCCACCATGGCTCTGGGTGTTAGTGTACAGTGATGAAAGGATGTGCTTCCCTTCTGGACCTGTTTGGATACCTCTCTGACTGCCCCTTCTCAGTCATTTTGTCAGAGTCCTTGGATAAGAAGTAGAAACTTTCAAGCCAAAACCTGTCCTTTGGGGGTTGTAAGGACCAGTGGGGAGAAAGCAAAGAGATTTGGCCAAGAAGGTGAAGAAGCGGTGTCTAATCTATTAAGGCATTGGACCACATAGGTTTAAGGCCCAACTCTGCCTCAGAAACATTGTAAACTTGGGCATGTGACTTCATCCTTCTGAAATTCAGCCTCCTTTTTAATAAAACAGAATACCTATCTTGCCAGAGTTCTCATGAGGTTAACAAGAGAATAAGCTATTAGAAACTACAAGTGTGAGAAGAGTTCCTATTATTACAAATAGCTTTAAGGAATGTCAGACCATTAAAGCAAACACACTTCCTGGTAAAAATGAGGCAACCCAGGCTCTCTGAATTTCACTAGGGCAGGAACAGGAAGAGAAAGCAAGAAAGCCTGAAAGAGGCCTGGGGGAAAACAGGGGAAACAGGAGCAGGGGGTTAAAAAATGGAAATCGGAGTTTATTGTCTTAATAAGAACTGAGATGTGATTAATTACATGTCTATGGCCATGTTTGGGCTTTGTTTGGTGATGGGTTAGGGAGGAATTATAAATATGTCTAATATGTAGAGAGCTTTTTATAACAAACCATTGAAAAAGGAGCATGGCCAGCCCATCGGAGACCCAGAAAGTAGCCAGCTCCTTGACATCAGGAGTCTGAGAAAGAAGCCTCAGGAGATAAGGGGCACCATAAAAGTCTCCAACCTGGCCAAATGTCACTCCTGGAGATTCCATGGCTCCCCAGTACCTATGAGGTTAATTCTAAACTCCATTTTGTAGTAAGTCCCTGCTCGATCCCTCACTGTCTCCTCCCCAACCTTTTGGTTGGGGAGGCTTTTCTCCACCCCAATCTCCCTGTCACACAGCCATTTTAAACTTCTGGCCACCATCCCCTATATGTACTCTCTGCCTGAAATGCATCCATGTCACTCCTCCCTTTGCTTAGCTAAACTAACTTGTTCTTCAAAGCTTAGCTAAAAATCACCTTTCCTAGGAAATCTTGCCCAACCATCTTCCATCCCCAGTCTGGGATCTCTTAATTTCTGGTTCATGCTTCCTCCATTTAGCAATCTGGGTTGACATTATTTGTGTCCATGTCATTTTCTTCCATAATATAATGACTATTTTGAAGGTGGGGACTATATCATTGACATTTTTGTAATAATAATTATAGCTAGCATTTACCTAGCTATGCCAGACACTTAACACACATGAACTCTCACATGAACCCCATTGAGGTGGACACTATAAAATAGCTCAGGTCATACAATGAGATATCACTATAAACCCATCAAAATGTCTAAAATAAAAAAATACAGTGACAACACCAAATGCTGATAATGATATGAAGAAACTGATTCACTCATACACTTGCTGCTGGGAATGCAAAATAGTGTAGCTCTGAAATACAGTTTGGCAGTTTCTTTTCTTTTTTTAATTAATTAATTTATTTATTTATTTATTTTTGGCTGCATTGGGTCTTCATTGCTGCACGTGGGCTTTCTGTAGTTGTGGTGAATGGGGGCTATTCTTCATTGTGGTGCACGGGTTTCTCATTGTGGTGGCTTCTCTTTGTTGTGGAGCATGGGCTCTAGGCATGTGGGCTTCAGTAGTTGTGGCACGTGGGCTCAGTAGTTGTGGCTTGTGGGCTCTAGAGCTCAGGGTCAGTAGTTGTGGCACACAGGCTTAGTTGCTCCACGGCATGTGGGATCTTCCTGGACCAGGGATCGAACCCATGTCCCCTGCATTGGCAGGCAGATTCTTAACCACTGCACCACCAGGGGAGTCCTGGCAGTTTCTTTTTCTTTTTTCTTTTTTTTGAATTTTATTTTATTTATTTTTTATACAGCAGGTTCTTATTAGTTATCTATTTTCTACATATTAGTATATATATGTCAATCCCAATCTCCCAATTCATCCCACCACTACTTTCCCCCGTTGGTGTTCATATATTTATTCTCTACCTCTGTGTCTCTATTTCTGCCTTGCAAACCAGTTCATCTGTACCATTTTTCTAGATTCCACATATATGCATTAATACATGATACTTGTTTTTCTCTTTCTGACTTACTTCACTCTGTATGACAGTCTCTAGGTCCATCCACGTCTCTACAGATGACCCAATTTCTGGCAGTTTCTTATAAAACTAAAAATGTAACTACCATATGACCCAGCAATTGCACTCTTGGGCATTTATCCCAGATAAGTGGGAATTTCTGTTCACACAAAAACCTGCACACGACAGTTCATAACAGCTTTATTCATAATAGCCCCAAATCGGAAACTACCTAAATGTCCTTCAGTGGGTGAATGTTTGAACAAACATTCATAACATGGTACATCCATAACATGGAATAACACTCAGCAGTAAAAAGGGAATAAACAATTAAAACATACAATATGTACGGACCTCAAAAGATTATGCTGAGTGAAAAAAGTCAATTCCCAAAGCTACATATTGTAAAATTATAGTCACTTAACATTCCTGAAATGACAAAAATTATATATATGGAAAACAGATAAGAGACTGCCAGGGATAAAGAAGAGGGTGGAGGTAGGAGAGTGGTGAATGTGGCTATAATAGGAAAACATGAGGGATCCTTGTAGTAATGGAAATGTTCTGTATTTTGACTGTTTCAATGTCAACATCCTGGTTGTGATATTGTACTATAGTTGTCGGTAACTGAAAAAAAAAAAAAAAACTGCAGAGGATCTCCCTGTCTTAGTTCCTACAACTGCATGTGAATCTACTACTATCTCAAAATTAAGAGTTAATTTTTAAAAAAGGAATAGAGTACTGATACATGTCATGACATGGATGAACTATGTAAAAATTATACTAAGTGAAAGAAGTCAGTAACAAGAGACCACATAATGCATCGTTCTATTTATATGAAATATTAAGAAAAGACAAATCCCTAGAGACAGAAATTGGACTAGTGGTTGCCTAGAGCTGGAGGAGGTGGAAAATGGGAAGTGACTGATAAAGTCACTTTTTATGGTGATGAGAATGTTCAAAATTAAGATAATGGTGGTGTTTGCAAAACTCTGTGATTACTAAAGCCCACTGAATTGTACACTTTAAAAGGTAAAGTTTATGATATATGAATTATATCTCAATAAAGCTATTATTTAAAAAATTATAGATCATGTAGCAAAATAGCAAAGTAGGAAATTCTAAGCTCTCATTTCTCCACAGAGACATCAACAAATAAGCAGAAACTGTTAGAACCAACTTTGTTAGAACTCTGAAAAGCAGTCAAATGTTTCTAGCAATCAAGTGAACACTAAATCAAGAAAAAGGCAACCGGAAATGGTAGGAGAGATTTGTGGGGCATTTGCATGCCCTTGCTCCACCCCTTCCTCAGTATGGTAGCAGTCTTAATGTGGTAAAAGCCCATGCTTCCAGTGTGGGACCCTGGTCCCTGGTTCCAGAGGGAGCAGAGAAGACCTTATTTGCAAAGTATTGTATATGTTTGTTCTAAGTTTCATGAGGTCCACTTGAAGGACTAATGCAAGGAACTTGTCTCTACTTTGCCTAACTTAGAATTCAGACCACACTAACTTTCACCCCAGCTCAGTGCAAACCTGACTAAGTGTTAGATTGCCCCAGCACAGAACCAGTCTGTAAAGACTGGGAGAGGTGTTTCAGGTTTTTCTGAGGGAGGGTGCTTTTCTTTTATTGTTGTTATTTGATTTTGTTTTTAGCTCCTGGCATTCAGAGAAATCTCTATCAAAACACTAGCCAAACGTGAGCTAAAGGAATAGAGACTTCAGAGACCATTCATGACAAGGAATACAATCCTTTCAAAAATAGTTTGGAGTACTCACTAAACATACAGACTACTCCAGCCTTTCAACAATCAACAAAACAGCAAACCCTGGGAAAGGAGGAGAATCTGATTTCCAGAGTTATAACACTATAATATTCAAATGTCCTGTTTTCAACAAAAAAAAATCACAAAATATGCAAAGAAATTGGAAAGTATGGCCCATTCAAAAGGAATAAAATTAATGGACAGAAACTATCCCTAATGAAGTTCAGACATAAGACTTACTAGACAAAGACTTCAAAACAACTGTATTAAATATGTTCAAAGTGCTAAAGGAAAACATGAAGAAAAAAATAAAGAAAATCAGAAGAAAGATGTATCAAAAAGTTTTGAACATCAATAAAGAGATAGAAATTATAAAAAAGAACCAAATGGAAATTCTGGAGCTAAAAAGTATAGTAACTGAAAAAATTCAACAGAGGGATTTAACAGCATATTTAATCAGGGAGAAATAAGAATCAGTGAACTTGAAGGTAGGACAATTGAAATTTATGAAGTGTGAAATTTATCAAGTAGAAAGAAAAAAGAATAATGAAAAGTGAATAGAACCTAAGGGACCTGAAGTAAATCAAGTGGAGTAACATACATATTATGGAAATCTCAGAGGGAGAAATGAGAGACAAAGGGGAAGAAAGAATCCTGGAAGAAATAATGTTCAAAAACTTCCCAAATCTAATGCAAGACATGAATTTACAAATCAAGAACCTTAACAAATTCCAACTAGAGTAAATTCAAAGATATCCACACAGAGACACATGATCAAACTGTCAAAAGACAGTATCTTGAAAGCAGTAAGAGAGAAAAGTGATTCATCATGTAAATAAATACAAGGGATTCTGAAGAAGATTAACAGCCGATTTGTCATCAAAAACCATTGAGGATAGAAGATATAGTGATGATATATTTAGAATGCTGAGAGGAAAAAAGCCCTCTCAACCAAGAATTCTGTACCTGGCAAAACTCTTCTTCAAAAACAAGGGCAAAATTGAGGCATTTCTAGATAAACAATAGCTGAGGAAATTTGTTAACACAGGACCTGCCCTGAAAGATAAATGCTAAAGCAAGTCTCTTAGGTTGAAATGAAGGGACACTAGACAGTAACTAGAAGTCATATGAAGAAATAAAGATCTCTGATAAAGGTCCATAGATAGGTAAACATCAAGGCTAATACTTTTAACTCCAATTTTTATTTCCTACATTATTTAAAAGACATATAAAAATAATTATAAAAATAATTATAATATGTTATTGGGCACAAAACATATAAAGTTGTAATTTGTGAAACAGTAACACAAAAGGACTGAGCTGTATAGTAGCAGAGTTTTTGTATGCTATTGAAGTTAAGCTGTTAATAATTCAATTTAGATTGTTATAAACACATAATATGTTATTAACATATAAATATGTTAAACATAATCCCTATGGTAACCACAAAAAAAATCTAAAGTATGTACACATAAGGAAAAGAGAAGGGACTCAAAATGGTTCCCCATGAAAAAAAAATAAACACAAAAGTAGGCAGTAATGGAGAAAATGAGGGACAAAAAAAGAATACAAATAGCAAAAGGGTAAGTAAGCCCTTACTTATCAGTAATTTCCTTAAATGTAAATGGATTAAACTAACTAATCAAGAGGCAGAGATTGATGAAGTGGTTAAAAAACATGACCCAACTATATACTGTCTACAAGAGACTCACTTTGTATCCAAAAAATACAAATAGATTGAAAGTGAAAGGATGGAAAAATATTATCCATTGCAAATAGTAACCAAAAGTAACTGGGTAGCTATATAAATACCAGATAAAATAAAATTTAAGTCACAATATTACAAGACACAAAAAAGGAAATTATATATTGGTAAAGTGTCAATGCAACCAGAATATATAATAATTAGAAACGTATATGCACCAAACAATTGAGTGCCCAAAACATAAAGCAAATATTGACAAAATTGAAGGAGAAATAGATAATTGTACAAAAATAGTGGAAAACTCAATAACCCACTTTCAATAATAAATAGCACATCTAGACAGAAGATAAACAAGAAAACAGAAGACTTAAGTAGCACTGTAAACCAACTAGACCTAACAGACATATATAGAACACTACACAACAATGGCTGAATGCATTCTTTTCAAGTGCATGGTGATGCATTCTCCAGGATAAACCATATGTTAAGTCACAAAACAAGCCCCAATAAATTTAAAAAAAAAACTGAAATCATGCAAAGTGTCTTCTCCAACCACAATGGAATGAAGCTAGAAGACAATAACAAAAGGAAAATGGAAATGATGTAAATATATGGAAATTAAACATCATACTCTTAAATGACAAATGGATCAAAGAATAAATCACAGGGAAAATTAGAACCTATTTAAATATAAATTAAAATAAAAGCACAACATACCCAAATTATTGAGATGAAGTGAAGACAATTATCAGAAGGAAATTTATAGCTGTCAATACCTACATTAAAAAGAAGAGAAATCTATAATCAATACCCTAACTTTACACCTTGAGGAACTATAAAAAAACCCAAAGGTAGCAGAAGGAAAGAACAAGAAAGATTAGAATTGAGACAAGAAAAATAGAGAAAAGAAAACCAATAGAGGGCTTCCCTGGTGGCACAGTGGTTAAGAATCCACCTGCCAATGCAGGGGACACAGGTTCGAGCCCTGGTCCAGGAAGATTCCACATGCCACGGAGCAACTAAGCCCGTGTGCCACAACTACTGAGTCTGCACACCTAGAGCCTGTGCTCCACAAGAGAAGCCACGACAGTGAGAAGCCTCCACTCTCCACAATTAGAGAGAAGCCCATGTGTAGCAATGAAGACCCAATGCAGCCAAAAATAAATAAATAGGACTTCCTGGTGGTGCAGTGATTGAGAGTCCGCCTGCTGATGCAGGGGATGCAGGTTTGTGCCCTGGTCTGGGAGGATCCAACGTGCTGCGGAGCAGCTGGGCCTGTAAGCCATGGCCACTGAGCCTGCGCATCCAGAGCCTGTGCTCTGCAACGGGAGAGGCCACAACAGTGAGAGGCCCGTGTAATGCAAAAAAAAAAAAAAATTTTAATAAATAAATAAATAAAATTTGTTTAAAAAAAATAAAGAAAACCAATAGAGAGAATTACTGAAACAAGAAGTTGGTTCTTTGAAAAGATCAACAAAACTAACAAACCTTAACTAGAATGGCAAAGAAAAAGAGAGAGAATGCACATGAAACCAGAAGCAGAAATGACAGTGGGGACATTGCTACTGACTTTACAGAAATAAAAAGGATTATAAGAGAATATTATGAAAAATTATATAACAACAAATTAGATAACTTAGATGAATTGGAAAAATTCCTAGAAACATACAAATTACCTGACTCAAGAAGAAATAGAAAACCTTAACAGACTTATAACAAATAAAGGGATTAAATCAGTAGTCAAAAACCTCCCAAAGGAAAATCCAGGACCAGGTAGCGTCATTGATGAATTCTACCAAATAGTTAAATAAGAATTACCACCATTGGCATTCTTAGATATGACACCAAAACCAAAAAAGAAAAAAAATAGATAATTTGGACTTAATGAAAATTAAAAACTTTTGTGTATCAAAAGACATTATCTATAAACTGAAAAGACAACCTACATAATAAGAGAAAACATTTGCAAATCATATATGTGTTAAGGGCTTAATATCCAGAATATATCAAAAACTCATACAAGTCAACAACAAAAATACAAAAAGTCCAATTTTAAAAATGAGCAAAAGATTTGAATAGAGACAAAGGACATTACATAAAGATCAAGGGATCAATCCAAGAAAATATAATAATTACATATATATATATATATATATACACACACACACACACACACAACATAGGACCACCTAAATATATAAAGCATGTATTAAGAGACATGAAGAGGAAATTGACATTAACACAATAACAGTAGGGAACTTTAACACCCCACTTAAATCAATGGATGGATCATCCAAACAGAAAATCAATAAGGAAAAACTGGCCTTAAATGACACATTAGACCAGGTGCACTTAATAGGTATATATAGAACATTCTATCCAAAAGCAGCAGAATACATATTCTTTTCAAGCATACATGGAACATTCTCCACTATAGATCACATGCTAGTCAACAAAACAAGCCTCAGTAAATTTAAGAAAATTGAATACATATGAAGCATCTTTTCTGATTGCAACACTATGAGACTGGAAATCAACTACAAGAAAAAAAACACAAAAAACAAACACATGGATGCTAAACAAGATACTGCTTTAAACAACCAGTGGATCACTAAAGAAATTTTAAAAAAATACCTGGGGACAAATGAAAAAGAAAAACACAATGATCCAAAAGTCTATGGGATGCAGGAAAAGCAGTTCTAAGAGGGAAGATTACAGTGATACAAGCTTACCTCAGGAGAAAAGAAAAATCTCAAATAAACAACATAACCTTATATCTAAAGGAACTAGAAGAAAAAACAAAATCTAAAGTTTTAGAAGGAAAGAAATCATAAAGGTCAGAGTATAAATAAATTAATTAGAGACTATAAAAACAATAGAAAAAAATCAATGAAACTCAAAATGGATTAAAGACTTAAGTGTAAGACCAGAAGCCATAAAACTCCTAGAAGAAAACATAGACAGAAAATTCTTTGACATAAATTGTAGCAATTTGGTGGAAGCTATCTCTTAAGGCAAAGGATACAAATGCAAAAATAAACAAATGGAACCAATTAAACTTAAAAGCTTTTGCACAGCAAAGAAAACCATCAACAAAATGAAAAGACAACCCACAGAATGGGAGAAAATATTTGCAAATGTTACGACCAATAAGGGGTTGATATCCAAAATAAATATACAGCTAATACAATACTCAATGTCAAAAAAACCCTGATTAAAAAATGGGCAGAAGGGCTTCCCTGGTGGTGCAGTGTTTGAGAGTACACCTGCCAATGCAGGGGACATGGGTTCATGCCCCAGTCCAGGAAGATCCCACATGCTGTGGAGTGGCTGGGCCCGTGAGCCATGGCTGCTGAGCCTGCGCGTCTGGAGCCTGAGCTCCACAGTGGGAGAGACCACAACAGTGAGAGGCCTGTGTACTGCAAAAAAAAAAAAAAAAAAAAAAGGCAGAAGACCAGAATAGACAATTTTCTTTTTAAAAAAAAATTTATTGAAATATAGTTGACTTACAGTGTTTTGTTAGTGATTCAGTTATACATATATATAATATATATATTAATTTTTTACATTATTTTCCATTATAGGTTATTATAAGATATTGAGTATAGTTCCTTGTGCTATACAGTAGGTCCTTGTTGGTTATGTATTTTACATATAGTAGTATGAATATTTTAATCCCAAACTCCTAATTTATCCCTCCCCCACTCCCTTTTGGTAACCATGTTTGTTTTCTATGTCTGTGTGTCTATTTCTGTTTTTTATATAAGTTAATTTGTATCATTTTTTTAGATTCCACATATAAGCAAAATCATACAATATTTGTTTCTCTCTGTCTGGTTTACTTCACTTAGTATGATAATCTCTAGGTCCATCCATGTTGCTGTAAATGGCATTATTTCATTTTTTTAAATGGCTGAGTAATATTGCAATATATATATATATATATATATATATATATATATATATATATATCTCACATTTTCTTTATCCATTCATCTGTCAATGGACACTTAGGTTGCTTCCATGTCTAGGCTATTGTAAATTGTGCTGCTATGAACACTGGGCTGCATGTAACTTTTGAATTATGTTTTTCTCCAGATATATGCCCAGGAGTGGATTGCAGGTTTATATGTTAGCTCTATTTTTAGTTTTTTAAGGAACCTCCGTACTGTCCTTCATAGTGGTTGTACCAATTTACATTCCCACCAACAGTGTAGGAGGGTTCCTTTTTCTCCACACCTTCTCCAACATTTATTATTTGTAGAGATTTTGATGTTGGCCATTCTGACTGCTGTGAGGTGACACCTCACTGTAGTTTTGACTTGTGTTTCTCTAATAATTAGCAATGTTGAACATCTTTTCATGTGCCTTTTGGCCATCTCTATGTCTTCTTTGGAGAAATGCCTATTTAGATCTTCTGCCCATTTTTTGGTTGGGTTTTCTTTTTGTGATATTGGGCTATATGGGCTGTTGTGTATATTTTACAGATTAATCTTTTGTGAGTCACGTCGTTTGCAAATATTTTCTCCCACAGAATAGACAACTCTTAGAATGGGAGAAAATATTTGCAAACGAAGGAATCAACAAGGGAATAATTTCCAAAATATACAAATAGCTCAAGCAGCTCGATATCAAAACAAACAAACAAACAAATCAAAAAAATGGATGGAAGATCTAAATAGACAATTCTTCAAAGAAGACATACAGATGGCTAAAAAAACACATGAAAAGATGCTTAACATTGCTAATTATTAGAGAAATGTAAATCAAAACTATAGTGAGGTATCACCTCACACGGGTCAGAATGGTCATCATCAAAAATCTACAAACAATAAATGCTGGAGAGGGTTTGGAGAAAAGGGAACCTTCCTACACTGTTGGTGGGAATGTAAATTGGTACAGCCACTATGGAGAACAGTATGGAAGTTCCTTAAAAAGTAAAAGTAGAGCTACCATATCATCCAGCAATCCCACTCCTGAGCAGATATCTGGAGAAAACCATAATTCAAAAAGATACATGCACCCAAGCGTTCATTGCAGCACTATTTACGATTGCCAGGACATGGAAGCGGCCTAAATGTCCATCAACAGAGGAATAGATAAAGACGACATGGTATATATATACAATGGAATATTACTCAGCCGTAAAAAGGAATGAAATAATGCCATTTACAGAAACATGGATGGACCTAGAGATTGTCATACTGAGTGAAGTATGTCAGACAGGGAAAGACAGATATCATATGATATCACTTATATATGGAATCTAAAAAAAATGATACAAATGAACTTATATACAAAACAGAAATAAACTCACAGACATAGAAAACAAACATGCTTACCAAAGGGGAGTGGGAGAGGGATAAATTAGGAAATTGGTATTGACATATACACACTACTATATATAAAGTAGATAACTAATAAGGACTTACTGTATAGCACAGGGAACTCTACTCAATAGTCTGTAATGACCTATATGGGAAAAGAATCTAAAGAAGAGTGGATATATGTATATGTATAACTGATTCACTTTGCTGTACACCTGAAACTAACACAACATTGTAAATCAACTATACTCCAATAAAATTTTTTTAAAAATAAATAAAATAAAGTACTTATATTAAAAATAAATAAATAAAACTAGTCAATGTAACCAAAAAGAGACAGACTTACAGATATAGAGAATAAACTACTGGTTACCAGTGGGGATACGGTAGGGGGAAGGGGCAAGATAGGGGATATGGTAGGGGGAAGGGGCGAGATATGGTGGGGGAAGGGGCAAGATAGAGGTACAAATTACTATGCATAAAATAAGTAAGCTGCAAGGATATATTGTAAAGCACAGGGAATATAGCCACTATTTTATAATAACTATAAATGGAGTATAATTTATATAAATTTTGAGTCACTATGTTGTACACCTGAAACTAATATAATCTTACAACTCAATTATACCTCAATTTGGAAAATAAATGAACTACATACAAACAATTTTTTTAAATGTGCACTATGTACACAATGGAATATTATTCAGCTTTACAAAAAGAAGGAAATTCTGACATATGCTACAGCACGGATGAAACTTGAGGACATTATGCTAAATGAAATAAGTTAGTCACAATAAGAGAAATAGTGTATGATTTCACATATATGAGGTATCTGGAGTAGTCAAATTCATTGAGACAGAAAATAAAATGGTGCTTGCCAGGGACTGGAGGAAAGTGCAAATAAGAAATTATTGTTAAATGGGTATAGAGTTTCAGTTCTGCAAGATGAAGAGTTGTGTAGATAGTTTGCACAACAATGTGAATGTAGTTAACACTACTGAACACTTAAAGATTGCTAAGACTATAAACATTGTTTTATATATTTTACCAGAATTAAAAATAAAGTAAATAAATAAATATCAAAAGCTTTAAAAAAAGAATGGAAAGTAAGGGTCGGCAAAGTTGTGGAGAAATTTGGACACTCCTACATTGCTGTGGGAATGTTAAATAGTGCAGTCTCTGCAGAAAACAATTTGGCAGTTCCTCTAAAAGCTAAACATTGAATTACATATGATCCAGCAATTCCACTCTGATGTATATACTCCAAAGAATTGAAAACAGGGACTCAAAATATATATTTGTATCCTAATGTTCATTGTAGTATTATCCACAATAGGGAAATGCAGAAACACTCCAAGTGTCCATGAACAAATGAATTGATAAATAAAGTGGGTATATACATACAATGGAATCTTATTCAGCCACTAAAAGGAATGAAATCTGATATAGGCCACAGTTACATGGATGAGCCTTGAAAACATTATGCTAAGTGAAATAAGTCAGAAATTAAAGGACAAATATTGTATGCTTCCACTTACATGAAATATCCAGAATAGGAAAATTCATAGACAGAAAGTAAATTATGGGTTACTGGGGGCTGGGGGGAGGGGGAGAAGAAAGAATTTTTGCTTAAAGGTTACAGAATCTCTGTTTGGGTTAAAGGAAAATTTTCAGAAATAGATAAGTGGCAATGGTTGCACAGCACTGAATGTAATGGTGTCACTGTGTACACTTAAAAATGGTTAAATTGGCAAGTGTTATACACATTTTATCACAATTAAAAAATATCCAAAAAAGAGGGGAAAAGTGAAAATAACAGCTACAAGTACTACTCTTACTTCTGTGATCTAGTGTAACCATTTGTAAAGTACCTCCTCCATGCCAGGTACTATTTTAGGTACTGGGGAAACAGTCATGAAGAACTGTGAGAAAAGACAGATGATAGGCAAACAAGTAAGGAATCAGGAAACCTAATTTATAGCCCAGCACTGTTGTAACTCTGGCACTATGTGGTTTCTGTTCTCCATGACCACTTCATGAGCCCCTGCCTTGGGCCAGACCCTAGAGACCTAGGTTGTAGAACTATGCTTTACATATGGTCAAGTTCATGGCAATGAGTAGTTACTCTGCAAGCAGTTTTTGCCTCTCCCTTCCCTCTGCTCTCTAGGTGGCCAATTTTGCCTTGTCCTCGATAGGCTTGAGCCTCAAACTCAAGAGCTGCCTTGGAATAACAGAATCCAGGCCAGGCATGGAGAATTTAGATGTGTCTCACCCTTCACAATATTCCCTTGTGTGCTGGCACCTCACAGCCTTCACCTCTCCTGGAATCAGTTCCTTGAGTGCCTGGACAGCTCCTAGCACTGTCCGTTCCCTGGTTTTTGTCCAGGCCTGGCTGACTGACTTCAGCCATCTCCTCCCTTCCCCATCTCACCCACCACGGACTTTGAAAGTCCAGGGCTCCAGCTTCAGGGCTCTCAACATAGACAAAATAATGGGCCAATTCAAGGCTTAATTTAGTTATTGACTATTTCATGTCAAACAGGCAAAACCAAAACAAAGTCATTCATTCCTCAATTTGGCAAATATTTAAAGAGCCCCTGCTCTGATCCAGATGTTAGCAACTTCACTTTGCAGCCAGAATAATGGTGATAACCATTTCTTGAGCACCTATCATGTGCTGGACACGTCTCATGGATTAACTCACTGACTTTTCATACAACCCTGTGTAGGGGTGGGGATTATCCCCATTTTTCAGCAGAGAAGCTGAGGTTCAAAAAGACATGGCTAGGGCTTCCCTGGTGGCACAGTGGTTGAGAGTCCGCCTGCCGATGCAGGGGACACGGGTTCATGCCCCAGTCTGTGAAGATCCCACATGCTGTGGAGCGGCTGGGCCTATGAGCCATGACCACTGAGCCTGCATGTCCGGAGCCTGTGCTCCGCAAAGGGAGAGGCCACAACAGTGAGAGGCCTGCGTACTGCAAAAAAAAAAAAAAAAAAAAGACATGGCTAAGACCACTGAGGGGCCTGATGCACCTAGACCACTCCACAGCTCATGTATACACCACATAGCCAGTGCACCATGCTCTCTGCCAAGACCTCACTTTTCAATGTACCACTACAATCCACACCACACACTGCTCACTTCACCCATGTTTCTCTTGTACACCTCGCATGTAACATCTCTTAGACATACTGTCTGTATCCAGTGTTTCTTGAATACCACACAGAAGCTGACATGCACATCCATACAGACAGACTTTACAGAGACACTGGTACAACTCCTCTTCCCCTGGCACTTTACACACATACACATATGTTTGCACAGGCCATGCAAATAATAGGCCCTGGGCTTCCCTTGTGGCACAGTGGTTAAGAATCCACCTGCCAATGCAGGGAACATGGGTTCAAGCCCGGGTCCGGGAAGATCCCACAGGCCGTGGAGCAACTAAGCCCGTGCACCGCAACTACTGAACCTGCACTCTAGAGCGCGAGAGCCACAACTACTGAGCCTCTGTGCCACAACTACTGAAGCCTGCACGCCTGGAGCCCGTGCTCCGCAATAGGAGAAGCCACTGCCTAGAGCCTGTGCTCCGCAACAAGAGAAGCCACCACACAGCGCAATGAAGAGTAGCCCCTGCTCACCACAACTAGAGAAAGACTGCATGCAGCAACGAAGACCCAACGCAGCCAAAAATAAACAAACAAACAAACAAATAAATAATAAGCCTTCCCACCCACTGTGTTCTGGTAACAAAACTAGGCACAGAGATTCTTCACTTATTCTGCCACATCCCCCTTTGAATCTCCTCCCTTCCCAGACCTGCTCTATCTCCACGTCAAGCGGTCTTCATTTTACCCACAAACAGACTCCACGCACAGGCTCATACTCACTGATAGGCACAGCCCAGGCCACACCCAGGAACTGCCAACTCTTCCCCTACTTCCTTTGTTTGTTTTCCCGACACTGTGGATTGGGAGTCACTTAGCAGAAGGTGGCTATGCAACAGAGCTCTGCCACAGACTTCAGGGAAGACCAGTCTGATAGGGCTATGCCCCCTTCTACCTGTCCTTGCACTTTATCCCTCTTTCAGTGTTGGAGTCTTTTCCCTATATCTGCCTTTATAGTGGAAGATGAACCATTGAACCATTTCCTCTGGCTCTTATCTTCCAGATACTTGGCCAAAGGTAAGGAGGAATTGGAGATCAATGCTCATATAAAGGCATGGAAGTGCGGTTTTCCCTAGGAGTTCAGGTTTTAGAGTGACAATCAAGTGCTTGTTCTATAGCTACCACTGCCTTCCCCCTTCCTGGAGTTAACCCTCAATGCCCTGTCCTATGGGCCCTTAAATAAAAGGATGCCAGTGTCTTTCTTCACAGTCAATATGCCTTTAGGTGACCCTTTCCCTGGTCCTGTCTCTATTTCCCCCATCTGTCAAATAGAAACCAATTATGAGGTCTACCCTATCACTATGAGAGGTGGAGAATGCAAAAGGAGCCATATCAGGCCTGGTCTAGGCTGGAAGTTTTCTGCATTGCTGCCTTTTCTCAAGGTCTCCCTCTGTATCAGCAGCCTTGCAAGGGTTCTCACATATCATTTTAGGCCCAGAACTGATGTGTCAAAAGTAGCGTGCTAATCTTGAGAAAGAAAAACGGAGCTGGAGGAATCAGGCTTCCAGACTTCAGACTACACTACAAAGCTACAGTAATCAAGGCAGTATGGTACTGGCTCAAAAACAGAAATATATATCAATGGAACAGGATAGAAAGCCCAGAGATAAACCCATGAACATATGGTCATCTTATCTTTGATAAAGGAGGCAAGAATATACAATGGAGAAAAGACGGCCTCTTTAATACATGGTGCTGGGAAAACCAGACAGCTTCATGTAAAAGAATGAAATTAGAACACTCCCTAACACTATACACAAAAATAAACTCAAAATGGATTAAAGACCTAAATGTAAGGCCAGAAACTATCAAACTCTTAGAGGAAAACATAGGCAGAACACTCTATGACATAAATCACAGCAAGATCCTTTTTGACCCACCACCTAGAGAAATGGAAATAAAAACAAAAATAAACAAAGGGACCTAATGAAACTTAAAAGCTTTTGCACAACAAGGGAAAACATAAACAAGACAAAAAGACAACCCTCAGAATGGGAGAAAATATTTGCAAATGAAGCAACTGACAAAGCATTAATCTCCAAAATTTACAAGCAGCTCATGCAGCTCAATATAAAAAAAAAAAAAACAGCCCAATCCAAAAATGGGCAGTAGACCTAAATAGACATTTCTCCAAAGAAGATATACAGACTGCCAACAAACACATGAAAGGATGCTCAGCATCACTCATCATTAGAGAAATACAAATCAAAACTACAATGAGGTATCATCTCACACCAGTCAGAATGGCCATCATCAAAAAATCTACAAACAATAAATGCTGGAGAGGGTGTGGAGAAAAGGGAACCCTCTTGCACCGTTGGTGGGAATGTAAACTGATACAGCCACTATGGATAACAGTATGGAGGTTCCTTAAAAAACTAAAAATAGAACTCCCATAGGACACAGCAATTCCACTACTGGGTATATACCCTGAGAAAACCATAATTCAAAAAGAATCATGTACCACAATGTTCATTGCAGCTCTATTTACAATAATCAGGACATGGAAACAACTTAAGTGTCCATCGACAGATGAATGGATAAAAAAGATGTGGCACATATATATAGTGTAATATTACTCAGCCATAAAAAGAAATGAAATTGAGTTACTTGTAGTGAGGTGGATGGACCTAGAGTCTGTCATACAGAGTGAAGTAAGTCAAAAAGAGAAAAACAAATACTGTATGATAACACATATATATGGAATCTAAAAGAAAAAAAAAAGGTTCTGAAGAACCTATGGGCAGGACAGGAATAAAGACGCAGACATAGAGAATGGGCTTGAGGACATGGGGACTGGAAAGGGTAAGCTGGGAGGAAGTGAGAGAGGCATGGACATATGTACACTACCAAATAAATAGATAGCTAGTGGGAAGCAGCAGCATAGCACAGGGAGATCAGCTCAGTGCTTTGTGACCACCTAGAGAGGTGGGATACGGAGGGTGGGAGGGTGACTCAAGAGGGAGGAGATATTGGGATATATATATATATGTATAGCTGATTCACTTTGTTATAAGGCAGAAATTAACACACCATTATAAAGCAATTACACTCCAATAAAGATGTTAAAAAATAAAGTAGCGTGCTATACTGCGATATGTAAGCTAGCAGGCCTTGTGGCCAAACTGCCTGTACTTGACTCTTTAGTAGTTATTTGACCCTAAGGTGAGTTGCTAAATCATTCTGACCTCTGTTACTCTGTCCTAGAAATGGGGTTCATGATGGTATCTCTTTCATAGTGTTGTTTTGAGGATTAAAATGAAAGGATGCAAGTTCCTGGTTCATTGAAAATAATCAGTAGGTGTTTGTTGAATAAATGAATAAACTAAGTAATACAGTTTCTTCTCAGGCTCAGGATCACAGACCCGGTAAATACCAAATATAATACCTGCCACTCACTGTGTGTGCCACTGGAATGCAAGCTCCATGAGGGCAGAGGCTTTATGTCTGTTTTGTACCCCAAGCTTCTAGAACAGGGCCTGGAAAAAATAAGTGCTTATAAATATTTCTACAATGAATGAATGAGCAAATGAATGAATACTATATTCCAGGCACTGTGTTAGGCATGTGGGACAGAGTTCTAAGACAGACAATACCTGTCCTCATAGAGTTTACAATCTAGTCATTAAATTGATAACCACACCAATAATTGAACCTGGGGTAAATACTGTGAAAGAAGAGGGGAGGATGCTGTGAGAGTGAAACACAAAAGGAATTTCCTAGTCTGGTAGGTGAGAGGGAATCTCCCAGAGCCGCTGACCATCTGAACCTGAAGAAGGAGTGAATCAGATGACAAGTAAGGAAGAGAAGATGACAATGAGCTTGGACCATTCAATGATCAGAAAATGGTCAGCATGGGCTGGATTGTGGTGAGAAAGGGAATGAGTAGCAGGAGGTAGGATTGGAGAGCCTGGAAGAGGCCAGATTATGTAGGACCTTTGGACCATGGTGAAGAATTTGGCTTGTGGTTCTCACTTGATAGGAAGACACTGGAGGGTTTTGAGCAGGGAAAAGGCATAATCTATGTTTTACAAAGATTCTTCTGGGTTCTTTGTGGAGAATGGTTTGTAGGGGGCAAGGGTGAAAACAAGGAGACCTGTTAGGAGGCTACGGCAGTTGTCCAGGTGAGAGATGATGGGGACTAAGACCCAACGGTTGGAAGTAAATGAGGAGAGAGGTGGATATATTAGGGATATATTCTGAGTATAGCAAGACTTGCTGATAGACTGAATAATGAGGGGGTGATAGAGGAAGAGGAGACAAAAATAACTCAGATTTCTGACATGACACCTGGGTATAGTGATGCCATCTTTCTTTGATAGGGAAGACTGTGGAAGGACAGGCTTTGAGGTGGAGGGAAACAGAAGTTCTGTTGTAAACCAAAGTCTTCTTTGGTTTACCAGCAAGACATGCAAATGGAGGTGTTAAACATGAGTCTGGAGCCCAAGATAGAGGCTGGGCATCTTTAATAGAATTATAAGTCTTGAGTGTGCTGGGGGAGCCATGGGGCAGTTGTGAGCAGAGGAGCAACATGAACTAACTTTTGTTTTAACATTATCATTCTGGACGTTGGGTTGAGAACTGACTGTAAGGAGGCAAGAATGTAAGTAAGACCAAGAAGGAGGCTATTTCAGTCATATGGGCAGAAATTGATGGTAGCCTGGACCAGGGAAACGGAGATTGGGGAAAGAGGTCAAGTTTGGAAAAAGAGCCAACAGGGGCTTCCCTGGTGGTGCATTGGTTGAGAGTCTGCCTGCTGATGCAGGGGACACAGGTTCGTGCCCCTGTCCAGGAAGATCCCACATGCCGTGGAGTGACTGGGCCCATGAGCCATGGCCTCTGAGCCTGCGCGTCCAGAGCCTGTGCTCTGCAATGGGAGCGGTCACAACAGTGAGGGGCCGGCATACTGCAAAAAAAAAAACAAACAGAAACAGAGCCAATAGTCCTTGATAATAGATTGGATATGATAAGTGAAGGAGATGGAAATGTCAAAGATGACCCCCAGGTTTGGGGTTTGCCCAATTGTGTTCATGATGGAGCCAAAGTCTGAGCTAGAGACTAGTGGATAAGAATAGGTTTGGGGGAAAGACATTCCCACTGGGGGAAGAAGAGAAAATTCCCCTACAGGGGAAAATGTTCAGTTTCTCTCCCTGGCCTCCTTGTTCCTTTTACTTTTTCTTGCTTATTTACAACAAGCTTCAAAAGGAGTCCATACATTCTACATAAAATTCCACTATCAGAGAATCTTTCCTTCATGTTGATACGTAGTGTTTTCTGGCCTCTGTTAACAGTACAAATTATCCCTGGGAGATCACATCTACTCCTGTGACTTCAATTACCATTATTATTCTGATGACTTCCAGTATTCTCTCTATAGATCTGCACACTTCTCTGAGCTCCAAACCCACATGGCCACCCATCTACTGGATATCTTCCCTTGGACATCCCACATGCAACACAACCCTACTATGAACCAAACCAAAGTCTTCATATTGCTCCCCGCACATCTCTTCCTTTTCCCCAGTGTCCCCTAGATGCATAAATATCCTACTGGTTACCCAGAATTCCCTGACCAAAGACCATGTAAGTCATCTTTGACTGCTCTTAGTCCCCACATCTAACCCAACACTGAGTCCCACAGATACTATCTTCTTCTTCACAGTACAGAGTCATTGCTGAGATTGGGTTCTAATGCCAGCTTTCCTTGGCTTATATGCTGGCTCTGCAACTTACTAGTCACTTAAATTTTCTGTGCCTCAGTGCCTTCACCTGCAAAATGGAAATGATGATAACAGTACTGATACCTACTTCATAAGGTTGTGAATTAATCCAGGTAGAGCACTTAGAACAGTTGCCTAGCACATAGTAAGTATTTAATACCTGTTAGCTACCTATGATAATAGTGTTGATAACAATGATTTCTCAAATATCCCTCCTGACTGTGACTGCTGTAGTATAGACTCCCTTCTTGCCTGAATCACAAAATCCTCCTAACTTCGCTAAATAGATGAACATAACAGAGCTGCCATGCACTGTGCAGGGCACTGTCATGACACAAAAGTTTATTAGATATGATTTCTATCCTTCTGGAGTCTGGAGAAGCAGTATTGCCTCCACCTGCTCTGTCCAACATGGTAGCCACTAGCTTCAAGTGGCTATTAAACTTTAACTTTAGATTTATTGAAATAAAATTATATTAAAAATTAAGTTCCTTAATAAGAGTAACCACATTTCAGGTGCTTATCAACTTGGAGTCAGACTACTTAGATTTACATCCTGGACCTGTCATTTCCAGCTGTGTGACCTTGGGCAAATCACATAACCTATCAGAGCCTATATTTTCATCTATTAAATGGGTCTAATAATAATAGTACCTACCTTAAAGGGTTGTTGTGAGGATGAAATGAGTTGATACTTATAAAGTGTTCATAATAATACTCAATAAATTTTAGTATTGTAGTTTAGCAGTAGCCATACTACACACACACACACACACACACACACACACAAATACACACATCCTCTTGGAGAAAAGTAGTATTACCAGTTGATGAATCATAAGGGCTACTAAGGGTTTGGTCTAGCAGTCAGTGCTTTTTGAGTTCAGCATGGTGCACTGGAACCATAGCTGAGCTACGGTTCTGGAGAATCCAAGTTTTAGTTCTAGTAGTAGTTCTAGCCATGGCTATAGAATTCATTTTCTGTGTAACCTTGGGAAAACTGTTTCCCCTTCACTGGCCTCAGTGGGGTGATTGCACTGTTCTAGATGGCGTCTCTGCCCTACCAGGTGAAGCACACTTTAAGGGAAAGGATCTTATTTCAGATGGCATAAAGGAGTTATGATAGATTTTAAAAAACTTGGCACGTCTGAGGAATAGTAATTAAAGCTGATATTTATCAAGTGCTAACTCTGTGCTGGACACCATACATACCATACATTATTTCATTTAATTCTCAGAACTGCCCTGTGAGGTAGTGGCTATCCTCATTTGGCCAATGGAGAAACTGAGGCTAGAGAAGTAAGGGTTTGGAAAAGCAAAGCCACTGTACACTCACTCTCAGTGAGTGGTAAGATAGACCGTCAAACCCAGGTCCGCCTGACACCAAGACCACATTCCTAACCACCCTGTCATACTGCCTAGGAGCTTGGTGAAAGATAGTGGGGCTGGAGAGGTGGGTCAGAGTCACTTCAGTATAATTATGGAGGAGGCATTATGGTTGTAGACCACTCAGAGCATGTCCTAACTACCTTGCTTCCCCTATCCTAAGGTCTGTCCTTGGCAGGGCCCCAGCTAGAGTAATGCTAACCTTCCCTCCCAATCATCTAGCACTCTGGGCTGGGAAGGGGGCTGTTTCTCCTGAGGTCCTCCCTTCCGCTTTTCCTGGCCTGGGCAGTGAGTCTCACTTCATAGTATTTGAATCAGAGGAAACAGATAGACTGAGGAAGTGAAGAAAAAACAGGCTGCCTGGGCTCTACAAGCCAATGTAAACACTCAGTGGTTTCCTGTTGTTGCAGCCCAAAGCGTCCCATGACATCATTCCTGGCCTTTCCAGAACACACTGGCTTGGCCCAGGGCTAAGTGGCAGTCGCCCCCCTTCCCCACCAGAGTTAGATCCTCCGGAACTGAAGAACTTCTCTGGGCCAACCATTCCCCACCTGCCTGGTCAGCCACTTAGGCCTTTCTAGCCCTATAAGGTTTTGGAGGCTACAGACCGGACGTGCTGTCCCACTTCCCAGAGGCCCAGTGGCTTATGGGTCAGAGCAAGATTTCCTAAACCGGGAAAGTTATTTTACTTCTTTTAATGGAGATTCGGAGTCAGGAGAAGGGGAGAAAGGTATGACACATAGACTCTGAGACAGGCCTTAACTGCTTCCTCCCCTCTCTACCTCACCCAGGGGCATACAAGTTTATTTCTCAGTGTTGGTCACAAATTCCTAGAAACAGAACTTTAAGGGCCCTTTCAAGACCTCATAGTCTAAACTTTCCCTGGTGTAGAGGACAGCACTAAGGCCCAGAGAGGGAAAAGGAACTGGTCCCAGTTGCACCGTTGGTCAGTGCAGTATAAGCCATCCACTCCAGTGGTCTGAACTTGAGCTATCTCAAGCCTGAGTGGGATGATATAGTTACAAGAGCTCTTGACAGGAAATTCAGAAACCAGGGTTCAAGTTGTAATTCCTCTATGAGAGATTAGATAAATTTATTTTTTTCTTTGAGCCTTGGCCTAGACAGCCATAATTCAATTCAAGGCAACACATACTTATTGACAGTCTACTGTGCCTGGTAGAACTGCTGGCTCCTGGGGAAGAGAAGAAAGCATGATGAGAAGACTCCCCATTTCCCAGGTTGAAATGGAAAGAAAATGAAGTGGATGGTCTAAACTCTGTAAGTGACCTAAATCCTGTGTGGACTCCATGCTTCTGTCTCTAGGCAGAATCAAACCATAATCAGGTGTCTGGGGTCCTTCAGGGCTGCAGCACCCTCCCCACTTCATTCACAAGGCAGCAGAGAGCTCTCATTGAGCCAGAGTTCCGTTTGCAAAAAACTCTCTCATTCTGGTCTCATTTAGCTGGGTACATTTGCATAGAGAGGTAGTGAGGTCCTAAATTATTGTCTAGAACTCAAGCCAAACACATTATTGTAGTTCCTACAGCCAGCAATAATTGGATTTCAAGCTGTAGCTGTGCCATGGAGCACAGGCAATTTGAAATAGTTCTTTTAATCAATCAAGTTCATCACAGCCTAGATTAGCAAGTAGAATTCAGAAACACATTTAGGGAAAAGTATGACTATTCCTGCACCCCCAAATGCATAAGACAGTGTGAAGTCATTCTGTTAGCCAACAATTTAACCACAGCATAGATTAAATGAAACACACAGAAAATATAGACTCATTTAGACACTTGGAGACACACATCCATGCACAGATGCAGGAAGCTGCACGTGAGCATTGGGAGACACAAAGAAACATACACTCTCAGAGCAGCAAACACACAGAAAAAAAAAAAAGATGCGTGCGTGCACACACACACACACATGCTCCAATGGGAAGCTACAAAAAATGTTGGCTGTCTGGGAGTTCTGGGGGACTACTTCCTGAACCCCTGTTCTGCTTCCTCCCCCAACAATCATCCTAATTCAAATCCTATAGAGTATTTTTTCCAAAGAAGCCTTAGAAAGCCATCCTCTCCTCACCACATCCATACCCACTCCCACTCCACTGCATCAGACCCGTCTATCACCAGACAACAGAAAAGATCTTCCATCAGGGTTTCCTGATGTGCGTATCTTTCCACTAATACACTTTCCCTGAGGCAGGCTGCCTGCCAGAGGGAATCTTTCTACAGCTCAGCCCTGTTCTTGCCTCATCTCTCCTCAAAAATCCTTCCTGTTCTCTCCGCTGTCAGCACAAGCAAACCTGGACACCTGACATTCATGGGGTGACCAAAACCTGGAGCTCCTTGCCTCTGTTCATGCCCTCTGCTCTCCAGAAAGCACATGGCACCTTGCCCAGCCCCTTACACATGCTCACCCCAAGCTCTCCTGACCCTTGTGCTATTCACTTGGACTAGAACCACTGCGTCTGCACTTATCAAAATCTTACCCATGTTAGATTTTCCTGGGTTGTTTGAATTTTTCAGAAGGATGACTCCATCTTTGCCATTAAAATTTTTTTAATGTTTTCATCCTTTAAGGCCCAACCCCAAGGTAACCTCTTCCATGAAGTCTACCTCTAAAAGCTCCCAAAAGCACTGCATAAGAGAACAGAACTTACCCCATTTAGCCTTCACATCTTTGTGTGTCTTGGTCCTCAGAGGAGAGCTGATGGGGGAAAAGGACGAAATCCCCTCATGCTACTGCCTCCTCTGGGGCAGTCAATGTGCTGGCACTCTTCTTGTGTTACTGCATTGCCCACAGTCCAGCAAAGACAGACTGACAAAGCCCAGGCATCTGGAATCTCACTCCAGCCTCTTTTTGAGTTACCTTATCCTAGTCATGAGTTTGAGTCTTGACATTGCCACTAGCTTGCTGTGTGACTACAAGCAAGTCTCAACTCCTCTCCAGCCTCAATTCTTTCAAGGATACTTCCAGTTCTGGATTCCATTATTGCAAGATGCAGGATTTTATGCAGCTACTCCCATGAGGACATCAAGGACTAGATATGTCAACTGTCTCTATTATTCTCTCTCTCTCTTTCTCTGCCACCTCCCCCTGCCTGTCTCTCTCCTCACTGTTTTCTCTTTCCTTCTCTCCTCCTTCTCTGTCTCTTTTTGTCTCTTCCTGCCTCTCTCCCTCTCCCTCTCACTTCTCTCTCTCTCTCTCTCTCTCTCTCTCTCTCTCACTGGCTTTCTCCCTCCCTCCCCTCTCCCTTCCTCTCCCTCTCTCTCCCCTTCTACCTTTCTGTCTCTTTTTCTTCTCTCTCTTCCTCTTCTCCCTCTCTGCCCTTCTCTCTCTGCTCCCTCTTTATTTGTTTCTCTGCCTCTTCCTTTCTGCCTCTCTCTCTTCTATGTCTCTTTGTTTCTGATTCTATCTCTGCCTCTGCCCCATCCTCAACCCCAGGGGGTGAATCTGGCTGAATAGCTTCTAACTCAAAGCAGCTCTGATGCTTCCTGAGTGTTGTTGGTGAGCAGAGGTAGAAATGAGGTCCCTCTGAGGGCCTCAGGAAGCTCAAATCCCTCACCCCTCCCCTTGAAAAGGGCTCACAGAGCTAAGGAGGAAGGCAGCAGGATGAAGGGTCTCATGGCAGAGTCAGCTGGCTCCTACCCTCCAGCTTTTCACCCAAAGAGAGGGCATTGCTCACAGACCACAAAGGATCTCCATCTCCTAGATGATCTGAGCCGGAGGTTCTTAACACCCAAATGCTCCATCTTCCCACTCCCCAGCCCTATCATTTTACAGTTGTGAAACAGACAACAGGAAAGGAATGACCCACCACTCCACAGTGAAGTAATGGAAGAACTAAACTAGAATGCTGGTCTCCTGACTCCTAATCAAGCACTGTGAAAAGATTATAATATTGATTTAACACCATCCGTTGAAAGGCACTTTTCAGAGCATTTTGCTAGGAGAAGAGAAGGCTGAGGATAGTGATGGGTCGGGTAGAGACTTGATAGATACCCAGATTGTGAATATTCAAAAACAGGGTCTAGATCTTCTTCGTCTCCAGTGAAAGTTCAATATAGTGTCTGACACTGATGAATAAATGAGGGAGGGAGCTGCCATCAGGGCAGTTGGGGGACACTGATGCTTCCTCTGGGGCTCTGGGTGTTTATGTGGAAAACTCCAGAAACTTGGAAATCAAAGGATCAAGGGATTCTTTGATCAAGGAACTTGGAAATCAAGGGATCAAGGGATCAGTCTGTTCTAAACTTGTTCAGTCAAGACTTCCCCCCTCACCAGCCCCCATAAATCAGTTTCTCTTTGTAAAAGGAGTAATGATATCTGCCTCATCTGGCTCCCTGGGGCTTGGAGCAGTTGCAATGAAAGAAAAATATAGGAAAGAACCTTGACAAAAACAAGACAGCACTCTGCAAATGTGATGGCTGGGTGCTATGGTGATATCCTAGCTAGCAATTATGTTCTCAGCAGGGGCAACTGTGGGCGCTGAATGAGTCATCCTCTCACTCTCAAACCAGAGGCCTTGAAAGGGGAGAAATGAGGTGAGCCTTTGGTTAGGAGTTTTTTCCATGAAGGGGGGCCGGAACAGGGGTGGACAGCCCCCCACACACACACACATACACACTGTGCCCCAGATTCCAACCTCTTAGGGACTAAATGTCCAGCTTAAGCAAGGACTGCAAGTATCTGCTATTTAATTCAGAGATACCAAGTCCCCAAGCCACTGGAGCTTCTGAGGCACTAAAAGTCAGAATTCCCAATTTTTCTTCAGTCTCTATTCTACAGCCAGCCTTGGGTTCTGTAATTAATTTATTCTGTGATTTCAGGAAGATTGCATTCCCTCTCTGAGCCCTTTCCATCTATAATGTACAGGGTAATCTAGATGCCTAACATTATCTTTCAAGAGTCCTGGACTAGAATTTAGAATATCTGGGTTCCAGTCCTAGCTTTGTCACAACAACTGTATGACTTTAGACAAACTCATTCCTGAGCCTCAGTTTCTGAAACTATAAAATGAGGCATTTGGATTAGAGGCTTAGTGCTGTGTTTCAAGAGTTCTGGACTGAGATTTGGGAAATCTGAGTTCTAGCTCTAACTGCCAGACTGAATCATTGTATGAGTTTAGACTGGTCTCACCCCTTCTCTGGGCCTCAATTTCTCCTATCTATATCATAAAGGGATCCAAATATAAGTTGTCTAAAACACACCCTCTAGTTCTTTTTTTAAAGTTTTTTATTTTTGGCCATGCCACATGGCATGTGGGATCTTAGTTCCCTGTCCAGGGATTGAACCCTTCCCCCCTTCAGTGGAAGCATGGAGTCTTAACCACTGGACCACCAGAGAAGTCCCATACACTCTGATTCTGATAACCTGTGGTTCTAGAATTTTACAAAGGCTAAAAATGAAGTGAAGGGAGGGGGAGACCACACCCTGAATAATTTCTCATAAACTAGCAGTGGTTGCCCTCTAGAGGTCAGACCTGAAAGCACAGGCCAAACTGGACTTGACCTGCTGAGGTCAACTCTGCCAAAAGAGCAGAGGCAGGAGTGGAACACAGAAGACAACAAGATGCTTCCCCAGAAAAAGCCAGACACATAAACTAGGGTTGGCCAGCAGACTTTCTGGCCCCTCCCTAATGAGAGGGATCCAGACAGAAGTGTGTGCTGGGAGATTGTACCTTCTTTCCCAGCCAGCAGTAGCAGGAGGCTTTCCAGTGCTGTACAGAGGCCATGGCCAGTGGGGTCTCTGTCATGGGTAAAATATGTAGATTTGGGGTGATGTGGCTCAGTATTTGGGGGTGGAGTGTGACTGTGCTGTGAGGATGAGTATAAGTTAATCTGTGACTGAGAAGTTTTCACATGTGAGACACACGTATCTACCATATGCTCACATTAAAGTGTTTAGCATCCCCATCTACTTCTTGCCCTTCTCAGAATAGAAACAGTTCATGCCTTTGCAGAAGACCCAGTATGACCTTAGTACAAAAATGAGAACCTAAATCATAAGGAGAATAAATACTGGAAAATGCTCAATATTTGGAGAAGGCCCTAAGGTTCAAGGGATTTGTGGGCTTAGTCTTAGAGTTTCACTGCATTTGGGACAATCTGTGGACTCATTCTTGCAGGTCATTATGTGCTGGAGGCCTAGGATGAATTCAGATATACGGTTCTGTTACAGAAATAGGCACAGACTAAGCCTTTTATTGCTGTCATTCTATGTTCCATTATAGAAGTACTAGGCAAGTCATGAAACCATATACTCCCCCATCCTCCTTCTTGGTTAAAAAGCCTGACCATCCGATGCAAATGCACGGGGGGAACACAAAGGAAGACAGTGTTCTCATGTGACAGAGGTGGTTGCAGCTCTAGTTCTGCTCCAGGTCAAGTCCCAGCCTGTTTCTGGGTCTCAGTTTCCCCACCTGAAACAGGAGGGTGTTGGACTTGATGAGCTCTCAGTTTTCTCCCAGCCCTGACATTTTACCTCATTCTCTTTATAATGTTCTGTTACATTCTTTTCCTACCCAAAGAGGGCCCAGCCTTTCCCTGAGGTCTTCCAAGGCTCTACCTGACATCCTAACCCCACCTCCACCCCCTCATCCCACTGCTACCATTGCTGCTGCCTACAATGGGATACAGTCTTCTCTACTTTTGGTTGGAAATTCTAATCATCCAATTCTGATGCTGGCGCGTTAACAAAGATTGATACAGTATTCCTCTGAAGTGACAGAACTCCCAGCTCTGCCAGTACTTCTGCGTGCCCTTGGGAAAATCCTCTCCCTTCGCTACACCTCATTTTTCCCATTTTTAACTTAAGGGCAGTGGACTAGAATGGTCTCTGAAAGCAGCTAACTGTTCCAACATCTTTCACTACTAGGTAATGAGAAGATAGAGATTGTCTTTGATGTTTTGTCATACTCTTGATCTTCTTTCAGTGCTTCTTAAATGGAAACCTCTCCTTCCTCAACCTCCCCACCTATGATAAGGGTTTCCACCACCATGCCCTAAACAGGAAAGCCAGCCTTCCATTACACTTCCTCAACTCCTGGACCTGTCTCCTTCCTCTCCCAACCCTGTTCCCACCAGAAACAAAAAGTTCTTCTTTCCTAGTCAAGGTGTCTCTGAGTAATACTAGTTTATTGTGAGGAACACATACAATAAAGATAGAAACTGCTTTTTACCCTATCAAATAATCTGTCCACACATCTTGCCATTAGTTTATTACACCACCCGTATCCCTGCTGGTGCCCATAATCTACTGTCAGAGGAACCACGGATGGACCCTGGAATGGAGACTTCAAAGGCTATTTTATTTAAAAGTTTTGTAAACAGAATTACGCTCACAGCTTCAGCAACAGTGAGAGTTCAATTCAACCTCCCAGCTCAGCCTAGTTGCCTGGGGCACTTCCTCAGACACCCCAGTGACCTGACTTGAAGTCAGACCTGAGTAGGTCCCTTCTCTCCTTCCTGGAAGCCAGTTCAAAGAGAGGTGCATTGGTGTGGGCACCACAGGAAAAGCCAGGAGGGAAGAGCATGCAGGTAGTAGAAAGAGGAGGGGGAAAGGAGAGGGAGGAGAAGAAAAGTTAGGAAGGTGGGAATATTCAGTAGCGGTAAGGATTGGAGGTAGACCCGCTGTGGGTACTGAAAAGTGTTTAGAAGAAATTTTAAAAAAGAAGAATTGTAAATGAGTAAAAATCCAAAAATATGTAAAAAATCTTGAAGAGGAAATCACTTGCTTATTCTTGACAACAAATCTAATTTCCTCCTTCCCATCTATTTAATATGCAATGATAACATTTCGTGTCTATTAGTGACTATATACGGTTATTGTAGCTGAAATAGCGTGGCTAATAATGACTAATGTATCATGGCTAATGATGGTGAATACTATATCTAAAACATTATTAAAAATCAGAGTTGGGAAGGAGAGGGGAGGAGTGGGGAAGGACAAAATGGGATGAAGAGGAGGTTATAGAGTTAGAGTGCTACTCTGGGTTCAGACCTGACTGACTCTCATCTGTTTAATGTCTCTGAGAATCTTCAAAGGCCCCTTTATGATTCTAAGGAGCACGTGTGTCAGGAGCAGTACAGGGAGCAATGTTACAATGTGGCTATGCCTGGACACTGCTGGTACCATTCACCATCAATACCCATAACCAATCAGATATCCACAGCCAATCACCAATGATATCCATAGGTGACTGATGTTAATATTCTATTGCTACCATCACTCAAAATTCCCCCATCTAGACTACAGTCTAGTTGGGGGACTGGGATTAGGTAATGGGAAGGGAGAACTTGTTGAGAGGGGGATATAGCACCAGTCCAGGAAGAACTATCTTCTATCCCTCCTGGTCACTCTAGGATTAAGAGAAAAGTCTAGGGTGGGGCAGGGGGAAGCTGAAGCCTAGCTGGCCTTGTCCCTAAGCTGCCTCCTTCAGGGTGCCTCCCTGATGATGGGAAGGAGTCTACCTTTCAGGCCGTGGTTAGGTGATCCTGACTAGCAGGGATTGCCATGACCTGGGACTACTCTTGAAAGATTCTTTGCCAAATCCAAAGCCAGAAATCCTTATCTGTAACCAAAAACTGACAAGAGGAAGGAAGGGAAGGTGGGATACACCCATCTAGGCCACTGGTCCCATCACAGGATCCCAGGGGGCTTTGGTTTCTGGCGAGCCAGGGCTACAGCATAATAGCACTGGAAGCAGACTAGAAGCACAGGCACCAGCAAGACACTGGTGCACAAGCCCACAGTGGCTGTGACAGCAGCAGTGAGCTGGCGCAGAGCAGAGAGAGGGTAGACATCTCCATAGCCGACAGCGGTGAGAGTTATGATAGTCCACCAGAGACATGTAGAAATGTCTCCAAAGTGAGGCTCACCCTGACCTCGGGTGGACATACTCAAGAGCTCCCCATAGAGGAAGAGCAAGCCAAAGAATAAGATCTCAGCCACCCAAATCAGGAGAAAGGCACACAGAGGACATAGAGAGAACGAATGGCCCTGAGCATTAGGCTGAGACAGGGTTGCCATTCAGCCTTGTCACCCACTACCCGTTCCACCAGCACAGGGAACAGACAGAAGATGTAGGCTAGACTGAGAGGGCTACACAGGAAGCGCACGTTATCAGGGCAGGAAATGGCACAGGCAAAGAGCTCAGCTCCAAACCAAAGGGCACAGAGTAGTTCCACGTAGAGCAGGTCGGGGGCACAGTGGTAAATGAGACCGTTGTTCTGCTGCTGCTGCTGCTGCTGCTGCTTCTGCTGCTGTTTTTTCCCCTGCCCTCACCCTATGTCCCATAGGAGGGAAGTTGGCAGAGAGGTAATCCAGCTGGACCTCTGTCTCCTGGAAGAAGGTGACCAGAGCACACACGGCAAAGAGTGTGGAGATCATAGAAAAGCACTGGGGAAAAAGAGGCATGTCAGAAGTACCCCCATTTACCAGCCATCCCACCTCTCTAACTAGACTCCCACCCCTCTTCCCTCCCCCCTTTTTGGAGATTCCCTCAAATTGTCCTGGGCATCTGTTCAGATTCAGGTCCCAAACACCATGCCAAGTGTGTAGTAGCCATTGTGGAAACTTGGCAGGGTCCTTTGGGAGTACAAATGTCTAGCATGGAACGGCACAATGTTAGTGAGTTACCTTGGCCCCTAGACTGGGTTTGCTCAAGAAGCACCCAGAGTATTCTGCAGTCCAAGCTTCCAAGTATTCTGCAGTCTCTGGTCTTCAATGGAGTTCCACTGAAGGCACTCATCCACGTGGGCATTCTCACAGGCTTCCCAAGATAGGAAGTCCTGGGTTTGGGTGTCCTCGCCACTCAGCTTAAGCCAGCAGCAAGGTGCCAGCAGTGCTTCCACCAGGCCCCTCCTCTAGGACATCCCGACAAACATTGGCAGGGAAGTGCAGCTGCTGAGTACCATAGGCAGCACATAGCCAAAGAGCTCAGGATTTGGGTCAAAGAAAAACTCTTGAATTGGTGGACCCTAAGCAGCTGGGGTGCCAGGTTGGGGTGGCTCGGTCAACTTGTAGACGCAGGTGCCTGGAAAGGCCCACAAGGTGCTGTTGTAGGTCTCATGGCACGTGCCCGCCATGTTCAGGATCAGTTTATCGTCCGAGCCCTCCATGACCAACCGTGAGCCTGCTTCTCGGCTGGCTCGGATCTGCTAGCAAGAGGAGGGATGACGGGTTATGACGGGGTCCTCTTGCCTTCCTCTCCCATCCCAGGCTTGGACAGAGCAGGGAAGGGGCTGAGGGCAACAAAAGTGATGTGGTAGCCCAGGCACCCAAGAGAAGCTACCCCAGGCATGGAGCTGGGGATGTCTCTTCCTTCTGGGTCTTCGGGAATCAGGAGGAGAGCCAGCTCTCAGGTATGGTCACAGTGGCTAACCAGAATCTCTCCTGGGCCCAGCAATTCTAAGAGAAAAACCAGCCTAGCATGGAAACAGATGTCTTTCAGAGGCTCTTGGGAGACACCTGGCCTGGTGACTCTGAGAGAACAATTGTGCCACGGTATACAGCAGGGTAAGTCACAGACAGGCAAACACAGACTAAATGGCCAAGATGGGGACAGGGATGTCTCTCAATCCTCTGTCCCTCACTTTAAAACTTGGGACAGTGATGGGGTGGGGTGAGGGAGGGAATAAAAAAAGGGGTGCTGAGGGAGGCTAAGGGCAGGGAATGGGGAGTGAAGATAGGGATGACAGTGGAAGTTGGAGGGCCTTAGAGATCCCTAGGCCTCCACAGGGAGTAGGAAGTGCCTGACTTGAGAAACTGGCTGGGGGGTCGGCAGACCTGACAGCGATGTTGTTTTTTTTTTTTTTTTTTGCTTTAAAATTATATTTTTAATTTAAAAGGCTGTCAGTAAAGATGAAAGGGTAAAATGTGAGTTCTAATCATATTTGGAAATTTGTATATTTGAAAAACATTAGTAAACTATTTAATGAACAATTAATTGTGTCAGTTTAATTTTTCTTTCACATTAAAAAAAAAGGTCAAACAAATATTTTGTGAAGTGTTCTTAGGCTTCTTATTTTAACTCTGGGTTTGCGTCTTGGATTTCCAGATATAAAATGAATTTTTTTTGACTCCGACTCCCCTGGCACCCAGCCCTGGGCACTCCTCGGCAGCACTACCAGCACCACCAGCACTAGCAGGAGAAGCAGCAGCCTCTGTGGATCTTTCTACTGGGCACTCTATACTGGGCGCCCTAAAATTGCTTTGGGCTTAATGAGTTCCTTGCCTGGGAACAGAAAGGAGTAAGAACAGAGTTGGGGTGGGGGAGAGAAAAGAGACAGAGGGTGGGAGGAGCACAGAAAAGCAAACCAAAGGAGTCAAAACACCTACACAGATCAACATTTCAGTGTTCCCTACCCACTGACAGGCAGCCTGCTGGGGCCTCCTGTGTTTGTACCTGAAGGCTAAAAAGGAAGAGGGCACAGAGAGCCACCTCCAGTTTGGGAACCTCAAACCCCCTACCCCGAACTGCCCCCACTCCTTGGTCAGCACTTGCTCACTCACTTGGTTGTTTTGCGTGGTCCACGAATACTGGCAGTGAAGGGACGGGCGGCTGGCTGGGCGTTGGGGCCAGTGACACTGGGACGGGTGGTGTAGCCAGCATTGCTGCCACCTCTGGAGTTTGTGACTGCTCCTGCATGGAGAGGCCCCAGGACCAGGGTGTGTTCATGGAAGAGCTGGCAAGGAGATGGGGTTTTCCAGGAGCCTCTTGCTACTGCTGTGGCCAGAGGAGCAAGCACTGAGAGGAAACGATCTGATTCAAGACTGTATGTGTTCCTGCCTGCTTGCTTAGGGAGGCTGTCCTGGCCTCCAGCCTGCAGGGAATCAGACAAGAGACTCGGGCCAACTTTGCTGCTCCTCCTTCCTCCCCCGGGCACAGTTCCAGCCCAGAGCAGAGGGAGGGGAGGAGGCAGCTGGAGGGAAAACAGGAAGTTAGGTGGTCAGGCTCCAGGCAAGAGGCCACCTCACAAGACCAGTTAATCCAGTTAATATTTCAACAACTCTCTCCCCCAATTCCAACCAACCCAGCCCCGCTTTAATATTTTGAAAACTTTCTCTTCCCCTCCCCCTGCCCCATCTCCATAACAGTTATCCTATCAGAAGTCTGCAAAGGAGAAAGGGGTGTGGGAGGAGGAAGAAGTGAGAACCAGAAGACAGCCTGGGAGGCCAGATGTGTTCCTGGCTATATCCAGCTGTTTCTGCCCACTCATTTTTCTTCCCTTTTCTCCAGACACCCTGGTGCCAAGGATTGGGGTAGGAATGGGTGAAGGGGAAGGGCAGGGGAGCAAGCCACCTCAGAGAGGAGCTTGCTTGTCCATGGCCTATGCCAGGATTGGCAGAGGCTCCAGCCCCCTGGGACAAGCCACATCTCCTCCCCCCTCTCCCACAATCTCTGCCTCCAGGAATCCTTCCTGGGAATTGGGCCAGTCTCCTCTTTTGCTGCTGATGAGAGTTTGCCAGTGGAGCACCCAGATGATCCTAAATTCCAAGATAGCCCTCACTCCCACCCTTTGGCCCAGCCTCCATGCCTCTTTCCCATCACTAGACAGAAATTCCCAGGAGGAATGAAGATTCTTACCACAATCCAACACCCTCTCCAACTCTTGCTTTTCAGCCCATCCCTCAGAGCCAGGGCCTTGTTGGATTGAGAGTTTCAAGACATGGCTCCCCTCCTCCCTCTCGGTCACTGCCTAACTGTGGGGATGCTGTGAGGGAGGGTCACCACAGTGGATTTCATGGTGAGAATGGAGGGAGGAAAGGTGGTGGTGACAAACACAGCCGTATCAGGCCTTAGTTCTACAAAGCCGAATTCTTACCTCAGCCAAAGAGGGCAGAAAATAACTTGAGCACTTTACAAGTGGGAAGTGTAGCAGCAGCAGCTTCCTCTCTCAATCCATCCATCCCTGCCCCTTTCCCCTCAAATGTCCTGCCCCTTATCCACACTAGCCCATTTGCTTTTTGATTCCCTAAAACAGCCAGTCTTGGGACTTCCCTGCTGGTCCAGTGGTTAAGACTCATGCTTCCACTGTAGGGGGCACGGGTTCAATCCCTGTTCAGGGAAGTAAGATCCCACATGCCATGCGGTGTGGCCAGAAAAAAAAAAAAAAAGTCCTAAACCAGCTAGTCTCTTTTTCTTTTCTTTTCTTTTTTTAAATTTTTATGTTGGAGTATAGCTGTTTAACAATGTTGTGATAGTTTCAGGTTCACAGCAAAGGGACTCAGCCATACATATACATGTATCCATTCTCTCCCAAACTCCCCTCCCATCCAGACTGCCACATAATGTTGAACAGCGTTCCCCGTGTTACACAGTAGGTCCTTGTTGGTTATCTATTTTAAATATAGCAGTGTGTACATGTCGATCCCAAACTCCCTCTTTCCCCCTTCCTCCCCACCTGGTAACCATAAGTTCATTCTCTAAGTCTGTAAATCTGTTTCTGTTTTGTAAATAAGTTCATTTGTATCATTTCTTTTTAGATTCTGCATAGAAGGGATATCATACGATATTTCTCTTTGACTTACTTCACTCATTATGACAATCTCGAGGTCCATCCATGGTGCTGCAAATGGCATTATTTCATTCTTTTTAATGGCTGAGTAATATTCCATTATATATATATATATATATATATATATATATATATATATATATATATATATATATACACACACACACACACAACATCTTCTTTATCCATTCCTCTGTCGATGGACATTTACATTGCTTCCATGTCTTGGCTACTGTAAACAGTGCTGCAATGGACACTGGGATGCATGTGTCCTTTCCGAACATGTTTTTCTCCAGATATACGCCAAGGAATGGTATTGCAGGGTCATACAATAGCTCTATTTTTAGTTTTTTAAGGAACTTCCATACTGTTCTCCATGGTACCTGTACCAGTTTACATTCCCACCAACAGTATAGGAGTGTTGCCTTCTCTCCACACCCTCTCCAGCATTTATTTTTTGTGGATTTTTTAATAATAGCCATTTTGACTGGTGTGAGGTGATATCCCATTGCAGTTTTGATTTGCATTTCTCTAATAATTAGCAACATTGAACATCTTTTCATGTGCCTATTGGCCATCTGTATGAGTTCTTTGGAGAAATGTATATTTAGGTCTTCTGTCCATTTTTTGACTGGGTTGTTTGTTTTGATATTAAGCCTCATGAGCTGTTCGTAAATTTTGGAGACTAATCCCTTGACAGTCACATCATTTGCAAATATTTTCTCCCAATCTGTGGGTTGTCTTCACGTTTTGTTTATGGTTTCCCTTGCTGTGCAAAAGCTTTTGAGTTTAATTAGGTCCAATTTGCTTATTATTGTCTTTGTTTCCATTATTCTGGGAGATGGATCAAAAAAGATATTGCTGCGATTAATGTCAGAGAGTGTTCTGCCTAGGATTTCCTCTAGTAGTTTTATAGTATCCAGTCTGACATTCAGGTCTTTAATCCATTTTGAGCTTATTTTTCTGTATGGTGTTAAAGAATGATCAAATTTCTTTTTTTTACATGTACCTGGTGAGTTTTCCCAGCACCATTTGTTGAAGAGGTTGTCTTTCCACCGTTGGGTAGTCATGCCTCCTTCGTTGTAGATTAATTGACTGTAGGTGTGTGGGTTTATTTCTGGGTTTTCTTTTTTTTCTTTTTTAATTTTTATTCTTATTTTTATTTAAATTTTTTTAAATTAATTTATTTATTTATTTATTTTGGCAGTGTTGAGTCTTCATTGCTGTGCTCAGGCTTTATCTAGTTGTGGTGAACGGGGGCTACTATTTGTTGCAGTGCATGGGCTTCTTGTTGCAGTGTCTTCTTGTTGCAGAGCACAGGCTCTAGGCATACAGGCTTCAGTAGTTGTGGCACGCGGGCTCAGTAGTTGTGGCTCGTGGGCTCTAGAGTGCAGGCTCGGTAGTTGTGGCACATGGGCTTAGCTGCTCTGCAGCATGTAGAATCTTCCCGGACCAGGGCTCGAACCCATGTCCCCTGCATTGGCAGGCAGATTCTTAACCACTGTGCCACCAGGGAAGTCCCTATTTTTATTTGTTTAAACATCTTTATTGGAGTATAATTGCTTTACAATGGTGTGTTAGTTTCTGCTGTATAACAAAGTAAATCAGCTATACATATACATATATCCCCATATCTCCTCCCTCTTTCATCACCTTCCCATCCTCCCTATTCCACCCCTCTATGTGGACACAAAACACTGAGCTGATCTCCCTGTGCTATGCAGCTGCTTACCAGTAGCTATCTATTTTACATTTGGTAGTGTATATAAGTCCACACCACTCTCTCACTTCTTCTCAGCTTACCCTTCCCCCTCCCTGTGTCCTCAAGTCCATTCTCTATGTCTGAGTCTTTATTCCTGTCCTGCCCCTAAGTTCTTCAGAACCACCTTTTTTTTTTAGATTCCATATATATGTGTGTGTGTGTGTGTGTGTGTGTGTGTGTGTGTGTGTGTTAGCATATGGTATTTGTTTTTCTCTTTCTGATTTACTTCCCTCTGTATGACAGTCTCTAGGTCCATCCACCTCACTACAAATAACTCAGTTTCATTTCTTTTTATGGCTGAGTAATATTCCATTGTATATATGTGCCACATCTTCTTTATCCATTCATCTGTTGATGGACACTTAGGTTGTTTCCATGTCCTGGCTATTGTAAATAGAGCTGCAATAAACATTGTGGTTCATGACTCTTTCTGAATTATGATTTTCTCAGGGTATATGCCCAGTAGTGGGATTTCTGGGTTGTATGGTAGTTCTATTTTTAGTGTTTTTGGGAACCTCCATACTGTTATCCATAGTGGCTGTATCAATTTACATTACTACCAACAGTGCAAGAGGGCATATTTCTGGGCTTTCTCTCCTGTTCCATTGATCTATATTTCTATTTTTTGCCAGTACCATACAGTTTTGATGGCTATAGCTTTGTAGTGTAGTTTGAAGTCAGGAAGTCTGATTACTCCAGCTTCATTTTTCTTTCTCAAGATTGCTTTGAGTATTTGAGGTCTTTTGTCTCTCCATACAAATTTTAAGATTTTTTTGTTCTAGTTCTGTGAAAAATGCCATTGGTCATTTGATGGGGATTGCATTGAATCTGTAGATCACCTTGGGTAGTACAGTTATTTTGACAATATCGATTCTTCCAATCCACGAACATGGTATATCTTTCCATCTGTTAGTGTCTTCTTCAATTTCTTTCATCAGCGTCTTATAGTTTTTGGAGTACAGGTCTTTTGTCTCCTAGGCAGGTATATCCCTAGATATTTTATTCTTTTTGATGCAATGGTAAATGGGATTGTGTCTTGAATTTCTCTTTCTGATCTTTTGTTGTTAGTGTATAGAAATGCAACAGATTTCTCTGTGTTAAATTTGAAACCCACAACTTTAACAAATTCATTGACGAGCTCTAGTATCTTTCTGGTAGTGTCTTTAGGAGCTTCTATGGATAGTGTCATGTCATCTGCAAACAGTGATTGTTTAACTTCTTCTTTTCCAATTTGGATTCCTTTTATTTCTTTTTCTTCTCTTATTGCCATACCTAGGACTTCCAAAACTATGTTGAATAAAAATGGCTGGAGTGGACATCCTTGTCTTGTTCCTGATTTTAGAGGAAATGTTTTCAGCTTTCCATCATTGAGTATGATGTCAGCTGTAAGTTTGTTGTATGTGGCCCTTATTATGTTGAGGTATATTCCCTCAATGACCACTCACTGGAGAGTTTTTTCATAAATGCGTGCTGAATTTTGTCAAAAGATTTTCTGCATCTATTGAGATGAACCTATGGTTTCTATTCTTCAATTTGTTGATCTGGTGTATCACATTGATTGATTTGTGGATACAGAAAAATCCTTGCATCCCTGGGATAAATCCCACTTGATCATGGTATCTGAACCTTTTAATGTGTTTTTGGATTCTGTTTGCTAGTATTTTGTTGAGGATTTTTGTGTCTATGTTCATCAGAGATATTGACATGTAATTTTCTTTCTTTGTGGCATCTTTGTCTGGTTTTGGTATCAGGGTGATGGTGGCCTCATAGAATGAGTTTGGGAGTCTCCTTTCCTCTGTAATTTTTTGGAACAGTTTCAGAAGGATAGGCGTTAGCTCTTCTTTAAATGTTTGATAGAATTTGCCTGTGAAGCCACCAGGTCCTGGACTTTTGTTTGTTGGGAGTTTTTTAATCACAGTTTCAATTTCAGTGCTTCTGATTGGTCTGCTCATACTTTATATTTCTTCCTGGTTCAGTCTTGGGAGACTACCTTTCTAAGAATTTGTCCATTTCTTCCAGCTTGTCCATTTTATTGGCATACAGTTGCTCGTAGTAGTCTCTTATGATCCTTTGTATTTCTGTGGTGTCAGTTGTAACTTCTCCTTTTTCACATCTAATTTTATATATTTAAGTCCTCTCCCTGTTTTTATTGATGAGTCTGGCTAAAGGTTTATCAATTTTGTTTACCTTTTAAAAGAACAAGCTTTTAGTTTCATTGATCCTTGCTATTGTTTTCTTAGTCTCTATTTTATTTATGTCTTTTCTATCTTTATGATTTCTTTCTTTCTACTAACTTTGAGTTTTGTTTGTTCTTCTTTCTCTAGTTGCTTTAGTTGTAAGGCTAGGTCATTTACTTGAGATTTTCCTTGTTTCCTGAGGTAAGATTGTATGGCTATAGACTTCCCTCTTAGAACTGCTTTTGCTGCATCCCATAGGTTTTGTATCACTGTGCTTTCATTTTCATTTGTCTCTAGGTATTTTTTGATTTCCTCTTTGATTTCTTCAGTGATCCATTGGTTGTTTAGTAGCATATTGTTTAGCCTCCACGTGTTTGTGTTTTTTATAGTTTTTTTCTTGTAGTTTATTTCTAACCTCTCTATTTTGTCTGATATGAAAATTGCTACTCCAGCTTTCTTTTGATTCCCCTTTCCATGGAATATCTTTTACCATCCCCTTACTTTCAGTCTGTATGTGTCTCTAGGTCTGAAGTGGGTCTCTTGTAGACAGCATATATATGGGTCTTGTTTTTGTATCCATTCAGCCAATCTGTGTCTTTTGGTGGGAGCATTTAGCCCATTTACATTTAAGGTAATTATTGATATGTATGTTCCTATTCCCATTTCCTTAGTTGTTTTGGGTTCGTTATTGTAGGTCTTTTCCTTCTGTTGTGTTTCTTGCCTAGAGAAGTTCCTTTAGCATTTGTTGTAAAGCTGGTTTGGTGGTGCTGAACTCTCTCAGCTTTTGCTTGGCTGTAAAGGTTTTCATTTCTCCATCAAATCTGAATGAGATCCTTGCTGGGTAGAGTAATCTTGGTTGCAGGTTTTTCTCCTTCATCACTTTAAATATGTCCTGCCTCTCCCTTCTGGCTTGTAGAGTTTCTGCTGAAAGATCAGCTGTTAACCTCATGGGGATTCCCTTGTGTGTTATTTGCTGTTTTTCCCTTGTTGCTTTTAATATGTTTTCTTTGTGTTTAACTTTAACAGTTTGATTAATATGTGTGTTGGCGTATTTCTCCTTGGATTTATTCTGTATGGGACTCTCTGTGCCTCCTGGACTTGATTAACTATTTCCTTTCCCATATTAGGGAAGTTTTCAACTATAATCTCTTCAAATATTTTCTCAGTCCCTTTCTTTTTCTCTTTTTCTTCTGCAACCCCTATAATTCAAATGTTGATGCATTTAATGTTGTCCCAGAGGTCTGTGAGACTGTCCTCAGTTCTTTTCATTCTTTTTTCTTTATTCTGCTCTGCAGCAGTTATTTCCACTATTTTATCTTCCATGTCACTTATCCGTTCTTCTGCCTCAGTTATTCTGCTATTGATCCCATCTAGAGTATTTTTCATTTCATTTATTGTGTTGCTCATCATTGCTTGATTCATCTTTAGTTCTCCTAGGTCCTTGTGAACTGTTTCTTGCATTTTGTCTATTCTATTTCCAAGATTTTGGATCATCTTTACTATCATTATTCTGAATTCTTTTCAGGTAGACTGCCTATTTCCTCTTCATTTGTTAGGTCTGGTGGGTTTTTATCTTGCTCCTTCACCTGCTGTGTGTTTTTCTGTCTTCTCATTTTGCTTATCTCACTGTGTTTGGGGTCTCCTTTTTGCAGGCCACAGGTTCGTAGTTCCCGTTGTTTTTGGTGTCTGTCCCCAGTGGCTAAGGTTGTTTCACTGGATTGTGTAGGCCTCCTGTTGGAGGGGACTGGTGCCTGTGTTCTGGTGGATGAGGCTGGATCTTGTCTTTCTGGTGGAGAGGTCCACGTCTGGTGGTGTGTTTTGGGGTGTCTGTGGCCTTATTATGATTATAGGCAGCGTCTCTGCTAATGGGTGGGGTTGTGTTCCTGTCTTGCTAGTCGTTTGGCATAGGGTTTCCAGCTCTGTAGCTTGTTGGTCGTTGAGTGAACCTGAGTGCTTGTGTGGAGATGGAGATCTCTGGGAGATTTTCGCCATTTGATATTATGTGGAGCTGGGAGGTCTCTTGTGGACCAGTGTCCTGAAGTTGGCTCTCCCACCTCAGAGGCACAGCACTGAGTCCTGGCTGCAGCACCAAGAGCCTTTCATCCACCTGGCTCAGAATAAATGGGAGAAAAAGTAGAAAGAAAGAAGTAGTAGAAGCAGAAAGAAGGGAAGAAAGAAAGAAAGAAGGAAATAAAGAAAGAAAGGAGGGAGGGAGGGAGGGAGGAGGGAAGGTAGGAAAAAAGAAAGAGAGAAGGTAATGTAAAATAGAATAAAGTATGAAAAAATATATTAAAGTTATTTAAATAAAAAAATTATTTAAAAAAATTAAAAAAAAACAGACGGATAGAACCCTGGGTCAAATGGTGGAAGCAAAGCTGTACAGACAAAATCTCACACAGAAGCGTACACATACACATTCACAAAAAGAGGAAAAGGGGAAAAAGTTAAAACTCTTGCTCTCAGTGTCCAGCTCCTTAATTTGGGATGATTCGTTGTAAAAGAGGAAAAGGGGAAAAATCATAAATCTTGTTCTCAAAGTTCACCTCCTCAATTTGGGATGATTCGTTGTCTATTCATGTATTCCACAGATGCACGGTACATCAAGTTCATGGTGGAGCTTTAATCCCCTGCTTCTGAGACTGCTGGGAGAGATTTCCCTTTATCTTCTTTATTCTCACAGCTCCTGGGTGTCAGCTTTGGATTTGGCCCCGCCTCTGGGTGTAGGTCACCAGAGGGCGTCTGTTATTCGCTCAGACAGGATGGGGTTAAAGGAGCAGCCGCTTCGGTGACTCTGGCTCACTCAGGCTGGGGGGAGGGACGGGTACGGAGTGCGGGGCGAGCCTGCAGCAGCAGAGGACGGCATGTCGTTGCACCAGCCCTAGACATGCCGTGCACTCTCCCAGGGAAGCCGTCCCTGGATCCTGGGACCCCGGCAGTGGCAGGCTGCACAGCCTCCCCGGAAAGCGGGCATGGATAGTGACCTGCGCTCTCACAAAGGCCTCTTGGCAGTGGCAGCAGCAGCCTCAGAAACCCATGCCCGTCTCTGGGGCCCGCAATTTTAGTCACGGCTTGCGCCCATCTCTGGAGCTCCTTTCAACAGTGCTCTTCATGCCCTCTCCTTATGCACCAGGAAACAAAGAGGGAAGAAAAAGTCTCTTGCCTCTTTGGCAGCTCCAGACTTTTTCCCAGACTCCCTCCCGGCCAACTGTGGTGCACTAAACTCTTCAGGCTCTGTTCACGCCTCCAACTGCAGTCCTCTCCCTGCCCTCTGACCAAAACCCAAAACCCGAGCCTCAGCTCCCAGCCCCGCCCGCCCCACAGGCCGAGCAGACAAGCCTCTCGGGCTGGTGAGTGCTGGTCGGCACTGATCCTCTGTGGGGGAATCTCTCCGCTTTGCCCTCCACTCCCCTGTTGCTGTGCTCTCCTCCACTACTCCGAAGCTTTCCCCCTCTGCCACCTGCAGTCTCCTCCTGCGAAGGGGCTTCCTAGTGTGTGGAAACCTTTCCTCCTTCACGGCTCCCTCCCACTGGTGCAGGTCCCATTCCTATCATTTTGCCTCTGTTTATTCTTTTTTCTTTTGCCCTACCTAGGTACGTGGGGAGATTCTTGCCTCTTGGGGGGGTCTGAGGTCTTCTGCCAGTGTTCAGTAGGTGTTCTGTAGGAGTTGTTCCACGTGTGTATGAATTTCTGGTGTATCTGTGGGGAGGAAGATGATCTCCGTGTCTTACTCTCCAGCCATCTTCCCCTCTCTCTAGATTTTAAAATAAAGACTATTAGAAGAGAAAAAGAAGGACACTACATAATGATCATGGGAAGAAGATATAACAATTGTAAATATTTATGCACCCAACATAGGACCACCTCAATATATAAGGCAAATACTAAGAGCCTTAAAAGGGGAAATCAACAGTAACACACTCATATTATGGGACTTCAGCACCTAACTTTCAGCAATGGACAGATCATCAAAAAGGAAATTAAATAAGGAAACACAAGCTTTAAATGATACATTAAACAAGATGGACTTAATTGATATTTATAGGACATCATGCAAAAACAATAGAATACACATTTTTCTCAAGTGCTCATGGAACATTCCCCAGGATAGATCATATCGTGGGTTACAAATCAAGCCTTGGTAAATTTAAGAAAATTGAAATTTTATCATGTATCTTTTCTGCCCACAACATTATGAGACTAGATATCAATTACAGTAAAAGATATGTAAAAAGTACAAAGTCATGATGGCTAAACAATGCACTACTTAATAACGAAGTGATCACTGAAGAAATCAAAGAGGAAATAAAAGATACCTCGAAACAAAAGACAATGGAGACACAACGACCCAAACCTTATGGGATGCAGCAAAAGCAGTTCTAAGAGGGAAGTTAAAGCAATACAATCCCACCTGAAGAAACAGGAAACATCTCGAATAAACAACCTGACCTTGCCCCTAAACCAATTAGAGAAAGAAGAACAAAAAATACCCAAACGTAGCAGAGGGAAAGAAATCATAAAAATCAGATCAAAAATAAATGAAAAAGAAATGAAGGAAATGATAGCAAAGATCAATATAACTAAAAGCTGGTTCTTTGAGAAGATAGACAAAATTGATAAACCATTAGCCAGACTCATCAAGAGAAAAAGGGAGGAGACTCAAATCAATAGAATTAGAAATGAAAAAGGAGAAGTAACAACTGTCACTGCAGAAATACAAAAGATCATGAGACATTACTACAAGCAACTCTATGCCAATAAAATGCACAACCTGGAAGAAATGGACAAATTCTTAGAAATGCACAACCTGCCAAGACTGAATCAGGAAGTAATAGAAAATATGAATAGACCAATCACAAGCACTGAAATTGAAACTGTGATTAAAAATCTTCCAACAAACAAAAGCCCAGGACCAGATGGATTCAGAGACGAATTCTATCAAACATTTCGAGAAGAGCTAACACCTATCATTCTCAAACTCTTCCAAATATAGCAGAAGGAGCAACACACCACAACTCATTCTACGAGGCCACCATCACCTTGATACGAAAACCAGACAAGGATGTCACAAAGAAAGAAAACTACAGGCCAATATCCCTGATGAACATAGATGAAAACTCCTCAACAAGATATTAGCAAACAGAATCTAACAGCACGTTAAAAGGACCATACACCATGATCAAGTGGGGTTTATTCCAGGAATGCAAGATTCTTCAATATATGCACATCAACCAACGTGATACACCATATTAACAAATTGAAGGAGAAAAAGCATATGATCATCTCAATAGATGCAGAGATAGCTTGTGACAAAATTCAACATGCATTTATGATAAAAACCCTGCAGAAAGTAGGCATAGACGGAACTTTCCTCAACATAATAAAGGCCATATATGACAAACCCACAGCCAACATCATCCTCAATGGTGAAAAACTGGAACCATTTCCACTAAGATCAGGAACAAGAAAAGGCTGCCCAATCTCACCACTCTTATTCAACATAGTTTTGGAATTTTTAGCCACAGCAATCAGAGAAGAAAAGGAAATAAAAGGAATCCAAATCGGAAAAGAAGTAAAGCTGTCACTGTTTGCAGATGACATGATACTATACGTAGAGAATCCTAAAGATGTTACCAGAAAACTACTAGAGCTAATCAATGAATTTGGAAAAGTAGCAGGATACAAAATCAATGCACAGAAAACTCTGGCATTCCTGTACACTAATGATGAAAAATCTGAAAGTGAAATCAAGAAAAAACTCCCATTTACTACTGCAACATAAAGAATAAAATATCTAGGAATAAACGTACCTAAGGAGAAAAAAGACCTGTATGCTGAAAATTATAAGACACTGATGAAAGAAATCAAAGGTGATACAAATAGATGGAGAGATATACCATGTTCCTGGATTGGAAGAACCAATATTGTGAAGATGACTCTACTACCGAAAGCAATCTACAGATTCAATGCAATCCCTATCAAACTACCACTGGCATTTTTCACAGAACTAGAACCAAAAATTTCAAAATTTGCTTGGAAAATCAAAAGACCCTGAATAGCCAAAGCAATCTTGAGAAAGAAAAATAGAGCTGGAGGAATCAGGCTCTGTGACTTCGGACTATACTACAAAGCTACAGTAATCAAAACAGTATGGTACTGGCACAAAACAGAAAGGTAGATCAATAGAACAGGATAGAAATTCCAGAAATAAACCCACGCACATATGGTCACCTCATCTTTGACAAAGGAGGCAGGAAAGCACAGTGGAGAAAGGACAGCCTCTTCAATAAGTGGTGCTGGGAAAACTGGACAGGTTCTTGTAAAAGTATGAGATTATATCACTCCCTAACACCATACACAAAGATAAGCTCAAAATGGATTAAAGGCCTAAATGTAAGGGCAGAAACTATCAAACTCTTAGAGGAAAACATAGGCAGAATACTCTATGACATAAATCACAGCAAGATCCTTTTTGTCCCACTTCGTAGAGAAATGGAAATAAAAGCAAAGATAAACAAATGGGACCTAATGAAACGTCAAAGCTTTTGCACAGCAAAGGAAACCATAAACAAGACCAAAAGACAACCCTCAGAATGGGAGAAAATATTTGCAAATGAAGCAACTGACAAAGGATTAACCTCCAAAATTTATAAGCAACTCATGCAGCTCAATAGCAAAAAAAACAAAAAACACAACCGCAAAATAGGCAGAAGATCTAAATAGACATTTCTCCAAAGAAGATATACAGACTGCCAACAAACACAAGAAAGAATGCTCAACATCATTAATCATTAGTTTTGCAAATCAAAACTACAATGAGATATCATCTCACACTAGTCAGAATGGCCATCATCAAGAAATCTAGAAACAATAAATGCTGGAGAGGGTGTGCAGAAAAGGGAACACTCTTGCACTGCTGGTGGGAATGTGAATTGTTACAGCCACTATGGAAAACAGTATGGAGGTTCCTTAAAAAACTACAAATAGAACTACCATATGACCCAGTAATCCCGCTCCTGGGCATATACCCTGAGAAAACCATAATTCAAAAAGAGTCATGTACCCAAATGTTCATTGTAGCTCTATTTACAATAGCCCGGAGATGGAAGCAATCTAAGTGTCCATCATTGGATGAATGGATAAAGATGTGGCACATATATACAATGGAATATTACTCAGCCATAAAAAGAAATGAAATTGAGCTATTTGTAATGAGGTGGATAGACCTAGAGTCTGTCATACAGAGTGAAGTATGTCAGAAAGAGAAAGACAGATACCGTATGCTAACACATATATATGCAATCTATGAAAAAAATATGTCATGAAGAACCTAGGGGTTAAACAGGAATAAAGACACAGACCTACTTGAGAATGGACTTGAGGATATGGGGAGGGGGAAGGGTAAGCTCTGACAAAGCAAGAGAGAGGCATGGACATATATACACTACCAAACGTAAGGTAGATAGCTATTGGGAAGCAGCCACATAGCACAGGGAGATCAGCTGGGTCCTTTTTGACCGCCTGGAGGGGTGGGATGGTGAGGGTGTGAGGGTGAGAGATGCAGGATGGAAGGGATATGGGAACAGATGTTTATGTATAGCTGTTTCACTTTGTTATAAAGCAGAAACTAACACACCATTGTAAAGCAATTATCCCCCAATAAAGATGTAAAAAAAATAAAAAATAAAATGATAAAAATGTGATTTCAGTAGACTGTAGTAAGTTTGTATGCATATTGTGATAGACAGAGGAAGCTCTAAGAAAATGATACATAGTGATATGTTCAATAACATTATAAATAAATCAGAGTAAAATCCAAAAAATTCTCAAGAAAAGCACAGGATGGCAAGAAGGAGGAAAGTGAGGAACAAAAAGCAGACTGAACACACAGAAAACTGATAATAAAATGGAATACTTTAATCCAGCATATAAACAATTTCTTTAAATGTAAATGGTTTTAATACACCAATTAAAAGTCAGAGGTTGGCAGAGTGGATTAATAAGAGAAACATGACACAATAAATACACTTCAAACCTGATGACAAGGATAGATTAAAGGTAAAAGGATAGAAAAAGATATACTTTGTAAACATTAATTTTATTTACTTTTCCAATGTTTTAAAAATATTTTTTATTAGCAATAAATACTTTTTATCAAATTAAATTCGTGGTCACATTCCTTAATATTTTTTGGTTTTTGTATTTCAAATATATACCATTTACTTATTGTGAAATTTATTACTCAAACTTGAGACTATTTTTATAAACACAGTAACTTTACATGACAGATTTTACAGCTTGAAGCTCACGTTAGCCAATTGATTTCTGTGTTCTGTTTTGAAGACATGTATAGAGATAATTCTAACTACACAGAATAGAAATGACAAAACATAAGTTTTTTAAAAAGTCGTTTCCCTTATATTTAACAATGCTCTTTAATTAACTGTTCTAGAAAGCGTGAAAAAGGTATACAGTGTCTTGTGACTGTTTCAAAGTTGAATCATCAACAATATCTAATAACTATTTTTATTCCTGTATTGGTTATTATTCTATGTGGAGGGCATGAATAAATGGCCTCCTCAGAAAATATGCCTCCACTACTTGGAAGAAAAGACATTTAAATTGTATGGTAACATTTGATATTAAGATATTTTAATCTGTGACCTTTCACATAGTTTCATATAACTTAGTTCTTCTCTCAGAGGTGCATTCAATTTCAAAACGGTTGATCTAATTTGTTTTTCGTATTGATTCCACACTTGTCTCAGTTTCATCTCAGACACCTTGAAATTAAAAGACAAGAGATTGTTTCTATACACTGCCACAATGATTTTATTGAATGTGCTAAAATATATATCAGCAGGACATGTAAGGTTGTACAATGATGTTATGTTGATATTTCTCTAATGGGATCTTTTTATCAGCTTTCCCAAAAGTGATTTCTTGTCTCATTTGAATTATTCATAGGACATAATGTCTCAAACTTCAGGATGAAAATTAAATTTGGTACTCACATTCCACAGCTCTACAAACTGTGCTGAAAAGCCCATAGTTTAAAGAACATGCTTTATTCAGGTCAGACAATTTGCATGGAATTACCCAACAGTGTTTAATGTTAATTTTTTTCTTATTCAAACAGAAAGTCACAAAAATTATAATCATCCTCATCAGTTCACTCAGTCCCATGTAATTAATGTTTTTTTCATCTTGATCTTTTGATAGCACTTTTATGAATTCAACAGTTTTCCATTAGAGTTCTGAAAATGCTTATTCATTCATTTCAGCAGTATAGTCAGTTACCAGAAACCTGTGCTTGTCAGAGTCTTTTCCATGAATTCCTTGAAGATGGAACTCTGTTATAGGAATATTTTTGCAAAAGCATCAGAGTACACCCAGATCTGTCTGTAAATGACAAGAGACTTAAAAATGACCATGGTTAAAGATTTGATGAAATTTCATAATAATGCAATTGACAAGGAAATTTAGTTATTTCTGAGATATACATTTTAAAATAATAACAAGAATTATGATTTATAAGATTATACCAGAACATATAAGATTTTTAGGAATTTCATGTAATGTCTGAAATATTTATATTAACATATTTCCATACAACTAACCCAAAGAAAGTTTAGTATTAGTTGTTTTATTTTGTTTTTTGGGTTTTTAAAATTTTTTAATTTTATTTTATTTATTTTTTTATACAACAGGTTCTTATTAGTCATCAATTTTATACACATCAGTGTATACATGTCAATACCAATCTCTCAATTCATCACACCACCATCTCCACCACCCCGCAGCTTTCCCCCCTTGGTGTCCATACGTTTGTTCTCTTCATTGGTGTCTCAACTTCTGCCCTGCAAACCGGTTCATCTGTACCATTTTTTCTAGGTTCCACATACATGCGATAATATACGATATTTGTTTTTCTCTTTCTGACTTACTCCACTCTGTATGACAGTCTCTAGGTCCATCCACGTCTCAACAAATGACCCAATTCCATTCATTTTTATGGTTGAGTAATATTCCACTGTATATATGTACCACAACTTCTTTATCCATTCATCTGTCAATGTGCATTAAACATTGTTTAATGTTAATTTTTAAAAGGAGAAATTGTTATATTAACATCAGATTAAGTAAACATCAATGTAAAGGAAACGTATAGAGACAAAAATGGTAATTACATAATGATAAAGGGTCAATCCACCAAGAAGACACTGCAATTCTAAATGTGTATGTAGCAAACAACAGAGCATCAAAAAACATCAAGCAAAAACTGATAAAATTGAAAGGAGAAATAGACAAATCTGAAATTATAGTCAGGGATTTCAGCATTTCCCTTTCAGAAACTGATAGGCTGGAAAATAGAAAATTAGCAAAAATATAGAAGAACTAAGGTCCCTTGGCCAGCTATGTTCCTCTGCACAGCTGCATTGTCAGAGCCAGTATCTCCATTGGAGTCTTTTTTATCTACGGCCTTTGGCAGAAACCTTCTTCAGGTGTGTCTGCATATGGAGGTGAGTAGAATCTTAACTACACTTTTCTCTACTCTGACTCAATATGAAACACCTTTCCATTCATAGCTCTTCCCCTTTTTTTCTCTCCCTAACCCTGAGTATGTAAAGTGGCAGAGGTCTTTTATTTGGGGCTCCCTGGGCAATGAGACAATTCCCTATATCTGTGTTGATCTACCTTACTCTCAACTGATGCTGTTAAAGGGAGAAAAAATGGAAAAAATAGGGGAGTTGATGATCTCTCCAGTTTGGCTTCTTGTGTATACTGCTACAGTAAGTAATTGAAGGCTTGTTGTATTAATCAGATTGTTGGTTTTAATTCTGACTTGTTGTCTTTACTGGATACACTGACATATGGAAGTTCATTTCTCTTCAGTTTAGCTCAGCTCTTGACAAAACTTTAGGGGAGAGATGTAACATCAGCAAATGGTGGAATAGGAGTTTCCAGCTTATGTCCCTTCACAGAAACATTGATTCAACAGCTATCAACATGCAAAAATATTTTTATGAGAACTCTGGATTCCAATTAAGAGAATATATTGCCCAGGATGAACACAGAAATTAGCCTTACATTTAGGTCTTAAATCCATTTTGAGTTTATCTTTGTGTATGGTGTTAGGGAGTGTTCTAATCTCATACTTTTACATGTACATGTCCAGTTTTCCCAACACCAGTTATTGAAGAGCCTGTCTTTTCTCCACTGTATATTCTTGCCTCCTTTATCAAAGATAAGGTGACCATATGTGCGTGGGTTTATCTCTGGGCCTTCTATCCTGTTCCCTTGATCTATATTTCTGTTTTTGTGCCAGTACCACGCTGTCTTGATTACTGTAGTTTTGCAATATAGTCTGAAGTCTGGGAACTTGATTCCTCCAGCTCCATTTCTCTTTCTCAAGATTGCTTTGGCTATTTGGGGTCTTTTGTGTTTCCATAGAAATTGTAAAATTTTTGTTCTAGTTCTGTGAAACACGCCAATGGTAGTTTGATAGGGATTGCATTGAATCTGTAGATTGCTTTGGGTAGTAGAATCATTTTCACAATGTTGATTCTTCCAGTCCAAAAACACGGTATATCTCTCCATCTATTTGTATCATCTTTAATTTTTTTCATCAGACTTATAATTTTCTGCATACAGGTCTTTGGCTCCTTACGTAGGTTTATTCCTAGGTATTTTATTCTTTTTGTTGCAATGGTAAATGGGACTGCTTTCTTAATTGCACTTTCAGATTTTTTGTCATTACTGTATAGGAATGCAAGAGATTTCTGTGTATTAATTTTGTATCCTGCTGCTTTACCAAATTCATTGATTAGCACTAGTCGTTTTCTGGTAGCATCTTTATGATTCTCTATGTATAGTATCATGTCATCTGCAAACAGTGAAAGATTTACTTCTTTTCTGATTTGGATTCATTTTATTTCTTTTTCTTCTCTGATTGCTGTGGCTAAAACTTCCAAAACTATGTTGAATAATAGTGCTGAGAGTGAGCAACCTTGTCTTGTTCCTGATCTTAGTGGAAATGGTTTCAGTTTTTCACCACTGAGGACAATGTTGGCTGTGGGTTTGTCATATATGGCCTTTATGATGTTGAGGAAAGTTCCCTCGATGCCTACTTTCTGGAGGGTTTTTAACATAAATCGGTGTTGAATTTTGTCTAAAGCTTTCTTTGCATCTATTGAGATGATCATATGGTTTTTCTCCTTCAATTTAATATGGTGTGTCACGTTGATTGATGTGCATATATTGAACAATCCTTGCATTCCTCGGGTAAACCCCACTTGATCATAGTGTATGATCCTTTTAATGTGCTGTTGGATTCTGTTTGCTAGTATTTTGTTGAGGATTTTTGCATCTATGTTCATCAGTGTTATTCACCTGTAGCTTTCTTTCTTTGTGACATCTTTGTCTGGATTTGGTATCAGAGTGATGGTGGCCTCGTAGAATGAATTTGGGTGTCTTCCTCCCTCTGCTATATTTTGGAAAAGTTTGAGAAGGATAGGTGTTAGCTCTTCTCTAAATGTTTGATAGAATTCTCCTGTGATGCCGTCTGTTCCTGGGCTTTTGTTTCTTAGAAGATTTTTAATCACAGTTTCAATTTCAGTGCTAGTGATTGGTCTGTTCAAATTTTCTGTTTCTTCCTGGTTCAGTCTCAGAAGGCTGTGCATTTCTAGGAATTTGTCCATTTCTTCCAGGTTGTACATTTTATTGGCATATAGTTGCTTGTAGTAATCTCTCATGATCCTTTGTATTTCTGCAGTGTCAGTTGTTACTTCTCCTTTTTCATTTCCCATTCTATTGAGTCTTCCCCGTTTTTTTCTTGATAAGTCTGGTTAATGGTTTATCAATTTTGTTTCTCTACTTAAAGAACTAGCTTTTAGTTAAATTGATCTTTGCTATCATTTCCTTCATTTCTTTTACATTTACTTCTTATTTTATCTTTATAATTTCTTTCCTTCTGCTAACTTAGTTTTTTTTGTTGTTGTTGTTCTTCTTTCTCTAATTGCTTTAGGTGTAAGATTAGGTTGTTTATTTGAGATGTTTCTTGTTTCTTTAGGTAGGTTTGTATAGCTATAAACTTCCCTCTTAGAACTGCTTTTGCTGTATCCATAGGTTTTGGGTTGTCATGCTTTCATTGTCATTTGTTTCTAGATTTTCTTGATTTATGCTTTGATTTCTTTAGTGATCTCTTGGTTATTAAGTAGTGTGTTGTTTAGCCTCCATGTGTTTCTATTTCTTACATATTTTCTCCTATAATTGATATCTAGTCTCATAACGTTGTGGTCGGAAAAGAAACTTGATATGATTTCAATTTTCTTAAATTTACCAAGGTTTGATTTGTGAGCCAAAATATGATCTATCCTGGAGAATGTTCCATGAGCAATTGAGACGAATGTGTATTCTCTTTTTTTGGATGGAATCTCCTATAAATATCAATTAAGTCCATCTTGTTTAATGTACCATTTGAAGCTTATGTTTTCTTATTTATTTTCATTTTGGATGATCTGTCCATTGGTGAAAGTGGGGTGTTAAAGTCCCCTAGTATGTTTGTGTTACTGTCAATATTCCCTTTTATGGCTGTTAGTATTTGTCTTATGTATTGAGGTGCTCCGATGTTGGGTGCATAAATATTTACAATTGTTATATCTTCTTCTTGGATTGATCCCTTGAACGTTATGTAGTGTCCTTCTTTGTCTCTTGTAATAGTCTTTATTTTAAAGTCTATTTTGTCTGATATGAGAATTGCTACTCCAGCTTTCTTTTGATGTCCATTTGCACGGAACATCTTTTTCCATCCCTCACTTTCAATCTGTATGTGTCTCTAGGTCTGAAGTGGGTCTCTTGTAGATAACGAATATATGGGTCTTGTTTTTGTATCCATTCAGTGAGTCTATGTCTTTTGGTTGGAACTTTTAATCCATTTACATTTAAGGTAATTATTGATATGTATGTTCTTATTCCCATTTTCTTAATTGTTTTGGGTTTGTTATTGTAAGTCTTTTCCTTTTCTTTTCTTTCCTGTCTAGAGAATTTCCTTTAGCATTTGTTGTAGAGCTGGTTTGGTTGTGCTGAATTCTCTTAGCTTTTGCTTGTCTGTAAAACTTTTAATTTTTCTGTCAAATCTGAATGAGATCCTTGCTGGGTAGAGTAATCGTAGTTGTAGGTTTTTCTCTTTCATCCCTTTAAACATGTCCTGCCACTCTCTTCTGGCTTGCAGAGTTTCTGCATAAAGATCAGCTGTTACGCTTATGCAGATTCCCTTATGTGTTACTTGTTTTTCCCTTGCTGGTCTTAGTATTTGTTCTTTGTATTTAATTTTTGGTAGTTTGATTAATATGTGTCTTGGCGTGTTTCTCCTTGGATTTATCCTGTATGGTTTACTCTGAGCTTCCTGGACTTGATTAACTATTTCCTATCCCATATTAGGGAAGTTTTCAACTATAATGTCTTCAAATATTTTCTCAGTCCCTTTCTTTTTCTCTTCTTCTTCTGGAACACCTATAATTCGAATGTTAGTGTGTTCAATGTCGTCCCAAAGGTCTCTGAGACTGTCCTCAAATATATATATATATTTTTTGTGGTACGCAGGCCTCTCACTGTTGTGGCCTCTCCCGTTGCAGAGCACAGGCTCCGGATGCGCAGGCTCAGTGGCCATGGCTCACGGGCCTGGCCTAGCCACTCTGCGGCATGTCGGATCCTCCCGGACCGGGGCACGAACCCGTGTCTCCTGCATCGGCAGGCGGACTCTCAACCACTGCACCACCAGGGAAGCCCTGTCCTCAAATATTTTCTTTCTTTCTTCTTTATTCTGTTCTGCAGTTGTTATTTCCACTATTTAATCTTCCAGGTCACTTATTCATTCTTCTGCCTCAGTTATTCTGCTATTGATGCCTTCTAGAGTATTTTTAATTTAATTTATTGTGTTGTACATCTGTGTTTGTTTGCTTTTTAGTTCTTCTTGGTCCTTGTTAAACGTTTCTTGTATTTTCTCCATTCTATTTCCAAGATTTTGGATCATCTTTACTATCATTATTCTGAATTCTTTTTCAGGTAGACTGCCTATTTCCTCTTGATTTGTTAGGTGTGGTGGTTTTTTGCCTTGCTCCTTTATCTGCTGTGTGTTTCTCTGTCATTTCATTTTGCTTAGCTTACTGTGCTTGGTGTCTCCTTTTTGCAGGCTGCAGGTTCATAGTTCCCGTATTTTTGTTGAGTGTCCCCAGGGGGTAAGGTTTGTTCAGTGGGTTGTCTAGGCTTCCTGGTGCAGGGGACTAGTGCCTGTGTTCTGGTGGATGAGGCTGGATCTTGTGTTTGTGGTGGGCAGGTGCATGTCTTTTCGTGTGTTTTGGCATGTCTGTGGCCGTATTATGATTTTTTGGCCGCCTCTGTGCTAATGCATGGGGTTGTGTTCCTGTCTTGCTAGTTGTTTGGCATAGGGTGTCCTGCACTGTAGATTGCTGGTCGTTGAGTGGAGCTGTATCTTGGCCTTGAGATGGAGATTGCTGGGAGATTTTTCCCATTTGGTATTACATTGAGCTGCGAAGTCTCTTATAGACCAGTGTCCTGAACTTGGCTCTCCCACCTCAGTGGCACAGCCCTGATGCTTTGCTAGAGCACCAAGAGCCTGTCCTGCACATGGCTCCAAATAAAAGGGAGGGAAAAAAAGAATCAAAGAAAGAAAGAAAAAGATAAAATAAAATAATATAAAATAAAGTAAAATAAAATAAAATAAAAAGTTATTAAAATAAAAAATAATTTTATGAAATAAATTATTAAGTAATAAAAAATAAATAAAAAACAAATGGACAGAATGAACCCTGGTCATAGGATCACCTCTCCACATGCCATGGAGCAACTAAGACTGAGCCTGCACTCTAGAGTTTGTGAGCCACAACTACTGAGCCTGTGTACCACAACTATGGAAGCCCGTGTGCTTAGAGCCCATGCTCCACAAAAAGAGAAGCCACCGTGTTGAGAAGCCTGTGCACTGCAACAAAGTGTAGCCCCTGCTCGCTGCAACTAGAGAAAGCCCACACAGAGCAACGAAGACCCAACACAATAAAAAAAATGAATTAAATTTTTAAAGAAAGTTAAATACAATGAAAAATATTAAAATCAACAAGGGAAAAGCAACAAATAACACACAAGGGAATCCCCATAAGGTTAACAGCTGATCTTCCAGCAGAATCTCTGCAAGCCAGAAGAGAGTGGCAGGACATATTTAAAGTGATGAAAGGGAAGAACCTACAACAAAGATTACTCTACCCAGCAAGGATCTGATTTACATTTGATGGAGAAATTAAATCCTTTACAGACACGCAAAAGCTAAGAGAATTCAGCACCACCAAACCAGCTTTCCAAAAAATGCTAAAAGAACTACTCTAGGCAGGAAACACAAGAGAAAGAAAAGATCTACAATAAAAAACAAAAAGGAGTAAGAAAATGGTAATAGGAACATACATATTGATAACTACCTTAAATGTAAATGGATTAAATGCTCCAGCAAAAAGACATAGACTGGCTGAATGGATAGAAAAACAAAACCCACATATATGCTATCTACAAGAGACCAACTTCAGACCTACGGACACATACAGACTGAAAGTGAGGGTATGGAAAAGGATATTCAATGCAAACAGAAATCAAAAGAAATCTCAAGTAACAATTCTCATATTAGACAAAATAGACTTTAAAATAAAGATGATTACAAGACACAAAAAGCACACTACATAATGATCAAGGGATCAACCCAAGAAGAAGATATAACAATTGTAAATATTTATGCACCCAACATAGGAACACCTCAATACGTAAGGCAAATGCTAACAGACATAAAAAGGATGTTGACAGTAACACAATCATAGTAGGGCACATTAACACCCAAATTTCACTAATCGACAGATCATCCAAAATGAAAATAAACAAAGAAACATAAGCTTTAAATAATACCTTAAACAAGAAGGATTTATTTGATATTTATAAGACATTCCATCCAAAAATAACAGAATACACTTTCTTCTCAAGTGCTAATGGAATATTCTGAGGATAGATCATATCTTGGGTCACAAATCAAGCCTTGGTAAATTTAGGAATATTGAAATCGTATCAAGTATATTTTCCTACCATGACGTTTTGGGACTAGATATCACTTATAGGGAAAAAAAAACAGTAAAAAAAAAATGAAGGCTAAACAATACTCTACTAAATAACAAAGAGGTCATTGAAGAAGTCAAAGAGAAAATAAAAAATACTTAGAAACAAATGACAATGAAAACACGATGACTCAAAATCTATGGGATGCAGCAAAAGCAGTTCTAAGAGGGAACTTTATAGCAATACAATCCTACCTCAAGAAACAAGAAACACCTCAAATAAAGAACCTAACATTACTCCTAAAGCAATTAGAGAAAGAAGAACAAAAAGAAACCCCAAAGTTAGCAGAAGGAAACAAATCATAAAAATCGGATCAGAAATAAATGAAAACTAAATTAAGGAAACAATAGTATAGACCAATAAAACTAAAAGCTGGTTCTTTGAGAAGATGAGAATAATTGATAAACCATAAGCCAGACTCATCAAAAAAAAAAAGGGAGAAGACTCAAATCAATAGAATTTGAAATGAAAAAGAAGTAAAAATTGACACTGCAGAAATGCAAAAGATCATGAGAGATTACTACAGGCAACTATATGTCAATAAAATGGACAACCTGGAAGAAGTAGACAAATTCTTAGAAAAGCACAAACTTCCGAGACTGAACCAGGAAGAAATAGAAAATATAAACAGACCAATCACAAGCACTGAAACTGAGACTGTGAAAAAAATCTTCCAACAAACAAAAGCCTAGACCAGATGGCTTCACAGGTGAATTCTATCAAACATTTAGAGAAGAGCTAACACCTATTTTTCTCAAACTCTTCCAAAATATAGCATAAGGAGAAACACTCCCCAACTCGTTCTACGAGGCAACCATCACCCTGATACCAAAAACAGACAAAGATGTCATAAAAAAGAAAACTACAGGCCAATATCACTGATGAACATAGATGCAAAAATCCTCAACAAAATACCAGCAAACAAAATCCAACAGCACATTAAAAGGATCATACACCATGATCAAGGGGGCTTTATCCAAGGAATGCAAGGATTCTTCAATATATGCAAATGAAACAATGTGATAAACCGTATTATCAAATTGAAGGAGAAAAACCTTATGATCATCTCAGTAGATGCTGAAGAAAGCTTTTGACAAAATATAACCCCCATTTATGAAAAACACCACCCAGAAAGCAGGCATAGAGGGAATGTACTTCAAAATAAAAAAGGCCAAATATGACAAACCCACAGCCAACATCATTCTCAATAGTGAAAAAGTGAAACCATTTCCGCAAAGACAAGGTTGTCCATTCTCACCATTATTATTCATCATAGTTCTGGAAGTTTTAGCCACAACAATTAGAGAAGAAAAAGAAATAAAAGGAATCCAAATCGAAAAAGAAGAAGTAAAGCTGTCACCGTTTGTAGATGACATGATACTATACATAAAGAATCCTATAGTAGCTACCAGAAAACTATTAGAACTCATCAATGAATTTGGTAAAGTAGCAGGATACAAAATTAATGCACAGAAATCCCTTGCCATCCTATACACTAATGATGAAAAATCTGAAATAAAAATTAAGAAAACATCCAAATTACCATTGCAACAAAAAGAAAAAAGTACCTAGGAATAAACCTACCTAAGGAGATAAAAGACCTGTGTGCAGAATGCTATACGACACTGGAGAAAGAAATTAAAGATGAGACAAATAGTTGGAGAGATATACCATGTTCTTTGATTAGAAGAATCAACATTGTAAAAATGACTATACTGCCCAAATCAATCTACAGATTCAGTGCAATCCCTATTAAACAAAAAATGGCATTTTTCACAGAAATTAGAACAAGAATTTCACAGTTTGTATGGAAACACAAAAAACACCGAAGAGCCAAAGCAATCTTGAGAAAGAAAAACGGAGCTGGAGGAATCAGGCTCCCGGATGTCAGACTACATTAAAAACCTACAGTAATCAACACAGTATGGTACTGGCACAAAAACAGAAATATAGATCAATGGAACTGGATAGAAAGCCCATAGAAAATGCCACCCACATATGGTCACCTTATTTTTGATAAAGGAGGCAAGTATATACAATGGAGAAAAGACAGCCTCTTCAATAAGTGGTGCTGTGAAAACTGGACAGGTATATGGAAAAGAATGAAATTAGAACACTCCCTAACACCATACACAAAAATAAACTCAAAATGGATTAAAGACCTAAATGTAAGACCAGACACTATAAAACTCTTAGAGGAAAACAAAGGCAGAAAACTCTATGTCATATATCACAGCAAGGGACTTTTTGACCCACTTCCTAGAGAAATGGAAATAAAAACAAAAAGGAACAAATGGGACCTACAGAAACTTTAAAGCTTTGCACAGCAAAGGAAACTATAAACAAGATGAAAGCAACCCTCAGAATGGGAGAAAATATTTGCAAATGAAGCAACTGACAAGGATTAATGGAACTGAATAGAAAGCCCAGAGATAAACCCACGCACATATGCTCACCTTATCTTTGATAAAGGAGGCAAGAATATACAATATACAATAGAGAAAAAATAGCCTCTTTAATATGTGGTGCTGGGCAAACTGCATGACTACATGTAAAAGAATGAAATTAGAACACTCCCTAACACCATACACAAAAATATACTCAAAATGAAGTAAAGACCTGAATGTAAGGCCAGACACTATTAAACACTTACAGGAAAACAGGCAGAACACTATGACATAGAGTCAGTTCTATTCATCTATATTTATGATTTTGTTCCAGTACCATACTTTCCTTACTACTGTACCTTTGTAGTATAGTCTGAAGTCAGATTGCTACTACCCAAAGCAATCTACAGATTCAATGCAATCCCTATCAAATTACCAATGGCATTTTTTACAGAACTAGAACAAATCATCTTAGAATTTCTATGGAGACACAAAAGACCCCGAATAGCCAAAACAGTCTTGAGGGAAAAAAACGGAGCTGGAGGAATCAGACTCCCTGACTTCAGACTATACTACAAAGCTATAGTAATCAAGACAATATATTACTGGCACAAAAACAGAAACATAGATCAATGGAACAAGATAGAAAGCCCAGAGATAAACCCACGCACCTATGGTCAACTAATCTATGACAAAGGAGGCAAGGATATACAATGGAGAAAAGACAGTCTCTTCCTTAAGTGGTGCTGGAAAAACTGGACAGCTACATGTAAAAGAATGAAATTAGAACACTCCCTAACATCATACACAAAAATAAACTCAAAATGGATATATTGTATAAACAAGATGAAAAGACAACCCTCAGAATGGGAGAAAATATTTGCAAATGAAGCAACTGACAAAGGATTAATCTCCAAATTTACAAGCAGCTCATGCACATGAATATGAATAAAACAAACAACCCAATTAAAAAATGGGCAGAAGACCTAAATAGGCATTTTTCCAAAGAAGATATACAGATTTCCAACAAACACATGAAAGGATGCTCAACATCACTATGCATTAGAAAACTGCAAATCAAAACTACAGTGAGGTACCACCTCACACCAGTTAGAATGGCCATCATCAAAAATCTACAAACAATAAATGCTGGAGAGGGTTTGGAGAAAAGGGAACACTCTTGCACTGTTGGTGGGAATCTAAATTGGTACAGCCAATATGGAGAACAGTATGGACGTTCCTTAAAAAACTAAAATTAGAACCACCATATGACCCAGCAATCCCACTACTGGGCATATACTCTGAGAAAACCGTAATTCTAAAAGAGTCATGTACCACTTTGTTCATTGCAGCTCTATTTACAATAGCCAGGACATGGAAGCAACCTAAGTGTCCATTGACAGATGAATGGATAAAGAAGAGGTGGCACATATATACAATGGAATATTACTCAGCCATACAAAGAAATGAAATTGAATTATTTGTGGTGAGGCGGATGGACCTAGAGACTGTCATGCAGTGTGAAGTAAGTCAGAAAGTGTAAAACAAATACCGTATGTTAACACATGTATATGGAATCTAAAAAATAAAATGGTTCTGAACAACCTAGGGCCAAGACAGGAATAAAGACGCAGACGTACAGTATGGACTTGAGGACATTGAGAGGGGGAAGGGTAAACTATGCCAAAGTGAGAGAGTGGCATGTACACATATACACTACCAAATGTAAAATAGATAGCTAGTGGGAAGCAGCCGCATTGCACAGGGAGATCAGCTCCGTGCTCTGTGACCATCTACAGGGGTGGGATAGGGAGGATGGGAGGAAGATGCAAGAGGGAGGAGATATGGGGACATATGTATATGTATACCTGATTCACTTTGTTATAAAGCAGAAACTAACACACCATTGTAAAGCAATTATAGTCCAATAAAGATGTTAAAATAAAAGAAAACGACATAAATGTATTATCTTTCAGTTCTGTAGATCAGCAGTCTGACACTAGTCTCACTGGACTAAAGTCAACGTGTTGGCAGGACTCCTTTGTTTTCTGGAGGCTCTAATGGAGAATCTGTTTCCTTGACTTTTCCAGTTTGTAGAGACCACTTACATTCTTTGGCTCTAGCCCCCTCCCTCTATCTTCAAAGCCAGCACCAACAAGTGGATTCCTTCTCAAATGTCATCATTCTGACCTCCTTTTCTTCCTCTCTCCTCCACTTATAAAGGCCCTGTGATGACATTGGGCCCATGTGGATATTCCAGGAAATATCTTCCTATTGTAGGATCATCTGATTAGCAGCCTTAATTCTATCTGCAACTTTAATTTCCCTTTGCCCTGTAATATTCTCAGGTTCCAGGGGTTAGGACATGAAAATTTGGGGGGGGGGCATTATTCTATCTATCATATCCATTTCAGCTATCAATTCCCCAAGGACTAAGCCATGTCTGATTTATCTTTGCAACCCACTACCCTGCACTCCTCCCTCCAGCCATGTGTCTGGCCCAGAGTGGGTGCTCATCAGTAATTAAGCAAACACATGTTATAACCTGTCATGTTTACCAGATCTCTCACTTCTCAGAGAACAGAACCTTCCATAAGCCTATCCTAAATTTTACGTGCTTTGCTACCCTAGTTGGACTGATGCCAGGTCCTGTGGCACCTCAACCCTTTTGCTATTTTTCCCTGGCTAGTGAGATCTAACTTGAAACAAACTGATAACTAGCCATGCCAATGCAGCCATAGCAGGGACAGGTAGCCAGGTCTCCTAGAATGGTTGTCGCATTCTTGAGACCGGGCTTCTTCCTGTTCCTTGTAGGTTAGATCTTTAAAGCCTCTGCCATCTGTGCTGCAGGGGAAAGTAGGAGAGCGAAGACCATCCTCCTTCAGGGTGCCCTCCCAGGCACCCCTCCTTTGGTCTAGTCAGGCCTCCCTGCCCCATTCACCTAACTGTTCTTCAGTAGCCTTCTGTATGTGTGAGGGAGTGGGTCTTGGCTTCCCCAAGCTAGAGAACTAGTACCATATACGTATCTTGGTAGTTTGTCCCCTACATTCTGTTCAGAATTGTGCATGTGAAAAGGGCTATGTAAACCCAGAATCTGGTTCCAAACCATTTTTGCAAACTCTATTCCTCCTGTTACCTGAGACTACTCTCTATTTCCCCAAAATGGCATAAATGAACCCATCACCTTTTCTTTCCCTATGCCATTCTTTCTGCCAAGAATGTCTGCCTTTCCCTCTCCATACTGTCCTCTCTTTCTTAAACTATACACACACCACCACTACCACCACCACATCTATTCATCTTTCAAAGCCCAGTTAAAATGGTACCTTCTCTGTGAAATCTTCCTTACCGTCTTGTAGAAATGTATTCCTCCTTCCTCTCCACACTCCCAGCAGTTTGTACTTCTATTTAGCATGGACTCCATTCTCCCTTGTGTGCTGGTTGTTTGCTTACTCATCTACTTCCCCACTGGTTGGTAAATATCTTTGGGGTTTATTCACCTTGGTGTCTCACCCATCACCCACTCCACTTTCACCCACCACCCCAGCCTTACCTCCATCACATAATGCCTAGCACCAAATTTGTGGTCAGTCATTGTTTACCCAGCAAATGAATGGCTCTCTCATCTTTTCCCTGGTACCATGGAAGGCTCAGGACAAATCTTCATCCATGTGTTTCAAAGTCCTCCTGCTTCCACGACCCCTGTCCTCCTCACTCCCAATTCCACACACATACTGTGGCCCTTGTGTTCTTTTCTATACTCATCCTTTCTGTAGCCCAAAGGCCCAAAATTGCATCACTCACTTGACTATTGGACTATACTCATATACTTGCCAAATAATGAAGCTGGAAGAGATTTTAGGGAACCCTCCCATCTGTTACTCAGTTCACAAAAGGAACTGAGGAACTGAGACTCACAGAGGGCAAAGGATTTGCCCAAGCACCTTCATCGTATTAACCAAGTTAGAACTAAATCCCTGAAAGGTTTTCAGATTTCTAAGTTCAGTTTGCCTTGCACACAGCTACTATCACTTAGCCGTGCATGGAAAAGTGGGTAAATGGTGCCACATAGTGGCTGAGAGGCTTAGCTTCATCTACCAGCCTTGTTCCTCGAAAATGGAATTCACAGCCACATCCTGCTCTTCCTTTCTCCCCTGAAGGATGAGGGAACAGGGAGGTCACCTTCCAGGGATAATCCACAGGATATCCACATAACCCCACCCTCTGCAGGCAAGGAACAGGACACAAACATTATTCCACATCTTTACCAAGAAAGGTGGGGAAGTGGAGCCACAGGCATCTTGGGAGCTAGAGAGCTGGCCTTCCTGGAGGGACTTGGAAGATGGAATTCAGGCTTTCCTTCCCTGATCCCAGGGCTTTTGCTGCTGGGCTGGCTATTAACCAAATGTTTCTTTGCCACATCTGGCCTGCTAAGGATTGGCTTAACATACTGGCACAGGCCTCCCTATCCAGAATTCCAGAATTTTCAGATTTGAAGACCCAGGGCTCAGGGCTAGAGAGGTGGACATTCCCAGATTCTTTCTTTCTTTTTCTTTCTTTCTTTCTTTCATTGAAGTATAATTGACTTACAATATTATATTATTTTCAGGTGTACAACATAGTGACTCAATACTTTTATTAACTTGATCAATACTTTTAATTATTAATCACCACAATAATTCTAGTTACCATCTGTCGGCATACAAAGCTTTTACAATATTATTGACTATATTCCCAATCTTGATTTATGTATTTTATAACTGGAAGTTTGTACCTCTTAATCTCCCCCACCTATTTCACTCATCTCCCCACTCCCCTCCTCTCTGGCAACCACCAGATTGTTCTTTGAATCTATGAGTCTGCTTCTGGTTTGTTATGTTTGTTCATTTGTTTTGTATTTGAGATTCCACCTATAAGTGAAATCATGTGTTGTCTTTCTCTGCCTGACTTATTTCACTTAACATTATACCCTCAAGGAACATTTATGTTGTCACAAATGGCAAGATTTCATTCTTTTTTAATGGCCAAGTAATATTCCATGACACACACACACACAACATCTTCTTTATCCATCTATCCATCATTGGACATTTAAGTTGCTTTCATATCTTGGCTATTATAAATAATACTATGAACATAGGAGTGCATATATCTTTAGGAATTAGTGAATACCCAGAAGTTAAATTGGTGGATTAATTCTATTTTTATTTCATAGGGAACCTCCATACCATTTTCCACAGTGGCTGTACTAATTTATGATCCCTCCAACAGTGCATAAGGGCTCCCTTTTCTCCACAGCCTTGCCAGTACTTGTTATTTGTTATCTTTTTGATCATAGCCATTCTGACAGGTAAGATTTTCACTTGCATTTACCTGATGATTAGTGATGCTGAGCATTTTTCCATGTGCCTGTTGGCCATCTGTATGTCTTTTTTTGGAAAAATGTCTATTCAAGTCCTCTGCCTATTTTTAAATTAGGTTGTTTGTTTTTCTGATGTTGACTTATGTGAGTTATTTGTATATTTTGGATATTAACTTGTTTTCAGATATATTGTTTGCAAATATCTTCTCCTATTCATTGGGTTGCCTTTTTGTTTTGTTGATAGTTTCCTTCACTGTGCAAAAGCTTTCTAGCTTGATGTAGTCCCACTAGTTTATTTTTGCTTTTGTTTCCCTTGCCTGAGGACACATATGCAAAAAATATTGCTAAGACCAATGTCAAAGAGCATACTGCCTGTATTTTCTTCTAAGAGTTTTATGGTTTCAGGTCTTACATTTAAGTCTTTAATTCATTTTGAGTTTATTTTTGTATATGGTGTGAGAAAGTAGTCCCAGATTCTTTCAATAGGGGTTTAAACAAGCTAGTTTGGAGGTTAAGAAACTAGTCCTTTCCCCCTTTGGACACAGAACTATACCCTAGTTTCACTCCCAAAGCCTTCTTGGTCCAGTTCCTAGCAGGAATCTTCTACATTATAGGTCAGAGGAAAGGGAAGTTCAGTTTCAGGCAAAAGAGGGAAAGGGGGACAGGTTTTGTGTCATCTGCCAAGAACTGACAGCATGCCTCATCTGGAAATGGAGATTCTTGGAAGTTTAGGAAACAAGAAGCTCCCTAAGGCTGAACCTAGGCCAGGGCCACCTGCTTGGCCCCTCCAATGAGCCATCATCTTTGACCCTCAGCTGGTCTATGGCTGGATGCCAGGGTAGAAGGAAAGATGGGGTGGAGTTGGGCTGCCAGGAAAATGAGGCCTGGCCCTAGCCTAGTTCCAGAATGAAATTAGGGGCAGATGACTATAAATCAGGCAGGAGTTCTGGGATAAATGAATCTTTCTTCATTCCTCTCTCATCCGAGTTTCAGGTTCCAGGAATCTGTCTAAAGTATGGGATCCTGAGTGAGCTGATTGCTGGCAGTCTGGGGAAGGGAAGGGATCCCTAGAAAGCTGGGCCAGGGGCAGAAACGATAATAATTGATGGAAAATAGAGAACACTTTGTGGTGACAGGGGCTTAGGCATGGGGTGAAGCATATTTTATGGGCGGGGGTGGAAGTTATGCAGCCAAATGATATTTAAATGAAATGATCTTGAAAATTGATATCTTGGTTGGCTTGAAACTCCTAGGAACAGAGCAAGACACCCTTCCCCAAGCCAAGGAATCAGATCACAATTTCCTCTTCCATCTACCACCCTTCCTCAGGCCTGGAACACAAGATGCCATTGTCCCCTGGAGTTGTCCCTCCACCCCAGAGGGGTGCTGATTCTGGAGCTGGGATGATTCTAACACATTGTCTAAGCCTTTTATATACATGGAGTATTCCATACACTTTAACTACCTTTCAACGTCTAACACTCAATTAGAACACAGGGGTAATTTGACCATGACAAGTTACTACCTAGATGGCCATCTAATTAGCGCCCCATAGCTCTGTGATGTTGGCAGGGCAGGGAGAGTTACCTCCATTTTACAGATGAGGAATTGAGATTCAAAGAGATGAAGCTAATTGCCTCAGGATCTCAGTGCTGGAGGGATCTAACATCACTCTAGTCAAAATCACCTTTTGATGCTTAAATCCTAACTCCACCCTCCACCCCCACACGCAGCCAATGCCCATGTCCAATAACTGGGTAGCAGTACGTGAACACCTCTAGCAACTTGCAAATAACTCTGATCTGAGTTGAGGCAGGCTTTGTCAAAAGCCCACAGACTATTAGTATAGGGCCAAGGTTTAGGCTGAGTTTAGAGAAGAGCTTGCACCTGAGGTTGACATACTGGCTATTTCCCAAGTTGGGGGGCTTTTATGCAGATTTAGCTGGTTTCCATCAGTCATCTTCTTATGTTGTAGCAAAATCAAGACTCAAGAGGGGAGAGGGGCAAACCCACTTGAGCAAATAGAAGAAATAACAAACCATGGAGTGCTGAAAATAATCCTTTATTCTGAGGCAGGATGAGGATGGGAGGGGTGGGGTGAGGGAAAAGGGAAGCCTAGCCAACACCATGGAACCTAGAAGACTGGAAGGATATCCAGATAGCCTGAGATTAGTAGTTTGGGTACTGGTCAGAAGTGGCAGCATGGGGGTTTGATTCCAATTTTGGGTGCTAAACTAGTTGGGCCACTTTGTAAAGACCACCTGGGTTAGCAGCTGCCGTGCTGCAGATAAACACCTCCTTACCCTTTGCCAGAATGTCAAAGATTGAAATAAAAAAGAAGACTCAGCTCCCTTCTACCTCTGAACTAGTTTTGGAGTTGGGCGTAAGGATGGGGTCATCCAGAACCAGAGAAGCTAGCCCTAGAAATGATTTTGTTAGTGCTGTTATTATATAAGTAATAGTCACCATTCATAGAGCTACTATTAATAGGAAAACTGGGGTCCAGAGGGAAGTTATTGTCTACATTAACATTAAAACTAAGCAGATTATTTGGTCAGTTTGGGTCAGCTTGATTTACCTGATTAATTCAGTGGAAAAAAAATCAGCTAGTACAACTTCTTGGCATGAATCTAACCAAATAAACAGTTTCTTTGACTGAACTTTTTGCTTTCCCACCCCTTATTTTTGATTTATGAAGACACTGGGCTTGAGTTGGTTTTCAGGTGTTCTCACTTCACAAGGTTGCTCAGAGCACAGAGGAAAGAGGAACTCTTATGCCCATCCCATGCCCATAGCTGTTCTCTCTGCCCATCCTATCTTTGCCAGGCCTGGACTCACCTCCAAGCAAGAACAGGAGCCTATGGAAAATAGCCTGGAGCTTCTCTCTCTCTCTCTCTCAACCCTCCTTCCTTCTCTCCCTCCCTCTCTTTCTCCTTCCCTCCTTCCCTCTCTACTGTGGGCCTAAGAAAGGCTCTGGACTCCTAACACTGTGGCCAGCCCTCTATATACTGCTTCCCCTCTGCTAGCAGGGGTTCTATCTTTTCCAGCAATCTTATCCACTCATCACCCACTCACTGATTTTGGCAGTAATCATCTGTCCCTGAGGAGACCCAAGGAAGCAGTGGGAATGGAAATGATTTCCCTTTCCTTCTTTTGACTTAGGGAAACGCTGGGGGAAGGGAGAGCCATTTCCATGCTGTGGAAAGCAGCTTTCTAGTTCCTTAACACTGTTTGCCTCTTGGAAGGCACCCTCTGGTGAGGGAGTTTTTGTTGAATTTAAAGGAAAGCAAGGGATTTTCTAAGGAGCAAGAACAGAGAAATGAAAGGGAAAGGAAAAGAAAGGGGGTGAGGTTGGTCAGCTCGATCCTTAGATTCTCACTGGGACCTTGGTTGAGTTCTGGAGGCCCTGGGAACAGTGAATTATTCTACATCTGTATCCTCTCCTTTCTTGGTTTTCCCCCAGGAGTTAGAGAGCCATCTTTTGTACAGCTGATGTAATTGAATAGATTTATGAGTACTCATTTTGGATGCTTAGGGCCAGGGAGTGATAGGCAGGAATTTAATAATGAAAGAATGGTGGGAAGAGCCTTTGGGGAAGGAAAGGGGTAACAGTAAAGGGACAAAATAAGTTAAGTGGGGGAAAGGAGAGGAGCTTCTGCAGAAGAAGCTAAAAGCATGGGTTTGAACCCATAGCAGGTCACCCCCTACCCCTTGTGGGGCTGGATCTAGTCTAACTAGAAGATGGCACCTCTACAAATAGATTGATAGGTCCTGCCTCCTCAGTGAGTCGGGAGCCAAAATGTGAAGACTCCTTTCAAATTTCCATGAAAATGCTATACCAAGAGGACACCTAATAAATACGGCCCTGCTAAAATATAAATTAATGCTATAGACTCTTATAGCTGGAAAAGGGATCTCAGTACCCATCTAGCCCATCACCCCTCTCCTCTCTACCACCACCACCTTGGAACTAAAGAAACCTAAAGAGAAGATACACCAATAATTTAGCCACAGCTTTATTCCCCTAACTTGGGGGAAAAGGGGAGAAAAAGGCTACCAGTGGCTTTCTGTGACCATGAATCCTTAACACAAAGGAACACTTCCTGACAGTAGATTTTCAGGCCCTCCTCTGGTAAGGTAGTGGGGGATAAACTGGGGATGAAGGGCTCGTTCAATATCCCTCTAGCCCCTTCAGATGATGCTGGAGTAGACTGCTTTAAGGAACAGAAGCCCAATTCTTAAAGGGGGCCCTGAAAAAGCAAGCCCCCTTGTCCCCATCCCAGTAATCCAGATTGCCCACTGCTCAGGATTTAACTCCAAACACAGGGCCATACCCTTTTTATCTAGAACCCTGGAAACAACACAGGACAGCAAGTTGACAGTGTGTTCTGAAAAGAAAAGAATAAAAACAAGGAAGGAAAGTGTTTAGTCATTTTCCTCCAAGCCAGTGGCTTCCAGATGTTGCTTGAGCAACCAGATCCAGCCTCAAAAGCCCAAAAGAATGCAGTAAAAATTTGACAAGGGGCTTAGGGATCGAACTAGGGATTTCCTTTAAAAGGCAATGTGCTGTGAGCAGAGCTGTGTGGACTATTTCAAAATTCAGCTCTGTTGCCAGCTCAAGACCAAAGCAGTCATTTGCATACTGCTCTGCAAGTACGTCCACCATCCAAATACATTGTTCGGGGCTCTGATTTTCACACTCTAATTTCTCCAGAAAATCAGGTCTATAGGTTATCTAGCTTATTTTGCATGCAGACATGCTGGTATTTAGCCCTGAAAGATCCTCTCCTTCCAACTGCCTTGGGAAGATGGCAGGACAAGTTACAAAAAATCAGTTTTACAGCTGGAGGAAACTGGGACCAGAGTGGCAAAGAGATTTGTGTAAGCTGGCAGAATTGGGAAGAACCTAAAATTTTCAAACTCCCAAGCCAGTGTTCTATCCCCTATATTTTCACTCCTATCATAGAAGCTGAGGAATATGAGACCATCCAGAACTTGGATCCAACCCAAAGAATAGGAGAAGGAGGGTTGTGGGTCTCAGGACCTGAATGGTGGAAGTGATGTCAAGGAGGAAGTCCTTCGGCCTATTTACCTATGTATGTATAAGGTTGAAGCTCTGTATAAATTCAGCTGCTTGCAATAGATATAGTTGATGGCCTGGGAGAGGAAAATATCCACTTTGCAGAACATGTTCTCTAACTACAGGAAGGAAACAAGATAAGCTTGGACTCAGGGTTAAAGCTCAGCTACCTTTGAGTCAATCTAGGGTGTCAGCTGCCATTCCATGGGTCCCTGGCATGGGCCCCAGGGAGCCAGAGAGGTGTAAGAGAATCCAAAGCTCAGGTTCTTACCCAAAGCCTTGTCTCAACCATTAAATTCACCCTTACAAAGTACTTGCAGACATTTTACAGAGACCACAGACCCATATCCCAGGCCATCTGGTGAAGGAGCTTCTGGAGTTCTGACCACTAGAGGAAATTGGCACAGTGGAAGAAGGTGAGTTTAGCATTTGTACAGCAAGTAAATTGGGCCAAAGTGAGGGAGCTGGACAACTGTTGTGGCCCCAGGCTACGAGATTCCTCAATCTCTCCCTAGACACACATGGACCTCCTCCCCCATTTTGTGGGAGGAAGGGGTAAGGTGTGCCTCTAGCCCAGGCTTAACCAGAGGAAGTGAGATGGGGAGAGAGGGAAAGGAGTAGGATGGGACAGGAGCCCTTTGGGTCTTGGAGGATAAGAGTGGGTCTCAATCAGGTGGGCGTCAAACAACTCAGGTTTTCACCGAGGAATTTATCTAACCGACTGAGCTCCACGAGGAGGGGTGAGCTCTTCCTGAGCCTCCTCTCTACCCTCCACCAGCCTTCCCTGCTTGAAGAAACAGACTGCAGGCCACCACAGGAAACAAATTATCCAGTGACTCTAGAGGCCAACTTGGAGCTTGCTGCTAATAGACACTGGGGGTATTGTAGGGGGAGAAAGGGTCAGAAAGAAGGGACCATAGGGGAAACTAGTTGAGGGCTGTGAACTCACCCTTACCATCTCCAATTCTTGTCCATGAGGTGGAAGAGCAAGGGAATGAGGCTGTAGCAAACCTGATTGTGGAGGAAGGTAATGTTCTTCTTGTCCTCCCTGACTACCAACCAAGTTTCCAAACATAGTGGTGGCTCTTGCACAGACATAGTCTCACTCCCATGAGAAGTAAGGGCTGTGTGTCCAGAGCTTTGAGCACCTCAGCCCCAGCACAGCCATTCTAGCAATTTCCATGGCACTCGACCTCTGCCCACCAGTCCAGAGAAAACAGGACACAGTATCCTTAGGCTCACGGCCCTGAGTGACACCATTCTCCTGGCATGCACACACATTGAGTCATCCAAATTTACCACTACATACTCACGTGTAACCTGCTCCTTGATCACACACATGCACCCCTCAGATGTGTGGGTAATATGAGAGTACATGCACAGAATCATAAAGTATCCACAATTGTACACCCCTGGACATACAAACTCTCACGCAACTACATATGCATGTACTTAACTAAACCTGTACATGCACATCAACCACACTCACAGCGTTTACACTCATCCCCTTTAGGCATAAATATGACCACTGTCTGTCACACCTATACCTCCTTTGCATATGCACACAACCATATCACTCTATACACCCACGGGATGATCTACATATGCAGACACACAACCCCTCCCATTCACACATGCACTCACCCTCTGTGCTTACCTACATACATCCAGCCGTACCTTTACACATACCCAGCATACTGGTTTGTGGATACTAGTCCTTTTTACATTGCTTCATAAGCACTCCTAGGTCTTTTGCATGATATCCTTGTTTCCTGCTTCCTGCTGCTTGTCTTGTACATTTTTCTGGTTCTTTTTAAAAACTTTCCTATGTAGAAAATTTCAAAAGTAAAAAAGTAATGAGAACAGTAAAATGAACCTTGTGAATTCATCATCCAGCTTCAACAATTACTTATATGTGCTTAAGTTCAACAATTCAACAGACATTTACCACGTGCCAGTACTCTGCATGTGTATGCTATTGAGACGTAGTAGGGGGCTAAAGACATAGTATGTGTTTAATAAACATTTGTTGAATTGACAATTTTCAGGCACTGGGCTGACCTTTGGGATTAAAAAATCATGAAGTCACTGTCCCTGCTCGTGGTCTGGTAGAAACAACAAATATGAGCACAAAATGCCTGTAATTTGTATGGCTCAATGTTACACTAGAACAGGAGTTGGCAAACTACAAACCAGCGGCCAAGTTCAGCTGGTCACCAGTTTTTGGAATTAAAGTTTTATTGGCACACAGCCATGCCCATTCATTTACATATTGTCTGTGGCTGCTTTTGCTTTATAACAGCAGAGTTGAGCAGCTGCGGTAGAGATCATATAGCCCACAAAGACTAAACTATTTACTATCTGGCCTTTTTCAGAAAATGTTTGACTACCCCTGCACTAGAGGACTGAGAAAAAGACTCTGGAAGCTAATTTAATTCTTCCCAGGATGGGGCGGAGGGTGGTAGTGGAGGGGGACAGATAAAGCCATATAGAGTGGCACAGGGACCTGTACCTCAGAGGCAGAGTGTGAGTCGCCATCTCTCCACTCTGGCCATGTTCTGCACATTTGGGCCTTTGGGCAAGTGCTGGCTCACTCACCTACAACCTCCATGGAACACTCACAGAGCTCCCTGTACCCCCATGTACACACACAGTCATAATTTTCCCACATTTTTTCCACATCAGAGAAGGACCTTGGGGCTTCCCTGGTGGTACAGTGGTTAAGAATCCACCTGCCTATGTAGGGGACACGGGTTTGAGCCCTGGTCAGGGAAGATCCCACGTGCCACGGAGCAACTAAATCTGGGCACCACAACTACAGAGCCTGCACTCTAGAGCCCGTGAGCCACAACTACTGAAGCCCGTGCACCTAGAACCTGTACTCCACAACAAGAGAAACCACTGCAATGAGAAGCCTGAGCACCTCAATGAAGAGTAGTCCCTGCTCGCCACAACTAGAGAAAGCCTGCGCATAGCAGCAAAAACCCAATGCAGCCATAAATAAATAAATAAATAAATAAATAAATAAATAAATTTATTAAAAAAAAAAAAAAGAAGAAGGACCTTACTCAGAGAGGGATGTCAAGGACCAGGTGCCCATGACATACTCGCCCCACTGGTAGAGCATGTCTGACAGGGCACTCATGCTGACCCAAATCACCTTCTCATTGGTCTCAAAGAGTGCATTCAGGAGGGCTGGCAGCTAGGCCTGAAGATTACACTGGGTCGCCCCACACAGACACATTACATCAGGAAGACCCCTCAGAGATACGTGGGTCTAAATGCATCCATTTCCATTTACACATGTGAAAACTAAGGGCAAAAGAGAGGTAGAAATTTTCTCAAGTTCACACAAATTGATGGCTGAACTGGGACCAGATCCTAAGTGTCCTGACTCTTGAAACAAAGTGCTAGGCATCTAGTGCAAACCCTTTACAGATGGGGAAAGTAAGTTCCAGGGAGGTGAAGAGACTTGCTCAGGCTCACACTGCATGTTAGGGACAGATCTGGGACAAAAATTCAGGGTGGCTAAATCCCAGATCAGTGTTCTTTCAAAATAAGATTAGGCATCTAACCCAAGTGCTCAGAGAGAGGCTTACCTAAGATCCCCCAGGCCTTAATGAAAAAGCCAGGGGTCTTTCCATTAAGCCATACAACCTATCATGGAGCACTCTAGTGCCCCCCCCAACAAGGAGAGGGAAATGATAAGGAGCCTGCCTCCCAGCCTCCCCAGTCCCAGAGGATGGCCTATGCCAAGAGGGGACTGGGGTTGTGGTGCTAGAGCAGTCTTCCCTTCCTCCTTCTGCTATGCTCCCCATTCTACATTTGGGCCTTCTTCACTCACCTTCTCCAGGGTGGGAAAGATGTTGCTGAAGGCATGCAGGCTCACCACCCTTACCATCAGGCTCCTGTCAGACGTGCCTTTACGCAGGTAGCTCAACTCCAAGTCTCAAGGCAAGAGCTTGGACATCAGGGAGCTTTAAACAAAAGGTGGAAGAGTCAGTCCCTGAGGTCTCTGGCTCCACTGCCACCTTTGCCAGGTTCCTTCCCTCAGACTTCTGTTCTTGCCTTGATTTTTAAATTTTTGCCCAGGAGACATGGACCTCAACTTAGACTGTAAAAATCAGGCAGTGCAGTGTAGGAGTGTGCAAGTGTGCAGTGCAGGTCTCCTCTGAATAGAGAACCTTAGGAAAAGGAAAGAGAACTGGTTCGAGAGTCAGGGTACTTGAGTTCTAGTCCAGGCTCTGCCACTGAGTTCCTCAGCGATCTTAGCAAGCCACTTTCTCTCTCTGGGGCTTAACCCTGACCTGCAGAAGAAATCTCCCTCCCTCTCTCATCCTTATTGTGCCCATTGACCAGCCAGTTGGCCACTAAGTATCTCATCCTACCCGTCAGGCAAGGCACATAATTCTGGGACTTTATTAAGTCCCTCAGAGGGAGGAAGCTATCCAGAACATTGAGCTCAAAGATGCAATGAATCTGGGTGGTCAGAGTAAGGATGTTGTGGGAGTACATAACCTTCATGGCTTCTTGGTACCCTGGGACAGAGAGCATCTCAAGCATGGTGTTCATGACATGCAAGAGACAGATAATAAGAAGGGTAAGGCAGTCTCCCTGACTCAGTGGAGTGAGGGCTTCTTGGGCTGGGAAGCAGAAGGGTAGGTTGTATCTTTGTGGGCTGCATGCCTTTGAGAAAAACACCTAATTTCTCTTGTCTTCTCCGTATCCAGGAAGAACAGCTGCTGCCTACCCTGCCCTCGCTTTCCAAATTCTTATGCAGAGTGGGGAAATTACATCTATGAAGAGCTTGGAGTTCAGATAAGGGAAAGTCTGGCTAGAATAAGAGGAGTTGGCCCAGATGCAGGTTCTTCCTTCCTCCAGAGACTTGCTTGGCTTCAGAGCTCAAGTATCTTTCTTCTCCATTGTATGGGAGGAAAAATTTTCCTCTACCCTTCTAGCTCCTTTTGGCTGGTCTAATAATCAAAGTTACATAAGACAGATTAACAGGGAAAAAAACAACAAATTCAATTTCGTACATACTGAGGGCCCATAGGTATAAGACCTAAGAAGTGACTGAAACAGACTTTATAGACAAAGAATCGATTATTTGTGAAGTTTTGACAAAAAGAGAGGGGTTTTTGCTTGCGGTGGCAAATTAATGGAAAAGTAACAGAGTTTGTTTATACAGCTTTCTTGGCCTCGAATTCCCTATCTCTGGCTATAAGGATGTCTATCTTCCCAGCATAGTGAAGATACCTTCCCATGGGAAATTTGTTTCTTGCTTTCAGAGGAACAAAGGAGGGTCAGAGTATTTTTCTTTAACTGGCTGTTTCTCAAATAATTTTAATTCAAAATAATCAATATGCCACCTTGGCATATTTGGGGGCAAGCCTGCCCCAAGCCCCATCACCACCAAATTCTATTCCCCCAGGAATTAGCCCCTTTTGCCCAAGCAAAAGAGAGCATTGGCAGCAACCCAAAGCCAGAGACTTTGAGTAGGTACTCTTGGCCTCCTAGATATCCTCCAGGATAACCTCTTCTCCAGTTTCTCCAGCAGAAGCTGGAGGATCTTGGGGCAGACTCAGGAGTTGGTATCCACTGCCTTTCTCAGCTCTGTCTACAGCACCATCTAGTGAGTTTAAGCCAGGTCCAGTGAGCACCCAGGAACACACACAGGCTGTTGGACACTAGTTTATTTTCTCACTAATCCATTCCACAAACATTCCCAGAGCTCCTACTCTGAGCCAGACACTGTGCCCAGCATCAGGAACACAACGGAGACTAGGATCTAGTCTCTACCATGAGGAGTGCAGTAACACATGAAAAAATAATCATAATACCTTTCATATCATTGTTGCATGTCCTTTTGGGAATGTGGCAGTGTTTGAATTAATACATACTATATGGAATATGCATATGTAAATACGTGTTCTGTTAGAGAGATGCACAGAGTGCTAGTGAAGTTCAAAAGAGGGGAAACAGACCAGGAGTCAGAGACAAGAGGACATTTCAACTGGATCTTAAAGATGAGTAGTTTTCCAGGAAAGGGGGATGATAGAAAGTCCAACTGGAGGAAATGCCATGTGCAAAAGCAGGCACAGAGGCATGAAAGGGGATGGTGGTTTCCAGAATAAAAAGGGTTTCCATGGAGCTAAAATATGAAAGAATGGAGAGGTAGGAAGTAGGGGCCAAGGTTGAAAAGACTGGTAGAGGCTTGATTATGAAGGGCCTTGAATGCCGTGCTAAATTTGGACTTTTTTTTCTGATAATAGTAAGGAACCAGTAGAAAAAAAATTTATTTAGTTTGGTTTTTAGAACAAAGCATCCTTAAGCAAAGGGATTCCAGTGTCTTTAATCAAGACTGAATTCTTAGGATTTCCCTGGTGGCCCAGTGGGTAAGACTACACACTCCCAATACAGGGGGCCTGGATTCAATCCCTGGTCAGGGAACTAGATCCCGCATGCATGCCACAACTAAGAGTTCACATGCCACAACTAAGAGCCCGCATGCTGCAACTAAAAGATCCCATGTGCCACAACTAAGACCCGGTGCAGCCTAAATGAATAAATAAGTAAAAGACTGTATTCTTATGCCCTCCCGAGAGCAATGTTTCTCAAATTATGGTGAGTTCTGAAATAGATTTTTTAAAGGTCAGCCTTTTTAAAAAAAATGAAATAGGAAAGAATAGATAACTTCAGAGTATATCACACATGGTGAGAGTAGCTACTGTTTCATGAAACTTTCATTTAAGGTATGTACGTGTGCACGTGTGCACATGTGTGTGTGTCCCCGCATCCATGAAGGGGGGTGGTATGTAAAATGTATTTCTTAGTGTGCGTCTCTGTCAAAAAGCTTGAAAACCATAGCCCTAGAAGCCTAGGCTCTGAGATATGAGGAATTCCAGACCCATTCCCAGAAATCTCTGATCTAACTCTTTCCAGGAAGCCTGCTCCTGCAGGCTGTGGCCAGTCAGACCCCAAGCCTAGTACCTGGGCATGGTGGCAGGAAACTCCAGAAAGGTAGGGGAAAATTCCTGCAGTGGTACCAAGCTAGATGGGAGATGGCCTGCAACACAATCTCCTTCATTTTGGTGATGTGCATGAAGGAGAATTGTTGGTAAATCCACTTGTCAGTGTTAGTCACTTGGAAGGGGGAACATCAACTGGAATGAGCTGGGTTTGAGGGAGAAGCTCTTCACCATCCACCCTCAGTCTTGAAGTTCTCTGAGAAAAACCACATGAATTGGATTTTCAAATGTACTTTGTGTGGGGGGGGATGAATAAGCAGAGCACAGAGGGTTTTTAGGGCAGTGAAAATACTGTGTATGACACTATAATATAATGATTGGTACATGTCATTATACATTTGTCCAAACCTATGGAATGTGCAACACCAAGAGTGAACCCTAAGGTAAATTATGAACTTTGGGTGATTGTGATGTGTCAATGTTATATCATTCCTGGTTAAAAAAAAAAGTATCATTCTGGTGAGTGATGTTGATATGGGGGAGGCTATTCATGTGTGAGGACTGGGGAAATCTCTGTACCTTCCTCACAGTTTTGCTGTGAACCAAAAATTGCTGTAAAAAAATAAATGAAGTCCTTTTAAAACAGTTCTTCCTGTGAAAAAGTGAGGTATTTTTTTTCTCCTAAAGAGAATTTTTTTTTCTATAAAAGCTTCTTGCATAAATTGAAAGTGGCAGAATTCTATGCTTATTGTCAGAAGCAACTTTTTGAGAGTGGCTAGTTCTGAAGAGAATTAATAAGGAAGACTTCATTTCTTACAAGACCTAACAAGGAAGTAAAAAAGTTAATTAAGGGAACAGTCTGACTCAAAGATAAGATTTCAAGGAGAGGTTGGAAGAATCCTTAAGCTTAGGTGCTATTAGTTAAGGATTTGTGAGGAAGGTACTAGGGCTTGGTAATTTCCATGCACATTCCTCACATATTCCTCACAAATTACTCATGTTAGTAAAAGCATCAATTCATTATACTGTCTTTTTAATTAATTAATTTATTTATTTATTTATTTATTTATTTATCTATTTTTTGGTTGCATCAGGTCTTAGTTGCGGCACGTGGGGTCTTTTGTTGCAGTGTGAAGGCTTCTCTCTAGTTGTGGCACATGGACTCCAAAATGCACGGGCTCAGTAGTTGCTGTGTACAGGCTCCCTAGTTGTGGTGTGCAGGCTCCAGAGCACATGGGCTCCAGAGTGCATGGGCTCTGTAGTTGCAGCACGTGGGCTCTCCAGTTGTGGCACGTGGACTTAGCTGCCCTGCGGCATCTGGGATCTTAGTTCCCCAACCAGGGATGGAACCAGGGCCTCCTGCATTGCAAGAAGCATTCTGAACCACCAGACCACCAGGGAAGTCCCCAATTATACTGTCTTAAGTTGATGTTTTATATTGGGGAAATGTGAACACTGATATGCTATTTGATTATTATTTAACATGTGACAGTGTCATTGTGTATATATACATGTGTGTGTGAGATACATACATACATATATATATATATATATATATATATATATATATATATATAATGAGTCCTTTTCGTTTAGAAATACATACTGAAGTGTTTATGGATGCAGAATTATGATGTCTAGGACAATCGAGGTGGGGGGTGTTACCAATTAAATTGTTAGTTGAGCTAGGACCTGTGCAGAAGGGAAGTGGCAGCACATGGAAAGGAGGGCGCCTGGAGTGTGGAGTTCTGGAGTTTGGAGTTTAATTGGGTTTCAAAAAGACCTTGACAACATCTCCATGATATCCTTGTGAAGAAGCAGAAATATAGGCTGAGGAGACCTTCAACAGGGCAGAGCAGTAAGACATGGAGACCACCTTCCTCCTGCAAAATACATCAGAAATACATCTACATGTGGAACAATTACTACAGATCACCTACTGAATGCTGGCAGAAGACCTACGACTTTCCAAAAGGCAAGAAACACCCCACATACCTGGCCGGTGCCTGACAGGGTCTTGGTGCTCCGGCAGGGGGGCAGGCCTGTGCCTTTGAGGTGGGAGAGCCGAGATCAGGACATTGGTCCACCAGAGGCCTCCTAGCTCCATGTAATATCAAATGACGAAAGCTCTCCCAGAGATTTCCATCTCAATGCTAAGACCCAGCTCCACTCAATGACCAGCAAACTACAGTGCTGGACACCCTACGCCAAACAACTAGCAAGACAGGAACACAACACAACCCATTAGCAGAGAGGCTGCCTAAAATCATAATAAGGTAACAGACACCCAAAAACACACTACTGGATGTAGTACTGCTCACCAGAAAGACAAGATCCAGCAGCACCCACCAGAACACAGGCAACAGTCCCCTCTACCAGGAAGCCTAAACAATCCACTGAAACAACCTTAGCCACTGGGGGCAGACAACAAAAACAACAGGAACAATGAATCAGCAGCCTGCGAAAAGGAGACCCCAAACACAGTAAGTTAAGCAAAATGAGAAGATAGAGAAACACACAGCAGATGAAGGGGCAAGGTAAAAACCCAGCAAACCAAACAAATGAAGAGGAAATAGGCAGTCTACTGAAAAAGAATTCAGAATAATAATAGTAAAGATGATCCAAAATCTTGGAAATAGAACGGAGAAAATACCAGAAACGTTTAACAAGGACCTAGAAGAAGTAAACAGCAAACAAACAATGATGAACAACACAATAAATGAAATTAAAAATACTCTAGAAAGAAACAATAGCAGAATAACTGCAGCAGAAGAATGGATAAGTGACCTGGAAGATAAAATAGTGGAAATAACTAGTGCAGAGCAGAATAAAGCAAAAAGAATGAAAAGAACTGAGGACAGTCTCAGAGACCTCTGGGACAACATTAAATGCACCAAGATTCGAATTATAGGGGTCCCAGAAGAAGAAGAGAACAAGAAAGGGACTGAGAAAATATTTGAAGAGATTATAGTTGCAAACTTCCCAAATATGGGAAAGGAAATAGTTAATCAAGTCCAGGAAGCATAGAGAGTCCCATACAGGATAAATCTAAGGAGAAACAAGACACATATTAATCAAACTATCAAAAATTAAATACAAAGGAAAAATATTAAAAGTAGCAAAGGAAAAAAAAATTTAAAACACACAAGGGAATCCCAAAAAGGTTAACAGCTGATCTTTCAGCAGGAACTCTACAAGCCAGAAGGGAGTGGCAAGACATATTTAAAATGATGAAAGAGAAAAACCTACAACCAAGATTACTCTACCCAGCAAGGATCTCATTCAGATTCAAAGGAGACATTAAAAGTCTTACAGAAAAGCAAAAGCTAAGAGAATTCAGCACCACCAAACCAGCTTTTCAACAAATGCTAAAGGAACTTCTCTAGGCAGGAAACACAACAAAAGGAAAATACCTACAATAACAAACCCCAAACAATTAGGGAAATGGCAATAAGAACATACATATCGATAATTACCTTAAATGTAAATGGATTAAACGCTCCCACCAAAAGACATAGACTACCTGAATGGATACAAAAACAAGACCCATATATATGCTGTCTACAAGAGACCCACTTCAGACCTAGGGACACATACAGACTGAAAGTGAGGGGATGGAAAAAGATAATCCATGCAAATGGAAATCAAAAGAAAGATGGAGTAGCAATTCCCATATGAGACAAAATAGACTTTAAAATAAAGACTATTAAGAGACAAAGAAGGACACTACATAATGATCAAGGGATAAAACCAAGAAGAAGAATTCACAATTGTAAATATTGATACACTCAGCATAAGAGCACCTCAATAAATAAGGCAAATGCAAACAGCCATAAAAGGGGAAATCAACAGTAACACAAACACAGTCGGGGGCTTTAACACCCCCCTATCACCAATGGATAGTTCATCCAAAATGAAAATAAATAAGGAAACACAAGCTTTAAATGAAACATTAAACAAAATGGATTTAATTGATATTTATAGGACATTCCACCCAAAAACAATAGAATACACTTTCTTCGCAAGTGCTCATGGAACATTCTCCAGGATAGATCATATCTTGGGTCAAAAATCAAGTCTTGCTAAATTTAAGAAAATTGAAACCATATCAAGTATCCTTTCCGACTTCAATGCTATGAGACTAGATATCAATTAGAGGAAAAAATCTGTAAAAAAATACAAACACATGGAGACTAAACAATACACTACTTCATAACCAAGAGATCACTGAAGAAATCAAAGAGGAAGTAAAAAAATACATAGAAGCAAATGACAGTGAAAACATGATGACCCAAAACCTATGGGATGCAGCAAAAACAGTTTGAAGAGGGAAGTTTATAGCAATAAAATCCTACCTCAAGAAATGAGAAACATCTCAAATAAACAACCTAAAGTCACTCCTAAAGCAATTAGAGAAAGTAGAACAAAAAAATTCTAAAATTAGCAGAAGGAAAGAAATAATAAAGATCAGATCAGAAATAAAAGAGAAAGAAATGAAGAAAACGATAGCAAAGATCAATAAAACTAAAAACTGGTTATTTGAGAAGATAAACAAAATTGACAACCCAGTAGCCAGACACATCAAGAAAAAAAAGGAGAAGACTCACATCAATAGAATTAGAAATGAAAAAGAAGTAACATCTGACACTGCAGAATTACGAAGGATCATGGGAGATTACTACAGGCAACTATAGGCCAATAAAATGGACAACCTGGAAGAAATGGACAAATCTTAGAAAAGTACAATGTTCTGAGACTGAACCAGGAAGAAATAAAAAATATAAACAGATGAATCACAAGCACTGAAATTGAGACTCTGATTAAAAATCATCCAACAGGGCTCCCTGGTGGCGCAGTGGTTGAGAGTCCACCTGCCGATGCAAGGGACACAGGTTCATGCCCCGGTCTGGGAAGATCCCACATGCTGCAGAGTGGCTAGGCCCGTGAGCCATGGCCACTTAGCCTGCACGTCCAGAGCCTGTGCTTCATAACGGGAGAGGTCACAACAGTTAGAGGCCTGTGTACCACAGTAAATAAATAAATAAATAAATAAATAAATAAATAAATAAATAAATCATCCAACAAACAAAACCCCAGGACCAGATGGCTTCACAGGAGAATTCTATCAAATATTTAGAGAAGAGCTAACACCTATCCTTCTCAAACTCTTGAAAATATAGCAGAGGGAGAAACACTCCCCAAGTCATTCTATGAGGCCACCATCACCCTGATATCAAAACCAGACAAAGTTGTCAGAAAGAAAGAAAACTAGAAGCCAATTCACTGATGAATATAGATGCAAAAATCCTCAACAAAATACTAGCAAACTGAATCCAACAGCACACTATAAAGATCATATACCATGATCAAGTGGGGATTATCCCAGGAATGCAAGGATTCTTCAATATACGAAAATCAATCAGTGTGATACACCATATTAATCAACTGAAGCAGAAAAACCATATGATCATCTCAATAGATGCAGAGAAAGATTTTGACAAAATTCAACACCAATTTATGATAAAAACCCTCCAGAAAGTAAGCATAGAGGGAACTTTCCTCAACATAGTAAAGGCCATATATGACAAACCCACAGCCAACATCATCCTCAATGGTGAATAAGTGAAACCATTTCCAATAACAGCAGGAACAAGACAAAGTTGCCCACTCTCACCACTATTATTTAACATAGATTTGGAAGTTTTAGCCACAGCAACAAGAGAAGAAAAAGAAATAAAGGAATCCAAATCTGAAAAGAAGAAGTAAAGCTGTCACTGTTTGCAGATGACATGATACTATACATAGAGAATCCTAAAGATGCTACCAGAAAACTATTAGAGCTCATCAATGAATTTGGTAAAGTAGCAGGATACAAAATTAATGCACAGAAATCCCTTGCATTACTATACACTAATGATGAAAAATCTGAAAGAAAAATTAGGGAAACACTCCCATTTACCATTGCAACAAAAAGAATAAAATATCTAGGAATAAACCTACCTAAGGAGACAAAAGACCTGTATGCAGAAAACTATAAGACACTGATGAAAGAAATTAAAGAGGATACAAACCGAGAAATATTCCATGGTCTTGGATTGGAAGAATCAAAACGGTGTAAATGACTCTACTACCCAAAGCAATCTACACATTCAATGCAATCCCTATCAAACTAAAAATGGCATTTTTCACAGAACTAGAACAAAAAAATTTCACAATCTGTATAGAAACACAAAAGACCCCGAATAGCCAAAGCAATCTTGAGAAAGAAAAACGGAGCTGGAGGAGTCAGCCTCCCAGACGCCAGACTATATTGCAAAGCTACAGCAATCAAGACAGTATGGTACTGGCACAAAAACAGAAACATAGATCAATGGAAGAGGATAGAAAGCCTAGAGATAAACCCACACTCATATGTTCACCTTATTTTTGATAAAGGATGCAAGAATATGCAATGGAGAAAAGACAGCCTCTTTAATGAGTGGTGCTTGGAAAACTGCACAGCTACATGTAACAGAATGAAATTAGAACACTCCCTAACATCATACACACAAAAAACTCAAAACGGATTAAAGAACTAAGTCTAAGGGCAGACACTATAAAACTCTTAGAGGAAAACAAGCACTCCATGACATAAATCACAGCAAAATGCTTTTTGACCCACCTCCTAGAGAAATGGAAATAAAAACAAAAATAAACAAATGGGACCTAATGAAACTTAAAAGCTTCGGCACAGCAAAGGAAACCATAAACAAGACAATAAGACAACCCTCAGAATGGGAGAAAGTATTTGCAAATGAAGGAACTGACAAAGGATTAATCTCCAAAATTTACAAGCAGCTCATGAATCTCAATATCAAAACAAACAACCCAATGCAAAAATGGGCAGAAGACCTAAATAGACATTTCTCCAAAGAAGATTTACAGATTGCCAACAAACACATGAAAACATGTTCAACATATAGAGAAATGCACATCAAAACTACAATAAGGTATCACCTCACACCACTCAGAATGGCCATCATCAAAAAGTCTACAAACAATAAATGCTGGAGAGGGTGTGGAGTAAAGGGAACCCTCTTGCACTGTTGTCAGGAATGTAAATTGTTACAGCCACTATGGAGAACAGTATGGAGGTTCCTTAAAAAACTAAAAGTATAACTACCATACGACCCAACAATCCCACTACTGGCCATATACCCTGAGAAAACCATAATTCAAAAAGGTTCATGGGGCCTCCCTGGTGGCGCAGTGGTTGAGAGTCCGCCTGCGGATGCAGGGGATACGGGTTCGTGCCCCGGTCTGGGAGGATCCCGTATGCCGCGGAGCGGCTGGGCTCGTGAGCCATGGCCGCTGGGCCTGCGCGTCCGGAGTCTGTGCTCCGCAACGGGAGAGGCCGCAGCAGTGAGAGGCCCGCATACCGCAAAAAGAAAAAAAAAAAAAAAAAAAAAAAGATTCATGTACGAGAATGTTCATTGCAGCTCTGTTTACAATAGCCAGGACACGGAAGCAACCTAAGTGTCCATCGACAGATGAATGGATGAAAAAGGTGTGGCAGATATACACAATGGAATATTAGTCAGTCATAAAGAGAAAGGAAATTGAGTTATTTGTAGTGAGGTGGATGGACCTAGAGTCTGTCATACAGAGTGAAGTAAGTCAGAAAGAGAAAAATAAATACTGTATGCTAACACATATATATGGAATCTAAAGAAAAAAAGAGTTTCTGAAGAACCTAGGGGCAGGACAAGAATAAAGACACAGACGTAGAGAATGGACTTGAGGACATGGGGAGGGGGAAGGGTAAGCTGGGATGAAGTGAGAGTGTGGCATGGACTTATATATGCTACCATATGTAAAATAGATAGCTAGTAGGAAGCAGCTGCATAGCACAGGGAGATCAGCTCGGTGCTTTTTGACTACCTAGAGGGGTGGGATAGGGATGGTGGGAGGGAGACACAAGAGGGAGGATTTATGGGGATATATGTATATGTATAGCTGATTCATTTTGTTATAAAGCAGAAACTGACACACCATTGTAAAGCAGTTATACTCCAATAAAGATATTACAAAAACAAAAGTCATTAGTTGATAATTTTGAGCCTGGGTAATGGATATATGAAGTTCATTAAATTATTCTCTTTATTTTTGTATACATTAAAATTTTTCTACAATAAAAAGTTTTAAATAGGGCTTCCCTGGTGGCGCAGTGGTTGAGAGTCCGCCTGCCGATGCAGGGGACACGGGTTCGCGCCCCGATCCCGGAAGATCCCACGTGCCGCGGAGCGGCTGGGCCCGCGAGCTATGGCCGCGGAGCCTGTGTGTCCGGAGCCTGTGCTCCGCAACGGGAGAGGCCACAGCAGTGAGAGGCCCGCGTACAGCAAAAAAAAAAAAAAAAAAAAAAAAAAAAAAAGTTTTAAATAAAAATTTTAAAAGAGGGGACATGCCTGGTGATTGAGTGGGTAAGACTTCGTGTTCCCATTGCAGGGAGCCTGGGTTCGATCCCTGGTCAGGGAAGTAGATCCTGCATGCATGCTGCAATTAAGAGGCCCACATGCTGCAACGAAGAACCCGCATGCCACAACTAAGACCCAGTGCAGCCAAAATAAATAAATAAATAAATAAATAAATAAATAAATATTAAATTTTTTAAAAGACGTTTTTGTTAAAAAATATAATAAATGGGTAGAAATATATGGCAGGCATAACCAAGGGTCACCCTCTTCTTTGAACCAGTCCCTTCTAACTCAGTCCTTGTGTTGGATTTGATAGTGTCCCCCCAAATTCATATACATCCCAGAATCTCTGAATGTGATCTTGTTTGGAAATAGCGTCATTGCAGGTGTAATTATTTAAGATAAGGTCATACTGGAGTAAGGGAGGCCCTTAATCCAATATGACTGGTGTCCTTAAGCAGTGAAGAAAAGACTCACAGAGACACATAGGGAGAATGCCATATGTATATGAAGACAGAGACATCAAATGGATTTATGCCACCACAAACCAAGGAATGCCAAGGACTACCAGCAACCACCAGAAGCTAGGAGAGAGGCATGGAACAGATTCTCCCTCTAAGCCCCCAAGAAGGAATCTCCACCTTGATTTCATATTTCTAGCCTCCAGAACTGTGAGAGAATAAATTTCTGTTGTTGTAAGGCACTCAGTTTGTGGTACTTGATTACGGCAGCCCTAGAAAAATAACACAGACATCACTGGTTGCATATGCTCCCCTGATGGCGGTATACCCTGACTGCAGACCAACAGCCTGAGGCTTTGCTTCTCCAAAGTGTAGCCAACAAACCTCCCAGAGAACACAGCAGCACTGTGTGTGCATAGCAGGCTAGAGCAGGGCAATGAAATCACAGACTAAATATGGCACAACCCATCTTCTTAGGGCACTGATTTCACTCAGTGGATAAATAATTTAAATCTCTATTTTTATACTAAAGGAAACATGGATATAGCATGACATATAACGCAAAACTGGCATGGCTATTTACGATAAAACATGAGGCTTCAAAAAAATGTTGACGCTCAGTTGGCACCAAATTTCCTCCCCAGATCCCCAGGGGCTCAAGGACAATTCCCTCTCCTCTGAGATGTTTTGTGGAAATGTTTGAAAAGTACTAGCTTGAGGGAAATAAACAGATTTAGAGGTGCTAAGTTTGTAAAGTTAAGTACAAAGTTAGGACATTTCCAGATTCTAAGATTTAAATGTTAAGAAAGAAAAAGAAAGAGAATTTAAAGTACAAGAAGAAAACCAGGCAAAATTTCTATAACCTCTAAGTGAAGAAACCTTTTCTAAACAAACACCATACAAAATTCAAAAGCCATAAAAGAAAAGATTGATACATTTTACTACATAACATTTACAACTTCTGCACCACACAAATACATAGGACATAAAATGAAAACACAAGCAGCAAACTAGGAACGTATATTTACATAAAACAGGGAAGGAAGGGACTACTTTCCTCAATAACAAAGAGATCTTATAAATCAATAAGAATAAGGTGACTAATAGTACAAAATGGGAAAAGAGCATGAAGAGAGAGTGTACAGAAAGAGAAATATCAATGAATAATAAAAATGCTCATCTTCGGGCTTCCCTGGTGGCACAGAGGTTGAGAGTCCGCCTGCCGATGCAGGGGACGTGAGTTCGTGCCCCAGTCCGGGAAGATCCCACATGCCTCAGAGCGGCTGGGCCCGTGAGCCATGGCCGCTGAGCCTGTGCGTCCGGAGCCTGTGCTCTGCAATGGGAGAGGCCACAACAGTGAGAGGCCCGTGTACCGCAAAAAAAAAAAAGCTCATCTTCAATCATAATGAAAAATATTTAATTTAAAGTGAGATATTTTCACCTATCAGACTGACAAAGATTAAGAAGTTTGATAATATTCAGTGTGGGTGACAGTATGAAGAAACAATCACTCTTGTACATAGCTAGTAGAAGTGTAAATTGGACAATCTCTCTCAGGGGCAGTTCATCAATATCTATCAAAAATTCTGGTGTGTATACACTTTGACCCAACAATTATATGCCTAGGGATTAGCCTGCAGATGCATCACACCTGTGCATGGACAAGTGCACAGAGATAATCAGTATAGTGTTGTTTCTAGTTTTCCCCTGTAAATGGGGAAAATCCCTGAATATTCATCATTTGGGAGCTGGTCAATTAAATTAAGGTATAAACTCTACCTCCAACTATACCTTCATTAAAAAGAATGAAGTAAATATGTTTGTACAGATATGGAAAGCTTTCCAAATACAGTTAAGTAAACAAAGCAAGGTATGGTATGAGTTCATTTGTGTAAAAAAAATGTTGCTCTGTATAAACCATTAACATTTTCTGGAAGAAACACACGATAAACTGTTACCAGTGGGTACCACTGGGTAGTGAACTTTGGCAGTCTGGCTGTTTGCACTGATTAAATGCTTTACTTTGTGAACATACTGCTTTTAAATAAAAAAAAACTAGTTAATTTAAAAATAACTTTTACCTACTGCAATTTTTTTAAGGTGAGTACAGTCATGCCAAAGTGTTTCAGAGATAGTTTTTTTTTAACATCTTTATTGGAGTATAATTGATTTACAAAGGTGTGTTAGTTTCTGCTTTATAACAAAGTGAATCAGTTATACATATACATATGTTCCCATATCTCTTCCCTCTTGCATCTCCCTCCCTCCCACCCTCCCTATCCCACCCCTCTAGGTGGTCACAATAGTTTTTGACACTTCCACTGGGAGATGGGTCGGGCTAAAGTCTAAGTGTGAACGTACCTTGGTCAAACCCAAACAGGAGATTTTCTTGCCAGGGTCAAACAGTGTAATTTAGCAGGGGCTGGAGGTAGAGCACTGCACCTAGTATCCTTTATGAATACATTCTAAAAGGCAAGAAAGTCCTGTTTTTCTGGACTCTCACCATTGGTGGCACAAATGCACGGAGCTAAAACCACCTCTGACTGGCTACCACTATGATGAGGATTTTTCCTCTGTCTCTGTCTTTGTATCTGTCTCTCTCTCTCTCCGTTTGGCCTCAGCTTTCCAGAAGAGCCCTGCTAAATAGCCCAGGAGTGATGAGATTCTGAAGCTGACTTCACCCTTCACTCAGGTCCTGTCAAACCCTGAGGCTTGGGATCAACAGCTTGCCCTGAAATCTCCCATTACCCTCTCTTGGCCTGAGTTCCCATTAAGGAGCCCCCACCCCAAGGAAAGGTTCTGCCTCCATCTCCCCTTGACCATACCACCCAGTCAGAGATTAGGTGAGACACGGGTCTGGAGATATGGAGCTGTGGCCCTCAGTCAAGTAACAAGAGGCACCCTGCTCTGGCTTCCTTGCCCAAGGATGAGTCACGTCTGGACGCGGAGAAAGAAAAGGAGGTGGGAAAGAACAGACACCAGGGTCAAGATAGTCTGCTATGAGGGAGATGTATGTGTCCTCTAACTCAACAACTACTGTTCAAGTTCCTTTCTGCTTCCCAGCAAAGATTTTCACAGAACACTGAACTATCCAACTCCTTTTATGACAGAGGGAAGAGTGAAGCCCATCAAGGGTGAGAAGGTAGCTAAGCCCAGACTTGAATCTGACCCTTCTGCTGCACCATAATGGTGTAAACATGAAACACTCATTCCAAGGCATATAGATGGGTGTCTTCCTCAGAATCCCCAGAGAGCATGCCCCAAGCAGCCACCAGGTACCTTACCTTGGTGAACACCATAGTATACTAAAGAGAGGAGAGGATCTCCTCAGTCTTAGGGTGGCAGGGTTTTTGAGACCCTACATTTGAGCCCTGTGGAATTTCCTTAGAGAAACCAAGTTGAGTGTTTAGGGAGGAGGTCAGCATTCCAGTGTGTGTGGAATTAGACTATGCATGTAGGCATATTTGGGACTAATATTTGGGTGGTATGCACTGATAGAGCTGTACAGGTTGTTAAAATATTGAAAAACCTCTGTATTGATTGGTATGACCCTTCTCTCCCACCACTGCCACCCTGAACCCTCCCTTGGGACACCTCCTCCCTCAGACCTCCTGATACAATCCAGCAACCAAAGGGTTAATGTCTGGCCTAGCAAAGGACCTCTAGGACTCTGCTGTAGTACTAAGGTCACTAAAGTTTGAGCCTGGTCAGAGTCCCTGCCAGGTGTTAAATATTTTAAATATCATCTCTGATTATCTCCATTTGTTCTGGGGAAAAACTGAGGTTCAGATGGTGAAATGACGTGGCCAAGGTCACACAGCTAGTGTTATGGGCTGAATTGCATTCCCCCAAAATTCATATGTGAAACTTTAACCCCCAGTACCTCAGAATGTGAGAGTATTTGGAGAGGTGATTAAGTTAAAATGAGGCCTTTAGGGTGGGCCCTAGTCTGATCTGGATGGTGTCCTTACAAGAGGAAATTTGGACACAGAGACACCTGGGATGCACATGCACAGAGAAAAGACCATGAGGACAGAAAGAGAATGTGGCCATCTTCAAGCCAAAGAGAGAGGTCTCAGAAGAAACTAAACCTGATGACACCTTGATCTTGGACTTGTAGCCTCCAGAACTGTGAGAAAACAAATGTCTGTTCTTTAAGCCACCTAGCCTGTGGTGTTTTGTTACGGCAACCCTAGCAAACTAATACAGCTAGGAAATAGCAGAGCCAGGAATTTACCACTCACCCCCTCCCCCAGGCCCAAGTTCTGAGCAGCTCTTGCTTCCTCTGCTCATACAATGAAGAGAATAAGCTCTTAAGAGAATCCAATGAGAGAAAGGAATTTGGGACAGTGTCAAGAGATATGACTCCTCAGAAGTTATTCTTATCTGCCAGGAGAAATATAAGAGCAGTGCCTTGTGCCACAGTAAGTACTCATGGAATGTGTATGAAGCTAAATGAGGGTACCCTTTGGCACAGGGCCTGAGGGAAGAAATGACAGTTTTCTTAAACCTAGAGTGTCCACATCCCAGAGACTGGTGCTGAAAGGAATTCAGTGGAAGGCTTTCACTGAGCAGTATGAACTAAGGGGTATAACTAGGGCTGCCCAACTAACCTCCCACTCTCCATACCCACACACTAACTTACCAACACATGTCCTCCCTTCACCCCATCTCTGCATATGCTTACCTTCAACTCTCACATGCACTCTCACTCACATACAGATATACTCAAAGCATGCATGAGTATAGGCACATCTGGCTCACTCTTCAGCACATATTCAACCATAGTCTTGCTTCCCACAATCCAATGCAAATGCTTTCTCCAAGACACCACACTCTCCATCCATTCACGTATATTCCACATACAAACGTATCCACTACCAACTCTCATATTGTCACATGCCTTCCCTTTGTTCACATACACACACACACTCTCACATACCTACATATGGATATTTGTACATACATAGAAAATGGTCTGGAAGGCTGAATGTCAAACCATTTGCCATGGACACCCATGGGAAGTGGGTGTAGGGAGTGGGTGGATGTTCTATATTTACTTTAATCTTTTCCTATCATTTGATTTTTTTCCAATGAGCATGTATTTCTTTTACAATTAAAAATATATGAAATGTTCATCATGTCAATGGAATCATGAAGCAAACAGTGTTTTGTGTTGGATTTCTTTCACTTAACATAACGTTTTTGAGATTTGTTATGTTATTTTTGTTGTTGCTGTGTAGTACCCCAAAGTAGGGGCATAATACAATTTGTTTATCCATTTACCAGTTAATGAACATTTTTTTCTTTTTTTTTCTTTTTTTCTTTTTTGCTTTATAACAAATTTAATCAGTTATACATATACATATATTCCCATATCCCCTCCCTTTTGCGTCTCCCTCCCACCCTCCCTATCCCACCCCTCCAGGCGGTCACAAAGCACCGAGCTGATCTCCCTGTGCTATGTGGCTGCTTCCCACTAGCTATCTACCTTACGTTTGGTAGTGTATATATGTCCATGCCGCTCTTTCACTTTGTCACAGCTTACCCTTCCCCCTCCCCATATCCTCAAGTCCATTCTCTAGTAGGTCTGTGTCTTTATTCCTGTCTTACCCCTATGTTCTTCATGACATTTTTTTTCTTAAATTCCATATATATGTGTTAGCATACGGTATTTGACTGTCTCTTTCTGACTTATATCACTCTGTATGACAGACTCTAGGTCTATCCAACTCATTACTAATAGCTCAATTTCATTTCTTTTTATGGCTGAGTAATATTCCATTGTATATATGTGCCATATATTCTTTATCCATTCATCGGATGATGGACACTTAGGTTGATTCCATCTCTGGGCTATTGTGAATAGAGCTGCAATGAACATTTGGGTACATGACTCTTTTTGAATTATGGTTTTCTCAGGGTATATGCCCAGTAGTGGGATAGCTGGGTCATATGGTAGTTCTATTTTTAGTTTTTTAAGGAACCTCCATACTGTTATACATAGTGGCTCTACCAATTCACATTCCCACCAGCAGTGCAAGAGTGTTCCCTTTTCTCCACACCCTCTCCAGCATTTATTGTTTCTAGAATTTTTGATGATGGCCATTCTGACTAGTGTGAGGTGATATCTCATTGCAGTTTTGATTTGCATTTCTCTAATGATTAATGATGCTGAGCATTCTTTCATGTGTTTGTTGGCAGTCTGTATATATACTTTGGATAAATGTCTATTTAGGTCTTCTGCCCATTTTTGGATTGCGTTGTTTTGTTTTTCTTGTTATTGAGCTGCATGAGCTGCTTGTAAATTTTGGAGATTAATCCTTTGTCAGTTGCTTCATTTGCAAATATTTTCTCCCATTCTGAGGGTTGTCTTTTGGTCTTGTTTATAGTTTCCTTTGCTGTGCAAAAGATTTTAAGTTTCATTAGGTCCCATTTGTTTATTTTTGTTTTTATTTCCATTTCTCTAGGAGGTGAGTCAAAAAGGATCTTGCTGTTATTTATGTCATAGAGTGTTCTGTGTATGTTTTCCTCTTAGAGTTTGATAGTTTCTGGCCTTACATTTAGGTCTTTAATCCATTTTGAGCTTATTTTTGTGTATGGTGTTAGGGAGTGATCTAATCTCATACTTTTACATGCACGTGTCCAGTTTTCCCAGCACCACTTATAGAATAGGATGTCCTTTCTCCACTGTACATTACAGCCTCCTTTATCAAAGAGATGGTGACCATATGTGCGTGGGTTTATCTCTGGGCTTTCTTTCCTGTTCCATTGATCTATCTTTCAGTTTTTGTGCCAGTACCATACTGTCTTGATTACTGTAGCTTTGTAGTATAGTCTGAAGTCAGGGATCCTGACTCTGCCAGCTCCATTTTCCGTTCTCAAGACTGCTTTGCCCATTTGGGATCTTTTGTGTTTCCATACAAATTGCAAAATATTTTGTTCTAGTTCTGTGAAAAATGCCAGTGGTAGTTTGATAGGGATTGCATTGAATTTGTAGATTGCTTTGGGTAGTAGAGTCATTATCAGAATATTGATTCTTCCAATCCAGGAACATGGTATATCTCTCCATCTATTTGTATCATCTTTAATTTCTTTCATCACTGTCTTATAATTTTCTGCATACAGGTCTTTAGTCTCCTTAGGTAGGTTTATTCCTAGATATTTTATTCTTTTTGTTGCAATGGTAAATGGGAGTGTTTTCTTGATTTCACTTTCAGATGTTTCATCATTAGTGTACAGGAATGCCAGCGATTTCTGTGCATTAATTTTGTATCCTGTTACTTTATCAAATTCATTGATTAGCTGTAGTAGTTTTCTGGTAGCATCTTTAGGATTCTCTATGTATAGTATCATGTCATCTTCAAACAGTGACAGCTTTACTTCTTTTTTGCGATTTGGATTCCTTTTATTTCCTTTTCTTCTCTGATAGCTGTGGCTAAAACTTCCAAAACTTTGTTGAATAAGAGTGGTGAGAGTGGGCAGCCTTGTTTTGTTCCTGATCTTACTGGAAATGGTTCCAGTTTTTCACCATTGAGGACGATGTTGGCTGTGGGTTTGTCATATATGGCCTTTATTATGTTGAGGAAAGTTCCCTCTATGCCTACTTTCTGCAGGGTTTTTATCATAAATGGGTGTTGAATTTTGTCGAAAGCTTTCTCTGCGTCTATTGAGATGATCATATGGTTTTTCTCCTTCAATTTTTTAATATGGTGTATCACGTTGATTGATCTGCGTATATTGAAGAATCCTTGCATTCCTGGAATAAACCCCACTTGATCATGGTGTATGATCCTTTTAATGTGCTGTTGGATTCTGTTTGCTAGTATTTTGCTGAGGATTTTTGCATGTATGTTCATCAGTGATATGGGCCTGTAGTTTTCTTTCTTTGTGACATCCTTGTCTGGTTTTCATATCAAGGTGATGGTGGCCTCGTAGAAGGAGTTTGGGAGTGTTCCTCCCTCTGCTATATTTTGGAAGAGTTTGAGAAGGATAGGTGTTAGCTCTTCTCTAAATGTTTAATAGAATTCGCCTGTGAAGCCATCTGGTCCTGGGCTTCTGTTTGTTGGAAGATTTTTAATCACAGTTTCAATTTCAGTGCTTGTGATTGGTCTGTTCATATTTTCTATTTCTTCCTGATTCAGTCTTGGCAGGTTGTGAATTTCTAAGAATTTGTCCATTTCTTCTAGGTTGTCCATTTTATTGGCATAGAGTTGCTTATAGTAATCTCTCATGATCTTTTGTATTTCTGCAGTGTCAGTTGTTACTTCTCGTTTTCATTTCTAATTCTATTGATTTGAGTCTCCTCCCTTTTTTTCTTGATGAGTCTGGCTAATGGTTTATCAATTTTGTTTATCTTCTCAAAGAACCAGCTTTTAGTTTTATTGATCTTTGCTATTGTTTCTGTCATTTCTTTTTCATTTATATCTGATCTGATTTTTATGATTTCTTTCCTTCTGCTATGTTTGGGGTTTTTTTGTTCTTCTTTCTCTAATTGGTTTAGGGGCAAGGGCAGGTTGTTTACTCGAGATGTTTCCTGTTTCTTAAGGTGGGATTGTATTGCTGTAAACTTCCCTCTTAGAACTGCTTTTGCTGCATCCCATAGATTTTGGGTCATCGTGTCTCCTTTGTCATTTGTTTCTAGGTATTTTTTTATTTCCTCTTTGATTTCTTCAGTGATCACCTCGTTATTAAGTAGTGTATTGTTTAGCCTCTATGTGTTTGTATTTTTTACAGAACTTTTCCTGTAATTGATGCCTAGTCTCATAGCATTGTGGTCGGAAAAGATACTTGATACAATTTCAATTTTCTTAAACTTACCAAGGTTTGATTTGTGACCCAAGATATGATCTATCCTGGAGAATGTTCCATGAGCACTTCAGAAAAATGTGTATTCTGTTGTTTTTGGATGGAATGTCCTATAAATATCAATTAAGTCCATCTTGTTTAATGTATCATTTAAAGCTTGTGTTTCCTTATTTATTTTCATTTTGGATGATCTGTCCATTGCTGAAAGTGGGGTGTTGAAGTCCCCTAGTATGAATGTGTTACTGTCGACTTCCCCTTTTATGCCTGTTAGTATTTGCCTGTTTTGTGCATAAATATTTACAATTGTTATATCTTCTTGTTGGATCGATCCTTTGATCATTATGTAGTGTCCTTCTTGGTCTCTTCTAATAGTCTTTATTTTAAAACCTAGAGAGAGGGGAAGATGGCAGAAGAGTAAGATGCAGAGATCATCTTCCTCCCCACAGATACACCAGAAGTTCATACACACGTTGAACAACTCTTACAGAACACCTACTGAACACTGGCAGAAGACCTCAGACCCCCCAAAAGGCAAGAAACTCCCCACGTACCTAGGTAGGGCAAAAGAAAAAAGAATAAACAGAGACAAAATGATAGGGATGGGATGTGCGCCAGTGGGAGGGAGCCGTGAAGGAGGAAAGGTTTCCACACACTAGGAAGCCCCTTCGCAGGAGGAGACTGCGGGTGGCGGAGGGGGAAAGCTTTGGAGTTGTGGAGGAGAGCACAGCAACAGGGGAGCAGAGGGCAAAGCGGAGAGATTCCCGCACAGAGGATCGGTGCCGACCAGCACTCACCAGCCCGAGAGGCTTGTCAGCTCGGCCGCTGGGGCGGGCAGGGCTGGGAGCTGAGGCTCGGGTTTTGGGTTATGGCCAGAGGGCAGGGAGAGAACTGCGGTTGGCGGCGTGAACAGAGCCTGAAGGGTTTAGTGCACCACAGCTGGCCGGGAGGGTGTCCGGGAAATTGTCTGGACCTGCCGAAGAGGCAAGAGACTTTTTCTTGCCTCTTTGTTTCCTGGTGCGCAAGGAGAGGGCATTAAGAGCACTGCTGAAAGGAGCTCCAGAGACGGGCATGAGCCGCGAATAAAAGCGCAGACCCCAGAGACGGGCATGGGATGCTGGGGCTGCTGCTGCCACCGCCAAGAGGGCTGTGTGAGAGCGCAGGTCACTATCCACACCCGCTTTCCGGGGAGCCTGTGCAGTCCGCCACTGCCGGGGTCCCGGGATCTCCCGGCTTCCCCGGGATAGCACACGGTGCACGTCGCGCTGGTGCAAAGTCACGCAGGCCTCTGCCGCCGCAGGCTCGCCCCGCACTCCATACCCCTCCCTCCCCCTGGCCTGAGTGAGCCAGAGTCCCTGAAGCGGCTGCTCCTTTAACCCCGTCCTGTCTGAGCGAAGAATAGACTCCCTCCGCGACCTACAAGCAGAGGCGGGACCAAATCCAAAGCTGAGCCCCAGGAGCTGTGAGAACAAAGAAGAGAAAGGGAAATCTCTCCCTGCAGCCTCAGAAGCAGCGAATTAAAGCTCCACCATCAACTTGAGGTACCCTGCATCTGTGGAATACATGAATACACAACGAATCATCCCAAACTGAGGAGCCTTGTGGATGAAAGGCTCTTGGTGCTGCAGCCAGCAGTCAGTGCTGTGCCTCTGAGGTGGGAGAGCCAACTTCAGGACACTGGTCCACAAGAGATCTCCCAGCTCCACATAATATCAAATGGCGAAAATCTCCCAGAGATCTCCATCTCAACACCAGCACACAGCTTCACTCAACGACCAGCAAGCTACAGTGATGGACACCCTATGCCAAACAACTAGCAAGACAGGAACACAACACCACCCATTAGCAGAGACGCTGCCTAAAATCATAATAAGACCACAGACACCCCAAAACACACCACCAGATGTGGACTTGTCCACCAGAAAGACAAGATCTAGCCTCATCCATCAGAACACAGGCACCAGTCCCCTCCAACAGGAAGCCTACACAACCCACTGAACCAATCTTAGCCAATGGGGACAGAAACGAAAAACAACGGGAACTACGTACCTGCAGCCTGCAAAAAGGAGACCCCAAACACAGTGAGATAAGCAAAATGAGAAGACAAAAAAACACACAGCAGGTGAAGGAGCAAGATAAAAACCCACCAGACCTAACAAATGAAGAGGAAATAGGCAGTCTACCTGAAAAAGAATTCAGAATAATCATGATAAAGATGATCCAAAATCTTGGAAATAGAATAGACAAAATGCAATAAACAGTTAACAAGGACCTAGAAGAACTAAAGATGAATCAAGCATCGATTAAAAACACAATAAATGAAATGAAAAATACTCTAGATGGGATCAATAGCAGAATAACTGAGCCAGAAGAACGGATAAGTGACGTGGAAGATAAAATAGTGGAAATAACTGCTGCAGAGCAGAATAAAGAAAAAAAGAATGAAAAGAACTGAGGACAGTCTCAGAGACCTCTGGGACAACATTAAATGCTACAACATTCGAATTATAGGGGTTGCAGAAGAAGAAGAGAAAAAGAAAGGGACTGAGAAAATATTTGAAGAGATTATAGTTGAAAACTTCCCTAATATGGGAAAGGAAATAGTTAATCAAGTCCAGGAGGCACAGAGAGTCCCATACAGAATAAATCCAAGGAGAAATACGCCAACACACATATTAATCAAACTGTCAAAAATTAAACACAAAGGAAACATATTAAAAGCAGCAAGGGAAAAACAACAAATAACACACAAGGGAATCCCCATCAGGTTAACAGCTGATTTTTCAGCAGAAACTCTACAAGCCAGAAGGGAGAGGCAGGACATATTTAAAGTGATGAAGGAGAAAGACCTGCAACCAAGATTACTCTACCCAGCAAGGATCTCATTCAGATTTGATGGAGAAATGAAAACCTTTACAGCCAAGCAAAAGCTGAGAGAGTTCAGCACCACCAAACCAGCTTTACAACAAATGCTAAAGGAACTTCTCTAGGCAAGAAACACAACAAAAGGAAAATACCTACAATTACGAACCCAAAACAATTAAGGAAATGGGAATAGGAACATACATATTGATAATTACCTTAAATGTAAATGGACTAAATGCTCCCACCAAAAGACACAGATTGGCTGAATGGATACAAAAACAAGACCTATATATATGCTGTCTACAAGACACCCACTTCAGACCTAGAGACACATACAGACTGAAAGTAAGGGGATGGAAAAAGATATTCCATACAAATGGAAATCAAAAGAAAGCTGAAGTAGCAATTCTTATATCAGACAAAATAGACTTTAAAATAAAGACTACTAGAAGAGACAAAGAAGGACACTACATAATGATCAAGGGATCGATCCAAGAAGAAGATATGACAATTGTAAATATTTATGCACCCAACATAGGAGCACCTCAATACATAAGGCAGACACTAACAGCCATAAAAGGGGAATTCAACAGTAACACAATCATAGTAGGCGATGTTAATACCCCACTTTTACCAATGGATAAGCCTGATTGAAGCCCTGGATTTCCCCACTTTTGAAGCTTTCATCGTCTGAATCAGATCTTTAAACAGGTAAATCATAGCCTATGTCTGAGGTTATGGAAAGCCTGGGCTTCAGAGCCATATATACCTGGGAGGGAATTGCATTCTCCTCCTTTTTTTTTTTTTTTTTAGTTTCTGCTTTATAACAAAGTGAATCAGTCATACATATACATCTGTTCCCACATCCCTTCCCTCATGCATCTCCCTCCCTCCTACTCTCCCCATCCCACCCCTCCAGGCGGTCACTAAGCACCGAGCTGATCTCCCTGTGCTCTGAGGCTGCTTCCCACTATCTATCTACCTTACGTTTGTAGTGTATATATGTCCATGCCGCTCTTTCATTTTGTCACGGCTTACCCTTCCCCCTCCCCATATCCTCAAGTCCATTCTCAAGTAGGTCTGTGTCTTTATTCCCGTTTTACCCCTAGGTTCTTCATGACATTTTTTTTTAAATTCCATATATATGTGTTAGCATATGGTATTTGTCTTTCTCTTTCTGACTTACTTCACTCTGTATGACAGACTCTAGGTCTATCCACCTCATTACAAATAGCTCAGTTTCATTTCTTTTTATGGCTGAGTAATATTCCATTGTATATATGTGCCACATCTTCTTTATCCATTCATCCGATGATGGACACTTAGGTTGTTTCCAGCTCTGGGCTATTGTGAATAGAGCTGCAATGAACATTTTGGTACATGTCTCTTTTTGAATTATGCTTTTCTCAGGGAATACGCCCAGTAGGGGGATTGCTGGATCATATGGTAGTTCTATTTTTAGTTTTTTAAGGAACCTCCATACTGTTATACATAGTGGCTGTACCAATTCACATTCCCACCAGCAGTGCAAGTGTGTTCCCTTTTCTCCACACCCTCTCCATCATTTATTGTATCGAGATTTCTTGATGATGGCCATTCTGACTGGTGTGAGATGATATCTCATTGTAGTTTTGATTTGCATTTCTCTAATGATTAATGATGTTGAGCATTCTTTCATGTGTTTGTTGGCAGTCTGTATATCTTCTTTGGAGAAATGCCTATTTAAGTCTTTGGCCCATTTTTGGATTGGGTTGTTTGTGTTTTTGCTATTGAGCTGCATGAGCTGCTTATAAATTTTGGAGATTAATCCTTTGTCAGTTGCTTCATTTGCAAATATTTTCTCCCATTCTGAGGGTTCTCTTTTGGTCTTGTTTATGGTTTCCTTTGCTGTGCAAAAGCTTTGACGTTTCATTAGGTCCCATTTGTTTATCTTTGTTTTTATTTCCATTTCTCTAGGAGGTGGGTCCAAAAGGATCTTGCTGTGATTTATGTCATAGAGTGCTCTGCCTATGTTTTCCTCTAAGAGTTTGATAGTGTCTGGCCTTACATTTAGGTCTTTAATCCATTTTGAGCTTCTTTTTGTGTATGGTGTTAGGGAATGATCTAATCTCATAGTTTTACATGTCCCTGTCCAGTTTTCCCAGCACCACTTATTGAAGAGGCTGTCCTTTCTCCACTGTACATTCCTGCCTCCTTTATCAAAGATAAGTTGACCATATGTGCGTGGGTTTATCTCTGGGCTTTCTATCTTGTTCCATTGATCTATCTTTCTGTTTTTGTGCCAGTACCACACTGTCTGGATTACTGTAGCTTTGTAGTATATTCTGAAGTCAGGGAGCCTGATTCCTCCAGCTCCGGTTTTCATTCTCAAGATTGCTTTGGCAATTCGGGGTCTTTTGTTTTTCCAAACAAATTTTGAAATTTTTGTTCTAGTTCTGTAAAAAATGCCAGTGGTAGTTTGATAGGGATTGCATTGAATCTGTAGATTGCTTTGGGTAGTAGAGTCATTTTCACAATATTGATTCTTCCAATCCAGGAACATGGTATATCTCTCCATCTATTTATATCATCTTTAATTTCTTTCATCAGTGTCTTATAATTTTCTGCATACAGGTCTTTTGTCTCCTTAGGTAGGTTTATTCCTAGATATTTTATTCTTTTTGTTGCAATGGTAAATGGGAGTGTTTTCTTGATTTCACTTTCAGATTTTTCATCATTAGTGTACAGGAATGCCAGAGATTTCTGTGCATTAATTTTGTATCCTGCTGCTTTACCAAATGCATTGATTAGCTCTATTAGTTTTCTGGTAGCATCTTTAGGATTCTCTATGTATAGTATCATGTCATCTGCAAACAGTGACAGCTTTACTTCTTCTTTTCCAATTTGGATTCCTTTTATTTCCTTTTCTTCTCTGATTGCTGTGGCTAAAACTTCCAAAACTAAGTTGAATAAGAATGGTGAGAGTGGGCAGCCTTGTCTTGTTCCTGATCTTAGTGGAAATGGTTTCAGTTTTTCACCTTTGAGGACAATGTTGGCTGTGAGTTTGTCATATATGGCCTTTATTATGTTGAGGAAAGTTCCCTCTATGCCTACTTTCTGCAGGGTTTTTATCATAAATGGGTGTTGAATTTTGTCAAAAGCTTTCTCTGCATCTATTAAGATGATCATATGGTTTTTCTCCTCCAGTTTGTTATTATGGTGTATCACATTGATTGATTTGCATATATTGAAGAATCCTTGCATTCCTGGAATAAACCCCACTTGATCATGGTGTATGATCCTTTTAATGTGCTGTTGGATTCTGTTTGCTAGTATTTTGTTGAGGATTTTTCCATGTATGTTCATCAGTGATATTGGCCTGTAGTTTTCTTTCTTTGTGACATCCTTGCCTGGTTTTGGTATCAAGGTGATGGTGGCCTCATAGAATGAGTTTGGGAGTGCTCCTTCCTCTGAAATTGTTTGGAAGAGTTTGAGAAGGATGGGTGTTAGCTCTTCTCTAAATGTTTGACAGAATTCGCCTGTGAAGCCATCTGGTCCTGGGCTTTTGTTTGTTGGAAGATTTTTAATCACAGTTTCAATTTCAGTGCTTGTGATTGGTCTATTCATATTTTCTATTTCTTCCTGAGTCAGTCTTGGCAGGTTGTGCATTTCTAAGAATTTGTCCATTTCTTCCAGGTTGTGCATTTTATTGGCATAGAGTTGCTTGTAGTAATCTCTCATGATCTTTTGTATTTCTGCAGTGTCAGTTGTTACTTCTCCTTTTCATTTCTAATTCTATTGATTTGAGTCTTCTCCCTTTTTTTCTTGATGAGTCTGGCTGATGGTGTGTCTATTTTGTTTATCTTCTCAAAGAACCAGCTTTTAGTTTTATTGATCTTTGCTATCGTTTCCTTCATTTCTTTTTCATTTATTTCTGATCTGATCTTTATGATTTCTTTCCTTCTACTAGCTTTGGGGGTTATTTGTTCTTCTTTCTCTAATTGCATTAGGTGTAGGGTCAGGTTGTTTGCTCGAGATGTTTCCTGTTTCTTAAGGTGGGATTGTATTGCTATAAACTTACCCCTTAAAACTGCTTTTGCTGCGTCCCATAGGTTTTGGGTCGTCGTGTCTCCATTGTCATTTGTTTCTAGGTATTTTTTAATTTCCTCTTTGATTTCTTCAGTGATCACTTCGTTATTGAGTAGTCTATTGTTTAGCCTCCATGTGTTTGTATTTTTTACAGATCTTTTCCTGTAATTGATGTCTAGTCTCATAGCATTGTGGTCGGAAAAGATACTTGATACAATTTCAATTTTCTTAAATTTACCAAGGCTTGATTTGTGACCCAAGATATGATCTATCCTGGAGAATGTTCCATGAGCACTTGAGAAAAATGTGTATTCTGTTGTTTTTGGATGGAATGTCCTATAAATATCAATTAAGTCCATCTTGTTTAATGTAACATTTAAGGCTTGTGTTTCCTTATTTATTTTCATTTGGATGATCCATCCATTGGTGAAAGTGGGGTGTTAAAGTCCCCTACTATGATTGTGTTACTGTCAATTTCCCCCTTTATGGCTGTTAGCATTTGCCTTATGTATTGAGGTGCTCCTATGTTTGGTGCATAAATATTTACAATTGTAATATCTTCTTCTTGGATCGATCCCTTTATCATTATGTAGTGTCCTTCTTTGTCTCTTCTAATAGTCTTTATTTTAAAGTTTATTTTGTCTGATATAAGAATTGCTACTCCAGGTTTCTTTTGATTTCCATTTGCATGGAATATCTTTTTCCATCCCCTTACTTTCAATCTGTATGTGTCTCTGGGTCTGAAGTGGGTCTCTTGTAGACAGCATATATATGGGTCTTGTTTTTGTATCCATTCAGCCAATCTGTGTCTTTTGGTGGGAGCATTTAGTCCACTTACATTTAAGGTAATTATTGATATGTATGTTCCTATTCCCATTTCCTTAATTGCTTTGGGTTCGTTATTGTAGGTATATTCCTTCTGTAGTGTTTCTTGCCTAGAGAAATTCCTTTAGCATTTGTTGTAAAGCTGGTTTGGTGGTGCTGAACTCTCTCAGCTTTTGATTGGCTGTAAAGGTTTTCATTTCTCCATCAAATCTGAATGAGATTCTTGCTGGGTAGAGTAATCTTGGTTGCAGGATTCTCTCCTTCTTCACTTTAATTATGTCCTGCCACTCCCTTCTGGCTTGTAGAGTTTCTGCTGAGAGTTCAGCTGTTAACCTGATGGGGATTCCCTTGTGTGTTATTTGTTGTTTTTCTCTTGCTGCTTTTAATATGATTTCTTTGTGTTTAATTTTTGACAGTTTGATTAATATGTGTGTTGGCGTATTTCTCCTTGGATTTATTCTGTATGGGACTCTCTGTGCCTCCTGGACTTGATTAACTATTTCCTTTCCCATATTAGGGAAGTTTTCAACTATAATCTCTTCAAATATTTTCTCAGTCCCTTTCTTTTTCTCTTCTTCTTCTGCAACCCCTATAATTCGAATGTTGGTGCATTTAATATTGTCCCAGAGGTCTCTGAGACTGTCCTCTGTTCTTTTCATTCTTTTCTCTTTATTTTGCTCTGCATCAGTTATTTCCACTATTTTATCTTCCACCTCACTTATCCGTTCTTCTGCCTCAGTTATTCTGCTATTGATCCCATCTAGAGTATTTTTCATTTCATTTATTGTGTTTTTAATCGATGCTTGATTCATCTTTAGTTCTTCTAGGTCCTTGCTAACTGTTTCTTGCATTTTGTCTATTCTATTTCCAAGATTTTGGAGCTTGGAAATAGAATCTTGGATCATTTTTACTATCATTATTCTGAATTCTTTTTCAGGTAGACTGCCTATTACCTCTTCATTTGTTAGGTCTGGTGGGTTTTTATCTTGTTCCTTCACCTGCTGTGTGTTTTTCTGTCTTCTCATTTTGCTTATCTTACTGTGTTTGGGGTCTCCTTTTTGCAGGCTGCAGATTCGTAGTTCCTGTTGTTTTTGGTGTTTGTCCCCAGTGGCTAAGGTTGTTTCAGTAGGTTGTGTAGGCTTCCTGTTGGGGGGGACTAGTGCCTGTGTTCTGGTGGTTGAGGATCGATATTGTCTTTCTGGTGGACAGGTCCACGTCTGGTGGTGTGTTTTGGGGCGCCTGTGGCCTTATTATGTTTTTAGGCAGCCTCTCTCTTAATGGGTGGGTGGGTTCCTGCCTTGCTAGTTGCTTGGCATAGGGTGACCAGCACTGTAGTTTGCTGGTCGTTGACTGCAGCTGGTTGCTGGTGTTGAGATGGAGATCTCTGGGAGATTTTCGCTGCTTGATATTATGTGGAGCTGGCAGGTCTCTTGTGGACCCGTGTCCTGAAGTTGGCTCTCCCACTTCAGAGGCGCAGCACTGACTCCTGGCTGCAGCACCAAGAGCCTTTCATCTACCCGGCTCAGAATAAAAGGGAGAAAATGTAGAAAGAAAGAATTAGTAGAAGAAAGAAAGAGAGAGAGAAAGAAAGGAAGAAGGAAAGAAAGGAAGGAAGGAAGGAAGGAAGAGAGAAAGGAGGGAGGGAGGGAGGAAGGATGGAAAGAAAGAAAGAAAGAAAGAAAGGAGGCAGAGAGGGAGGAATGAAAGAAAAAGTAAGAGTGAATGGAAGAAGGGAGGGAGGGAGGGAGGAAGGAAAGAAAGAAAGACAGGAGGGAGGGATGGAGGAAGGAAAGAAAAGAAAGTGAAAGGAACAGGGGTGTGAGGGAGGGAGGAAGGAAAGAAAGACAGGAGGGAGGGAGGGAGGGAGGGAGGAAGGAAAGAAAAAGAGTGAAAGGAAGAAGGGAGAGAGGGAGGGAGGAAGGAAAGAAAGAGAGAAAGAAGGAAAGGAGGGGCGCAGGGAGGGAGGGAGGAAGGGAAGGTAGGAAAAAAAGAAAGAGCAGGTAAAGTAAAATAGAATAAAGTATGAAATATAGTAGCATTATTAAAATTAAAAAGTAATTATTAAAAAAAACGGACCGATAGAACCCTGGGACATATGGTGGAAGCAAAGCTATACAGAGAGAATCTTACACAGAAGAATACACATACACATTCACAAAATAGAGCAGGGGGAAAAATCAAAAATCTTGCTCTCCAAGTCCACCTCCTCAATTTGGGATACTTCGTTGTAAAAAGAGGAAAAGGGCGGGAAGTCTGAAATCTTGCTCTGTAAGTCCACCTCCTTAATTTGGGATAATTCGTTGTAAAAAGAGGAAAAGGGGGGAAAGTCTTAAATCTTGTCCTCAAAGTCCACTTCCTCAATTTGGGATGATTCGCTGTCCATTCATGCACTCCACAGACACAGGGCATATCAAATGGACCGTGGAGCTTTAATCCGCTGCCTCCGAGGCTGCACAGAGAGATTTCCCTGTCTCTTCTCTGCTCTCACAGCTCCCGGGTGTCAGCCTTGGACCTGGCCCCGCCTCTGCTAGTAGGTCACCGGAGGGCGTCCGTTCTTCGCTCAGACAGGACGGGTTTAAAGGAGCCGCTGATTCGGGGGCTCTGGCTCACTCAGGCAGAGGGGAGGGAGGGGCGCGCAGTGTGGGGCGGGCCTGCGGCAGCAGAGGCCGGCGTGACGTTGCACCAGACCGAGGCGCTCCATGCGCTTTCCCGGGAAAGCCGTCCCCGGGTTCCGGGACCCCGGCAGTGGCGGGGTGCACAGGTCCCCCGGAAGGCGGGGCGGACAGTGACCCGCGCTCACACACAGGCCCCGCGGCAGCGGCAGCAGCAGCAGCCCCAGCGTCCCACGCCCGTCTCCGGGGTCCACGCCTTTAGCCGCGGCTCGCGCCCGTCTCTGGCGCTTCCCAAAGCAGCCCTCTTAATGCCCTCTCCTCGCGCACCAGGAAACAAAAGGGAAAAAAGCCTCTTGCCTCTTCGGCAGCTCCAGACCCTTTCCCCGGACTCCCTCCGGGCTAGCTGTGGTGCACTAACCCCCTCAGGCTCTCTTCCTGCCGCCAGCCCCAGTCCTCTCCCTGCGCTCTGACTGAAAGCCGATACCCGAGCCTCAGCTCCCAGCCCCGCCCGCCACGGCGGCCGAGCAGACAAGCCTCTCGGGCTGGTGTGTGCCTGAGGGCACCGATCCTCTGTGCCGGAACCTCTCCGCTTTGCCCTCCACTCCCCTGTTGCTGTGCTCTCCTCCGCTACTCCGAAGCTTTCCCCCTCCGCCACCTGCAGTCTCCGCCGGCGAAGGGGCTTGTAGTGCGTGGAAACCTTTCCTCCTTCACGGCTCCCTCCCACTGGTGCTGGTCCCATCCCTATCCTTTTGTCTCTATTTATTCTTTTTTCTTTTGCCCTACCCAGGTATGTGGGGAGTTTCTTGCCTTTTGGGGGGTCTGAGGTCTTCTGTCAGCGTTCAGTATGTGTTCTGTAGGAGTTGTTCCACGTGTAGATGAATTTCTGATGTATCTGTGGGGCGGAAGGTGATCTCCGCGTCTTACTCTTCCGCCATCTTCCCCAGGACAAGTTATTAAATGCTCCTTCCACTCTGCTCTCCTGGTATTCACTGGAAGCCAGTCCCAGCCATCAGAGGATTTCACCTGCAATGAGCTTTCAGTGAAGCTTTCTCTCTGTGCTGATGAGATTCATGCTACCTGAGTTGCCCAAAGCCATAGAGCGCTTAACTGTTGGGGCTGGGGTACAAACCCAGCAAATCTGCCTCCAAGGTCTGTGTTACCTCACCCTAAACGCCTCACTCCCGAGAGCCGCCTCCTTAAACCCACCTCCCCTCCTTTCTTAATGGCACCACTTAAAGCCATGCAGCTGAGATTTGGTTTTCTCATCTGTAAACTGATGAGAATAAAACCAACTTCATAGAATTGTGAGCACTACGTGAAAGATAAAATGCACAGGGCAGTTAAGGAGATGATTTTATTCAGGTTATAGCCATAGGGAGAAGGCTCAAAGAAAAGAAAATAAATTTAGAGTTTTATAGAGGTAGGTAAACAAAAGTGTCTTCACAAGTCTATGGGAGTCATGAGAAAGTATGGAGAGGGTCTGATCTTGGAATATGCCAGGGCAGTGTGTTACTATACAATTAGCATCATTTTTAGAACAAGAAAGGGTGAGGGAGTTTTTCAACTGTGGCTGCTTTCTTGGAGCCCTGGGCTCAGATAAAGTTTAATGTTATCAAGCACTTAGCATGGGGCCTGGCCTGTGGTAGGCATTCAGCAAATGTTTCCTTCCTTCTCTTCCTCCAACAGAAGGATGTGGATAGTGGTGTGGTGGTTCAGAGAAGGGTCTGACAGATTTACTCTGCATGAGAGAACTAGATTTGACAAAGGATGTTGAGTCTTAAAGGATGAATAATTGTTTGCCAAAAAGAGGGAGGAAAGAACATTATTGATAGTGCTAATGTAAGAGATAAAGGCATAGAGGCTTACAGGAGATTTGCATGTTCAGAGACCAGCTGTAACTTCAGTGTGCTACAAGGAGTAATGAGACATAAGGTATGTTAGAACCAAATTGTAAAAACGCTTCAAAAGCCATTTAATGCCTGCTGTTTCAGGAAAATAGTCCAGGAATTTATGATTCTGACAAGATTAGGTTCCAGTTTATGAGAACCCTTTCCCTGCTGTGTAAGGGATGGAGGCAGGGAGACCAGTTAGGAAAGTAGTACATGATCCAGAGAGGATCAAGGCCTGAACTAGAGCAATGGCCATGAGGATGTCAAGGAGAGGACTGAATTTTAAAAAAATAGTAAGTAGAATTTACTGGACAGATTATGTAGTTGTGGGGAAGGTCAGCATGGAGGTGAGGGAGGAAGTGGAATAGTGGATGATGATACTGTTAAAAGCAGTATAGGCTAATATTTCAAGTACTTACAATGCGCTGAGCACAGTTCTAAGGGCTCTACACTTATCTCTCTTAATCCACATAAGAGTCCTATGAAGTAAGTGCTCTTTTTTTCTCAATTTTTAAATGAAGAAAATGAGGCATATAGAAGTTAAATAACTTGCTCAATTTTTACAGATAGTAGGTGGTGAAGCTAGAATTCAAGCCCAAGCTGTCTGAGTGCAGAGACTGAACTTTGGATGACTGTGTGAATAGTGTTGCCATTTACTGGGATTGAAGGCTATTGGATGGGGGCAGACTTACAGGGAAAATATTTTAGTTTTGGACAGGTTGATATTGAGTGCAATGATTAAGTGGGTCTGGAGCTCCAGAGAAAGATTAGGATCAGAGCTGGAGATTTGAAGGGCATCTACTTATAGGTAGGTGCTCAGAAGGGGCCTTAGGACTGCCTTAGGTGAATGGGATGCACAAATTGGGGGTGGGTAGAGGGAGGGAAATGGTGAAACATATAAGGGGAAGCAGTAGCTTGAAGACAAATTTGATCCACTTTAAGATTTTACAAACAATGCCTTAGACTTGGAGAGTGCTCATTTAATTCAAGCCCACTGGTACAGCTAGAGGTGTGCTGCAGCATCAAATGTCTAGGGATTCCTAGGATTCTTGAGCATGTGCTAGGATAGATTCCATAGTGCCTATGGTAGGCTGAATTGCACCCCCTACACACACTGACAGAACATCCACATCCTAATCCCTGGTACCTGTGAACATTACTTTGTATGGTAAAATAAATAAATAAAAGAATGCTATTTTATACAGTAAAATTAATTTTAAAAATAAATTTAATTGCAGATATAATTAAGTTAAAGTTCTTAAAGTGGGGAGATTGCCCTGGATTATCCAGGTGGGCCCTAAATACAATCACATGTAGTAGAGGGACGCAGAGGGAGATCTTACACACACCAAGAAAAGGTGAAGTGAAGACAAAGCAGAGAGACATTTGAAGATGCTGGTTTTGAAGATTGAAGTGATGTGGCTATAAACCAAGGAATGCCAGTAGCCTCCAGAAGCTGGAAAAGACAGGGAATGGATTTCCCCCTAGAGCAGCCAGAGGGACTCTGGTCCTGCCAGTACCTTGATTTCAGCCAAACAGTACTGATTTTAGACTTCTGACTTCCAGAACTGTGAGATAATTTCTGTTGTTTTAAGCCACCAAGTTTGTGGAAATTTGTTATAGCAGCCACAGGAAACTAATACAGTGCCTCCTCAAAGCTATCACTACTTAACAGACTTGATCCAGTAATTCCTAATTCTCAATAGGTGTCAGGCCTCATTTGCCACATATTAGGCATGGTACTCTGTTATGTACTTTGTCAAGTTTTCTTGGAACACATGGAATAGGGAGACCCTCAAATTCATAGGGAAGGAATGGGGAAGGATAGGGACCTTTACCTGAAAAGTACTATCCAAAAATATCCTCTAAACCAAAATGTTCATGAATGATTCCTGTAGACCTGGCAACTCCTCTGACTGGATTGAATCTTAAGGGGTCATATAAGCCATCTCCCTGTCTTTGCCTGCACACAGCTAAGAGCCTGAACATGGAGAGGGTATCTGGTTTCTGGAAGACACCTGGCCTACTGTTTGGCATGGCTACTCAGGACAGAGTAACTATCATTCAAGAACCATGGGCAGACTAGATCTTAGGAGAAGATGGCTGGAGAAAGAAGCACATATAGAGAATGGATTGGAATTTATTGCTGTAAAGTGGAAAAGAGTTACTCCCAGCAATGCTGTTAGAGTGTTAGCAACAGTTCTCTCTCATGTGTTAGATTGGGAAATAACTTCTGTGAGAAAGATTGGGACAGAGTCTTGAACATATTTTAGCCAACCCATAAAATCAGAAGGGTTTCATAATATTGCTTTCCCCTCCAGAACTCCAGAATCCCAAGGAATTGTGCATAAAAACTAAGTATACCTTTGTGGATGTTGAAACCAACATAGCAGTGGAATGCTGGCAGAGTAAAATCCTACAATTTTCAGTTATGGAAAAGAACCTAGAGATCACTCAGTCTAAGCTCCTCACTGTACAGATGGGAAACCCAGCAGATTTTTTTAACCCAACTTTAGATATTTAGATACTAGATATTTGCTCTGCAGTCTTGCTTTAGAGTCCATAGTGTTTTACTGGATCAGGTATTGATTCATGGCAATGAAAACATAAGCGCATTTCCAGTACACTGGACGACCACAATCCCTCCCCCTCCCGCCAGGGGGTGCAAACTAAAATTTCTCCTGCAGTCCAGAAGTGTCCCTCCGGGTCTGGGACAGAATCCGGTTAGCAACCAGGAAATTAGAGGAACCTTGAGGCTGAACGCTTGCAGCTGGTACGGTTGCTTTGAGGAAAGAACACTTCCGGTCGGAGAGGCCGTTCCAGACATTTGTAGTTAGGTCAGCCTCTAGCTCTCGCGTTTCGATTTGCCGTGCTAACGGTGGGAGGCGGGCTTGCGTTTGGGTCACACTCCCACTGGTTGCTGGTGCGGCGGCGGTTTGGAGTGAGGGTAGCACGTTGAGCTGGAGGCTGTTCGGAGTGCGGTGGCCCAAAGCCTGACAACGAGCCCGGTGTCTGCTAGGAATCCGGGATTGAGCCAGGCCTGAGTCCCCGGGGGATGGATCGCGTGTGGAGTGCGTGGTGCGGGAAGTGCATCAAAGAGAAAGGGTCGCCGCCACTCTGGGCCCAGCGCATCGTGGTCGCCTGGCTCAGTAGGGCCGAGTGGGATCAGGTGACAGTGTATCTGTTCTCTGACGACCATAAATTGCAGCGGTACGCGCTGAATCGCATCACCGTGTGGAGGAGCAGGTAAGGCGGCAGGCTTAGCCCTCCTGCCTGCGCGCTGGTGGCACTTCACCTCTTCCTTTGTAGAATTTCCGTAAGGCCTTATTACCCAGTTTTCTCCTAAATGCCTAATGGCCCCCCTACGCGTGGTTTGGGCATTGCTTGTCTCCCAAGTGCCCGGGGGAAGGTCGCAGCCAAGCTCGTGCACTAATCCCTTTTGCGGAAAGAAACGGGATGTGCCTCAACAGCCCTTTTGTCAAGTCTGTGAGCTTTGACCCTTACCTTCTCGCATCTTGGGGTGGGTGCCGATGAGAGGGCACCGCTGTGGCTGAGCCAGCCTGGTCTTAAAGAGTAGCACTCTAGGGTGGATTTCTGATTCGAAATAGGAAGGGGGTGGGGTGGGGGGAGCTTGCCTGCAAAAGCATGTTTGAATGGAGCACTTAAGTCCAGTTGGTAAGATTTAGTTGGGAGCAGACAAGGGGCTAATGTCTCCAAGAATAAGGTCTTTTCTAGGTGAATGAGTTGAGGGTTTCAGGGTGAAAGAAAGGGGTGTGCCCACGCTTAATTATTGATTGGCTGTGTAGCAGTTAGATATCCTTTGTATGCCCTAAACCAGCCTCTCATGTCCTGTGTAGTATTGGATCCCAGGGACATTACCCTCCCTCTTCCCAGCTTCTTGATTTGTGTCTATCCACGCACTCTTGAGCCGGTATATAATTGCAATAACCTACAACCTAGGTTCTGAGATGGAGGGTGGGCCTGTGTAAAGGACCTTTATGATGGTGCTGGACTGTGGCCCTTTAGGTTAGGCAACGAACTCCCCCTGGCAGTGGCTTCTACTGCTGACCTGGTACGCTGTAAGCTCATGGATGTAACTGGTGGCTTGGGCACTGATGAACTTAGACTGCTCTATGGCATGGCATTGGTCAGGTAAGACCTACATGGGTAGGGGTGTGGGGGGTGGTTTTTTGAGGGGCGGGGTGTGGGCTTAGCACATGATAAGCAAAGTTTGGCTTGGGGTTCTACCTGAAGCAAAAAGCCTTGTGTGTCCCTGTGTATGGGTCACCTTGTGATTGCTTGCTGTGACAGATTTTGGTGTCCCCCTGTTAACGCACATTCTTCTTTTTTCCTGAGAGCCTTCTTTCTTCCGTTTTTCTTCCCCTCTCTTTGGAATGTTGGGTGGGAGTGGTTCAGACCAAGTGGTCTCTATGGGTCTCTTCCAGCCTTGACAGTTTGATTTACTTTCCCCCTTTTACTCTTTAACCCAGAGGAACTTTTCTGCATGGTTCAATGTCCTTGGCCATGATTTAATGTGGATTTTCTAATCCTACCCCTATCTACACCTTTTTTCCATTCTCTCCATGAACACTGAACGGTTACTGAACTGTGGAAATGGAGACATGGGCCAGGAGTTCCTGATTTACAAAGTGACTCAGAGTGGTTCTAGCTGTATCATGTACACTAGGAAAAAGATTGCCTCTGAGTTTTCTCATCTGTCAGCGTCTTTGCTTAGCTCATACTGTTTGCCTTGTCTGCCTTGAGGTCCTCCCTAGCTCTTCTTACCTTCTCCATTGTTTAGCTGTGCTCCCCGTGTCATTTGATGTAGTCCTTTGTTGTAGCATTTATAACGTATTATGTTCTAGCATAATATGTTATATTATGTCATGATTATTTGTCCTAGACTGAACTCTTCAAGGCCAGAGCAGTGTCTTATTCATTTGTATGGCTTCAGTACAGGGCAGAGTCTCAGTAAATGTTAGACTGGATGGAACCATTCCTGCTCTGGCTGACACCAACCATAAGAACAGGACAAAACAGTCATTGGAAAGGTTGTGGAAATGCAAGGTGTCAGTAACTCAGCAAGGTGTTTTAAAGCCCCATTGCTTTGAATAAAACAGTTACTTGGGCTATGCCACTTATTTCTCCCGCACACTCAGGTTTGTGAACCTTATCTCGGAGAGGAAGACAAAGTTTGCCAAGCTCCCTCTCAAGTTCCTGGCTCAGGAGGTGTGTATGATAAAGTGGCCTTGCTAAATTCTCTCTTCTCAGGAGGACTCACTAAATGGGGCATGGGGTGATGTGGGTACAGTCAGACTAGCTCATCCCACCACTGTCAGCCAAGCCCAGCAAGAACCCCGGAGCCTCAGCTTCCAGCTTGAAAGAAGCAGAGTTGTTCCCTTGCTCATGGCTGCTATCTTCAGTGGGCTTGGCCTGCCCAGCTTGCTGGGAGTGGCCCAGGTGAGGCTGAAGCACCCCAATGCACCCCTGAGTGGGGACAGGAAAGAGGTGGCAGTTAAAGTGCCTGCCCTCTGGTTGACAGTCTGAAGGAGGAGACAAACTCAGCCAAGCAGGGTGAAAATGCAAGACATTCCTGCCTTGAGTGAGTATGGGAGGTGTGTAGAGATCCAGATGGCAAACAAGTTCTCAGCCATCAAAAGAAGCTTCCTGGAGGAGGTCTGGGAGAGAAGGAGGAAGGGAGGAAGAGAGGGGAGAGTAAAGGGTACCCTGGGAGAGCAACTGGTACAGACAAGGGCAGAGGGAGGCTGAAGAAGGTGATTGTTAATGCTCATTCACAGGAATCTCTTCATTGGAGGAGGGTAGTTGGTGGTTGGGGGAGGCGAGTGTCTTCCGATTTTCAAGATCACTTCCACAGAGCGTAAAGAGAATCAGGAGACCTGGTTTCTAATCTTGGCTCTGCCACTAAGAACGGAACCTCCTCTCAGGAGCTCAGTTTCTCTATCTGTAAAATGGGGAGAAGCCAGGTTAATTCATCTCTGTGGCCCTTTCTGCTTTAATATTTTCTACTTTCTGCACTCACACCCTCCCCCACAATCAGGTGAACATTCCAGATTGGATTGTGGAACTTCGCCATGAGTTGACCCACAAGAAAATGCCCCATATAAATGACTGCCGCAGGGGTGAGTCCCCAGGGAGTATACCTATCACAGTTAAGCCCCGAGGCCTGGGCTAGGTGGCACTGTTGGGGGAGAGAGAGGGAGGAGGGTCTTCACTTGGGGTCAGAGCTGAGACTAGGGTGAGGTGAGTGAGGCATTTGCCTTGGACACAAACTTTAAGGGGTCTCTGTTCTCCCACTTGCTAGCCCCGTGCCATTTTTGACATCCCATCTTCAAGTCTGGTATAAGTTTTTTCTAGGAAATGTGCTGGTGAGTGGGAGGAAGCAAAGAACTGGGGGATAACCCAGAGCAAGAGGGACTGCTTCTAGATATTTGAGATTTGTGCCTCCTTGGAGCCAAGCCTCTTACCTGGGGCCTCCCCATAATGTTTGCAAGATGAGGCTGGAGGCCTGCTAGGAGCTGCTTGCCTGGGCTGTTACTATGGCACTGCCTTCCTTCCTCCCCTCCTTTAGGCTGTTACTTTGTCCTGGATTGGCTCCAGAAGACCTACTGGTGCCGCCAACTGGAGAACAGCCTAAGAGAGACCTGGGAGTTGGAGGAGGACAGGGAAGAGACAGATGAAGAAGACCAAGAGGAAGATAAGAACATTGTCATTGATGACATCACAGAACAGAAACCAGAGCCTAAGGTTGAGGAGAAAGGTGCAGAGCTGGATATTAAGGCTGATGGAGACAGCGAAGGCAACAAAGAGGTTGATCCGCATTGGCAAAAGGCTCTGAGACATAAAGAGTTGTATGGTAGGTGTCCTTGATACAGAAAGGGGCCCATGAGCTTGGAAGACTCAGGCTTACGGTTGACTCTGGTTATTTCCCTGGCTCAGTATTTCCTCTGGGGTTGTAGTGAGGCTTAGCTTAAAACAATTACTGTCACAAATCATCTTCCTTGAGCCCCGTGAGGCAGGAGAGCCAAGAATTCTAGTTCCCAATTTACAACTCAAGAAATGAGGTCAGAGGGCTCAAAATTCCATCAGGAGCAAGGCACAGGGCTGGCTGCTCTATCTGTTTCCCTATTCTGTTTTCAGAAAGAGCCCGAGAACTGCTGGTATCCTATGAAGAGGAGCAGTATAAGGTAAGAAAGTGCCCTTGACTTGGCCTGTTCTCATCTGCCCCAGCCATTTCTTCCCTCTTGCCAGCTACCTGAGAGAAGTCTTGAGAATGAAATTGAAAGAAAAGTGGCAAAGCTTGGAAAGCTCTTCCAAAGCTCTTCTTGGAAAGAGAGAGGGGGGAAATAGGAAGGAGACAAGAGGAGAAGAGCCCAGTTGGCTGATCCTCCACATCACTGGAAGTTTGTGGATAATCGGTCCCACCGGGTGGTAGGGAACAACAGGGCTTAGGTGGTTGCATAGACCTGCGGTACTACAGCCGATCAGCAGATGGCGTCCAAGAACCTTCCTAGATCAGGTGAGCTTGAGGGGTGCTGTTTTAGCAGGAAGGGAGGTAAGCTTAGAAACCTTTCACCTCAACCCTTCCTTTTCACAGATGAAGAAATTGAAGGCACGGATGAGTGAAATGACTGGCCCAAGGTCACATATGCAGTTAGTGATAGAACCAGTACAAGAACCTGAGTCTCCTGATTCACTTTCTTCCATAACCCATTGCTTCCTTTCACCCCTTGGTCCAAGGGTCTCTGCCCAACTCCAACCAAATGCCCCCATTGGATATCTATGTATTGGATTATCTGGTTATTGACAGCCACAATAACAAGGGAATTTGGGGGGTGGGGAGGGAGGAAGAAGAGAAAGTCTGGATGGAGTCTGAGGGTCAGGATATTTTTAGTTGCAGGACCAATAGGGACATCGTGGGCTCACCTCTGCATACCCTGCCATATCCCCTGAAGGGACATGCTGAGAGGTCCTATGAGAAGGAATCCTGGAGGGATGGGGGGGTGTTACCTGGCTGAACCAGCCTTCTGATGGGACCCTCTTTGCTGGCAGGTGTTGGAGAAATTTAGATATTTACCTCAAGCTATTAAGGCGTGGAATAACCTGTCCCGACCTGTAGAATGCATCCTGGCAGAGCTCAAGGGCATTACATGGGAGAACAGGTGTGTAACTAGGTAATCAGGGGCTGCCTACTCTCTAGGGTAGAGCGTAGCAGCCTCACTGAAATTGGTTTTCATATCCCAGCTTGCCAACCTCTGCTGTAGGAAATCCCAGGGATAATCTTGACCCCCCCACGGGTGACCCTGCATTTCACATGATCCTCTTCCCCAAGCCCCGCCAGCTACCAGGTGGGGTTTGCCTACTCTGAGTAACTGAAATGGCCAGAGGCAGGAATGTCTACTGTCATCCATCCCCTGGCCAGCTTTGTTCCTGTTTGTCCAGTGGTATGTGGAGCTCTTGGCAACTAGGAAAAGCCATTAATCTTTTGCTTTTTCACTGCCGATCTCTTGTCCGAGTTTGAGGTAAAAGATATATGGTAGGCACTGCTGGTCTCTTGAGCTGCTGTTAGAGGGGATCAACATCCCCTGGATAACTGTGGTTGAGGAGAGAGAGGAGGGGCCTTCCCAGGGCCTGGATCCTCCAAAGACTAAGTCCTCACTGACCCACCCAGTATGGCCATGAGCCTTATTTTCCCCTCAAAATAGTACTCAGTTCAGTCAGAGCAGACAGTGTCTATCCATTCCTTTCCTCCCTGGCTCTTTGGGTCTTGCTACCTACATTCAGCTGGAAAGGGCTTTGGGAAGAGGATGGAAAGAATCTGGGATGGAGCGGAGAGTATAGGAAGGTGGTGTATGTGGCAGAGTGGGCCTGGGTGGGGACCCTGCAGTGCAGGTTAAGATTGTCCCTGGCGTCTTCTTTATTCCCGGGATACCAGTAGTTCCAAAGGTGTTTTATCAGTGTCTGCCCAGCCTAGGCTTCTTAGCTGTACCCTTCAGTAACGGGGTGAGTGGTGGCCCCCTCAGTAGCTTGGAAAACTATGCTTGTGCTATACAGTAGTGTCTGCCTGGTCATGCTGAGCAGGCAACTGGCTGACTGTTTTAAGTGCTCTTCCTGCATACTGACCTGAGGAGATGGGAGATGGACGGAAGGACAACTCTTTCCTCCTTGGGCCTGGTAGAGGGAGGGATCTGAGCATGACAACCCTCCAGACATTGAGACACCTTGGGAGCTCTTGTTCCCCCTCAGCCCAGTCAGCTAGGAGAGCCTCTTATAGGGAACTGCTACCTCTGGAGGAGACAGCTGGGTGTTGCTGGCTTTGGTTTGAGCTAGACGGGGTTGAGAGATTACCCCTATAGCTTATACTCTTAAACTCTGTATCTTAGTTCTGGGTTCTTGGGGGCCGTAGGAATGAGGATAATATAATATTTGGCCCAGCAATTGAGTCCCCAAAGTTTCTGCTTGTAAGATCTGAAAGAGGGTAACCAGGGCGAAGGGGAGGGGTAGGAGACTGGAGGACTGTCAAGGGAAACAACGACTGAGCAGGAACTAAAGTCTAAAAGCCCTTGACCCTATAACCTCAGGCATTTAACTCCTTTGTGGGCCTGGGACTTTTCTTCATCTGTGCTTTCGGGCTTGTTAAGCCACTACTGCCCTTGTTATGGGCCTTAGATTTGCCTGTGCTTGGTAAATGCTTGTTGAAAACCCACAGATCCCAGTCTTTGGCTCAGCCCCTGACTCAGGGAGGCTGAGGCCTGAGGACCAACTGTCAGCTGCCTTCCTTTTCCCCCATGCTGGTTTGGCCATTTGAGTCAGAGGCATTAGCTGCCTTGGGAGTGGGTAGGGGAGTAGGAGAGGGTCTTCTGCCTGTTTCCGTTTACTTAATTTAGTGTCCTCTTGCTCCAGGGAGGCTCTGCTAGATGCTTTTCTGGATGACGGCTTTCTCATCCCCACATTTGAACAGTTGGCAGCTTTGCAGTTAGACTACGAAGGTAGGGTCCTGGAGGCTCGATGCAGCCTTAGGGTACTGTGTATCCTGGGCAAGAACACCAGGGGTGGGCTGGGTGGCTCTGGACTGGGAGGTAAGGGCTGTTTACTGCTGTTCCATAGCTACTGGAAGCCCTCTTGGCTGAGCAGAACATGTAGCACCACTGATAAGTAGTTGTTGGGCTATCCTTAGGTGGCCTGGAATTGGGTGGGGTGAGGTGGGCTGGGGTGGGCTGGGGTGGGGGTGGGGGTCTTAATGCCATTATTGTGCCATGTTAATTGTGATCTAGCCACTTGCTAGAGAGCTAGAACAGCAGAACTGGAAGGGCCTTGTGAGGTCATCTAGTCCAACATCCTCATGTTACAGATGGGCAGACTGAGGTCCAGAGAGGGGAAGGTACTGACCCAAAGTCACACAGTGAGTTATTGACAAAGCCGAAGCTAGAACCAGAGCTCTTTTTCTTTTATATTCTATTTTGAGTCAGTTGTTGTTTACCAGATACTAACTGGTTTCTCTCCCCGCTGTTCTACTTTCCTCTTTCCTCCTGTTCTGCGGTGGCAACTCTGTTATTGTTGGTGGGACCCCCTCTTCTTCTCCATCTCTCTCTCCTCCTCTTCCTCCCTTCCTTCTCTCTCTCTCTCTCTCTCTCTCTTTCCCTTTCTCGCCCTCTTCTCTCCTCTCCTTCTTCCCTCCTTCTCTCTCCCTCCCTGCCTCCCCTTTTCCTGTCAATGGGTGTTTCTCACAAACCAGAAAACGTGGACTTGAATGATGTCCTGGTGCCAAGGCCGTTCTCTCAATTCTGGCAGCCCCTGCTCAGGGGCCTGCACTCCCAGACCTTCACGCAGGCCCTGCTGGAAAGGATGCTCTCTGAGCTGCCAGCCTTGGGGGACACCGGGATCCGGCCCACCTACATCCTCAGATGGACCATTGAACTGATCGTGGCTAACACCAAGACTGGTGAGGGAGACTAGCCCTAGCCCCAGGGCCTAATGCAGCCCAGGCAAGAGCATCTGCCACTGTGCTCAGCTCTCGACTGAATAGCACCAGGAGGACACATCCCTTGTGAAAGGTTTAGGTCTGCCCAAGAAGGCCCCGCAGCAGCAGTGGACAAATCTCCCTTCACATTTTTCTTCTCAGAGCCAAGTAAACTGGACTGGGGCAAAGGGTCCTGAATACCTTGAGCAGTTAGGAGGTATAGACTGGGGAGTCGGAGTCTGGGGGGACAGGGATGGGCAGAGCCAAGCTTTTCGAGGTGCAAGATTGGGTGGGGGGCTTTCTAGTTCCTTCTCCTCAGGCCCTCTCTTCTCTCTCAGGACGGAACGCCCGCCGGTTTTCTGCAAGCCAGTGGGAAGCGAGGAAGAACTGGAGGCTATTCAACTGCCCTGCCTCCCTTGACTGGCCCCAGGTGGTTGAGTCCTGCTTGGGCTCACCTTGCTGGGCCAGCCCCCAGCTCCTTCAGCTGTAAGTCTCTTGAATTCCATCCGGTAAGAGGGTGAGACCCTGCAGGCCTCAGGGCCACACAGCCCTAGAATGGCACAGTTGGACGAGCCCTTGCAAGGACACCTAGTCCTGTCCCCGTCCTACTAACAGATGAGAGAATTGAGTCCCAGAGAGGGGAGGGGTAGGGTATTCTTGCCTAAGATCACAGAGCTTAAGACGTGGCCGAACTGAGTCCAGTATGAAAATGGACAAGAACCCCCCTAGAGCGGTTAGCACAGTGGCCTGTACAGAGTAAGTGCACAATAAATGGTAGCTGCTGTTTATTATTGAACCCATTCTTCTGACTTTACGCCCAGTGCTGTCTCTATTATCTTCCCAAAGTATACCTCTCATAGGTGCTTAACAACCTTCAGTGGCTCCTTACTGCCTTCCTAATGAGGTCTAGGCTTCTTAGCCTGACATTCAAAGATCTTTCCGATTCTGCCCCAACCTATCATGATAACCATACCTCCTGTGATTCCCCTTTACCCAGTCTACCCTGGGCGCTGCGGTCAAACTGAATATTGCGCTGGTTCCCGTAAATACCTGTGGTTATCTCCCTTTTTTTCTGTCATCTCCTGACCCTGAGCCACTTCCCTCATACTCATGGAAGGCTTTAGCACCCAATTCTCCTCCTGCTTTCTGGAATGATATCTGTTTCATTTGAGTGACCCATCTGACACTGCAGCTCTCACCTCCAGTGACCTTCATTCTCCACTACACTCAGCAGCCCATTTCCATCACTGAGCTATTCCACCTCTGAAAGCTTACATCCCAGCATCCCACTCAGTGACCACCACCTCTTGTCCTACCAGTTCTCACCCTCGCATCCCACAACATCTGCTCTTTGCCTGCCTCCAGACCTCCGTCCCTCCATTTCTTACCCGCCTCAATTTTGCTTCCCCTCAGTCCTATCTGTGGTTGATCACTTCAGCCACCCATCATCAGCATCCTCAGCTCTGCCCATCCTTTGACGTGTCTGACTTGCAAACCCCCGAGCTGGGAGTGATCCTCCCCACTCTGCTTCTCCCACTCCTCAGTCTGGGTAGCTGAGCTCTGCTGGAGAAAACCACATAGCCCTGCGGATTGCTGCCACTGCAGAGGTGTGATTTTTAATCTCAAGCCAGGCCTCAGTTCTGCTTGTCTGAACTTTTACTTGTTTTCTGCCCACTTTCTCTCCTGTTTCCTGACTGTTCGGAAAACCCTTACCACTGATCTCAAGCCCGACCCCCCCTCCCATTTCACCCTAGCTTCCTCAAGCACATGGAGGCCTCCAGCAGGGCCCCCTTGACCTGAGGTCCAGCCCTCGTGAACTGATCTTCGGCTACCCTCAACGTTGTCGCCAGTCTCAGTGTGAGGTGGCCTTGCCCAACCTCAAAGCCTCCTCTCCACCTGTGCTCTGGAGCTACCTCTGCTAGCATCACTGGGGCCTCACCCCAGCCTCTCCCTTGCTCTACTGGCTCTTACTCTTCAACCTGTGAACAGTGCCTGAGTTTTTCTTATCTTTAAACCAGACAACAATAACAACAACACAAGCAAAGTCTCCTTTGACCCTGCATCCCTCTGTTGGGTTATCACTAGCTTATCACTCCTTCCTCTCCTATCAGAACATCTCAAAAGAGTAGTCTGCACTCAGCGGTCTCAATTTCCTCACTACCTTCTTACTCCTCAAGCTGCTGCAATTTGGCATTCATCCCCAGAGCTGCTTTGACCTAATTACCAAATCCAGGGGGCCCTTGTCCATTGCCTGTCTGCCGCATTGATGCTGTTTACCACTCCCTCCTTCAAATGCCTGTGCTTTTTTACTAGTTCCAGTAAAATACCAAAGCTCAAATCTCTTTATCTAGCTCAGGCCTTTCCCCTAAGATTCAACATCCTGCGTTTGACCGCATGCCAGATATCTCCCCTTAGATGGCCTTCAGGCACCTTACTGTGACCGAAAGAGCATGGGTCATCTTACTCCCCACCCCAGCCCCAAAGTGAACTTCCTCCTCTGCTCCCTATCTGACTCGGTGGCACTACCTACTGTGTCATGTTGATTCTCTCAAGTACTTCTCAAGTCTGAGATTCTGTCTTGCCATGTCTATTTCCCCTAGTGTCTCCTTCCCTCTATCAGACTAAGCTTTTCAAGGACAAGGATTCTGCATTAGCCATCTGTGCCCCAGCACGCCATGCAAGTCCAGGCCCCAAACAAACCTCAGTAAATGTTGTTGAACTGAACTGTACTCTGCTGTCTCATTGCCAGCAGTGCCGTCTTTGGTGGGAGCTGACTCCATGCTTGAGGAATAAATGAAGTAGGAGTCTGGATGCTAAGACCGTCTTAGTCCCCTGATCTTTCCCACGGAGTCAGAAAGTCTTTCTTGAACCCTAATGACATTTGGGGCACAGTTGTATCTTATAAGTAACTTATAAGAGAAAAAAGTAGCCTTGTTGACAAAAGACAGCCAGTGCAAGACCTCCAGGAGATGGGACTGAACCAAACAGCCAGGTCTCCAGATGTGTATGCTCTAGACTGGAAGTGATATGGATGGGTGGGAAACTGGGAGGAGAACCAAAAAATCCTAGAGGCATTTGAGCAATTCCAGCAAGAGAAAGAGTAAAGGAAACTTCAAAATTCTGAAGGAACATGGCATGTGTATGTAATGGGGGGAGGGAATGAAAAGAGCAGCATGGAGAGGTTGGATAAGTGGCCTTCAAGGTACTTTCCAATCCTGAGTGCCTACAGAGTGGAAGCTGCTGGTCTTGGAGAAGTCTGGACCACAGAGGTCTCCTCCCAACCCAAGCATACCAGCAGGATGGGACACATGCCAGCAGTAACAGCAGCTCACTTGGGTACGATTTCTTGTGCACAGATCCTGCCTTTCGCAGATAATCAGTGAATCTAGTCCTAATCATCCTGTTACACAGATTGGGAAATGGGGTTTCCCCAGGTATTAGGCTGCAAGTCAGTAACAAGTCTGCAAGTCAGAGCTGGGGCCAGAAACCAGAATCCAGATATACTGTCCTTACTCCTGTGCTCTTTCTACAGTGTTCCATTAGATTGCACATACAGTGCCCTTATTGTCCTCATTTTACTGAGAGTGGAAGTGAGCCACAGAGATGAATTACGGAGCTCATTCAGGGTCCATGGTCCTGTTGTATCTGTGTTCTGTCTGCTCTACTGCACTGCATTTCAGAGGCAGGTCTGGAAGCTCAGAGACCAAATTCAAACTGGAGTTTTGGGATATAAAATGACTTGAGATTTTGAATCTTTCTTACTTCATCCCTCTGCTCAGCATCTTCAAAGCCATGGGGCAGGTCCTGCCAGACGAGGAGCAGGAGAAGCTGCTGCGCATCTGTTCCATTTATACCCAGAGTGGAGAAAACAACCTGGTGCAGGAGGGCTCAGAGGCTTCCCCCATTGGGAAGTCTCCATACACACTGGACAGCCTGTATTGGAGCCTCAAACCAGCTGGCTCGAGCTCTGGACCTGAAGGAGAAGCCCAGCAACAGGAGGAACAGGGCAGCCTTAATGATGCCAAGGAAGATGAGAAGGAGAAGCAAGAGGCCTTGGAAGACCAGATGGAAGAGGATGATGAAGAGGAGGAGGAAGAGGAAAATGATGACCAGAAGTGGGAGGAGGGGGAGGAAGGTGATGATGACGACGACGATGACGACGACGACGACGACGACGACGACGATGATGACGACGACGACGAAGATGAGGAGGAGGAAGACAGGATGGAAGTGGGGCCTTTCTCTATGGAGGAAGAGTCCCCCACTGCTGAGAATGCCAGGCTCCTGGCCCAGAAAAGAGGAGCTTTGGAGGGCTCTGCATGGCAAGTTAGCTCAGGTAAGAAGCCTGATACCCACTTTCTCCCCACATCTCTCTTCCCTCTCTGGCTGGCTCTTGAGGCTTCCCTTCACCCTAGAGAAAGGATGGAAAGTAGCAGGAGGTAGCTAGCATGAGGCAAGCCTGGGAGACAGCCTGGTGTGTGGATGACAGCTGGTTTCCCTCCCCCTTAAGATGGAGCATGTGAGCGCCAGGGACCTTAGCACTGTCATGCTGCCAGCTGCCTCATGCAGAGAGCACATTCAGAGAGGTTGGTGTGGGTGTGGGCACTGGGCAGCAAAACACAGAAAGCTAGAGTTAGGTGGTTGATATATGTATGATTCTGCGTGTGTTTTTCATGTGCAGTGATCAGGGCAAGGAGCCGAGGAATACTGCTTTCTGTGTATATGTGAATGTGTATGGACACTTGGAGGCTGGTTGGTGATAGGACAGAATTTTTCTGTGTGTATGAGAAAGAAGGAACCCAGGGGTATTCAGTCAGTGGAAGTGGAAATGAGATCAGAAGGGGGAGAATAAGGAGCAGTGCAGTGTTTTGGTGAGTATACAAGTTAGTGAGACAAAGCCAGGAGGGAGCAGGGGGTTGAATGGTAGGTGGGGGAACATGAGTCAGCTCCTGAGGTTGGTTTTTTGAATGCCCTCATTTGGCTTGGGGAGCAGGAACCTTAAGGCAGGGGGACTCTGCAGGAATGAACAGTCTGATGTGTGCACATGGGCATGTGTGTATGTGTACATGCTGGAGGCAGGGTTAGACACGGGGCACAGCCCATGTGATGGAGCCTGGGGCTGGGACTGGGTATGGTGTGGGGTAGGCATGGTGGGGAACAATAGGGAGAGAAAGGGGAAGCAGTGAAAGAGCTTAGGGGGAAAGTGAAGTCTTTGCCCTTATATGGACGTGTGTGTGGAAGGGCTGGGACATAAAGACCCTGAGTGCTACGGATGGGGGAACATATTTATGTGTGTGTGTGTGTGTGTGTGTGTGTGAATGGGTATGTGCTTGCATCTCTTAGAGCAAGGAGGGCTGTGTTTGTAAATATTCGAAGGAAGGGGCAGTGACAGGCAGAATTGTGTGTGTGTGTGTGTGTGTGTGTGTGTGTGAGAGAGAGAGAGAGAGAGTAGGGGTTGTGAAAAGAGAAGGTGTGAAGTGGGCTGTATGTGCATCTGTGCATACATGCACACATGCACACATGGTCATATATGTTTTTGGAAGAGGAGGCAGGGTTGCTAAGACCTATGGGGACCAGGAGGCATCTGTATGAGGGAGAGAAGTGGAAACAATAAGAGGTGGGGGGATATGGAAAGGCCTGAGAACAGGCAGTGAAACAGCCATCTTGAGATGGCCTATGTGGTCTGTGCTATCACTGAGGGGACATGTACAAAGGTATCAGGCTAGAGAGCCAAGGGCAGTGATGTAGACAGGGTTGGGAGTAGGGAGGATGGTCAGGTCAGTGACAAACATGGGGGAATGGTCCCTGTGTACAAAGGTGTCTTTGTATGCATAGGGTAATGCAGGGTGTTAAGAGAGTCACAACTTCCTTCATGTAAGAGAGCCAGGGATGGGGAGATGGGCAAGCAGAGGTACAGCCCTCCCTGGGGGGGTTCTTTGAGTAACATAAGACTCTAGTCCAGGGTTGATACTTTCCAGAATGCCAGGGGCATAATGACAGGGAGAATTCTTTGGGTACCAGGGAGATGCGGGAGGCCAGAAACTGGATCTACTTGGAGGAGCTCACCAGTGAAGGCTTCACCTGAAAACACTGGATGCACTAGTGTAAGGATGGGGAAGGAATTTAATATAATACTGTGTGGAGGGTACTTAAGTGATAGGACAGAGTGGGTGGGGAGTGCCTGACATGGTCCATTCCGAAGTGGAGTATGGCAGGGGCGGGGAGGGGTTGTGAACGTGGAAAGGCTAGGGCACTGAAATCTTTCCCTCTCCCCCTTGCTGTTACTTCCTCTGTATGTGTATACACATATGTGGAGATGCAGGGACGTTAATATCTCTGGTTCGTGTGCCTGTGCATGAGAAGTATGAGAGGCAGGGAGTAAAACTGGAAACATTTGTTGAGTGGAGGGTTTGGTCTGTGTGCTTATGTATGTATACTGAGGCATCTGTAGGGGGTGGGATATGCAATGAGACAGGCGGGATGTTCTTTGTGTGCACATCTGGGGCAACAAGACCTTGCAGGGGGCAGGGAGAGCATGATAACTGCTGAGAGAGTGTTCACCCTGAGGTGGTATGTGGGCCTATATGTATATCTCTCAAGGCAAGGCTACTAAGAAATGATGTGGCGCTCAAACACGTTGGGAGGGGAGGGGTGGTTGTGCATAGATGTGTAGGATATCTAGGTCATTCAGATATGCAGAGGTATCTTTCAGTTTGGGGAGGAGTTGCGGTGGGAATTCTGGGGCATCCAGACTCTCCAGGATATATATATATATATATGCGTGTGTGAAAACAGCGGTGAGGGTGAGCGATTGAGGCAGTGATACAGCCAGGTCTGAAGAAGGTGTCATCTGTATCTGTGTAGGGACGTGTTTGGGGAAATGGGAGAAGAAGAGTGGAGAGGAACAAAAATGTCTACAGTTGTGATAGTTGTGTGCATGGTATGCGGGGGTTGGGGGTGGCTGTGGTGGAGGTGCTGCATGTGAACACATAGAAGGACCATGAAGAGTGTATGGGAGGGTGTGGAAGGGACGGGGAGTGCTAAGGTGGGGAGGAGAAATGATGAGAAATGATGAAGAGAGGAGTGAGGATGAAGATACACAGCCTGTGCTGAGCAGGCTAAGTAAGGTGGGTGGATGGACAGAGTAGGTGGGCTTGTGCACCCATATGAGAACTAGCTCATCAGCCCTCTCTTGCCTCCTCACTTTGCTCCACAGAAGATGTACGATGGGACACTTTCCCCTTAGGCCGAATGCCAGGTCAGACCGAGGACCCATCAGAGCTTATGCTGGAGAATTATGACACCATGTATCTTTTGGACCAGCCAGTGTTAGACCAGCGGCTGGAACCCCCAACATGCAAGACTAGGTGAGTGCCCATAGCAGCAGGATTTCTCACCCCTTTCTCTGCCTCCCACAGGAGGGAGGGAGGAAGGGAAGGACACAGAGTGGAGTGGAGTGGATGGGGGAGGTAACTGTCCCCAGTCAGGGCCTAAATGAGTGAAATATAAGCTCCAGTCCCTGGCTGGGCCCTTGCCAGGAGTCCCAGCCCCTAGTGTGGGGGACCAGTGAGGCAGCCACATAGAACTGGCTTGGCATCCCTCTCAGATTGCATCTGGTTTGTGCATGCGTGCATGTGTGTGTGTGTGTGTGTGTTTGTGTGTATGTATGTGTGTGTGTGTGTGTATGGGGAAGGGAGAGGTCCATAGCTTTCAACAGATTCTCTAAAGGATCCACCACTCCTAAAAAGTCAAGAACGGGTGCTCTAATTAACTTCTTCATGTTCCTGAGGAGAAAACTGAGGCCCAGAAAGGGGAAGGGATTTGTCCAAAGGTGCACAGAGTAATCAGTAGGCCTCCTTGCACTGTCCAGGCATCTTGGTAGCAAGGCCTATGCAGGGCTCCATGCTGTCCCTCGAAACTCATCTCTGGATCACAGGCATAGGAGCCCTTGGGTCATCAAGGAGGCAGGAACCAAGCAGCCCTTGCTGAGGGGCTCTGCTGGTAACACAAAGGAGCCCGTCCAGAGGGCCTGTACATTCTGGAATGCGGGGCCATTGTGACCAGAACAATCCTGTGAGTACCAGAGAGAGACCTCTGTGGGCCCCTGAAACAGTCTGTCCCTGTGCTGCCTGCCCACTTCATGGGAGATGAGCCCCTCTTCCTCTGGACATTCAGAGAGAGGGCTACGGAACCCAGGGACCCCAGCAGCAGGCCAGGCCCAAGGCAGTGTCATGGACTCTCTGTTGTAAGCCAGGGCAGCAGGCCTCTTGGAGAGGAGAGGAGGCAGTGGGGGAAGCCAGGCTGTCTGTAGTTGGGAGTGGGGCCCACATGTCTGAGAGAGAGACCTCCTCTCCCTTGAGTAGGGCTGTCTTGATGAACATCAAGGTATCAAGGGTGAAGTGTGGGTAGGTAGAGCTGTTATATCCAGAAGGAGGCCCACTCCCACACCCCCTGTAGTAGGGAGACTTCCTCAGCTGGAGCCAGTGTGCCCGCCCCTGCTCCTTGTCGCAGCTCCACCCCGACTTGGCTGTGTGGCCTTGAACAGGTCCCTTTTCATCTCTGAGCCTCAGTTCCCTTGTCTGTGAGATGGTGAGTGATGGGAGGGGATGGGGCTAGATCATCTCTAAGGGTTTTTTCAGCTGCATTAGTGTAACCGTGGATCTCCCTGAGAGGAAAGATGATGGCTTTGCTCTCAGCTGTCACCCCCATCTACCTGGAAGGACTTTTGACCTGCAGGAAGCAGGGGAAGCAAGAGTGTTCTGAGCAGCGCCAGGGAGGAGGAGGGCAGTCTTCTCCCTAGGGCAGTTCTGCAATCCTGAGATGGGAGCTGGGCCTAGCCCTGCAGCCTAAGCCTGGCCTTGGGCCCCTTAACCTGCTATTGGGGTGGGAAGGATCCAGCCCAGGGTCCTCTGGGCCCCCAAGATCTAGGGCCTTAGAAGAGAGCCTATTAAGGCAGCCACTTTTAATACCTTCCTGGGGGTAAGGTGGTGCGGGTCTCCCTTTCCTACCTCAACCCAAATAGCTCTGCTTTAATCTGGTTTTTGTACTGGGGTTCTATATAAAGTTTCATTTGAAAAGTTCCACTCCTTTTCTCCCTCCTCCCTCAACTGAGGGCAGGGCAGAGCCACCCCTGGGGCCCATCTTGAAGTGGTTTCTCAGATGTGTTCCAGTCTCTTTGTAAAGCCAAGCAAGAGGGTGGGCCCTTCCCATAGACACACACATATCGAGCACCCTTAGCCCCTCCAGAGCCTAAAGCTGCCTCCTTCCCTGACTGACCTCCCCTCTCGCCTCTCTTTGCAGCACCCTGGGCCTGAGCTGCAGCATTGGCAGTGGCAACTGCAGCAACGGCAGCAATGACGGTGGCAACTTGGACGGCCTTCTCTGGAGCCAGGGCCAGCTGCATGGGCTCAAAAGTGGCCTACAGCTCTTCTGATGCCAGCCCTGGTGCAGGTGTTCATCCAGTGCTACTGGGGCAACAGCCCACTCTCCCCCACTCCCCCAGTGCACCTAATGCTCCAGAAAACAAGCTGGGAGACAGCCTGCATCAGCCATATCAGCTCAGCTTTCAAAATCACAGTAGGATCCAAAATCACAGTAGGTTTTTGAATATGTTTTGTTTTGTTTAGCTTTGTTTCATTTTGTTTTTTGTTTTGAAAAACAATAAACAGGCAACTGTTCTGGTGTTTGTGAGATGAGGGGTTGTGTGCTTCTTCCTTTATTCTGGGGGCTCCGGAAAAGGTGGGATCATAACAGAGCAGGATCTGGGTCCACTGCCCCTTTTATGCCTTTTTTCTGACTCAAACCATATTCACTCCCCTCACTGGAATGTAGTGTGGGGCCAGCTCACTAGGAAGCATCAGGCCCCAGAAGAGGCATTGTTGGCCATAAAGCCCAGCCAGCATCAGGGGAATCTGCTCAGAACCTCCCTGACAGCTGGAAGACCCAGGTCTTCCTGTTGCTATTCAGCAGGCTTCTGACTCATTTACCTGCCTGCCCTCACTGGGCACCAAACAGCAGTTGAAAGTCAAAGAGAAACCTTTCTTTGTCACCTTTTTGCCTAGAAAAGATGAAGTGGACTTCCCTGTGGTATGCACGGGAGCGCAGAAATGTCTAAGGGACTGAACCAGAGTTCTTCTATGGTCACCCAACTCCTTCAGACACTCAAGAGTGCCTTACTTACCCTGTCAGCCCTGAGCTGCCAAGAGACAGGGATGAATAAAATATGTCTCACCCGTCAGAGCCCTCTGCCGGGCGGAAAAAGGACAAAGTCCACCAATTATGGTAATCTGCTGCCTTTGCTAAGTGTCTTAAGAAAGCCCCAGTGTACACAAGTTGTTTGTTTTTCTCAGGCAGGGTGATATTTCCAGGGTGGTGGTTGACTGAGGTTAAGATTGGCTACAGTATCTCCCACCCCAACTTGGGAAAGTGATAGCTGGGTGAGAGAGTGGGCATCTGTGGGGCCCGTTTGGGCCCAGACAAGGTGAAACAAGGGACAGAACCAGGCCACATTCCAGCCAAGAAGCTGGCTCTAGAAGTGGCTGAGCCAAGGAATGGTGAAAGGAAGGAGAGGGCATATGCTATAAAATGCCAAGGAGGAATTGAGTGTAAGTGTCCTGCCAGAGCCCAGTCAAGGGTTTCAACTAGTTAAGGCTCTAGGGAGTCCCCAACACCTCTTAAAAGATATCCTGGATATCTTTGTGGGTATGTATGTGTAATCATTTTTCTAGAGCCACTTCACAGGTTTAATCAGATTATCAAAGTGGTCCAGGAGCCCAACAGCTGAAAAGGTTACAATTTCCTATCCTGTGTGGACCCAAGCACCAGGCATGGGCCAAGCAGTCTCCTGCACAGGTTAATGCAAAGTCACTTTCCCTCCAACTCTTCCCTCTCCTGCCAAATGCTAAGTCTTAGCATCCAGGAATGTCAGATCTAACTGAGCCCTCAAGGAGTATCTAGGCCACACCTAAAGGGATTTGCAAATGTGTATTCTGGGACATAGCCTCAGCATCTGCCCTGTGGGGAGATGGGTGCTGCAAGCTCTTGGTTCTGTCCAGCACTTCTCTAAAGCAGCCTGGATTTTTATCTATTGTGTATGTATTGGTATTGTATATAAGATTTTTTTTCAAAGTGGGCTTTGCTGCTAAAAAAAAGTTTAGAAATCATAGTTCTGGTCTAGCCCCCTCGTTTTATACATTGAGACACTAAGGCAGAGAAAAAGGGAAGGGATTTGCCTAAGGAGAGAACAAGTTAACAGCTTGGTGTAGAACGAGTTTCTTGTAATATCAGCATCACCTGGGTACTTGATAGACATGCAAATTATTGAACCCCACTCCTGGCCTGGATCAGAAATGTTGAGGGTGGCCAGCAATCTGGTTTAACAAGCCCTTCACATGATTCTGATGCACACTGAAGTCTGAGATGCTCTGGTATAGAGGAAAAAGCTACCCAAAGACCTAGATTCCAGGCAAGCTCCACCACTTAACGAGAACAGCCTTGGGCAAATCATGTCACAGTTTCTTGATCTGTAGAAGGAGGATATTTGCCTCATGGGCTTGTAAGGATCAAATAAGATCATAGATGTTCAGTTGCTTTCTAAAGCTTTTCATGCTTTGTATGTGTGAGTGGTGTGGATTCATGCCAGGGTTCACAGGCCTTGAACTCAGGATTCAGGTCTCCGTATAACCTAGGACAAAGAGCTCTCCCCTGGCCCTCAAAGACTGATCTAAAGATGAGAAGTAGGCTATCATCAGAGCCATTTTTAGTCCAGGTCCAGGGAGAGTAAGAACCAAGCGTTATTGTTGGCTGGAGTCCTCCTGAAACCTGGGATTTGTGAAGCCAGGTCCCTGGGAAGGGCTACTTTAGATGGCGGGGGCTGGGGGTAGGAAGGGAGGGAGGGGGGTGTAGGGGAGGACAGGCCAGGAAGCAACCTTAGCTCAGTACCCTTGCACCTTTTCCTTCTGACTAGAGGCCAGAGACTGATTAGAGAAAGTCTTTGAACTGCACACATTTAACCGAGGAGCAGGGTTCGGGGTCAAGGGAAGGGAGCACTGATTATATTGCTATTCAACAACAATAATGAGAGTCACCTGATAAATGGAATATAAGTGGAATGGAATATTCATAAATGGAATATTTCCTGCCTTATCAATAAACAAAGGATGTCACAGTTATCAACGACTGCAGCCCTCCAACGTGAGCTGGTGAGCCCTGAGGAAACTCAGGATGTGAAAATACAGGATACTGGCCCCAGACGGCTGAGGTGCATGTCAAAGGAATGATGTCAGTGAGCCCAGACTCTTGCATCTTCCCATACACAGAAAAGCACTAAATTCCTTAACTTGAGCTATCTGGTTTTCTTTAATTAACAGTAATCTTTTGATGTTCCCGACTACCTGTCCTGTGTTGCAAAACTCCTCTATATCCTGGCTCCTCCCCTTGCATCCTCGGATCAGTTTCTCAGAGCTATCTGAAACGCTGTCTCCCCGGGCTTCAGTCCTCATTTTGCCCCAGATAAAACTTAACTCGCAACTCTCAGGTTGTGTATTTTTTTTAAGTCAACACACCCCTTCTGATAGGAGTTAATTTCATCAGTAATGAAGAACATGGTTCCTGCCCCTCAGGAGCTGCATGTTTTGTATGGGATCTGCATGCCAACATGATTGTAACAGAGTGGCAAGTGCTAAAATAGACATATTGATCAAGATGCCTGCAAGGCCCCCAGGGGGAAAGGACTCACGATGTCTGGACAAGGAGGTGGGACAGCTTAATAAGGAGGTGACTTTACTAGTCAAAACAAAGAGTGGAAGGAAGGTAAAGGTCTGGAGGGTTATAAGAAAGACCATGGCCTGTTGGGGCACCAGTGAGGGGTCCAGAATAATTGGAATATGGGTTAAGCGAAGAACGTGGGAGGTCCTGAGGCCAGAGAGGTTAAGCTAGAGAGGGATATTGTCAGACTCATTGATTTTCTGCCTGTGATTAGGGAGAAACATTGGACGTTGAATTGTCCCTTCTTAGAATTCTAATTATTCTTATCACTTCCTCCATCCTCACACTGTCACTGCCCTCTAAGAAAGGGAATTCATTTATTTTCTAAGCATGTTTCATTCCCTCACTGCAGTGCACGTTCCAGAAGACAGGAACTGTTTCCTCCTCTTCAGTCTCTCCCTAGCCCAGTATAGACCAAGCTCCTATTTGGTACTCAGTAAGAATTTGTTGTATGTATGTCTGAGAAATGTGAGAGGAGGCAGCAGGAGTAAACAGACAGAAGAGGAAAAAGATGGGGAGAGATGAACACACTTAGTCCCAAGAAGGATGATAAAAGAAAAGAAGATTCACAAATACTAACCCCTTCTGAAGTCTCCTAGCCTGGGGTCCCCTGCAGCCACTGTGTCCACCTCTGCCTTTAGAATGAGACTGGCCTGTTGCGTCGGGGAGGGGAGGAGGAGTGCAGGGGTAAGGATGAGGCTTCAGAGAGGCCTAAGGGAAGAGCAGCCACCACTGTGATAAAGGGCTCACTGGCCTGAGAGCAGTGAGGCCTGGGGCTCCAGTCCTGGCTTTGCCATTAACTCCCTGTTAAGCCTTGGTCGAATCTCTTCAGTTCTTGGTGCCTCAGTTCTCATACCTATAACTTGATTGCGTCCATGCAACTGAGCACTCCCCATGTGACTTCTCTGTGAACTGTAGGGTGCCAGGCTGCTTCTAGCTCTGATATTCTGGCTAAGGCTCGGCAGATGATGTCTCTGTGGCCCTGAGGCTATTCAGGGGGGAAACAGTAGGTTTTTACAGAAATAAACCTGAGCCCTGAGCCCTCCACCAGTTTCTGACCCACCAGTGGAGGCCTGGTCCAGCCCAGCCCTTCAGGAAACACCGATTGATCAGCACTTATAGATGTGTTAGTATACAAAAATTAGAGGGCATATGTTCGCTGTGACGAGATTCAGATGAACTCTGAATGGGGGAGTTCCCTCCCATTATAGCTTATCTCAAGATGCAAATCCCAAGGACAGAAATGTAATTTCTTAGGAGCTAAGTGTGTGTATTTATAGGTGTGGTATGGCTTTTGTTGGTGATATTCTTAAAGAAACAGAGCCCTTAGTGGTTAGTAAACAAAACATTTATGCAGTAATTAAGTGTGGTTACAGTTCATTGTTGTCAATGACACAGCATTTTCCATCATGATGATAGATGAAACAAATTAAAACCTCATGAAGTAGTCGTAGCACATTCATGCTAGTGAGAACATATTGCAAAGCCTTGCACATGCATTGGAGGGGCAGACAAAACTGGGGACCCAATATATTTTCACTCACCTCAGGTTAGCTTTGTGTATTTTGTCGTTGAGACTTACATGATGTTTGGGTCAAACAAAAAACCCAAAGAGATTTTATAAAAGTTTACAGCCATTATACAGTATCATTTAACCCCACAAATGGATAAAGCAAACTACTATAGCTCAGTGATACACAAACCAGGACTAAAATTAGTCAGTCTGCCTATGTATATAGCTAGCTACACTATGATAGATATGGAGTATGCTGAGTCTTTTGGCATCAGCTATTTAGATAAGCAGGTTCCCAAAATATACTAGTTTGGTTTCCAATGAGAACTAAGTGTAGTGCCTTTTCAGTTGAAGATTATTCACACCTCAGTGTCAGACCTGAGGAGAAGCAAACTAGGGGGAAGGCAGAGGAGGGTTGGGAGGACACCTGAGCAGGGCTCTTTGGACAGCTTGGCATTACTTTCCCTGTGCAGTTCCAGACCTGGTTCACAGAGTTAAAGTGTATTGAAATTGTTGGCCCTCAAAAAGGGTGTTTATACAAAGTCCCATACTTAAAGCATAGAGACACAGCACCTGAGCGCCTCTCAAAATGAACTCTTCTATATTAGAAGAAAACCCAGTGCCAAAGGTTAGTGGATATCAGTGTTTGAATTACTGTATAAAGATAATTTATTCTAAAATAGAAAAAATGGATTTAGAAGTATTCTCCTGGAAACTAGCAGAAAGAGAGAGAGAGAGAGAGAGAGAGAGAGAGACAGGATATATAGATATCGATATAGATATAGATATATAGATGTATATTTCATTACATAGAATAAAAGTTTTATATACCATTTCCATAAAGCATCTGTCATCCTCCCATTTCTTGCACCTTAAGAGAGAGTGCAATGGCTATATGTTACCTTTGAAAAAGCTCACTTTCCTTTGAGCAGTTTTACAGAAATAGTGCCCTGGATTGACCATGCCACTCCAGAGTCACACTTCTTCAGTCAAAATAAAAATAACAACAACAACAACAAAATCACAAAAAGAAAAAACAATTCACAAAATCTACAAAGTATAAGGCCTGAACAAGCACAGACTTGCTATGAGTTCAGAAACTCAGTGAAAGAATTAAAATTACAAAGCACCTCTTGCAAAATATACTTCTTGAAAACCACACAGAACACTGTGCAGTAACCCCTGCTTAGTGCTTGGAGGTAAGTATCCTGAAGGACACACACTTAGCCCTAGGAAGGAAGCTTGATTTTATTATCAAGGGAGCCAAAGGGGTTCCAGGGTTTCTTTGTATTTGCTGTTTTATAATTGCAGACCAAATGGAAGTCAAGAAGTGTGCAGACCTCAATGCATTCATAATTGTACAGCTCCATTTATATATGTTTTAAAAATATTTATTTATTTATTTATTTATTTATTTTGGCTACACCGGGTCTTAGTTGCAGCACACAGGATCTTCATTGTGGCATGCGGGATCTTTAGTTGCGGTACATGGACTTCTTAGTTGTGGCATGCAGACTCATTTGTGGCATGCGGACTTCTTAGTTGTGGCATGTGAACTCTTAGCTGTGGCATGCAGGTGGGATCTAGTTCCCTGACCAGGGATTGAACCCAGGCTCCCTGCATTGGGAGCATGGAGTCTTACCCCCTGGACCACCAGGGGAGTCCCCAGCTTGATTTATAGATTCTTGCAGATGAACCACTAATACTGACACTTTTTTTTACACAGTCTCTTTTGCAAGGATATATTAAACTTAATAGGCTAAAGAGAAACTTATGCAATATAGTGCTTGAAACTGTATGCACAATAGCTGTTGGACATAGTAATAAAGAGGCCTTGAAAAATTGTCTTTGTCTATAAACTGCTGCCCTTTGGAAATAAAAGCTCTCTCATGACCCCTGGGCTACTCCCTTGTGACACACAGTGCCACACACATCATAGTGAAAAGTCAATACCAAACCTAGTTTAAGATGAGTTTTGTACATTTGCTTCTATACAATCAGGAAAAAAAGAGATACAATTTGTATCAACAGAAGGTCATTTCTGGTTATTTGAGACATTGCTCCTAGCCGCTTTGATTCATACACATTTTATGAGAAGAATGACAATTGTTTTTGGAAGTAAGAAATACATACGCTGCCCTAAAAATATTTCCTGTATTTGGGGGAGCTTACAATTTTTTTGAGTACTAAACATGAACATGTTCCAGATGAACTGCAGCTGACAAGATTAATCTTGTGCTTCCCTGTACGTTGTGCAGCTAGTGGATACAGTGGTGTCATTGATGGTTTTGGTAGGAAGATGAACTAACTGGCACAAAGTCATCTAAGATTGTCAAATACCCTGATTTAGACATGGGACAGATTTAGAAGGTCCAAGAAGCTGAAGGTATGAAATGCTGTTTGTGTGAACTAGCAAGCGCTTCACTCTCTATGGACCTACCTGACAGAAAATAATTTTACATCTCAGTATGCTGGGGGATAGAAAGATCAGAGGGTAGGGGATGAATGTGAACTGTGGTTAACTGAAGAGAAACACCGAGATGAAGTTTTGAACAACTAGGACAGAGACACGAAGCCAGAAAGCAGCATGCAAGCCATTTTCAAACCACCAGAAACAACCCTGACTACAGTCTCACATTCGGAGTGTTTCACAGTAAGAAACATTTATAGGCAGTGTCACACCTTCTCATGAAGAAACAAAAGGCCAAGACCAGGCCTTCTCAACTTTCATGAAAAAACGACCATAGAAATTAGCAAGTTCCAGCTCAAGAAATACTGAGCTGGTCATGGTTCAAAATGTTGCAATATACAATGGATTCAAAAAGGGGTTCATTTAGTGCAGCTGTTAAAAAACCAAAAAACGATAAACGCCTCTTCTAGAGGCATTTAGCTACAAAGGTTCCCACCCTGAGCAAGATACAAGTTGCGCAGATTGTGCCGTCAACACAAAGTCCTGCCTTCTTTAGTAATGCATGTAAGAATTACCTAAGGTCAAGTGCACACTCTTTGTATGCATTTGAAGTGTGTAACTGAGCCAGCTATTAGCAAAGATGTAGCATCCCCTTTTGGAAGCTGCCTTTTCTCCACCTAGAAAATCCCCTAATTTTGTTTCCTAAAGAAATTCTGCTCCACCAATGATCAACCTTATTGCCCAAAGGGTGGATGGCAGGACAAAGTGGATTACATGGCTGTGCATTACATTTCATCCTGTAGTGTTGAATACTGCATAGGTCAGAAGTCCAAAGAGCATCCATTAGACCCTCCTTGAATGCAGCTTTTGTGTTCATCATTTAACGCCAAATGAGTTTGGCCATCTCTCCTGGGATTAAGGGAAGCGGATTCTGGTAGGAAATCCCTTGGTCCTGGTCAAACTCTTCTGTGCTTGTCTAGCGCACGCATCTACTATGCTTGGAACTTGAGCTTATCCGTCAGCTCCTCTGCAGAAGAAGGCTGCAATCTGATCCCTAATTTACTGAGGTGAAGAGACTTAAAAGCTAAGAACTGTCAATAAATGTTGACGAGTAAAAAGTGCAAAGGAAATAGAGCCAGTTTGCTCTGGTGCCTAAGAAAGCAATGTTCAAACATTAGGATGTAGTTTCACTTTCAAAACTAGTTGAAACTATGAAACGTGACATAAAATCAAGTCTGATTTGTGATCTACACAGCTGTAGACTAAGGGCTGTGCAGAGCCTATCTTTTTGTCATCACTATATAAAAGGTTATATAGAGATACACACACACACCTCTCAAACAAATACATACAGTCATACATGCAATATAACTGCTAACAATAAGTTTGAAATATAGCTCTAGAAGCTTCTGTGTGACCCTATACCTCGGTTAATAAAGGTATTGAATGGTCAGATATCCATGCAATAAAGTATGCATTTACTTTTAAATAGCTTTAAATATTCCTATTAAAAATCCTAAAAGGTTAATTCAACATATGGATTGATCCTGATGCTCTTGCTCTCTAAAATTAGATATATCATCGATACTTTGTAATATAGAATGTGTGACCAAGAAAACAGTTGGTAATGGAATCCCTTGGAGTTTCTTGCATTTGGGCCCTTCCCCTGGGTTTTGTCCTCCATTACCTGCATGGTGCAGTGCAAAAGGGCATAGGACTTGGAGTCAGAGGACTTGGGTGTGGGTCTTGACTTGGTCAATTGCTAGCAGTGTGACCTCGGCAAGTCACCTAATCTCACTGAGCTTCAGTTTCCTTGTCTAGAAAGCAAGACATTAGTAAGACTTACCTCACAGGGTTGTTATGCACGTCAATGACATAAACACTCCATAACTTGTAAAGTGTAACGCAAAATTATTAGTTACTATTATCATAGTATTAGTGCATTATTGGTATTCATATTTATATTTGTATAATGAAATAAGTCCTATGTCATGTCAACGTGCAGCCCTAAGCTTAGAAACAATCAAGGCTGCTAGTTGCTGGGCATCTGCTGTGTGGGGATTCTTCTCCATCACTGCAAGGACGATGTTTGAAGGGAAAATATTGCAGAGGTTCTTGTAGGTCTGATACTGGTGCTCTGGGATCATATGCTCCCTGGAATCATTGCACATTCCAACCCAAGGATTCATCCAAAGCTGCTCCATCTTTTCAGGCACGCTCCGTACCATGACTGGCTCATAGCATGGTTGCATGAGGCTGTTACTCAAGGGATAGGAGTGGTAGCCATAGGAGTCAGTTGCACAGGGCAGTGGGTCCCAGCTGGCATGTTGTTCCCGGCACAGAGGAGGGCGTCTTTGCCTCATGGGGTTGCTCTCATACAGGCGGGAATCAGAAATGCTGTCCATCCGAGTCATCACCAGGGCACGTCCTGGCTGGGGAGTTGCCCCAGGATGGATATTGGGAGGCATGGGATAGTCTCCAGGACAGCTGGAGTGTGCTCCAGTTGTCGGGTGCTGGGCATGCAGAACTAAGTGGGGGACTGATTGCTTGTTGGGGGCTTGCTTAGAGTCCTCTGGGCCATAGCTCTGCACTCGCGTTAAGGCTTCATGGTAACCATGAGGAAAAGGCTGAAGATGGTTCTGAGATGCTGAGCGATGCAGCTTCAAACTACCTTCAGGATGAGTATCGGCTACAGCCAAATACAGGTTGTTGTAAGAGGAATAGCTGTCGTTCCTGCTATGGCTCATACGATTGTCAGGACAGAGGTTGGGATTCCGGGCATACAGCCCCCGGTCTGTTTCAGCCATATAGTACTCTCTGTTATGCATGCTGTTGATGTTCAGTTTGGAGAAGTCACCTAACATTGAATAGTAGCCATGGTCCCCCAATGACTCAAACTTTGGGTATTGCTCAGCGTAGCTAATAGGGGTCCCATGGCTATTGGTAACCAGGATCGGGGGGTACTGCATGCTGGTCATGTGCTCCAGTGAGGACTTCTGGTGGGAGAAATGAGAGGATCCTGGCACCGGGCTGCTGGCTGAACGGGTGTTGAGTGCACCCACTGCATGGCTTTTGGGGGGTGGGATTGTGGGGACACTTAGAGCAGTCACAAGTGAGGGGACAGAGCTGGCCTCAGGCTTACGGGCAATGGACAGCCATTCCTCAGGCTCCACAGCCACGGAACGGATGCTGGGGTCCGATTGGCGCTTGGGGGCCACACGTTTGACTTCTGAGGTTATGTCACCTTTGGTACTAGACAGCCCTGTGCCACACTTGGCCAGGGTGCCGTCACTCATGGTTTTCACTGTGGACAGTTTGGCACTGATGCGGAGCTCATCAGCCACCGAACGCTGCGGTTGGTTGGCCCGCTCCGGATGGTAGTATTTGCACTTGTGGCCGTAGGTGCATTTTTTGCCTGAAAAATAACGCCTTGTGGTAAGACTCTCTCTCAGAGTGGTGCAACTCTCTGTGCCAGAAGCTGTCGTAACAATCTGGTCACTCAAGTTAGAGTTTTACTGTTTGGGGTTAAGGCAGAAAATTAACTGTTCATAAAGATGGGAGACAGACAACACCATGGTGGCATCACACACTGTGAGGGGAGAGAGAAGAAGTGGAAACCTAGGGAGGAAACTGCAATGCGAAAGCTAAGAGTTGAGCCGTTGAACAGCCTTCATTTTCCTGTAATTCACAGCTTTGCCTAGGCATAACCCACATGCTGAGGCAGTGTAGGGCAGCAGCAGGCAGGGTGGTTCAGTGCAAAGGGCACCGGCTTGGAGGCCAGTCAGACCTGAGTTTGAATTCCAGCTATGTCACTTACTAGCCCCGTGACCTCGGTAAGCGATTTTACTTTCTGTGCCTCATTTTCCTATTCTGTAAACAAGGTTCATAATAATGCCTTTATTACAGGGTCATTGTGAGGATTAAATGAAAATAATGAACATGAAATACTCTATGATATGAATAAATGATAGTTGAGAACAAACACCTAGTCATCCTATAAATAAATGACTATCCAAAAATAGTGAACATTCAGAGTAGCCTCAGACCAGGGAGCCCATGTCATACTATTAGGCTCACAAACTTTGTATCCTAGGGACTTGGGTAAGATCATGAAAGCACTCTAGAAAACTATATTTAAAAAAGGAAATGAAAATAAAGTTTGGAAGCAAGCTGGAAAGTACAGATTGGAAGAAAAGGGTATTATTAGTTGATAGAGTGTGCAGTCACCTGCCTGAAAGACACGTCCTTCTTCAGGCCAAACCCAACTTGGCATTGCCCTTTCTGATTCCATAGGCCAAGTGGGTTTCTGCACTTCCCTACACCCAGCAACCCTGCTCAGGACAGAGGCAGCTAGAACACATGCATAATTTTAACTAGTGACAATTATTCTTTCCTTCAATTCTAGTTACCTTTTCCTCATGTAATTTCTAAGATGTTTCTTTAAATGCCTAACTGATAATACATGAAGACACAGACTTTAACTCAGAAAGTGGACAAGCCAGGATTTCCCCTTTGGAAGGGAAACCTTGAAGAGAAAAGTATTCACAGAGTTCTTATGTTTCTCTCAGTACAGAACTTTGTTCTGCACGTAGGTACTCACCATAAGGGCATGGTTGCTTCTTGTGTTCGGGAACAACGGGTCTCTTTCTTAAGAAGTTTTCAAGGCTTGGGCCATGGCGTCCTAAAGGATCATCTGGAGGCATAAATCTGAAAGCAAGCAAGCAAGAGGCAAACGTCTTCCATTCTGTCCCCACTATCCCTTATCAGGAGTTCAGACCATCACTACCTCTTGCCTATACGGTTGTCACAGCCTTCTAATGGCCCTTCTTGCCTCAAGTCTATCTTCTGCTAAGCCAGCAGTTCTTCCCTCTGTTTCCACTTGAACACAAAAAAGGAATGATTTTCCCGTGCATCATTCTTCTGTGGATTATAAATTCCAGCCATACTGGCATGCCTGCTGCTTCCCCCAACATGCAACCCACTTTCACATCTTTACAGCTTTATTCATGATGTCTTCTTTACCTGAAATGCCCAGCAGCCCTCTTTCCTCTGCAGTAAACTTCATCTCAAATGTTATCTCCTCTGTGAGGCTTTTTCCTATCATTTCACATGGACAAAGCAATTTGAACAAATTCTAACCATAGCACATATCATGACACATTGTGGGAATCTCTCTCTCTTCTCCAGTACACTTTGAGCCTCTTAAGGGTGAGTCCTGTTACTCGTTCAGCCTTTTATCCCCATGGTGACCAGCATAATGCACTGTACACAGTAAGTGTCCAGCAAATGTTTATTGAAATGAAATGAAATCTATCCCTAGTAGTAACTGGGATTTAGGCTATTCAGAGCCTTACAGGAAAGAAACATACTTGTCATTCACAAAAGAATACATCAGCAACCGCTCCTCTATAAACTTCTTCCATTCTGGCTTTTCAATTTGAAGGTCTCTGTAGTTATCATTGGATACAATGATGCCATCAGAATCAAAAGCCAGTTTGACTATGAACCGGTCATCATAGCAAACAACTCTCCTGCCCTGGACCCTTCTGGATGGTGTGAAGACAAGAATCTTTTCCTTCTCCAGTTTACGTAGGATATCTTGATCTGTTGAAATATGGATTATATGCCAGAGGGTAGAAATAACCTTTGGAAATCAACAGCATTATCCCCATATTACAAATACAAAAGTTGGTACTAGATTAATATATTATTTGCCCTTAGAGAGAAAGTGGCCTCTATTCCTGGCTATGGCACCAAGTTGGATTGTGACCTTAGACGAGTTACCTTCCCCTTTGCATTCCAGTTTTCTTTCTGATAAAATGAAGGAAATAGATTCAATGACATCTAAGTTTTTAAAACCTACCATGAACAGCGAGAAATATCCTAGCACTCTTGAGGCTTGTTTTGCCCTTTCGCTGAAGCACCAGCTTTTTGTTGCTGAAGAAACCAGGGCAGTATGCTGAGGATGTGTCTGCCAGGAGGAGAATAAAGCATCCCTCCTAGGGACAACATTTTGCCTTCTGCCTGAGGGAAAGCCATGACTAAGGAAAAACATTAAGCGGTAGCATGTGAGTACTGACCCCTTTCCTTTTAGCTTCTTAATTACTGAGGAAAGAAGCCAGGATCCACTCTCAGACTGAGGCTGGGAGCCTGTTCAGCAGCTGGCAGAAAGCTCCATGACACAGTTCTAACAGCCATTCACTGAACCTTCTCATTTTGCACAACAGGCAAGAGCTGATACTCAGAGGACTGGGCTATTTATGCTCTCAAATGCTGTAAAGAGCTAGCTTCATATACTGCTACAAGTGAATGTAGTGATCCTCCTGCCAATAGGGCCACATCATGACTTTTGTGGACTTTAGGCACTTTTGCCTTCATGGGTCCCTTCTTCCATTAAAGAAATATTAAAATTTATACTTTACAACTGGGTTGGTATAAAAACAAATAATCCAGTTAGGTACATTATTATACATTCATTGTTATATTCAATTTTCCCCTCTGATGTTAAAAAAATAATAAAATTAAAACTTTTACATGGGACCCTAAAAGTATCTATCATGGGCCCTAGGCACTGGGCCTCCTGGGCCTCATGGATAAGTTCGCTCTGAATGCCATGGGACTTTTCTCTTTTTCTATTCTACCCCCTAATCTGCAAATCCCACAGTCACTTATCTGGTACAGAACAAGATCCATTGTCTACCATGGCTTCTTTAGTATTTTGGAAAACTCAGATTCATCCCCCTTTAGTCTGAAGTCTGTGGTCAAATAGAAAAAAACACTCCCTTTTTTCAACTGTGTGCTTTATTCTTTGCTTGAAATTGAAGTCTCTATTTAACTGCTGTATGCCACAGCACAATGGTTTATTTGGATCAGGAAAAATATGCTTTAAAATATACTTAATAAAAAACATTTTAAGTATACTTAATAAATTTAGAAGAGTAATTATCTAATTTGGGAACATCAAGCTCTCCCCAAACTGTCTTGCCAGCCTTGCCTCTGGATGAGAAGAAATGTCTTATTTGAAATGGTACCTGTAATTGGTGCATCAGGGCGGGATTGCTCCTTTCTCCATGCAGGCACAAATACAGTAATGTCTTTATGGCCTTTATCTAGAAACCATTCCACAGCAAGTTGTATTCCTCTGCAGGAGAACTCTTCTTTATTCCCATGGCTTCAGGAAGATAGAGAATGAGAGTAGAGAAGATTGACAACAGGTAGCAAAGAAATACTCTGAACAGGCTTTTTCTTAGCACCAAGGCATTAACGACAGACATATTAGTTCTTGAGGATGCCAAAAATGGTTTTTTTTTTTTTTTGCGGTACGCGGGCCTCTCACTGTTGTGTCCTCTCCTGTTGCGGAGCACAGGCTCCGGACGAGCAGGCTCAGCAGCCATGGCTCACAGGCCTAGCCGCTCCGTGGCATGTGGGATCTTCCCGGACCGGGGCACGAACCCATGTCCCCTGCATCGGCAGGCAGACTCTCAACCACTGCGCCACCAGGGAAGCCCCAAAAATGTATTTTAAAAAAAAACAAATTCTTTTTTTATTCCATCATTACAAATATTGCCGTTATTATTACACATTCATTCAAGGCCACAGGTAACACCTCCCAACTTATAGCAGCCTTAGTGACTATTTCCTATCATTATTTCCATTTTCTCTCATCTCTTTCTGTTTTTATTACCACTTTCTTTTCAAAGATTCAGATATTTATCAGATGAAAAAAGAAGAGGTGTCACCAGAGGTTTAGATAAAGTTTATATTGAGGATTAGTTGGAGATGAATTTTAAGCACATATAGTAAGCTTAAAAAATAACTGATAGCAAAAAAGACACACATAAATGCTGACTGAAAATAGTTATCACATTTAATTAAATATGATGTGCCACAAAAAGTCACAGTCTTGAAAATTTTAAGATGTGGGAAATGCTCACAGTGTAATGCTAAAAGAGAAAAGAAAGGATTTGGACTACATGTAATGTAATCCAAATTCTATAGAAGAAAGTCTATGTACAGTATTCTTTCCTTATTTTGGTTTCACTATGTGCAGTTCCACTTACCCACGGTCAACTGCAGTCCAAAAATATTAAATGGAAAACTCCAGAAATAAATAATTCATAAGTTTTAAATTGTGCACCATTCTGAGTGATGAAATCTGGTGCCATCCCATTCCATCCCACCCAAGGAGGTGAATGATCCCTTTGTCCAGCATATCCCATCTGTGAGTCACTTAGTAGCATCTCTGTTATCAGGCTGACTGTTGCAGTATCATAGTGCTTGTGTTCAAGTAACTCTTATTTTACTTAATAATGGCTCCAAAGTGCAAGAGTAGTGGTGCTTGCAATTTGAATATACTGAAGAGAGGCCATAAAATGCTTCCCTTAAGTGAAAAAGTGAAAGTTCTTGACTTAAGGAAAGAAAAAAAAAATCATATGCTGAGGTTACTAAGGTCTACTGTAAGAATGAATCTTCTATCCATGAAATTGTGAAGAAAGAAGAAATTCATGCTAGTTTTGCTGTCACACCTCAAACTGCAAAAGTTAAGACGGAAAAGACACCGAATTTGTACAATAAGATATTTAAGAGAGAGACACACTCATACAACTTTATTACAATATACTGTTATAATTGTTCTATTTTATTATTAGTTATTGTTGTTAATCTCTTACTGTGCCTAATTCATAAATTAAACGTTATCATAGGTATATATGTATAGGAAAAAGCAGAGTATGTACCAGACAGGGTTTGGTATTATCCCTAGTGTCAGACATCCACTGGGCTTCTTGGAACGTAACCCACGTGGATAACAGGGGACTACTGTAGAAAGTTAGAAAAACTATTGTAGCAGGGAAGAGCCAATTTTGACTCCAGTTTGGATCTGTTTCTTTGACTTTAGCCTTTGCTTTTCGTTGCTTTTGTTACTATAATCATACATAATGGCCTGCCTCAGAGAACCCTACCCACCTGTGAATGGCTGCAAGAAAAAAGAAATGAACACATCCATTCCCCAAGCCTGGCCATTCCAGGAGATGTTTTGCAAGACTGATGGCCCTTTTTACTTTACTTCCTCCCCACCTCTCCCTCTCTATTCTGCCTTTTTACTTTACTTCCCTCTCTGATTCTACAAAAGAAACTGGCATCCAGACCCCAATAAGATGGGTTTTTGGGGGACCCTAGTCTGCCATCTTCTCAGTCTGCCAGCTTTCCGAATACAGTCGCTATTCCTTGTCTCAACACCTCGTCTCCCAATTCATTGGCCTGTTGTGCGGCGAGCAGAGCGATCTTGGACTCGCTAACAAATTTAGCTTAGCCAGCCAGGAGGAGCCTTGCTGCTCGTGGCTAGGCCGCGCCAGGCAGGGAATAATGGGGCAAGGCCCTAGCAGCTGCGGGGACCATTTGTCCTGAGGATCTTCCCTTCAAAATTCCCTGAAGCGGCACCAGCTACCCCAGCTCCTGGCAGTTGAAGCAAGGAACCGACAAACTTCTATGAGTCGACAGACTCGATTTTGGAGAGTAAGTCACTCTGCCGTGCACAGTAGAACATATTCCCCCCTCAATTTGGGCTTTTCCTTTACGGGACAAACCAGTTTGTTTGGTTGGGGTACCCTGTTGGAGAGGGGAATTGTTGTGGGACTCTACCTGATTTTGGGAACCGGTTTGGTGGGTTTGGTTTTGGTTTTGTGTGTCTTGATGTTGGAATGTGTGCTTTTTGTGTTGGAATATGTGTCTTTTGTGTTCTGGTGTTATCAAACTTATGAAAATGAGAAATACTCCATCTATCCCAAAGGAGAGCCCTTTGGGGCATATATTAGATAAATGGGCAAAACATAACTGTGAGCCTATGACTAAGAAAGATATGATATACTATTGTAATAGGGTGCAGATCCAATATATGTTAGGAACAGAAGAACAATGACCCCTGAATGGCTCACTCAATTATTATATGATATCTCAGTTAGAAGTGTTTTGCAAAAGACAGGGAAAAGAGATGAGATTCCACATGTAGAAACATTGCATCAGGAGGAAAAGGAGTCAGAGGGCTGCCACCTTATGGTGCAGCGGTCTGAAAGAAAACCTAAGGGGGAACCTATTCTACAAGGGGAAGAAGGAGAAAATGAGAGTGGGGGTATGCTATTTCAAAACTTAAACCTCCCTCTAGCTTATCCAGCTCCCCCAACAGCTGAGCAAGCTGCCCTGGCAGTTGTTCCAACTGCCCTCCGACCCATGCTGCCAACATATTCACCACCTCCTAATTTCCTTACCCGTGGGGATCAAATAGTAGTTTCTATGTTAACCCCTGGAGCACAGGAACCTGGTTTAGTATCACCATCTAAGACCCGACAGAGCACCCAATTTGGACCGGGAGCCGTTTCCGCAGCAGGGCAATTTCCCTTCCTCCGATATCCTCTAAGAGGCGCGGGGACTCCCTTGGATTTGAGGCGCCCGATTCTAACTTTCCCACAAGAGCGCCCAGGTAACATTGACAGTGAGGAATAAGTTGATTGACTTTCTAATAGATACGGTGTCACATATTCTGTTGTAAACACCATAATGGCACAGAAAACATCTCAGTCTATTCCGGTCATGGGAGTTTCTGTAGAAGTACAAAACCATTTGTTCTTACAACCTCTAGAATGCCAACTAGGGGGCCTCACCCTACAGGGCCATGGATCCCGAATGAACGTGTATCCCTCCTCCCCCTAGGTACAGGCCCTTTTGGCTATGAATTTCATGGCCCAGTCTGCCCCAGCCATCAGGTGCAAAATTCAGAAAGCAACTGCTGGTCTTCAGACTCCAAAGAACGATTTGCTCCAATTGGCTTATTTGGTTTTCAATAATAGGTATATGGCCAAAAATGCTGAATGCATGGAGAGAAATATGCAAAAGGCCCAAATGATTGCAGTGGTTTTGTCCGCTCAGAGACCACCAACTGCGAGGCCGGCTTTTCCTGGACCACTATGCCCATGGATACCCAGACAGGACCAATGTACCCTGTGTGGACAAAAGGGGCACTGGAAGGAGAGTTGCGATCGATGTGCCCTTTGCAAACAGCCAGGGCACTGGAAGAAGGAATGCCCCAGACACCAGAGAGTGATGGGGGCCCCTCGGCCATTGACGGTTTCACAATCAGAAGACTGAGGGGGCCCGAGGCCAAAAGTGGCTTTGCCTAGAGATACCGTCTACATAATAAATATTGAGCCTTGGGTGGTCATTGATGTGGCAGGCCTCCTGACAGAATGTTGCTTATAGATACTGGTGCAACCTTTTCGGTCTTAATCCAAAGTATTGGAAAACTTAGTAACCATAAAGAGTATGTAATGGGGGTGTCAGGGAAAAGGCAGGGGCACACTCTCCTGGAACCCCTTTTGTGCAACATCAATGGCCAGTTGTTTTTACATTCCTTTCTGTTTGTGCCTGATTGTCCCATCCCTTTAATGGGAAGAAGTTTATTAACTAAGTTAGGGGTCACTATGTTTCTTGAGGGGCAAGGAAGCCACCCTCACAAATTTCTTAAACCTAGGGAAGATCCTCAAAAATGTTTGTACATAGATTACCAAAATAGGAGGCCACTGGTCTGACTAAATTAACCATAGCTGATATTCCGAGCCTGATTGGAATTTTGGAAGAGGCCGTCTCCCCTAAGCTAAATGAGGAAAAGTAAAACTTTCCAACATAGGTAAATGGGTATGTTAGTCCTTCTATATCATTGAGGTAGCCACCCAATTCTTTGAAAAAAGAAAAACAAAACTGTCCTTGTTTTACAAATGTTGTCTTTCCAAGACCAGGAGTGTGGCTCCAAAAAATAATCCAAAGCCCACCAATCCTTTTACCACTCCCAAACCTTCCCTATTTATCTTAAGAGGCTTGTAAGTATTAAACAAAGGGGAAACAAGATCATCCTAAGAGAAACTTGCCTGTACCTTTGAGATGCCAATGTGCTATCTGGCCTTCTAGGACCCCTTATCTCTGTCATCGTTTTAAAATGCAAATTTTGAAAAAGAGGGTAAAGTAATTTAGAACTTGACTTGTTTTCCATAAATATTAGTAAAAAGGGTTTAGCCATCTAGACAAGCGAGCTTGATTTGTTCCATCTGCCAGAAACCCAACTTTAATCCAGCCTCTTAAAAGATATGTTCCTTACCCAGAGAGGGAAAAGAGGAAAGAAAATAGGCAGGCCCAATTATTGGCAGCCCTACAGGGGCAACCCCCATCCAGAGAAACCCTGACCCGTCCCAGCAGAAGCCAAGACCGATGCTGGGTCTGCAGAAAGCCTGGCTATTGGGCGAGGGAATGCTCCCACAAAGACAAGCCTCCTAAGATGCCTTGTCCAAAATGCCAAAAAAGTGGCCATTGGGGAGCCAACTGCCCCTTGGTCCAAAGGGCTCAGGGGCCAGGGGAAGCCCCTCAGATGACCCCGGATTGACGGGACCCTCCGTTCCAAATGAACCCCCTGTTTAACGTCAGTATTACTGGATTGGAACCAAGGGCGAACCTGGATGTGGCAGGTAGGACCATATCTTTCTTATTGGATACGGGGGCCACCTACTCTGTCCTAGTTTTCCTTCTCTGGACCCTTCTCCTCCGACTCCTGTCAGGTTACAGGAGTCTCAGGTAAACTTACTACTAGGTCCTTTACTGTCCCTTTGTGTTGTTACTGGGAAGGATACACTTTCTCTCATTCCTTCCTGGTCATACCTGAATGTCCCCTCCTGCTGTTAGGTAGGGACATCATGAACAAGCTGGGAACCAGACTGCTATTTGGGGGAACCACCCCAGTAAAACCTCTGCAGTTCTTAGTCTTAGAGACACAGCCCCCTCTGAGAACTGGCACACCAGCCTTAGCTAAGTTGCCAGTAGACCCCCAGGTCTGGGCTGATAGAATCCCGGGGAGAGCTATAACCGCCTCCCCAGTGCTTATCACCTTAAAGGAGCCAACCTCTTTCCCCAGTCAGAAACAATATCCAATTTGCCCAGAAGCCCAAAGGGGACTGCAGCCTCTCATATCCAGATTTTTACAACACGGGCTACGTATTCCTTACAGTTCTCCTTGCAACACCCCTATCTTACCTGTTAAGAAGCCAAACGGAGAATACAGACTGGTCCAAGACTTAAGAGCTATCAATGAGGCAGTTGTCCCACTCCATCCAGTAGTCCTCAACCCATACAACTTGTTGGGGACCATCCCAGGCACAGCCTCCTGGTTTACTGTGTCACACTTAAAGAATGCTTTCTTTTCCATACCTCTGGACCCCCAGTCCTACTTCCTCTTTGCTTTTGAGTGGCATGAGGAAGGGCATAGAGGACAAAAACTCACCTGGACAGTCCTACTTCAAGGGTTCTGAGACAGCCCTCACCTTTTTGTCCAGGCCCTGGCCAAGGACCTCCAAGATCTACACCTGGAGGAAGGGACTATCATCCAGTATGTGGATAACCTTCTTATTTGCTCCCCAGACCATGAGAGAGCCTTAACTCATGCTACCCTGACCTTCAATTTTGGGGCCAAAAAAGCTATAAAGTTTCTAAGTCTAAGGTCCAATTGGCACAGCAGGAAGTCAAATATCTGGGAGTAATCCTCTCCCCAGGGGAACGAAGTATCTCCCCAGATAGAATACAAGGGATTTAGATCTGCTGGAACCAACTATCTGAAAGCAGCTCTGAGCCTTTTTAGGCCTCATGGGATATTACAGACTATGGATTCCTAACTATGGATTAAAAGCACAACCTCTTTATGAGGCCTCGAAAGGAAAATCTGACTCTAAACCTCGGCTCTCGGGCCCTAACCAAACCCAAGATTTCTAACAGCTAAAGACATTACTATCTCAGGCCCCAGTCTTGGGAATCCCAAGAACTGATAGACCTATCCAACTATTTGTGGCAGAAAAACAATGGATGGTTTTAGGAGTCTTAACTCAGGAACTTGGCCCTGTCTGGAGACCTGTAGGATATCTGTCAATGAGACTGGACCTGGTGGCCACTGGATGGCCCAACTCTCTTAGGGTAGTTGCTGCCTTGGCCTTATTAGTGGAAGAAGCCTCCCCTGACAGTATATACCTCCCATCAGGTTACCTCTCTCAGAAGAGAAAGACCATTTCTGGCCCACAGATAGCAGGATCCTCAAATATCAGGCATTACTGTTGGAGAATCCAGACTTACATGTCATGGTCTGTTCCTCTTTAAATCCAGCTAACCTGCTCCTCCTATCTGAAGAAGGTCTACCAGTTCACCAATGTGAAGATAATATATCATTCATTGTTGCCCCGGCCAGATCTATCTGATATTCCACTACAAAACCTGAGGAGGTTTGGTTTACTGATGGAAGTAATTTTGTTTCTGAAGGATGTAGAAGGGCAGGGTATGTGGTGGTCTCCTTGACACAGGTTATTGAGGCCCGGACTCTTCTCCCAGGGACCTCAGCCCAGTTGGCAGAAATAATTGTTTTAACCCAAGCCTTAACTGTGGCTGAAAATAAGGCCCTTAATATATATATATACTGACTCTAAATATGCTTTTTTGGTTCTGCATGCTCATGCTGTTATCTGGAAGTAATGTGGCTACTTGACGGTCCAAAACAACCCAGTTAAGTATGGACCTCAAATTCTCTCCCTCTTGGAGGTAGTCCTCAAGCCTTTCCAGGTAGCAGTGATTCATTGCAGAAGTCACCAGAAGGGTGATGATGAAATAACAAAGGGAAATCGGCTAGCTGATCAGGCTGCCTGACAGGCAGCCCTTCAGCCCTTTGTGATAGAGGGTGCCTTAGTTCCTTCCCTTAGTTCTCTTCCTTCCCTGTCTTACCTGCCTAAGGAAATCAAATGGGTCATAAATCATGGGTACCACCTTGACCCAGATGGATGGTACTGGAGAGAGGACTTAACTCACCTGCCCCAATCACTCCAGTGGAAAAGTATTAAATTTTTGCATGAGGCCTGTCACCTAGGGAGAGATGCCTCATACCAGATTGTTTCTTCTATCTTCTCTGGGAAGGGACTTTACAATGTAGTTAATAAGGTAACCTCATCATGCCCTATTTGTCTGACTAACAATCCTCAGGGAAATAAGCCACCCCCATTGGCCCTTCTATCTCAGAGACACAGAACATATCCAGGGGAAGCCTGGCAAATGGACTTTACAGTGGTTCCTCCCTACTGAGGATATAAGTACATTTTGGTGTTTGTGGACACCTTTACTGGTTGGGTGGAAGCTTTCCCCACCAGGACAGAAAAAGCTTTGGAGGTAGCCCAGATGCTTTTAATTGAAATCATCCCTAGATTTGACCTCCAGTTGTCTCTTCAGAGTGATAATGGTCCTGCCATTGTTTACCAAATTATTCAGCAGATATCCAAGGCTCTAGATATTGAGTACCACCTTCAGTCTTCCTGGAGACCCCAATCCTCAGGAAACGTAGAAAGGGCCAACCAACATTTAAAGAATGCCTTAAGAAAAGTAACCCAAGAGACCTCCCTCAGTTGGAAGAAAGCCTTCCCTATTGCTCTTTTAAGGGTCAGAACATCCCCAAAGGCCTTACTTAACCTTAGCTCTTATGAAATGCTGTATGGTAGGCCTTTCTTATGAGGGGACCTACTGATGTACTCTGTTACCTCCTTTGGACAATTCCAAAAAGCCCTCCAGAAATATGTGGTAAAAAGGCTTCCTTCCCCAGAGTCTTCTCCTTTTCTCTACTCTCCAGGAACACAAGTATTCATCAAAACTTGGAAGGATGGCTCCCCTGGTTCTCAACTTCAGCTGACCTGGAAGGGACCCTATCCAGTCTTGCTCTCTTCTCCTACAGCTGTTAAAGTACCAGGAATCGCCAGTTGGATCAGCCTGAAGTGATCCACAGTGTCTTTAGAGGAATTTTTTTGGTTTGCGGGTATACACCCCTTTGAGAGAAGCATTCTCAATCTTACCATCATGGTCCAGGAATCCTGGAAGGCTATGGTAGCAGCCACTGAAGAGCAACAGTCAGCCCTAGATTCTCTGGCTGAGGTGGTTTTACAAAATAAGAGGGCCCTCAATGTTATAACACAGTGGTCCCCAACATTTTTGGCATCAGGGACAAGTTTCATGGAAGACAATGTTTCCACAGACCGGGTTGGGGGCAGGGATGGTTCAGGCAGTAATGTGAGCGATGGGGAGGAGCAGATGAAGCTCCACTCACTTGTCTGCCACTCACATCCTGCTGTGTGGCCTGGTTCCTAACAGGCCACAGACCAGTACCAATCCACAGCCAGGGAGTTGGGGACCCCTGTTATAACAGCTGAGGCTGGGGGTGTCTGTGCCCTGCTAAATGAAACATGCTGCTTCTATGTTAATACCTCCAGCCAGGTTGAAGAAAACCTTCTGGTTTTAAAGCAAAACATCAAAATAATAGAAGATCTGAAAGAGAGAGCAGGACAGGGCCCTAGCTGGCTTTCTACCTTCCTCTCCTCTATGGAGACTCAGATATGGACATGGCTGTTGCCCTTGTTGGGACCATTAGTCCTGACAGCCTTTGTTTTGTTATTAGGCCCTTGTATCATAAACCTACTTGTTCGACTCATTTCAGAACGCATACAGGCTGTTCGATTCCAAATGGTTCTGCGAGGTAGCTACCAGCCCATTCAGCCTGGCCCTGAGACCAAGATCTACATGGGACCCCTTGATGGTCATCACTCAAACCTACCTCCTAGCTGAAGGAGAGCAAAAGGAGGGACCCAATCAAGACTCCACCCCTTAAAAGCAGGAAGCAGCCAGAGCAGTCATGGCCCATGTCCCAGAGAACTGGGTCCCATACTCTTTTTTTTTTTTTCACTGAAGAATGTCCACTTTTATTAAATTTCAATTCTTGAATACAAGTCTTTTTAATATTCTACGTGAAGAAATTAGAAGTATGCAAAAAGTGCCTCTGCTACTTATAAAGTGAGGAACTGCACTTGTGATACTATTTGAGTTGCACGCTGCGCTAGCCTTATTATTATTATTATTATTATTATTATTATTATTATTATTATTATTATTGTAGAACAATAGTTTTATTTGAAAGAACAACTGACAGGCAAACTGTGATTATTCAGGCTTGGGAATTTGGCAGATATTTTCTCAAAGAATGAAGTGAGCCTGTCACTTCAAGGAAGAAAACTGACAGTATATGTTGCCAATGATAAAATTTGAGTTTGCAAGCAAAAATTAGAATTTGGGTAAAATTATAGCTGCCTCCATGAGTTTGACAACTTCATACTAGTTACAGAATTTTCTGATGCAATTAGAGGTGATATGAAAGAGTGTAATTTTTTTTATTAGTTTCTGCTTTATAACAAAGTGAATCAGTCATACATATACATCTGTTCCCCCATCCCTTCCCTCTTGCGTCTCCCTCCCTCACACCCTCCCTATCCAACCCATCCAGGCGGTCACAAAGCACCGAGCTGATCTCCCTGTGCTATGTGGCTGCTTCCCACTATCTATCTACCTTATGTTTGGTACTGTATATATGTCCATGCCTCTCTTTCGCTTTGTCACAGCTTACCCTTCCCCCTCCCCATATCCTCAAGTCCATTCTCAAGTAGGTCTGTGTCTTTATTCCTGTTTTACCCCTAGGTTCCTCATGACATTTTTTTTTTCTTAAATTCCATATGTATGTGTTAGCATATGGTATTTGTCTTTCTCTTTCTGAGTTACTTCACTCTGTATGACACACTCTAGGTCTATCCACCTCATTACAAATAGCTCAGTTTTGTTTCTTTTTATGGCTGAGTAATATTCCATTGTATATATGTGACACATCTTCTTTATCCATTCATCCGATGATGGACACTTAGGTTGCTTCCATCTCTGGGCTATGGTGAATAGAGCTGCAATGAACATGTACTAACATGTCTCTTTTTGAAGTATGGTTTTCTCAGGGTATATGCCCGGTAGTGGGATTGCTGGGTCATATGGTAGTTCTATTTGTAGTTTTTTAAGGAACCTCCATACCGTTCTCCATAGTGGCTGTACCAATTCACATTCCCACCAGCAGTGCAAGAGTGTTCCCTTTTCTCCACACCCTCTCCAGCATTTATTGTTTCGAGATTTCTTGATGATGGCCATTCTGACTGGTGTGAGATGATATCTCATTGTAGTTTTTTTTTTTTTAAATTATTTATTTATTTATTCATGGCTGTGTTGGCTCTTCGTTTCTGTGTGAGGGCTTTCTCTAGTTGCGGCAAGTGGGGGCCACTCCTCATCGCGGTGCGCAGGCCTGTCACTATCGCGGCCTCTCGTTGTGGAGCACAGGCTCCAGACGCGCAGGCTCAGTATTTGTGGCTCACGGGGCCAGTTGCTCCACGGCATGCGGGATCTTCCCAGACCAGGGCTCAAACCCATGTCCCCTGCATTGGCAGGCAGACTCCCAACCACTGCGCCACCAGGGAAGCCCTCATTGTAGTTTTGATTTGCATTTCTCTAATGATTAATGATGTTGAGCATTCTTTCATGTGTTTGTTGGCAGTCTGTATATCTTCTTTGGAGAAATGCCTATGTAAGTCTTCGGCCCATTTTTGGATTGGGTTGTTTGTTTTTTTGCTATTGAGCTGCATGAGCTGCTTATAAATTTTGGAGATTAATCCTTTGTCAGTTGCTTCATTTGCAAATATTTTCTCCCATTCTCAGGGTTGTCTTTTGGTCTCGTTTATGGTTTCCTTTGCTGTGCAAAAGCTTTGACGTTTCATTAGGTCCCATTTGTTTATCTCTGTTTTTATTTCCATTTCTCCAGGAGGTGGGTCCAAAAGGATCTTGCTGTGATTTATGTCAAAGAGTGTTCTGCCTGTTTTCCTCTAAGAGTTTGATAGTGTCTGGCCTTACATTTAGGTCTTTAATCCATTTTGAGCTTATTTTTGTGTATGGTGTTAGGGAATGATCTAATCTCATACTTTTACATGTGCCTGTCCAGTTTTCCCAGCACCACTTATTGAAGAGGCTGTCCTTTCTCCACTGTACATTCCTGCCTCCTTTATCAAAGATAAGGAGACCATATGTGCGTGGGTTTATCTCTGGGCTTTCTATCCTGTTCCATTGATCTATCTTTCTGTTTTTGTGCCAGTACCACACTGTCTGGATTACTGTAGCTTTCTAGTATAGTCTGAAGTCAGGGAGCCTGATTCCTCCAGCTCCATTTTTCGTTCTCAAGATTGCTTTGGTTATTCGGGGTCTTTTGTTTTTGCAAGCATATTTTGAAATTTTTTGATCTAGTTCTGTGAAAAATGCCACTGGTAGTTTGATAGGGATTGAATTGAATCTGTAGATTGCTTTGGGTAGTAGAGTCATTTTCACAATATTGATTCTTCCAATCCAGGAGCATGGTATATCTCTCCATCTATTTGTATCATCTTTAATTTCTTTCATCAGTGTCTTATAATTTTCTGCATACAGGTCTTTGGTCCCCTTAGGTAGGTTTATTCCTAGATATTTTTTTCTTTTTGTTGCAATGGTAAATGGGAGTGTTTTCTTGATTTCACTTTCAGATTTTTCATCATTAGTGTACAGGAATGCCAGAGATTTCTGCGCATTAATTTTGTATCCTGCTACTTTACCAAATTCATTGATTAGCTGTAGTAGTTTTCTGGTAGCATCCTTAGGATTCTCTATGTATAGTATCATGTCATCTACAAACAGTGACAGCTTTACTTCTTCTTTTCCAATTTGGATTCCTTTCATTTCCATTTCTTCTCTGATTGCTGTGACTAAAACTTCCAAAACTAAGTTGAATAAGAGGGGTGAGAGTGGGCAGCCTTGTCTTGTTCCTGATCTTAGTGGAAATGGTTTCAGTTTTTCGCCATTGAGGACGATGTTGACTGTGGGTGTGTCATATATGGCGTTTATTATGTTGAGGAAAGTTCCCTCTATGCCTACTTTCTGCAGGGTTTTTATCATAAATGGGTGTTGAATTTTGTCAAAAGCTTTCTCAGCATCTATTGAGATGATCATATGGTTTTTCTCCTTCAGTTTGTTAATATGGTGTATCACATTGATTGATTTGCGTATACTGAAGAATATTTGCATTCCTGGAATAAACTCCACTTGATCATGGTGTATGATCCTTTTAATGTTCTGTTGGATTCTGTTTGCTATTATCTTGTTGAGGATTTTTGCATGTATGTTCATCAGTGATATGGGCCTGTAATTTTCTTTCTTTGTGACATCCTTGTTTAGTTTTGGTATCAAGGTGATGGTGGCCTCGTAGAATGAGTTTGGGAGTGTTCCTCCCTCTACTATATTTTGGAAGAGTTTGAGAAGGATAGGTGTTAGCTCTTCTCTAAATGTTTGATAGAATTCGTCTCTGAAGCCATCTGGTCCTGGGCTTTTGTTTGTTGGAAGATTTTTTTTTTTTAGCTTTTTTTTAAATTTTTTGCTTTATAAAAAATTTAATCAGCTATACATATACATATGTTCCCATATCCCCTCCCTTTTGCGTCTCCCTCCCACCCTCCCTGTCCCACCCCTCCAGGTGGTCACAAAGCACCGAGCTGATCTCCCTGTGCTATGCGGCTGCTTCCCACTAGCTATCTACCTTGCGTTTGGTAGTGTATATATGTCCATGCCGCTCTTTCACTTTGTCACAGCTTACCCTTTCCCCTCCCCATATCCTCAAGTCCATTCTCTAGTAGGTCTGTGTCTTTATTCCTGTCTTAGCCCTATGTTCTTCATGACATATTTTTTCTTAAATTCCATATATATGTGTCAGCATACAGTATTTGTCTTTCTCTTTCTGACTTACTTCACTCTGTATGACAGACTCTAGGTCCATCCACCTCATTAAAAATAGCTCAATTTCATTTCTTTTTATGGCTGAGTAATATTCCATTGTATATATGTGCCACATCTTCTTTACCCATTCATCTGATGATGGACACTTATTTTGTTTCCATCTCCGGGCTATTGTAAATAGGGCTGCTATGAACATTTTGGTACATGTCTCTTTTTGAACTATGGTTTTCTCAGGGTATATGCCCGGTAGTGGGATTGCTGGGTCATATGGTAGTTCTATTTGTAGTTTTTTAAGGAACCTCCATACCGTTCTCCATAGTGGCTGTACCAATTCACATTCCCACCAGCAGTGCAAGAGTGTTCCTTTTTTTCCACACCCTCTCCAGCATTTATTGTTTCTAGATTTTTTGATCATGGCCATTCTGACTGGTGTGAGATGATATCTCATTGTAGTTCTGATTTGCATTTCTCTAATGAGCAAAGATGTTGAGCATCCTTTCATGTGTTTGTTGGCAGTCTGTATATCTTCTGTGGAGAAATGTCTATTTAGGTCTTCTGCCCATTTTTGGATTGGGTTGTTTGTTTTTTGTTATTGAGCTGCATGAGCTGCTTATAAATTTTGGAGATTAATCCTTTGTCAGTTGCTTCATTTACAAATATTTTCTCCCATTCTGAGGGTTGTATTTTGGTCTTGTTTATGGTTTCCTTTGCTGTGCAGAAGCTTTGAAGTTTCATTAGGTCCCATGTGTTTATTTTTGTCTTTATTTCCATTTCTCTAGGAGGTGGGTCAAAAAGGATCTTGCTGTGATTTATGTCATAGAGTGTTCTGCCTATGTTTTCCTCTAAGAGTTTGATAGTGTCTGGCCTTACATTTAGGTCTTTAATCCATTTTGAGCTTATTTGTGTGTATGGTGTTAGGGAGTGATCTAATCTCATACTTTTACATGTCCCTATCCAGTTTTCCCAGCACCACTTATTGAAGAGACTGTCCTTTCTCCACTGTACATTCCTGCCTCCTTTATCAAAGATAAGGTGACCATATGTCCGTGGGTTTATCTCTGGGCTTTCTCTCCTGTTCCATTGATCTATCTTTCTGTTTTTGTGCCAGTACCATACTGTCTTGATTACTGTAGCTTTGTAGTATAGTCTGAAGTCAGGGAGCCTGATTCCTCCAGCTCCATTTTTCGTTCTCAAGATTGCTTTGGCTATTCGGGGTCTTTTGTGTTTCCATACAAATTGTGAAATTTTTTGCTCTAGTTCTGTGAAAAATGCCAGTGGTAGTTTGATAGGGATTGCATTGAATCTGTAGATTGCTTTGGGTAGTAGAGTCATTTTCACAATGTTGATTCTTCCAATCCAAGAACATGGTACATCTCTCCATCTATTTGTATCATCTTTAATTTCTTTCATCAGTGTCTTATAATTTTCTGCATACAGGTCTTTTGTCTCCTTAGGTAGGTTTATTCCTAGATATTTTATTCTTTTTTTTGCAATGGTAAATGGGAGTGTTTCCTTGATTTCACTTTCAGATTTTTCATCATTAGTGTACAGGAATGCCAGAGATTTCTGCGCATTAATTTTGTATCCTGCAACTTTGCCAAATTCATTGATTAGCTCTATTAGTTTTCTGGTAGCATCCTTAGGATTCTCTATGTATAGTATCTTGTCATCGGCAAACAGTGACAGCTTTACTTCTTCTTTCCGATTTGGATTCCTTTTATTTCCTTTTCTTCTCTGATTGCTGTGGCTAAAACTTCCAAAACTATGTTGAATAAGAGTGGTGATAGTGGGCAACCTTGTCTTGTTCCTGATCTTAGTGGAAATGCTTTCAGTTTTTCACCATTGAGGACGATGCTGGCTGTGGCTTTGTCATATATGGCCTATATTATGTTGAGGAAAGTTCCCTCTATGCCTACTTTCTGTAGGGTTTTTATCATAAATGGGTGTTGAATTTTGTCGAAAGCTTTCTCTGCATCTATTGAGATGATCATATGGTTTTTCTCCTTCAATTTGTTAATATGGTGTATCACGTTGATTGATTTGCGTATATTGAAGAATCCTTGCATTCCTGGAATAAACCCCACTTGATCATGGTGTATGATCCTTTTAATGTGCTGTTGGATTCTGTTTGCTAGTATTTTGTTGAGGATTTTTGCATCTATGTTCATCAGTGATATTGGCCTGTAGTTTTCTTTCTTTGTGACATCCTTGTCTGGTTTTGGTATCAAGGTGATGGTGGCCTCGTAGAAGGAGTTTGGGAGTGTTCCTCCCTCTGCTATATTTTGGAAGAGTTTGAGAAGGATAGGTGTTAGCTCTTCTCTAAATGTTTAATAGAATTCGCCTGTGAAGCCATCTGGTCCTGGGCTTTTGTTTGTTGGAAGATTTTTAATCACAGTTTCAATTTCAGTGCTTGTGATTGGTCTGTTCATATTTTCTATTTCTTCCTGATTCAGTCTTGTCAGGTTGTGCATTTCTAAGAATTTGTCCATTTCTTCCAGGTTGTCCATTTTTTTTGGCATAGTGTTGCTTGTAGTAATCTCTCAAGATCTTTTTTATTTTTGCAGTGTCAGTTGTTACTTCTACTTTTTCATTTGTATTTCTATTGATCTGAGTCTTCTCCCTTTTTCTCTTGATGAGTCTGGCCAATGGTTTATCAATTTTGTTTATCTTCTCAAAGAACCAGCTTTTAGTTTCTTTGATCTTTGCTATCATTTCCTTCATTTCTTTTTCACTTTTTTTCTGATCTGATCTTTATGATTTCTTTCCTTCTGCTAACTTTGGGGGTTCTTTGCTCTTCTTTCTCTAATTGCATTAGGTGCAGGGTCAGGTTGTTTACTCAAGATGTTTCCTGTTTCTTGAGGTGTGATTGTATTGCTATAAACTTCCCCCTTAGAACTGCTTTTGCTGCGTCCCATAGTTTTTGGGTCGTCATGTCTCCATTGTCATTTGTTTCTAGGTATTTTTTTATTTTCTCTTTGATTTCTTCAGTGATCTCTTCGTTATTGAGTAGTGTATTGTTTAGCCTCCATGTGTTTGTATTTTTTACAGATCTTTTCCTGTAATTGATGTCTAGTCTCAGAGCATTGTGGTCGGAAAAGATACTTGATACAATTTCAATTTTCTTAAATTTACCAAGGCTTGATTTGTGACCCAAGATATGATCTATCCTGGAGAATGTTCCATGAGCACTTGAGAAAAATATGTATTCTGTTGTTTTTGGATGGAATGTCCTATAAATATCAATTAAGTCCATCTTGTTTAATGTATCATTTAAAGCTTGTGTTTCCTTATTTATTTTCATTTTGGATGATCTGTCCATTGGTGACAGTGGGGTGTTAAAGTCCCCTACTATGAGTGTGTTACTGTCGATTTCCCCTTTTATGGCTGTTAGTATTTGCCTTATGTATTGAGGTGCTCCTATGTTAGGTGCATAAATATCTACAGTTGTTATATCTTCTTCTTGGATCAATCCCTTTGTCATTATGTAGTGCCCTTCTTTGCTCTTCTAATAGTCTTTATTTTAAGTTTATTTTGTCTGATATAAGAATTACTACTCCAGCTTGCTTTTGATTTCCATTTGCATGGAGTATCTTTTTCCATCCCCTTACTTTCAATCTGTATGTGTCTCTAGGTCTGAAGTGGGTCTCTTGTAGACAGCATATATATATGGGTCTTGTTTTTGTATCCATTCATCCAATATGTGTCTTTTGGTGGGAGCATTTAGTCCATTTACATTTAAGGTAATTATTGATATGTATGTTCCTATTCCCATTTCCTTAATTGTTTTGGGTTCATTTTTGTAGGTATTTTCCTTCTGTTGTGTTTCTTGCCTAGAGGAGTTCCTTTAGCATTTGTTGTAAAGCTGGTTTGGTGGTGCTGAACTCTCTCAGCTTCTGCTTGTCTGTAGAGGTTTTCATTTCTTCATCAAATCTGAATGAGATCCTTGCTGGGTAGAGTAATCTTGGTTGCAGGTTCTTCTCCTTCATCACTTTAATTATGTCCTGCCACTCCCTTCTGGCTTGTAGAGTTTCTGCTGAGAGATCAGCTGTTAACCTGATGGGGATTCCCTTGTGTGTTATTTGTTTTTTTTCCCTTGCTGCTTTTAATATGATTTCTTTGTGTTTAACTTTTGACAGTTTGATTAATATGTGTGTTGGCATATTTCTCCTTGGATTTATTCTGTATGGGACTCTCTGTGCCTCCTGGACTTGATTAACTATTTCCTTTCCCATATTAGGGAAGTTTTCAACTATAATCTCTTCAAATATTTTCTCAGTCCGTTTCTTTTCCTCTTCTTCTTCTGGAACCCCTATAATTCGAATGTTGGTGCATTTAATGTTGTCCCAGACGTCTCTGAGACTGTCCTCTCTTCTTTTCATTCTTTTCTCTTTATTTTGCTCTGCAGCAGTTATTTCCACTATTTTATCTTCCACCTCACTTATCCGTTCTTCTGCCTCAGTTATTCTGCTATTGATCCAATCTAGAGTATTTTTCATTTCATTTATTGTGTTTTTAATCAATACTTGATTCATCTTTAGTTCTTCTAGGTCCTTGTTAACTGTTTCTTGCATTTTGTCTATTCTATTTCCAAGATTTTGGATCTTAGAAATAGAATCTTGGATCATCTTTACTATCATTATTCTGAACTCTTTTTCAGGTAGACTGCCTATTTCCGCTCCATTTGTTAGGTCTGGTGGGTTTTTATCCTGCTCCTTCTCCTGCTGTGTGTTTTTCTGTCTTCTCATTTTGCTTATCTTACTGAGTTTGGGGTCTCCTTTTTGCAGGCTGCAGGTTTGTAGTTCCCGTTATTTTTGATGTCTGTCCCCAGTGGCTAAGGTTGGTTCAGTGGGTTGTGTAGGCTTTCTGGTGGAGGGGACTAGTGCCTGTGTTCTGGTGGATGAGGCTGGATCTTGTCTTTCTGGTGGACAGGTCCACGTCTGGTGGTGTGTTTTGGGGTGCCTGTGGACTTTTTATGATTTTAGGCAGCCTCTCTGCTAATGGGTGGTGTTGTGTTCCTGTCTTGCTAGTTGTTTGGCATAGGGTGTCCAGCACTGTAGCTTGCTGGTCGTTTAGTGAAGCTGGGTGCTGGTGTTGAGATGGAGATCTCTGGAAGATTTTCGCCGTTTGATATTATGTGGAGCTGGGAGGTCTCTTGTGGACCAGTGTCCTGAAGTTGGCTCTCCCGCCTCAGAGGCACAGAACTGACTCCTGCCTCTCAATTTTGGATGATTCTTTGTGTATTTATGTATTCCACAGATGCAGGGTACATCAAGTTGATTGTGGAGCTCTAATCCTCTGCTTTTGAGTCTGCTGGGAGAGATTTCCCTTTCTCTTCTTTGTTCTCATAGCTCCCGGGTCTCAGCTTTGGATTTGGCCCCATCTCTCCGTGTAGGTCACCGGAGGGCTTCTGTTTTCGCTCAGACATGACAGGGTTAAAGGAGCAGCCGCTTCAGGGACTCTGGCTCACTCAGGCTGGGGGCAGGGAGGGGCACGTAGTGCGGGTGGTGCCTGCAGCGGCAGAGGCCGGCGTGACGTTGCACCAACCCGAGGCATGCCGTGCTTTCTCCCAGGGAAGCTGTCCCTGGATCCCGGGACCCCGGCAGTGACGGGCTACACAGGCTCCCCGGAAGGGGGGCATGGACAGTGACCTGCGCTCGCACACAGGCCTCACGGTGGTGGCAGCAGTCCCAGCATCCCATGCCCGTCTCTGGGTCCACGCTTTCAGCCGCGGCTCGCGCCCATCTCTGGATCTCCTCCATGCAGTGCTCTTAATCCCCTCTCCTCGTGCACCAGGAAACAAAGAGGGAAGAAAAAGTCTCTTGCCTCTTCAGCAGGTCCAAACTTTTTCCCGGACTCCCTCCCGGCTCGCCGTGGTGCATTAGCGCCTTCAGGCTGTGTTCACGCCACCAGCCCCAGTCCTCTCTCTGCGCTCTGACTGAAGCCCAAGCCTCAGCTCCCAGCGCCACCTGCCCCGGTGGGCGAGTAGACAAGCCTCTCAGGCTGGTGAGTGCCAGTTGGCACCGATCCTCTGTGTGGGAATCTCTCCGCTTTGCCCTATCCAGTTACGTCGGGAGCTTCTTGCCTTTGGGGAGGTCTGAGGTCTTCTGCCAGCATACAGTAGGTGTTCTGTAGGAGTTGTTCCACGTGTAGCTGTATTTCTGGTGTATCTGTGGGGAGGAAGGTGATCTCCGTGTCTTACTCTTCTGCCATCTTCCCCGGAAGTCTGGGTCCCATACTCTTGAGGGGGGAATGTTAGGTAGTTAGTCAGACATTAGCAACAAGGAGGTGACAGTGGTGAAAAGACAAGAAGGAAACTATCAAGTCACACCCCAACCCTCTGGGCACCCTCCCCTGACATTAGGAGCAAGGAGGCAACAGTAGCAAAAAGACAAGAGGGGAGTAGTTGAGTCACACCCCAACCATCTGAGGACCCTCCCCTGACATTAGCAGCAAGGAGGTGACAGTGGTAAAAAGAAAAGTGGGGAATAGTCAAGTTACACCCCAATAATCTGAGGACCCTCCCCTGACCCCACCCAGAATGGGTGAAACTATGGTCAGGTGGTGGGCAACTTGTCCTGATAAAGATAATGAGGGAACCCAATAACACGAAGGAACTTCTTTGGGCTGAACATGCCCAGACCAGACAGGCGTATAACCTACAGTAAACCCAAACTCATTATACCATCATTATAATAAAATCTGTAAGTAGTTTTGCTCCCCCACTTCCGGGTAGGCTTTTCTTAGTGAATTAAGGGTAAGGGCATGCACAATAATGAACTTGTTACACAGTTCAGGACTGTCAATCAAATAATGATCCCCTGTCACCCATGATCATGACCCACCTCCTCACAGAACGCTCCTTACAAACACTCTTAAGCCTGTACAGGAGTGCTGGTTTCACTTCACAGAAATAGCCCACTCTCTCTCTGAGAGTGTAACTATGTTTTAGTAAACTTTGCTTTGCACTTAAGCCCAAAGTGGTAGCCTGTAATTCTTTGCTTGCTATCACAAGGACAGAGATTGCTGGTCTGGGTCTTCCTTTGACCTCCTTAGTTGAAGCTATTTGACACAAAGCACGCCAACCCAGTAACATGACATAAGGGCCCAGTATGCAAAGTTTAGAGATCAATACATATTTAAGGAATAAATGAAATAAAAAATGGAAAATAAACAAATCCTGCAAGATGACCTGTTTTAGCCTGAACCTGCAAAATGTCCTTTTGCAAGTTTAAAAAGCTAGGACCTAAAATCCTATCTAAAAAACAATATAAAACCTAGGACCTGAAAGTTACAGAATGTTTTAGTGACACTACAACTCACTTTGTTCTGTCAAGTGGCTTAGATATGTCTCACAATCTAAGTTCCAAGCCAAATTCTGTCTAGCAGATGGGTCACTGACCTCTCTCTCTGACTTTTTTTTTTGTAGGGTTCAAATATTTGGGCTTCTCCTAGACTTAAAAAAGAATATGGTGGGGTGGCTTCCTTGGTGGCCCAGTGGTTAAGAATCCACCTGCCAATGCAGGGGGCACAGGTTCAAGCCCTGGTCTGGGAAGATCCCACATGCTGCAGAGCAATTAAGCCCATGCACCACAACTACTGAGCCTTAGTGCTACAACTACTGAAGGCTGCATGCTTAGAGCCCATGCTCTACAACAAGAGAAGCCACTACAATGAGAAGCCTGTGCACCACAATGAAGAGTAACCCCCACTCACCGCAACTAGAGAAAGCCCATGCACAGCAATGAAGACCCAACACAGCTAAGAAAAAAAAATGGTGGTGTTTACATTTGAAAGCCTTAACTCCACTGAAATGGATCCCCCCCAACCCCCAAGGAAACAGCTCTCTGAATGAACAAACCCTTTAGGATTTTACCATACATCAGTATGTGAATTACAGGTACACCACTATTGCAAATGTTAAACAAATGCTATTAACGAGAAAGCATCATGATTTCAATGCAGTCTCATCCAATACACTGAGGAACAACAGAAATCAATATGTAGTTTGTTTAAGTACCAGTCTCATGATAAAGTTACATGAGAATGGGGAAAACAAAATGAATTGGGATTAATGGCACTAAAAAATCATGAACAGACTATGGCACTGAACTTTTGACCATGTGAAATGTGATTGCAGAATAAATGGGACTCATCAGTAACTTTGCTAGTCAGACAAGGAAGAGATGCTAACAAGCACACAGTTGTCAATTAAAAAAAATCATGTTGTCCATTACGCACTATTTTAACCTGCTCTTAAAAGTAAGGTTGAGTGCTGATTTTTTTTGCTTTCTTCAAATTGTGTGAGGTATCTTTAATATAGTAAATCAACTACTATAAAAGACAACAGTTTATCTTCCTATCAGCATGAGAGTTTACTATTGGCAAAGACTAGATATGTTGAAACTAATTACCTTGGTAATTAATCTCTTCATTATTCCTTACAAAGAAAAAGAACCATAAAGTGTCCTTCATAATCAGCAATCCTTGAACAGAACTCCAAATACAAGGAAGATCTTATATCACCATGAATTCAAAGTTCTCAAAGAAGTTCTGGGTTCTTCTCATCCCCACCTCCAAAACACAAAACACAAAGAAGAGTGGGTCTTGGGAAATGGGTCCAATCTAAAGTGTTTTGGGTGGCCTGATCTGGTAAAAAATTGATTTTAGCAGACCCATACCTCTTCCCCTCAAGAATCACTCTAGTTTATGCCTATTAGGGAGGGGGGCGAAGTTACCTTTGGTCCTTTGGACACAGAAATCACTCTCTGCTTTTCACCACCCATTGCATCAATCTGATTCCTGGAATATTGTGTACAGGTCACTTAACTTTCTTGTTACTATGCTTCTAGTTTCCCTCATTAAAACAGGGGAGATGTCTAGCCTCCTTCACACAGACTATTATGATGCTGTGATATTTAAACATATTTTAAAAGGGGGGAATCAAGATGGCAGAGTAGGAGGACGTTTGTGGGAGCTCACCTCCCCCAACAAACACGTCAAAAATATGGGCTTCCCTGGTGGCGCAATGATTGAGAGTCCGCCTGCTGATGCAGGGGACACGGGTTCGTGCCCTGGTCCGGGAAGATCCCACATGCTGTGGAGCGGCTGGGCCCGTGAGCCATGGCCACTGAGCCTGCGCGTCTGGAGCCTGTGCTCCACAACGGGAGAGGCCACAACAGTGAGAGGCCCGCGTACAGCAAAAAAAAAAAAAAAAAAAAAAAAAAAAAAATATATATATATATATATATATATATATATATATATATATATATATATATATATATATCTACATGTGTAGCAACTCTCACTGAAAACTAACTGGAGGCTGGCAGAAAGGCTCTTCTACAACCAAGGCTATAAAGAAAGATCTGCAAGGAGTCAGACAGAGAGGAGAAGTGATCAGGTTGGGACCTGCACTACTAGCAGGGGACACAGAAGAAGAGGGGTATATCATAGGCTTAGAGATACTTCCTAGGAAGTGAGTGGATGCCAAATATATGGTTCTAACCACATATTTGGCATTCCAGCACTGGGGTCTCACACTGGGAAGATGAGTCCCCTTACCTTGTTTGAAAACTGGTGGGACTTACTAGAGGGGCTGTGAGAAACTGAGACTCCATCTTGAACAGTATGCATGCACACTTCCTTACTCCCAGGAACAAGGCAAAGAAAGCATATTGAAAACAGCCTGGGACTCTGGCTGGTTTCTCACAACTGTCCCAGCATCCACTCCAGCTCTCACTGGGCTACTGTTCCAAATCTACTTGCTCTGGCTCTGCTCTCCACTAGGGTGAAAGTGCTGTTGCTGGGGGAGAATGCACACTTAGAGGGTATGGGACTAGCTTGGACCCAAACCTTAGGGCTTCTACTCCAGCATCTTGGACTCCAGCCCTATGCCCAATAAGGTGGTGACAACCATTGACCATAGGAGAAGCCCCAGCTCACATTTGTCTCTGGCTGTAGCTCCTCCATATCCAGCCCTACCACCAACTAGGGTGGTAGCTGTCAGCACACCCCAGGGGAAGATGTGACCTGTGTTCATTTCAGATCCAGCTCTCCCACCAAAGTCACTGGGCACACACAGACTGCATAAGGACACTCCCACAGAAGGACACCCCTTCAAGATGAGGATAAGTAACAGTTTCACTTAATTCTATAGAGACAGAGAAAGTTAAACAAAATGAGAAGACAAAAGAATGTGTTTCAAATGAAAGAAAAAGAACCTGCCTCTGAAAAAAACCCCTAATGAAACAGAGGTAAATAATTTACTAGATAAAGAGTACAAAACCTTAGTAATAAGGAGGCTAACTGAACTTGGGAAAAGAATAGACAAGCAAAATGAGAATTTTAACAAGGAACTAGAAAATATAAAAAAGAACTGGTCAGAGCTGAAGGATACAATAACTGTAATGAAAAACACACTGGAAGGAATTAACAGCAGACTAAGTGATACAGAAGACAGCATAAGTGATCTGGAAGATAGTCTAATGGAAACCACCCAATCAGAACAGCAAATAGAAAAAAAATTTAAAAAATGAGGATAGTTTAAGGGATCTATGGGACAACATCAAGCATACTAACATTCACATAAGGGTCCCAGAAGGAGAGGAGAGAGAGTAAGAGGTAAAGAATGTAGTTGAGGGGCTTCCCTGGTGGCGCAGTGTTTGAGAATCTGCCTGCCAGTGCAGGGGACTTGGGTTCGAGCACTTGTCTGGGAAGATCCCACATGCCGCGGAGCAACAAAGCCCGTGAGCCACAACTACTGAGCCTGCGTGTCTGGAGCCTGTGCTCCACAACGGGAGAGGCCGTGACGGTGAGAGGCCCACGCACCGTGATGAAGAGTGGCCTCTTCTCTCCACAACTGGAGAAAGCCCTCACACAGAAACGAAGACCCAACACAGCCAAAAATAAATAAATAAATTTATTTTTAAAAAAAGAATGTAGTTGATGAAGTTATGGTTGAAAAATTCAAGAAGAAGAGATTTCCATTCACAGGGAGCACAAAGTGACACATACCAAGGAATATCATAATTAAAATGGCAAAAGTTAAAGACAAAGAAAGAATTTTAAAGGCAGCAAGAGAAAATCAAAAGTCACATACAAGGGAACTCTCCCAAAGCTATCAGCTGATGTTTCTGCAGAAACTTTGCAGGTCAGAATGGAGTGGCATGATATATTTAAAGTGCTGAAAGCGAAAAACCTACAACCTAGGATACTATACCCAGAAAAGATATTCAGAATTGAAGAAGAGAAAAAGCACTTCTGAGACAAACAAAAACTAAAAGAGTTCATCAATATTAAACTGACCCTACAAGAAGTGTTAAAAGGTATTTTCTGGGCCTCCCTGGTGGCGCAGTGGTTGAGAGTCCGCCTGCCGATGCAGGGGATACGGGTTCGTGCCCCGGTCTGGGAGGATCCCATATGCCGCGGAGCGGCTGGGCCCGTGAGCCATGGCCGCTGGGCCTGCGCATCCGGAGCCTGTGCTCCGCAACGGGAGAGGCCACAACAGTGAGAGGCCCGCATACCGCAAAAAGAAAAAAAAAAAAAAAAAAAAAAAAAGGTATTTTCTAAGTAGAAAATAAAAGGTTACAACAAGAAGTAAAAGTTTATAGGAAAGAAATAGTCCTGCTAGTAAAAGCAAATATATAGTAGATGTGGTGGATCAACAATTTACATAAGCAAGTATGAGATTAAAAGACAACAGTTGTAAAATAAACTATAATTACAATAGAGAGTTAAGGGGTAGACATGATGATATAAAATATGACATGAAACACAAACTGTGGGGAAGGGGATTATAAAATGTAGATTTTTTTAGAATGTGTTTGAACTTAAATGACTATCAGTTTAAAACATGACCTATACATTTAGTTATAGGTCAACATATACAACCCTCATGATAACCTCAAATCACAAACCTATGATAGGGACTTCCCTGGTGGTACAGTGGTTAAGAATCTACCTGCCAATGCAAGGGACATGGGTTTGAGCCCTGGTCTGGGAAGATCCCACATGCCGCAGAGCAGCTAAACCTGGGTGCCACTACTACTGAGCCTGTGCTCTAAAGCCCATGAGCCACAACTACTGAGCCCATGTGCCACAACTACTGAAGCCTGCGCGCCTAGAGCCCGTGCTCCACAACAAGAGAAACCACTGCAATGAGAAGCCTGCACACTGCTACGAAAAGTAATCCCCGCTCACCACAACTAGAGAAAGCCCACATGCAGCAATGAATACCAAACACAGCCAAAAATGACTAAATAAATTTATAAACAACAACAAAAACCTATGATAGATACAGAAAAACTAGAGAGAAAGGAACACAAGCATACCATTAAAAAAATCATCAAACCACAAGAGGAAGAAAAGAATAGAGAATAACTACAGAAACCATCAGAAAACAAGCAACAAAATGGCAATAAGTACATACTTATCAATAATCACTTTAAAAGTCAATGGATTAATGCTCCAAATCAAAAGATACTATATATACAAAACCCTAAAATCTCCACAAAAAAACTACTAGAATTAATAAATTAATTCAGTAAGGTTGCAGGATACAAAGTTAATGTAAAGAAATCTGTTGCATATCTATACATTAAAAATGAACTGTTGGAAAGAGAAATTCAGGAAACAATCCTTTCCACCATGACATCAAAAAGAATAAAATAGCTAGGAATAAAGCTACTTACAGAGGTAAAAGGCATGTAATCAGAAAACTGTAAGACACTGATGAGAAAAATTGAGGAGGACACAAACAGATTGAAAGATATACCCTGTTTTTAAATTGGAAGAATTAATACTGTTAAAATGACTATATTACCCAGTGCAGCCTACAGATTCAATGCAATCCCTAACAAAGTATCAAGGACATTTTTCACAGAACTACAACAAATAATTTAAAAATTTTGTATGGAAACACAAAAGGCCCCTAATAGCCAAAACAGCTTGAGAAAGAAAAACAGAGCTGGAGAAATAATGCTACTTGAATTCAGACTATACTACAAAGCTACAGTAATCAGAACAGTATGGTACTGGCTCAAAAACAGAAACATAGCTCAATAGAAAAGAATAGAGAGCCTAGGAAAAAACACACACTTATGGTCAATTAATGTACAACAAAGGAGGCAAGAATATACAATGGAGAAAAGACAGTCTTCAATAAGTGGTGCTGGGAAAACTGGACAGTGACATATAAGAAAATGAAATTAGAACATTCTCTAACACCACATAAAAAATAAATTCAAAATGAATTAAAGTCCTAAATGTAAGACCTTAAACCATAAAACTCCTAAAGGAAAACATAGGCAGAACACTCTGACATAAATCAGAGCGATATGTTTTTGGATCTGTTTCCCAAAGCAAAGGAAATAAAAGTAAAAATAAACAAATGGCACCTAATTAGACTTAAAAGCTACTGCACAGCAAAGGAAAGCTTTGACAAAATGAAAAGACAACCTATTGAATGGGAGAAAATATTTGTTAGTGATATGACTGTTATGGGGTTAATGTCCAAAATATATAAACAGCACATACAACTCAACATTAAAAATCCAAACAACTCAATTAAAAAATGGGCAGAAGACCTGAATAGACATTTTTCCAAAGAAGACATACAGATGGCCAACAGGCACATGAAAAGATGCTCAACATTTCTAATCATCTCCGAAATCCAAATAAAAGCTAAAGTGAGACATCACCTCACACCTGTCAGAATGGCTATTGTCAAAAGGACCACAAAAAATAACAAGTGTTGGTGAGGATGTGGAGAAAAGGGAGCCCTACTGTACTGTTGGTGGGAATGTACACTGGTGTAGCCATTATAAAAATACTAAGGAGATTCTTCAAAAAACTAAAAATAGCACTATGATATGATCCAGCTATTCCATCCCTGTGTATACATCTGAAGAGAACAAAATCACTGATTTGGAAAAAATATATGCACCCCAATGTTCATAGCACCATTAATTACAATAGGCAAGATATGGAAGCAACCTTAGTGTCCATAAACAGAAGATTGGATACAGAAGCTGTGGTATATATTCAAGGAAATATTACTCAGCCTTAAAAAAGAATGAAATTTTGTCATTTGCAACAATTTGGATGAACCTAGAGGGTATTATGCTTGGTGAAAAAGTCAGACAGAGAAAGGCAATTACTATATGCTACCACTTATATGGGGAATATAAAAAATAAAACGAATGAATATAGCAAAACAGAAACAGACTCACAGATATAGAGAACACACTAGTGGTTATCACTGGGAAGAAGGATGGGGGAGGGGCAATATAGGGGTAGGAGATTAAGAGGTACCAAGTACTATGTATAAAATAAATAAGATACAAGGATTTATTGTATTGCACAGAGAACAGTCATAGAGAAATAGTCAATATTTTAAAATAACTTTAAATGTAGTAAAATATTGAATTTTACTATACTGATTCAATACTATAAAACACTGAATCACTAAGTTGTACACCTAAAACTAACAAAGTATTGTAAATAACTGTACTTTAATAAAAAATAAAATATAATATTTGAAAAAAGAATTCTGTAAATGTATTCCCTGATACTAGAAACTATGTCAGATGGATTTGAGAAGATGGTGGAAGAGTAAGATGTGGAGATCACCTTCCTCCCCACAGATACATCAGAAATACATCTACACGTGGAACTGCCCCTAGAGAACATTCACTGAATGCTGGCAGAAGATCTCAGACCTCCCAAAAGGCAAGAAACTCCCCACATACCTGGGTAGGTCAAAAGAAAAAAAGAAAAGACAGAGACAAAAGGATAGGGATGGGACCTGCACCAGTGGGAGGGAGCCATGAAGGTGGAAAGGTTTCCACGCACTAGAAGCCCCTTTTCGGTCTGAGACTGCAGGTGGCAGAGGGGGGAAGCTTCAGAGCTATGGAGGAGAGCACAGCCAGAGGGGTGTGGAGGGCAAAGCAGAGAGACTCCCACATGGAGGATTGGTGCCGACCAGCACTCACCAGCCCGGGAGGCTTGTCTGCTCACCCACCGGGGTGGGCGGGGCTGGGAGCTGAGGCTCTGGCTTCAGTCAGATCACAGGGAGAGGACTGGGGTTGGCGGCATGAACACAGCCTGAAGGGGGCTAGTGTACCATGGCTAGCCAGGAGGGAGTCTGGGAAAAAGTCTAGAGCTGCCGAAGAGGCAAGAGACTTTTTCTTCCCTCTTTGTTTCCTGGTGCGTGAGGAGAGGGGATCAAGAGCGCTCCTTAAAGGAGCTCCAGAGACCAGTGCGAGCCGTGGCTATCAGCACGGACCCCAGAGATGGGCATGGGATGCTAAGAATGCTGCTACAGCCACCAAGAAACCTGTGTGCAAGCACAGGTCACTACCCACACCTCCCCTTCCCAGAGCCTGTGCAGCCTGCCACTGCCAGGGTCCCGTGATCCAGGGATAACTTCCCCAGGAGAACGCATGGTGTGCATCAGGCTGCTGCAACATTATGCCGGCCTCTGCTCACCCCGCATCCGTACCCGTCCTTTCCCCCGTCCTGAGTGAGCCAGAGCCGCCAAATCAGCTGCTCCTTTAACCCCGTCCTCCCTGAGTGAAGAACAGATGACCTCAGGCGACCTGCACACAGAGGCGGGGCCAAATCAAAAGCTGAACCCCGGGAGCTGTGCGAACACAGAAGAGAAAGAGAAACCTCTCTCAGCAGCCTCAGAAGCAGCAGATTAAAGCTCCACAAACAACTTGATGTACCCTGCATCAATGGAATACCTGAATAGACAGTGAATCATCCTAAATTGAGGAGGTGGACATTGGGAGCAAGATACCTTATTTTTCCCCCTTTTCCTCTTTCTCTGAGTATGTATATGTATGCTTCTGTGTGAGATTTTGTATGTATAGATTTGCTTTCACAATTTGTCCTAGGGTTCTATCAGTCCGTTTTTTTTCCTTCAAAAATTGTTTTTTCGGGCTTCCCTGGTGGCGCAGTGGTTGAGAGTCCGCCGGCCGATGCAGGGGGCACGGGTTCATGCCCCGGCCCGGGAGGATCCCACATTCTGCGGAGCAGCTGGGCCTGTGAGCCATGGCTGCTAAGCCTGCGCTTCCGGAGCCTGTGCTCCGCAACGGGAGAGGCCACAATGGTGAGAGGCCTGTGTACCGCAAAAAAACAAAAAACAAAAAACAAAATAAAAAAATTGTTTTTTCTTCATAGTTATTTTCTATTTTAGTAACTTTATTTTATTTTATTTTATCCTCTTTTTTTCCTTTCTTTCTATTTTTTCTCCCTTTTATTCTGAGCCAAGTGGATGAAAGGATCTTGGTGCTCCATCCAGGAGTCAGTGCTGTGCCCCTGAGGTGGGAGAGCCAACTTCAGGACACTGGTCCACAAGAGACCTCCCAGGTACATGTAATATCAAAGAGTGGAAATCTCCCAGAGATCTCCATCTCAACACCAACACCAAGCATCACTCAACGACCAGTAAGCAACAGTGCTGGACACCCTATGCCAAACAACTAGAAACACAGGAAAACAGCCCCATCCATTAGCAGAGAGGCTGCATAAAATCATAATAAGGCCACAGACACCCCAAAACACACCACCAGACGTGACTATGCCCGCCAGAAAGAGAAGATATGACCTCATACACCAGAACACAGACACTAGTCCCCTCCACCAGGAAGCCTACACACCCCACTGAACCAACTTTAGCCACTGGGGACAGACACCAAAAACAACAGGAACTACGAACATGCAGCCTGCAAAAAGGAGACACCAAACACAGTAAGATAAGCAAAATGAGAAGACAGAAAAGCACACATCAGATGAAGGAGCAAGATAAAAACCCACCAGACTTAACAAATGAAGAGGAAATAGTCAGTAAACCTGAAAAAGAATTCAGGATAATAATACTAAAGATGATCCAAAATCTTGGGAATAGAATAGAGAAAATGCAGGAAACGTTTAACAAGGATTTAGAAGAACAAAAGAGGAAACAAGCAATGATGAACAACAAAATAAATGAAATTAAAAATACTGTAGAAGGGCTCAATAGCAGAATAACTGAGGTAGAAGAACGGATAAGTGACCAGGAAGATAAAATAGTGGAAATAACTACTGCAGAGCAGAGTAAAGAGAAAAGAATGAAAAGAACTGAGGACTGTCTCAGAGACTTCTGGGACAACATTAAATGCACCAACATTCGAATTATAGGCATCCCAGAAGAAGAAGAGGAAAAAGAAACGGACTGAGAAAATGTTTGAAGAGATTATAGTTGAAAACTTCCCTAATATGGGAAAGGAAATAGTTAATCAAGTCCAGGAGGCACAGAGAGTCCCATACAGGATATATCCAAGGAGACACATGCCAAGACACATATTAACCAAACTATCAAAAATTAAATAAAAAGAAAACATGTTAAAAGCAACAAGGGAAAAACAACAAGTACCACACAAGGGAACCCCATAAGGTTAACAGCTGATCTTTCAGCAGAAACTCTGCAAGCCAGAAGGGACTGGCAGCACATATTTAAAGTGATGAAGGAGAAAATCCTGCAACCAATATTACTATAACAAGGAAGGATCTCATTCAGATTTGATGGAGATATTAAAAACTTTACACACAAGCAAAAGCTGAGAGAGTTCAGCAACACCAAACCAACTTTACAACAAATGGTAAAGGAACTGCTCTAGGCAAGAAACAAAAGACAAGGAAAAGACCTACAATAATGAACCCAAAACAATTAAGGAAATGGGAATAGGAACATACATATCAATATTTACCTTAAATGTAAATGGATTAAATGCTCCCACCAAAAGGCACAGACTGGCTGAATGGATACAAAAACAAGACCCATATATATATGCTGTCTATAAGAGACGAACTTCAGACCTAGGGACACATATAGACTGAAAGTGAGTGGATGGAAAAACATATTCCATGAAAATGGAACTCAAAAGAAAGCTGGAGTAGCAATTCTCATATCAGAAAAAACAGACTTTAAAATAAAGACTATTACAAGTGATAATGAAGGACACTACATAATGATCAAGGGATCAATCCAAGAAGAAGATATAACAATTGTAAATATTTATGCACCCAACATTGGAGCACCTCAATACATAAGGCAAATACTAACAGCCATAAAAGGGGAAATCGACAGTAAGACAATCATAGTAGGGGACTATAACACCCCACTTTCACCAATGGACAGATCATCCAAAATGAAAACAAATAAGGAAAAATAAGTTTTAAATGATACATTAAACAAGATGGACTTAATTGATATTTATGACATTCCATCCAAAAACAATAGAATACACATTTTGCTCGAGTGCTCAGGGAACATTCTCCAGGATGAATCATACCTTGGGTCACAAATCAAGCCTTGGTAAATTTAAGAAAACTGAAATCATATCAAGTATCTTTTCCAACCAAAATGCTATGAGACTAGATATCATTTACAGGAAAAAAAATCTGTAAAAAATACAAACACATGGAGGCTAAACAATACATTACTTAATAATAAAGGGATCACTGAAGAAATCAAAGAGGAAATAAAAAAAATACCTAGAAACAAATGAAAATGGAGACACGATGACCCAAAACCTATGGGACGCAGCAAAAGCAGTTCAAAGAGGGAAGTTTATAGCAATAAAATCCTACCTTAAGAAACAGGAAACATCTCAAATAAACAACTTAACTTTGTACTTAAACAATCAGAGAAAGAAGAACAAAAGAACCCCAAAGTTACCACAAGGAAAGAAATCATAATGATCAGATCAGAAATAAATGAAAAAGAAATGAAGGAATTGATAGCAAAGATCAATAAAACTAAAAGCTGGTTCTTTGAGAAGATAAACAAAACTGATAAACCATTAGCCAAACTCATCAAGGGAGAAGACTCAAATGAATAGAATTAGAAATGAAAAAGGAGAAGTAACAACTGACACTGCAGAAATACAAAGGATCATGAGAGATTACTACAAGCAACTCTATCCTCATAAAATTGACAACCTGGAAGAAATGGACAAATTCTTAGAAATGCAGAACCTGCCGAGACTGAATCAGGAAGAAATAGGAAATATGAACAGACAAATCACAAGCACTGAAATTGAAACTGTGATTAAAAATCTTCCAACAAACAAAAGCCCAGGACCAGATGGCTTCAGAGGCGAATTCTATCAAACATTTCGAGAAGAGCTAACACCTATCCTTCTCAAACTCTTCCAAAATATAGCAGAGGGAGGAACACTCCCAACCTCATTCTATGAGGCCACCATCACCTTGATACAAAAACCAGACAAGGATGTCACAAAGAAAGAAAACTACAGGCTCATATCACTGATCAACATAGATGCAAAAATCCTCAACAAAATAGTAGCAAAAAGAATCCAACAGCACATTAAAAGGACCATACACCATGATCAAGTGGGGTTTATTCCAGGAATGCAAGGATTCTTCAATATATGCAAATCAATCAACGTGATACACCATATTAACAAATTGAAGGAGAAAAACCATATGATCATCTCAATAGATGCAGAGAAAGCTTTCGACAAAATTCAACACCCATTTTTGATAAAAACCCTGCAGAAAGTAGGCATAGAGGGAACTTTCCTCAACATAATAAAGGCCAAATATGACAAATTCACAGTGAACATCGTCCACAATTGTGAAAAACTGAAAGCATTTCCAGTAAGATCAGGAAGAAGACAAGGTTGCCCACTCTCACCACTCTTCTTCAACATAGTTTTGGAAGTTTTAGCCACAACAATCCAAGAAGAAAAAGAAATAAAAGGAATCCAAATCTAAAAAGAAGAATTAAAGCTGTCACTGTCTGCAGATGACATGATACTATACATAGAGTATCCTAAAGATGCTACCAGAAAACTACTAGAGCTAATCAATGAATTTGGTAAAGTAGCAGGATACAAAATTAATGCACAGAAATCTCTGGCATTCCTGTACACTAGTTATGAAAAATATGAAAGTGACATTAGGAAAACACTCCCATTTCCCATTTCAAAAAAAAGGATAAATATCTAGGAATAAACCTACCTAAGGGGACAAAAGACCTGTATGCAGACAATTATAAGACACTGGTGAAAGAAATTAAAGGTGATACAAAAAGGTGGAGAGATATACCATGTTCTTGGATTGGAAGAATCAACATCGTGAAAATGACACTAGTACCCTAAGCAATCTACAGCTTCAATGGAATCCCTATCAAACTACTACTGGCATTTTTCACAGAACTGGAATCAAAAATTTCACTATTTGTGTGGAAACACAAAAGACCCCAAATAGCCAAAGCAAACTTGAGAATGAAAAATGGAGCTGGAGGAATCAGGCTCCCTGACTTCAGACTATACTGCAACTTTACAGTAATCAAGGCAGTATGGGAGTGGCACAAAAACAGAAAGATAGATCAATGGAACAGGATAGAAGGCCCATAGATAAACCCACGGACATATGGCCACCTTATCTTTGATAAAGGAGGCAAGAATATACAGTGGAGAAAAGACAGCCTCTTTAATAAGTGGTGCTGGGCAAACTGGACAGCTACGTATAAAAGAATGAAATTAGAACACTCCCTAACACCATACACAAAAATAAACTCAAAATGGATTAAAGACCTAAATGCAAGGCCAGACACCATCAAACTCTTAGAGGAAAACATAGGCAGAACACTCTATGACATAAATCACAGCAAGATCCTTTTTGACCCACCTACTAGAGAAATGGAAATAAAAACAAAAATAAACAAATGGAACCTAATGAAACTTAAAAGCTTTTGGACAGCAAAAGAAACCATAAACAAGACCAAAAGACATCCTTCAGAATGGGTGAAAATATTTGCAAATGAAGCAACTGACAAAGGATTAATCTCCAAAATTTACAAGCAGCTCATGCAGCTCAATAACAAAAAAAACAAACAATCCAATCCAAAATAGGCAGAAGACCTAAATAGACATTTCTCCAAAGAAGATATACAGATTGCCAGCAACACTGAATGAATGCTCAACATCTTTAATCATTAGAGAAATGTGAATCAAATCTACAATGAGATATCATCTCACACCAGTCAGAATGGCCATCATCAAAAAATCTACAAACAATAAATGCTGTAGAGGGTGTGGAGAAAAGGGAACATTCTTGCACTGTTGGTGGGAATGTAAATTGATACAGCCACTATGGAGAGCAGTATGGAGGTTCCTTGAAAAAGTAAAAATAGAACTACCATACGACCTAGCGCTCCCACTACTGGGCATGTACCCTGAGAAAACCATAATTCAAAGAGAGCCACATACCAAAATGTTCACTGCAGCTCTATTTACAATAACCAGAACATGGAAGCAACCTAAGTATCCATCAACAGATGAATGTTTAAAGAAGATCTGGCACATATATACAATGGAATATTACTCAGCCATAAAAAGAAATGAAATTGAGTTATTTGTAGTGAGGTGGATGGACCTAGATTCTGTCATACAGAGTGAAGTAAGTCAGAAAGAGAAAACCAATACCTTATGCTAATACATATATATGGAGCCTAAGGAAAAAAACGTCACAAAGTACCTAGGAGTAAAATGGGAATAAAGATGCAGACCTACTAGAAAGTGGACTTGAGGATATGGGGAGGAGGAAGAGTAAGCTGTGACAAAGTGAGACAGTGGCATGGGCATATATACACTACCAAACGTAAAATAGATAGCTAGTGGGAAGCAGCCGCCTAGCACTGGGAGATCACCTTAGTTCTTTGTGACCACCTAGAGGGGTGGGATAGGGAGGGAGGGAGGGAGAAGCAAGAGGGAAGAGATGGGCTTCCCTGGTAGTGCAGGGGTTGAGAATCTGCCTGCTAATGCAAGGGACATGGGTTCAAGCCCTAGTTTGGGAAGATCCGACCTGCCAAGGTGCAACTAGGCCCGTGAGCCACAACTCCTGAGCCTGCACGTCTGGAGCCTGTGCTTTGCAACCTGAGAGGCCACAATTGTGAAGAGGCCCATGAACCGCGATGATGAGTGGCCCCCACTTGCCACAACTAGAGAAAGTCCTTGCACAGAAACGAAGACCCAACACAGCCAAAAATAAAAATAAATAAATAATTAAATACAAGGTTACTATTAAAAAAAAAGGAAGAGATATGGGAACATATGTATATGTATAACTGATTCACTTTGTTATAAAGCAGAAACTAACACACCATTGTAAAACAATTATGTTCCAATACAGATGTTAAAAGAAAAAAGAAATTATGTCAAATATTCTTTTTTTTTTCTTGAGGTACACGGGCCTCTCACTGCTGTGGTCTCTCCCGCTGCAGAGCACAGGCTCTGGATGCACAGGCCCAGTGGCCACGACCCATGGGCCCAGCCGCTCCGTGGCATGTGGGATCCTCCTGGACCGGGGCACGAACCCATGTCCACTGCATCGCCAGGCGGATTCTCAACCACTGCCCCACCAGGGAAGCCCAATGTCAAATATTCTTAATAACATTAATAGCCACGTACTGTTGCATGATATTGCAGAAGGAGCATTGGAGTCAGATTCAGGTTTTAATACAAACTGCCATTTATTACTTGTGTAACCTTGGCGGTTACTCAACCTCTGAACTTGAGTTGGCACACCTGCAGGTTAAATCATATATGCAAAGTACTTTGCACAAAATAGATTACAAATGTTAATTTTATTTCATTCATCTGAAGCCAGAAAACTTAAATTTAAATCCTCACTTTGCTACATATTACCTATATCAAGTGTTCTCAAGGAAGTCATTTAACCTTGCTGAACTCTAGTTTTCTCATTTGTGAAATAAAGTTGCTATGAAGATTATATAGAACTGTATATTAAAATGTACCTCCAGATAGCCTGCTAAGCAATGCCTGCATACAGGGCAGTTTTAAAGAAAGAGAAAGAAAATATACCAGTCTTACCTCATTGCCACATTACTTCCATCTATGACAACTGGCCTCAAATTGTCACTGTTGTCTATTTCATCTTCAAGAGACTGTTCAGGGCTTGCAACTTCTCTGGAGCTGGGACCCTGAGGCACTAACAAACTCAAGTTGACTTGCCCTTCCAAATCACCTTTGTTTCCAAGTCTGACAAGCTCTGCCAGTACATCATTAATAAGCGATTCTGGACCCAGCTTGTTCAGCACTAATTGAATCTGTTCCTCTGCATAGCCCAGCTTTAAAGCAAAATCCATCTTGGTTTGGTATTCTTTTTCCAAGTCAAGCTTCCCATCCTGTAGAATGCTACTCTGGGAGAAGCTTGGATGATCTAGGCAGGGTGATCTACAAAGCTGGCGGTGTGGCTTAGAGGGAATCTCCTTTTTCTTCAACTGAACATCTCCAGGTTGGCAGCTGTTGTCATTACTGCTGCTTTTAAGGATCATCTGTTCAGGGTCACTCTCAGAGCTCAACAACTCTTCAGAATCAGCATTATGCTGCTCTGTGTTCTCTTGCTTAGGCTGCTGCTTCTGTTCCTTGGAGGCATTCTTCTTCATTTTTGGTGTTTCCACTGCAGCGGTGGCCGTCATCCCGTTCAGTGGGCAATCTGAGGTCTAATCAGCTCTTTTTCTTTTTAGCCTTCTTGCAATCCATGTACATTGGCCTCCCTTTGTGTAAAATGGGGTGGTAGTGATGGCGCAAGGGTTTGCCTGTTTGGTTTGTTATGTTTAGATGTTACCAGTTCCTACAAATAAACACACATACCATAATAATGTTTAGTAAACTTATGAAAAAGTATTTTAGAGTACAGTGTTTTCTTCCTAAGAAACTACAGTTGTCTGACATTATATTTTTCTGCTTAAAATGATTGGACTCTTGAAATAATACCAAGCATCTTTTCAGACCACAACAATATGAGACTATAAAATCAACTACAACATAAACAACTAAAAGAAAATAATCAAACACATGGAGTCTAAACAGCATGTTACTCAATGACAAATAGGTCATTGAAGAAATCAAACAGAAAATAAAAAATATTTTGAGATAAATAAAAATGTAAACACAATGATACAAATATTTATGGAACTGAAACAAAGCAGTTGTAAGAGGGAAGTTTATAGTGATGCAAGCCTGCCTCAGGAAACAAGAAAAGTCTCAAATAAAGAATCTAACCTAAAGGAACTAGAAAAAGAAGAAGAAGAAACAAAACCCAGAGTTAGTAGAAAGAAATTAATACTAAAGGTTAGAGAAGAAATAAATGAAATACAGACTAAAAAGCAATAGAAAAATCAATGAAAGTAAGGCCTGGTTCTTTGAAAAGATATATAAAATTGACAAAACTTTATCCAGACTCATCAAACAAAAGAGACAGAGAGGGCCTAAATAAATAAAATCAGAAATGAAAAAGATGTTACAACCGACAGCACAGAAATACAAAGAATTATAAGAAATTACTACAAACAATTATATGCCAAAAATTGGACAGCATAAAAGAAATGGATTAATTCTTAGAAACACAGTTTCTCAAGACTGAATCGGGAAGAAATAAAAATATGAACAGACCAATTGCCAGTAATGAAATTAAATCTGTAATTAAAAACCTCCCAACAAACAAAAGTCTGGCACAAGATGGCTTCACAGGTAAACTTCACAGGTAAACATTTTAAAAAGAGTTACTGCCTCTTCTTCTCAGACTATTCCAAAAGTTGAAGAGGAGGGAATGCTTTCAATGCTGCTTCCAAGCCAGCATTACCCTGACAAGAAAACTAGACAAAGACAGCATAAAAAAAAAATTACAGGCCCAAATCACTGATAAACATAAATGCAAAAACACTCAACAAAATATTAGCAAACTAAATTCAACAGTAAGTTAAAAGGTTCACACACCATGATCCAGTGGGATTTATCCCAGGGATGCAAGGATTTTTCAATATCTGCAAATTAATCAATGTGATATACCACATTAACAAATTGAAGAATAAAAATCATATGATCAGTTCAATTGATGCAGAAAAAGCTTTTGACAAAATTTAACACCTGTTTATGATAAAAACTCTCCAGAAAGTGGGTATAGAGTTAAGATACCTCAACATAATAAAGGCCATATATACCCCAACAACGAACATTATACTCAACTGTGAAAACCAGAAAGCATTTCCTCTAAGATCAGGAACAAGACAAGTTGGCCTACTCTCACCACTTTTATTCAACACAGTATTGGAAGCTCTAGCCACAGCAATCATACAAGAAAAAGAAATAAATATAATCCAAATTGGAAAGAAAAGTAAAACCTCTTGCAGATGACATTATACTATATGTAGAAACCCTGAAGACTCCACCAAAAAAGCTATTAGAACTGACAAATGAGTTCAATAAAGTTGCAGGATACAAAATTAATATACAGAAATCTCTAGTGTTTCTATACACTAAAAACCATCTATCAGAAAGATAAATTAACAAAACAATCCCATTTACAATTGCATCAAAAAGAATCAAATACCTAGAAACAAATTTAACCAGGGCAGTGAAAGACCTCTATTCTGAACGGGATAAGATACTGATGAAAGAAATTGAAAACAACACAAACAAATGAAAGATATACCTTGCTCATGGATTGGAAGAATTAATATTGTTAAAATGTCCATACTACACAAAGCAATCTACAGATTCAATGAAATCCCTATCAAAACATCAATGGCAGTTCTCACAGAACTAGAACAAATAATTGTAAAATTTATATGGAACCAAAAAAGACACTGAATAGCCAAAGCAATTTTGAGAAAAAAGAAAAAAGCTGGATGTATTATGCTCCTTGACTTAAAACTTTACTACAAATTTATAGTAATTAAAATAGTATGGTATTGGTACAAAAACAGACACATAGATCAATGGGAGAGAATAGAGAGCTGAAGAATAAACTGAAGTCTATTGGGTCAATTAATTTATGACAAAGGAGACAAGAATATAAAATAAGGAAAAGACAGACTCTTCAATAAATGGTGTTGGGAAAACTGAACAGCTGCATGTAAAAGAGTCAAAATGGATTAATTTCTTACACCATATACAAAAATAAATTCAAAATGGATTAAAGATTTAAGTGTAAGACTTGAAACTATAGAACACCTAGAAGAAAACATAAGCAGTATGCTTTTTGACATCAGTCTTAGCAACATGTTTTTGGATCTGTGTCCTCAGGCAAGGGCAACAAAAGAAAAAATAAACAAATGAGACTACATCAAACTAAAAAGTACTTGCACAGTATCAACAAAAGAAAAGCAACCTACTGAATAGGAGAAGATATTTGCAAATGACATGTTAGATAAGAGCTTAATATTCAAAATATATAAAGAATTCATACAACTCAATAACAAAAAACCCCAAACTTTCTGATTAAAAACTGGTCAGAGATATGAAAATATTCCTAACTTCATTAATCATCAACAAAACACATCAAAACCACAATATCACCTCACACCTATCAGGATGGCTATCATCAAAAAGACAGCAAATAACTAGTGCTGGTGAGGATGTGAAGAAAAGAGAATACTCCTGCACTGTTGGTGAGAATGTAAATTGGCACAGCCAATATGGAAAATAACATGGAGGTTCCCCCCAAAATTTAAAATAGAACTACTAGCATTTCGACTTCTGGATATTTACACAAAGTAAGCAAAAACACCAATTCAAAAAGATATATGCACCCCTATGCTCATTGCAACATTATTTATAGTAACCAAGCTATGGAAGCAACTTAAGTGTCTATCAATAGATGAATGGATAAAAAAGCTGTGAGATATATTTGTGTACACACACACACACACAGAATATTATTCAGCTATAAAAAAGAATGAAATCTTGCCTTTTGAGACAACATGAATGGACCTAGAAGGTATTATTTTTGTTGTTGTTGTTTTTTGTTTGTTTTTAGTTCCCTGATCAGGGATCAAACCTGGGTCCTTGGCAGTGAAAGCATGGAGCCCTAACCACTGGACCTCCAGAGAATTCCCTAGAAGGTATTATGTTAAGTGAAATAAGTCAGACAAAGAAAGACAAATACTGTAAATTTCACTTATATGTGGGATCTAAGAAACAAATCAAATGAATAAACATAACAAAACAGAAACAGACTAATAGATACAGAGAACCAGCTCATGGTTGCTGGTTGGGGCTGGGTGGTGAGAGTGAGGGGTTGGGTGAAACAGGTGAAGAGGATTAAGAAGTACAGACTTCCAATAATAAAATAAATGTCACAGCGATCCAATAAACAGCATAAGGAATATATAGTCAACAATGTCATAATAATTTTGTATAGTGACAGATGGTTATTAGACTTTTGGGGTGATAATTTTGTAATGTATTTAAATGTCAAATCATTACGTTGTAAACCTGAAACTAACATAATATTGAACATTAACTATAATTCAATAAAAAAATGCTTGGACTCACATTAAAAAAAATAGAGTCTCGAGAAGTCCGATGTTCTATCCATTGCACTACAGAGCCACCTAAGGGTCTCTAATTCTCTACTAAATCTAGACACAAAATTTTCAGTGGTGGCCATAGTGCTTTAAGGACCCCCCCCACAAAAATCATATCTAAAGTTAACTGCTTATCACAAAAACGAAGGAAGAGAAACATGGTATTTCAACAGGGTGCAGAAACATATACATCTTTTAAGAACTCTTTTTTACTTTCTGCCAGGTAAATTCTCCGAATACCACACCATATTCTTCTAGCTAAAGCTGAACTCCACTCCTGAAGAGGACAACTTCTCTAGCATTACTTTTTCCAAAATATCAGGGTCCCCATCTACTGGGGAGACTGGTAAACCATTAAAATTGCTTTAAAGCAATTGAAGCTGGCTATAAGGGTCACAAATAGAGACGTGTGCTCCAGATAAGAAAAAAAGGTGTGTGCACACTCATGAATTGTATCTTCAGCCTCTTTTATCTATTGTAATTTTATTTATTATATTGTAAAAAGGAGAAAATCAACTCACTTTGCATGAGAAACTAGAATACTTTAAAAGAACATTAATTACAGAAGAGAAATAGGAGTGTTTTATTTCTAAACTCCTTTCACCTACATCATCTGTCCCCTCAGGTTTGAGTTCTAACCTGTCCAAGGTGTTTCCTTTACTTTGAGCCTCAGTTTCCTCATATATGAAGTGAGGATATGGATAGTTACCTCACAGAACAAGGATTACATTAAATGAGTAAGGAAAGTGCTTAGAAAAGTGAACAGAACATAGTAGGCTCTCAATATATGTAAAGGGTACAACAGACACCACCAGAAGTTTGGTTTAAAAAAAGAGAAGACTGACAGTGCAGCAAGACTATAGACCTGTGAGCATTGATAAGCTCTTCAGGTAGCAGCTGTGCTCACTAATCTAAAACCAGACTATCTATGTAACTAGTGTACTAGGATTTTCCAGTTACACTTTAATTCTATTCATTTAAACAAGAAGAAAATTAATCAGTAGTTTTATCTAAGAATAATATAGATAACTGCATACTTATCTTAGGAAAGTCACGTTTGGAAACAATATATGCACACAGAATTGACATCTCAGACCTGACATTCAGGCAGCATACAGTGACTTCCCTAATGATTATATCACCACTTGTTACTTCAAATTTTTCCCTTAATGAATAGACACATAGACACCCATTTCACTGTCACTTCTCCATTAATCTTTGTTACATAAATTTTAAATCCTATTTCCCTTATAAGTTCCATATTTACTACTGACTTACATTTTATTATCTTGAAAATAATTTCTAGTGCACACAGGAAATTGAGAAATTTCCTCTTGCATTTATTCAAAGCTCCAAAGTCACTTAACAACTGTTTGTAAGACTAAATGTGTATTTTCCTGGCAAATGACAGGTACCTGTAAAAGACAAACTTGACTGCTCTTAGCTAGGAGACCAAATGTCTAGTTATTACTGTGAAATTTTCTTACTCAATAACCTAATGTAGAAGAGAAATAAATGACTTGGCAGACATAAACTTTGATTTACTTTTTAAAGCCTTAAGCGAGTTTTTAAGAGAAATGCTGGTTGTCTGTCCTAAGAGCTACGTAGGTATGTAAGTATCATGTGTTTTTTTTGTGTGTGTTGTTTTACAATGCAAAGTTCTTGAGGCAAAGATAGCAGGAAAGTCTTTTCCTTCAAAAGAACAATCACTGAGCGCCAGAGACTGTGATAAGCCCTGGGTCTAGAAGGAGAGATCAGAACTGATCCTGTCCTCAAAGAACTCTCAAACTAATTTTTAAAATGGCTATAAATGTCCCTAGGGAATGCTGAAACACAATTCTATAGAAGGTGATCATATCAATTTTAGTTCAAGTTGGGACAACTTTGAGAATGAAAGATCATTACTAATAATTATGTCAGAACAATAGGCATGAACTGGGGAAGTCACAGGCAAATATGGATATATGGTTGGTGCTTCAAGTTACTTGAAAATTTCCATTGACATACAGAAGTGGGAAAGTTCAATTCTATCCACAGGGTGGGAGATGAGTGTAGTGGTTGAAGGGATTATGAAGAATTCAAGAAAGATACAATAATTGGAGTAATTTTCTGACTAATTAATTAATTAACATCTACTTAGTGCTATGTACCAAGAGACATGTTAGCTGGTAGGGTGAAAAAACAGACAAGGAGGTAACCCTTCGGAAGATGGCAGAAGAGTAAGATGCGGAGATCACCTTCCTCCCCACAGATACACCAGAAATTCATCTACATGTGGAACAACGCCTACAGAACACCTACTGAACGCTGGCAGACCTCAGACATCCCAAAAGTCAAGAAACTCCCCACATACATGGGTAGGGCAAAAGAAAAAAGAATAAACAGAGACAAAAGGATAGTGATGGGACCTGCACCAGTGGGAGGGAGCCGTGAAGGAGGAAAGGTTTTCACACACTAGGAAGCCCCTTCATGGACAGAGACTGTGGGTGGCAGAGGGGGAAAGCTTCCGAGTCACGGGGGAGAGCACAGCAACAGGGGTGCGGAGGGCAAAGCGGAGAGATTCCCGCACTGAGGATCGGTGCCGACTGGCACTCACCGGCCCGAGAGGCTTGTCTGCTCGGCCGCCGGGATGGGCGGGCCTGGGAGTTGAGGCTCAGGCTTTGGTCAGAGCGCAGGGAGAGGACTGGAGTTGTTGGCGTGAACACAGCCAGAAGGGGTTAGTGCACCAGGGCTAGCCGGGAGGGAGTCAGGGGAAAAGTCTGGAGCTGCCGAAGAGGCAAGAGACTTTTTCTTCCCTCTTTGATTCCTGCTGCACAAGGAGAGGGGATTAAGAGTGCTGCTTAAAGGAGCTCCAGAGACGGGCACGTGACGCGGCTAAAAGTGCACACCCCAGAGAAGGGCGTGGGACGCTGGGGCTGTTGCTGCCACCACCCAGAGGCCTGTGGGTGAGTGCAGGTCACTGTCCATGCCCCTTTCTGGGGAGCCTGTGTAGCCCGCCACTGCCGGGGTCCCAGGATCCAGGGACGGCTTCTGCGGGAGAGTGCACGGCGTGCCTCGGGCTGGTGCAATGTCACGCTGGCCTCTGCCGCTGCAGGTTCGCCCTGCCCTCCGTACCCCTCCCTCCCCCCGGCCTGAGTGAGCCAGAGTCCCTGAAGCGGCTGCTCCTTTAACCCTGTCCTCTCTGAGAGAAGAACAGACGCCCTCCAGCGATCTACGTGCAGAGGTGGGGCCAAATCCAAAGCTGAGACCCGGGAGCTGTGAGAATAAAGAAGAGAAAGGGAAATCTCTCCCAGCAGCCTCAGAAGCAGCAGATTAAAACTCCACAATCAACTTGATGTACCCTGCATCTGTGGAATACACGAATAAACAATGAATCATCCAAAATTGAGGAGGTGGACTTTGAGAACAAGTTTTATGATTTTTTCCCTTTTTCCTCTTTTTGTGAGTCTGTAGGTGTATGCTTCTGTGTGAGATTTTGTCTGTACAGATTTGCTTCCACCATTTGTTCTAGGGTTCTATTCGTCCGTTTTTTTTCTGAATAATTACTTTTTATTTTAATAACTTTATTTTATTTTATCTTACTTTATTTTATTTTGTGTTATCTTCTTCCTTCCTTCCTTCCTTCCTTTCTTTCTTTCTTTCTTTCTTTCTTTCTTTCTTTCTTTCTTTCTTTCTTTCTTTCTTTCTTTCTTTCTTTCTTTCTTTCTTTCTTTCTTTCTTTCCTTCCTTCCCTCCTTTAGACAACGAAACATCCCAAATTGAGGAGGTGGACTTTGAGAGCAAGATTTATGATTTTTTCACCTTTTCCTCTTTTTGTGAATGTGTATGTATATGCTTCTGTGTGAGATTTTGTCTGTATAGCTTTGCTTCCACCATTTGTCCCAGGGTTCCATCTGTCTGTATTTTTTTAATAATTATTTTTTTATTTTAATAACTTTATTATATTTTACCATACTTTATTCTATTTTACTTTATCTTCTCTCTTTCATTTTTTCCTACCTTCTATCCTTCCTCCCTCGTTCCCTCCCTCCCTTCTTTCTTCCTTTCTTTCCTTCTTTCTTTCTTTCTTTCTTTCTAGTTTTACTACTTCTTTCTTTCTACTTTTTCTCCCATTTATTCTGAGCCATGTGGATGAAAGGCTCTTGGTGTTGCAGCCAGGAGTCAGTGCTTTGCCTCTGAGGTGGGAGAGCCAAATTCAGGACACTGATCCACAAGAGACCTCCCAGCTCCACATAATATCAAATGGCGAAAATCTCCCAGAGATCTCCATCTCAACACCAGCACCCAGCTTCACTCAACGACCAGCAAGCTACAGTGCTGGACACCTTATGGCAAACAACTAGCAAGACAGGAACACAACACCACCCATTAGCTGAGAGGCTGCGCAAAATCATAATAAGTCCACAGACACCCCAAAACACACGACCAGATGTGGACCTGCCCACCAGAAAGACAAGATATAGCCTCATCCACCAGGACACAGGCATTAGTCCCCTCCAACAGGAAGCCTACCCAACACACTGAACCAACCTTAGCCACTGGGGACAGACACCAAAAACAACAGGAACTATGAAACTGCAGCCTTCAAAAAGGAGACACAGGGCTTCCCTGGTGGCACAGTGGTTGAGAATCTGCCTGCCAATGCAGGGGACACGGGTTCGAGCCCTGGTCTGGGAAGATCCCACATGCCGCGGAGCAACTAGCCCAGTGAGCCACAAATACTGAGCCTGCGCGTCTGGAGCCTGTGCTCCGCAACGAGAGGCCGCGATAGTGAGAGGCCCGCGCACTGCGATGAGGAGTGGCCCCCACTTGCCGCAACTAGAGAAAGCCCTTGCACAGAAACGAAGAGCCAACACAGCCATAAATAAATGAATAAATAAATAAATAAAAATTAAAAAAAAAAAGGAGACACAAAACACAGTAAGATAAGCAAAATGAGAAGACAGAAAAACACACAGCAAGTGAAGGAGCAAGATAAAAACCCACCAGACCTAACAAATGAAGAGGAAATAGGCAGTCTACCTGAAAAATAATTCAGAATAATGATAGTAAAGATGATCCAAAATCTTGGAAATAGAAGAGACACAATGCAAGAAATATTTAACAGGGACCTAGAAGAACTAAAGATGAATCAAGCAATGATGAGCAACACAGTAAATGAAATAAAAAATACTCTAGATGGTATCAATAGCAGAATAACTGAGGCAGAAGAACGGGTAAGTGACGTGGAAGATAAAATAGAGGAAATGACTGCTGCAGAGCAGAATAAAGAAAAAAGAATGAAAAGAATGGAGGACAGTCTCAGAGACCAGTGGGACAACGTAAAATGCACCAATATATGAATTATAGGGGTTCCAGAAAGAAGAAGAGAAAAAGAAAGGGACTGAGAAAATATTTGAAGAGATTATAGTTGAAAACTTCCTAATATGGGAAAGCAAATAATTAATCAAGTCCAGGAGGCACAGAGAGTCCCATACAGAATAAATCCAAGGAGAAATACGCCAACACACATATTATGCAAACTGTTAAAAATTAAACACAAGGAAAACATATTAGAAGCAGCTAGGGTAAAACAACAAAAAACACACAAGGAAATCCCTATAAGGTTAACAGCTGAACTTTCAGCAGAAACTGTGCAAGCCAGAAGGGACTGGCAGGACATATTTAAAGTGATGAAGGAGAAAAACCTGCAACCAAGATTACTCTACTCGGCAAGGAATTCATTAAGATTTGATGGAGAAATTGAAAGCTTTAGAGACAAGCAAAAGCTGAGAGAGTTCAGCACCACCAAACCAGCTTTACAACAAATGCTAAAGGAACTTCTCTAGGCAAGAAACACAAGAGAAGGAAAAGGGCTACTATAACGAACCCAAAACAATTAAGGAAATGGGAATAGGAACATGCATATAGATAATTACCTTAAATGTAAATGGACTAAATGTTCCCACCAAAAGACACAGACCTGCTGAATGGATAAAAAAACAAGACCCATATACATGCTAACTACAAGAGACCTACTTCAGACCTAGAGACAAATAGAGACTGAAAGTAAGGGGATGGAAACAGATATTCCATGCAAATGGAAATCAAAAGAAACCTGGAGCAGCAATTCTCATATCAGACAAAATGGACTTTTACAAGAGGGAAAGAAGAACACTACATAATGATCAAGGGATCGATCCAAGAAGAAGATATAACAATTGTAAATATTTATGCACACAACATAGGAGCACCTCAATACATAGGGCAAATACTAGCAGCCATAAAATGGGAAATAGACAGTAACACATTCATAGTAGGGGACTTTAACACCCCACTTTCACCAACGGACAAATCTTCCAAAATGAAAATAAATAAGGAAACACAAGCTTTAAATGATACATTAAACAAGAAGGACTTAATTGATATTTATAGGACATTCCACCCAAAAACAACAGAATACACCTTTTGCTCAAGTGCTCATGGAACATTCTCCAGGATAGATCATATCTGGGGTCACAAATAAAGCCTTGGTAAATTTAAGAAAATTGTAACTGTATCAAGTATTTTTTCAAACCACAAAGGCTATGAGACTAGATATAAATTACAGGAAAAGATCTGTAAAAGGTACAAACACATGGAGGCTAAACAATACACTACTTAATATCAAAGTGATAACTCAAGAAATCAAAGATGAAATAAAAAAAATACCTAGAAACATATGACAATGGAGACATGACGACCCAAAACATATGGGAGGCAGCAAAAGCAGTTGTAAGAGGGAAGTTTATAGCAATACAATTCCACCTTAAGAAACAGGAAACATCTCGAGTAAACAACCTGACCGCTCACCTAAAGCAATTAGAGAAAGAAGAACAAAAAACCCGTAAAGTTAGCAGAAGGAAATAAATCATAAAGATCAGATCAGAAGTAAATGAAAAAGAAATGAAGGAAATGATAGCAAAGATCAATAAAACTAGAAGCTAGTTCTTTGAGAAGATAAACAAAATTGATAAACCATTAGCCAGACTCATCAAGAAAAAAAGGGAGAAGACTCAAATGAATAAAATTAGAAATGAAAAAGGAGAAGTAACAACTGACACTGCAGGAATACAAAGGATCATGAGAGATTACTACAAGAAACTCTATGCCAATAAAATGGACAACCTGGAAGAAATGGACAAATTCTTAGAAATGCACAACATGCCAAGACTGAATAAGGAAGAAATAGAAAATATGAACAGACCAATCACAAGAACTGTAATTGAAACTGTGATTAAAAATCTTCCAACAGGGCTTCCCTGGTGGCGCAGTGGTTGAGAGTCCGCCTGCTGATGCAGGGGACGCGGGTTCGTGCCCCGGTCCGGGAAATCCCACATGCCGCAGAGCAGCTGTGCCCGTGAGCCATGGCCGCTGAGCCTGCGCGTCCGGAGCCTGTGCTCCGCAATGGGAGAGGCCACAACAGTGAGAGGCCCGTGTAACGCAAAAAAAAAAAAAAATCTTCCAACAAACAAAAACCCTGGAGCAGATGGCTTCAGAGGCGAATTGTATCAAACATTTAGAGAAGAGCTAACACCTATACTTCTCAAACTCTTCCAAAATATAGCAGAGGGAGGAACACTCCCAAACTCATTCTACGAGGCCACCATCACCTTGATACCAAAACTAGACAAGGATGTCACAAAGAAAGAAAACTACAGGCCCATATCACTGATGAACATACATGCAAAAATCCTCAACAAAATAGTAGCAAACAGAATCCAACAGTACATTAAAAGGATCATACACCGTGATAAAGTGGAGTTTATTCCAGGAATGCAAGAATTCTTCAACATACGCAAATCAATCAATGTGATACACCATATTAACAAACTGAAGGAGAAAAACCATATGATCATCTCAATAGATGCTGAGAAAGCTTTTGACAAAATTCAACACCCATTTGTGATAAAAACCCTGCAGAAAGTAGGTATAGAGGCAACTTTCTTCAACATCATAAAGGCCATATATGACAAACCCATAGCCCACATCGTCCTCAATGGTGAAAAACTGAAACCATTTCCAGTAAGATCAGTAACAAGACAAGGTTGCCCACTCTCACCATGCTTATTCAACATAGCTGTGAAAGTTTTACCCACAGAAATCTGAGAAGAAAAGGAAATGAAAGGAATCCAAATTGGGAAAGAAGAAGTAAAGCTGTCACTGTTTACACATGACATGATACTATACATAGAGAATCCTAAAGATGCTACCAGAAAACTACTACAGCTAATCAATGAATTTGGTAAAGTAGCAGGATACAAAACTAATGCACAGAAATCTCTTGCATTCCTGTACACTAATGATGATAAATCTGGAAGTGAAATCAAGAAAACACTCCCATTTACTATTGCAACAAAAAGATTAAAATACCTAGGAATAAACCTACCAAAGGGGACAAAAGACCTGTATGCAGAAAATTATAAGACACTGATGAAAGAAATTAAAGATTATACAAATAGATGGAGAGATGTACCATGTTCTTGGATTGGAAGAATCAACATTGTGAAAATGACTCTACTACCCAAAGCAATCTACAGATTCAATGCAATCCCTATGAAACTACCACTGGCATTTTTCACAGAACTAGAGCAAAAAATTTCACAATTTGTATGGAAACACAAAAGACCCCGAATAGCCAAAGCAATCTTGAGAACGAAAAATGGAGCTGGAGGAATCAGGCTCCCTGACTTCAGACTATACTACAAAGCTACAGTAATCAAGACAGTATGGTACTGGCACAAAAACAGAAAGATAGATCAATGGAACAGGATAGAAAGCCCAGAGATAAACCCACGGACATATGGTCACCTTATCTTTGATAAAGGAGGCAAGAATATACAGTGGAGAATAGACAGCCTCTTCAGTAAGTGGTGCTGGGCGAACTGGACAGCTATATGTAAAAGAATGAAAATAGAACCCTCCGTAACAACATACACAAAAATAAACTCAAAATGGATTAAATACCTAAATGTAAGGCCAGACACCATCAAACTCTTAGAGGAAAACATAGGCAGAACACTCTATGACATAAATCGCAGGAAGATTCTTATTGACACACTTCCTAGAGAAATGGAAATAAAAAGAAAAATAAAAAAATGGGACCTAACGAAACTTAAAAGCTTTTGGCCAGCAAAAGAAACCACAAATAAGACCAAAAGACCTCCTTCAGAATGGGCAAAAATATGTGCAAATGAAGCAACTGACAAAGGATTAATCTCCAAAATTTACAAGCAGCTCATGCAGCTCAATAACATAAAACACAAATAATCCAATCCAAAATGGGCAGAAGACCTAAATAGACATTTCTCCAAAGAAGATATACAGATTGCCAACAACACTGAAAGAATGCTCAACATCATTAATCATTAGAGAAATGCAAATCAAAAGTACAATGAGATATCATGTCACACCAGTCAGAATGGCCATCATCAAAAAATCTAGAAACAATAAATGCTGTAGAGGGTGTGGAGAAAAGGGGACACTCTTGCACTGCTGGTGGAATGTAAATTGATACAGCCACTATGGAGAACAGTATGGAGGTTCCTTAAAAATCTACAAATAGAACTACCATATGACCCAACAATCCCACTACTGGGCATATACCCTGAGAAAACCATAATTCAAAAAGAGTCATGTACCAAAATGTTCATTGCAGCTCTATTTACAATAGCCAGGACATGGAAGCAACATAAGTGTCCATCAACAGATGAATGGATAAAGAAGATAGGGTAAATATATACAATGGAATATTACTCAGCCATGAAACGAAACAAAATTGAGTTATTTGTAGTGAGGTGGATGGACCTAGAGTCTGTCATATAGAGTGAAGTAAGTCAGAAAGAGAAAATGAAAAATCTTATGTTAACACATATATATGGAATCTAAAGGAAAAAAAAGTCATGAAGTACCTAGGGGTAAGATGGGAATAAAGGCAAAGTCCTACTAGAGCATGGACTTGAGGATATTGGGAGGGGGAAGGGAAAGCTGTGACAAAGTGAGAGAGTGGCATGGACATATATACACTACCAATCGTAAAATAGATAGCTAGTGGGAAACAGCCACATCACACAGGGAGATTTGCTAGGTGGTTTGTGACCAGCTAGAGGGGTGGGATAGGGAGGATGAGTGGGAGGGAGGTGCAAGAGGGAAGAGATATGGGAGCATATGTATATGTATAACTGATTCACTTTGTTTTAAAGCAGAAACTAACACACCATTGTAAAGCAATTATACTCCAATAAAGATGTTAAAAAAAACCCCACAACCTACCTAAGGAGACAAAAGACCTGTATGCAGAAAACTATAAGACACTGATGAAAGAACTTAAAGATGATACAGGTGGAGAGATATACCATGTTCTTGGACTGGAAGCACCAACACTGAGAAAATGAATATACTACCTAAAGCAATCTACAGATTCAAGGCAATCCCTATCACACTACCAGTGTAATTTTCACAATACTAGAAGAAAAAATATCACAATTTGTATGGAAACACAAAAGACCCTGTATAGCCAAATCAATCTTGTGAAAGAAAAACGGAGCTGCAGGAATCAGGCTCTGTGACTTCAGAGTATACTACAAAGCTACAGTAATGAAGACAATATGGTACTGGCACAAAAGAGAAATATAGATCAATGGAACAGGATAGAAAGCCCAGAGATTAAGCCATGCACATATGGTAGCCTTATCTCTGTTAGAGGAGGCAAGAATATATAATGGAGAAAAGACAGCCTCTTCAATAAGTGGTTCTGGGAAAACTGGACAGCTACATGTAAAAGAATGAACTTAGAACACTCCCTAACACCATACAAAAAAAATCTCAGAATGGATTAAAGACCTAAATATAAAGTCAGACACTATGAAACTCTTAGAGGAAAACATAGGCAGAACACTCTATAACATAAATCACAGCAAGATCATTTTTGAACCACCTGCTAGAGAAATGGAAATAAAAACAAAATAAACAAATGGAAGCTAATGAACCTTAAAACCTTTTGCACAGCAAAGGAAACAAGAAACAAGGAGAAAAGACAACCCTCAGAATGGTAGGTAATATTTACAAATGAAGCAACTGACAAAGAATTAATCTCCCAAATATACAAGCAGCCCATGCAGCTCAATATCAAAAACCAAACAACCCAATAAAAAAATGGGCAGAAGTCCTAAATAGACAATTCTCCAAAGAGGACATAAAGATGACCAGGAAACACATTTAAAGATGCTCAACATCACTAATCATTTGAGAAACGCAAATCAAAAATACAATGAGGTAACACCTCACACCAGTCAGAATGGCCATCATCAAAAATCTACAAACAATAAATGCTGGAGAGGGCGTGGAGAATAGGGAACGTGCTTGCACTGTTGGTGGCAATGTAAATTGATACAGCCATTATGGAGAACATTATGGAGGTTCCTTAAAAAAATTAAAAATAGAGCTACCATATGACCCAGCAATCCCACTACTGGGCATATACCCTGAGAAAACCATAATTCAAAAAGAGTAATGTACCCCAATGTTCACTGCAGCACTATTTACATTAGCCAGGAAATGGAAGCAACCTAAGTGTCCATTGATGGATGAATAGATAAAGAAAATGTGGCACACATATACAAAGGAATATTACCCAGCCATAAAAAGAAACAAAATTGAGTTTTTTTGTGGTGAGGTGGATGTACCTAGAGTCTGTCATACACAGTGAAATAAGTCAGGAAGAGAAAAACAAACACTGTGTGCTAACACATATATATAGAATCTAAAAAAAAAAAAGTTTCTGCTGAACCTAGGTGTAGGACAGGAATAAAGACACAGACCTACTAGAGGATGGACTTGAGGACACAGGGAGGGTGAAGGGTAAGCTGGGACGAAGTGAGAGTGACATTGACATATATTCACTACCAAATGTAAAATAGATAGTTAGTGGGAAGCAGCTGCATAGCACAGGGAGATCAGTTGGGTGCTTTGTGACCACCTAGAGGGGTGGATAGGGTGGGTGGGAGGGAGACGCAAGAGGGAGGAGATATGGGGATATATGTAAATGTATAGCTGAGTCACTTTGTTATAAAGCAGAAACTAACACACCACTGTAAAGCAACTATACTCCAATAAAGATGTTAAAAAAAAAGATTGCTTTGGCTATTTGGGTTTATTGTGTCTCCAAACAAATTTTAAGATTTTTTGTTCTAGTTGTGTAAAAAATGCTATTGGTAATTTGATAGGGATTTCATTGGCTCTGTAGATTGCTTTGGGTAATATAGTCATTTTCAGAATATTGATTCTTCAAATCCAAGGACATGGTGTATCTCTCCATCTGTTTGCATCATCTTTCATTTCTTTCATCAGTGTCTTATAGCTTTCTTAGTACAGGTCTTTTATCTCCTTAGGTTGGTTTATTCCTAGGTATTTTATTTTTTTTGCTGCAATGGTGAATGGAATTGTTTCCTTAATTTCTTTTTCTGATCTTTCACTGTCATTGTATAGGAATGCAAGATATTTCTGTGCATAAATTTTGTATCCTGCAACTTTACCAAATACTTTGATTAGCTCTAGTAGTTTTCTGGTGGCATCTTTAGGATTCTCTATGTGTAGTATCATGTCATCTGCAAACAGTGACGGCTTTACTTCTTTTCCTATTTGGATTTCTTTTGCTTCTCTGATTGCCATGGCTAGGACTTCCAAAGCTATGTTGAATAGTATTGGTAAGAGTGGGCATCCTTGTCTTGTTCCTCATGTTAGAGAAATTGCTTTCAGTTTTTCACCATTGAGAATGATGTTTGCTGTGGGTTTGTTGTATATGGTCTTTATTATGTTGAGGTCGGTTCCATGTATGCCCACATTCTGAAGAGTTTTTTTTTTTTATCATAAATGGGTGTTAAATTTTGTTCAAAGCTTTTTCTGCACCTATTGAGAGGATCATATGGTTTTTATTCTTCAATTTGTTAATATGGTGTATCACATGGATTGATTTGCATGTATTGAAGAAGGCTTGCAGCCCTTGGATAAATCTCACTTGATAATGGTGTAAGATCTTGTTCATGTATTGTTGGATTCTGTTTGCTAGTATTTTGTTGAGGATTTTTGCATCTATATTCATCAGTGATAACGGTCTGTAACTTTCTTTTTTTGTAGTATCTTTGTTGGCTTTTGTTATCAGGGTGATGGTTGCCTTGTACAATGAGTTTGAGCGTGTTCCTTCCTCTGCAATTTCTTGGAAGAGTTTGAGAAGGATGGGTGTTAGCTCTTCTCTAAATATTTGATAGAATTCACCTGTGAAGTCATCTGGCCTGGACTTCTGTTTGTTGGATGTTTTTTTTTTTTTTTTGCAGTATGTGGGCCTCTCACTGTTGTGGCCTCTCCCATTGAGGAGCACAGACTCCGGAAGTGCAGGCTCAATGGCCATGGCTCACAGGTCAGCCGCTCCGCGGCATGTGGGATCTTCCCAGACTGGGGCATGAACCCGTGTCCCCTGTATCGGCAGGTGGACTCTCAACCACTGCCCCACCAGGGAAGCCCTGTTGGATGGTTTTTAATCACAGTTTCAATTTTATTACTTGTGATTGGTCTGTTCATATTTTATATTTAATCCTGGTTCAGTCTTGGATGGTTATACCCTTCTAAGAATTTGTCCATTTCTTCCAGGCTGTCCATTTTATTGGCATATAGTTGCTTATAGTATTCTTTTATGCTACTTTTATTTCTGCGGTGTCTGTTGTAACTTCTCCCTTTTCATTTCTAATTTTATTGATTTGATTCTTCTCTCTTTCCTTTCTTGATGAGTCTTGCTTAATGTTTGTCAATTTTGTTTATCTTCTCAAAAAACAGCTTTTAGTTTTATTGATATTTTCTATTGTTTTCTTTGTTTCTATTTCATTTATTTATTTTCTGATCTTTATGATTTCTTTCATTCTACTAAGTTTGGGATTTGTTTCTTCTTCTTTCTCTAATTCCTTTAGGTGTAAGGTTAGATTGTTTATTTGAAATTTTTCTTGTTTCTTGATGTAGGATTTTATTGCTATAAACTTCCCTCTTCAAACTGCTTTTGCTTCATCCCATAGGTTTTGGGTCATTTTGTTTTCATTGTTATTTGTCTCTAGGTATTTTTTGTCTTCCTCTTTTATTTCTTCAGGGATATCTTGGTTATTTAGTAGCATATTGTTTAGCCTCATGAGTTTCTGTTTTTTACGTTTTTTTTTACTGTAATTTATTTCTAGTCTGATAGTGTTGTGGTCAGAAAAGATGTTTGATATGCTTTCAATTTTCTTAAAGTTACCGAGGTTTGATTTGTGACCCTAGATGTGATCTATCCTGGAGAATGTTCCGTGTGCACTTGAGAAGAAAGTTTAATCTATTGTTTTCGGATGGAATGTCCTATAAATATCAATGAAATCTATCTGGTCTATTGTGTCATTTAAAGTTTGTATTTCCTCATTAATTTTCTGTCTGGGTGATCTGTCCATTGGTGTAAGTGGGGTGTTAGGGTCCCCCACTATTATTATGTTACTGTCTATTTCCACTTTTATAGTTTTTAACACTTGCCTTATGTATTGAAGTGCTCTCTTGTTGAGTGCATATATATTTATAATTTTTATATTGTCTTCCTGGACTGACCCTTTGGTCACTATGTTGTGTCCTTCCTTGTCTCTTTTAACATTCTTTATATTAACGTCTACTTTGTCTGATATGTGTATTGTTACTCCAGCTTTATTTTGATATCCATTTGCATGGAATATCTTTTTCCTTCCCCCTCACTTTCAGTCTGTATGTGTTCCTAGGTCTGAAGTGGGTCTCTTGTCAACAGTATATATATGAGTCTTGTTTTTGTATCTATTCAGTGAATCTCTGTCTTTTGGTTGGAGCATTTAATCCATTCACATTTAAGGTTATTATGTTTATGTATGTTCCTATTACCAACTTCTCAATTGTTTTTTGTTTGTTTCTGTAAGTCCTTTTCTTCTCTTGTGTTTTCCGCCTAGAGAAGTTCCTTTAGCATTTGTTGTAGAACTTGTTTTTTAGTGCTGAATTCTCCTAGAATTTACTTGTTTGTAAAGCTTTTGATTTCTCCATCGAATCTGAAGGAGATCCTTGCTTGGTAGAGTATTCCTGGTTTTAAGTTCTTCCCTTTTATCACTTTAAATATATCATACCACTCCCTTCTGGCTTGCAGAATTTTTGCTGAGAAATCAGCTGTTAACCATATGGGAGTTCCTTTGCATGTTATTTGTCATTTTTCCCTTGTTGCTTTTAATAATATTTATTTGTCTTTAATTTTTGTCAATTTGATCACTATGTGCTTAGGTTTGTTCCTCCTCGGGTTTTTCCTGCCTGGGACTCTTGGCACTTCCTGGACTTGGGTGGTTATTTCTTTTCACATGTTAGGGAAGTTTTTGTCTATAATGTCTTCAAATATTTTCTCATGTATTTTCTCTCTCTCTTCTCCTTGTGGGACCCCTATAATGAGAATGTTGTTGCATTAAATGTTGTCCCAGAGGTCTCTTAGGCTGTCTTCATTTCTTTTCATTCTTTTTTCTTTTTCTGTTCCACGGCAGTGATTTCCACCATTCTGTCTTCCAGGTCACTTATTTGTTCTTCTCCCTCAGTTATTTGGCTATTGATTCATTCTAGTGGATTTTTCATTTCAGTTATTGTATTGTTCATCTCTGTTTGTTTGCTTTTTTATTATTGTTTGTCTTTGTTAAATGTTTCTTGCATCTTCTCGATCCTTGCCTCCATTCTTTTTCTGAGGTCCTGGATCATCTTCACTATCATTATTCTGAATTCTTTTTCTGGAAGCTTACCTACCTGCACTTCATTTAGTTTTTTTCTGTTTTTTTTTTCTTTTTCCTTCATCTGGGACATAGTTCTCTGCCTTTTCATTTCGTCTTTCTGTGATTGTGGTTTTCATTCGGTGGGCTGCAAGACTGTAGTTCTTCTTGCTTCTGCTGTCTGTCCCCTGGTGGATTGATCCTTTATTATATTGTTGGATTCTGCTTGCTAGTATTTTCTTGTGGATTATTGCATCTATGTGCATCAGTGATACTGATTTTTTTTTTTTGTGGTATCTTTGTCTGGTATCAGAGAGGTGTTGGTCTCAGAGAACAAGCTTGGGATTGTTTCTGCCTCTGCAACTGTTTGGAAGAGTTTCAGAAGGATAGGTGTTACCTCTACTCTAAATATTTGGTAGAATTCGCCTGTGAAGCCATCTGGTCCTGGACTTTGTTAGTTGAAAGTTTTTGTACCTATGGAGACAAAAGACCCGTAGTCTGAAAACTAAGATGCCGATGAAAGTAATCAAAGGTTACACAAACAGTTGGAAAGATATACCATGTTCTTGGATTGGAAGAATAATATTGATAAAATGAATATACTATCCAAGGCAATCTACACATTTAATGCAACCCTATCAAATTACCAATGGCATTTTTCACAGATTAGAACAATAAATATTAAATCTTGTGTGGAAACACAAAAGACCATGAGTAGCCAAAGAAGAAAGAAAGAAAAATGAAAAAGAAAAAGAAAAAAAGAAAAAGAAAATGGATCCAAAAAAGAAAAAAGAAAAGCCAAAAACCCAAAAAAGAAAAGTGGAGCAGGAGAAATCAGGCTTCCTGACTTCAGACTATACTACAAAGCTACAGTAGTCAAAACAGTATGTTACTGGTGCAAGGACAGAAATATAGATCAATGGAACAGGATAAAGATCCCTGAAATGATGTTACACACCTATGGTCAGTTAATCTATGGCAAAGGAGACAAGAATATACAACGGAGAAATGGCAGTCTCGTCCATAAATGGTGCTGGGAAAACTGGACAGCTACATGTATAATAATAAAATGAGAAAATTCTGTAACACCACACACAAATACAAACTCAAAATGGATTAAAAACCTAAATATAAGACTGGATACTCCAAAGCTCTTAGAGTAAAACATAGGCAGAACACTCTCTGACATAAATCACAGCAATGTCTTTTTGGATCCACCTCCTAGAGTAATGGAAATAAAAACAAAAATAAACAAATGAGACCTAATTGAACTTAAAAGTTTTTGCACATGAAAGGTGACCATAAACAAAACGGAAAGACAACCCACAGAATGGGAGAAATTACTTGCAAAAGAAGTGACCAACAAGGAATTAATCTCCAGAATACAAAAACAGCTCTTGCCACTCAATAGCAAAAAAATAAACACAAACAACCCAATCAAAAAATCAGCAGAAGATCTAAATAGACATTTCTCCAAAGAAGACTTTACAGACGGCCAAAAAAGCACATGAAAAGATGCTCAAATTCACTTATCATTAGAGAAGTGCAAATCAAACCTCACACTGGTCAGAATGACCATTATCAAAAAGTCTACAAACAATAAATGCTGGAGAGGGTGTGGAGAAAATTGTACCCTCCTACACTGTTGGTGGGAAGGTAAATTGTACAACCACTATGGAGAACAGTATGGAGGTTCCTTAAAAAACTAAAAACAGAGGTATCATTCAATCCTATTCCTGGGCAATATCTGGAGAAAACCATACTTCAAAAACATACATGTCCCCCAAGGTTCATGGCAGCACTATTTCCAATAGCCAAGCCATGGAAGCAACCTAAATGTCCATCAACAGATGAATGGATAAAGAAGATGTGGTACATATATACAATGGACTATTACTCAGCCATAAAAAAGAATGAAATAATGTCATTTGCAACAACATGGATGGATCTAGAGATTATCATGCTAAATGAAGTTAAGTCAGAGAAAGACAAATAACATATGCTATCACTTATATGTGGAATATTAAAAAATGATGCAAATGAACTCATTTACAAAACAGAAACAGACTCACAGACTTAGAAGACAAACATGATTATCAAAGGGGAGACTGGGGGGAGAGAGGGATAAATTAGGAGGTTGGATTAATATATATACACTACTATATATCAATATAAAATAGATAATCAACAAAGACCTACTGTACACCACAGGGAATGCTACTCGATACTCTGCAATACCCTATATGGGAGAAGAATATGAAAAAGGATATGTAAATGTATAACTAAATCACTTTGCTGTACTCCTGAAACTCATACAACATTGTAACTCAAATATGCTCCAATGTAAAAAAAAAAAAAAGAAAAAGAAAAAAGAAAACTAACTTAGATATCTTCTCTGGTAAATACCACCAAATGTTTTAAGACCTCTTCCAAAAAATAGAATGGGAGGAAATACTTCCCAAATATGGGACCAGTATTACTCTGACACCAAAACCAGAAAACGATATATCAAGAAAAGGAAACTACAGACCAATGTCTTTTATGAATACAGGTGCAAAAATCCTCAACAGAAATGTACCCAAGAACATTAAAAAAAATTGCACACCATGATAAAATGGGAATCATCTCAGGAATGTCAGTTTCGTTCAACATATGAAAATCAATCAGTGTAATATACCATATTGATTAAATTAAGGACAAAACCACAGGATAGTCTCATAGACAAATAAAAAACATTTGATAAAATCTAATATTCTTCCATGATAAAATTAAACTATACCCTAGGAATACATGGAGATTTCCTCAAGCTGATAAAGGGACTCTAAGAAAAACCCACAGTTAACATACTTAATGGTGATAGGCCAAAAGCTTTCCCCTAATACCAGGAAGAAAACAAGTATTAATATTCTTGGTAATTTTATTCAACATTGTTATTGAAGTTATAGCCAAGACAGTTACACATGCAAAAGAAAGAAAAACCATCCAAGCTCGAAAGGAAGAAGTAAAACTATTTCCATTTACAGATGATATATTTTATGTAGAAAAATCTAAGGAATCCATGAATGAATGATTAGAATTAATAATTAAATTCAGCAGTGTTGCAGAATATTAGATCAGTATACAAAAACTAATTATATTTCCATACACTAGCAATAAAAAATCTTAAAATGAAATTAAGAAAATTCCATTTATAATATCTTCAAAAATAATAAAATTCTTAGGAATAAACTTAACAAGTAAGTGCAAGACATAGACTCTGAAAATTCCAAAACCTCATAGAAAGACATTAACGACCTAAATAAATGAAAAGTCATCCTCTGTTCATGGATTGGAAGACTTATTGTTAATATGGTGATACTACAAAAAACATCTACAGTCATGATGCAGTTCCTTTCAAAATTCAGGAATATCTTTTGCAGAAATTAATCAGCTGACCCTAAAATTTATATGGAAATGCAAGCCTGAATAGCCAAAACAATGTGTAAAAGAACATAATTAGAAAATTGTTATTACAAAAGTATAGTTTTAATTATACTTACTAGCTATGAAACTGAAAAACTTACCTAGCCTCTCTGAGCTTCAATTTTAACATTTGTAAAGTGGTGATAATACTACTTCATGGTAAAGAGTAAATAAGACAAAAAATGTAATGAAATTTATAAATCATGAATCAGTTTAAAAGTTCAATAAATATTTATGAAGTATTTGATATAGGCCAGGCATTATTTGTCATACAAAGATGTATAAACAGCCCCTGACCTCAAAAAATATACAAAATTAATGAATCTTTACAAGTGGTGTGTCAGAGTGCAAATAGCACAGACACTGTAGTCAGAGACTATGTTTAAGTCTTATTAGCTCTGCTATTCCTCAGGCAAAGGATCTTATATAATTCCCCTAAATTCATTGCATTTTAGTTTCCTGATGTTAGGTAGAGATAATGATAAATTCCCTACATTGTGAAACTGATTTTTTGAAGGTAAGTTGATATAAACTATAATAATAAAACCACTTTTATTATGAAAGTTAAGTAGCATATTCTGAGTTCATCTACAGCACACTAAACTGTCACTATGTCTTTACATACATAAAAGCAGTAGGTGTAGTAGATGTTGGTGTGGGAACTATATTCAATCTCCTTTTTTAAAAGAGATTTATTGAGATACAACCCATATACCATGCAATTCATTCACTCAAATTATTTAATTTAATGATTTTTGGTATATTCACTGATATGTGCAACCATCATCAGTAAAGTTTAGAACATTTTATCACCTCATAAAAAACCCCCAAGTGTTCATAGATTAGAATATTTAATATTGTTAAGACATCATTACTTCTCAAAGTGATCTACAGATTTAAGGCACCCCCTATTAAAATTCCAATGGCATTTCTTGCAGAAAAAGAAAAATCCACCCTAAAGTTCATAAGGAATCTCAAAGTACCCAGGATAGCCAAAACAATCTTGACAAAGAAGAACAAAGTTGGGGGTCTCACACTTCCTGATTTCAAAACTTATTACAAAGTTATACAATAAAAACAGTGTGGCACTGGGATAAAGGCAGACATATAGGCCAATGGAATACAACATACAGCCCAGAAATAAACCCTCACATATACAGTCAAACTATTTTCTACAAGGGTGCCAAGTCCATTGAATGGGATAAAAGACAGTCTTTTCATCAAATGGTATTGGAGAAACTGGATAGCTACATAAAAAATAATGAACTTGAACCCTTACCAAATAACATATAAAAAATTAGCTCAAAATGGACCTAAATGTAAAAGCTAAAACTATAAAATTCTTAGAATAAATTATATAGGAAAAGTTTCATGATATTGGATTTGTCAATAATTTCTTTGATATGACACCAAAGAATAGGCATCAAAAGTAAAAATAAATATATTGGACTCTATCAAACTTAAAAACTTCTGAGCATCGAAGTACACAATCAACAGAGTGAAAAAAGAAACCTATGGAATGGAAGAAAATATTTGTAAAATACATATCTGAAAAGGGATTAATAGCCAGAATGTATAAAGAATTCCTAAAACTCCACAAAAAAACTAAAAATGGACAAAAGATGTGAATAGACAATTTCCCATAGATAGAGACATGGCCAATAAGCACAAAAAAGATGCTCAACATCACTAATCATTAGGGAAATGAAAATTAAAACCACAATGAGATACCACCTCACACTCACTAGGGTGGTTATTATCAAAATATACACACAAACACACACACACACACAGAAAATAATAAGTGTTGACAAGGATGTGGAGAAATTCTAAGTCTGTACACTGTTTCAGGAAATGTAAAATGGTGCAGCCACCATGGAAAACAGTATGCAGCCTTCTCAAAAAATAAAAAAAAAGAATTATCATACGATCTAGCAATTCCACTTCTGGGTATATACACCAATGAATTTAAAGCAGGCTCTCAAAGACATATTTGTACACCCATGTTCATTGCAGCATACTCACAATACCCAAAAGGTGGAAGCAACCAAATTCTCCATCAGTGGATGAATGGATAAGCAAATTGTGGTATACACATATAATGGAATATTCAGCCTTAAAAGGGAAGGAAATTCTGACACCTGCTACAACATGGATGAACCTTGAGGACATTATGCTAAATGAAACAAGCCAGTCACGAAAAGACAAATACTTCATAATTCCACCTATATAAGATATCTATAATAGACAAATTCAGAAACAGGAAGTAGAATTGTGGTTGCCAGGGACTGTGGGAAGGGAGAAAAGGGGATTTGTTGTTCAATGGATTTAGAGTTGCAGTTTTGCAGGATTAACAACTTCTAGAGATCTACTGCACAACAATATGTTTATAGGTACTAGTAGTGTACTGTACATATAAAAATGGGTTAGATGGTAAATTTTATGTTATGTGGTTTTTACCAGAAACAAATATTAAAATAAAATTTTAAAATTCCAATGCACATGGCTTGTTATGACAGAATGAGAAAGAGACAGTCTATTTAAATTTTAAAAAATGGTTAAGATAGTAAAATGTATGTAATGTGCTTTTAACCACAAGTAAAAATAAAATATATATATACACTGAAACCTTTAGCTTTCACACACCTATTCCCACATCCTCACTCCAAACCCTAAATATCCACTAATAAACTTTCTATAGATTTTCCTGTTCTGACTTTCATATGAAAAAAATCATGTAATATCTATTCTTTTGTAACTGGCTTCTTTCACTTAGTGTAATGTTTTCAAGATTCATCCATGCTATAGCATGCATCAGTACATAATCTTTTTTATGGTTGAATATGTGTGGATATTCATATTTTATTGTCTGGATGTAACACATTTTGCTTATCCATTCATCTACTGATGGACATGGGTTGTTATCATCTTTTGGCTACTGAAAATGATGCTGCTATAAATATTCACATACAAGTGACTGTGTGAACATATTTTTTCATTTCTCTTGGGTATAAATGCATGAATGGAGTTTCAGCGTCTTATGGTAATTCTATGTTTAATAGAATGCATAACTGCCATACTGTCTTCCAAAGGGGCAGCACCATTTAACATTCCCACCAGCAATGTAGGAGGCCTCTGATTCCTCCACATCTTTGTCAACATTTGTTGTTACCTGATTAAAAAAAAATCTAGCCATCCTTGTGGGTGCAAAGTAGTATCTCATTGTGGTTTTGAATTGCATTTCCCTGATGATGCCAAGCATCTTTTCATATGCTTATTGGCCATTTGTATATCTTGAGAAATGTCTATTCAGATTCATTGCCCATTTAAAAATTGGGTTGTCTTTTTCTATTAAGTTGTAAGTGTTCTTTAAATGCTTGGAATAAATCCCAATTAATCATAATATATAATTCTTTTAAAAATGTTTCTGGATTTTGTTTGCTAGTATTTTGTTGAGGATTTTTGTGCCCATATTCATAAGATATATTGGCCTGTAGTTTTCTTGTGATGTCTTTGTCTGCTTTTCATATGGGGAATGATATTGGCCTCATAAAATGATTGTAAAGTGTTCCCTTCTCTTCTATTTTTTTGGAAGTGTGTGAAGAATTGGTATTAATTCTTCTTTGAGTGCTTGATAAATTTAGCCAAGAAGCCATCTGGGTCTGGGTTTTTCTTCATGCATAGTTATTATTATGATGATATTTGATATTGTTATTATTATTATTGCTGATGAAATCTCTTCATTTGTTAAATGTCTATTTAGATGGTCTTGTTTTTGAGCCAGTTTCGGTAGTTTGTGCCTTTCTAGGAATTTTCCCATTTAATCTAAGTCCTCTAATTTCTTTAAATACAATTGTCATAGGATTCCTTTATAATACATTTTTATTTCTGTAAAGTTGACAGCAACATTCCTTCTTTCATCTTTGATTCTAGTAATCTGAGTATTTCTTGGTCAAACTAGACAAAGGGTTGTTAATTTTGTTGATCTTTACAAAGAACCAGCTTTTGGTCTCATTGATTTTCTCTATTGTTATTCTATTCTTTATTTCATTAATTTCCACTACAATCTTTATTATTTCATTTCTTCCTCCTGCATTTCATTTAGTTTGCTGTTTTTTCTCCAGTGTCTTAGATTTTTCCTTTTTTTCACTATGGACATTTATGGCTATAATTTCCCCTCTAAACACTGTTTTAGCTGCATCCCATAGCCTTTGGCATTTTGTGTCTTCCTTTTCATTCACCTCAAAGCACTTTCTGATTTCCCTTTTTATTTCTTCTTTGACTCATTGGTTGTTTTAAGAGTGTGCTGTTTAATTTCCACATATTTGTGAGTTTCCTAATTTTTTCTTGTTGTTGGTTTTTAATTTTATTCTTTTGTGTTCAGAGAACATATTTTTTATTATTATTTATGGCCACAAATATAGTCTATCCTGAAGAATGTCCCATACGCAGTTAAGAGAATGTACATTATGTTGTTGTTGGGTGAAGTGGTCTATAAATGTCTTCTACGTCTAGTTCATTTTTTATGTTGATCAAGTCTTCGATTTCCTTACTGATCTTCATCTTCTGTCTAGTTATTGTAACCTTGCTGAATGTAATGTAGATTTTCTATTTCTTCTTTCATTTCTGTTTATGCTTTATGTATATTCATGTTCTCTTGTTAGATGCATATGTTTATAATTGTTATATCTTCCTGATGGATTGATCCTTTCATCATTATAAATGTCCCTCTTTACCTCTAGTAACCTTCTTTTAAAAGTCTATATTCTATATTATTATAGCTACTCGTTTCCCTGTGATGCTCTGTACATGAAATATTTTTTTCAACTTTTTACTTTCAAACTATTTGTGTCTTTGAATTTAAAGTGTATTTCCTAAAAAAAGAGAGAAAGAAACCCACAGCAAACCTTTCCTGACTGTCAAAACTCTCCTAATCCTACAGTAACTTGTAAGTCATGTTACGTGAGGTAAGTCTTGGAAGCACTACAGCAGCCTGTGCCCTTTGTTCTATAACAGGATAACTGGCTCTAGAGCTTCTGGACAGCAGAACTTATTGCTTTTTTTTTTTAATCGTTAAGCCATCTCATCTAAGGTTTTTGGTTTGTTTGAGAAGTGAACTTGTTTTATAGATTATATATATATATATATATATATATATATATATATATGTATGTATACATACATATGCAGTGTTTGTATAAAGCAGAATGCCTGTCCTTCCTGATTATTTTTGTACCATATTGTAAATTATATTATTTATTCTTTACCCATTTTAGGAATAAAGGGAGTTTGGTTATTTAATATAATAAACAAAAGCTGTTAAACTTCTTATGTTTCAATTTCCAGTTCAACTTGTAAATCTGTTTTTATTATTGTGCATAAATACATACTAATACTTGATCTAAAAAAATAAAGTATATTTCCTGTTGTCAATAAATAGTTGGAGCATGTATTTTTATCTAGTCTGACCATCTCTGCCTTTTTTTTTTTTTTTCCATTTTTTTTTAAGTTTATTTATTTATTTTTTTAATTAGTTTCTGCTTTATAACAAAGTGAATCAGTCATACATATACATCTGTTCCCACATCCCTTCCCTCATGCATCTCCCTCCCTCCCACCCTCCCCATCCCACCCCTCCAGGCGGTCACAAAGCACCGAGCTGATCTCCCTGTGCTCTGCGGCTGCTTCCCACTATCTATCTACCTTACGTTTGGTAGTGTATACACGTCCATGCCTCTCTTTCGCCTTGTCACAGCCCACCCTTCCCCCTCCCCATATCCTCAAGTCCATTCTCAAGTAGGTCTGCGTCTTCATTCCCGTTTTGCCCCTAGGTTCTTCATGACATTTTTTTTTTTTAAATTCCGTATATATGTGTTAGCATACGGTATTTGTCTTTCTCTTTCTGACTACCATCTCTGCCTTTTGATAGAATTGCTTAATTCATACACCTGTAATGCTTACTGATATAGTTGTATTTACATTTGCCATTTTACTTTTTGTTTTCTATGTCTCACATCTTTTTCCTTCTCTATTCCTCCCTTACTGCTTTCTTTTGTATTTATTGAATATTTTTATATGTAACATTTAAATATCATTAAAGATTTTCTGTGGAAAATGCCATTGGTAATTTGATAAGGATTATATTGAATCTGTAGATTAATTTGGGTAATTCAGTCATTTTCACAATATTGATTTTTCCAATCCAGGAGCATGGTATATCTCTCCATCTGTTTGTGTTCTTTGATTGTCTTTGATTTCTTTCATCAGTGTCTTATTGTTTTCTGCATACAGGTTTTTGCCTCCTTAGATAGGTTTATTCCTACGTATTTTATTCTTTTTGTTGCAATGGTAAATGGGAGTGTTTCCATAGTTTCTCTTCCTGATCTTTCATTGTTAGTGTATAGGAATGTGAGATTTCTGTGTATTAATTTTGTATCCTGCAACGTTACTAAATTCGTTGATTAGTTCCAGTAGTTTTCTGGTGGCATCTTTAGGATATTCTATGTACAATATCATGTCATCTGTAAGCAGTGACAGTTTTACTTCTTTCTCAATTTGGATTCCTTTTATTTCTTTTTCTTCTCTGATTGTGTTGGCTAGGAGTTCCAAAAATATGTTGAATAATAGTAGCGAATGAACACCCTTGTCAAGTTCCTGATCTTAGGGGAAACGCTTTCAATTTTTCACCATTGAGAATGATGTTTCCTGTCGGTTAGTCATACATGGTCTTTAATTTTTGAGGTAGGTTCTCTCTATGCCCACATTCTGGAGGGTTTTTATCATAAATTGGTGTTGAATTTTTTCAAAACCTTTTTATGCATCTATTGAGATGATCATATGATTTTTATTTTTCAGTTTGTTAATATGGTGTATCACATTGATTGATTTGTGTATATTGAAGAATCCTTGCATTGCTGGGATAAATCACACCTGATCAGGGTATATGATCCTTTTAATGTGTTGTTGGATTCTGTTTGCTAGTGTTTTGTTGAGATTTTTATGTCTATGTTCATCAGTGATATTGGTTGGTAATTTTCTTTTTTTCTCTTATCTTTGTCTGGTTTTTGTATCAGGGAGATTGTGGCCTCATGGAACGAATTTGGGAGTGTTCCTTGCTCTTCAATTTTTTGGAAGAGATTGAGAAGAAAAGGTGTTAGGTCTTCTCTAAATGTTTCATAGAATATGCCTGTGAAGCCATCAGGTCCTGGACTTTTGTTTTTTGGAATTTTTAAAATCACAGTTTCAGCTTCATTACTTGTGATTTGTCTGTTCATATTTTCTATTTCTTTCTGGATCAGTCTTGGAAGGTTGTACTTTTCTAAGAATTTGTCCATTTCTTCCAGGTTGTCCTTTTTATTGGCATATAATTGCTTGTAGTAGTCTCTTATGATCCTTTGTATTTCTGTGGTGTCGGCTGTAACTTCTCCTTTTTCATTTTTAATTTTATTGATTTGCGTCCTCTCCCTTTTTTTCTTAGTGAGTCTGGTTATAGATTTATCAATTTTTTTATCTCCTCAAAGAACCAGCTTTGAGTTTCATTGATGTTTGCTATTGTTTTCTTCATTTCTATTTCATTTATTTCTGCTCTGATCTTTATGATTTCTTTCCTTCTGCTAACTTTGGTATTTTGTTTTCTTTCTTTATTTGCTTTAGGTGTAGTTTAGGTTGTTTATTTGAGATTTTCCTTGTTTCTCTAGGTAGGATTGTATTGTTATAAACTTCCCTCTTAGAACTTCTTTGCTGCATCCCATAGGTTTGGGGTCATTGTGTTTTCATTATCATTTGATTCTAAGTTTTTCTTTGTTTGATTTTCTTTTTGATTTCTGCAGTGATCTCTTGGTTATTTAGCAGCATATTGTTTAGCCTCTATCTGTTTGTGTTTTTTACAGATATTTTCCCTGTAATTGATTTCTAGTCTCACAGTGTTGTGGTTGGAGAAGGTGCTTGATACTATTTCAGATTTCCTAAATTTAGTTAGGCTTGATTTGTGGCCCAAGAAGTGATCTATCCTGGAGAATGTTCCATGTGCACTTGAGAAGAATGTGTATTCTGATGCTTTTGGATGGAATGTCCTATAAATATCAACTATGTCTATCTGGTCAACTTTGTCATTTAAGGCACTTGTTTCTTTATTAATTTTCTGTCTGGATGATCTATCCATTGATATAAGTGTGGTGTTAAAGTCCCCCACTCTTACTGTGTTACTGTTGATTTCCCCTTTTATGGCTGTTAGCATTTGCCTTATATATTGAAGTGCTCCTATGTTGGGTGCAGAAATGTTTACAATTGTTATATCATCTTCTTGGATTGATCCCTTATTCATTATGCAGTGTCCTTCCTTGTCTCTTGTAATAGTCTTTATTTTAAAGTCTATTTTATTTGATATGAGTATTGCTACTCCAGCTTTCTTTTGATTTCCATTTGCACAGAATATCTTTTTCCATCCCCTTGCTTTCCATCTGTATGTGTCCCTAGGTCTGAAGTGGGTCTCTTGTAGACAGCGTATATCCAGGTCTTGTTTTTGTATCCATTCAGCCAGTCTGTGTCTTTTAGTTGGAGCATATAATCCTTTTACATTTAAGGTTATTATCAATATGTATGTTCTTATTACTATCTTCTTAATTATTTTGGGTTTGGTTTTGTAGGTCTGTTTCTTCTCTTGTGTTTCCCACCTAGAGAAGTTCCTTTAGCATTTGTTGTAAAGCTGATTTGGTGGTGTTGAATTCTCTTAGCTTTTGCTTGTTTGTAAAGCTTTTGATTTCTCTGTTGAATCTGATTGAGATCTTTGCTGGGTAGAGTAATCTTGGTTGTACTTTTTTCCTTTCATCACTTTAAAAATATGCTGCTACTCCCTTCTGGCCTGAAGAGTTTCTGCTGAAAAATCAGCTGATAACCTCACAGGGATTCCCTTGTATTTTATTGGTTGCTTTTCCCTTGTTGCTTTTAATATTTTTTCTTTGTATTTAATTTTTGTTAGTTTTATTTATATGTGTCTCAGCATGTTTCTCCTTTGGCTTATTCTGTATGGGACTCTCAGTGCTTCCTCGACTTGTGTGACTATTTCCTTTCCCATGTTAGGGAAGTTTTTGACTATAATCTCTTCAAATATTTTCTCAGACTGTTTCTCTTTCTCTTCTTCTCTACAACCCCTACAATTCAAATGTTGTTTCACTTAATGTTGTCCCAGAGGTCTCTGAGAATGTCTTCTTTTCTTTTGATTCTTTTTTCTTTATTCTTCTCCACAGCAGTTATTTCCATCATTCTAGCTTCCAGCTCACTTATTCATTTTCTGCCTCAGTTACTCTGCTATTGATTCCTTTTAGTGTATTTTACATTTCAGTTATTGTGTTGTTCATCACTGATTTTTCTTTAGTTCTTCTAGGTCCTTGTTAACCATTTCTTGTACCTTCTCGATCTGTACCACTATTCTATTTCTGAGATTTTGGATCATCTTTGCTATCATTACTTTGAATTCTTTTTCAGGTATATTGCCTATTTCATCTTCTTTTATTTGGTCTTGTTGGTTTTTACCTTGCTCTTTCATCTGCAGCATATTTCTCTGTCATCTCATTTTGCCTAACTTACTGCATTTATGGTCTTTCTTCAGGCTGCAGTGTTGTAGTTCCTTTTGCTTCTGTTTTCTGCCCCTTGGTGGGTGAGGTTGGTCCAGGGGCTTGTGTAGGCTTCCTTGTGGGAGGGACTGGTGCTTGCACTCTGATACGTGGAGTTGAATCTTTTCCCTCTGATGGGCAGGGATGCATCAGGGGGTGTCTTTTGGGGTATCTGTGAGATTAGTATGACTTTTGGCGGCCTGTCTGCTGGTGGGTAGGGCTATTTTCCTGTCTTGCTGGTTGTTTGACATGACGTTTTCAGCACTGGAACCTTCAAGCAGTTGGGTGGAGCCAGATCTTGGTGTTGAGATTTATACCTTTTGGGGGAGCACATGGTGGTTAATATTCCCTGGGCCTGGAAATACTCTGGTGGTCCAGCCTCCTAGACTTGTCACTCCCACTCTGGATGTCCAGACCCGACCCCTGGCCAGGGAACTGACAGCCTGCAAGCTGTGAAGTGCAGCCAGAGGAAATAGAAAAAGAAAAGAAAGAAAACATACAAAGAAAACACAAGACAAATATGAAAAACAAAAGCAAAGAGCAGCAACAACACAAAAAAAGAAGAAAGATAACAGACAAACCAAATGCAGGATAAATAATAAAAACAAAACGAACAAACAGAAACCGATAAAAAAGAAAGGCAACAAAAAACAAGAGAACAAACAAAAAAACAAGAGAACTCAAAAATGAAAACAGGCAATAAAAATTGAACTAAGAAAAACAAAAAATAAAAATGTAAACAAAAATAGAAAGCAAACTAAAAAAGCAAACATAAAACAAACCCACAAAAATGATTTTAAAAAAACCCCAAAGAACAAAAACAAGAAAAACCCAAAACAACAACAAAGTAAAAATAAAAAAATAAAAATGTATAGTAAATTTTTTAAAATAAAAAAGTAATAGGGGCTTCCCTGGTGGCACAGTGGTTGAGAGTCCGCCTGCTGATGTAGGGGACACTGGTTTGTGCCCTGGTCTGGTAAGATCCCACATGCTGCAGAGCGGCTGGGCCTGTGAGCCATGGCTGCTAAGCCTGCACGTCCGGAGCCTGTGCTCCGCAACGGGAGAGGCCACAACAGTGAGAAGCCCGTGTACTGCAAAAAATAAATAAATAAATAAATAAATAAATAAATAAAATATAAAAGTGACAACAACAACCACTGAACAAAACAAAACAAACAAAAAAATAATAATATTAATAAGAATATTTTCCTGGTGCCTCTGCTTTCAGTTTTCTTCCTGCCACAGTGAGCCACAGCCAACCCTCACCTCTCCAGGAGGCCCTCCTATACCTCTAAGTATGTCTCTGGACCTGCTGTGGGCACTGTGGGGGCAGCTCAGACTCTGATCTGGCCCAACTCCTGCGTGTACTTGCCCCCAAAGTCCATTGCTGCTATAGCTAGACCAGTCTCAGTTGTGGGAACTCTCATTGTCTATTCAGATATTGCACAGTTGCAGGGATTACCAAGCCAATGTGGGGGAGTTAATCCACTGCTTGTGCCACTGCACAGAGATATTTCTATTCCTCTTCCTTATTTGCACCACCTTTGGGGCTCAGCTTTGGTTTTAGCCCCAACTCTGCATGTGTACCATCCTCAGGTGTCTTTTCCCCACCCAGGCTAGAGGGAGCAAAAAGAAGCGGCTGATTGGGGCACACTTATGCACTCAGGCTGGGGTGGGGTACGGCAGCCACTACAGGGGTGTGCGCACAGTTCCTGTGGCAGTGGAGACTAGTAGGCAGTTGCAACAGACTGGGGTGTGCTCACTATGGTGGGAGTCCCTCTCAGTGCCCACAGAAGCAGGAGCTGGCATGTGGTGGTGGTGGCAGTCCTGCCCCTTGCACACCACTCAACAATCTCACCTCATTTCCTAAGCAGACCACGCTTCCTCTAGGGGCATTCCTTGCCATGGAGTCCCTCACTCCTGTTCCCTCAGGTTGTCTCTGCACAGCCAACAGCTCTCCTCTTCTTGGATCCACTATCTTAACCCCATGCTTTAGCACTCAGCCACACCACTTTGGCAGACTCCTGTCTCAGGCAGGGATGCCCAGTGCTGATTCCCAAGAAGGCTTTGGCATGGATGGTGCTCAAGACCCCAGAGGCTACAGGGACAGAGGAGGCCTTGGCTTGAGTGGGGGGCAAGGCTGCTCAGATGGGTGCCCCTCCCAGTGCCCATGGAGGCTGAAGGGGGTTGCAATGGTGTCCTTGCCCCTTGTGTGCCACTCAGCAATGACACCTTGCTTCTATGTTTTCCTGGGTTTCTTCTGCAAACCTTCCCAGTTGTGGAGCTCCTTACTCCTGTCCCTTCAGGCTGTCTTTTCACAGCCAACAGCTGTCCCCTCCCTGGGTCTGCACTCTGAACTCACTTTCCAACACCCAGCCCCCTTCCACAACAGGAGACTCAAGACTCAAGCTGGGGTGTGCAGGGCTGTGGCACAGACCATGTGTTCAGTTCTTACTTTGTCCTGCCTTCCACAGACTGTCCACTGTGTTCCCCTTCAATCCCCCAAAGTTCCCTTTATGTCCTAGCTGATTTCCCAACCGTGAGGGGGTTTTTCTGAGTGTGGTAACCTCTCTTCAACTTCAGCTTCCCACCAGGGTTGCTGGTCCTTTTTTGATTACTCTTTTCTTTTTTTTTTTTGTTTCTTTCATCTTACCCTGTTGTGATGAGATTTTTCTTGTCTTTTTAAGTGTACAAAGTCTTCCTCTAATATTCGTCAGGCTCTCTGTGAGAATTGTCCCATTTGTAGATGTATTCTTGATGTACTTGTGAGGAGAGACAAATTCTTTGTCCTCCTATTCCACCATCTTGACTCCTCCCCCATTGTGTCTTTTATAATAACACAGTTACCTTTATTGGTGCTGTTTGTTCATGTAGATTCCAGTTACCTCCTGGGATCACTTGCTTTCATTCTGAAGAAACTGTCTTTAGTATTTCTTGTAAAGTTGTCTTGCTAACAACAAATTATCTCAGTTTTTGTTTATCTGAGAAAGTTTGTTATTTCTTCTTCATTTTGGAATGATAGTTTTGTTAGATATAATATTCTTGGTTGACTGCTTTTTATTTGATCAATTTAAATATGTGATAATACTGCCTCCCAGCCTCTCCTGCTGAGAAGTCAGCCATAAATCGTATTGGGTTTCTTATGTTCTGACATGTCATTTTTCTGTTGATGCTTTCAACATTTTCTGCTTTGACATTCAGAAATTTTCATATGATATGTTAATTTATAGGTCTTTTTGTGTTTATCCTTCTAGGAACTTATTAAGCTTCTTGGATTTATAGGTTATCATCTTTCAATAAATTTGGAAAATTTTCAGCCAGTATTTCTTTGAATATTTTTTCTTCTCCTTTCCATTCTTCCTCCACTCTTTCAGTACTCCCATTGTGTTTATATGGTGTGCTTAATGGTATTCCACATTTCTTTCAAGGTCTGTCCATTTTTCTTCATTATTTTTGTTCTTTGTTTTTGGCTTGCATAATCTCTACTGATCAATTTTCAAGTTTGCTAATTTTTTCTTCTGCCAGTTCAAATCTGTTGTGCACCTTTAGTGATTGTTTTCATTACTTTTATTTTTTTTTAACTCCATAGTTTCTATTTATCCTTTTTAAAAAATAATTCTATCTTTATTGATATTCTCTGAGGCATTATACCTTCCTTTATTTCTTTAATCATGATTTCCTTTATTTCTGTGAACATATTTATAAAGATGTCTTAGTTTCCTGTGGTTTCTGTAACAAAGTACAATAAACAGAGTCACTTAAGAAAAGGAAATTTATAGTCTACAATTATAGAGTCTAGAAGTCTGAGATTAACGTGTTGGCAGGACCATGCTTTCTCTGAAGGTGCTATGAATGTTCCTGTTCCAGACCTCTCTCCTAGCTTCTGGTAGTTCCTTGGTTTGTGGCAGCATAACTCCAGTCTTCATATGGAATTCTCCTATAATGCCTTGTCTCTGTCCAAGTTTCCCATTTTTATAAGGACATGAGTCATATTGGATTTGGGACCCACCCTACTTTAGTATGATCTCATCTTAACTAATTTCACCTTTAATGGCCCTATTTCCAAATAGTCACATTATGAGGTACTGAGGATTAGGACTTCAACATATGAATTTTGGGGAATGCAATTCATCTCATAACAAAAGCTACTTTGAAATATTTTTCTTTTGACTCCAACATCTGATTGCTCTCACTGGCAGCTTCTGTTTCTTGATTTTTTTTTTTTTGTATATGGGTCATGCTTTTCTGTTTCTTTGTATGCTTCATAATTTTTGTTGGCAACTGGACATTTTAGATAATATGTTGTAGCAAATCTGGATAATGGTCCCCTCTCCAGGGGCTTTTATTGTTATTTCCTTGTTTATTTGTTTATTGAGTGACTGGATTATTTTAGTGAAGTCTATACCTCCACTCCCAATGTCAAGCCTCTGATATTATTCCTCAGGTAGGCACAGCTTTTGGTACATCCATAGTCACCCTGGGATGCCAGTGGTACTGGCAGGGTTCTCTTCTCTTTCCCTGACCACATACCGAGTGGTTAGACTCCACTAATTGCTCGCTGATTGCCTTATTGTTTTTAATAGTGCCCTGGGGCATAAGTTACTTTACAAATAAATCCAATCAAATTATAGCTCCTTTGATGAAATAGGGTCTGAGGTCAATGTTTGACATTTGTTCTCACACTGGCGGGCCTCTTTTTAGCTGTCTTACTCCCTGTTTTCCTCTTGTGAGCTTGTTGGCCTACAGTCTAGCCTGTATTTTCATTAGATCTACATTTCTTTCCAATTGTCCTTCACCAACCTCCACTGTTGTTGAGATTACCCTCAGGATTAAACTTCTCCTCACTTTGCTGCAAATGAAGTTAGCTCCTTTAGGAAAAGATTGCAAGCTATCTGTTTTATGGCAAAATCTCTGTGCCAGGGCTGTGGAGCTGGAGGTGGGGAAAAATAGCAAACTTCTTTCTGAATGACATTCTCACTGTAGTAGCCTAGTAGTGGTGGGGCAGGAGACTGAGGTCCTTTTGGCTTGCTTCTCCTCCTGTGTAAACACTGACTCATGAGCTGTGGAATGGCTATCAGAGCCCCAATATAATTACTGCACTATGTCCGAGGTAAAGCTCTGTTCCATGAGTGGGGTGGGACAGAAGAAAGGAGCCCACCTCTTTTTTATTGTACTTGCTTAGGACTTAGCCACAACAATGTGTAGCTGAGGGCAGGATGGAAAATATTGAGGTCTGGCTTTTCCCAGAATGAAAGCCCTCTGGCTGGAAACTGGGGAGATGTAGCCCTGTGTTCTTGGTTGCAGCAGTCTGGAGTAGTCTCTGCTTCATTGAGCTATGAGGGGAAAGGAAGAGAGCAGTCTTGGATCAAATACCACAGAATCTCTCACCTTTCTTAATATATTTTTTATAGATTTTCTTGAATAGATGTTTCTTGATTTGCTGCTTGCTCTTAAGACACTTTCCAGAGGCTTTAAAAGGTTGTTTTCAAAAAAGTTTTCACCAGTTTTACTGAGAAGGTCAGCAGAGCTCCTCATGCTATTATGCTGGAAGCTTATTTCTTTAATATTCAATCTTGGTTCACATTTATTAAAGTAGTTATTTTCTTACATTTATTGAGACTATAATAAAGTGTCTAGGAGAACTCCTGCACCATCTATTCTTTTATACCTTAACAACAAATTATATCCAGTGAACTTGTCTCATAATGAAAAATTATATTTTTCCCTGGTGGTCTAGTGGTTAGGATTCGACACTTTCACTGCCATGGCCTGGGTTCAATCTGAGATCCCACAAGCCACGTGGTGCAGCCAAAATAAAAATTTTAATATATATATATATATATATATATATATATATATATATATATTTCAAGCAGTAGAAGATAACCCTTGAAGCTAATACATTGGACTTCTGATTGATTTCTTTTCTTTTCTTTTCTTTTTTTTTTGGTGAGTGTTAGGATCTGTCCTCCTTTTGATAACAAAAAGTGTCAAAAGAATAGTAAAAAACTTTAAAGCAGGCTTAGCCCTCAAGGATTATCTAGTTAGGGGCAGAAGTAGAAGATTAGAATCCAAGTGCCTGGATGCTCAGCCTTGTGCCCTTTGTAGGTGAACATAATGGATGTCAAACAATGAACAAATTGAGCACACTTCAGAATTTATTAAACATTTGTATCTATCTATGTTATGTGATCTTCACAAAAACCCAGGAAGGGGGTCTGGGCAGTATACTATTATTTTCATTTCACAGATGAGAAAACTGTAATTCAAATCTCCAATACAGAGGTGAAATGAGTTACATGGTTATCTGACTCAAATATCCTGTTCTTTCCATTATACCAGGCTTCAAATGAGGCACCCAAGTTGGAGCACAAGCCCTCAACCTTGAGACTAAGAGTCTCACATTTCTACTAATAATATTAATGTTAACTCAGAGGCATAAACTGAACTAGGAAACTTCACACTTGGGCAAGATTTTTTAACCATGTTCTCACCAAGACCCTGCCACTTACCACCTGATGCTTGCCTCTTCTTTCCTCCCATCCCTCCTCCAATTGATATTCCATATTTTTTCTATGTCTCCTTTGTTATATAAAAGTAGAGTCGTTGAGGCAGTTGTGGCAGTAGGAAATCAGTATCAAGTCAGAAAGCATGCTCTGAGCTTCTTGATGATCCCTACAGGAGCTACCTCACTGGTGCCCAAGCCCTTTGTCTACCCGGAGAACCAAAATATTAAATTATACTGTAGTCAGCAAAAAAGTCTTGGGACTCAGAATATTTTCTTTGAAAAGTCAGACAAAAACAGCTGTATAAATATACTATGAAGGAAGAAAGCAACTTGAACCTAATCTGTTAAGTATATTTCTTACTCTTATCACACCTTGCCATACAAGCAAATGTTAATATACAGTTTATGAAATGCTTTAAAAAAACAGCTACAAATGGCTGAATAAAAAATAATTTAGCTTGTCACATACACATTAATTCTTTTCTTTCCCTAACTCAATATTTGAATTATTTTGAATCATATAGACCCTGCTTCAAATTTTGAACCTGCAACTTGCTACTTGTGTGATCTGTAGCTTTAAGCTCCTCATCTGCAAATGGGAATAATAAAACTTACATCAAAGTATTCTTATGAGAAGACAATGAGATAATGTATATGAAGGAGTTAGCACATTGACTAGAACACTGTAGATATTCAGTAGATGTTCTTTTTCTTCCTTTTCTTTTATAATCACAGTGAAGAAATTAGTAACCATGAAACTCTCAGAGAACAAGTCAGTCTATTTCATTGTATTAAATTATACATAGGGAAACATTCAGAAAAGACAGATCAGGGCTTCTCTGGTGGTGCAGTGGTTAAGAATCCGCCTGCCAATGCAGGGGACACAGGTTCAAGCCCTTGTCTGGGAAGATACCACATGCCGCAAAGCAATTAAGCCCGTGTGCCACAACTACTGAGCCTGTGCTCTAGAGCCCGAGAACCACAACTGCTGAACCTGCATGTCTAGAGCCCGTGCTCCACAACCACCCACAAGAGAAGCCACCACAATGAGAAGCCCGTGCACTGCAATGAAGAGTAGCCCCCACTCGTCGCAACTAGAGGAAGCCTGTATGCAGCAATGAAGACCCAATGCAGCCAAAAATAAATAAATAAAATAAATAAATTGATTAAAAAAAGGAAAGACAGATCAGTGAGAGGATTGCAATGATCAGGGAAGTTTTCCTGAAGAAAGTGGGATTTGAGTTTCACGTTAGTGGATATTCCAGTGTATCTCAAAATCCTCTATTAGAGCACTGGGATTTTGAACAATGGGCCAGGTTGCCCCACTATTTAGCTAAAGAACTAGTAATCACTTCTCAATATTCAAAACAATTATGATAATGTTCTCTTAATTTGAAATTTCCCCTCCACAGATTTCTTTAATTCTTTGACACTTGCTACAGCTTTTCTAAATTAAAACACAGAATACGGTAATAATGAATTTAGCACAATCACATAGTTAGCTATTTTATGTTTAATAAAGTTATTTTGTGATATTCTACAGAGTGAATTATGACTTTGGGTGCTCTACTGTCAGAACACATTTGAGACTCACAGGGATGGGTGAAAAAGATGAAGCAGATGAGGAATAGCATAAAGATAGCATAAGAAAAATTGTTCGATCGTACAGTGAGCAGATCCACCTGGAGTGGACAGTATATGTTATGGATTAATAGAAAATAATGGCTAAGTAATAATAAGATATAGTACTATCCTGAGTATAGTAATTTATAATTTGCAAAGAGTTTACACATATCTGAGCTCATCCTCATAAAAATTTTGTGAAATAAAGAGGGCAGGTAATAAAGTTACCATCAATAATGACAGATTCTAATGACTAAGCACTTACTATGTACCAGACATCATTGCTAGATGCTTCACTTATATTATCTCTAATGCTCACAACAACCCTGTGATATAGCTGTTATTATCCTATTTTCACAGTTTAGTAAACTAAGGCTCAGAAAGTTTAAGTAATCTGCCCAAGTCCATATACTTAGAAAAGAGCAGATGCTTAAATTTGAATCTCAGGTCTGTCTGATTCCAGATCCACTACACTATCATAACAGCATGTAAATAAGAGAGGGAAGGAGTAAAAACGGAGAGTGTAGTAACAAGTGCATGACATTATAGCTTATGTACAACAACCTTAAGGTTGGATTGTCCAGAAAATAAACTAAAATAATTTTTGAAGTCCATTTCCTAAAAATAGCTTCAACTCCATCAATCCTGAAAATCAATAGACTCTATTTTGGAAGGCACAATTGCCATACTGAGATATTTGGGGGGTACTAGTTTCACTTTAGAGCTCATGATTTGGAGTCATTTATCCAACTCCAAATGGGAGAAATAAAAAGATTTCTAGGTTAACATCCTTTACCTTGCTTTTCCTCCTTGTGGGGATGCCAGCAACCTACACAAGCTCCCTAGGACATGGTGGGTGGTGGGGAAGGGGAAACTAGGTTGAAGTGAAAGACTAGCATTGACATATATACACTACCAAATGTAAAATAGATAGCTAGTGGGAAGCAGCTGCACAGCACCGGGAGATCACCTAGGTGCTTTGTGACCACTTAGAGGGGTGGGATATGGAGGGTGGGAGGGAGGCTCAAGAGGGACGGGATATGGGGATATATGTATACGTATAGCTGATTCACTTTGTTATACAGCAGAAACTAACACAGCATTGTAAAGCAATTATACTCCAATAAAGATGTAAAAAAAATAAAAATAAAGTAATCCACAAGGTGACACATAAGGAGTTTCCATGACTGGTTCCCTGTTAAGGCATTTCATTTACATAAGGAGAAGTCCAGAGATTGCCCAAACCAGGGGTCAGCATGAAGGCCTTCCTCAGAGGCTCATTCCCTCTTGAAAGGATGAAACATTCAGGATGCTCATTCAGAGGGAACAAATGGTTTCACCTGTGGGAAAAGCCGTGGTTTATCAATCAATACCCTTCAGGGAGGAGACAAATGCTGACACTAGAGCTTAGACTAGAGAAAGGACAGCATCTATTTTAGCTCCAAAGAGAAAGATGTGATCTGTCACAGAATTTTGACCTTCGTGATAGGGGAGCTTTGCCACCCCTTTTCTACTGGAGGTATACTTAAAACATAGAAGGACAGAATAAAAGCCCTCTGAAAAGCCTGAAAAGATGACACTGAGTCTAGAAACTCAAGCTCATAGAACTTTATTCAATGGAGAGTTCCTCCATTCTGTATTTAAAGCCAACTAACTCATATTGTATGATTAAAACAAATCATTTTTTAAATTTATGAATATGCACCATTGAAAAATATTTTATTTTAAAGAAAATGATATTTTTTGCAAAAACAAGGAAGACATACTATTTTTGTTTATAGAAAAATTCGAGTTAAAAAGCATTCAAAAACAAAGTAAAATAAGAACTCTTATAAATCACCTACTAGATAAGGTTCTAGGATCTTACTGCTCAAACGTGGCCCACCGGCTAACAGTATAGGTTTCACCTGGGAGACCATTAAAATGCTGAACCCCAGACCTATTAAATCAGAATATGCATTTTAACAAAGTCCCTAAGTAAGCTTAAGAAGCACTGGTTTAGGCTTGGGAAATGTTTGCCTAAGTGTGTCTTTATTTTCATCAGAATAATCCAGGTTATTGGTTAAAAAATTAAGGCTCTTGGGCCCTACCACAGACCTACTAAATCACATCTCTCATAGTGGGACCTGGGAGTGTGCATTATTAACAAGTGTAGTAGGGCAGTAAATCTCAAACTTGAGCATGCATCAGAATTACTTGGAGGGCCTATTAAAACACAGACCGCTGGGATCTACCCCAGAGTTCTGTGATTCAATAAGTCTGGAGTGGGTCTGGAGAGTTTGCATTTCTAACATGTTTCTTGGTGATGTTGATGCTAGTGGTCCAAAGACCACAATGAAAGAACCACTGCTTGGGCATAATTTTAACAAGTTTAGTTATCTGGTTGTCCAATCTAGACTAGCAGGAACAATTAGAAGGGGAGTAGTCAGAGGCATTATACTGATAGCAGCAAGAAGCAGCATCTGATAGGCTGAGAATGAGGGGGAAAACAGTAACTATAAAAAGAGACATAGAGGGCTTCCCTGGTGGCGCAGTGGTTGAGAGTCCACCTGTGATTCAGGGGACACGGGTTTGTGACCCGGTCTGGGAAGATCCCACATGCCGCGGAGCACCTGGGCCCGTGAGCCATGGATGCTGAGCCTTCACGTCCGGAGCCTGTGCTCCTCAACGGGAGAGGCCACAACAGTGAGAGGCCCGCGTACACCAAAAAAAAAAAAAAAAAAAAAAAGAGAGAGACATAGAAATAAACATATTTTTTTTAGTGTAAGTCCCCAAACCTTGTGTCTCACTCTCATCCCGCTCCCACGACTACCAGTCTCCGAGTTCTTGAGGGTTATCATTGTATCTTATTTGACAGCAATGTGAGATGTTCATTAATAATGACCCCACAGCCATCGAGAAGATGCTTAATTCTGTTTAGTTTACTGTTTAAGCAGGTATAGAATTGTATAATATATTTTAGAAATATTTCCATCGAGGGTCAACTTTTAAACACTAACGCTTAAGTTGTCTGATAAATTCACTTTTGAAAACCACTCTAAAATGATGCAGCATAAATGAGTATTATCTAACACTGGAGTTCAGGCAATCCAAAGGTGATAATGACAATATCTAACATTTATAAACCAAATTCATTTTTTCATGTAATACAATAATACTTTGAGACACATTATCACCATTTCTTAGAGGATGGCTATGTAAACTAAGATTCAGGAAAGTGAATCAAATTGTTGAGATCACATAGGTAGTTAAATGGTAGTGAGACTAAATTTCAACTTAGGCCTATATGACTCTATTTCTCTATATTATTCTGCTTTCTTTATAGGGGAAAAAAGGCTCAGGCTGAGAAACTGGATATGTAGACAGTTTTCTTGGGTTTCTGCAGGCCATACTTCTTGTAGAGCTTCCTGTAAGACAGACATCCAAACTTTATTAGCCTTCCCAGTTTCTTTCACTTACAGAAACCACAAGAACTCCCTTAATGCTTCTGTGTGCCATAACTTACAATATTCCCTTTCTTTCTCATTTACCACTTTGCATATTTCACTGTTACCTGGAGTCACTCCTACCTCTTCCTACACCTAATCTTTCTTGCCCCAGGTTCCAATTTTTCAATGAAATCACAAAGGGGCTAGTGGGGATAGGAGAGGCAATCAGAGACAAGGAGAGAGAAAGCCTTTAAGGCCTGTGTAGCTGTTTCTCCTCTCCCATTCCCCTATGGGGAATTCAGATTCCTCACAGCCTCATCACACTCCTATGATAAGGGCCTCAAACACTGAGGCTGGTGGTCCACTGGAATACAAATGCTTCTTTATTTCTCCAAGAACTCAGGCCCCACCATTCACACATATGCACACATTCAGTTGTTCTGAGAGAGCTAAGTAAACGGAATGCTTTAGAGTAGGAACTCTTTTATTTGCTGTTTCTTGTAGTTGTTGGTGGTTGGTATTTTTCAAAACCTCCAAAAGAGAAGTGTAGTTGCTTCATTCAGGATGGGCAACTTAGAAAAAGATTTATTTTCTTCCGTAGTGATTATCAAAAGAAAGAAACTGGAAAAAAATAAAAGGAGCAGAGATTTTATATGCAGTAGACCTAGACAACATTCCTACCACTGCCAATTACAGATGATGGCATAGAACATCATTTCTTGTATCTGATTTATAAAATGGAGTAATAATCCCTATCATTCTTACCTCAAAGAATGGTTATGACAGTCTGAAGGGGTAATAAATATGAAATTTCTCTGGAAAATATAAAGCAGTGTATGGGTATAAATTTTGCTTGCTAATACAATATTCTGCATCCCTGGCATTTCACATGTTACTATGTAATTGCTGTTATTACTAATAGTTAGATTTTATAGTACTATTCATTTATTCAAAATGCTTTTCTTGAGAGCTTGCTTTATTACAGGCATTATACTAGGAATTGGAAGTACAAAAATATACCAGACACAATTATTTTCCTGGGGGTGTGAATCTATTGAGGTATATTTATAGGTTTATTAGGTTTTGGTGGTGGAAGAGTGGTGACTGGACTGGGAATTCAACCACCATTTTTTTGCCAGTAATTTGGAAATTATTATGCTATTTATGTATGGAGTCGTATCAGTAAAATTGGTGAAGTAGGCAGCTCCAAACTCCTATCCCCCTATAGAAACATTGAAAAATAAGTAGAAACAGTCAGAACTAACTTTGTCAGAACTCTGGAAAATAGTCAAATGTCTATAGTAACCAAGCAAATGGGGAATCAAGAAAAAGCCAACTTAAAAATTGTGGAAAAGCTTTATAGTGTTTTTATTCACCTTGCCTCACCCACCCCCAGATCAGCTGTAGTCTTGAAGATGGAAGCCCCTATTCCCAGTGTGAGACCCTGGTCCCTGTTTGCAGAGGGAGCAGACAAAATCTCATTTGCAAATTATTGTGTTAGTCTCTTCTAACCTGCCTGAAGACTACCTGAAAGAGTGATGCAAAGTGTTCGTATCTGTTTCGCCTAACTTGCAACTCAGAGTGGAAAAGCAGCAGGCATAATTTGAAAACATTGTAAGTGTGGATGAAAAATATGCAGTCGTCAAGGTCAAAAAATTACAGGCCAGCTCGCCCAGCGTCCGCAGCCGACGCCGCTATGGGAGTGCAGGTGGAGACCATCTCTCCCGGAGATGGGCTTACCTTCCCGAAGTGCAGCCAGGCCTGCGTGGTGCGCTATAAGGGGATGCTTGAAGATGGAAAGAAATTCTATTCGTCCCTGGACAGAAACAAGTCCAGTAAGTGTGTGCTGGGCAAGCAGGAGGTGATCCGAGGCTGGGAAGAAGGGGTTGACCAGATGAGCATGGGTCAGAGAGCCAAGCTATCTCCCCAGACTATGCCTATGGTGCCACTGGGCACCCAAGCATCCTCCCACCAAATGCCACTCTCTTCTTTGGTGTGGAGCTTCTAAAACTGGAATGACAAGAATGGCCTCCTCCCTGAGCTCCCCACTCTTGGATGTGCCATGGAAGGATCTGGCGCCTCCAGATGCGCACAGCGAGTCCATACGGAGCTTTTCCTGATGTTCCAGTACATTGTATAAACATCTTCCCTGACAATGTGTTCTGTCACCAGCTTTGCTTTTCCCCTTTATCTTCATATGTGTGTTGACCTGAACTATATGCCATAAACCTCAAGTTACTCATTTTAGTTTGTTTTTGTTTTGAGGTGAAATTGAGTTTCAGTCCTTTGGATCTAGATTTCCAGTTAAGTATTAGTCAAGTATTACCAGCACAAGTCATGGGTTAACTTTAGAATAGGAATTGGTATGGGGGGGGTGCAAGAATCTTTATTTTATTTTATTTTTGGATGAAAGTTTTATCTATTATATATTAAATATTATTGCTGCTGTGCTGCAAAGCCATAGCAGATATGAGGCGCTTTTGAGGGCCGAATTATTCTCCAAGTTGAGAGATGTCCTTGTGTTGAATTAAAAGCCCTACCCAAAACTAAAGTGGGAAGGGGGAGAACCTTTGTCTCCACTGCCCCACTTCCACCCTCCCCTTAAACCCTCTGCCTTCTGAAAGGAGATCATTTTCACTGAGATGTTGGACTCTACAGGTGTCTATCCCCAGGCCAGCAGGGACCTCTGAAGACTTCTTCATGGCCTGGCTTTTTCCATCCTGTGGTTTTTCTAATGGATATTCAGGATTTTTGTAATCTCATAGCTATCCAAGCTCCACTTCCTAAATTTTAAGAACTTTAATCGAAAGTTAAATTGGCGGTGCTGTTCTTAGACAGTTAACACCCATGAAAGCCCAGCCATCATGACAAATCCTTGAGTGTTTTCTTAAGAAAATGATGTTGGTCAGCACAGCTTCAGCATCTCCTGTTTTTTGTTGCTTAGCTTCCCCTGCTGATCTCACAGTTTCCTGGCTTCTCCTTCCTCCTTCTCACCCCTTTGCTGTCCTTTGTAGTGATTTGGTGAAATAAATTGCTGCCTACTCCCCCCCTCCGCCTGCACTACATATGAATTTCAAGTTTTATTATTTCAATAAAAGTGCTTTATGCTGGCTTTTCTCAAAAGAAAAAGGTCAAAAGATTACAGTTGAAGGTTCCAATTCAAGATGGAGATGTAGGAAAATCCTGAACTCACCATCTCACAGAGACACACTGAATTACAACTATATATAGAACAATTTCCTCAGGAAAAAAATTAAAGGCTGGCAACGTGACCCCTTCACGTTGGGAAAATGAGAAAACACACACACACACACACACACACACACACACAGTGAAACAGATAGGAAAGGCTGAGAAACAATCTTACTGTAAACCCCACCCCTGGTGAGGCAACGTTCAATCAGGAGGGAACTCAAAACCCAGAACTTCACCCTGAGGGGCATAGGGTTCATATCCCACATTGGGCACCACATCTTTTAAGACCCAGCTCCTGAGAGATGAGCCCCCAAAACATCTAACTTTGAAAACTCATGCCCATGAGACATGTTGCTGTGGCGAACTGAGAAATGGCTCTTAAAGGGCTTGTGCACAGATTCACCTGCCTTAGGGTCCAGCAGCCTTTTGAAAAGTGCCCAGATGTATGTTAAGGAGACTCATTTGCTAATTTTAAAGTATTAGTCTGAGAAGCAGGAGCATGCTGGGGTACTCTGTGGAAATGGAGGCTGATGAGCATCATCTTTCTGTTCTCTTTTTGCCTTACTAAATCCAGCAGGCATAATCTTTTTATTTTCCTTTCCAATGAGTGCCATCTGTATGCTCCAGCTGGTGGACGCTATCTTCCATGTTCTCCCTCTGCTTTGCTAAAGCTGGCAGGTGTCATATAATTCTTTTTATTTCCTTTTTCTTTCTTTTTCTTTTTCCCCTTTCTTTTCTTTTATTGGTAGGTGCCACCTTGGCACTCTCCTTCTGCCTTATTCCAGCCAGTGGGCACCATCTCCACACTCTCCCCCTACTCTGCTCCAGAGCACAAGTATCTCTCAGAGGAGAGCTTCTACAGGCATCTGGTGCCCTTGTTTTTACATCTGGTAACCTGGTTTTTGAAGCTGCCACCCAGAGGACACCCCTTGATTGCCTGGCTATGAAGGCCAGGGGAACATGTGTTCCTGGGTTCCATGGGACTGTAAAAATTGGAAAGACAGTTCTAGGCAGGGTACCACCCCCAGGGTACTATACAGACAGCAGACTAAAACTTATACTCTAAGCCTTTCTGTGAAAGAGGTCTATTTACATGTTCAGGAGCTATGGCCTTAGGGGCAGGCTTCTGGTTTGGTACACTTATAAGGGCCTGTAGAGGTGCTCTTAGAGAATGGAAGCTGGTGGATATAATCTTTGTGCTTCCCTCTGCCTCACTTGCTGGTACCTTCCAGAAAGGAGCTTATACCCTAGTTTGGTGTCCTGATTTTTGTGGCTGCTGCCAGGGGATACCTCTACATCGCCTGGCTCTGGTGTTTATAAGGCATATAACTGTAGGTCTCACAGGACTGTAGCCAGTTGCAAAAGTATTCTTAAACAGCTATGACCCCAGGGCACAGAAAGAGGTAACAGCTCCAGGAGCTCAGTCTTATTGTGAAAGAGGCCTATTTGTTTACTGTCATAGCTGCAGCCCAAGGGTCATTTTTCTAATTAAGCACACATGTAAGGGTTGATTGTAAACCTTTCCTGATACTTTGAAGGGGGGAACTATCTTCATGCTCTCCCTCTGTCTTACTCCAGATGACCAGTATGTCTCAGAGGGGAGCACTTATATATGTCTGGTGCCCTGGTTTTTGTGACTTCTGCCCAAGGGATAACTGTTGATCACCTGGCACTGGTGGCCATGGGGACTTGGTTTCTTGGGTCCCACAGGACTGTAACAATCAAAGATACAGTTATTGGCAGGCTACCACACCCCAGCAACTGCACAGACAGCAGATTGAAACCCCCAAAGCCTTTCTGTGAAAGAGGCTTGTCTTGGAGCTTCAGCCTTAGGAGCAGGCATCAGGTTTGGTACATACCTCGACTATGAGGGTGTTCTTAGGGAACGTAGGCCAGGGGACACCATCTATGCACTCACATTTAGCCTCACTATGGCTCATTGGTATCTTTCAGAAAGGAGCATATACACATGCCTGGAGCCCCAATTTTTGTGACTGATACTCAGGGGACATCTCTTGATTGCCTGGCTCTGGTGGCTAGTGAAGCTTAGGCTTGCAGTCCCAAAGAACTCTATGTATATGAATGTTTAAAAGCTGCTGCTTGAGGATCTGGTTTCCAGCCAGCCTGAATCTAGGTATGGAATGAGATCCTCCCCTTTGGGACATTGACAGGTCTTGACATAGCCTCAATTACTGAAAATCACTAAAAATAAAATACACTGCTTGGAAAATCACAAAGGCTTGAGAGACTAACAAGACCTAGGGCAAGGATGAGTGATATTTCATCTCCAATACAAGGCCAATCATTCAAGTCTGGGAGAGGTGGTTGTTTCATCAAATGCATAAACCAACACAGAGAATCAAGCAAAATGAAGAAGCAGAGGCATATACTCTAAATGAAAGAGCAAGATAAAACCTCAGAAAACCTTAAAGAAAGGAGATGAGTAATTTACCTGATAAAGAGTTCAAACTAATGGTCATAAAAGTGCTCACCAACCTCAGGAGAAGAATAGATGAACACAGTGAGAACTTCAAAAAAGAGATAAAATATATAAGAAAGTACCAAACAGAAGTCACAGAGATGAAGAATACAATAACTGAACTGAAAAATACACTACAGTAGTTCAATAGCAGACAGATGAAACAGAAAAAAGTTTCAGTGAACTGGAAGACTGGGCAGTGGAAGTCAGCAGAAAAAAAAAGAATGAAAAAGAGTAAAGATAGCTTAAGGGACTAATGGGACAACATCAAGTGGACCAACATTCACATGATAGGAGTCCCAGAAGAAGGAGAGAGAGAGAAAGGGGCAGAAAACATACTTGAAGAAATAATGGCTGTAAACTTCCCTAACCTGGGGAATGAAACAGGCATACAGATCCAGGAATCCCAGAAAGTTCCAAATAAGATGGACCCCCAAAACACATACCAAGACATACTATGATTAAAATGTCAAAAGTTAAAGACAAGGAGAGAATTTTAAAAGCACCAAGAGCGGGAAAAATCTTATTACATAACAGAACCCCCACAAGAATATTATCAGATTTTTTAGCAGAAACTGCAGGTCAGAAAGAAGTGGCATGATATATTCAAAGTGCTTAAAGATAAAATCTTCAAATCAAGAATACTCTCCCCAACAAAGTTATCATTCAGAAATGAAAAAAATATAGAGTTTTTCAGATAAGCAAAAGCTAAAGAAATTCATTACCACTAAAATGGCCTTCCAAGACACTTTAAAAGGGATTTCTTTAAGCTAAAAAGAAAAGGTGCAATTTAGTAACAAGAAAATATATGAAAGTCTAAATCTCACTGGTAAAAGTTAATATATAGAAAAGGTAGTAAATTAATTACTTATAAAGCTAGTATGAAAGTTAAAAGACAAAAATAGTAAAATAACTGTAGTTACAATAATTAGTTAAGGAATACACAAGAAAAAATGCTGTAAAATGTGACATCAAAATATAAAACTTGACTCACTCCCCACTGGGGTTGGAGGGGCTAGAGCATCAGTGTTAGTAGCTGTGAGCAGCTGAGGCTGCAGCAGTGCAATATTGCAGCTGCACCATCTGTCAGAAGCAGAGCCAGCAGGGAGGGGGCTGCTGTGAGCAAAGAAGAGGGGTTGCTGTGAACTAAAGGCAGCTGAGACCCACCCACTGGCCAGCCATGGAAGCAGAGGTGATGCTGCCCTCAGAGCTGTGTGTCCACTGTGCATGTGGGGGGTAAAATGTAGAAATTTAGAATGCATTTATACTTAGTTGTGATCAATTTAAAATAGTCTGTTACAAATAGTTGTTATATGTAAATCTCATAGTAACCACAAAACAAAACCTATAGTAGATACATGAAAGATATAAAGGATCTGAGCATATCACTAAATAAAGTCATCAAACCAAAAAAGAAGAGGGCAAGAGAAAAGAAAGGAATGCAGGAACTACAAAACAGCCAGAAAAAAATGGTAATAAGCATATCCCTATCAATAATTGCATTAAATATAAATGGACTAAATTCTCCAATTCAAAGACATAGAGTAGCTAAATGGAGACCCATCCATATGCTGCCTGCAAGAGAGTCACCTCAGAGGTACAGATACTTACAGACTGAAATTGAAGGGATGGAAAATATATTCAGCACAAATGGAAATTAAAAGTATGCTGGGACAGCTATATTTATATCAGACAAAATAGACTTTAAAACAAAGTGTATAATAAGACAAAGAAGGGCACTGCATAATGATAAAGAGGTCAATCTAACAAGAGGATATAACATCTGGAAATATTTATGCACCAAACATAAGAGCACCTAAATATATAAAGCAAATATTAACAGAGTGAAAGAGAGTAATAGACAGCAATAAAATAACATTAGGGGACTTTAATGCCCAACTTACATCAATGAATAGATCATTCACACAGAAAGCCATTAAGAAAACATTAACCTTAAATGACACATTAGATGAGATGAACTTAACAGATATACACAAAGCATTCCATTCAACAGCAGCAGAATATACATTCTTTTCAATTCCACATGAAGCATTCTCCAGCATAGATCATATGTTAGGCCACAAAACAGACCTTAAAGTATTTAAGAATACTGAAATATATAAAGTGTCTTTTCAAACAACAGTGGGTTGAAACTAGAAGTCAATTACAATAATAAAACTGGAAAATTCACAAATATATGGATATTAATCAACATGCTACTGAACAACCAATGGGTCAACAAGAAATCAAATGAGAAATCACAAGATACCTTGAGACAAATAAGAATGTAAATACAACTTATGGGATGCATCAAAAAAGTTCCAAGAGTCAGGTCCATAATAATAAATGCCTGTCTTAAGAAATTTTAAAAATCTCAAATAAACAACCTAAGTTAGTACCTTAAAGAACTTGAAAAGAGAACAGATTGAACCCAAAGTTAGTAGAAAGAAGGAAATAACAAAGATCAGAGCAGAACTAAATGAAATAAAACTAAAAAGACAATAGGAAAAAAATCAATGAAACCATGGTTTGTTCTTTGAAAAGATAAAAGATATTCAAAACTTTAACTACATCACCAAGAAAAGGGGGAAAACGTACTCAAAAATAAAATCAGAAATGAAAGAGGAGACATTACAATTGATTCCACAGAAATAAAAAGGATCATAATGGACTGACATGAAAAATTATAAGCAACAAAATTGGACAACCTGAGGAAAATGGATAAACTCCTAGAGACTTACAAATCACAAAGACTGAATTATGAAGAAATAGAAGATCTGAATAGACTGATTACTAGTAAGAGGATGGAATCAGTAATAAAAAACCTCCCCCCAAATGAAAGTCTACAACCAGATTGCCTCACTGATGAGTTCTACCAAACAATCAAAGAAGGATTAAACAAAACCTTCTCAAAATCTCCCAAAAAGTATAGAGGAGGGAACTCTGCCAAACTCATTTTATGATGCCAACATCACCCTGGAACAAAACCAGACAATGATACCACAGAAAATAAAATTACAGGCCAATATCCCTGATGAACATAGATTAAAAAAATCCTCAAAAAATATTAGCAAACTGATTTCACCAATACATTAAAAGTATGATACACCACGATAAAGTGAGATTTATCTCAGGAATGCTAGGATGGTTCAACATCTGCAAATCAAACAGAGTGATACACCACATTAACAAACTGAAGAAGAAAAAGCATATGACCATCTCAACGGATGCAGAGAAAACTTCTGACAAAATTTAACATCCATTTATGAGAAAAAAACAAAACTTTCAACAAAGTGGGTATAGAGGGATGTACTTCAACATAATAAAGGCCATATATGAAAAGCCCACAGCTCACATCATACGCAATGCTGAAAAGCTGAAAGCTTTTCCCCTAAGATTAGAAACATGACAAAGATGCCAGTATTGCCACTTTCATTCAACATAGCATTTGAAGTCCTAGTGAGGGCAATTAGGCAAGAAAAGATATAAAAGGTATACAAATTGGAAATCAAGGAGTAAAATTATCAGTACTTATAGATAACATGATAATATTTGTATACAGAAAACACTAAAGATGCCACAAAAACCCCACTAGAATTGATACAGGAATTCAGTAAAGTTTCAGGATAAAAAATCAATATTCAAAAATCTGTTATGTTTCTATACATTTATAAAAAAACTATCAGAAAAAAGTTAGATAACTCCATTTATAATTACACCAAAAAGAATAAAGTACCTAGGAATAAATTTAACCAAGGAGTTGAGAAACCTGCACACTGAAAACTTCAAGATATTGATAAAAGAAATTGAACAAGATGTAAATAAATGGAAGAGTAAATATGCTGTGGATTGGAAGAATTAATGTTGCTAAAATGTCCATATTACCCAAAACAATCCACAGATTCAACACAATTCATACCAAAATTCCAAAATTCTACTTCATAGAAGTAGATCAAGCAATCTTAAAATTTCTGTGGAACCACAGAAGACCCTAAATAGCCAAAGTAATTTTGAGAAAGAAGAACAAAGCTGGAGGCATCACATTTATTGATTTCAAATTATTTTACAAAGTTATAGTAATCAAAATAGTATGGTGTTAGCATTAAAACAAACACATAGATAAGTGGAACATAATAGAGAACCCAGAAAGAAACCCACACACATATGGTCAATTAATCTATGACAAAGGAACCAAGAATATACAATGGGGAATGACAGTTTCTTCAGTAAAAGTTGCTGGGGAAAGTGGACAGCCTTATGCAAAAGAATGAAGTTGGATCACTGTCTTACACCATTCATTAAAATTAACTGAAAACAGGTTAAAGACGTGAATGTAAGACCTGAAGCCATAAAAATTCTAGGCGAAAACATAGGCTGCAAACTCCTTGAAATCAGTCTTGGGAATGATCTTTTGGGTTTGACATCAAAAACAAAGGCAATAAAAACAAAAATAAACAAGTGGGACAAAACCAAACTAAAACTTTTTGGCACAACAAAGGAAATCATCAACAAAATTAAAAAACAACCTACTAAATAGGAGAAAATATTTGCAAATCATATATCTGATAAGGGGCTAATACAAATAAATATCAAAACACACAAAAAAATAAAAACCCAAATGATCTGATTAAAAAATGGGCAGAGGACCTGACTACACTTTTTTTTTCCAAAGAAGACATACAAAAGGCCAACAGGTACATGAGAAGATGTTAAATATTACTTATCATCAGAGGAATGCAAATCAAAACCACACTGATACATCACCACACACCTGTTGGAATGGCTATCGTTTAAATGACAACACAGAAAAGTTGGTGGAAAAAACAGAAATATATATCAAAGGAACAGGATAGAAATCCCAGAGATAAACACACACACATATAGACACCTTATTTTTGATAAAGTAGGCAAGAATATACAATGGAGAAAAGACAACCTCTTCAATAAGTGGTGCAGGGAAAACTGGACAGCTACATGTAAAAGAATGAAATTAGAACACTCCCTAACACCATACACAAAAATAAACTCAAAATGGATTAAAGCCGTAAAAGTAAGACTAGACACTATCAAACTCTTAGAGGAAAACATGGGCAGAACACTTTATGACATAAGTCACTGCAATATCCTTTTTGACCCACCTCCTAGAGAAATGGAAATAAAAACAAAAATAAACAAATGGGACCTAATGAAACTTAAAAGTTTTGGAACAGCAAAGGAAACCATAAACAGGATGAAAAGCCAACCCTCAGAATGGGAGAAAATATTTGCAAATGAAGCAACTGACAAGGGATTAATCTCCAAAATTTACAAGCAGCTCATGGAGCTCGATATCAAAAAAAAAAAAACCCAATCCAAAAATGGGCAGAAGACCTAAACAGACATTTCTCCAAAGAAGATATACAGATTACCAATAATCATATGAAATAATGCTCAACATCACTAATCATTAGAGAAATGCAAATCAAAACTACAATATGGTATCACCTCACACCAGTCAAAATGGCCATGCTCAAAAAATCTACAAACAATAAATGCTGGAGAGGGTGTGGAGAAAAGGGAGCCCTCTTGCACTGTTGGTGGGAATGTAAATTGATACAGCCACTATGGAGAACAGTATGAAAGTTCCATAAAAAACTAAAAATAGAACTACCATATGACCCAGCAATCCCACTACTGGGTATATACCCTGAGAACACCATAATTCAAAAAGAGTCATGTGCCCCAATGTTCTTTGAAGCACTATTTCCAATAGTGAGGACACGGAAGCAACCTAAGTAAGTGTCCATCGACAGAGGAATGGAGAAAGAAGATATGGTACCTATATACAATGGAATATTATTCAGTCATAAAAAGAAAGGAAATTGGGTCATTTGTAGAGATGTGGATGAATCTAGAGACTGTCATACAGAGTGAAGTAATCAAAAAGAGAAAAACAAATATTGTATATTAACACATATATGTGGAACCTAGAAAAATGGTACAGATGAACTGGTTGGCAGGGCAGAAATTGAGAGACAGATGTAGAGAACAAAAGTATGGACACCAAGGGGGGACAATGGCAGGGGGAGGTGTGATTGTGTGATGGATTGGGAGATTGGGGTTGACATATATACACTAGTATGTATAAAATGGATAACTAATAAGAACCTGCTGTATAAAAAAATAAATAAAATTCAAAAATAAAAATAAAAAATAAATATATTTTTAAAACAGAAAAATAAAATAGAAATGTAAATCAAAACTACAATGAAGGGGTTTCCCTGGTGCGGCAGTGGTTGAGAGTCCGCCTGCCGATGCAGGGGACATGGATTTGTGCCCCAGTCTGAGAAGATCCCACAGGCCGTGTAGCAGCTGGGCCCATGAGCCATGGCTGCTGAGCCTGCACGTCCAGAGCCTGTGCTCTGCAATGGGAGAAGCCACAACAGTGAGAGGCCCACATACTGGAAAAAAAAAAAAAACTATAATGAGATATCACCTCACACCAGTCAGAATGGCCATCATTAAAAAAATCTACAAACAATAAATGCTGGAGAGGGTGTGGAGTAAAGAGAAACCTCTTACACTGTTGGTGGGAAGTAAATTGATACAGCCACTATGGAGAACTGTAGGGAGGTTCCTTAAAAAAACTAAAAAAAAGAACTACCATACAGCACAGCAATCCCACTACTGGGCATATACACTGTGAAAACCATAATTCAAAAAGAGTCATGTGCCACAATGTTTTTTGCAGCTCTATTTAAAATAGCCAGGACATGGAATCAACCTAAGTGTCCATTGACAGGTGAATGGATAAAAAGGATGTGGCACACATATATGATGGAATATTAGCCATAAAAAGAAATGAAATTGAGTTATTTATAGTGAGGTGGATGTACCTAGCGTCTGTCATACAGAGTGAAGTAAGTCAGAAAGAGAAAAACAAATACCGTATGCTAACACATATATATGGAATTTAAGGAAAAAATGGTTCTGGAGAACCTAGGAGCAGGACAGGAATAAAGATGATGATGTAGAGAATGGACTTGAGGACATGGGGAGGGGGAAGGGTAAGCTGAGATAAAGTGAGAGAGTGGCATGGACTTATATATATATATATATACTTATATATACTACAAAATGTAAAACTAGTGGGAAGAAGCTGCATAGCACATGGAGATCAGCTTGGTGCTTTGAGACCACCTAGAAAGGTGGGATGGGGAGGTTGGGAGGGAGACTCAAGAGGGAGGAGATATGGGGATATATATTTATATCTGATATATATATATATGTATATGTACATATATATGTATAGCTGTTCACTTTGTTATAAAGCAGAAACTAACACACCATTGTAAAGCAATTATACTCAAATAAAGATGTTAAAAAAAAGTGTTGGTGAAGAAGGAATAAAAAGGAACTCTTGTTCATTGTTGGTGGAAATGTAAATTGGTGCAGCCACTATGAAAGGAATCATGGAGTGTTCTCAGAATTAAAAATAGAACTATCATGTGAACAAGCAATTCTATGTCTGGGTATTTATTAAAAGGAAACAAAACCCTAACTTGAAAACATATATGCACCATCATGTTCATTGCAGCACCATTTATAGTAGTCAAGATATGGAAATAACCTAAGTGTCCATTGATAGATGAATGGATAAAGAAGATGTGATAGAGACAGATATAGCTATAAATATGGATTATGAAATATTCAGCCATAAAAGAATGAAATCTTGCCTTTTGCAACAACATGAATGGACCTTTTGGGCATCACAGTAAGTAAAATAAGTCACATAGAAAAGGACAAATACCATATGATCTCACTTATATGTGGAATCTAAAATTTAAAAAAAAAACAAAAAAAAAACAAAAGAAAACAAGCTTATGGATAAAGAGAAAAGATTGGTTGTTGCCAGAGGTGTGCACTGGCTGAAATGGGTGGATGAAGGGTGTCTAGAGGAAGAAACTTCCAGTTATAACGTAAGTAAATCATGAGATGCAATGTGCAGCATGGTAACTATAGTTAATAACACTGTTCTGCTGTTTGAAAGTTGCTAAGAGAGTAAATATTAAAAGTTCTAAACACAGTAAAAACATCTGTAACTGTATGGTGATGGATATTATAAGACACATTGTGATCATTTTGCAACATATACAGATATGAAATCATTATGTCATATACCTGAAACTAATATATTATTGTTTGTCAATTATACCTCAAATTAAAAGAATAGTATTGCTGAAACATATTATAGACTGCCTAAAGCCTTGGAGGAGAACCTGGGGAAAGCATTTCTTTGGGAAATTTAGGCCACTGAAACTGTCTCTGTACTAGGGGGAATTTTCAAATCCTCATGAATGCCCAGGGCAGAATACATGCTCAGAACCGACCTGAGAAGACCCAAAGCCTTCACCTCCAGTTGATCTCTGGGCTCAGTGCAAGGAGAAAGGAAAGGTCAGGCAGTTGCATACAGCCTAGGAACTGCTAAAGGAGTGCCCAGTACAGAGTCAATTTGCAAAGACTGAGAGAAGTGTTTTACTTTTTATTTTTAGTTCTTGGAGTTCAAGGAAACCTGTGAAAAATCGAGTGAAACATAAGGTAAAGTAACAGAGACCTGAATGACCTTGCATAACATGGAATATAGTCTTTGTAAAAAAAAATTGCTTGGAAAATTTACTAAACAGACAATAGCAGCATTCAACAATTGAAAACAGCAAACACTGGGTAAAGGGGAAAATTCGTATTTCCAGCTAGCAGATAATAATATGAAATTAAAAAGGAAACTACAGTATATTCACTGGGAAAAATGGCCAGAACCATCCTTAATGAAGTCCAGAGATAGAATTTACTAGACAAAAGTTTTAAATCAACTGTCTTAAATATGCTCAAAGAGCTAAACAGCAACTATGAACAAAGAACTAAAAGGAACAGAGAGTTATGTATGGAAAAAAGAAAAATTTAAAAAAATGACATAGAAACTGTTTAAAAAAGAACAAATTTCCAGAGATGAAGAATACAACTAAAAGGAAAAAAAATCACTGGAGATGTTCATCAGCACATTTCAGGAGGCAGAAGAAAGAATCAGATAACTTGAAGATAAATTTATTGATACTGAGAACCAGAAAGAATGAAGAAAGCTAAACAGAATTTAAGGGACCTGTGTGACTCTATCAAGCATACCAATGAACACATTATGGGAATCCGAGATGAAGAAGAGAAAGAGAGTGGCAGAAAGAATATGTGTACAAGTGATGGCCGAAATTTACCAGCACTTGATGAAAGACATGAATCTACACATCCAAGAATTTCAACACACTTTAAGAATGATGAACTCAAAGCGATCCACACTGAGGCAAATTATAATCAAACTGTTGAAAAACAAAGAGAAAAAGAATCTTAGAAGCAACAAGAGATATGCAACATATCAGATACAGGGTTCTTAGTAAGATTAGCAACTGATATCTTATCAGAAACCAAAGAGGTAGGGACTTCCCTGGTGGTGCAGTGGATAAGAATCCACCTGCCAGTGCAGCAGACATGGGTTCAATCCCTGGTCTGGGAAGATCCCACATGCTGCAAAGCAAAAAAGCCCGTGCACTGCAACTACTGAGCCTGCACTCTAGAGCCTGTGTGCCACAACTACGGAAGCCCACATGCCTAGAGCCCATGCTCCACAGCAAGAGAAGCCACTTCAAGGAGAAGCCTGTGCACCACAACAAAGAGTAGACTCCACTCGCTGCCACTAGAGAAAGCCCGTACACAGCAATGGAGACCCAACACAGCCAAAAAAAAAAAAAAACCAAAGAGGTAGAAGATAGTGAGATGATACATTTAAAGTGATGAAAGAAAAAAAAAAGCTGTCAACAAAGAATTCTACATCAGGCAAAACTATCCTTCAAAAATGAAGGAGAAATTACAACATTCCAGATAAAGAAAATCTAAAGGAGTTTGTTTCCAAGAGACTGCCCTACAAGAAATGATAGAGTTTTCAAGGTTGAAATAAAAGGACAGATAATAGTAAACCATATGAAGAAATAATGATATTCAGTAAAGGTACTACAATAGGTAAATGTAAAATCCAGTATTATTTCAATTTTGGCTTGTAACTGCACTTTTTATTTCCTACATATTTAAAAGAAAAATGCATAAAAATAATTATAAACCTGTCATTGGGCACACAATGTATAAAGACATAACTTGTGTCAACAACAATATGAAGAGGGGCATAGCTGTATAGAAGTAGAATTTTTGTATGCTATTAGAGCTAACCAGACATCAACTGTTATAGATTTAAAATATTAGTTGTAATGTCTGTGGCAACCACTAACAACATATGTAAAAAAAAAAGAGGGGCTTCCCTGGTGGCGCAGTGGTTGAGAGTCCGCCTGCCGATGCAGGGGACACGGGTTCGTGCCCCGGTCTGGGAAGATCCCACATGCCGCAGAGCGGCTAGGCCCGTGAGCCATGGCTGCTGAGCCTGCACGTCCGGAGCCTGTGCTCTGCAATGGGAGAGGCCACAACAGTGAGAGGCCCGCGTACTGCAAAAAAAAAAAAAAAAAAAAAAAAAAAGAGGAAGTGAGAAGTGAACCATAGTGATACAATACAAAAACTCAATTAAACAAAAAGAAGGCAGTAATGGAGGAAATGCAGGACAAGAAGGTATAAGATACACAGAAAGAAAAAAAGCTAAATGACAAAAGTACTTCCTTAATAATTACTTTTAAATGCAAATGGACTAAACTATCTAATCAAAGGGCACAAACTAACATAATGGATAAAAAGTCATGATCTAGCTGTATGTTTACTACAAGAGATTCACTTTATATCCCAAGACAAGAATAGGTTGAAAGTGAATTAATGGAATAAGTTTTATGTAAATAATAACTAAAATATAGCTGGAAAGGCTAAAGTAGTATAAAACAAAATAGACTTTAAGTGAAAATATATTGCAAAAGACAAAGAACATTATATACAGATAAAGGCCTCAATTCTCCAAGAAAATATAACAATTATAAACATATATGTACCAATAAAGAGCTCCACAATATATGAAGTAACCATAAACAGAATGAAAAGACAACCTTCAGAATGGGAGAAAAAAATTTGCAAATGATGCAACTGATAAGGGATTAATCTCCAAAATACACAAAAAGCTCATACAGCTCAATATCAAAAAAACAAACAAATAACCCAATCCACAAATGGGCAAAAGATCTCAATAGACACTTCTACAAAGAAAATATACAAATGGCCAAAAAGCACATGAAAAGATGCTCAACAGTGCTAATTATTAGAGAAATGCAAATCAAAATTACTATGATGTATCATCTCACACCAGTCAGAATGGCCATCATCAAAAAGTCTACAAACACTAAATTCTGGGGAAGTTGTGGAAAAAAGGGGACCCTTCTACACTGTTGGTGGGAATGTAAATTGGTACAATCACTACGGAGAACAGTGTGATGTTCCTTAAAATACTAAAAATAGAGCTACCATATGATCCAATAATCACACTCCTGGGCATATATCCAGAGAAAAACATGGTTCAGAAGTATACATGCTCCCCAATGTTCATCACAGTGCTGTTTACAATAGCCAAGGCATGGAAGTAACCTAAATGTCCATCTACAGATAAATACATAAAGAAGATGTGGTATATATATACAATGGAATATTACTCAGCCACGTAAAAGAATGAAATAATGCCATTTTCAGCAACATGGATAGACGTACTAAGTGAGGTAATCCAGACAGAGAAAGGCAAACATCATATGAAATCGTGTATATGTGGAATCTAAAGAAAATTATACAAAGGAACTAATTTACAAACAGAAAGAGACTCACAGACCTAGAAAACAAACTTAAGGCTACAAAAGGGGAAATGATGGTAGTGGGAGGGATAAATTAAGATGTTGAGATTAACATATACACACTACTATTTATAAAATAGATAACCAAGAGGTGCCTACTATATAGCACAGGGAACTATATTCTGTATTTTGTAGTAACCTATAATAGGAAAGAATTTGAAAAGGAATGTGTATATGAATATATATATCTATATCTATATATATATATATATATATATCACTGAAACACTGTGTTGTATACCTGAAACTAATGTGATATTGTAAATCAACTATACTTCAATAAAAAACATATTTAAATACTACAGATATCACCTCACACCAGTCAGAATTGCCATCATCAAAAAGTCTACAAACAGGGCTTCCCTGGTGGTGCAGTGGTTGAGAGTCCTCCTGCCGATGCAGGGGACATGGATTCATGTCCCAGTCTGGGAAGATCCCACATGCTGAGGAGCAGCTAGGCCCATGAGCCATGGCCACTGGGCCTGCGCGTCCAGAGTCTGTGCTCCGCAACGGGAGATTCCACAACAGTGAGAGGCCTGCATACCGCAAAAAAAAAAAAAAGAAAAAAAAGTCTACAAACTATAAATGCTGGAGAGGGTGTGGAGAAAAGGGAACCCTCCTAACACTGTTGGTGGGAATGTAAATTGGTACAGCCACTATGGAGAACAGTATGGAAGTTCCTTAAAAAACTAAAAATAGAGCTACCATATGATCCAGCAATCCCACTCCTGGGCATATATCCAGAGAAAAACACAGTTCAGAAGTATACATGTTCTGCAATGTTCATCAAAGTGCTGTTTACAATAGCCAAGACATGGAAGCAACCTAAATGTCCATCAACAGATGAATGGATACAGAAGATGTGGTACATATATACAATGGAATATTATTCAGCCATAAAAAAGAATGAAATAATGCCATTTGCAGCAAAATGGATGGACCTTGAGATGATCATACTAAGTGAAGTGAGACAGAGAAAGACAAATATCATATGATATCACTTATATGAGGAATCTAAAAAATGATACAAATGAACTTATTTACAAAACAGAAACAGACTCGCAGACTTAGAGAAGGAACTTATGGTTGCCAGGGGGGAAGTATGGGGGAAGGGATAGATTAAGAGTTTTTTATTGACAAGTACACACTTCCATATTTAAAATAGATAACCAACTAAGACCTACTGTATAGCACAGGGAACTCTGCTCAATATTCTGTAATAACCTAAATGGGAAAAGAATTTGAAAAAGAATAGATATATGTATATGTGTAACTGAATCACTTTGCTGTACACCTGAAAGTAACACAGTATTGTTAATCAATGATATTCCAATATAAAATAAAAATTAAAATAAATAAAAAATAAAAATTAAAAATAGGAGAAAAACAACAAAAAAAGACACAGACAAACAAAATATATGAAGTAAACCTTTACAGAATTGAATGGAGAAATAGACACTTCTACAGTAATAGTTGGGGAATTCAGTACTCCACTTTCAATAATGGATACAGCAAGCAGAGAGATCATTAAGGAAATAGAGTACTTGAACAACACTTTAAACTAAATCGATCTAACAGACATATATAATAGAACATGCTCAACAAAGAAAAGTTCAGGACCAGATGACTTCAACTGGTGACATGTACACAAACATTCAAAAAATAATTAATACCAGCATTTCTCAAGCTCTTCAGAAAAATAGAAGAAGAGGGAACACTTATTAATATACTCTATGAGGCCAATATTATCCTGACACCAAAGCCTGATGAAACATTACAAGAAAAGATTACACACCAATATTACTTATCCATATAGATGCAAAAATCCTTAACAAAATGCTAGCAAATCAATCCAACAACATAATAAAATAATTATATGCCAGCAATGAACAGTTTACAAAAGTAAATTAATAAAGCAATTACATTTGCAATCCAAATGAATAAAATACCTAGGAGTAAATTTAACAAAGAGGTGAAATACTTGTACGCTGAACACTACAAAACATTGCTGAAAGCAATTGAAGAAGCCCTAAATAAGTGGAAAAACTTCCTGAATTCATAGTATGGAAAACAATAATGTTAAGATGGCAATACTGCTCAAAGTGATCAACAGATTCAAAAGAATGTCTATCAAAATTCCAAACATCATTTTTGCAGATATGAAAAAGCTGATCCTCAAATTCATATGGAAATGCAAGCGTCCCTCAATAATCACAATATTCTGAAAACTGAACGTAAGTCCACAAACAGATGAATGGATAAAGACAATGTGGTATATACAAACCTTGGAATATTAGTCATCCTTCAAAAAAAGGGAAATTCTTTCATTTCCAAATGAATGAACCTGGAAGTCATTATGCTAAGTGAAATAAGCCAGTCACAGAAGGACAAATACTGAATGATTCCACTTATATGAGGTATGTAAAATAGTCAATCTCATCAGTAGTAGCTGGTGGGAGAGGGGAAATTGGTTTTCAATGGGTATAAAGTGTGTGTCATGCAAGATGAGTAAGTTCTAGAGATGTACTGTACAACATAGTACAGTAGGATAGATCTCATGCAAGGTGTTCTCACCAACAAATAAATCCCCATCAACCCACAAAAAACATAAGGAAATTTTTTGGAGGTGACTGATAATGTTTGGTACCTTAAGGTATAGTGATGATATGCTTATGTCCAAACTCATCAGGATACATACACTAAATGTGTTAAAATTTTTGCGTATCAATTATACCTAAATAAGCTAAGGAAAAATAAAGACACACAAAAAACTCACACTTCCTGATTTCAAACCTTAATACAAAGACACGGTTATCAAAGTAGTGTGGCAGGGGCATATGGCTAAACATATTTCTCAATGGAATAGAAACGAGAAACCAGAGACAAACCCATACCTCAATAGCCAATTGATTTTTGACAAGGTTGCCAAGACTATTCAATGCAGGAAAATAGTCTGTTTAACAAATGCTGCTGTGACAACTGTATAGCAACATGCAAAAGAATGAAGGTTGACCCATACTTCATACCTTATACAAAAATTAACCAAAAAATGATTCCTTGACCTAAATATAAAAGCCATAAAACCTTTGGATGAAAACATAGTGTAAATCTTCATAATTTGGATTTGGCAACAAAGTCTTAGATATGACACCAAAAGCACAAGCAACAACAAAAAAATTGATTCACTGGACTTCATGAAAATTAAAACATTTTGTGCATCAATGGACATGATAAAGAAAGTGAAAATACAACCTACAAAATGAGACAAAATATTTGCAAATCATATATCTGATAATAATGTAGCATCCAGAATATATAAAGCAGGTTTACAACTTAAAAACAGAAAGACAAACAACCCACTTTTTTTTAAATGGGAAAAAGATGTGAATAGATATTTCTCCAAAAAAGGTATACAGAGGCCAAACAAGCACTTGAAAACATGCTCAACATCATTAGTCATCAGGAAAATGCAAATCAAAACCACAATAAGGTCTTTTTTTACTGAAAAATCTCATTTAATTTTATTTTAAAGAGTAATGCATTTGCATAAAAATGTACTAATTCTAACTTGAACACTGAATTTTGTACCAGTCCTAGTAGACATGGCTCCCAATTCCAGGAATAACCACTTAGCATCTTTTCTATGCTGGAGAAAAGAGAGATGATATCAGCAGAAAATGAAGTAGAAACAACAGAAGCTTCATAATACAGGTTATGATTTCCTTGGTTAAATAGTTGTTCACATTTCTCCAGGTTCTTAATGGTTTTAGAAACCTCAGACTTCACTCAGGATGGTACAGTGACTTCCCTCTGTGTCCATGCATCCTGTGCTTATTTCAGCTATGACATTTATACCTACAGAAAATTCCATGTTTATATGTGCATCTCTTCCACTAGCAGGTGAATTCCTTGAAAGTTAAGACTTTCTTTTTCTTTTTTTAAAAGTTGAAGTATAGATAATTTACTATATTACATTATTTTCGGGTTTACAACACAGTGATTCAATATCTTTATAGATTATACTATAGATTATACTACGTTTAATGTTACTGCAAAATAATGGTTATTATTTTGTGCTGTACAGTATATACTTGTAGTGTATTTATTTTATACATAGTAGTTTGTCCTTAATCCCATACCTCTATCTTGCCCCTCCTCCCTTCCCTCTCCTGACTAGTAACCGTAACCACTAGTTTGCTTTCTATATCTGTGAGTCTGTTTCTGTTTTGTTATATACATTCATTTTATTTTTATATTCCACATATAAGTGATAACAGGGTATTTGGCTTTCTCTGTCTGACTTACTTTACTAAGCCTAATACGCTCTATGTCCATCCATGTTACAAATGGCAGAATTTCATTCTTTCTATGGCTGTGTGATATTCCATTGTGTGTGTGTGTGTATCACATCTTCTTTATCCATTCATATGTTAATGGACATTTAGGTTGCTTCCATGTACTGGCTATTGTAAATAATGCTGCTATGAAAATGATGGTGCATGTATCTTTTCAAATTACTATTTTCAATTCCTTTGGATATACAGCCAGCAGTGGAAATACTGGATCATATGGTAGTTCTATTTTTAGTATTTTGGAGAACCTCCATACTTTTTCTCACAGTGGCTGCACCAACTGACAATCCCACCAACAGTGTACTAGTGTTCCCTTTTCTCCACATTCTCACCAACATTTGTAACTTGTGGGCTTTGATGATAGCCATTCTGAAAGGTGTGAGGTGATATCTCTTTGTGGTTTTGATTTGCATTTCTCTGATGATTAGTGATGTTGAACATTTTTTCATGTGCCTGTTGGCCATCTGTATATCATCTTTGGAAAAGTGTCTACTTAGTTCTTCTGCCCATTTTTATTGGGTTGTTGTTTTTTTGATATTGAGTTGTAAGAGCTTTTCACATATTTTTATATTAACCCTTTGTCAGTCATATCATCTGCAAATATATTCTCCAATTCAATAGTTTGTCTTTTCATTCTGTTGATAGTTTCCTTTGCTTTGCAAAAGCTTTTAAGTTTAATTAGGACCCATTTGCTTATTTTTACTTTTATTATTATTATTATTATTATTATTATTATTATATTTGCCTTAGTAAACAGAGCAAAAGCTATATTGCTATGGTTTATGACAAACAGTGTTCTGCCTAAGTCCTCTTCTAGGAGTCTGATGGTTTCAGGTCTTACATTTAGTCCTTTTATCCATTTTGAGTTTATTTTTATATATGATATGAAGAAGTGTTCTAATCTCATTCTTCTACATGTAGCTGTCCTGTTTATCCAGCACCCGTTACTGAAGAGATTGTCTTTTCTCCATTGTATATTCTTGCCTCCTTTTTCTTACGTTAATTGACCATAAGTGTGTGGGTTTTTCTTGGGGTTATCTATTTTGTTCCATTGATCTATATGTCTGTTTTTGTGCTATTATCACACGTTTTTGTTTACTGTAGCTTTGTACTATAGTCTGAACTCAGGGAGCATTATACCCCAGTTTTTTTTTTCTTAAGATCACTTTGGATATTAATCTCCTGTAAGCAGCATACAGATGGGTCATTTTTAAAAATCCAATCAACCACCCTATGCATTTCTATATTTTTTTGCTTGAAAATTATTTTATTTTATTTTTTCACTTTTATTGAAATATAATTAACAAACAGCACTGTATATGTTCAAGGGTTACAGCATAATGACTTGACACATATACTGAAAATGATTACCACAAGAAGTTTGGCTAACACTCATCACCTTATATAGTTATAAAAAAATGTTTTCTCCTTGTGAGAACTTTTACTATTTGCTCTCTTCACAATTATCAAATATACCACACAGCAATATTACCTATAGTCATCTATAGTCATCATGTTTTATATTACACCCCCAATACTTACTTATTTTATAACTGTACATGTATACCTTTTAACCATTTTCATCCAATTCCCCCAATCCAATCCCTTGCCTCAAGTAACCAGAAATCGGATCTCTTTTTCCATGAATTTGGTTTTATTTATTTTAGCTTCCACATATAAGTGAGATTATTTCTCTGTCTGACTTATTTCACTTAGCACAAAGCCTTCAAGATCCATCTGTATTGTCACAAATAACAGGGTTTCCTTCTTTTTTATGGCTAAGTAATATTCATTATAGATATGTACCACATTTTCTTTATCCATTCATCTATCTGTTAACACTTAGGTTGTTTTCATTTCTTAGCAATTGTAAATAAGGCTGCTAGGGTTAGGAGTGTAGCTATTTATTCAAGTTAGTGTTTTTGTATTCTTTTTTTAACATCTTAATGGAGTAAGATTGCTCTACAATGTTGTCTTAGTTTCTGCTGTATAACAAAGTGAATCAGATATATGTACACATATATTACATATGCCCTCTATCTTGTGTCTCCCTCCAACCCTCCCTATCCAACACCTGTAAGTGGTTACAAAGCACCAAGCTGATCTCCCTGTGCTATGCAGTAGCTTCCCACTAGCTATCTGTTTTACATTTGGTAGTGTATATATGTCAGTGCTACTCTCTCACTTCGTCCCAGATTACCCTTCACCCACCACAAGCCCTCAACTCCATTCACTATGTCTGCGTCTTTATTCCTGTCCTGTCCCTAGGTTCATTTTTTTTAACATCTTTATTGGAGCATAATTGCTTTACAATGCTGTGTTGGTTTCTGCTTTATAACAAAGTGAATGAGTTATACATATACATATATTCCCATATCCCTTCTTGCATCTCCCTCCCTCCCACATTCCCTGTCCCACCACTCTATGTGGTCACAAAGCACCGAGCTGATCACCCTGTGCTATTCAGCTGCTTCCCACTAGCTAAATATTTTACGTTTGGTAGTGTATATATGTCCATGCCACTCTCTCACTTTGTCACAGCTTACCCTTACCCATCCACATATCCTCAAGTCCATTCTCTAGTAGGTCTGTGTCTTTATTCCTGTCTCACCACTACGTTCTTCATGACATTTTTTCCTTTAAATTCCATATGTATGTGTTAGCATACGGTATTTGTCTTTCTCTTTCTGACATACTTCACTCTGTATGACAAACTCTAGGTCCATCCACCTCATTACAAATAGCTCAATTTTATATCTTCTTATGGCTGAGTAATATACAATTGTATATATGTGCCACATCTTCTTTATCCATTCATCTGATAATGGACACTTAGGTTGTTTCCATCTCCTGGCTATTGTAAATAGAGCTCAAATGAACATTTTGGTACATGACTCTTTTTTTTTTTTTTTTTTTAGTTTTTTAATTCTTCTCAAAATATTCTGAGCATTATTTTTTTTATTAGTTTCTGCTTTATAACAAAGTGAATCAGTCATACATATACATCTGTTCCCACATCCCTTCCCTCATGCATCTCCCTCCCTCCCACCCTCCCCATCCCACCCCTCCAGGCGGTCACAAAGCACCGAGCTGATCTCCCTGTGCTCTGTGGCTGCTTCCCACTATCTACCTACCTTACGTTTGGTAGTGTACATATGTCCATGCCGCTCTTTCGCTTTGTCATAGCTTACCCTTCCCCCTCCCCATATCCTCAAGTCCATTCTCAAGTAGGTCTGTGTCTTTATTCCCGTTATACCCCTAGGTTCTTCATGACATTTTTTTTTAAATTCCGTATATATGTGTTAGCATACGGTATTTGTCTTTCTCTTTCTGACTTACTTCACTCTGTATGACAGACTCTAGGTCTATCCACCTCATTACAAATAGCTCAGTTTCGTTTCTTCTTATGGCTGAGTAATATTCCATTGTATATATGTGCCACATCTTCTGTATCCATTCATCTGATAATGGACACTTAGGTTGTTTCCATCTCCTGGCTATTGTAAATAGAGCTCAAATGAACATTTTGGTACATGACTCTTTTTGAATTATGGTTTTCTCAGGGTATATGCCCAGTAGTGGGATTGCTGGGTCATATAGTAGTTCTATTTGTACTTTTTTAAGGAACCTCGACACTGTTCTCCATAGTGGCTGTACCAATTCACATTCCCACCAGCAGTGCAAGAGTGTTCCCTTTTCTCCTCACCCTCTCCAGTATTTATTGTTTCTAGATTTTTTGATTATGGCGATTCTGACTGGTGTGAGAATATATCTCATTGTAGTTTTGATTTGCATTTCCCTAATGATTAATAATGTTGAGCATTCTTTCATGTGTTTGTTGGCAGTAGGTATATCTTCTTTGGAGATATGTCTATTTATGTCTTCTGTGCATTTTAGGATTGGGTTGTTTGTTTTTTTTTGTTATTGAGCTGCATGAGCTGCTTGTAAATTTTGGAGATTAATCCTTTGTCAGTTGTTTCATTTACAAATATGTTCTCCCATTCTGAGGGTTGTCTTTTGCTCTTGTTTATGGCTTCCTTTGCTGTGCAAAGGCTTTGAAGTTTCATTAGGTCCCATCTGTTTATTGTTGTTTTTATTTCCATTTCTCTAGGAGGTAAGTCAAAAAGGATCTTTCTGTGATTTATGTCAGAGTGTTCTGCCTATATTTCCTCTAAGAGTTTGATAGTTTCTGGCCTTACATTTACGACTTTAATCCATTTTGATCTTATTTTTGTGTATGGTGTTAGGGAGTGATGATCTAACCTCATACTTTTACATGTCCCTGTCCAGTTTTCCTGGCACCAATTATTGAAGAGGCTGTCCTTTCTCCACTGTACATTCCTGCCTCCTTTATCAAAGATAGTTGACCATATGTGTGCGGGTTTATCTCTGGGTTTTCTATCCTGTTCCATTGATCTATATTTTTGTTTTTGTGCCAGTACCATATTGTCTTGATTCCTGTAGCTTTGTAGTATAGTCTGAAGTCAGGGAGCCTGATTACTCCAGCTCCGTTTTCTGTTTTCAAGATTGCTTTGGCTATTCGGGGTCTTTGGTGTTTCCATACAAATTGTGAAATTTTTCACTCTAGTTCTGTGAAAAATGCCAGTGGTATTTTGATAGGGATTGCATTGAATCTGTAGATTGCTTTGGGTAGTAGAGTCATTTTCACAATGTTGATTCTTCCAATCCAGGAACATGGTATATCTCTCCATCTATTTGTATCATCTTTAATTTCTTTCATCAGTGTCTTATAATTTTCTGCATACAAGTCTTTTGTCTCCTTAGGTATGTTTATTCCTAGATATTTTATTCTTTTTTTTGCAGTGGTAAATGGGTGTTTTCTTGATTTCACTTTCAGATTTTTCATCATTAGTATATGGGATTGGCAGTGATTTCTGTGCATTAATTTTGTATCCTGATACTTTACCAAATTCATTGATTATTTCTAGTAGTTTTCTGGCAGCATCTTTAGGATTCTCTATGTACAGTATCATGTCATCTGCAAACAGTGAGAGCTTTACTTCTTCTTTTCTGATTTGGATTCTTTTATTTCCATTTCTTCTCTGATTCCTGTGGCTAAAATTTCCAAAACTATGTTGAATAAGAGTGCCAAGAGTGGGCAATCTTGTCTTGTTCCTTATCTTAGTGGAAATGCTTTCAGATTTTCACCATTGAGGATGATGTTATCTCTGGGTTTGTCATATATGGACTTTATTATGTTGAGGAAATTTCCCTCTATGCCTACTTTCTGCAGGATTTTTATCATAAATGGGTGCTGAATTTTGTCAAAAGATTTCTCTCCATCTATTGAGATGACCATATGGTTTTCTCCTTCAATTTGTTAATATGGTGTATCACATTGATTGATTCGTGTATATTAAAGAATCCTTGCATTTCTGGAATTAACCCCATTTGATCATGGTGTATGATCCTTTTAATGTGCTCTTGGATTCTGTTTGCTAGTATTTTGTTGAGAATTTTTGCATCTATGTTCGTCTCTGCATCTATTGAGATGACCATATGGTTTTCTCCTTCAAGTTGTTAATATGGTGTATCACATTGATTGATTCGTGTATATTAAAGAATCCTTGCATTTCTGGAATTAACCCCATTTGATCATGGTGTATGATCCTTTTAATGTGCTGTTGGATTCTGTTTGCTAGTATTTTGTTGAGAATTTTTGCATCAATGTTTGTCAGTGATATTGGCCTGTAGTTTTCTTTCTTTGTGATATCCGTGTCTGGTTTTGGTATCAGGGTGATGGTGGCCTCGTAGAATGAGTTTGGGAGTGTTCCTCCCTCTACTATATTTTGCAAGAGTTTGAGAAGGATAGGGTTAGCTCTTCTCTAAATGTTTGTTAGAATTTGCCTGTAAAGCCATCTGGTCCTGGACTTTTGTTTGTTGGAAGATGTTTAATCACAGTTTCAATTTCAGTGCTTGTGATTGGTCTGTTCATCTTTTCTATTTCTTCTTGATTCAGTTTTGGCAGGTTGTGTATTTCTAAGAATTTGTCCATTTCTTCCAGGTTGTCCATTTTATTGGCATAGAGTTGCTTGTAGTAATCTCTCAAGATCTTTTGTATTTCTGCAGTGTCAGTTGTTACTTCTCCTTTTTCATTTCTAATTCTATTGATTTGAGTCTTCTCCCTTTTTTCTTGATGAGTCTGGCTAATGGTTTATCAATTTTGTTTATCTTCTCAAAGAACCAACTTTTAGTTTTATTGATCTTTGCTATCGTTTCCTTCATTTCTTTTTAATTTATTTCTGATCTGATCTTTATGATTTCTTTTCTTCTGTTAACTTTGGGTTTTTTTGTTCTTCATTCTCTAATTGCTGTAGGTGCAAGATTAGGTTGTTTATTCGAGATGTTTCCTGTTTCTTAATGTAGGACTGTATTGCTATAAACTTCCCTCTTAGAACTGCTTTTGCTGCCTCCCATAGGTTTTGGGTCGTCGTATCTCCACTGTCATTTGTTTCTAGGTATTTTTTGATTTCCTCTTTGATTTCTTAAGTGATCACTTGGTTATTAAGTAGTGTGTTGTTTAGCCTCCATGTGTTTGTATTTTTTACAGTTTTTTCCCTGTAATTGATATCTGGTATCATAGTGTTGTTGCCACAAAAAATACTTGATACAATTTCAATTTTCTTAAATTTACCAAGGCTTGATTTGTTACCCAAGATATGATCTATCCTGGAGAATGTTCCATGAGCATGTGAGAAAAATGTGTATTCTGTTGTTTTTGGATGCAATGTCCTATAAATATCAATTAAGTCCATCTTGCTTAATGTATCATTTAAAGCTTGTGTTTCCTTATTTATTTTCCTTTTGGATGATCTGTCCATTGGTGAAAGTGGGGTGTTATAGTCCCCTACTATGAATGTGTTACTGTCGATTTCCCCTTTTATGGCTGTTAGTGTTTGCCTTATGTATTGAGGTGCTCATATGTTGGTTGCATAAATATTTCAATTTTTATATATTCTTCTTGGATCAATCCCTTGATCATTATGTATTGTCCTTCTTTCTGTCTTCTAATAGTCTTTATTTTAAAGTCTATTTTTTTCTGATATGAGAATTGCTACTCCAGCTTTCTTTTGATTTCCACTTGCATGGAATATCTTTTTCCATCCACTCACTTTCAGTCTGTATTTGTCTCTAGGTCTGAAGTGGGTCTCTTGTAGACAGAATATATATGGGTCTTGTGTTTGTATCCATTCAGCCTGTCTGTGTCTTTTGGTGGGAGCATTTAATCCATTTACATTTAAGGTAATTTTTGATATGTATGTTCCTATTCCCATTTTCTTAATTGTTTTTGGTTTGTTATTATAGGTCTTTTCCTTCTCTTGTCACTAGGTTCTTCAAAACCCTTTTATTTTCTTAGATTCTATATATATGTGTTAGCATAGCATATTCGTTTTTCTCTTTCTGACTTACTTCACTCTGTAAGACAGACTCTGTGTCCTTCCACCTCACTACAAATAACTCAATTTCGTTTCCTTTTATGGGTGAGCAATGTTCCATTGAATATATGTGCCACATCTTTATCCCTTCATGTGTCGATGGACACTTAGGTTGCTTCCGTGTCCTGGCTATTGTAAATAGTGCTTCAATGAACATTATGGAACATTACTATTTTTGAATTACGGTTTTACCAGGTAGATGTCCATTAGTGGCTTTCCTGGGTCATATGTTAGTTCTATTTTTAGATTTTTAAGGAATTTCCATAACATTCTAAATAGTGGCTGTATCAATTTAAATTCCCACCAACAGTACAAGAGAGTACCCTGTTCTAAACACCCTCTCCAGCATTTATTGTTTGTAGATTTTTTGATGATGGCCATTCTTTCCGGTGTGAGTTGATATCTCATTGTAGTTTTCCTTTGCATTTCTCTAATGATTAGTCATGTTGAGCATCCTTTCATATGTTTGTTGGACATCTGTATTTCTTGTTTGGAGAAATGTCTACTTAGGTCTTCTGCCCAATTTCGGGTTGGGTTGTTTGCCATTGCAAGAAAAAGAATAAAATATGTCAGAATAAACCTACCTAAGGAGACAAAATACCTGTATGCAAAAAACTATAACACTCTGATGAATGAAATTAAAGATGATAGAAATAGATGGAGAGATATAGCATGTTCTGGATTGGAAGAATCAACATTGTGAAAATGAATATACTACCCAAAGCAATCTACAGATTCAATGCAATACCTATCAATCTAACAATGTAATTTTTCACAACACTAGAACAAAAATAAATCACAATTTGTTTGGAAACACCAAAGACCTTGAAGAGGCAAAGCAATCTTGAGAAAGAAAAATGGAGCTAGGAAGAATCAGGCTACCTTACTTCAGACTATATTACAAAGCTACAGTAATGAAGACAGTATGGTACTGGCACAAAAACAGACATATACATCAATGGAACAGAGAAAAAACGATGCACATATGGTTATCTTATCTTTGATAAAGGAGGCAAGAATATACAATTGAGAAAAGATAGTCTCTTCAATAAGTGGTACTGGGGAACTGGACAGCTACATGTAAAATAATTAAATTAGAACACTTCCTAACACCATACAGAAAAATAAACTTAGAATGGATTAAAGAGTAAAATGTCAGGTCAAACACTATAAAACTCTTAGAGGAAAACATAGGAAGAACACTTTTTGCATAAGCACACCAATATCCTTTTTGACCCACCTCCTAGAGAAATGGAAACAAAACCAAAAATAAACAAATGGGACCTATTCAAACTTAAATCCTTTGCACAGGAAATGAAACCATAAACAAGATGAAAAAAATACCCCTCAGAATGGGAGAAAATATTTGCAAACGAAGTACCTGACAAAGGATTAATCTCCAAGATAGATATACAAGCAGCCCATGCATCTCAATATCACACTATGGCTTTTATTTTTCTTAATTTGTTTTTTTATTTTTTTAAAAATTCTGCTCTTTTTAAAAAAAATATTAAACACCTTTATTGGACTAAAATTATTTTACAATGGTGTGTTAGTTTCTGCTTTATAACAAAGTGAATCAGCTATACATATACAATATCCACATATTTCCTCCTCTGGCGTCTCCATTCCACAAGCCCTATCCCACCCCTCTAGGTGGTCACAAAGCACTGAGCTGATCTTCATTTGCTATGCGGCTGCTTCTCACTAACTAACTATTTTACATTTGGTAGTATATATAAGTCCATGACACTCTCACTTCCTCCCAACTTACCCTTCCCCCTCTCCCTGTCCTCAAGTCCATTCTCTAGGTCTGCATCTTTATTTCAGTCCATGACACTCTCACTTCCTCCCAACTTACCCTTCCCCCTCTCCCTGTCCTCAAGTCCATTCTCTAGGTCTGCATCTTTATTTCTGTCCTGCCCATAGGTTCTTCAGAACGATTTTCTTTTTTATTTTTTGATTCCATATATATGTGTTAGCATACAGTATTTATTTTTCTCTTTCTGACATACTTCACTCTGTCTTACAGTCTCTAGGTCCATCCACCTCACCACAAATAACTCAATTCTGTTTCTTTTTATGGCTGAGTAATATTCCATTGTATATATGTGCCACATCTTCTTTATCCATTCATCTGTCGATGGACACTTAGGTTGCTTCCATGTCCTGGCTATTGTAAATAGAGCTGCAATGAACATTGTGGTACATGACTCCTTTTGAATTATGGTTTTCTTGGGGTATATGCCCACTATTGGGATTGCTGGGTCCTATGGGAGTTCTGTTTTTAATTTTTAAGGAACCTCCATACTGTTCTTCATAGTGCCTGTATCAATTTACATTTCCAACACGAGTGCAAGAGGGTTCCCTGTTCTCCACACCCTCTCCAGCATTTATTTTTGTAGATTTTTTGATGATGGTCATTTTGACTGGTGTGAGTCAATGCCTCGTTGTAGTGTTGATTTGCATTTCTCTAATGATTAGTGATGTTGAGCAGCCTTACATGTTTGTTGGCAATCTGTATGTCTTCCTCGGAGAAATGTATTATCAGTTTTCTGGCCATTTTTGGATTGGGTTGTTTGTTTTTGTGATATTGAGCTGCATTAGCTGCTTGTAAATTTTGGAGATTAATCCTTTGTAAGTTGCTTCATTTGAAAATATTTTCTTCCTATCTGAGGGTTTTTTTGTTTGTTTTGGGGTTTTTTTTTGTCTTGTTTGTGGTTTCCTTTGCTGTGAAAAAGCTTTTAAGTTTCATTATGTCCCATCTGTGTATTTTTGCTTTTATTTCCATTTCCAAATCACCTTGCTGTGATTTATGTCATAGAGTGTTCTGCCTATGTTTTCCTTTAAGAATTTTATAGTGTCTGGACTTACATTTAGGTCTTTAATCCATTTTGAGTTTGGTTTTGTGTATGGTGTTAAGGAGTATTCTAATTTCATTCATTTACATGTAGCTGTCCAATTTTCCAAACACCACTTATTGAAGAGGATGTCTTTTTTCCATTGTATATTCTTGCCTACTTTATTAAAAATAAGGTGATCATATGTGCGTGGATTTATATATGGGTTTTCTATCCTGTCCCTTTGATCTATATTTCTTTTTTTGTGCAAGTACCATACTGTCTTGATTACTGTACTTTGTAGTACAGTCTGAAGTCCAGGAGCCTGATTCCTCCAGCTCCTTTTTTCATTCTCAAGATTTCTTTGACTCTTCAGGTTCATTTGTGTTTCCATACAAATTGTCAAATTTTTTGTTCTACTTCTGTGAAAAATGCCATTGGTAGTTTGATAGGGATTGCATTTATCTGTAGATTGCTTTAAGTAGTATAATCATTTTCAAAATTTTGATTTTTCCAACCCAGAACATGGTATATCTCTCCATCTGTTTGTATAATCTTTAATTACTTTCATCAGTGTCTCATAGTTTTCTGCATACAGATATTTTGTCTCCTTAGGTAGGTTTATTCCTAGCTGTTTTATTCTTTTATTTGCAATGGTCAACAGGAGTGTTTCCTTAATTTCTGTTTCAGAATTTTCCTCACTATTGTATAGGAATGCAAGAGATTTCACTGTATGTATTTTGTATCCTGCTACCTTACCAAATTCATTGATTAGCTCTAGTAGTTTCCTGGTAGCATCTTTAGCATTCTCTATGTATAATATCATGTCATCTGCAAACAGTGAGAGCTTTACTTCCTCTTTTTCGACTTGGATTTATTTATTTCTTCTTCTTCTCTGATTCCTGTGGATAACACTTCCAAAACTATGTTGAATAATAGTGGTGAGGTGAATAACTTTTATTGTTCCTTATCTAAGAGGAAATGCTTTTATTAGTGTTTCACCATTGAGAATGGTGTTGTCTGTGGGTTTTTCATATATGACCTTTACTGTGTTAAGTTCCCTCTATGCATACTTTCTGGAGCGTTTTTTATTTGTTTGTTTGTTTGTTTCTCTTTTTTATTTTTACCATAAATGGGTGTTGAATTTTGCCCAAAGTTATTTCTTCATGCATTGAGATGATCGTATGCCTTTTCTCCTTCCATGTGTTAATATGGTTTATCACATTGATTGATTTGCATGTATTGAAGAATCCTTGCAATCCTAGGATAAACCCCACTTGATCATGGTGTATGATCCTTTTAATGTGCTGTTGGATTCTTTTTGCTTGTATTTTGTTGAGGATTTTTGCATATGTGTTCATCAGTGATATTGGCCTGTAGTTTTCTTTCTCTGTGACATATTTGGTTTTGGTATCAGCGTTATGGTGGTCTCATAGAATGAGATTAGGAATGTACTCCCCTTTGTTTTATTTTGGAAGATTTTGAGAAGTGTAGGTGTTAGCTCTTCTCTAAATGTTTGGTAGAATTCCCCTGTGAAGCCATCAGGTCCTTGGCTTTTTTTTTGTTGGACGATTTTTAATCACAATCTCAATTTCAGTGCTTCTGATTGGGCTGTTTATATTTTCTATTTCTTCCTGATTCAGTCTTGGAAGGTTGTGCTTTTCTAAGAATTTGTGCATTTTTTCCAGGTTGTCCATTTTGTTGGCATATTGTTGCTTGTAGTAATCTCTCATGATCCTTTGTATTTCTGCGGTATCAGTTGTTACTTCTTCCTTATCATTTCTAATTCTATTGTTTTTTTCCACATCTTTATTGGAGTATAATTGCTTTACAATATTGTGTTAGTTTCTGCTTTATAACAAAGTGAATCAGTAATACATATACATATGTTCCCATATCTCTTCCCTCTTGCATCTCCTTCCCTACCACCCTCCCTATCCCACCCCTCTAGGTGGTCACAAAGCATCGAGCTGATCTCCCTGTGCTATGCAGCTGCTTCCCACTAGCTATCTATTTTACGTTTGGTAGTGTATATATGTCCATGACACTCTCTCACTTTGTCACAGCTTACCCTTCCCCCTCCCCATATCCTCAAGTCTATTCTCTAGTAGGTCTGTGTCTGTATTCCTGTATTACCCCTAGATTCTTCATAACATTTTTTCTTAGATTCCATATATATGTGTTATCATACGGTATTTGTCTTTCTCTTTCTGACTTACTTCACTCTGTATGACAGACTCTAGGTCCATCCACCTCACTACAGTCTAATTCTATTGATTTGAGTCTTCTCCCTTTTTTTCTTATGAGTCTGGCTAATAGTTTATCCATTTTGTTTATCTTCTCAAAGAACTAGCTTTTACTTTTATTGATCTTTACCATTGTTTCCTTCATTTCTTTTTCTTTTGTTTCTGATCTGATCTTTTCGATTTCTTTCCTTTTGCTAACTTTGGGTATTTTTTGTTCTTCTTTCTCTAATTGCTTTAGGTTCAAGGTTAGGTTATTTATTTGAGATATTTCTTGTTTCTTGAGGTAGGATTGTATTACTATAGACTTCCCTCTTAGAACTGCTTTTGCTGCATCCCAGAGGATTTGGGTCATTGGGTTTTCATTGTCATTTGTTTCTAGGTATTTTTTGATTTCCTCTCTGACTTCTTCAGTGATATCTTGGTTATTAAGTAGTGCATTGTTTAGCCTCCATGGGTTTCTATTTTCTACAGATTTTTTCCCTGTAATTGATATCTAGTCTCATAGCATTGTTGTCAGAAAATACACTTTATATGATTTCTATTTTCTGAAATTTAACAGGCTTGATTTGTGACCCAAGATATGATCTATCCTGGACAATGTTCCATGAGCACTTGAGGAGAAAGTGTATTCTGTTGTTTTTTGATGGAATGTCCTATAGATATCAATTAAGCCCATCTAGTTTAATATATCATTTAAAGCTTGTTTTTCCTTATTTATTTTCATTTTTGATGATCTGTCCATTGGTGAAAGTGGGGTATTAAAGTCCCCTACTATGGTTGTGTTACTGTCAATTTCCCCTTTTATGTTTGTTAGCATTTGCCTTATGTATTGAGGTGCTCCTATGTTGGGTGCTTAAATATTTACAATTTAAAATTTTTAAATTAAAATTTTCAATATCTTCTTCTTGGATTGATTCTTTGGCTATTTTATAGTGTCCTTCTTTGTCTTGTGTCATAGCCTTTATTTTAAAGTCTATTTTGTTTGGTATGAGAATTGCTAGTCCAGCTCCTTTTGATTTCCATTTGCATGGAATAGCTTTCTCCATCTCCTCACTTTCAGTCTGTATGTGTCCCTAGGTCTGATGGGTGTCTTTTTTAGACAGCATATATATGCGTATTGTTTTTGTGTCCATTCAGCCAGTCTATGTCTTTTGGTGTAGCATTTAATTGATTTGTATTTAAGGTAATTATCAATATGTATGTTCGTATTACCAGTTTCTTAATTGTTTTGGGTTTGTTATTGTAAGTCTTTTCCTTCTCTTGTGTTTACTGCCTAGGGAAGTTCCTTTAGCATTTGTTGTAAAGCTGGTTTGGTGGTGCTGAATTCTCTTGGCTTTTGCTTCTCTGTAAAGTTTTTAATTTCTCCGTTGAATCTGAATGAGATCCTTGCTGGGTGGAGTAATTTTGGTTGTAGTTTTTTTCCCTTTCATCACTTTAAATATGTCTTGCCAGTCCCTTCTGTCTTACAGAGTTCCTGCTGAAAGATCAGCTGTTAACCTTATGGGGATTCTCTTGTATGTTATTTGTTGTTTTACCCTCTCTGCTTTTTATATTTTTTCTTCGTATTTAATTTTTGATTGTTTGATTAATATGTGTGGTGGCGTTTTTCTCCTTGGATTTCTCCTGTATGGTACGCTCTGCATTTCCTGGAATTTCTTGACTATTTCCTTTCTCATATTAGGGAAGTTTTCAACTATTATCTCTTCAAATATTTTCTTAGTCCCTTCCTTTTTCTCTTCTTCTTCTGGGACCCCTATAATTAGAACATTGGTATGTTTATTGTTGTCCCAGTGTTCTCTAAGACTGTCCTCAATTCTTTTCATTCTTTTTTCTTTATTCTGCTCTGCAGTAGTTATTTTCACTATTTTTTCTTCCAGGTCACTTATCTGTTCTTCTGCCTCTGTTATTCTGTTATTGATTACTTCTAGAGAATATTTAGTTTCATTTATTGTGTTGTTCATAATTGTTTCTTTGATCTTTAGTTCTTCTAGGTCCTTGTTAAACGTTTCTTTTATTTTCTCCATTCTATTTCCAAGATTTTGGATCATCTTTACTATGATTATTCTAAATTCTTTTTCAGGTAGACTGCTTATTTCTTCTTAATTATTTTGTCTGGTGGGTTTTTACCTTGCTTCTACATCTGCTGTGTGATTCTCTGTCTTCTCATTTTGCTTAACTTACTGTGTTTGGGGTCTCTTTTTTGAAGGCTGCAGGTTCATGGTTCCCAGGGTTTTTTTTTTTTTTTTTGGTTTTTTTTTTTAGTGTCTTCCCCCAGTGGCTAAGGTTAATTCAGTGGGCTGTGTGTGCTTCCTGGTGGTGGGACTAGTGCCTGTGTTCTGGTGGATGAGGCTGGATCTTGTCTTTCTGGTGGGCAGGTCCACATCCGCTCATGTGTTTTGGGGTGTCTGTGACCTTATTATGATTTTAGGCAGCCTCTTTGCTAATGGGTTGGGTTGTGTTCCTCTCTTTCTAGTTGTTTGGCATAGGGTGTCTAGCACTGTACCTTCCTGGTTGTTCAGTGGAGCTAAATCTTAGCATTGAGATGGGGATCTCTGGTAGAACTTTCGTCATTTGATAGTGCATGGAGCTGGGAGGTTTCTGGTGCACCAATGTCCTGAACTCGGCTCTCCCACTTCAGAAGCACAGTCCTGACACCCTGCCGGAAAACCAAGTTTCTATCAGCCACACAGCCAAGTATGTGGGGTGTTTCTTGCCTTTTGGGAAGTCTGAGGTCTTCTCCCAACATTCAATAGGTATTCTGTAGGTGTTGTTCCACATGTAGATGTATTTCTGATGTATTTGTGGGGAGGAAGGTGGTCTCCACGTCTTAATCCTCTGCCACCTTGAAGGTCTCCACCATATGTGTTTTAATTGGAGCATTTAGTTCATTGCAAGTTCTTTTTTTTTTTCACTTTGTTGTGTCTTCATCACTGCACACGGGTTTTCTCTAATTGTGGCAAGCATGGGCTACTCTTTGTTCCGGTGCGTGGGCTTCTCATTATGATGGTTTATTTTGTTGCAGAGCACAGCCTCTAGGCATGTGGATTTCAGAAGTTGCCATGTGTGGGCTCAGTAGTTGCGGTGCATGGTCTCTAGGTCATGTGGGTTTCAGTGGTTGCAGCTCATTGGCTCTAAAGGGAAGGCTCAGTAGTTGGGGCTCACGGACGTAGTTGCTGTGTGGCATGTGGGGTCTTTCTGAACCAGGGATTGAACCCATGTCCCCTGCATTGGCAGGTGGATTCTTAACTATTGCACCAGCAGGGAAGTCCCAGTTCTTTGACATTTATTTATGTATTTATTTATGTATTTATTTATGTATTTATTTATGTATTTATTTATTTTGGGTTGTGTTGGGTCTTAGTTTCTGTGCAAGGGCTTTCTCTAGTTGTGGCAAGCAGGGGGCACTCTTCATTGTGGTGCACGGGCCTCTCAGTATTGTGGTCTCTCTTGTTGTGGAGCACAGGCTCCAGATGAGCAGGCTCAGTAGTTGTGGCTCATGGGCCTAGTTGCTTTGCAGCATGTGCGGTCTTCCCAGACCAGGGCTCAAACCTGTGTCCCCTGCATTAGCAGGCAGATTCTCAACAACTGCACCACCAGGGAAGCCTCTTCTTTGACATTTAAAAGTAATTATTGATAGATATGTACTTATTGCAATTTTGTTAACTTTTTTTTTTGTTTGTTTTTGTAGTTCTTCTCTTTTCTTTTCTTCATCTTTTAGTTTCTTCCCTGTGGTTTGATGATTTTCTTTAGTGGTATGCTTGTTTCCCTTTATCTCTCTACTTTTTGTGTATTTATTGTATGTTTTTGATTTGTGGTTACCATGGGGTTCATATATGTTGACCTATAACTATATCTGCTTGTTTTAAAAATGTAGTCCTTTAACTTCAAACACATTCTAAAGTATCTACCTCTTTTTTACTCCCTTCCACCACATCCTGTGTTTTTAATGTCATATTTTACATCTTCATGTTTATTCCTTAACTGATTACTGTTGTTATAGTGGATTTAAAATTTTTAGGTCCTTTAACCTTTGTACTAGCTTATTTAAGTGGATGGTCCTCAGCTTTTACTATATATTTGTCTTTGATAGTGGGAGTTTTCCTTTAACATTTCTTTTAGGGAAGGTTTATTATTGATGTACTCTGGCCTGTCTGGGAGGTTCTTTATTTCTCCTTCAATTCTCAAATATAATTTTGCTTGGTACATATCCGAGGTTGCAGGATTCTCCTTCAGCACTTTGAGGACATCATGCCACTCCCTTCTGGCCTGCAAATGTTCTGAAGAAAAATCAGCTGATATTCTTTTGGTGGTTCCCTTTTATATGAGTCTGTTTTTCTCTTGCTGCCTTTAGAATTCTCATTTATCTTTAACTTTTGCCATTTTAATTATGGTATGTCTTGGCGAGGGTTTCTTTTCATTCATCTTGATTGGGACCCTCTGTGATCCTGTATTTGGATATCTGTTTCCTTCTTCAGGTTTGGGAAGTTTTCAGCCATAATTCCATCAAATACATTTTAGACCCCCTTTCTCTCTTATCCTTCTCGTACCCCATATAATGTGAATACTGATATGCTTGATGTTGTTACAGAGGTCCCTTAAACTGTTCTCATTTTTTAACATTTGGTTTTCTTTTTGCTGTTCTGATTGGTTGATTTCCATTATTCTACCTTCCTGGTCACTTATGTGTTCTTTTTAAAAATATTTTATTTATTTATTTATTTTTATAGTAGGTCCTTGTTGGTTATCAATCTTGAATATGGCAGTGTGTATATGTCAATCCTAAACTCCCAATATACTCTTCCCCTCCAGCCATACACCCTGGTAACCATAAGTTTGTTCTTTAAGTCTGTGAGTCTGTTCCTGTTTTGTGAATAAGTTCATATGTATTTTATTATTTTATTCTTAAAAAAAGCAATATCAAATGATATTTCTCTTTGTCTGTCTGAATTACTTCACACAGTGTGACAATCTCTAGGTCCATCCATGTTGCTGCAAATGACATTATTTCATTCTTTTTAATGGCTGAATAATATTCCATTGTATATATGTACAACATGTTCTTCATCCATTCATCTGTCAATGTACATTCAGGTTGCTTTCATGTCTTGGTTTTTGTAAACAATGCTGCAATGAATATTGGGGTGCATATATCTTTTCAAACCATGTTTTTCTCCAGATATATGTCCAGGACTGGGAGTGCTGGATCATATGATAGCTCTATTTTTAGTTATTTATTTTTTTATTTTTTTATTTTATATTGGAGTATAGTTGATTAACAATGTTTTGTTAGTTTCAGGTGTACATCAAAGAGATACTGTTATATATATATATATATATATATATATATATATATATATATATATATATATAATTTTTGAAATTGTTTTTCCATTTATGTTGTTACCTAATATTGAGCAGAGTTCCCTGTGCTATACAGTAGGTCCTTGTTGATTATCCCTTGTAAATATAGCAGTGTGTACATGTAAGTCCAAACTCCCTAACTATCCCTTCCCACCACTCTTCCCCCTTTGTAATAACCATAAGTTTGTTCTCTAAGCCTGTGAGTCTGTTTCTGTTTTGTAAATAAAATTCATTTGTATCATTTCTTTTTAGATTCCTCAAAAAGCAATATCCTATGCTACTTCTCGTTCTCTTTCTGACTTACTTCACTCAGTATGACAATCTCTAGGTCCACCCATGTTGCTGAAAATGGCATTACTTCATTCTTTTTAATGGCAGTTCCCTCATATGTTATTTGTCATTTTCCCCTTGTTGCTTTCAATAATTTTTCTTTGCCTTTAGTTTTTGTCAATTTGATTACTATGTGTCTTAGGATGTTCCTCCTTGGGTTTATCCTGCCTGGACTCTCTGTGCTTCCTTGACTTGGGTGACTGTTGCCTTTCCATGTTAGGGAAGTTTTCAGCTATTATCTCTTCAAATATTTTCTCAGGTCTTTTCTATTTCTCTTCTCCTTCTGGTACCCCTAAAATGTGAATATTGGTGCGTTTAATGTTGTCCCAGAGGTCTCTTGGACTCTCTGCATTTCTTTTCATTCTTTTTTTTAAAAATTCTGTTCTGTAGTAGTGATTTCCACCATTCTGTCTTCCAGATCACTTATCCGTTCTTCTGCCTCAGTTATTCTGCTATTGATTCCTTCTAGTGTATTTTTTATTTCAGTTAGTGTATTATTCAACTCTGTTAGTTTTTTACCTCTTCTAGGTCTTTCTTAAATATTTCTTGCATCTTCCTTATCTTTGCCTCCATTCTTTTTCTGAGATCCTGGATCATTTTCACTATCATTATTCTGAATTCTTTCTCCAGAAGGTTGCCTGTCACCACTTCACTCAGTTGTTTTTCTGGGGTTTTATCTTGTTCCTTCATCTGGGACATTTTTCTCTGCTGTTTCATTTTGTCTGACTTTCTGTGATTGTGGTTTCCATTCCGCAGGCTGCAGGATTGTGGTCTTTCTGCTTCTGCTGTCTGCCTTCTTGTGGATGAGGCTATCTAAGAGGCTTGTGCAAGCTTCCTGATTAGAGGGACTGGTGGTGGGTAGAGCTGGTTTTTTTCTCTCTGGTGGACAGGGTTTTGCTCAGTAGAACTTTAATTGGCTTCTCTGCTGATAGGTGGGGCTTGTTCCCTCCCTGTTGGTTGTTTGGCCTGAAACAACCCAACACTGTAGCCTACAAGCTGTTTGGTGGGGTTGATGGTGCCCTCCAGGAGAATTCACACCAATGAGTACTTCCCAGAACTTCTGCTGCCAGTGTATTTATCCCTGCAGTGAGCCACAGCTACCTCCTGCTTCTGCAGGAAAACCTCCTCCAATACTAGCAGGTAGGTCTTGCTCAGCCTCTTCTGGGGTCACTGTTTTTTTCCTTTGGGTCCTGGTGTGCACAGGACTTTGTGTGTGCCCTCCAAGAGTGGAGTTCCTGTTTCCCCCAGTCCTGTGGAAGTCCTGCAATCAAATCCTACTGACCTTCAAAGCCTGATTCTCTGGGGACTCCTCCACCCATTGCCAGACCCCCAGGCTGGGAAGCCTGACAAGGGGCTCAGAACTTTCACTCCAGTGGGACAGCTTCTGTGGTATAATTGCTTTCCAGTTTGTGGGTCACCCAGTCTTCGGGTGTGTGATTTGATTTTATTGTAATTGTTCCCCTCCTACCATCTTGTGACTTCTTCTTTGCCTATGGATGTTGGATATCTTTTCTGGTAAGTTCCAGTGTTTTTTCTTGATGGTTGTTCAGCAGTTAGTTGTGATTCATGTGTTCTCATAAGAACGGGTGTGTGCACGTCCTTTTATTCCACCATCTTGAGCTTAGCTTATTTTTAAAATTTATTTTATTTTTATTTTTTTTTGCGGTATGCGGGCCTCTCACTGCCATGGCCTCTCCCATTGTGGAGCACAGGCTCTGGACGTGCAGGCCCAGTGGCCATGGCTCATGAGCCCAGCCACTCCGTGGCATGTGGGACCCTCCTGGACCGGGGCATGAACCCGTGTCCCCTGCATCAGCAGGCAGACTCCCAACCACTGTGCCACCAGGGAAGCCCTCGGCTTATTTTTAGTTTTTTTTCTTTTTTTAAAGGAACTTCCATACTGTTCTGCATAGTGTCTGTACCAATTTACACTCCCAACAACAGCATAGGAGGGTTCGCTTTTCTCCATACCCTCTCCAGCATTTATTGTCTGTAGACTTTGCTGATGGCCATTCTGACTAGTGTGAGGTGATATCTCATTGTAGTTTTGATTTGGATTTCTCTAATAAACAGCAAAGTTGAGAGTCTTTTCATGTACCCCTTGGCCATCTGTATGTCTTCTTTAGAGAAATGTCTATTTAGGTCTTCCGCCCATTTTTTTTTTTTTTTTGTGTGTGTGTGTGTGGTATGTGGGCCTCTCACTGTTGTGGCCTCTCATGTTGAGGAGCACCGGCTCTGGACGTGGAAGCTCAGTGGCCATGGCTCACGGGCCCAGCCACTCCACAGCATGTGGGATCTTCCCAGACCGGGGCACGAACTTGTGTCCCCTGCATTGGCAGGCAGACTCTCAACCACTGCACCACCAGGGAAGCCCTTCTGCCCATTTTTGATTTTTTTTTGTTTTGTTTTTTGGATATTGAGCCACATGAGCTGTCTGTAAATTTTGGAGACTAATCCCTTGTCGGTTGCATCATTTCCAAACCTTTTCTCCCATTCTGTGGGTTATCTTTTCGTTTTATTTGTGGTTTCCTTTGCTGTGCAAAAGCTTTTGAATTTAATTAGGTCCCATTTGTTTCCTTTTGTTTTTATTTCCATTATTCTGAGAGATAGATCAAAAAAGTTATTTCTGTGATTTATATCAAAAAGTATTCTGCCTGTATTTTCCTGTAAGAATTTTATAGTATCCAGTCTTAAATTTAGGTCTTTAATCCATTTTGAGTCTATTTTTGTGTATGGTGTTAAAGAATGTTCTAATTTCATTTTTTACATGTACCTGTCTAGTTTTCTCAGCACCATTTATTGAAGAGACTGTCTTTTTTTCCATTGTATAGTCTTGCCTCCATTGTTGTAGATTAATTGACCATAGGTCTTGGGCCTATTTCTTGGCTTTGTATCCTGTTCCTTTGATATATATTTCTGTTTTTGTGCCAGTACCATACTGTTTTGATGGCTGTAGCTTTGTCTGAAATCAGGGAGCCTGATCCCTCCAGCTCGTTTTTCTTTTTCAAGACTGCTTTTTCTATTTGAGACCTTTTAAGTTTTGATACAAATTTTCAGATTTTTTCTCCAATTCTGTGAAAAATGCCACTGGTAGTTTGATAAGAATTGCACTGAATCTGTAGATTGCCTTGGGTAGTATAGTCATTTTAACAGAATTGATTCTTTCAATCCAAGAACATGGTATATCTTTCTATCTGTTTGTGTTGTCTTTGATTTCTTTCATCAGCATCTTATAGTTTTCAGAGCACAGGTCTTTTGTCTCCTTAGGTATTTTTATTCCTAGGTATTTTCCTCTTTTTGATGTGATGGTAAATGTGATTGTTTCTTGAATTTCTCTTTCTGCTCTTTTGTCATTAGTGTATAGGAATGCAACAAATTTCTGTTTATTAATTTTGTATCCTGTGACTTCACCAAATTCGTTGATGAGCTCTAGTACTTTTCTGGGAGCATCTTTAGGATTTTCTATGTATTGTATCATGTCACCTGCAAACAGTGACAGTTTTACTTCTTCTTTTCCTATTTGGATAACTTTTATTTCTTTTTCTTGTCTGACTGCCGTGGTTACGAATATGTTGTGTAAGAGTGACAAAAGTGGACATCCTTGTCTTTTTCCTGATCTTAGAGGTAATGCTTTCATGATTTCACCATTGAGTATGATTTTAGCTGTAGGTTTGTCATAGATGACCTTTATTATGTTGAGGTATGTCTCCTCTATGCCCACTTTCTGGAGAGATTTTATCAGAAACTCGTGTTGGATTTTGTCAAAAGCTTTTTCTGCATCTATTGATATGATCACATGGTTTTATTCTTCAGTTTGTTGATGTGGTGTATTATGCTGACTGATTTGCAGATATTGAAAAATCCTTGCATCCCTGGGATAACACCCACTTGATCATGGGGTATGATCCTTTTAATGTATTGCTGGATTCAGATTGCTAGATTTCTGTTGAGGATTTTTGCATCTATGTTCATCAGTGATATTGGCCTGTAATTTTCTTTTTTTTTTTTTTGAAGTGTCTTTGTCTGGCTTTGGTATCAGGGTGATTGTTTCCTCATAGAATGAGCTTAGGAGTATTCCTTCCTCTGCAATTTTTTTGGAACAGTTTCATAAGAATAAGTCTTAATTCTTCTCTAAATGTTTGGTAGATTTCGCCTGTGAAGCCATCTCGTTCTGGCCTTTTGTTTGTTGGGAGTTTTTAAATCACAGTTTCCATTTCAGTACTTGTGATTGGTCTATTTATATTTTCTATTTCTTCTTTGTTCAGTCTTGGGAGATTGCAATTTTCCAAGAATTTGTCCATTTCTTCCAGGTTCTTCATTTTATTGGCATATAGTTGCTTGTAGTAGTCTCTTATGAGCCTTTGTATTCCTGTGCTGTCCATTGTAGCTACTGCCTTTTCATTTCTAATTTTATTGAATTGAGCCCTCTCCCTTTTTCTTGATGAGTTTTGCTAAAAGTTTATCAATTTTGTTTATCTTTTCAAAGTAGCAGCTTTTAGTTTCATTGATCTTTTCTATTGTTTTCTTGGTCTCTATGCCATTTATCTGCTCTAATCTTTATTTCTTTCCTTCTGCTAACTTTGTGTTTCATTTGTTTTCTTTCTCTAGTTGCTTTAGAAAGGATAGGCTGTTTATTTGAGATTTTTCTTGTTCCCTGAAGTAAGATTGTATTGATATGAACTTCCCTCTTACAACTGGCGTTGCTTAATCCCTTAGGTTTTGAATCAATGTGTTTTCATTTTCATTTGTCTCTAGGAATTTTTTTGATTTCCATTTTGATTTCTTCTATGATCCATTGGTTGTTTAGTACCATATTGTTTAGCCTCCACATGTTTGTGCTTTTACACTTTGTGTGTGTGTGTGTGTGTGTGTGTGTGTGTAGTTGATTTCTAATCTCATAGCATTGTGGTCAGAAAAGATGCTTGGTATGATTTCAATTTCTTTATATTTACCGAGTCTTGCTTTGTGGGCCAACATGTGATCAATCCTGGAGAATGTTTCATGTGTACTTGAGAAGAATGTGTATTCTGCTGCTTTTGGATATAATAAATATCAGTTTAGTCCATCTGGTCTAATGTGTAATTTCAAGCCTGTGTTTCTTCATTGATTTTCTGTCTGGATGATTTGTCCCTTGATGAAACTGGGGTGTTAAAGTCCTCCACTATTATTGTGTTACTGTCGATTTCTCCCTTTATGGCTGTTAGTATTTGACTTATATATTGAGGTGCTCCTAAGTTGGGTGCATATATATATATATATATATATATATATATATATATATATATATATATACACAACTGTTATATTTCCTTCTTGGATTGTTTCCTTGATCATTGTGCAGTGTCCTTCTTTGTCTGTTGTAGCATTCTTTATTTTAAAGTATATTTTGTCTGATATGAGTATTTCTACTCCAGCTTTCTTTTGATTTCCTTTTGCATGGAATAACTTCTTCCATCCCCTCACTTTCAGTCTGTATGTGTCACTAGATCTGAAGTGGGTCTCTTGTAGACAGTATATATATGGGTCTTGTTTTTGTATTCATTCAGTCAATGTCTTGTGGTTGAAATATTTAATCTGTTTATGTTTAAGGTAATTATTGATATGTATGGTCATATTGCCATTTTGTTAATTGTTTTCAATTTGTTATTGTAGGTATTTTTCTTCCCTTCTGCTTTTGTTCTCTTCTCTTTTGATTTGATGACTAATTTTAGTGTTATGTTTGGATTCTTTTTTCTTCTTTGTGTGTGTATTTATTGTATATTTTTGTTTTGTGGTTATCTTGAGGTTTTGATATAGCAGTCTATACATAAAGAAGATTGTTTTAAGTTGCTGGTTTCTTACTTTCAAATGAATTGCCAATATCCTGCATTTGTTTTCTTATGATTAGTGGTTTTGATATCATATTTGTGTGCAGACAATTTCCTACATTTACTGTATGTTTGCCTTTTCTGGTGAGCTTTCCATTTATAATTTTCCTCTTTCTAATTGTGGGTTTTTCTTTTTTGCTTAGAGAAGTTCCTTTAGTATTTGTTGCAAAGCTGGTCTGGTGCTGTTGAATTCTCTTAGCTTTTGCTTGTCTGTAAAGCTTTTGATTTCTCCATTGAATCTGAATGAGAGCTTTGCAGGATGCAGTGTCCTTGGTGTAGGCTTTTCCCTTTCATCACTTTAAATATATCATGCCATTACCTTCTGACCTGCAGATTTTCTGCTGAGAAATCAGCTTATAACCTTATGGGAGTTCCTTTGTATGTTATTTGTTGCTTTTTCCTTGTTGGTTTTAGAAATTTTTCTTTGTCTTTAAATTTTGTCAGTTTGATTACTATGTGTTTTGGTGTGTTCATCCTTGGGTTTATCCTGCCTGGGACTCTGCACTTCTTGGACTTGGATGACTGTGTCCTTTCCCATGTTAGGGACGTTTTCAGCTATTATCTCTTCAAATATTTTCACAGGTCCTTTGTCTTTCTCTTCTTCTTCTGGGACCCTTCTAATGTGAATGTTGGTGTGTTTAATGTTGTCCCAGAAGTATCTTAGAGTGTCTTCGTTTCTTTTCATTCTTTTCTTTATTCTGTTCCATGGCAGTGATTTCCACCATTTTGTCTTCCTGGTTACTTATTCATTATTCTGCCTCAGTTACTCTGCTATTGATTCCTTCTAGTGCATTTTTTATTTCAATTATTGTATTGTTCAACTCTGTTTTTTCTTCTGGGTCTTTGTTAAGCATTTCTTGCATCTTGTCGATCCTTACCTCCATTCTTTTTCTGAGATCCTGGATCATCTTAACTATCAGTATTCTGAATTCTTTTTCCAGAAGGTTGTCTATTTCCACTTCATTTAGTTGTTCTTCTGGGGTTTTATCTTGTTCCTTCATTTGAGACATATTCCTCTGCCATCTCATTCTGTCTACCTTTCTGTGATTATGGTTTCCATTCTGCAGGTTGCAGGATTGTAGTTCTTCTTGCATCAGCTCTCTGCCCTCTGGTGGATGAGGCTATGAGGCTTTTGCAAGCTTCCTGATGTGTGGGACTCCACTGATGTAAGGATCTGTGTCTTGTCCCTCTGGTGAGCAGGGCTGTGCTCAAGAAAATTTTAAGCAGCCTGTCTGCTGATAGGTAGAGCTGTGTTCCCACTCTGTTGGTTGTTTGGCCTGAAGTATCCCAACACTGAGCCTGTTGGGTGGTGGGTTTTGGTTGCCTCATGCCAATGAGCACTTCCAGAACTGCTGCTGTCAGTGTCTTTGTCTTCACCGTGAGGCACATTTGCCCCCCACCTCCACAGGAGACCCTCCCAAATTAGCACTTAGTTTTGGCTCTGTCTCTTATGAGATCACTGCTTTTTTCTCCTGGGTTCCTGGGTGCACAGAACCTTGTGTGTGCCCTCCAAGAGTGGAGTTTCTGTTTCCCCTGGTCCTGTGGATTTCCTGTCATCAAACTCCACTGGTTTTCAAAACCATATTCTCTAGGGGCTCCTCCTCCTGTTGCCAGTTCACCAGGTTGGGAAAACTGACGTAGGCCTCAGGACTTTTACTCCTGTGGGTCAGTTGCTCTCCAGTCCATGGGTTGTCCACCCAGCAGTTATCAGATTTGATCTTATCTCTATTATGCCCCTCCTACCATCTCATGGCTTCTTCTTTGTCTTTGGCTGTAGGGTATCTTTTTTGGTAGGTTCCAGCATTTTTCTGTCAATGATTGTTCAGCAGTTAGTTGTGATTTTGGTGTTTCCATAAGAAGGGGTGAGCCCACATCCTTCTACTCTGTCATCTTGATCTCGAGTCCTATGTGTTCTTCTGTATCACCTAGTCTGCTGTTATTCTTTCTAGTGCATTTTTCATTTCAGTTATTGTATTCTTCAATTCTGACTGTTTCTTTTCATATTTTCTCATTCCTTGTTAATTTTCTCACTGTGTTCATCTATTCTTTTCCCAAATTCAGTTGGCATTCTTATTACTAATACTTTGCATTCTTTGTGTGGTAAATTGTTTATTTCTGGTTCAATAGTTGTATGTTCAGGGATTTTCTCTTGCTCTTTCAATTGAGACAATTTCCTCTTTCTTCTCATTTTGCTTATCTTCCTCAGTCTCTATGAAATTGGGTGAAACAGTTACCTACTGTGGTCTTGAAAGAGTGTCCTTATGTGGAAACATCCTTACATAGTCTGTGTTTGCCCAATGGCTTTGATGGGAGAGATGAGCTTGAAATGGACACAGTTCATGTCTTTCCTCAGGATGTGCAGTTAGTTAGCTATCACCTTGGTAGGAGGTGGGGCTGGAGATGAAGTTGCTAAGGCCAGAGCCAGGTGTGATCTAGGGTTTTCCCTCTGCTCACTGGCTGTCTCTGCTCTATTGTGGTTGGGGTCAAGTCCCAAGTGGCTGGAGCAGAAGCCCTATGGGTCAGGTCCAACCTAGGTTTCTTCTCTTAAGTCTGTGTCCCCCCCCCACGACTGGTACCCTCACACCAGAGGGGAGCAGTACTGGAACAAGAGGGGCTGGTGTGAACACTCTGTGTGGGTCATGGTGCTAGCTGTGGTGGTTCTTTCACAAACAGAGATTGATACTGCTTCTGATTTACTGCTTGTGTAAGCACCAGCAATGGCTGCCACTGTCCTGCTAGATCCCACTTTAGCTCTGAGCCTCCTTTGTCCCTTGCAACTGATCTCTCCCCTAGACCTCTTCTGCCCTCACTTTGGTATGGAGTTGGGACATAGAGCAGGTGGGCCTTCTGTGTGCTCTCCACATGGGGTGGGGCAGGGACTGTGGTGGTCCAGCCATAGACAGAGATAGGGGCTGCATCTGATGCACTGCCTTGGTAAGGACTAGTAATGCCTGCACCCATCCTACTCAAAGGCCACTTTGAGTCTGAACCACCTGTCTGACTCACAGTGAAGCTCTCTCCTCAGCCATGTCAACACTTGTCCCAGTGTAGAGCTGTGTTAGAAAGCAAGTGGGGCTGGAGCATTCTCTTGGCTCAAACTGGGGTGTGGGCCAGGGTGCTCACAGCCAGCCACTTGTGCAGTCTCAATCCACCCCCTCTGCCCTCCTTCATGATCAAGCAAGCATGTGTGCACTCCTCAAGAGTGGAGTCCAGGCTTCCCACAGCTCTCCTGTTAGTCCCACTGGCTTATCTTCTCTGTGTGGTACCCCATGGCTGGGGTGTCCAATATTTGCCTCAAACCACTCACTCCCCAGGGTAGATCTCCACTTATGTAATCCCTTTTCCTCTGGGAACCTTCCTAGGGGCACAGGTCAGAATCTGATGGCATCTCATCCCTTCTTACCTGATTCCATGTGAATCTTTCTTACAGCTTTGATTGTACAGGAGTCTTTGTCTCAGACTCCAATTAGTTTTCTGTGAGAATTTTTCTCACATGTAGATGTATTTTTGTTTGTTTGTTTGTTTTTTTGCGGTACATGGGCCTCTCACCACTGTGGCCTCTCCCGTTGTGGAGCACAGGCTCCGGAGGTGCAGGCTCAGTGGCCATGGCTCACGGGCCCAGCTGCTCCGTGGCATGTGGGATCTTCCCAGACTGGGGCACGGACCCGTGTCCCCTGCATCAGCAGGTGGACTCTCAACCACTGTGCCACCAGGGAAGCGCATAGATGTATTTTTGATGTGTTTGTGTGTAGGGGATGAGTTCCATGTACTCTTACTCTGCCATCTTCATCTCCTCCTTGCCACACTGAAGTATTACTTCATATTCACCAGGATGATGATAATAGTAATAATAATAATTTAAAAATAAGTGTTGGCGAGGATGTGGAGAAATTAGGACCCTCAATACTTTGCTGTTGAGACATAAAACAGCCCAAACACTTTGGAAAACAATTTGACAGTTTCTAAAACAGTTAAATATAGATCTATTAATTAATTAAAACTATAACCTTGTAGTTTCCATCATAGGTATATAATCAAAAGAACTGAACACAGATACTCAAACAAGTGCATTTAACACATATTGTTGCAACATTATTCACAATAACCAAAAGGTGAAAACAACCAAAATGTTCATCAAAGGATGAATGAATAAACCAATGAATATTATTCAGCCCTAAAAAGAATGAAATATTAATACATGTTACAATATGGATGAAACTCAAAACATTATGTTAAGTGATAGAAGCCAGATACATTCTGTTACACTATGTAAATAAAACATTCAGAATATACAGGAGATATTCAGTATAGATAAATCCATAGAAACAGAACACAGGTTGGTATTTACTAGGGGCTAAGGGCAGAGGGGAACTGGAGAAACCACTGAATGGGTAAGGGGTTTTACCTTGGAGGGATGAAAATGTCTTTCAACTAGATAGAAGTGGTTGTGCAATGTTGTTAGGACCCTAAATGTCACTGAATTTTTCAACTTTAAAATGGTTTCAGAGAGTGATCAAGATGTCTGAGGAGTAGGATGTGGGGCTCACCTCCCACAAATATGTCAATAACACATCTAAATGTGGAATGATTCTCACAGAACATTTTCTGAAGGCTGGCAGAAGACCTCAGATTTCTGAAAGGGCAAGAAAATCTGCATGTAATCTGGTAGGACAAAAGAAAAAAAGAAAAAAAAAAGTAGAAAGGAAACAGGATGGGACATGCACCCCTGGGAGGGAGCTGTGAAAGAAGAAAGGTTTCTAAACATTGGGAAATCCCCTCACTGGTGGGGAGATAAGTCAGAACAGCGGGGGAGCCTCAGAGCCTCAGAGCCTCAGAGGACAGTGTAACAATTGGTTTGTAAGAGGCAAAAGGAAGAGAGACCTACATAGATGGTCAGTACCACCACCCTGTGCTCCTCAGCCTGAGATGCCACCTCTGCTGGTGTGGGTGGGGTCTGGGTGCTGAAGCTCAGACTTCAGAGGTCAGACCCAGGGAAAGGACTGGGCTTGGCTGCACAGAGACAGCCTGAAGGGGTTGGAGTGTGGTGCAGCTGCAACCGAGTGTGTATGTGGAAGAAGCCTAGGCCCAACAGAGGGACAAGGTACAATTGTCAGACGGAGTGAAGGAGAGGGGTGGGACCTACATAGGAGCTTACTTCTGAACATTCACATACTCTGAGGTAACAGGACACCACTTACATGAGCTCTGGGGATGGGCACGAGGTGCTGTCATCACAGGCTCCAAAAGTGTGCACGGACCACTTCAGAGGTGTGTTGAGAGACCCACAAGCAGAAGACAATTACTGCCCCCATTGGCACAGGCCTTGGGAGTGTGTGAAGGCCTCTGCATCTACACACTCCCTATCAAAGGGATAACAGTCAGTACACGCTGAGGAATGAGGTAGCAGGCATCCAAACTAAAAGCAGCCCTTGTGCCAAAAATATTAAACCCACACAAGTTATGCAGGGATTCTCCTGCATGTAAATAGTCTTCCAAGACTCCAGTAGATAAATCTTTCTCCTAAACTCACATAGTAAGAGAAATACAAGTAAAATGAAGAAGCAGAGGAGCCACTCCCAGTTAAAAGACCAAAAGAATTCCCCTGAAGGAAAAACAATGAAACAGACCTCTTTAGTCTGATAGACACCATGTTCAAAAAGAAGGTAATGAAAATACCAAAGTAACTAAGAAAGATTATTGACAGAAGTGCGGATTACTATAAAAAGTAACTAGAAACTATACGGAGGAGCCAGGAAGAATTAGAAAATTCATTTGCTGAGATGAAAGCTGAGCTAAAGGCAATGATCAGCAGAATGAATAATGAAGAAGACTGAATAAGTAATCTGGAAGATAGAATAAGGGAAATCACCCAGTCAGAAGAGCAGAAAGAAAGCCAAATGAAAAAAAAAAAATGAAAGCAGAATAAGAGAACTGTGGGGTAATATTAAGCTTGCCAATCTACACATAATAGGGATTACAGAAGGAAAAGAAAGAAAAGGAGATAAAAATGTACTTGAAGAAATTATGGCTGAAAACTTCCCAAACCTCAAGAAGAAAACAGATATGCAGGTACAGGAACTACAGAAGCTCCCAAACAAGATGAACCCAAACAGACCTACACCAATATATATTATAATAAAAATGGCAAAATTTACAGATAAAAAGAGGATTGTAAAGGAAGCAAGAGAAAAAAAAACAAAGAGTTAATTACAAGGGAATCCCCATAAGGCTATCAGCTGATTTCTCTACAGAAATGTTGCAGACCAGAAGGGAGTGGCAAAATACATTGAAAGTCCTGAAAAGGAATAATCTGCAACTTAGAATACTCTACCCAGCATGATTAACATTTAGAATACAAGGAGAGGTAAAGAATTTTTAAATTATTTTTTTATTAAGGTATAGATGTTTTACAATGTTGTGTTAGTTTCTACTGCACAGCAAAGTGGAGTTCCCTGTGCTATACAGCAGGTTCTCATTAGTTATCTATTTTATACATATTAGTGTATATATGTCAATCCCAATCTCCCAATTCATCCCACCTTTTCTCTCTCCCTTTGGTGTCCATATGTTTGTTCTCTAAGTCTGTGTTCCAGAATTTTTCAGACAAGCAAAAACTAAAAGAATAAAGCAATACTAAACCTATCCTTAAGGAAACATTGAAAGTTCTTCTCTAAATAGAAAAGAAGCAAGAATCTATAGGAAAGAGAAAATCACAATTGGATAGTAAATCACTTAAATAAGCCAGTACACAGATTAAAAATATTCTGTAAATACTATGAAAGTGATGGTAACCACAATGAACAGCAAAAGCATGAACACGAAGATATAAAAGAGAACATCAGAATCATAAAATGTGGGGGAGGAGAGGAAGAAAATGTATATTTCTTTCCCTAGAATGTGTTTGAGCCTATATGACTACCAGTCTAAGGCAAGTAGATATAGGAAGGGGTTAACATACTTGATAAACAGGGTAACCACGAATCAAAAACATACAATAGATACACAAATACCAAAAAGAAGAGAACATGAGCATAAGTCAAAATAAAATCATCAAACCACAAAAAAAAGAAAAAGAAAGGGACAAAGAATAAATATAAAATCAATGGGAAAACAAGGTTTACGATGACAATAAATACATATATATCAGTAATTACCTTAAATGGCAATGGACTAAATGCTCCAATCAAAAGACACAGAGTGCCAGATTGGATAAACAAACAAGAGCCTACAGTAAGCTGCCTACAACAGATCCACTTTAGGACAAATGAGAGACATAGATCGAAAGTGAGGGAATGAAAAAAGATATTTCATGCTAATGGAAATCATAAGAAAGCGAGGGTCACAATACTCATATCAGACAAAATAGACTTTAAAACAAAGGCAATAAAGAAGGACATATACAGTGATTAAAGGATCACTACAAGAAGAGGATTTTCAACTCATCAACATATATGTACCAAATATAGGAGCACCCAAATACATAAAACAAATACTAGCAAACATAAAGAGAGAAACTGACAGGAACAAAACAATAGTAGGAGACTGTAACAGCCCACTCACCTCAGTGGACAGATCTTCTAGATAGAAAATCAGTAATAAAGCAACAGAGATCCTAAATGATACTATAGGATAGTTAGACAATTGAAATTTCAGGACATTACATTAAAAAAAATGAATACACATTCTTTTCAACTGCACATGGAACATTCTCTAGGATTGACCACATATTAAGGCACAGAACAAGTCTCAACAAATTTAAGAGTATAGGAATTATTTCAAGCATATTCTCTGACCACAATAGCATGAAACTTGAAATCAACCACAGAAAAAGAAATGAAAAAGAAAACCCAAATGATTACATGAAGACTAGAAAACATGCCACTAAAAAAAAAAAAAAAACAATGGGTCAATGAGGAAATCAAAAAGGAAATTAAAAAATACCTTGAGACAAATGACAATGAAAACATAACCATACAAAATCTATGGGATGTAGCAAAAGCAGTTATTAGAGGGAAAGCCATAGTGATATAGTCCTTCCACAAAAAAAAAAGAAAAGAAAAATCTCAAATAAACAACCTATCCTACCACCTAAAAGACCTAGAAAAAAAAGAACAAACAAAACCTAAAGTCAGCAGATTGAAGGAAATAATAAAGATCAGAGAGGAAATAAAATAGAGACGAAAAAGTAAAAAGAAAAAAAACAATAAAACCAAGAGCTGGTTCTTTGAAAGTGTAAACAATATAAATAAACCTTTGGCTAGGCTCCCCAAGAAGAAAAGAGAGAGAACCCAAGTAAACAAAATAAAGAATGAAAGAGTAGAAATCTCAACTGATACTGCAGAAACACACACACAAAAAAAACATAAGAGAATGTTATGAACAGTAATATGGCAACAAATTCAACAACCTAGAAGAAATGGACAAGTTTCTAGAAACATATGGTCCATCAAAACTGAATCAAGAAGAAATAGATAATTTAAACATACTGATCACTAGGAATGAAATAGAATATGAAGTTAAAAAAAATCCTACAAACAGAAGTCCAGGACCAGATGGCTTCACAGGCAAATTCTAGCAAACATACAAAGAAGAACTTTTACTGATCCTTCTCAAAATCTTCCAAAAGACTGAAGAGAAGGGAACACTCCCAAAGGCATTGTATGAAGCCACCATCACTCTGATACGAAAACCAAAGATACCACCAAAAAAGAAAATTGCATGTCAATATCTTTGATACACATAGATGCATAAATGCTCAACAAAATATTAGCAAACCAAATCCAAGATCACATTAAAAAGATCATACACCATGACCAGTTAGGATTCATCCCAAGTTCACAAAGAGAGTTCAACATATGCAAATTAGGCTTCCCTGGTGGCACAGTGGTTGAGAGTCCACCTGCTGATGCAGGGGACATGGGTTCATGTGCTGGTCCGGGAAGATCCCACATGCCACGGAGTGGCTAAATCCGTGAGCCATGGCCACTGAGCCTGCGTGTCCGGATCCTGTGCTCCACACTGGGAGAGGCCACAACAGTGAGAGGCCTGCATAACACGCACACACACACACACACACACACAAAATGCAAATTGATGTGATATAGCACATCAGTAAAAAAAGAGACAAAAACCACATGATCATCTCAATAGATGCAGAAAAAGCATTTGACAAAATTCAACCTCCATTCATGATAAAAACTCTCACCAAGTGGGTATAGAGGGAACATATCTCAACATAATAAAAGCTATATATGACAAACCCACAGCCAATATAGTATTCAATGGGGAAAAGTTGAAAGCCTTCCTACTAAAATCTGGAAAAAGACAAGGATGACCACTATCACCACTTCTATTCAGCATAGTATTGGAAGTCCTAGCCACAGCAATCAGACAATAAAAAGGAATAAAAAGTATCCAAATTGGAAGGGCACAGGTAAAATTGTCATCATATGGAGATGACATGATACTATATATAGAAAACCCTAAAGACACCACACATAAACTACTGGAACTGGTAAATGAATTCAGCAAGGTAGCAGGATATAAGATTAAAATACAGAAATTGGTTACATTTCCTTACACTAACAATGAAATAATAGAAAGGGAATGTAAAAAAACAATACCTTTTAAAATTACACCAAAGAAGGGGCTTCCCTGGTGGTGCAGTGGTTTAGAGTCTGCCTGCCAATGCAGGGGACACGGGTTCATGCCCTGGTCCGGGAAGATCCCACATGCCGCAGAGCGGCTGGGCCTGTGAGCCATGGATGCTGAGCCTGCGTGTCTGGAGCCTGTGCTCCGCAACAGGAGAGGGCACAACAGTGAGAGGTCCGCATACCGCAAAAAAAAAAAAAAAAAAAAAAAAAAAATTACACCAAAGAAAAGTAAATAAAATACTTAGGAATAAACCTGACCAAAGAGGTGGAAGACTTATATGCTGACAACTATAAAACATTAATAAAAGCAATTAAAATGATTCAAAGAAATGGAAAAATATCCCACACTCTTGCACTGGAAGAATTAATATTGTCAAAATGGCCATACTACCCAAAGCAATACACAGATTTAACACAATCCTTATCAAATTACCCATGTTTTTTTTCACAGAACTATAACAGCTAATCCTAAAATTTATATCGAACCACAGAAGACCCAGAATTGCCATAGCAATCCTGAGGAAAAAAGAACAAAGCAGGAGGCATAACCATCCCAGACTTCAGACAATACTACAAAGCTATAGTAGTCAAAACAATGTGGTATTTGCACAAAAACAGACATATGGATCAATGGAAAAGAATAGAGAGCCCAGAAATAAACTCACACACCTATGGTCAATTAATCTTCAACAAAGGAGGCAAGAATATAAAATGAGACAAAGACAGTCTCTTCAGCAAGTGGTTCTGCGAAAGTAGGACAGCTGCATGTAAATCAGTGAAGTTAGAACACACCCTCACACTATGCACAAAAATAAGCTCAAAATGGCTTAGAGACATAAATATAAGACAAAACCCCATAAAACTCCCAGAAGAGAACATAGGCTAAACATTCTCTGACATAAATCTTACCAATATTTTCTTAGGTCAGTCTCCCAAGGCAATAGAAATAAAAGCAAAAATAAACTAATGGGACCTAATCAAACATACAAGCTAGAAATGCAAATCAAAACTACAATGAGGTACCACCTCACACCATTCAGAAAGCCCATCATTAAAAATCTACAAATAACAAATACTGGATAGGGTGTGGAGAAAAGGGAATCCTCCTACACTGTTGGTGGGACTGTAAGTTGGTGTAACCACTATGGGGAACAGTATGGAATTTCCTCAGAAAACTAAAAATAGAATTACCATATGATCCAGCAATCCCACTCCTAGGCATATATCCAGACAAAACTACAATTCAAAATGATAGATGCACCCCTATGTTCATAGCAGCACTATTCACAATAGCCAAGTCATGGAAACAAATGAAATAACCATCAACAGATGAGTGGAAAAAGAAACTGTGGTACATATATACAATGGAATAGTACTCAGCCATAAAAAAGAATGAAATAATGCCATTTGTAGCAACATGGATGCAACTAGAGATTATCATACTAAGTGAAGTAAGTCAGAAAGACAAATACCATATGATATCACTTATATGTGGAATCTAAAATATGACACAGATGAACCTATCTATGAAGCAGAACCAGACTCATAGACATAGAGAACAGACTTGTGGTTGCCATGGGGGAGGAAGATAGGAGGAGATGGAGTAGGAGTTTGGGGTTAGTAAATGCAAGCTATTACAGAATGGATGGACACCAAGGTCCTACTGTATAGCACAGGGAACTACATTCAATGTCCTGGGATAAAACATAATGGAAAAGAATATAAAAAAGAATGTATATATATGTATAACTGTATCACTTTGCTGTACAGTAGAAATTAACACAACCTTGTAAATCAGCTATACTTCAATTTTAAAAAAGTAATCTTAATAATTTAGGGAAGCACTCAGGAACAGAAATTATCAAGATTAATTATATTTACTATCCATATTCACTCAATAAAAGTTAATCCTCATATACTATTAACTTTAAAATGGAAAATGAAAAGAAAATATATGGTATGTCACCTCCTGTGATAAAAAATGTGAAATGAGAAAAAATGGGTTTTATTATATTATGTGAATTTTACCTCAATAAATCATTAAAAATATACATATAATGTATGCTTGTTACAGAAAAATTTGGAAACAGAAAAGCATATAAAGAAGAAAATAAATGTCACATGCTTTCCCCATCTAAAGATAATTACTTTTAATGTTTTGTTTAACTACCATTATAATGTTTCCTTGGAAACTAGGTTTAGAGTTACAAAAAAAAATGACTAACATTACCTTAGTAATTAACACATGTATCCTGAAGACTGCCTTGAAAGAATTACCTACTATAAAACCCAACCTGATTTAAATTAGTGGTAGGGTCTTTCCTGAGATGAATTAGCATTCAGGTAGAGATTCACATCCAGATTAAGTGAGCTGAAAGATGAAGCTGTGGGTTCTTCTCTCCCTTTTCTGTGCTTTGGGCTAGAACATCTCCCCAAAGAAATCACAGTTTTTTAATTTATGAAAGCAAAGACCCTGGACTCTGCTTTTAGGAGCACAATTCAGAAACAGTGAATAAAACTAAACAGACTGCCTTCCTATCTTCCAGTTTCCATATTTTTGGAAGATGGCAATTAGAAAAACAAGGAAGAGTCTGCATTGAAATAAATACAACATTTTTACTGCAATCAAAATTATTAAAATCTTTGGGACTTTCCTAGTGATCCTGGGGTTAAGACTCCATGCTCACAATGCAGGGGGCCCAGGTTTAATCCCTGGTCAGGGAACTAGAAACTACATGCTGCAACTAAGAGCCTGCATGACACAACTAAAAGAGCCCACAACTAAAAATTCCCCATGCCACAACGAAAATCCTGTGTGCTCCAACTAAGACCCAGTGCAGCCAAAATAAATAAACAAACAAACAAATTAATTAATTAAATTATTAAAATCTTTAAAATAAAAGAAAAAAGATGAATTCAAGTAAACATAATATTGATGAAAAAATCTGCAACACTATTGTTTAAAATTAACAGAATTTGGGAGGAAAATGACTATACTAAGATACAGATAAGTTCCCTTAAGAGATACCAGATATTTTTCTTTTCCACGTTTCTTTTTAACAAACACAGGAGTTAGATCTGATGACCTTTGGAGTCCCTCCTTACCCCAAGATTTTATAATTCTCTGAGTTGGTTGTGGGAGAGTTGTCCACCCTTAAAACAGTGTCCTCACTGTCAGCTCTATATACACACATCACATACATTTACACTTTCACACTTTAGCAAGTAATAGTAACAGTTTACATTGCTTAATGCTTTGTAATTTACTAAATGCTCTTCATGTGCTATCTTATTCAACCCTAGCAATGGTACTATGGGGTGGATGGCATCATCCCTGTTTTACAAATGAAGAAATAGAGAGAGAGAGAGAGATTCATTCTGTTTTCTCTAATTAGACAATCTACAAGACCCATCTTTGGTATATATCTTCTGCACAGAAAACATGGACTGATTAAGATCCAAGTTGAATTCAGATCATAATTCTCTAAATTCCTATTGCACTTAAAGTATGTTCTATACATTTTGCTACTATAGTGTTATTTGTTCTTTGTCTCGTCCTTTGTGTTGTACAAATAAATGTATAAATTTTGCAACTAATGGGCTTGAATACTTACCTTACCACACACTAGTTGTGTGACTTTGAGCAAGTTGCCTAAGTACTCTGAATCTGAGTCCCTCTATCTGTAAAATAAGGAAACCAATCCTTACCTCACAAGCTAGTTTTGCTTAACAAATAAGATAATGGGTGTAAAGTATCTTTCCATGTCCCCTATCAGGCTATAAGCCCCAGAACAGCAGTGCTTATATCTTAAATCTCTGTTACTTCCCCAACAGAATTAGGTTAATAGTAAATATCTAAAACCTACCTTCCCATGGACTAGAAAGTTTTGGAATGCATGTTTGCAGAACAGTAGTCTACTTCATAACACATATAGGCTCATTTTCCAGTGTCTTTGACTCTAATATACCTAAATCTCTTTTGCTGGATCTGATTAAAACTTTAATATGCTAATTAGCAGGTTAATGGCTTCCACATTTACAAACCATTTACTCATCAGATAAATGGAGTATTTTTAATTTTAATGCATAGGATCTAGAGAAACTTCACATTTTCTTAAATCATTATTAATAATGATTTTAGACACTGAACAGGAGCAGAATACATGACCCCAAATTATGCCAGGTTGGCATGTGGATTATTTTGAGCTGAAGGCAATCAAGACCCATCTGACTTAAGAAAAATTTTTACCTCTTCCTTAACTACCTAAAATAATTTAGATAGGGGGCTGGGCTCAGAGAAACAACTGTTACCAGAGGTAACTTTTATCTGAATGACCTATCTGTACATCAGGGCAAGTATCTAATAACCAAACATCTGCTCTTCTTACTGTCCTGTGACTTACCCTCCTCCCCTTTGAAGCACAAGGTCCCTGTCCCATTCCTTAGCTCTGGATGGTGTATAAGCTTCAACTGCCAGACTTGCCCTTCAGTCCTATATTTTTATGGGACTCCCATACATATTTAATTAAATTTATTTTTCTCCTGTTAATCTGTCATATCAATTAAATTACTGGACAAGTAAAGAGAACCTAGAAGTTTACAGGAAATATTTTTCCTCCCAACAACATAAACTGTCTATTGGTGGCTTTTGTTGTTGCTATGACACCAATAATAAGCAGCCACTCTATTCATTGACAAAGATAACTCACTTTAAACTCCTTAAAGCCTGCAATTATATTTATTGAGGAGGGGCTAATGGAAGAAGCATGGGAAAGTAAAAGTAGGGAGTACAGTAGTTGCCACAAAGGTTTATAATAACACAGTGAATGTGATAGGTGATCCCTAAATAAATGGATATCTTCTTATATACCATTCTTTATTCTTTCTCACTCTGTTGCACACGTGAGGATGAGAGCTCCAAATATTATATTTAAATAGACGTTTTCTTCCAATGATCATAAAGTGCTTGAATGTGGTTAGCAGCTTCAGTCTCAAATGTGAATATTTTAAAAATATTTTAAATTTTTATTCTTTATTTTTACTGTATATAAAACTGTAACTATTTCTTTAAATTCATTTTCTAGATGAGTTCCACTTATTCAAAGCCTAGGTAAAATCACCCATGCAGCTTGGTGTAGTAGAAAAAAACATTAGGCTTAGAGACAGACCAGAATTGGATTTCTGGCTCTATCATATAATGGCTATGTGACTTTATGCAAACCTTTGAGTCTCAGTTTCTAAATTTATTATGTGAGGATAATTGATGAAATGACATTATTCTGAGGCTCAAATAAGATGCTAGATCTTAAAATACTTTAAAAATGTAAAGGTTTACATTAATTATACCCCAATAAAGCTACTAATGTAATTGAATGTTTATTATAACACAGTGAAGAAATAATTTGTGTAATTGTTATTTTCCTTTTGAGGTGTAAAATGCCATCCTAAAATGTATACAGTTTGAATATTTTTATAATAATTAAAAATAGGATCACAGAATGCCAGTGTTGAAATAGACCTTGGAGCTAATCTGGTCCATCTCACTTCACTGTATGGAGGGGAGCTTTGAGGCCAAGGGGGAAAGGGGACTTGTGTTATGCAATTAGTCAGTAGTGAAACCAAGATTGGAAATCTGGTCTCCTTTCTTCCGGCCCAGTGCCTTTCCTACTCTACTAAAATGCCTCACTGGATTGGTCTTTTTAGGTTTTGTTATGAAACTACTGTCCATCCCCAAATTTCTCTTTATTGCCCTGAATCAAGATACTGATATGCATTGTTAAGCAGAATTCTCCTTGAGGAAAGATCACTTTACATGAAGAAAATAACTTAGCAGTCAATTCTTCCATACATTTTTAAATCTTCCTGCCAGTATGTTGGCAACTACTGCATAGATCCTGGATCAATAAGTAGGAAAGTCAAGAAATGTGATCCAACTGGGAGGCATGCTACTCTTTCTCAGGGATATGCAGGTCTTGGCCTTTCTGGGAGCAACAAAGAGAAAAAAGTTACCAACTAGCACAGTGGTAAGTGTTCCATTAGTGTTCATTTGATTCCCTTTCCCCTGACATTGTGATAGAATTTTATTATCTGCAAAGTATGTTTACATTTATTACCTCAAATTATTCTCACAACTGCATGAGATAGGGATTATTATCCCCATATTACAGATGAGAAAATTGAAGTTCACATAGATTAAATGAATTATCCAAGTTTACATGGTAAATAAGAGGCAGAACTGAGATTTCAATTCAGATTGTCTGTCTTCAAATCACAGGATCTTGCCCATAAACCACAGTTGCTGTAATTTTGGCATACTTAATAAATTCTGAAAAATATTATTAAGGATGTAATTAAAAGTTAATGAATACCATGCAGAAGAAGTTCTAAAGGCTGTAACTTAAAATAGACAAATATTTCCACCTTCTTTTGAAACTACATTTCTAAATTATAAAAATAAAAGAAGCTTAAATTCATTAGACTAATCAAGTGTACAAAAGTATGTGACATGAGTCTAGAACCAGTCAGAACAAACTGCAGGAGACTGGGTCAAGATGGCAGAGTAGGAGGACATGCTCTCTCTCCCTCTTGCGAGAACACTGGAATCACAACTAACTGTTGAACAATCATCAACAGGAAGACACTGAAACTCACCAAAAAATATACCCCACATCCAAAGACAAAGGAGGAGCCACAATGAGGTGGTAGGAGGGGTGCAATCACCATAAAATCAAATCTCATAACCACTGGGTGGGTGACTCACAAACTGGAGAACAATTATACCACAGGAGTCCACGCACTGGAGTGAAGATTCTGATCCCCACGTCAGGCTTCCCAAGCTGGGGTCTGGCAATGGGAGGAGGAATTCCCAGAGAATCAGAATGTGAAGGCCAATGGGATTTGACTGCAGGAAATTGACAGAACTGGGGAAAACAGAGACTCCATTCTTGAAGGGCACACACAAAGTAGTGTGCACATCAGGACCCAGGGGAAAGGAGCAGTGACTCAATAGAAGACTGAACCAGACTTATCTGCTAATGTTGGAGGGTCTTCTGCAGAGATGTGGGGTGGCTGTGCTTTACCACGGGGACAAGGACAATGGCAGCAGAAGTTCGGGGAAGTACTCCTTGGTGTGAGCCTTCCCAGAGTCTGCCATTAGCCCCCCAAAGAGCCTAGAGACCCCAGTTCTGGGAAGGCTCAGGTTAAGCAAGCAACAGGGAGAGAACTCAGCCCCTCCCATCAGCAGACAAGGAGATTAAAGTTTTACTGAGCTTGGCCAACCAGAGCAACACCCAGCTCTACCCACCACCAGTCCCTCCCATCAGGAAGCTTGCACAGGCCTCTTAGATAGCCTCATCCAACAGAGAGCAGACAGCAGAAACAAGAAGAACTACAATCCTGCAGGCAGTGGAATGAAAACCACATTCACAGAAAGATAGACAAAATGAAAAGGCAGAGGACTATGTATGAGATGAAGGAACAAGATAAAACTCCAGAAAAAACAGCTAAACAAAGTGGAGATATGTAACCTTCTAGAAAAATAATTCAGAATAATGATAGTGAAGATGGTCCAGGACATTGGAAAAAGAATGGAGGCAAAGATCGAGAAGATGCAAGAAATGTTTAACAAAGACCTAGAAGAATTAAAGAAAAAACACATGGAAGAATTAAAGAACAAAAAACCAGAGATGAATAATACCATAATGGAAATGAAAAATACACTAGAAGAAATCAATAGCAGAATAACTGAGGCAGAAGAATGGCTAAGTTACCTGGAAGACAGAATGGTGGAATTAATTCCATGGAAAGGAATAAAGAAAAAAACAATGAAAAGAAATGAAGACAACTAAGAGACCTCTGGGACAACATTAAATGCGCCAACATTCACATTATAGGGCTCCCAGAACAAGAGAGAGAGAAAGGAGACAAGAAAATATTTGAAGAGATTAGAGTCGAAAACTTCCCTAACATGGGAAAGGAAATAGCTACCCAAGTTCAGGAAGGGCAGAGAGTCCCAGGCAGGATAAACCTAAGGAGAAACAAGCTGAGTCACATAGTAATCAAACTGACAAATGTTAAAGACAAAGAAAAATTATTAAAAGCAACAAGGGAAAAATGACAAATAACATACAAGGGAACTCCCATAAGGTTAACAGCTGATTTGCCAGCAGAAACTCTAGAAGCCAGAAGGGAGAGGCACGATATATTTAAAGTGATGAAAGGGAAGAACCTACAACCAAGATTACTGTATCCAGTAGGGATCTCATTCAGATTCGATGGAGAAATCAAAAGCTTTACAGACAAGCAAAAACTAAGTGAATTCAGCACCACCAAACAAGCTCTACAACAAATGCTAAAAGGACTTCTCTAAGTGGGAAACACAAGAGAAGAAAAGGACATACAAAAAACAACCCAAAACAATTAAGAAAATGGTAATAGGAACATACATATCAACAATAACCTTTAATGTGAATGGATTAAATGCTCCAACCAAAAGACAGAGGCTCACTGAACGGATAGAAAAACAAGACCCATATACATGTTGTCTAGAAGAGACCCACATCAGCCCAGGGACACATACAGACTGAAAATGAGGGGATGGAGAAAGATATTCCATGAAAGTGGAGATCAAAAGAAAGCTGGAGTAGCAATACTCATATCAGATATAATAGACTTTAAAATAAAAAATGTTAGAAGAGACAAGGAAGGACACTACATAATGATCACGGGATCACTCCAAGAAGAAGATATAACCATTATAAATATACACGCACCCAATGTAAGAGCACCTCAATACATAAGTCAGATGTTAACAGCTATAAAAGAGGAAATTGAGAGTAACACGATAATTGTAGGGGATTTTAACACCTCACATATAACAATGGATACATCATCCAGACAGACAATTAATAAGGAAACACAAGCTTTAAATGACACAATAGACCAGACAGATTTAATTGAATTATAGGGCATTCCATCCGAAAACAATGGATTACACTTTCTTCTCAAGTGCACATGAAACATTCTCCAGGATAGACCACATCTTGGGTCACAAATCAAGCTTTGGTACATTTAAGAAAATTGAAATCATATCAAGCATCTTTTCCGAACACAGTTTTCTCAGATTGGAAATAAATTACAGAAAAAAATACTTAAAACACAGAGGCTAAACAATATATTACTAAATATCCAAGAGATCACTGAAGAAATCAAGAGGAAATCAAAAAACACCTAGAGACAAATGAGAATGAAAGCACAATGATCCAAAACCTATGGGATACAGCAAAATCACTTCTAAGAGGGAACTTTATAACTTTGCAAGCCTACCTCAAGAAACAAGAAAAATCTCAAACAATCTAAAGGTACACCTAAAGGAGCTAGAGGAAGAAGAACAAACAAAGCCCAAAGTTAGTAGAAGGAAAGAAATCATAAAGATCAGAGAAGAAATAAATGTAATAAAAACAAAGAAAATAATGGCAAATATCAATAAAACTAAAAGCTGGTTCTTTGAGAAGATAAAAAAAATTGATAAACCTTCAGCTAGACTCATCCAGAAAAAGGGGGAGAGGACTCAAGTCAAAACAATTAGAAATGAAAAAGAAGAAGTTACATTGGACATCACAGAAATACAAAGCATCCTAAAAGAATAATACAAGCAACTCTATCCTAATAAAATGGACAACCTGGAAAAAATGGACAAATTCATAGAAAGGTATAAATTTCTGAGACTGTACCCGGAAGAAATAGAAAATATGAACAGAACAGTCACAAGTAATGAAGTTGAAACTGTGATTAAAACTCTTCCAACAAGCAAAAATCCAGGATCGGGGGCTTCACAGGTGAATTCTATCAAACATTTAGAAAAGAGCTAACACCCATCCTTCTCAAAATCTTCCGAAAAACTACAGAGGAAGGAACACTCCCAAACTCATTCTAGGAGGTAACCATCACCCTGATACCAAAACCAGACAAAGATACTACAAAAAGAGAAAATTAGACACCAGTATCACTGAAAAATATAGATGCAAAAATCCTCAACAAAATATTAGCAAACAGAATCCAACAACACATTAAAAGGATCATATATTATGATCAATTGGGATTTATCCCAGGGATGCAAGGATTCATCAATATATGAAAATCAAACAATGTGACACCCCATATTAAAAATTGAAGATAAAAAAAGATCACCTCAATATATGCATAAAAAGATTTTGACAAAATTCAACACCAATTTATGATAAAAACTCTCCAGAAAGTGGGCAGAGGGGGAACCTACCTCAACATAATAAAGGCCATATTTGACAAACCCACAGCAAACATCTTTCTCAATGGTGAAAAACAAAGGAGGCAAGGATATACAATGGAGAAAAGACAGTCTTTTCAATAAGTGATGCTGGGAAAACTGGACAGCTACATGTAAAAGAATGAAATTAGAACACTCCCTAACACCATACAGAAAAATAAACTCAAAATGGATTAGAGACCTAAATGTAAGACCGGACACTATAAAACTCTTAGAGGAAAACATAGGAAGAACACTTTTGACATAAATCACAGTCAGATCTTTTTTGATCCACCTCCTAGAGTAATGGAAATAAAACCAAAAATAAACAAATGGGACCTAATGAAACTTCAAAGCTTTTGCACAGCAAAGGAAACCATAAACAAGATGAAAAGACAACCCTTAGAATGGGAGAAAAAAATATTTTCAAACGAATCAATGGTAAAAGGATTAATCTCCAAAATATATAAACAGCTCATGCAGCTCAATATTAAAGAAACAGACAACCTGATCCAAAAATGGGCAGAAGACCTAAATAGGCATTTCTCCAAAGAAGACATACAGATGGCCAAGAAGCACATGAGAAGCTGCTCATCATCACTGATTATCAGAGTAATGCAAATCAAAAATCCAATGAGGTATCACCTCACACCAGTTAGAATGGGCATCATCAGAAAATCTGCAAACAACAAATGCTGAAGAGGGTGTGGAGAAAAGGGAACTCTCTTGTACTGTTGGTGGGAATGTAAATTGATACAGCCACTATGGAGAACAATATGAAGGTTCCTTAAAAAACTGAAAATAAAATTGTCATATGATCCAGCAATCCCACTACTGGGCAAATACCCAGAAAAAAACATAATTCAAAAGATGCATGCACACCAATATTCATTACTGCACTATTTACAATAGCCAGGTCATGGAAGCAACCTAAATGCACATAGGAAGATGAAAGGATAAAGAACTCTTGGTACATATATACAATGGAATATTACACAGCCATAAAAAGGAACGAAATTGGGTCATTTGTTGAGACATGGATGGACCTAGAGACTGTCATACAGAGTGAAGTAAGTCAGAAAGAGAAAAACAAATATCGTAAATTATTGCATATATGTGGAACCTAGAAAAATAGTACAGATGAACCGGTTTGCAGGGCAGAAGTTGAGACACAGATGTAGAGAACAAACGTATGGATACCAAGGGGGGAAAGCCATGGAGGTGTGGCGATGGTGGTGTGATGAACTGTGCGATTGGGATTGACATGTGTACACTGATGTGTGTAAAATTAATGACTAAAAAGAACCTCCTGTATACAAATATAAAGTAAAATTCAAAAATTAAAAAAAAAACTAATACTAAACTGCCTTTGGGTTAGTTGTATGGAAATATGTTAATATAAGTGTTTTAGATATTACATGAAATTCCTAAAAATCTTATATGTTGTTGTATAAGGTTATAAGTCATAACTCTAGTTATTATTTTAAAATGTATATCTCAGAAATAACTAAATTTCCTTGTCAATTGCATTATTATGAACTTTCATCAAATCTTTAACTGTGGTAATTTTTAAGTCTTTTGTCATTTACAGACAGATCTGGGTGTACTCCGATGCTTTTCAAAAAATGTTCCAGTAAAAAGTTTTCATCTTCAAGGAATTCATGGAAAAGACTGTGACAAGCACAGGTTTCTGTTAACTGACTATACTGCTGAACTGAATGAATAAGCATTTTCAGAACTCTAATGGAAAACTGATGAATTCAAAAAAGTGCTAACAAAAGATCAAGATGAAAAAATAATTAATTGCATGGGACTGAGTGAACTGATGAGGATGATTATAATTTTTGGAACTTCCTTTTTGAATAATAATTTAAAAAGTAACGCCACAATGAATATACATGTACATTAAAAAATGTGCATTCAGAAAAAAAAGAAAAGAAAAGAAGAAGTAAATATGTCACTGTTTGCAGATGGCATGATACCATACATAGATAATCCTAAAGATACCCACAGAAAACTACTAGAGCTAATCAAAGAATTTGGTAAAGTTTCAGGATACAAAATTAAAGCACAGAAATCACTTGCATTTGTATACACTAACAGTGATATATCAGAAAGAGAAATTAAAGAAACAATCCCTTTTACCATTGCAACAAAAAGAATAAAATACCTGCAAATAAACCTACCTAAGGAGGTAAAATGCCTGTACTCAGAAAATTAAAAGCACTGATGAAAGAAATTAAAGATGATACAAACAGATGGAGAGATATACCATGTTCCTGGATTGGAAGAATCAATGTTGTGAAAATGACTATACTACCCAAAGCAATCTACATATTCAATGCAATCACTGTAAAATTACCAATGGCATTTCTTACAGAACTAGAACAAAAACATCTTAAAATTTGTATGGAGACTCAGAAGACCCAAATATCCAAAGCAATCTTGAGAGTAAAATTGGAGCTGGAGGAATCAGACTCTCTGACTTCACACTATACTACAAAGCTACAGTAAACAGGACAGTATCATACTGGCACAAAAACAGAAATATAGATCAACAGAACAGGATAGAAAACCCAGAGATAAACCCATGCACCTATGGTCAACTAATCTTTGACAAAGGAGGCCAGTATATACAATGGAGAAAAGACAGTCTCTTCAGTAAGTGGTGCTGGGAAAACTGGACAGCTACATGTAAAAGAATGAAATTAGAACACTTCCAAACACCATACACAAAAATAAACTCAAAATGGATTAAAGACCTAAATGTAAGGCCAGACACTATCAAACTCTTAGAGGAAAACATAGGAAGAACACTCTTTGACATAAATCACAGCAAGATCTTATTTTTTTAAAAACATCTTTATTGGAGTATAACTGCTTTACAATGGTGTGTTAGTTTCTGCTTTATAACAAAGTGAATCAGCTATACATGTACATATATCCTCATATCTCCTCCCTCTTGCATCTCACTCCCACCCTCCCTATCCCATTCGTCTACGTGGTCACAAAGCACTGAGCTGATCTCCCTGTGCTATGTGGCTGCTTCCCACTATCTACTTATTTTATATATGGTAGTATATTTAAGTCCATGCCACTCTCTCACTTCATCCCATCTTACCCTTCCCCCTCCCCATGTCCTCAAGTCCATTCTCTATGTGTGCATCTTTATTCCTGTCCTGCCCCTAGGTTCTTTGGAACTTTTTTTTTTTAGATTGCATATATATGTGTTAGCATATGGTATTTGTTTTTCTCTTTCTGACTTACTTCACTCTATATGATAATCTCTGGGTCCATCCACCTCACTACAGGTAACTCAAGTTCGTTTCTTTTTATGGCTGAGTAATATTCCACTGTATATATGTGCCACATCTTCTTTATCCATTTGTCTGTCGATCGACACTTAGGTTGCTTCCATTTCCTGGCTATTGTAAATAGTGCTGCAATGAACATTGTCTTACATGACTCTTTTTGAATTATCGTTTTCTCAGGTTATATGCCCAGCAGTGGGATTACTGGGTCGTATTGGAGTTCTATTTTTAGTTTTTTGAGGAACCTCCATACTGTTCTCCATAGTGACTGTATCAATTTACATTCCCGCCAACAGTGCAAGAGGGTTCCTTTTTCTCCACATCCTCTCCAGCACTTATTGTTTGTATATTTTTTGATGCTGTCCATTCTGAGTGGTGTGAGGTGATACCTCATTGTAGTTTTGATTTGCATTTCTCTAATTATTAGTAGTGTTGAGCATCCTTTCATCTGTTTGTTGGCATTCTGTATATCTTCTTTGGAGAAATGTCTATTTCTGTCTTCTGCCCATTTTTGGATTGGGTTGTTTGTTCTTTTGATATTGAGCTGCATGAACTGCTTGTAAATTTTGGAGATTAATCCCTTGTCAGTTGCTTCATTTGCAAACATTTTCTCCCATTCTGAGGGTTGTCTTTTCGTCCTGTTTATGGTTTCCTTTGCTGTGTAAATCTTTTAAGTTTCATTAAGTCCCATTTGTTTACTTTTTTAAAATTTCCATTTCTCTATCAGGTGGTCAAAAAGGATCTTGCAGTGGTGTATGTCATAGAGTGTTCTGCCTATGTTTTCCTCTAAGAGTTTTATTGTGTCTGGCCTTACATTTAGGATTTTAATGCATTTGGAGTTTATTTTTGTGTATGGTATTAGGGAGTGTTCTAATTTCATTCTTTTACATGTATCTGTCCTGTTTTCCCAGCACCACTTATTGAAGAGACTGTCTTTTGTCCATTGTATAATCTTGACTCATTTATCAAAAATGAGGTGACCATATGTGCATGGGTTTATCTCTGGGCAGGATGATCTTTTTTACCCACCTCCTAAAGTAATGGATATAAAAACAAAAATATACAAATGGGACCTAATGAAACTGAAAATCTTTTGCACAGCAAAGGAAACTATAAGCAAGATGAAAAGACAACCTTCGGAATGGGAGAATATATTTGCAAAAGAATCAACAGACAAAGTATTAATCTCCAAAATACATAAACAGTTCATGCAGCTCAATATTAAACAAACAAACAATGCAAACAAAAATGGGCAGTAGACCTAAGTAGACATTTCTCCAAAGAAGACATACAGATGGCCAAGAGGCACATGAAAAGCTGTTCAACATCACTAGTTATTTTCAAAATGCAAATCAAAACTACAGTGAGGTTTCACCTCACAGTATTTACAATTGGCATCATAAGAAAATGTACAAACTGCAAACGCTGGAGAAGGTCTGGAGAAAGGGAAACCCTCTTTCAGTGGTGAGAATGTAAATTGATACAGCCACTATGGAGAACAGTATGGAAGTTCCTTAAAAAAACTAAGAATAGAATTACCATATGACCCAGCAACCCCCCTACTGGGCATATACCCAGAGAAAACCATAATTCAAAAAGACACATGCTCCCTGTATTCATTGCAGCACTATTTACAATAGCCAGGTGATGGAAGCAACGTAAATACCCATCGACAGATGAATGGATAAAGAAGATGTGTTACATATATGCAATGGAATATTACTCAGACATAAAAAGGAATTAAATTGGGTTATTTGTTGAGATGTGGATGGACATAGAGACTGTCATATAGAGTGAAGTAAGTCAGAAAGAGAAAAATATTGTGTATTAATGCATATATGTGGAATCTAGAAAAATGTTACAGATGAACTGGTTTCAAGGCAGAAATAGAGACACAGATGTAGAGAACAAGCATATGGACACCAAGGAGGGAAAGTGGAGGTGGTGGTGGTGGTGGAATGAATTGGGATATTGGGTTTGATATATATACGCTAATATGTGTGAAATAGGTAACTAATAAGAACCAGTTGTATAAAAAGTAAATAAATAAAAAAGTTCAGAACAAACTGCATTGTTGCTTTAGCTAAATAAATTAAACAGATCTCAAAATGGAAGGCTTGATTTCTCCAGATACAAAGGATATACCTGCTCTGGAAAATATGTTTTTTATTTACATAATATATGGAAATAATGCAGAAGAAAATAGGAAAATAATCACAATCAGATCTGTTCCATTAATGAGCATCGTTGCTTCTTTCAGTAGTGCTGGTTTTTCTTCAGTTGCATATATTGGGGTTGCTGAAGCATTTTCTGAATATTCTATGTGAAAAACTTTCCTTGGAAAACTAAATTTAAGTAGAGGTACAATTCTTCATGAGAAAACCATGAAATGATATAGGGATAGTTTCCTCTTAGACATTTATTCCTCTCTAAATACAGTGTTAGAAGTCAGAGAGACCTGGTCTAAACACAACCCTGAGCTTAATAGATATACGACCTTAGGAAAGTCAAATAATCTGTTCAAGACTGCTTTTTATGTGTAAAATAGAGATGGTAACAGTATGTACATCATAGGATTGTTATGAGGATTAAATGGGGTAACACATGTAAACCTCTTTGTACTTGATTAGTAAAGATCAATAAATGATAGTTTCTTTACTCTCACTCCCTCCCTCATATGGTGATTTCCCATTACAAAAGCTTACGTTTTTTTTCAATCTGAAAAGATAATCTTATTAGCTGTGTTCTTCAGATTTTCACTACTGCTTTGATAGCTCAACATTTCTGAAAGAAAGCTTAACTTTCTTAAAAAGGTAGGCTCAGGGCTTCCCTGGTGGCGCAGTGGTTGAGAGTCCGCCTGCCGATGCAGGGGACATGGGTTTATGCCCCGGTCCGGGAAGATCTCACATGCCATGGAGTGGCTGGGCCCATGAGCCATGGCCGCTGAGCCTGTGCATCCGGAGCCTGTGCTCCGCAATGGGAGAGGCCCCAACAGTGAGAGGACCACATACCGCAAAAAAAATAAATAAATAAATAAAAGTAGCCTCAGAGTTTTATACTATACAGATCATGATAATATTCTCACTATAGTTTTTCCAACACACACAAACACACAAACACACACTCACCTCAACAACAATAACCACAAAAGCACTCACCTCTTAACACCTTATACATTTCCAATATCTGACAGAGATCTTCAGCAAGCTCAATTCTTCTTTGGAAGCATGTAGTCCACATCTCTATTTCCTACTTGTGTGGCTTATCCATTACAACATGGCTTTTGTCCTCTGTTGCTGAAGCAGGAATGTCGAGTCCAAAGCCTTAGGAAAGGGAGATTCCGATAGAATTGCATGAGCAGAAGGCAAACCTATGGTGAGAACTCAATAAGTTATCCTCTGAAACACATTTCACCCACTTAAAGTTCAGGAATATAGTCAGGGCAGCAAGAGATTTGGATCTTAAAGGTTGATAGTTCTTTTCAATAATTGTGCTAATCTGAGGTATAGCACTATTTTACTCTCTTATATATATTGACACTCAGAATCTTCCACAGGCCTAAGAGAACTTATGTTATGACTGTGGATAAGACTCAGTCTTAAAAAAAATCAGTAGCTGAATTATGTGCACACACACACATATATTTAAAAAAAGAAAAACACAGATGAACAGTGATTTTAAAAAAACTACTTTATCTAGACTTTTCATTGAGTAGCAGAATGTTTCCAGATAGAGCCTATGTACAATATGCAGATACAGTATGACTATTTCCTCTTGTTAATATTCCCTGCAAAACAAAATAAGATCATAAATCTTAAAGGACCACAATTTAGAATAAACATTAATTTCCTAATGACTTGAAGTGTATCAGATTTCTACCTTGAGGAGATTTTCTATCTTTCAGTTGGCTCACGGTCCAATTAACTAAAAAGTCACACATGCAGCTAATCAAGCTGACAGAAACAAGAAAAACATTTGGATAAGACTAGCTTTGAACCTTCTACCCATTTCCTTCTACCTCACTCCAAAAGAAATGAATGAATTATCTTTTTGGAAAATTTAAAATGCTAAATCATTCCACTAATAACCAATTACCAACTTCTAATTTTAAGTAGTTCCAAACAGGCTTCCCATCTAGAAGTTAGAGCATTAAACCATGGACCAGGAACAAAGTATGGTCTAACAAAAGTTTGTGGAGATTCTTATCATTATCCTCACTTCCTAGCTTTGGGTATTTTCCCATTTCCTGAATATTAATAGTGTGGTGACTATATTTTTCAAACTCCAAATCAGGCTATAAGATCTGATAAATGAGGATTTTGTATTCCTTCTTGGTTCCAGATGCAATCCAGGTGATGTAACTTTAATGTTGAAAAATTGGGACTTCTGGGACACTGTCATGGTTTGGAAGGATACTAGGAAATAATGTTTGAATTTAGAATGTCTTGGAAATTTTGTTTACTGCATGAATAATCATGCAGTCATTAGTCATTGACTCAGTCACCTGAGTCAATGACACTGGATAGGCAAAAAAAATCAGTTTAAATTCAAGACAGGAGAAACTGGTAATATTTAACCTGAAATCGTTAGAGAATATATCCCACAGTTCATTTAGACATATATGAACTTCAAGAAAATGGCATGTAGATTTATGCAAATAAGTCCAGGACCTTCTATAAGATGTGAAATATGTTCAAGAGTAAGGTGCTGTTCTAGAGTTGATACCCCACGTATATAATATCAGGATCGCAGGGTTACTGCTCAACCTGACACCACCAATTTGTGGGAAAATATATTCTCATGAGGCACTGGCATCTGAGCTGGCCATACCAGCAAATATGTTGTTAGGTGTAGCTCCTTGTTGCCACAGCTACCATGATGAAAGGGTCAAACTTGTTTACCCACATCTGCTCGAGAGAACCCCTTCTAATTTTACAGTTTTAGTGATTTAGAGATTCAAAAATACTACATTTGTGGGCAGCCAAGAAAAGGCTCACAATCTGCCTCTGGAGTCCAGAAGGACACTAAGAAGGATGTTCTCAGTAGCTTACATTCTGCTATGCTAATCTTCTTGAGGACAGGGTGATTCTTATTCATTCCTAAATCCCCTGTTCTGAGCCTCACATATAATAGATGCTCCACAAATATGTGCTAAATAGCTTATAAAATCCTCAAGGAAGGAAGCATTTTCCCCACCTTCCAAGCTTTTCTGTTTCTCTTCATCACTGAATAGCAGTTATTTCCTTGAGTTGACTGTCATCTCATAGGCAAGCAAGATAGGATGCAATGTCTTGAGGCAGCAAATAATTATTATTCACACAATAATGCAAATGTGGATATGTGTCTTAGAGGAGCTGTTACTCATCTACCTTCCTGTGTGATGAAGGAGAAGGATGAAGGAGATATGTGGCACATTTCTAAGTTCCACCTTTGAAACTCACGGTCCTTAAAAGGAGCAGTAGTATATTGCAACTTGGCTGTTTAAGCTGCTTCCTTGTAGTGGGGTAAGAAGAAGCACAGTTGGTGAGTATTAACTATATAGCCCCCTCAGAGTGAAATCGCGCTAGAGTACAGAAGGCGGTGAAGAGAGTTAAGAAAGTGTGTCAGTCTTTGCTAGCTTCCCAGAAATCTAATCTTCACAATGGTCTGACTGAAGGTGTGGGGAGGCATTGGGAGGGAGACAGAAAGAAAAATCAAACCAAAATAAATATGATCTAAAAATAGCAAAGAACAAATACATACACAACAGAATCACAAGAATTTTCTAAATTTCATGAGCAAGTAAAAGGGCCACATATTAGGACAGATGACCACCGTAAGAAAGAAACAAGTCTCTATTAGAAAAAGCAGTCAAATCAGTAAACTTGCTTCCTATTTCTGCCATTTGGAAAGAAGAATCATTCACATTTGTACAGCTGATAAATCAGAAACCATTTTTTCCCCTGATGAGAAAAAATGCCCTTTCCCTTGTTTGAATATATATTCTTACATATGTATATACATACATATCTAATGTATATATACAATTCAGTATATACCAAGGAATATATCATTGCAATAGACAGTCCATATATAGTAAATCATTAATTTAGGTTAAGCCAATAACAGCCAATCAGATCCAAATTAAGACTATAAAGTAGTCCAATGATTGACTTACTTTTGCATATTTTCTTTAATGCAATTAGATTTGTACAGTTTGTTTTGTTTTACACAAATATTGCTAAACAAAACAGAGACAAGAAATCTGCAAAATTTTGGAGCCCAAAATGCATGTATAAGTGGTAATCAAGTTTTCTCATTAAAAAGATATGCTCCAATCGGAAGAACTTATTTGAGTTTGGCTGTGCAAGAGTAACAGATGGACTGGATATTTTAGTGCCCCAAATCTCTTATTTGAGTCCAGAATCCGAGCAATAGAATTCAAAGACTGAGCATGAATATTTTTATGTGCTAAAAAGTAAACCATTGTGATGATATAATTACCACCTCTTATCAAACACAAATAAATTTTCCTAGAATGTCAAATTACAATTATTACTTAGCACTTAAGGGAACACTCAGGCTATAGCATTCTTTAATATGTAAAACATTAGAAGAAAAAAATGAAAATTTCAGAAAATATATTTTCATATATTCAATCACAAAAAGAAGTTAAAAGTGAATAAAACTGTCATACAAAAATTCCATATATTTATCTCATTTGAGTTTTAGAACCAATATATTAAGTAAAAAAGGTAAATATTATTTCTCCCATTACCTAATGAGGAAACTGAGGCCCTGAAATGTTATATGACTTATTCCATCTCATAAATCTCCACACTGGTAGAGCTAGACCTGGAATACAGGTCTTCTGACACCTACTACATTTTTTCTTCTGCCTTCTAGACCACTGCTGAGTACTATTCTAATATATGGATATACTAGAATTTATTCATATACCTGTTGATGAACCTTTGGGCTTTTTCCAGTTTTGCAAATAAAACTGCTATGAATATTTGTATATAAATCTTTGTGTGGACATGTTTTCCATTTCTCTTGGTTAAATAACTAAGAGTGGAATGACTGGTTTTTATGGTACTTCTATGTTTAAGAAGCCACCAAACTGTTTCCCAAAGTAGTTATATCAATTTATATTATCACCAGCAGTGTCTGAATGACTTCTAGTTTCACTGCATCCTTGCTAACATTTGGCAAGTTTAGGTTTTCTTTTCTTTCTTTCCTTATTTTTTTCTTTAATTTTTAGTCATTCTAATAGGTATGTAGTAGTATTTCACTGTGGTTTTAATTTGAATTTCGCTCATGATTAATGATATTGAACATATATTTCTGTGCTTATTTGCAACTACTGTTTCTTTTATGGTGAAGTGTCTTTTCATATATTTTGCCCCTTTTTTAAAGTAGGCAATTATTTTATTAGTGAGCTTTTATTTCTATTTATTTTTTAAGGGCAAGAGTAAATCATATGTTAGTTCAAAGATTTTACAAACCAGTGAAAAAAACTATGAATGTAAAACTATTACTATAGATAATGGGAACTATGCATTAACATCTTAATTTATACATGATGAAATCAAATGATAATAATAACAGTAAAAGCAAACCAAAAATCGTCCAAAAATATGTGAGCAAAACAGCATTTAGTTTGTTTACAAAAATAGATATGTTCAAAAAGGTATTCACAGGTATTAGTCAGGATAAAGGGCCAAGTTTGAAATAATTGGAGTTTGCTTATAAACATATCCTTGCTATTACACAATCAGTATAGAATCTAAAAGAGCTTATTTTTGCTACTGGAGAAAATAAACACAGAAATACATTCTTGACTCAACAATGAAAAGACTAACATGATTTTTCTTAAGATAACACATACTAAAAGAATTAAATATTACTTTGCTTTCATTTATGATTAACTTGTCTCTATTTTACATAGTATTTAGTTTATATTTGAATAGTAATATATTTTACTTTTTAATTTTTTTTGAAAATCCAGCATTTACTGAGTAGAAAGTACTCTATTAGACACCCCTACACATTATTTCATTCAAAATTCCCAACACTCCTGTGAACTATTCAGTCATTTTAAATTTAATTACATTTAAAAACTCTTTTTGGTTTGTCTTGTTTTGGTTTCATTTTAATTTTTATTTTTTTATATAATTTTAAGGGTTATATACCATTTACAGTTATTATAAAACATTGGCTATATTCCCCATTTTGAATAGTACCATGTTTTCATTAAAAGTATATGCTGATGATTTATATCAGGCTGCTAAATGTATTTAAAATTTATATCATATAAATTTATATTTATTTACATTCAATATGATGAAACACTCATATTTGAACTATATCCAATATTTAGTTTCATAGAGTTTTTAAAAATGATGATTTATTAACAATAAGAAAATGCTGTTATATAAAATAAATGAATGTGAAATATTGAAATACAGAGGGGTTTTTTGTGTGTGTGTGTGGTATACGGGCCTCTCACTGTTGTGGCCTCTCCCACTGCGGAGCACAGGCTCCAGATGTGCAGGCCCAGCGGCCATGGCTCACGGGCCTAGCCACTCCACAGCATGTGGGACCTTCCTGGACCAGGGCATGAACCCCTGTCCCCTGCATAGGCAGGCGGACTCTCAACCACTGTGCTACCAGGGAAGCACTAGTTTGTTTTGTTGTTGTTGTTTTGCATATAGATGTTCAGTTACTCCAACAGCTTGTGTTGAGAGATTATTCTTTTTTCCCTTAAATAGACTTTGCATTTTTATAAAAAAATCAATTGACTATAAATCAATTGACTATATATATGTATATATATACATGTATGTATGTATATATATATATATATGTCTATTTCTGTACTCTCTAATCTGTCCCATTGACTCACTTTCACCATTGATTTACTTTCACTGGACTGCTTAATGAAACTTTATAGTAAGCCTTGAAATCAAGTAGTGAGTCCTCCAGGCTTTTTACAAAAGTATTCTTTAGCTTTTTATTTATTTATTTGTATTTTAATTTTTTTCTTTACTGCTGGTGAGATTTTTTCACATTATATTGAAGTATAACTGAGTTACAATATTATGTAAATTTCAGGTGTACAACATAGTGATTCTATATTTTTTACATTATAAAATAATCACCGTCTGTCTAGTTACCATCTGTCATACAAATTATTACAATATTATTGACTATATTCTCTATGCTGTACATTACATCCCTGTGACATTTATTTTATAACTGGAAGTTGGCACCTCTTAATCTCCCTAACTTTTTCCCTCATCCTCCCACTTCTATTCCTTCTGGCAATCACCAGTTTTTCTCTGTATCTATGAGTCTGTTTCTGTTTTGTTATGTTTTTTCATTTGCTTTGTTTCTTAGATTTCACCTATAAGTGCAATCATATGGTATATATCCTTCTCTGATATTTCACTAGGCATAAGAACTTTCAGGTCCATCATTGTAGTAAAAAAAAAAGCACGATTTTATTTTATTTTTTTTTAGGAATATCTGTATGGCTTTTATTATTTATTTATGTATTTATGTATTTATTTATTTATGGCTGCATTGGGGCTTCATTGCTGTGCGTGGGTTTTCTCTAGTTTCGGCAAGCAGGAGCTACTCTTTGTTGTGGTGCACAGGCTTCTCATTTCAGTGGCTTCTCTTGTTGCTGAGCATGGGTTCTAGGCATGTGGACTTCAGTACTTGCAGCACACAGGCTCAGTAGTTGTAGCTCGTGGGCTCTAGAGTGCAGGCTCAGTAGTTGTGGCACCTGGGGTTAGTTGCTCCACGGCATGTGGGATCTTCCCAGACCAGGGATCGAACCCATGTCCCCTGCAATGGCAGGTGGATTCTTAACCACTGGGTCACCAGGGAAGTCTTAGATTTTATTTTTTTTTTGGCTGAGTACTATTCCATTGTGTATGTGGATACGTTTATATATGTATATATGTGTATATATGTATGCATGTATACATATACACACACAAATATATACACTTGTATATTTATACATATATGTATGTATAAATATGTATATTTGTATGTATATATGTGTACATATATACCCACATACCACATCTCTTTATCTATTCATCTACTAACGGACACTTAGGTTGCTTCCATATCATGGCTATTGTAAATAATGTTGCAATGAACATAAGAATGCATGTATTTTGTTGAATACGAGTTTTTTTGAGTAAATACTCAGAAGCGAAATTGCTGGATGGTATGGTAGCTCTATTTTTCATTTTTTGAGAAACCCCCATAATGTTTTCCTGCACAAATTTTCATTCCCACCAATAGTACCCCAGCTTTCATTTCTACATGCATGGAATACCTTTTTGCATTCCCTCACTTTGCCTGTGTATGTCTCTAGATCTGAAGTGAGTCTTTTGTAGGTAACTTATATATTTGTCTGTTTTTAATTTATTCAGCTTTTCTATGTCTTTTGAATGCAGTATTTAGTCCATTTATATTTAAATTAATTATTGATAGGTATTACTTATTGCAATTTTCTTAATTCTGCACTGGTTGCTTTTGTTCTTCTCTGTCCTTTTCTTTTTCTTTTAGTTTTCCCTTGTGTTTTGATAATTTTCTTTTTTTAATTGAAGTATAGTTAATTTACAATGTTGTGTTAGTTTCAAGTGTACAGCAAAGTTATTCAGTTATATTGTTTTCAGATTCCATTATAGGTTATTACAAGATATTGAGCACAGTTTCCTATGCTATACAGTAGGTCCTATTTTATACTATATTGTAGTGTGTACATATTAATCCCAAACTCCCAATTTATCCCCCCCCTTTCCCCTTTGGTAACCTTAAGCTTGTTTTCTATGTCTTTGAGTCTGTTTCTGTCTAGTAAATAAGTTCTTTTGTATCATTTATTTAGATTCCATGTATAAGTGATATCATAATATTTGTTTTTCTCTGTCTGACTTACCTCATTCAGTATGATGATCTCTAGATCCATCCTTGTTGCTGCAAATGGCATTATTTCATTCTTTATATGGCTGAGTAATATTCCATTGTATATATATACCAACTCTTCTTTATCCATTCATCTGCTGATGGATATTTAGGTCATTTCCATGTAATGGCTATCATAAATAGTGCTTCTATGAATATTGGGGTGCATGTATCTTTTCTACTTATGGTTTTCTCTGGATATATGCTCAGGCGTGGGATTTCAGGTCATATGGTAGCTCTATTTTTAGTTTTTTAAGGAGATTCCATACTGTTCTCCATAGTGGATTCAGAGATTTACATTCCCACCAACAGTGTGGGAGGGTTCCTTTTTCTTCACACCCTCTCCAGCATTTATTATTTGTAGACATTTTAATGATGGCCATTCTGACTGGTGTGAGGTGATACCTCATTGTACTTTTGATTTGCATTTCTCTAATAATTAGTGATTTTGAGCATAGTTTCACAGGTCTGTTGGCCATCTGTATATCTTCTTGTAGAAATATCTATTTAGGTCTTCTGCCCATTTTGTGATTGGGTTGTGCTTGTTTGTTTATTTTTTATATTGAGCTGTATAAGTTGTATATTTTGGAAATTAACCCCTTGTTGGTCGCATCATTTGCAAATATTTTCTTCCACGCTATATAGGTTTTCTTTTCATTTTGTTTATGGTTTCCTTTTCTGTGCAAAATTTTGTAAGTTTGATTAGGCCATATTTGTTTATTTTTGTTTTTATTTCTTTTGAATTGGGAGACTGATCTAAGAAAATAGTGCTATGATTTATGTCAGAGAATGTTTTGCCTGTCTCCTCTTCTAGAAGTTTTATGGTGTTGACTTATATTTAAGTCATTAGTTTTTAGGTTTTTAGATTTTTTAGCAGCATGTTGTTTAGTCTCCTTGTAACATTTTCTTTCTCATTTTTCTTTCTGTGGTTGATTTCTAGTTTCATACTGTTGTAGTCAGAAAAGATGCTTGAAATAATTTCTATCACCTTAAATTTGTTAAGGCTTTTTGTGTGTGTGTCCTAGTATGTGGTCTCTCCTAAAGAATGTTCCATGTGAGCTTGAAAAAAATGCATATTCTGGGTTTTTTGGATGTAGTGTCTTGTAGATATCAATTAAGTCCAACCTGTTCTATTGTTTCATTCAAGATCTCTGTTTCCTTAGTGATTTTCTGCCTGCAAGATCTGTTCATTGGTCAGTTGGGTGCTAACTCTCCTAGTACTATTGTATTCCTGTCAATTTCTCCCTTTATGTTTGTTAGTATTTGTTTTATGAACTTAGGTGCTCTTATATTGGGTGCATATATGTTAAGGAGCATAATATCTTCTTCTTGTATTAACCCCTTTATCTTTATATAGTGTCCTTCATTGTATTTCTTTATGGACTTTGTTTTGAAGTCTATTTTGTCTGATATAAGTATTGCCACACCAACTTTCTTGTTGTTTCTCTTTGCATGAAGTGTCTTTTTCCATCCTCTCACTTTTAATCTATGTGGGTCTTTCACACTAAAGTGCATCTCTTGTAGGCAGCATACTGTAGGTTCTTTTTTCTATATCCAATCTGCCACTATACATCTTCTGATGGAGCATTTATTCCATTGATATTTAAAATAATTATTGATTAATATGTATTTATTGCAATTTTAAACTTTGTTTTTCAGTTGATTTTGTAGATCTTCTTTGATCTTTTCTTCTTCTTTTTGTTTTTCCTTTTGTAGTTTGATGGTTTTCTTTTGTATTATGCTTGAGTTCCTTTCTGTTTTTTTGTGAATCTATGTATATTTTTAATCTGTGGTTATCCTGGTCTTCAAATATGTTAATCCATAACTATATCTACTTTTTTTTAGACTGATAGTCATATAAGTTCAGACACATTCTAAAAGATCTATATTATTTTACTCACCTCCTCCACATTTTGTGATTTTGATATTCTATTTTACATCTTCATATTTATCTTTTTGCTATTAATTGTAGTTATGATCACTTTTACAAAATTAAAAAAAAATTAATCTATGTACTGGCTTGAGTGATCTTCAATCCTTTTATATATTTGTCTTTCCTATTGTGTTTTTCCCTGTCCTATAGATTCTTGTTTCTTTTTATTTAGAGAAAACCTTTCAATATTTCTTAGATTAGGTTTACTATTGGTGTATTCTTTTAGTTTTTGAATGTCTGAGGAATAATTTTTCTCTCCTTCTATTTTATTTATTTATTTATTTATTTATTTATTTATTTATTTTTGGCGGTACGCGGGCCTCTCACTGCTGTGGCCTCTCCCATTGCGGAGCACAGGCTCTGGACGCACAGGCCCAGCGGCCATGGCTCACGCGCCCAGCTGCTCTGCGGCATGTGGGATCTTCCCGGACCGGGGCATGAACCCGCATCCCCTGCATCGGCAGGCGGACTCCCAACAACTGCGCCACCAGGGAAGCCCTCTCCTTCTATTTTAAATGATAATCTTTCTGGGTAGATTTTCCTAGGTTGTTGGTTTTCCCTTTCAAGACTTCGAATATATCATTCCATTGGTTTCTGGCCAGCAAAGTCTGCAGAGAAATCAGCTGATACCCTTATGGGGAGTCCCTTGTAACTGATTCAGTATTTCTCTTATTGCCTTTAGAATTTTCTCTTTAACTTTACCATTTTAATTATATGTCTTGGTGTGGGTCTGTTTGGATTCATCTTGTTTGGCACCCTCTGTGATTCCTGTACCTGATATATCTGTTTCCTTCTTCAGGTCTGGGAAATTTTCAGGCATAATCTCTATCTGGAATTCCTATTATATGTAGGTTGGCACACTTTATATTATCCAATAGATCTTGTATATTGCTTTCTTTTTTTTTTCATTTGTGTTTCTGTCTTCGGTTTTAATTGGGTGATTTCCATTATTCTATCTTCTGGATCACTTATTCATTCTTCTGCATTATTTTCTGCTATTCATTGCCTTTATTTTCTTTTTATCTCAGCAATTGAGCTGTCTAATTTTGACTGCTTCCTCTTTATTGTTTCTACTTTCTTGTTACAGTGATCTGCATTTCTATTAATAATCTTTCTTAATTCCTTTAGCATTTTTATTATTTCCTTTTTGAAACTGGGGTCTGGTAGACTGGAGAGGTCTGAGTCATTGTTTTTCTCTGGGAATTTCTCTTGTTCTTTTATTTGGGAGCTGTTCCTGTGATTTTTTTTTATTTTACTTAACTTTCTCTATGAATTTAGGAGAAACAGTTATTTACAACTGTTTTGAAGGGATGCTGTTATGTGGGAGCATTTACTGTATGTTTGCATTTACCAATGAGATATTTCCTTTTATAATTTTAATATTTTCAGTTATGATCTTTTCTTTTTTGCTTAGGGATGTCCCTTTAACATTTCTTGTAAACCTGGTTTAGTGGTGCTGAACTGTTTTAGTTTTACTTGTCTGTAAAACTCTTCTTATTTCTCCTTCAAATCTGAATGGTAGTCTTGATTGGTAGGGAATTCTCTAGAGGTTTTATCCTTTCATCACTTTTAATATATCATGACACTCCCTCTGGCCTGCAATGTTTCTGCTGAACTGTCAGCTGCTGGTCTTACAGGAATTCCCTTTTATGTATCTTGTTGCTTTTCTCTTGCTGTTTTTAAGATTCTCTCTTTATCTTCATTCTGCCATTTAATTATAATGTGTTGGTTTGGACCTCTTTGCAATCATCTTGTTTGGGACTCTGTGCTTCCTGGACCTGGATGTCTGTTTTCTTTCCCAAGTTAGGGAATTTTTCAGCTATTATTTCTTCAAATAATTTCTCTGCATTTTTTCTCTGTCTCTTCTCATTCCTGGATCCCTATCATTCAAATGTTAGTACATTTGATGCTTTCCCAGAGGTATCTTAAATTGTTTCCATTTTAAAAGATTATTTTTCCTTTTTCTGTTCAGCTTGAGTGATTTCCACTATTCTGTTGATCCATTCCTCTGTATTCTCTAGTGTTGCTTTTCTTATAGTGTGTTTTTTATTTTAGTTATTCTATTCTTCACCCGTTTGCTTTTTTATATATTTTCTAACTCTTTGTTAAAATTCTCAATGTGTTCCTCCATTCTTCCCCTGAGTTTATTGAGCATGTTTATGATCATGACTTTGATTTCTTTTTTGAGTAGATTTGTTTATCTTCACTTGGTTTAATTTTTCTTCTAGTGTTTTATCTTATTCAATAGTTTGGAATATATTTCTCTGCCTCCTCATTTTACCTAGTTTTCCATGTTTATTTCTATGTATTAGGTAGGCTGTCTATGTTTCCTGATCTTGGAGAAGTGACCTCATGAAGTATAAGTTCAATGGGGTCAAGCAGTATATTCCCCTCTGGTCACCAGAGCTATATGCTCTAAGATTGCCCCCCATGTCAGATGTATGAGTCCTCTGTTGTGGCTGGGCTGACTACTTTGTGAACCTTGGCAGCAGTGCTGACCCCCAGCCTGATTGATGGTTTAGGCAGTGGCTGCCAGCCCCTTGGTGGATGGGGCCATGTCCTGATGTGCCTGGCTTCATGGCCTAAGAGGGGATCAGGGTCAGTCCTGGCCTGCTGGTGGGCAGGGCCTCCAGCTTTTTAATATGTATTTTTAAATCTATCCATTTTGATATATGTAGATCTATTTTGTTCTTCCATCTTTGCATATAGTATATTTTGTTTAACCATTATTTTCTACAGATTGATCTATAGTTATCCTTGCTGTGCTTTTAAATATGAGCTCAAGAACACAACTAAATTAAACTATCCCAATGAGGGAATGAACCTCATGATAAGGGCTTTTGTATTGTTTATTTTTCAGTTTTGCAGTCCCAAATTACTCACTAAAATGTTAAACATAAATAGGCATTTACTTAACAATTCTTGAATGAATAGATAAATAAAATAAAAATTAAAGAGACATATAAGGTGGAACTTAGCTTAGTGCCATGGGAGTAAATACACAGAAGCATATCTGGGGCATCTTTTACCTTATACTGAAGAACAACTCTAGTGTACTGGAGAAAGTCCAGGACTTATTTTCCAAAAAAAACAATTAATTCAGTTTTTTTTTATTGGAGTATACTTTCTTTACAATGTTGTGTTAGTTTCTGTTGTACAGCAAAGTGAATCAGTTATATGTATATGTATATATATATATATATATATATATATATATATATATATATATATGCCCTCCTTTTGGATTTCCTTCCCTTTAGGTCACCACAGAGAATTGAGTAGATTTCCCTGTGCTATACAATAGGTACTTATTAGTTATCTATTTTATACATATTAGGGTATATATGTCAATCCCAATCTCCCAACTCATCCCATCCTCCCTTCTCCCTTAGTATCCATACATTTGTTCTCTACGCCTGTGTCTCTATTTCTGCTTTGCAAATAGGTTTCTTTGTACCATTTTTTTAGATTCCACATATATGAATTAATACGGGATATTTGTTTTTCTCTGACTTACTTCACTCTGTATGACAGTCTCTAGGTCCATCCATGTCTCTGCAAATGGCATAATTTCATTCCTTCTTATGGCTGAGTAATATTCCATTGTATATATGTACCACATCTTCTTTATCCATTCCTCTGTTGGCAGATATTTAGGTTGATTCCATGTCCTGGCTATTGTAAATAGTGCTGTAACGAACATTGGGGTACATGTATCGTTTTGAATTATGGTTTTCTCTGGGTATATGCTCAGTAGTGGGATTGCTGGGTCATATGGTAGTTCTATTTTTAGTTTTTAAAGCAATCTCCATACTGTTCCCTATAGTGGCTGTATCAATTTATATTCCCACCAACAGTGCAAGAGGGCTCCCTTTTCTCCACATTCCCTCCAGTACTTATTGTTTGTAGCTTTTTTGATGATGGCCATTCTGAGTGGTGTGAAGTGATACCTCATTGTAGTTTTGACTTGCATTTCTATAATAATTAGAAATGTTGCACATCTTTTCATCTGCTTCTTGGCCATCTGTATGTCTTCTTTGGAGAAATGTCTATTTAGGTCTTCTGCCCATTTTTTGTTTTTCTGGTATTGAGCTGCCAGAGCTATTTGTACATTCTGCAGATTAATCCCTTGTCCGTTGCTTCATTTGCAAATATTTTCACCTATTTTGAGTGTTGTCTTTTTGTCTTGTTATAGTTTCCTTTGTTGTGCAAAAGCTTTTAAGTTGAATTAAGTCCTATTTGCTTAGCTTTGATTTTATTTTCATTACTCTAGGAGGTGGGTCAAAAAAAGGTCTTGCTGTGATTTATGTCAAAGTGTGTTCTGGGAGGGGGCCAGATGGTGGAAGAGTAAGATGCGGAGATCACTTTCCTCCACACAGATACATTAGAAATACAACTACACGTGGAACGACTCCTACAGAACACCTACTGAATGCTAGCAGAAGACCTCAGACCTCCCAAAATGCAAGAAACTCCCCACGTACCTGGGTAGGGCAAAAGTAAAAAGAATAAACAAAGACAAAAGAATAGGGATGGGACTGTAGCAGTGGGAGGGAGCCATGAAGGAGGAAAGGTTTCCACACACTAGAAGCCCTTTTGCAGGCGGACACTGTGGGTGGCAGAGTGGGGGAGCTTCGGAGCCACAGAGGAGAGTACAGCAACAAGTGTGTAGAGGGAAAAGCGGAGAGATTTCTGCACAGAGAATCGGTGCCGACCAGCAACTCACCAGCATGAGAGGCTGGTCTGATCACCCACCAGGGCAGGCGGGGCTGGGGGCTGAGGCTCCAGCTTTGGTCGGAGAGCAGGAAGAAGAATTGTGGCATTAACACAGCCTGAAGGGGATAGTGCACCACGGCTAGCCAGGAGGGAGTCCAGGAGAAAGTCTGGACCTGCCAAAGGGTCAAGAGACTTTTCCTTCCCTCTTTGTTTCCTGGTGCATGAGGAAAGGGGATTAAGAGTGCTGCTTAAAGGAGCTCCAGAGATAGGCGCGAGCTGCGGCTAACAGCGTGGACCTCAGAGACGGGCATGAGATGCTAAGGCTGCTGCAGCCGCCACCAAGAAGCTTGTGTACAAGCACAGGTCACTCTACACATCTCCCTTCCAGGGAGCCTGTGCAGCCCACCACTGCCAGGGTCCCGGGATCCAGGGACAACTTCCCCGGGAGAATGCATGGCACGCCTCAGGCTTGTGCAATGTCATGCCGGCCTCTGCCACCACAGGATCGCCCCACACCCCGTACCCATCCCTCTTCCTGGCCTGAGTGAGCCAGATCCCCCGAATCAGTGGCTCCTTTAACCCTGTCCTGTCTGAGTGAAGAACAGACGCCCGCTGGTTACCTACATGCAGAGGTGGGGCCAAATCCAAAGCTGAACCCTGGGAGCTGTGCGAACAAAGAAGAGAAAGGACAATCTCTCCCAGCAGCCTCAGGGGCAGTGGATTAAATTGCCACAATCAACTTGATGTACCCTGCACCTGTGGAATACCTGAATAGACAGTGAATCATCCCAAATTGAGGAGGTGGACTTTGAGAGCAAGATTTATGATTTTTTCCACTTTTCCTCTTTTTGTGAGTGCGTATGTGTATTCTTCTATGTGAGATTTTGTCTGTATAGCTTTGCTTTCAACATTTGTCCTAGGGTTCTATCTGCCCGTTTTTTTCTGTTTGTTTTTGTTTTCAGTTAAAAATATTTTTAATAATTATTTATTTACTTTAATAACTTTATTTTATTTTACCTTACTTTATTTTCTTTTATCCTCTCTCTTTCTTTCTTTGTTTGTTTCCTTCTTCGTTTCTTTGTTTCTGTCTCTCTACTTTTTCTCCTTTAATCTGAGCTGTGTGGATGAAAGGCTCTTGGTGCTGCAGCCAGGAGTCAGTGCTGTGCCTCTGAGATGGGAGAGCCAACTTCAGGACACTGGTCCACAGGAGACCTCCCAGCTCGACATAATATCAAATGGTGAAAATCTCCCAGAGATCCCCAACTCAGCACCAAGACCCAGATTCACTCAACGACCAGCAAGCTACAGTGCTGGACACCCTATACCAAACAACTAGCAGGACAGGAACACAATCTCACCCATTAGCAGAGAGGCTGCCTAAAATCATAATAAGTCCACAGACACGCCAAACACACAACAAGTCGGGGACCTTCCAACCAGAAGGACAAGTTCCAGGCTCATCCACAGGCAATAGTCCCCTCCACTGGGAAGCCTACACAACACATTGAAACAACTTTAGCCCATGGGGACAGACACCAAAAACAATGGGAACTAAGAATGTGCAGCCTTCAAAAAGGAGACCACAAACACCGAAGGGTAAGCAAAATGAGAAGACAGAATAACACACAGCAGATGAAGAAGAAAGATAAAAATCCACCAGACCTAAAAAATGAAGAGGAAATAGGCAGTCTATCTGAAAAAGAATTCAGAATAATGATAGTAAAGATGATCCAAAATCTTGGAAATAGAATAGACAAAATGCAAGAAACATTTAACAAGGACCTAGAAGAAATAAGATGAGAAAAGGAATGATGAGCAACACAATAAATGAAATGAAAAATACTCTAAAGGGATCAATAGCAGAATAACTGAGGCAGAAGAACAGATAAGTGACCTGGAAGATAAAATAGTGGAAATAACTACTGCAGAGAAGAATAAAGAAAAAAATGTAAAGAACTAAGGACAGTCTCAGAGACCTCTGGGACAACATTAAACACACAAACATTCAAATTATAGGGGTTCCAGAAGAAGAAGAGAAAAATAAAGAGACTGAGAAAATATTTGAAGGGATTATAGTTGAAAACTTCCCTAATATGGGAAAGGAAATAGTTAATCAAGTCCAGGAAGCACAGATAGTCCAATACAGGATAAATCCAAGGAGAAACACTCCAAGACACATATTAACCAAACAGTCAAAAATTAAATAAAAAGAAAATATATTAAAAGCAGCAGGGGAAAACAACAAATAACACACAAGGGAATCTCCATAAGGTTAACAGCTGATCTTTCTGCAGAAACTCTGCAAGCCAGAAGGGACTGGCAGGACACATTTAAAGAGATGAAGGAGAAAAATCTGAAACCAAGATTACTCTACCCAGCAAGGATCTCATTCAGATTTGATGGAGAAATTAAAACCATTACAGACAAGTGAAAGCTGAGAGAAATCAGCACCACCAAACCAACTTTATAACAAATGCTAAAGAAACTTCTCTAGGTAAGAAACACAAGATAAGGAAAAGACCTACAATAACAAACCCAAAACAATTTAGAAAATGGGAATAGGAACACACATATCGATAATTACCTTAAATGTAAATGGATTAAATGCTCCCACCAAAAGACACAGACTGGCTGAATGGGTATAAAAACAAGACCCGTATATATGCTGTCTACAAGAGACCCACTGCAGATCAAGGGACACATACAGACTAAAATTGAGGGATGGAAAATGATATTCCATGCAAATGGAAATCAACAGAAAGCTGGAGTAGCAATTCTCATATCAGACAAAATAGACTTTAAAATAAAAACTATTATAAGAACAAAGAAGGACACTACATAATGGTCAAGGGATCGAACCAAGAAGAAGATATAACACTTGTAAATATTTATGCACCCAACATAGGAGCACCTCAATACATAAGGCAACTAATAACAGCTATAAAATGGGAAATTGACAGTAACACAATCATACTAGGGGTCTGTAACACCCCACTTTCACCAATGGACAGATCATCCAAAATGAAAATAAATAAGGAAACACAAGCTTTCAATGATACATTAAACAATATTGTCTTAATTGATATTTATAGGACATTCCATCCAAAAACAACAGGATACACATTTTTCTCAAGTGCTCATGGAACATTCTACAAGATAGATCATATCTTGGGTCACAAATCAAGCTTTGGTAAATTTAAGAAAACTTAAATCATATCAAGTATCTTTTCCAACCACAACACTATGAGACTAGATATCAGTTACAGGAAAGATCTGTAAAAAATACAAACACATGGAGGCTAAACAATACACTACTTAATAACCAAGAGATCACTGAAGAAATCAAAGTGGAAAGCAAAAAATTCCTAGAAACAAATGACTATGAAAACACGATGACCCAAAACCTATGGAATGCAGCAAATGTACGTCTAAGGGGGAAGTTTATAGCAATACAATCCTACCTTAAGAAACATGATACATCTCAAATGAACAACCTAACCTTGCACCTAAAGCAATTAGAGAAAGAAGAACAAAAACACCCCATAGTTACCAGAAGGAAAGAAATCATAAAGACCACATCAGAAATAAATGAAAAAGAAATAAAGGAAATGATAGCGAAGATCAATAAAGCTAAAAGCTGGTTTTTTGAGAAGATAAACAAAATTGATAACCCATTAGCCAGACTCATCAAGAAAAAAAAAAGTAGAAGACTCAATCAATAGAATTAGAAATGAAAAAGAAGAAGTAACAACTGACACTGTAGAAACACAAAAGATCATGAGAGATTACTACAAGCAACTCTATGCCAATAAAATGGACAACCTGGAAGAAATGGACAAATTCTTAGAAATGCACTACCTGCCGAGACTGATCCAGGAAGAAAAGAAAATATGAAGAGACCAATCACAAGCACTGAAATTGAAACTGTGATTAAAAATCTTCCTAAAAACAAAAGCCTAGGACCAGATGGCTTCACAGGCGAATTCTATTAACATTTAGAGAAGAGCTAACACCTATGTTTCTCAAACTCTTCCATAATATAGCAGAGGGAGGAACACTCCCAAACTCATTCTACGAGTTATTTGTAGTGAGGTGGATAGACCTAGAGTCTGTCATACAGAGTGAAGTAAGTCAGAAAGTGAAAGACAAGTACCGTATGCTAACACATATATATGGAATTTAAGGAAAAATATGTCATGAAGAACATAGGGGTGGGATGGTAATAAAGACACAGACCTACTGGAAATTGGAGTTGAGGATATGGGGAGGGGGAGGGGTAGGCTGTGACAGAGTGAGAGAGTGGCATGGACATATATACACTACCAAACGTAAAATAGATTGCTAGTGGGAAGCAGCTGCATAGCACTGGGAGATCAGCTCGGTGCTTTGTGACCACCTAGAGGGGTGGGATAGGGAGGGTGGGAGGGAGAGAGATGCAAGAGGGAAGGGATATGCGAACATATGTATATGTATAACTGATTCACTTTGTTATAAATCAGGAACTAACACACCATTGTAAAACAATTATACTCCAATAAATATATAAAAAATGTGTGTTCTGCCTATGTTTTCCTCTAAATTTTTATAGTGTCCAGCCTTACATTTAGGTCTTTAATCTATTTTGGTTTATTTTTGTGTATGGTGTTAGGGAGTGTTCTATATTCATTCTTTTACATGTAACTGTCCAGTTTTTCCAGCACTACTTATTGAAGAGGCTGTCTTTTATCCATTGTATATTCTTGCATCGTTTTTCATAGATTAGGTGACCATAATTGCATGTGTTTAGCCACAGCAATCAGAGAAGAAAAATAAATAAAAGGAATCCAAACTGTAAAAGAAGAAATAAAACTGTCACTGTTTGCAGATGACATGACACTATACATAGAGAATCCTACATATGCCGCTGGAAAACTATTAGAGCAAATCAATGAATTTGGTAAAGTTGCAGGATACAAAATTAGTACACAGAAATCTGTTGCATTCTTATAAACTAAAAGTGAAATATCAGAAAGAGAGATTAAGGAAACAATCCCATTTACCATTGCAACAAAAAGAATAAAATACCTAGGAATAAACTTACCTAAGTTGGAAAAAGCCTGTACTCAGAAAACTATAAGATACTGATGAAAGAAATCAAAGATGATGCAAAGAGATGAAGAGATATACCATTTTCTTGGATTGGAAGAATCAACATTGTGAAAATGACTATACTACCCAAAGCAATCTACAGATTCAGTGCAATCCCTATCAAATTACTAATGGCATATTTTACAGAATTAGAACAAAAATTTTTACAATTTGTACTGAAACACAAAAGACCCCGAAGAGCAAAAGCAATATTGAGAAAGAAAAACGGAGCTGGAGGAATCAGGCTCCCTGACTTCAGAGTATGCTACAAAGTTACAGTAATCAAGACAGTATGGTACTTGCACAAAAACAGAAATATATATCAATGGAACAGGTTAATTTAATTAATTTAGTTATGTAGCAAGGACAAGTTATTTAACCTTATGAGACTCAGCCTTTTTATCTGTGAAATCAGAGAATTAATTATGATTAATTGTTTGGACTAGTTAGTTGGTTATATGGCGTACAAGCATAAGTGATTCAAAATCGCTAGAAATATAATGAGGCAGAAACTATTACATTGTCAGAATTCTCTTCACAGAGAGAGTATTACCTGAGAGGTTGGAAAGAATAGTTTAATAAGTTACTTGATGGTGGTGGTGGGTCACAAATGACATGGTTGCATGGTTAATAAACTGTCTTCTGAGGAGAGGGGCGTTCTGTTGGTTTTAGGGCCAGATCTGAAATGCCTGTAACATTAAAAGTACAATCATTTCTTGTAATATATGGGGGACAGGGTCGCTGAACCCCAATACATTAAAAAAAATCAGTATCTAACATTAGCTGACCCACCATTTCCTTGGTTCCACATCTGTAGATTCAACCATGGATCATTTAATTCTGTATTATACATTTTTGAAAAAAATGAGTATAAGTATACCCATGTAGTTCAAATCCATGTTGTTCAAGCATCAACTGTAATTGAGTTCTAGAATTTATTCTATGTATTTTCCAGAAAGACAGGGACTGTATTTAAAACAGTACTTGGTCCACAGTAGGTACTCAATATCTATTTAAATAAATAAATAAGTACATGCTGCCAGCAGTTCTTTTCTTTCCCCATAGAGCTTTCAGTCTCACCTATAAGTAAGCATTGAACAAGTATTTACAAGTCAATTTGAAGACATGCCTTATTATTAGCCTACTTAAAATACTCATATATCTTCATCTAAAATGGAAGCTTAAAATACTTATCTCAAAGGACTCTTGAGAAGATAAAAGATAAAATATGTAAGAAAGTAGCTGGCTCAGTGCCCAATACATCGTAGGCACTCAATAAATATTAGTTGCCTTCCATCATGTACTAGAAAAAAAAATCTGTTCAGTTCTGCAGTGAGGGCTCACATTTCCCCACTTTGGTTCTTGGTTGATACTATACATGCACCCTCATCCCAATCCCTAGAAAATCTTGCAAGAATAAGAAGAGAATAACATTTTGTCACATCTTTCCATCTTTAAATCAGGGAGAATAATTTTGGGGGTCTTTCTGAACTATTCCCCACTCCAGCTCTCAATCTCCTGGAGCCAGGGAAATTGCACAGATTTGTACGAATTTTAAAACAGGTTTTGGTTAGTTCCATAGATTATTTTTTCCATGTTATCATTAATGTATGTATAGGGATTAGCAAGAGTATGAGTCCCATTTTTTTCATTAGTTATTACTATTTAGTTGTTCCAGTCCTAATAACAAGACTCTTTTCCAGAACCATTAACTCCTGATAGTCAGCAACAAATTACAAATAACCTTGAACTTAACTTACTCAGAATGAACACAGGCCAGGAAAAACTTCATAATCTCCTAACTCTTTATGGAAAGTGCCACTAGAATTAACTTTCACTTGCAAAACCCATTGGAAAAGAGCAGGAAACATCATGAACTCAAACCATCTTCAAATGACTGTATCCCTAGCTCATTAAATATAAAGTATAAACTCAATTCCCAGCTGCCTGGAAAGTACTTACAAAGTCTTTCATGTTAACCACACAGAATCTGGGCTTTTGTTTGAAAATAAGCAGCTTGCAGAATTATAAACAACAGCTGATATGAATGAGTAAGAAGACTACATTTTAGGGTTAGACTACTTATTTTACAAAATGGAAACTTTAAAACCAGAATGTTTTATGAAATAATAAAGGAACTTGCCCTATGTTTAAATATAGAAGTGTCTGTGATTTTTAAAAATTGCTTTTGAGAAGCTTAAATAACTTCTAGTTGGCTAGTAAGTGAATTCTGGACAACATGGAGACTTATTTGAAAAAACAGACTAAACCCGATTGGCTATTCCTCCTGTAATAACCATGTCTACATTTTCTCTTTAGTGGGAAAGGACTTATTAACTTACTAAGAGATATACTTTATTGCATATTTATCATAAGATCTTCCACAAGTTTTATATACTTGTACACAATTGCTGTGCTGAGATAAGAAAGCATTTTAGACTAAGATTAGTGACATAAAACTAGATTTGCTGTGGTACATGGTGCTTATTTCCATGTATTCCTTGTTGCAGTGATAAGCTGCAGGTGAAACAGAAAATATCAAAAGTGTTATAAATACACTAAAAATTTCATTAGATTAGGCCTTACATACAAGCAGTATTGATAAAATGCAATAGGGTTTTGCTGTAATTATTAATTGGGGGAGAGAAAGAAGCTCTTTTAATAGAAAAAAAAAGAAAAAAAAAGAAACACTGCATTCACCAAGGGAGGACAATTCATTTGTTGGTTAACTGTTGATTAGAAAAGTGGTTTCCAAAGTGGGGTATAAAAGGCTATCCAGGACTTCCCTGGTGGCACAGTGGTTAAGAATCTGCCTGCCAATGAAGGGGACACAGGTTTGATCCCTGGTCCGGGAAAATCCCACATGCAGCAGAGCAACTAAGGCTATGCACCACAACTACAGAGCCTTCACTCTAGAGCCTGCGAGCCACAACTACTGAGCCCACATGTCACAAATACTGAAGCCTGTAGGCCTAGAGCCTATGTTTCACAACAAGAGAAGTCACTGCAATGAGAAGCCCGCACACCGCAATGAAGAACAACCCCTGCTTGCAGCAACTAGAGAAAGCCCCCATACAGCAATGAAGACCCAACACAGCCATAAACAAACAAACAAACAAACAAACAAATAAATAAATAAATAAATAAAATAAAAAGGCAATCCACCAGGATATGGAAAAATTTAAAATAGAACTTTTTATATTTTTATTTTATCTCATTCTTTGAACATCTCTATTTTGCATATGTTTTATAATAACAATGATACACTAGTATGGTAGTGCATGTCTATAACTTACACATAAACATACATATGTTTTTTAATATGTAAATATGTATATTAATAAATGTGCATTATTATTTATAAATATATAGGTAAAATTAGGGCACATGTTAAACATTTTTTCTAGAATTTTAATTTTATTTTAACTTTATTAAAATTTATTTGATACATAAAATTGTTTATATTTGCCCCACTATTTGTGACAACATGGATGTATCTGGACAACATTATTCTAAGTGAAATAATCCAGACACAGAAAGACAAATACTGCATGATCTCAGTTATATGTGTCCATCTGTCCAACATTCTCCATTTAGAAAACTGCACATTCTTCAGTCCCAGTTTAATTTTTCTTTCTCTGTCACTCTTCTCAATTCTATCCAGAGTTAGTAACTCCTTCCTGTTTTCTCACAGTATTTTTTTTTTTTTTTTTGCGGTATGCAGGCCTCTCACTGTTGTGGCCTCTCCCATTGTGGAGCACAGGCTCTGGATGCGCAGGCTCAGTGGCCATGGCTCACAGGCCCAGCCACTCCACAGCATGTGGGATCTTCCCACACCAGTGCACGAATCCGTGTCCCCTGCATTGGCAGGCAGACTCTCAAACACTGCACCACCAGGGAAGCCCTCTCACAGTATTTTTTACCTGCCTCTCCTAGACCGCATACTATGTTGGGCTGAATCATCTAGTTGGGCTAAGTGAATTCAGATATAAAAAGTGGAAGAGAACACTGACCCCACAGAGCCTGGACCTTTCCTTTATGGCCCTGGTATTAGGAGTGTTTCCTTGCAAGACAATGAGGGAGGACTCAGTAGCAGTTGTGCTCAGGAACAGGGACTTTGGTTTTTCCCACTCTGTAATGGCCCTACATTCTGGTTAATAATGATTCTGATTATTTGAGGACTCTGTATTGGTGAATTTGCCTACTCACTAACATTTATTTGTAACCCCAACAGCAATACTTGCAGTTATTTTCAGACATGTGCTTAGCAGCAAAAATTTTGAGAAGCCTGATGTGCATGTTCCCAGCTGAAGCTGAACAAGGCAACACTCTGCCTTCTTGATTCAGTTCCCATACTCTAAGTAAACATGATCTAGTTAGTGGCACGTTTTGCACATTTTTGTGCTTTTTGGGGGTGATTTTCCTATCAAAGTTGTCCATCAAGTATAGTGTTGAAATGTTTTTTATTGTTCCTCATTGCAAGAAGGTTTTAATATACCTTGTGTAGAAAATATGTATGTAAGATGAGCTTCCTTCAGGCGTGCATTATAGTGCTGTTGGCTGTGAATTTAATGTTGATGAACAAACTATATATATATTAAATAAGGTGTCTTAAAAAACATAAAAGAAGATTAGGTATTAATCAGTGGATGAAAAGGTTGTGACCAGAGGCTTGCAGAAACCCAACCAATTATTTCTTCTAGGAGCAATGCTTTAGTATTCACTAATTTGGTGTTCACACTGGCTTCATAGAATATAACTACTGCAAGTAATGAATATTGGCCATCCTTCTCTGTTCTTGAAAGGAAACAATCAGGTAGAGTAAATCCAGCCAGCTTGGCTAGACAATGATTTCTAAAATTAAAAGTCCAGGTTGTGAATGCATTTTGTTGCAATTTCTTTTTAAAGCATAATTTTTCAATGAACAATCATGCATTTTATTTTTTATTTGTTTTACAATGTTTTTCATTGAGGTATAGATGATTTACGATATTATATTATTTTCAGGTATACAACATAGTGTTTCAAAAATTTTGTACATTATATTTTATTTAAAGTTGCTATAAAATATTGGCTATAATCACTGTGCTGTACAATATATCCTTGTAACATTTATTTTATACATAGGAGTTTGTAACTCTTAATTCCGTAGTTCTTCTACCTTGCTCCTCCCCACTTTTCTCTTTCCACTGGTAACCACTAGTTTGTTCTCTATATCTGTGAGTCTATTTTTGTTTGTTATATTCATTCCTTATTTTTATTTTTTAGATTCCACATATAAGTGATACCATATAGTATATGTCTTTCCCTGTCTGACTTATTTTTACTAAGCATAGTATCATCTAGATCCATCAAAGTTCTTGGAAACGGCAGAATTTAATGCTTTTATGGCTGAATAATATTTCATTGTGTGTGAGTATATACATATATATATATCACATATTCTCTATCCATTAACATGTTGATGAAAACTGGAAAGGACTGCAGAAGAGTAGGTGCCCAGACATCATTTTTAGGGCTGGTAGACTTCCTACTGAAGTTATTTGCAAGGCTACATTGTATTACCTAAAAGCACGACTTCAGAAGGGTGTTGTGAGATCAAAATAGACCCTTTTGTTTTGTTTTGTTTTGTTTTGTTTTGTTTTGCAGTACACGGGCCTCTCACTGCTGTGGCCTCTCCCGTTGTGGAGCACAGGCTCCGGACACGCAGGCTCAGTGGCCATGGCTCACGGGCCCAGCCGCTCCACGGCATGTGGGATCTTCCCGGACCAGGGCACGAACCCGCGTCTCCTGCATTGGCAGGTGGACTCCCAACAACTGTGCCACCAGGGAAGCGCTGTCATTTCATTTTTTCAATGGTTTCCTTTGCTGTGCAAAGCTCTTAAGTTTCAGTAGGAATGATTTGTTTATTTTTGCTTTTGTTTCCTTTGTCTAAACAGACTGATCCAAAAACCAGTGCTACAATTTGTATTAAATAGTGTTTGGCCTAGGTTCTCTTCAAGGAGAACCAGTCTTACATTTAGGTCTTTAAAGCATTTGTGACATAGTCTGAAGTAAGGGAGCATGATACCTCCAGCTTTATTCTTTTTTCTCAAGATTGCTTTGGCTATTTGGGGGTCTTTTGTGGTTCCATAAATTTTAAAAGCTATTCTAGTTCTGTGAAAAATGTCATGGGTATTTTGATAGGTATTTCATTAAATTTGTAGACTGTTATGGGCAGTATGGCAATTTTAACAATATTAATTCTTCCAATCTATGAACATGGAATATCTTTCCATTTGTTTGTATCATCTTCAATTTCCTTCATCAATGTCATAATTTACAAGGTATAGGTCGTTCACCTCCTTGGTTAACTTTATTCTTAGGTATTTTAATCTCTTTGATGCAATTGTAAATGACATGGTTTTCTTGAATTCTCTTTATGATAGTTCATTATTAGTTTATAGAAATGCAACAGATTTCTGTATATTAATCTTATAACCTGCAAATTTACTGAATACATTTGTTACGTTTAAAACATCTTTATTGGAGTATAATTGCTTTACAGTGGTGTGTTAGTTTCTGCTTTATAACAACGTGAATCAGTTATACATATACATATGTTCCCATATCTCTTCCTTCTTGTGTCCCCCTCCCTCCCACTCTCCCTATCCCGCCCCTCGAGGTGGTCACAAACCACCAAGCTGATCTCCCTGTGTTATGTGGCTGCTTCCCACTAGCTATCTATTTTATGTTTGGTAGTGTATATATGTCCATGCCACTCTCTCACTTTGTCACAGCTTACCCTTCCCCCTCCCCACAGAGTCTGTCATACAGAATGAAGTAAGTCAGAAAGAGAAAAACAAATACCGTATGCTAACATATATATATGGAATCTAAAAAAGAAAAAAAAAAGGTCATGAAGAACCAAGGGTAAGACGGGAATAAAGACAGACCGACTAGAGAATGGACTTCAGCATTTGTTACTTTTAATAGTTTTTTTTTTTAGTGGAGACTTTAAGGTTTTCTATATATAGTATCATGTCATCTGCAGAGAGAGAGACAGTTTCACTTCTTCCCTTGCAATTTGGATGCATTTTATGTCTTTTTCTTTTCTGATTGCTGTGACTGGGACTTTCTATATTATGTTACATAGAAGTGCTGAGAGTGGGCATCCTTGACTTTTTATGATTTTGGAGGAACAGTTTTCAGCTTTTCACTGTTGAGTATGAAGTTAGCTGTGGGTTTGTCATAAATAACCTTAATTAGGTTGAGATATGTTCCCTCAGTACCAACTTTGATCATACATTTTATCATGAATGGATGCTGAATTTTGTCAAATACTTTTTCTGGGTGTATAGAGATAATCATGTGATTTTTATATTTCCTTGTTAATGAGGTGCATGATATTGCCTGGTTTATGATATTAAACCATCCTTGCATCCCTGGAATAAATCAGCACAATTAATTTGTCATTCTACCAACGCCTGCATGCTTTTGTGCAGCTCTCTATCATTATCTATCTCAAAGCATTTTCCCAAACATTTATTTTATTTTTATCCTTTGTTGTAGAGCTGCAGACTGGAGAGGCTAACATTAGTTCAGAAACAAAAAATGGTCAAATATTGCTTAGTGTGTTCCATAATTAAATACGTTTACAAGGACATAGGACTCCATTTTCATTCTGTTGCCACCAAAAATCTACCTTTTGTTTTGTTTTTGTTTTTAACTTTTTATTTTATATTGGAGTATAGTTGATTAACAACGTTGTGGTAGTTTCAGGTGTACAGTAAAGTGATTCAGTTATACATGTACATATATCTATTCTTTTGCAAATTCTTTTCCCATTTAGGTTGTTACATAATATTGAGCAGAGTTTCCTGTGTTATACAGTAGGTCCCTGTTGGTTACCCATTTTAAATACAGCAGTGTGTACATGTTAGTTCCAAACTCCCAATCTATCACTCCCCCCCAAACTTTTCCCCTTGTAACCATAAGTTCATTACCTAAGTCTGTGAGTCTGTTTCTCTTTTGTAAATAAGTTCATTTGTATCATTATTTTTAGATTCCGCATTTAAATGATATACAATATTTCTCTTTCTCTGTCTGACTTACTTCACTCACTGTGACAATCTCTAGGTCCATCCATGTTGCTGCAAATGACTATTTCATTCATTTTTATGGCTGAATAATATTCCATTGTGTATATGTACCACATCTTCTTTTTTTTTAACAGAGAAAAATCAAAACTTTATTAAAAACAGAGAAAATTTACATAAATAGAGAAATAATATCATGTTCATAAATGGGTCACTTCAATATTCTAAAGATGGCAATTCTCTCTAAATAAATCTTTAAACTTTAAGGCAATTCAAATCAAAATCCTAACATAGCATTTCGTTCAAAAAGCAAGAAGAATTGGTCAATACAGAAATAATGTGGCATCCTTTTGTATTTTATAATAATATTAATGGAGAAATTCTAACCAGGGCCTATAATAATTTCATTTCAAAATTACAAATTAGCAATATAACAAACTAATAAAATGTATCCAAACTGAAATATAGATTAGAGAAATCAATGACAGAGATATGCATTCTCTTAGGTTCTCTTTATAATGTACTGGTTTCCACTTTTATAATAGTTTAGTGATGAAGCATCTCTCCCTTGCCTGAGGGAAGGGATGTGGGAACAGATGTATATGTATGACTGATTCACTTTGTTATAAAGCAGAAACTAATAAAAAAATAAAAAAATTAAAAAAAAAGAAATAGAAGAATTACGTGGAAAGAGCATAACAAAATTTAAGTTCATAAATGTCAAAACAGAAATGTGATCCAAGGCAAGGGAGAGATGCTTCACCACATCTTCTTTATCCATTCTTCTGTTGATGGACATTTAGGTTGCTTCCATGTCTTGTCTATTGTAAACAGCACTGCAATGAGCACTGGGCTGCAAGTGTCTTCAAATTATGATTTTCTCCAGATATGTGCCCAGGAGTGGGATTGAAGGGTCATATGTAGCTCTATTTTTAGTTTTTAAGGAACCACCATACAGTTTTCCACAGTGGCTGTACCAATTTACATTCCCATCAGCAGTGTAGGAGGGTTACCTTTTCTCCACACCCTCTCCAGGATTTATTGTTTGTAGACATTTTGATGATAGCCTTTCTGACTAGTGAGAGGTGATATCTCATTTTAGCTTTGATTTATGTTTCTCTAATTAGTGATTTCGAATATATTTTCATGTGCCTCTTGGCCATCTGTAGGTCTTCTTTGGGAAAATGTCTATTTAGGTCTTCTGCCCATTTTTTTTATTGGGTTGTTTGTTTTGATGATATTAAGCTGCATGAGCTGTTTGTAAATTTTGGGGACTAATCCCTTGTTGGTCATATCATTTGCAAATATTTTCTCCCATTCTGTGGGTTGTCTTTTCATTTTGTTTATGGTTTCCTTTGCTCTGTGTAAGCTTTTGAGTTTAAATAGGTCCCATTTGTTTATTTTTCTTTTTATTTCCATTACTCTGTGAGACAATGCAAAAAGATATTGCTGTGATTTATGTCAGTGAGTGGTCTGCCTATGCTTTCCTCTAAGAGATTTGTAGTGTCTGGTCTCACATTGAGGTCTTTAATCCACTTTGAGTTTATTTTTGTGTATGTTGTTAGGGAGTGCTCTAATTTCATTCTTTTACATATAGTTGTCCAGTTTTCCCAGCACCACTTATTGAAGAGGCTGTTTTTTCTCCATTGTATATTATTGCCTCATCTGTCATAGGTTAATTAACCACAGGTGTGTGGGTTTATTTCTGGGCTTTATATCTTGTTCCATTGATCTATATTTTTGTTTTTGTGCCAGTACCATACCGTTTGGATGACTATATCCTTGTAGTATAGTCTGAAGTCAGGGAGCCTGATTTCTTCAGCTCCGTGTTTCTTTCTCAAGATTTCTTTACTATCCAAGGTCTTTTGTGTTTCCATACAAATTGTAAAATTTTTGTTCTAGTTCTGTGAAAAATGCCATTGGTAACTTGAAAGGGATTGCATTGAATCTGTAGACTGCCTTGGGGAGTATAGTCATTTTCACATTGTTGATTCTTCTAATCCAAGAACATGGTATATCTTTCCATCTCTTTGTGTTATCTTCAATTTCTTTCATCATTGTCTTATAGTTTTCAGGGTACAGGTCTTTTGTCTCCTTAGGTAGGTTTATTCCTAGGTATTTTATTCTTTATGATGTGAAGGTAAAAGGGATTGCTTTTCGAATTTCTCTTTCTGATCTTTTGTTGTTAGTGCATAGAAATGAAACAGAGTTCTGTGTATTAATTTTGTGACCTGCAACTTTACCAAATGCATTGATGAGCTCTAGTGCTTTTCTGGTAGCGTCGTTAGGATTTTCTATGTATAGTATCATGTCATCTGCAGGCAGTGATATTTTTACTTCTTCTTTTCCAGTTTGGATTCTCTTTATTTCTTTTCCTTTTCTGATTGCTGTGGCTAGGACTCCCAACTGTGTTGAATAAAACTGGCAAAAGTAGGCATCCTTGTCTTGCTCCTGATCTTAGAGGAAATGCTTTCAGCTTTTCACCATTGAGTATGATGTTAGCTGTTGGTTTGTCATATATGGCCTTTATTATGTTGAGGTAGGTTCCCTCTATGCCCACTTTCTGGAGAGTTTTTATCATAAATGGGTGTTGAGTTTTGTCAAAAGCTTTTTATGCATCTATTGAGATGATCATATGATTTTTAGTTTTCAATTTGTTGATGTGGTGTATCACACTGATTAATTTGCTGATATTGAAAAATCCTTGCATCCCTGGGATAAACCCCACTCAGTCATGGTGTATGATCCTTTTAATGTGTTTTTGGATTTGGTTTGCTAGTATTTTGTTGAGGATTTTTGTTTCTATGTTCATCATTGATATTGGCCTGTAATTTTTTTTTTGGTGTGATTTCTCTGTCATGTTTTGCTATCAGGGTGAAGGTGGTCTCATAGTACGAGCTTGGGAGTATTCCTTCCTCTCCAAATTTTTGGAAGAGTTTCAGAATGGTAGATGTTAACTCTTCTCTAATTGTTTAATAGAATTTGCCTGTGAAGCCATCTGGCTCTGGACTTTTGTTTGTTCGAAGTTTTAAAATCACACTTTAAATTTAAGTACCTATGATTTGTCTGTTCATATTTTCTATTTTTTTCTGGTTCAGTCTTGGGAGATTGTACCTTTCTAAGAATTTGTTCATTTCTTCCAGTTTGTCCATTTTCTTGGAATACAGTTGCTTGTAGTAGTCTCTTATAATCATTTATATTTCTGTGGTGTCAGTTCTAACTTCTCCTTTTTCATTTCTAATTTTATTGATTTGAATCCTGTCCTTTTTTTTTGATGAGTCTAGCTTTTGGTTTATCAATTTTTTTCTTTTCAAAGAACCAGCTTTTAGTTTAATTGATCTTTGCTATCGTTTTCATTTCTATTTCATTTATTTCTGCTCTGATCTTCACGAGTTCTTTCCTTGTACTAACTTTGGACTTTGTTTGTTCTTATTTCTCTAGTTCCTTTAGGTGTAAGGATAGGTTGTTTATTTGAGATTTTTCTTGTTTCTTGAGGTAGGTTTGTATTGCTATAAACTTCCCTCTTAAAACTGCTTTTGCTGCATCCTGTAGGTTTGGGAGAGCTGGGCTTTTGTTTTCATTTTTCTCTATGTATTTTTTAATTTCCTCTTTGATTTCTTCAGTAATCCATTGGTTGTTTAGTAGCATACTGTTTAGTCTCCACATTTTTGTGTTTTTTTTTGTTGTTGTTATAGCTGATTTCTAATCTCATAGCATTGTGGTTGGAAAAGACACTTGATATGTTTATTTACTTATTTACTTTCTTTTTTCTTTTATGGCTGTGTCACGTCTTAGTTGCAGCATGCAGGATCTTCATTGAGGCATGCAGGGTCTTTCATTGTGGTGCACGGGCTTCTCTCTAGTTGTGGTATGTCGGTTTTCTCTCTCTAGCTGTAGCGTGTGGGCTCCAGGTCATGTGGGTTTTGTAGTTGTAGTGTGCAGGCTCCAGAGTGCATGGGGTCTGTAGTTTGCAGCATGCAGTCTCTCTCGTTGGGGCATAGGAACTCAGTAGTTGTGGCTTGCAGGCTTAGTTGCCCTGCAGCATGTAGGATCTTAGTTCCCCAACCAGGAATTGAACTCATGTCCCCTGCATTGGAAGGTGGATTATTTACCACTGGACCACTGAGGAAGTCCCGATATTATTTCAATTTTGTTAAATTTACCAAAGCTCACTTTGTGGGCCAGCATGTGCTCAATCTTGGATGATGTTCCATGTGCACATGAGAAGAATGTGTATTCTGATGCTTTTGGATGGAATGTTCTATAAATATCAATTAAGTCCAACTGGTCTAATGTGTCATTTAAGGCCTGTGTTTCCCTGTTAATTTTCTGTCTGGATGATCTGCTCAATGACAAAAGTGGGGTGTTAAAGTCTCCCAGCATTATTGTGTCACTGTTGATTTCTCCCTTTATGTCTGTTAGTATGTGCCTTATATATTGAGGTTCTCCTATGTTGGGTGTGTATATATTTACAGTTGTTACATCTTCTTCTTGGATTGATCCATTCATCATTATGTAGTGCTCTTTGTCTCATGACAGTCTTTATTTTAAAGTCTATTTTGTCTGATATGAGTATTTCTACTCCACCTTTCTTTTCATCTCCATTTGCATGAAATACCTTCTTCCATCCTTTCACTTTCAGTATGTATATATCTCTAGGGCTGAGGTGGGTCTTCTGTAGACAACATATATATGGGTCTTGTTTTTGTATCCATTCAGTCAGTCTATATCTTTTGGGTGGTTCATTTAATCCATTTACATTTAAGGTAACTATCAATGTGTGTGTCCCTACTTTAATTTTCTTAATTGTCTTGTGTTTGATTTTGTGTAGGTCTTTTTTTCTTCCCTTCCTCTCTTGCTCTCTTCTCTTGTGGTTTTATGACCATCTTCACTGTTTTGCTTGGGTTGCTCTTTTTTGAGTGTGTGTTATCTATTGTAGTCTTTGGATTTGCTGTTCCCATGAGGTTTTGGTATAGCCATCTCTATATATATATATGTACAAGGTTGTTTTAAGTTGCTGGTCTCTTTCTTACCTAGAGAAGTTCCTTTAGCATTTGTTGCAAAGCTGTCTGGTAGTGCTGAATTCTCTTAGTTTTTGCTTGTCTGTAAAGCTTTTGATTTATCCATCAAGTCTGAATGAGAGCATTGCTGGTTAGAGTGTTTTTGGTTGTAGTTTCCTCCCTTTCATCACTTTAAATATATCATGTCTCCTTACTGGCCTTCAGAGTTTCTGATGAGAAATCAGCTGATGACCTTGTGGAGATTCCCTTGTATATTATTTGTCATTTTTCCCTTGTTGTTTTTATTTTTCTCCTTTGTCTTTAATTTTTGTCAATTTGATTAGTTTTTGCCTTGACATGTTTCTTACTTGTGTTTATTCTGCCTGGGACTCTCTGTGCTTCCTGGACTTGGGTGATTGTTTCCTTTCCCATGTTAGGAAAATGTTCGACTATACTCTCTTCAAATATTTTCTCAGGTCCTTTCTCTCTCTCTTCTCCTTCTGGGACCCCTATACTTCGAATGTTGGTGTGTTTAATGTTTTCCCAGAAGAGGTCTCTTAGACTGCCTTCATTTCTTTTCATTCTTTTTTCTTTATTCTGTTCTGTGGCAGTGATTTCCACCATTCTGTATTCCAGGTCACTTATCCATTCTTCTGCCTCAGTTTTGCTACTGATTCCTTCTTGTGCATTTTTTAATTTCAGTTAGTGTATCTCTGTTTGTTTGTTCTTTAGTTCTTCTAGGTCTTTGTTAAACTTTTCTTGCATCTTCTCAATCCTTGCTTCCATTCTTTTTCCGAGATCCTGGATCATCTTCACTATCATTTTCTGAATTCTTTTTCCAGAAGGTTGCTTATCTGCACTTCACTTAGTTGTTTTTCTGGGGTTTTATCTTCTTTCTTCACCTGTGACATATTCCTCTGCCATTTCATTTTTTCTATCTTTCTGTGATTGTGGTTTCCATTCTGCAGGCTGTGGGATTGTAGCTCTTCTTGCTTCTGCTGTATGCCCTCTGGCAGATGAGGCTGTGTAAGATGCTGGTGCAAGCTTCCTTATGGGAGGGACTGGTGGTGGTTGGATCCATGTCTTGTCCCTCTGGTGGGCAGAGCTGTGTTCAGTAAAATTTTAATCTGCTTGTCTGTTGAAGTGTGGGCTGTGTTTCCACCCATTTAGTTGTTTATCCTGAGGTAACCGAGCACTGGAGCCTACAGGCTGTTTGCTGGGGCTCATGGTGGTCTCCAGGAGGGCTTATACAAATGAGTACTTCCCAGAACCCCTGCTTCCAGTGTCTTAGGCCCCACAGTGAGCCACAGCCACACCCCACTTCTGCAGGAGACCCTCCAATGCTAGCAGGTAGGTTTGGCCCAGTCTCTCATGGGGCCCCACTGCTTCTTTCCCCTGGGTACTGGTGAACATGAGACTCTGTCTACACCCTCCCAGAGTGGAGCTTCTGCTTTCCCCCAGTACTGTGGAAGTCCTGTGATCACACACTTCTGGCTTTCAAAGCCAGATTCCCTGGGGACTCCTCATCCAACTGCTGGACACCCAGGCTGGGAAAACTTATGCAGGCTGAGAACTCTGACTCTTGTGGGATAACATCTGTGGAACAATTGTTTTCCAGTTTGTGGGTCTCCCACCTGGTGCGTATGGGATTTGATTTTGTCATGATTACACTCCTCCTACCATTTTGTTATGGTCTCTTCTTTTTCTTTGGATATATGGTATCATTTTTTGGTAGGTTCCAGCATTTTTTTGTCGATGGTTTTTCGGCAGTTAGTTGTGACTTTGGTGCTCTCACAATAAGGGGATGAGCTCACGTCCTTCTACTCCACCATGCTGAGCTAATCTTAGTGTGCTCTTGTAAAGAATGTCTATTCTGTAGTTTTTGCAAAGAATGTTTATAAATATCTATTATGTCCAACTGGTCTATTTTTGCATTAAGACTACTGTTGTATTATAAAATTTCTGTCTGGAAAGCATGTCCATTGATTCAGTGGGGTGTAAGTGTCCTCTACTATTATTGTACTGTCAATTTCTAACTTTATGTTGTTAATATTTGCTTTATATATTTAGGAGTTTCTATCATATGTGCATATATGTTAATGAATATAATATCTTCTTGTACTGATTCCTTTTTCATTATGTAATGCCCTTCTTTGTCTCTTGCTATAGACTTTTTTTAAAGTGTATTATGTATGATATGAGTATTGCTATCTGCACTTTCTTGTTATTTCCATTTGCATGACATATGTTTTCCCATCCCCTCACTTTCAGTCTGTGTGTGTCTTTGCCCTGAAATGAGTCTCTTGTAGATAGTATATTAAAGGGTCTTGTTTTATTTTTTATCCAATTAGCCACCCTATATCTTTTCATGGAGCATTTAGGCCATTGACACTTAAAATGATTACTGATAGGTATGTAATTCTTGCCATTTTGTCACTTGCTTTCTCATTGTTTTGTAGTTCTTCTCTATTCTTTTCTTCTGCTTTAATTTATTCTTTTGTGGTTTGTTGATTTTCTTGAGTGGTATGCTTGTGTTCCTTTCTCTCTTGTTTTTGTGTATCTAATATAGGATTTTGGCTTGAGGTCACTATGTGGTTCATATATTTTGACCTATATCTATATCTATTTATTTTAAAATGGCATTCAACACATTCTAAAATATCTACAACTTATTACTAGCCCCCCTTAGCTTTTGTGTTTTTAATGTCATACTTTTACATCTTCATGTTTAACCCTTCACTCTTTATTTTAGTTATAATTTATTTTATAATTTTTTTGTCTTTTAGTCTTCACACTAGCTTATTTAAGTGGTTGTTTCACAGCCTTTACCATATATTTTCCTTTACTAGTGGGATATTTCCTTTCCTATAGATTCTTACTTCTCATTAGAGTGTTTTCTTTTCCACTTAATGAAGACCCTTTAGCATTTCTTTTAGGGTAGTTTTTGTATTGATGAACTCTTTAAGGCTTTGCTCATCTGAGAAGATTTTTTAAATCTCTCCTTCACTTCTAAATGATAATCTTGCTGGACATAGTATCCTGGGTATCAGATTTTTCATTATCAGCACTTAATTGCATCACAGCACTCCCTCTTGTCTTGCAAAGTTTTTGCAGAAAAATCAGGTGATAGCCTTATGTGTATGCCTTGTATGTGACTCTTTTTCTTGTGCTCCTTTAGAATTCTCTCTTTATCTTTAACTTTTGCCATTTTAATTATGATATACCTTGGTGTGCATCTGTTTGTGTTCATCTTGTTTGGGAATCTTTGTGATAAAAGTTTCCTTTCTGGGGGTTCAATAAATTTCCTGCCATAATTTCATCAAATACATTTTTTGACACTTTTCTCTCTCTCACTTCTCCCTCTGCGACCCTATAATGCAATTTTTGTATGCTTTATTTTGCTCCAGATGTCCTTTATTCTGTTCTCATTTTAAAGGTTGTTTACCTTTTTAATGGTCTGAATGGGTGAATTCCATCACACTATGCTCCATATCTCTTCAGCAGTCTTCTGTTTCACCTTACATGCACTTAATTCCTTCCAATTTGTTTTTTGCTTCTGTTATTGTATTTTTTTCTTTTATATATTTTCTAGTTTTTTGTTAAAATCCTCACTATGTTCTTCTATTATTTTCTCTAATTCAGTTAGCATTGTTACTATAAATGCTTTGAATTCTTTACCTGGTAAATTATTCATTTCTGTTTCATTAGTTGTTTTTCAAGGGTTTTCTCTTGCTCCTTCAACTGAGATAAATTTCTCCATCATCCCATTTCGCTTTACTTTCTCTGTCTCTATGGAGTTAGGTGAAATGATTACCTTTTGCAGTTTTGAAGGGGTGTCCTTTGGGGAGAACAAACATATACATTCTGTGTGTGCCCAGTGGCTTGGTGGTAGAGCTGGATCTGAGGTGAGTGTGAGAAACATCCCCCAGGGATCCTGACATGTATCACCTTGGTAGGAGATGGGTCTGGAGGTGTAGAAGCTAGGTCTACAGTCAAGTGTGAGCTGGGGCTTCTACTCTGCTTAGAGGCCAGAACTACCCTATCAGGGGCAGGGTTAGGTTCCAAGTTGCTGAAGGAGGAGACCTGAGGTTTGGGTCCCAGATAGCTCTGTTACTCCTGTTGTATTTGCTCCCCCTTCCCATAATGACAATTTTGGTGCCTCATTCCTGGGGTCTAACTCAGGGAATACAAATCCCCTTGGCTTGAAGAAAGGAGTGCTGTGGAAAGTGTGGATTCCACTTCTGTGGAGTGTTCACATACTTGCTTACTATCAAAACAGGGTGGAGAGAGTGGATTGAATCTGCACAAGATGTTGCCTCTTTTTCTGCAACTGCCCCAGCATATGCTTCAGCCTGAGCCAAGCACCTGCTTGTTTCACAACACAGTTCAACACGGGCCACTGGGCACATGTACACTGTATATGGACACTCCAAGCAAGTATACCCTTTCAAGACCACAATAGGTTACTGTTTCACTTAACTTATAGAGACAGAGAAAGTTAAGCAAAATGAGAAGATGGAGGGATTCATTTCAAATAAAAGAATAAGAGAAAACTCTTAAAAAAACAACTGTTGAAACAGAAATGAATAGTTTACCAGATAAAGATTTCAAAGCATTTGTAATAAGATTGCTAACTGAATTAGGGAAATAATAAATGAACACAGTGAAAATTTTAACTGGGAACTAGAAAATATATTTAAAAACCCCATAAAATACAATAACTGAAGTGAGAAACAAATGGGGAGTAATTAACAGCAGACAAAGTGACACAGGACTGAAGAATGTGATAACTGAATGGCAAAATCATTGTAAGAGGTCAATAACAGACTAGATGAAGCAGAAGACAGTATCAGTAAATTCAAAGACTAAGCAATGGGGGCTTCCCGGGTGGCGCAGTGGTTGAGAGTCCGCCTGCCGATGCAGGGGACGTGGGTTCATGCCCCGGTCCGGGAAGATCCCACATGCCACGGAGCAGCTGGGCCCGTGAACCATGGCTGTTGAGCCTGCGCATCCAGAGCCTGTGCTTCACAACAGGAGAGGCCACAACAGTGAGAGGTCCATGTACCGCAAAAAAAAAAAAAAAAAAAAAAAAAAAAACCAAAAAACTAAGCAATGGAACTCACCCAGTCAGAGAACAACAACAACAACAACAACAAAAAAGACTGATGATAGCATAAGGGACTCATGGACCAATATCAAGTGGACCAACATTCACATTACAAGAGTCTCAGAAGGAGATGAGAGAGAGAAGAGAGCAGAAAACGTATTTGAAGAAACAATGGCTGAAAACCTCCCTAACCCGGGGAATGAAACAGACATAAAGATCCAGGAATCCCATGAAGTTCCAAATAAGATGAACTGAAAGAGACACACACAAACACACATTATAATTAAAGAGCCTACATTTAAATAAATGGAGATAATCTTGAAAGCAGCAAGTAAAAACAACTTGTTGCATAAATAGGAACCTCATAGGACAATTAGCAGATTTTTCAATAGAAACTTTGCAGGCCAGAAGGGAGGTGCAATACATATGCAAAGTGCTTAAAGAAAATCCTTTCCAACCAAGAATATTCTACCCAGCAAAATGTGTCCTCCAAATTGAAGGAAATGTAGAGTTTTCCAGACAACCAAAACCTAAAGGATTTATCAACACTAGTCCAGTCTTGCAAGAAATGATAGAGTTCTTTAAGCAGAAACAAAAGAACATTAATTAGTAACAGGATAACATATGAAAATATAAACCTTAGTAGTAAGGATAAATATAGTGTAAAATTCAGAGTAACCTAACGTTTTAAAGGTGGTGGGTATTTTATTTATACAGTTAGGGTGAAGGTTAAAGTAAAAATAGTAAAAGCAGCAATAGCTACAATAATTTCTTAATGTATATACAAGATAAAATGTAAATTATAACATAAAATGTAAAAATATGGGCTGGAGTGAAAATGTACAGCATTAGACTACATTCAAACTTAAAAGGTTTTATCAACTTAATATTTAATGTTATCAATATAAGCCTCATATAAACAACAAATCAAAAACCTATAGTAGATATACAAAAGGTAAAGAGGGATCTTATCATACCACTACAAAAAAATCATCAAATCACAGATGAAGAGAGCAAGATAAGAAGAAAGGAATAAAGAGATTACAAGACGACCAGAAAACAAAAAAAAAAATTGTCATAATTACAATACATACCTGTCAATAATTACTTTAAATGTACATGGATTAAATTCTCCAATTAAAAGTCATATAGTGGCTGGTGGATAAAATAACAAGACTCATCTATATGTTATCTATAAGGGATAAACTTCAGATGTAAGAACACACACACATAATGAAAGTTACAGCAAGAAACAAGACATTCCATACAAATAGAAATAAAAAGTAAGCTTGGGTAAATATACAGCAGAAAAATAGACTTTAAGACAACGTCCATAGTATGAGTCAAAGAAGTTCATTATGTAATGATAAAGGGCTCAATCCAACAAGAGGATATAGCATTAGCAAATATTTATGCAGCCAACTTAGGAACACCTAAATGCATAAAGCAAATATTAATACATGCATTTTAAATGTTAAAATATTAAGTATTTTAATATTTAATTCAAATATTAAAGGAAGAAATACACAGAAAAGCAATAACAGTATGGTTCTTAAATACCTTGCTTTCATCAATGGATAGATCAAACAGGGAGAAAAATCAATGAGGACATTGGCCATAAATGACATGTTAGATCAGATGGACTTAACAGATAATTACAGAACATTCTACTCAAAAGCAACAGAATATGCATTCTTCTCAAGAGCCCATGGAACATTTTTCAGGATTGATTACAGGTTAGTTCACAAAACAAGTCTTAATAATTTAAAAAGACTGAGATCGTATCAAGCATCTTTTCCAACCAAAATGGTAGAAAATACAAACCAATTACAAGAATAAAATTGGAAAATTCACAAGTATGTGCAAATTAAATAACATGCTACTGAACGACCACTGGGTCAACAAAGAAATTAAAATAGAAAGCAAAAATAAAAATAAAAATAAAAACCCTGAAGACAAGTAAGAATGAAAATATAACATACCAAAATCTATGGGATATAGCAAAAGCAGTTTTAAGAGGCAAGTTGTTAGTGAAAAAGTCCTAAATGAAGGAACAATAAAGATCTCAAATAAACAATGTAACTTTGCAACTCAAAGAGCTAGAAAGAGAAAAAGAAATAAACCCATAGTTAGTAGAAGGAAGCAAAAAACAAATGTCAGAGCATAAATTAAAAAAAAACAGACTAAACAGAAAACAGAAAAGCTCAATGAAAGTAAGAGACGTTTCTTTTAAAAGGTGACAAAATTGACACATCATTAGCTAGACTCATCAAGAAAACAAAAGAGCTTGGAGTTGGAAAATGCAGCCAAGTTGGAGTAAGAAATCAAACTCACCATCCTGAACTCGGAAAAACAATGGGCCAGTGCACACCCAGTATGGCTCAGTGCCACTTCTTCCCCCAGGAGAGGATGTGGAAGATACTGCCCATGTTAGCCATCAGTATTTCTGACGTGTGGGACCATTTGAATAAAGGTATACTGAAGAAAAGTGGAAAGAGTAATAAAGACAAGATGGCAGAGTAAAAGGACCTTGAGCTCACCTCTTCTCATAGGTACCCCCAAATCAACTGCTGGACAGCCATCAATAAAAGAAAGACTGGAATCTACCAAAAACGGATATTCTACATGCAAAGACATATAGAAGAAATCACAAGGCAGTAGGAGGGTTGTACTCATGACACAATCATATCCTATACCACCCAGGTAGGTGACCCACAAACTGGAGAATAATTATATCACAGAAATTCTCCCACAGGAGTGAGAGTTCTGAGTCTCACACCAGGCTCCTTAGCCTAGGAGTCCTGCAGGGGGAGGAAGAGCCCCCAGAACATTTGGCTTTGAAGGCAAGTGGGGCCTGATTGCAGGAGCACCACAGGACTAGGGGAAACAGAGACTCCACTCTTGGAGTGCGCACACAAGGTCTCACACACACTGGGATCCAGAGAAAAAAATAATGACCCCGTAAGAGACAGGGTCAGACCTACCTGCTGGCCTTAAAAAGCCTCCTCAGAAGGTGGGGGGTGGCTGTGGCTCTCTCTGGGGTCATAAGAGCTGGTGGCAGATATAGCAAGGATCTACATGGACTCTGGATGTAGACAGACATTTTGGGTCCCTGGAACTGAGATCTGGACCCACTCAACAGCCTGTAAGCTCCAGTGCTGGGATGCCTCAGGCCAAACAACCAACAGGGCAGGAACACAGCCTGAGAGGCTGCCTAAAGACTTCCTGAGCCCACAGCCACCTCTAGACATGCCCCTTGAAACAGGTCTGGCCATGAGAGGGCCAAGACAGAGCTCCACCCACAAGTGGGCAGGCACTGGCCCCTCCCACCAGGAAGCCTGCACAAGTCTCTAGACTAGTCTCACCCACCAGAAGGCAGACACCAGAAACAAGAAAATTACAATCCTACAGCCTGCAGAACTGAGTCCACAAATAGGTCAGAACCTACCCTGGGACTAGCTGGATCCTGACCCTTGGGTGATGAGAGGGGGAGTGTACTGCTTGGAAACATAGGACATCCTTACAGAAGGACACTTCTCCAAGATCAAGAAATGTAACTAAGCTACGACATACATAAAAATACAAATAGAAATTTAAACAAAAGAATATCTTCTAGACCTAGGAACAAGAAAAAACTCAGGAGAACAACTAAGTGACATAGAGATAGGCAATCTACTTGAGAAAGAGTTCAGAGAAATGATTATAAATATGATCCAAGAACTTGGGAAAAGAATGGATGTACAGAGTGAGATTTATGAGAAGTTTTTAGCAAAGGGATAGAAAATATAAAGAACAACCAGAGTTGAAGAATACAATAACTAAAATGAAAAATACACTAGAAGGAATCAATAGCAGAAAAAAAATGAAGCAGAAGAAGTAACCAATGAGTGGAAGACATAGTGGTGGGAATCACCGCCACGGAAAAAAATAAAGAAAAAAGAATGAAAAGAACTTCAAACAAAACCAACATTTTCATTATAGGGCTCCCAGAAGAAAGAGGAGAGAATGTGCCTGAGAAAATATTTGAAGAGATAATACCTGTAAACTACCCTAACATGGGAAAGAAAACTTCCACTCAAGTCCAGGAAGTGCAGAGAATCCCATACAGGATTAAACCATAGAGGAACATGCCAAGACAGCTAGTAGTCACATTGACAAAAATTAAAGACAAAGAAAAAATGTTAAAAACACCAAGGGAAAAGCAACAAATAACATACAAGGGAACACACAGAAGACTACTGGCTGATTTTTCAGCAGAAACTCTTTAAGCCAGAAGGGAATGGAATGATATATTTAAAGTGAGGAAAGGGAAAAACCTACAACCAGGAATACTCTACCCAACAAGGCTCTTGTTCATATCTGATGGAAAAATTAAAAGCTTTACAGGCAAGCAAAAGCTAAGAGAATTCTGGACCATCAGACTAGCTCTACAACAAATGCTAAAGGAGTTTCTCTAAGTGGAAAAGAAAGACCACACTAGAAACAAGCAAATTATGAAAGGGAAAAGTCACTGGTAAAGGCAAATATACAGTAAAAGTAGGAAATAAACCACACAAAAGTATGATATCAAAACCAGTAATCTTGAGAGGAGGAGAGTACAAATGTAGGATATTTTAAATGGATTTGAAATTAATTGATCAGCAACTTAAAAAAATTATGTACACATATAGACTGATATATAAAAAGCTCATGGCAACTACAAATGAAAAATATATAAGATATACACACAAAAACGTAAAAGGTATCCAAACACAATACAAAAGATAGACATCAAATCAAAAAAGAAGAGAACAAAAGAGGATAGGAAGAAAAAAGACCTACAAATACAAACTCAAAACAATTAACAAAATGGCAATTACAACATACATATCAATATACTAATCTTAAATGTAAGCAGTTTAAATGTTTCAACCAAAGACAGACTGACTGAATGGATACAAAAAGAAGACCCATATATGTGCTGTCTGCAAGAAACTCACTTCAGATCTAAAGACACATACAGAATGAAAGTGAAGGGATGGAAAAAGGTGTTCCATGCATATGGAATCAAAAGAAAGGTGGAGTAGCAATACTCATATCAGACAAAATAGACTTTAAGATAAAGACTGTTACAAGAGACAAGGAAGGACATTACATAATGATCAAGGGATCAATCAAAGAAGAAGATAAAACAATTTAAAATATATATGCACCCAACACAGGAGCACCTCAATATAGAAGGCACATGTTAACAGCCATAAAAGGAGAAGTTGAGAGTAACACAATAATAGTGGGAGACTTTTACTCCCCAATTTCATCAATGGACAGATCATCGAGACAGAAAATCAACAAGGAAACACAGGCCTTAAATAACACATTAGAGCAGTTGGACTTAATTGATATTGATAGAGCATTCCATCCAAAAGCAGCAGAATACACATTCTTCTCAAGTGCACATGGAACATTCTCCAGGATTGATCAAATATTGGGCCACAACGGACCCTTGGTAAATTTAAGATAAGTGAAATCATATCAAGCATCTCTCCTGACCACAAAGCTATGATATTAGGAATAAACTACAAGGAAAAAATACTGTAAAAAATACAAACACGTGGAGTCTAAACAATATCCTACTAAACAACCAATGTATCACTGAAGAAATTAAAGAGGAAATGAATAAATACCTAGAAGCAAATGAAAACAAAAACATGACATTCCAAAACTTATGGTTTGCAGCAAAACCAGTTCTAAGAGGGAAGTTTATACTGATACAAGCTTAACTCAGGAAACAAGAAAAATCCCCAATAAACAACCTAACATCACACCAAAAGCAACTAGAGAAAGAAGAACAAAAAAAACTCAAAGTTAGTAGAAGGAAAGAAATCATAAATACTAGAGCAGAAATAAAAAAAGATAGAGACTAAGAAAACAATAGAAAAGATCAATGAAACTAAAAACTGCTTCTTTGAAAACATAAACAAATTTGGTAAAACTTTAGCCAGACTCATGCAGAAAAAGAAGGGAGAGGGCCCAAATCAATAAAATTAGAAAATAAAAAGTTACAACTGACACCACAGAAATATAAAGGACCAAAAGAGATTACTATAAGCAACTATGTGTCAATAAAATGGACAACCTATAGGAAATGGACGAATTCTTAGAAAGGTACAATCTCCCAAGACTGAAACAAGAAGAAACAGAAAATATGAACAAACCAATTACAAGTACTGAAATCAAATGTGTAATTTAAAAATTACCAGCAAACAGAAGTCCAGGACCCAATGGCTTCACAGGTGAATTCTATCAAATATTTAGTGAAAAAATAACACATATCCTTGTGAATGTATTCCAAAATATTGCAGAGGAAGAAACACTTTCGAACCCATTCTATGAGGCCATCATCATCCTGATACCAAAACCAAAGACACCACAAAAAGAGAAAATTACAGGCAAATATCACTGATGAACATAGAGGCAAAAATCCTCAACAAAACCCTAGCAAGCCAACTCCAACAATTCATTAAAAGGATCATACAGCATTATCAGGTGGGATTTATCCCAGGGATGCAAGAATTTTTTAGTATCTGCAAATCAGTCAGTGTGATACACTACATTAGCAAATTGAAGAATAAAAACCATAAGATTGTCTCAATAGATGCAGAAAAAGGTTCTGATAAAATCCAACATCTACTTATGATAAAAGTTCTCCAGAAAATGTGAATAGAGGGAATCTACCTCAACATAATAAAAGCATTATATGACAACCCCACAGCTAACATCATACTCAACGCTGAAAACTGGAAAGCATTTCCTCTAATATCAGGAATAAGACAAGGATGTCCATTCCCAACACTTTTATTCAACATAGTTTTGGAAGTCCTAGCCACAGCAGTCAGAGAAGAAAAAGAAATGAAATGGATCCAAATTGGAAAAGAAGTAAAACTGTCACAGCCTGCAGATGACATGATACTATATATAGAAAATCCTCAAGATGCTACTAGAAAACTACTAGAGCTCATCAACAAAGCTGGTAAAGTTGCAGGATATAAAATTAATACACAAAAATCTATTGCATTTCTATACACTAGCAACAAAAGAGCAGAAAGAAAAATTAAGGAAATAATCCCATTAACCATCACATCAAAAAAGAATAAAATACCTAAGAATAAATCTACCTAAGGAGGCAAAATACCTGTACTCTGAAAACTATAAGACACTGATGAAAGATGACACAAACAGGTGAAAAACTATACCATATTTTTAAATCGGAAAGATCAATATTGTCAAAATGACTATTCTACCTAAGGCAATCTACACACTCAATGAAATTCCTATCAAATTGACAATGGTATTTTTCACTGAACTAGAACAATATATTTTACAATTTGTATGGAAACACAAAAGATCCTGAATCGCCAAAGCAATCTTTTATTTTAAATTTTTATTGGAGTATAGTTGATTTACAATGTTGTGTTACTTTCAGGGGTACAGCAAAGTGACTCAGTTATACATATACATATATACACTCTTTTTTAAGATTCTTTTCTCATATAGGCCATTACAGATTATTGAGCAGAGTTTCCAGTGCTATACAGTAGGTCCTTATTAGTTATTTATTTTATATGTAGTAGTGTGTTTATGTCAATCCGGATCTCCCAATTTATCCCTCCCTGCCTTTTCCCCCTGGTTACCATAAGTTTGTTTTCTACCAAGGCAAACTTGAGAAAGAAAAACAGAGGAGGAGGAACCAGGCCCCCTGATTTCAGACTATGCTATAAATCTACAGTAATAACACAGTATGGTACTGACACAAAAACAGAAATACACATCAGTGGAACAGGATATAAAGCCCAGAGGTAAATTCACAAACCTGTGGTCAATTAATCTATGACAAAGGAGGTAAGAATATACAATGGAGAAAAGACAGTCTCTTCAACAAGTGGTGCAGGGAAAACTGGGCAGCTACATGGAAAATAATGAAATTAGAACATTCTCTAACACCATACGCAAAAATAAACTCAAAAGTATTTAAGACCTAAAAGTAAGACAGGATCCTATAAAATTCCTAGACGAAAACATAGGCAGGACACTCTTTGACATAAATCGCAGCAATATCTTTTTGGATCCACATTCTAGAGTAATGGAAATAAAACCAAAAATAAGCAAATGCAACCTAATGAAACTTAAAAGTTTTTTCACAGCAAAGGAAACCATGAAGTAAAGACAACCTACAGACTGGTAGTAAATATTTGCAAACCATACGACTGATGAGGTATTATCTCCAAAATATTCAAACAGCTCAACAGCTCAATATCAAAAGAAACAATAAACCCAATCAGAAAATGGACAGAATATCTAAATAGACATTTCTCCAAAGAAGACATACAGGTGGCCAAAATGCACATGAAAAATGCTGAATATCACTAATCATTAGAAAAATGAAAATCAAAACTACAGTGACATACCACTTCACACCAGTTAGAATGGCCATCACCAAAAAGTCTACAAATAAATGCTAGAGAGGGTGTGGAGAAAAAGGAACCCTACTACACTCTTGGTGGGAATGTTAATTGGTACAGCCTGTATGGAGAACATTATGGAGGCTCCTTAAAAAATAAAAATAGAGCTACCATATAATCCTGCAATCCCACTCCTAGGCATATATCAGGAATAAACCATACTCTGAAAAGATACATTCAGCCCAATGTTCACTGCAGCATTATTTATGATATCCAATACAAGGAAGTAACCTTGATGTTCATCAACAGATGAATGGATAAAGAAGATGTGGTATATATATACACACACACACACACACACACACACACACACACACACACACACACAATGAAATATTACTCACCCTTAAAAAGAAAGAATGAAATAATGCCATTTGCAGCAACATGGATGGGCCTAGAGATCATCATACTAACTGAAGTAAGCCAGACAGAGAAAGAAAAATATCATATGATATTGCTTATATGTGGAATCCAAAAAAAAAAAAGATACAAATGAACTTATTTACAAAAGAGAGACTCATGGACTTAGGAAACAAACTCATGGTTACCAAAGGGGAAAGGGGGGTGGGGGGAGGGATAAATTAGGAGGTTGGGATCAACATATACAGATACTATATGTAAAATAGATAACCAACAAGGACCTACTGCATAGCACAGGGAACTATACTCAATATTTTGTAAAAACCTATAATGGAAGAGAATCTGAAGAAGTGTGTGTGTGTGTGTGTATATATATATATATATATATATACACACACACACATATACGTGTGTGTATATACATGTATATAAATATATATGTATACATATACCTGAATCATTGTGCTGTATACCTGAAACTAATATGATACTGTAAATCAACTATACTTCAATAAAAAGTAATTAATAAAAGCTTTTAAGAAAGAAAAAAGAGATAAGACTTGAATAAATAAAATCAGAAATGAAAAAGAAGATGTTACCACTGATGTCACAGATAAAGATAGAACCTAAGGGACAATTATATGCTAACAAATTGGACAAATAAAAAAATGGATCAATTCCTAGAAATGTACAACCTACAAAAACTGAATCATAAATAAAATTTGAACAAACTAAGAACTAGTAAGGAAATTGGATTAGTTATTGAAACACCTGCCACCCCACAGCAAATCCGGGAACAGATGGTTTCAATGATGAATTCTACCAAACATTTATAGGTGAATTAACACCAATACTTCTAAAACTATCTAAAAAATTGAAGAGGCAGGAACATTTCTACACTCTTTGTAGAAGACCAGCATTACCTTGGTACCAAAAAACAGAAAAATACAATAAAAAGTAGGAAATTACAGGCCAAATCTCTGATGAAAAATGATTTAAAAATCCTCAACAAAATATTAGGAAAATGAACTTAACAATACATAAAAGGATCATACATCCTAATCAAGTGGACTTTATTCCATGGACGCAGGCATGGTTCAATATCAACAAATCAAGCAACTTGATACAACATATTAACAAAATGAAGGATAAAAATCACGTGATCATCTCTATACATGCAGAAAAATCATTTGACAAAATTCAATATACATTCCTGAAAAAAGCTCTCAACAAAGTTGATAGAGTGTGAAACATACCTAAACATAATAAAGGCCATTTATGAAAAACCCACAGCTAACATCATGCTCAGTGGTCAAAAACTGAAAGCTTTTCCTCTAAGATCAAGAAAAAGACAAAAAGGCCCATTTTTGCCACTTCTACTTAACATAGTATTGGAAGCTATAGAAATCAGACAAGAAAAATAAATAAAAGGCATCTAAATTGGAAGAGAAGAAGTAAGACTGTCACTATTTTAAAGTGACATGACACTATATATAGAAACCCTAAGGATTCCACTAAAAAAATTACAACTAAGAAATGAATTTATTAAAGTTGAAGGACACAAGACTAATATACAGAAAGTTGTTGAATTACTATACACTAATAATAAGGTGTCAGAAAGAAAAATTAGGAAAAGAATCCCATTTACAATTGATTCAAAAATAATAAAATACCTAGGAATAAATTTAACCAAGGAGATGAAAGACCAATATCTGTAAACTATAAGACATTGATGAAGGAAATTGAGGATGACATAAACAAATGAAAATACATTCCATACTCCTGGACTGGAAGAATTAATATTGTTAAAATGTCCTTTCTACTCAAAGCAATCTGCAGAATTATTGCAATCCTTATCAAAATACCCATGACATTTTTCACAGAAGTACAAAATATATTTATCAAACAAGAAAAGACCCTGAACAATAAAAGCAGTCTTGAGAAAAAACAAAAACAAAAAACAAAGCTGGAGGTATCATGCTCTCAGACTTCAGAATACATTACAAAGCTACATTAATTTTAACAGTATGGTATTGGTGCAAGAACAGACACATATATTAATGCAACAGAATAGAGAGCCCAGAAATAAACCAACACACATATGGTCAATTAATCTATGACAAAGGAGGCAAAAATATACAATGTAGAAAAAATTCTCTTCAATAAATGATGCTGCAAAAACTGAACAACTGCATGTAAAAGAATGAAATTAGAACATTTTCTTACACCAAATACAAAAATAAACTCAAAATGGATTAGAGACCTAAATAAGACTGGAAACCATAAAACTCATAGATGAAAGCATAGGCAGTACTCTCTTTGACACAGATCTTAGCAATTTGTTGGACCTGTCTCCTCAGACAAGAGAATCAAAAGAAAAAATACACAAATAGGACCCAATCAAACTCAACAGCTTTTGCACAGTTAAGGAAAACACCAACAAAACAAAAAAGACAACCTATTGAATGGGAGAAGATATTTACAAGTGATATTTCCAATAAGGAGTTAATATCCAAAATATATAAAGAACTCATATAGCTCAATATTTAAAAGAAACAACTAAATTAAAAAATGTGCTGAGGACACGGATAAGTATTTTTTTCCAAAGAAGATATACAGATGACCAACAGACACATGAAAAGATGCTCAAATAACTAATTATCAGAGAAATGCAAATCAATACCACAATAAGAGATCACCTCACACATTACGGTTGCTATCATGAAAATGTCCAAAATTTACAAGTGTTAGTGAGAATATGGAGAAAAGGGACCCCTTGTGCCCTGCTAATGGGAATTTAAATTGGTAAAACCACTATGGAAAACTGTATGGAGGTTTCTACAATATGATGGACATGGAGGGTATTATGCTTAGTGAAACAAGTCTGACAGAGATACACAAATACTTTATGTTTTCACTTATATGTGGAATGTAAAAAATGCAACGAATGAAAGAATATAATAAACCACAAACAGACTCACAGATTCAGAGACCAAACTAGTCATTACCAGAGAGGAGATGTGTTAAGGGAGGGGCAAATTGGGTGAAGGGGATTAAGAGGTACAAATTACTAGGTATACCATAAATGGCTTATAAGGATGTAATGCACAGTATAGGGAATATAGTCAACATTTTGTAATAACTTTAAATGGAGTATATTTTATACATATAACAAATACTATGTTGTACACTTTAAACTAATATAATATTGTAAGTCAACTATACTACAATAAAAATAGAAATGCAAATTCAAAGTTACCAAAATAAATTTTTAACTTGAAAATTGATTGTGAATAGAAATTGTGCCCTTGTGTTAATTTCCCTTACAATTCAAATACCCACATTTTGGTGTTTATACCAGAATTTGCTGTTACTTAGTTTGGCTACATATTAAAAATCCTAATATCCTGATATTAATATCTATTTATTATTCTTTTAGACCATAACATCCTATCTCTCACTACGAATATCCTCTGACTTTACAGAGACCTCCAGTTTCTTGGTGCATTTCTCCAAGTAGACCTGGTTTAGCCATGCATTTTAAAAACTTAAGACCTTTTCTCATGATGTATGTTCTACCTAGAATGCTTTTTTGTGCCTATTCATCCTTTAAGTTCCAGCTAACATGTACTTTCTCAATGAGACTTTCACTATCCTTATGAGGTACAGTTAACCATTCTTCTGTGATCCCAAAGCAGTTTTAAAATATTTCCCGATCACAACTTTAATCACAATGTCTTATATAGGTGTCTGTTGCCTCTGTTAATCTATGAATTGTTTAGCAATAATTGCTAATAATACCTCCATTTATAAAGTGATTATTATCTGTCAAACACTGTACAAAACAGCCTCATACATATTTCATTTATTTTTAGGTTGACAAAATTATTATGAGAAAGAGTATTATACCCATTCTAAATATGAGAGAATAAAAGCTTAGCAAAGTTAACAAACTTGCCCAAAGTCACACAGCTTACCATTCAAAAATGGTACTCTTAACCACTATGCAATACTTCATCAAATATGTGGACCATGTTTAAATGTATTCCTTATTTCTTATTTTATTATGTATGCTAACTGAATAAAAAGAATGTATGTAATTAATAAATATAATAGACTCCCTAATGAGGGAAATGATCCTACTTAACTAGCATTGTGACCTTGCACAAGTTATTTCAACTTGTGCATCTTCAACTCTAAAAAGACAACCAATATTTATCTTACAGTGTTGTTGTGAGGATTAGAAAATATAATGTAAAAAATACCACCCAAACTAGCAAGTTTTCCCCTTCGTCCATTCTCTGCCTGTCATGGTAGTGGTATGAATATATATATATATATATATATATATATATATATATATATATATATATATATAACATCTTTATTGGAGTATAATTGCTTTACAATGTTGTGTTAGTTTCTGCTGTATCACAAAATGAATCATCTATATGTATAGATATATCTCCATATCCCCTCCCTCTTGCATCTCCCTCCCACCCTCTGTATCCCACCCTTCTAGGTGGTCATAAAGCACCGAGCTGATCTCCCTGTGCTATAGAGCTGCTTCCCACTATTTTTATAGCAGGGAGATAATAATATTTTTTTATCCATGTTACTAATAAACTATCAAGTAGTTACCACAGAATCACTCAAATTGACTAAAATAATCAAATTTCAAACACTATAGGGTCAAAAACTAGAGAATCACTGGGTCAGAACTAAGTCTTCCAGGGGCTGCTGCTGCCACAGGTTGCCTATTTATACTGGAACATGTCCTCAGAAGACAATATTACAATATTACATTCCTTTCAGATGGTTGCTGTTAAAAGGAATTTCCCTTTCAGCTTAGTCCATTAATATAGGTGCTAACTCTGTGTAAATGTGGACAAATGAATGACTCAGAAGACTGAGATGGCCTCTCAGTTATCAGAAAACCCTGGGTTTCAGAACAGTTAAGTAACTTGTTGATTATATTATTAGGTTATATTTGGCAAAGAGATAATGGGATGGCCCTTCCTTGCAAATAAGTGTACTTCCAACCAGAGAATTAATATGATTCTAAAAGGCCCTAAAAAAAGCCTATAATAAAAGAGAATGGCAGCAGAAACAAATCCCACAAAATTTACTAAGGCTACATGAACTCTTCAAAGACTTGACCAAGAGAGCAAAAAGTTGGAGTATAATAAATTATATTTAGGGTATCAAACCTAAGACATATGCTAACTATCTGTACCTTTGGGCACATTTTCCTTTAGATGAATGATTTCTACATGTTATTTCAAACCATCTTCACAAGTTTTGGTATATCTGGTAACTAACTGTATTATAATTTACTTTTCTTTAAAATGACTCACCTTTTTACTTAGCTGTTTCTTAAAGCAATACTTTAATGAAATTATGGGTTAGATAGTAGACATTATGGTAGGTAATTTTTTCTAATAAATATTAAATACATAACTATTAAAATGAAAAAATATCCATCTAACCACTTCAACTCATCTTGGGTGGAATGGATGTATATCACACTGTGGGAAATATTGTCTTGATTAAGTGAGACCACTAAAAATCTACATACTTGGCCAATTAACTCACCCTCTTACAGAATCATCTTTTGAAAGTGTTCAATAATGTTATGAATTTTATTTTACATGCTTTATTTTAAGTATTTGATATCAGTTTTATAAAGGAAAATGATGAAACGTAGAGGGAGAAAATAATATTTATTGAATGTTTATTATATAGCAAGTATTGTTTTGGGGCTTTACAATACTAATCTCATTTACTGCCTACAAATAATTGTAAAGTACATAGTATTTTATTAATTTTATACATGATAAATTTGAGATTCAGGTAATTTTCTAACTTGCTCAAGGTAAAATAGTTAATAAGTGGCACAGTTATAAATTGAGCCCAGTCTCTGAATTTCAACCTTATATTCTTTCTAGTATAACATACTAGCCTCTATCAAAAGAGATAAGACATCAATTATATAACTAACAAAAGAAGAAGAAAATAATTTTATATTTATGTTGGAGACAAATTGGTTACAATAAATACTTTAGTTTCTTCCCTTAAAAACTTTAATTTCTTAATCAATTTACTAATTTATTGCTGCTCTATGTATATACCTGGTTTCTTATATAATCAAAAAAGAACAAGTTAAGGGCAAAGCAACTATCTTTCAGATGCTACTTAAATGTGTTTTCTCATGTAGTTTCAAGGTCTAATGAAATAATATTATTTCCCACTACATTCTTTTTTTAAATTATTCTTGAGGAAACTTACCATGTAAAGTTATATAACTAGCATATCCACAATACTTTTCTAAGCTCTCCTCCAAAACACATATAACTAATTCTACAGGGCATTTTGTTACATATAAAAATCACTGTATAATAATGAGAAAAAACAATAAAGCTTAGTACTATCTCTAATTAGAGCTATGTCAATGGCCAATTAAAAAATTGACTAGTATTAAATTGGGAGGCTATATGATGATATGACAAACTATAATCAATACAAGTGCTGATTCAAGAAGCGGCTTGGCAGAATTCCCTATTCAGGTCTACTGGTTTCTTGCTGTTTGACCCTGAAGCAGTCCCTTAAGTTTTCTCTGCTTTAGCTTCTTCATCTGCAAAAAGGGGATAGTAATAGTACTTGCATCATAGGGTTGTTGTGAGAATTAAATTAGCTTATACATATAAAGTACTTAGAACAGTGCCTGGCCCACAGTAAGAGCTACAGAAATGTTGGCTATTTTCATTATAGTAAATTAAATACAACCTCATTGCATGCAGACTAAATCAAGACTCTCAAAAATATCTCAATTCCAAACCTTCATGAAATCTGACATTTTTCTGTATTTGGCTAAAATGAAGAAAAGCAGAAGAAACACTCTTCAGTACTGGTAGCACGATGTTTTGTTTATATTGTTTTAAAAATAGTAACATCTAATTATTTGGATTAAAACCTGGCAAGGTAAGAAAGTTTAGCCTTTTATATAATTTAAGAAATTAAATCTAAATAAAAGAAAATAGTATAACTCCTCTGCTTCTTCCAGCTTATAACTTATTGTATGAGTAGCTAAGCTGCCTGATTTTCTAAAGATACACATGATATGTGAAATTCAACGTTATTACTTTCCAGCTTCAGTAATTCTATCATTGTTCTCCACAGAGGCAAATGTGTTTCTTCTAGACACTAATGATCACAAAGTGAGTTCTGCAGTGTATTTATTGGCATTATACAGATACGTATAATGAGAGTAAAGAGAGATTCATTCACTTATTCATTTAGGATTGGAATTAATTGAAAGTAAATTTTAAACTACAATGAGATATTATTACCTCATACCTGTTAGACTGGCTATCATTAAGAACATGAGATAACAAGCGTTCATGAGAATGTGGAGAAAAGGGAACCCTGTGCACTGTTGATGGGAGTGTAAATTGGTTCAGACACTATGGAAACAATATGGAGATTTCTCAAAAGTTAAAAATAGATCTATGATATAATCCAGCAATTCCTCTTCTAGGTATATACCTGCAGGTAATAAAAATAGGATATCAAAAAGATATGTGGACTCCCATGTTTATTGTAGTATTATTCACAATATCGAAGATATGGAAACAACTTAAGTGCCCATCAATGAATGAATGGATAAAGAAGATGTGGTATATATACACAATTGAACATTATTCAGCCATGAGAAAAGATACTTTGCCATTTGCGCACAACATGGATGGATTTTGAGCATATTAGGCTAAATGAGATAAGTCAGACAGAGAAGACAAACACTGTGTGATATCACTTATATGTGGAATCTAAAAGCCAAACTTGTAAAAATAGAAAGTAAAATGGTGGTTACTATGGGATGGTGTGGGGTATAGACAGATGATGTTTAAGGGTACAAATTACAATGAATAGTAAATAAGTCCTAGAGATCTAATGTACAGTAGAGAGAATATAGACAGCAATACCATATTATAATCATCAAATTTGCTAAGAGACTACAACTTGATTCCAACTACTAAAAAGAAAAGATCATTATATAATGTGGTACACTTACTAATTATCACTATAATCACAATCATGTTACAATATATAAATGTATCAAATTAACATGTTGTATACCGTAAGTTGGCACAATGTTACATATAAAATATATATTAATAAAAATACTTAACATTACCATCTACCAACTGTAAAGACTCTGTTGAAAAGAAATTTAGTAGCATCCAAGTGGTACACTAAATGAGAAAAACATCTAAATGGAAACACCTAAAAAGGTAAAAAAAATGAAAGCATAAATGATTGGTATTTTTGATTATTCCACATTTTTAATAGGGACTTTAAAAGTAAAGGCAATAATTAAGAACAATATAAAGTGGAAAAGACTGATTATTAATCTAAAAATCCAGGCAAAGAATAGAGTCCACTATACAGCCTTCTTTAACAAAGAGAGTAAAAGAAACTTAAGTTTAACTAAACAATCAAGAGGAAAAAAATGAAAATAAAAGCCTCTGCATGGATGTAGGAACAAAATTCTCAATAATATTTTCTGCAAGATTTAGGATTACTCTTGCTGGGAAAAACTTTTCTAGGACTGTGGGTCAACCAACAACAGGGTGCAATGTATCCAAGTGTTGTATTGGACTGTGTGGAAATGATAGGAACAAATAAATTTATTCATATTTGATAGTAAATGAACAACCTAAAACCACACACATGCAATGAGACAAAACTTAGTAAAATAAGCAGACACTTGGATAAATGATCACAGCCAGATGGTCTGATCTTCTATCAAAGAATACTGTTGACCCATATGATTCCTATAGAATGCCAGGTGTGGAAAGAGATTTAGCCAATTACTTTCCTTCAGAATACTAAATGGCACAAATCACTAAATCAATTTGTATAGTTAAGTTACATCTAAGTGTCTTGGATTTACATTAACCTTGTTTTCATAGCAAAGATTTAAAGCTGAAGTGGTGCAAGTAAAACAGGATGCTAACCATAGAATTCTTTCGTGGAATTTTTACTGTTCTGATTAAGATAAAAATAAAATATATTTTATATTGAAAATAGTATACATTAATACTAATATTCTAATAATGTAGAAAAGTGTTGCTAACCTTTTCTAGAAAAAGGAATCAATTTTCATTTTTTTGAAAGATTATCAGAAAATTCAGAAGAGGTATGTTATAGAAGGGACATCTCTGGGTCCACAGTGAAATCAAGGCATCAGGAAGAGAAGTCCCCACTTCCAAATCCAAGCACACCAAGAGAAGATGTCATGGCATTGGCTCAAGGATTAATTAAAGAAAGATTTTAGATGTACTTAAAAGGAACCTTGATTCACGTAATGGCAAGGATTTTTAAAATTTATTTATCCTTAATTTCTTTCAGGGTTGGAAATTATAGTCACTAGATCAATTTTGGTAACTGAATTTATTTTAATCTGGCAATGAGGTGTTGGAACAAAGTAATTAATTCTTTCTTGCATATGATATGCCAAGTCTACTACCACCCAGGCAAAATATTATCTAGAGTGTGATAAAGGTTGTATACTGTTTACAGAGTGATGGAAGAATGCCAGATAAACATGAAGAAAGTTAAACACTTATCTTCAGCCCTAAAGAAATTATTGGCATCATATTCCAATCCGTTCTAATTTTAATTACTCATGACTTACACTTTATTCACTCAGACATCCAACTAGGCATTCATTAATTATATAGTTATAAATGACTTATTAATCTCAGGCAATCTTAACTTGGCTACAGAGTGTCAGTATTAATCCTCACTACAGCTTTGTCTTGTTTTACAAAACACAAGCTTAAAATAAGATGAATTAAGGAGAAATAACAAAATAAGTCTGTCACAACAGGATTCATCAAAGATCTCTAGTAAGTGGGATTTCTTACACTATATTCCAGTTTTTTAAAAGAATTTCTACTTTAAAAGGGAGGTAGAGAAACAGAGACAAAGTATCAGGAGAATATTTCCAACTAAAAATAAAACAAAATTGAAAGCAAGAGTTCTCTAAAATCATAAAGTAAGGAAAGACATAAATCAATTTATATTTAATTTATAAGGCATACACCTACTTTACAAAAGCCATTTTACAACCGAATACTGGAGTCTAGATGCTTCAAAAGGATTACATAAAATAAATGAGTGTGAAAGGGGTTAAGTAAAAATTTTGGGGTGCCAACTATGTGCCAGATACTAAAGTAGAGGATTTACTTATATTATCTCATATAATCCCCACAGACTCATTATTAAGTTAATCTTAAGAAGTACACTTTGTAGAAGAGGCTTAGAGACTCAGAAAGATTAGGGAACTTCTTTAAACTTTGGGGGATGAAAGATATGTTTATGGCATAGATTGTAGTGATGGTTTCACAGATGTATTATTATCTCCAAACTTATCAAGTTTATATACTAAATATGTACAGCTTTTTGTATGTCAAGCATACCTCAATAAAGTGGCTTTTTAAAAAAAGAAAAAAAAACTTATAGTAAACTAAGAAGCAGAGCCAAGATTAGAATCTTGGTATGTTTAAACTTGCCTCTTCTATCAATTGTTCTAATTAATCCTAACCTCTCCTTTGTATTTAGTTCCTCAATATAGCATTATTCAACTACCTTTTCTTCAAAAGCTTAATGTGTCCTTCAGGTGTTCAAATGTATGTCTTCCATTTTGCTGTAAGCTTTCTTAAGGTAGACACTATTTATCCAATCTATCCATTTATAATTACACTGAAAAAAAAGAAGAAAACTTCTCAGTGGATCAGAATCTATGAGGTCCCTGAAAGAAAACAAAGAAGATCAAATTGAAGAAGGAAATCACAGTCTAATTCCTATAAACCAGCAAGAAAAATCCTGGCTTCTCAGGATTGGACAAATAATATGAATAGACAATTTACATAAAAGGAAGCCCCTAAAGTCAAATAAACATGAGGAGATGTTTGATATCATTGTTAATCAGAGAAACACAACTTTTAAAAATTTGAGAAAATTGTATGCCCCCTGGACTGTCAAAAATATGAATCAAGTAATATAAGCAGTGATGAAGATGGGGGAAATGGGAACCCTCATGCAGCACTTGTGCAATGTAATTAATACATCCATCTTGGTAAATAATTTGTCAGTCCTTAGTGAAAACAAGTATGGATATCTCATCTAACAAATCCACTCCTGGATATATGTTCCAGGAATTATCTTGCATGTGTTCAAATACAGTCATTTTTGCTGCAGTATTGTGTATAACGGCAAAGACTTGGAAAAAACTAAAAAGTCAATTCGTAGGAGAGTGAGTAAATAAAATATGGTACATGTAAAGGACAGAAGAGCAAACTAGATTTACATAAATCAACATAGAGATATTTTAAAATACAATGTTAACAGAGAAAAGCAATTCTGTCTGTAAACAACAGGGTAATCAATATTACAGCCATCAGGGGAAATTTCCCCCCAAATTACTGAGGAATAGACAAATGTAATTGGATATATTTGAAGTGTATCATGTGATAATTTGATATACATACACATTGTGGAATGATAACCAAAATCAAGATAATTAACAAAGTCATCATCTCACATTCTCTTTTTTGTGTAAGAATGCATAAGATCTACTATCAGCAACTTTCATGTTTACAGTATCATATTATTAACTATAGTCACCATGTTGTATTCTAGACCCTTAGAACTTCTTATAACTGAAAGTGTGTACTCTTTGACTGACATCACTCTATTTCTCCCTCCCCCCCCCAGCCACTGGCAACCACCATTTTATTCTCTATTTCTATAAAATTAGTTTTTCTTTTAAGAGTCACATATAAGTGATAGTACACAGTATTTGTCTTTCTCTTAGTAAATTATCTCACTTATCATAATTCCCTCAAGGTGCATCCATTTTGTCAAAAATGGCAAGGTTTTCTTCCTTCTCATGCCTGAATACTATTTCATTGTGTATATATATACACACCACATTTTCTTTACCCACTTATCTGTCAGAGGAAATTTAGGTTGTTTTCATATCTTGGTTATTGGGAATAATATTGCAATGAACATGGGTGTGTAGATATATTTTTGAGATACAGATTTCATTTCCTTTGGATATACACCCAAAAGTGGGATAGCTGGGTCATATGGAAGTTTTTTGAGTTACCACCATACTGTTTTCCATAATGCTAGTACCAACTTACAGGTCCAATAAGAGTGTATACGGGTTCCCTTTTCTCCACATCCTCATCAACATCTGTTATTGCTTGTCTTTTTTATAATAGCCATCCTAATAGGTGTGAGGTGATATCATTGTGGTTTTGATTTAATTTCCCTGATCATTAGTTATGTTGAGCACGTTTTTATATACCTTTTAGCCATCTGAACATCTTCTTTGAAAAAAATGTCTATTCAGGTCCTTTGCCCACCTTTAAATTAGATCATTTGTTTTTTGGTTGTTGAGTTGTATGAGTTATTTATATATTTTGTATATTGATCCCTTATCAGATATGGCTTTCAAAATTTTCTTCCATTTTGTGGGTTGCCCTTTCAACTTATTATTTTCTTCCTTTGCTGTGCTTTTGGTGTCTTATCCAAGAAGTCATTACCAAGACCAATGTCAAGGACCTCTTTACTGGCGTTTTCTTCTAAGGGTTTTATGGTTACAGGTCTTACTTTAAATCTTTGATTCATTTCAAGTTAATTTTTATAAGTGGTGTAGATGGGGGTCCAATTTTATTCTTCTGCATGTGGATATCCAGATTTCCCAGTGTCATTTATCAAAGAGACTATCCATTCCCATTTTATGTTCTTGGTACACTTATAAAATTAGTTGACTGTATATATGTGGGTTTATGTCTGATCTTTTTATTCTGACCCACTGGTATAAGTGCCTGGTTTTATGCCAGTACCATTCTGTTTTGATTACTAGCTTCATCATATAGCTTGAAATCAGAAAGTGTTATGTATACAGCTTTGCTCTTCTTTCTCAAGATTGTATTGGCTATCAGTGTATTTTCTGGTTCCATAAAATTTTAGGATAGTTTTTTATATTTCTGAGAGAAACGTCATTGGAATTTTGAGAGGAATTGCACTGAATCTGTAGATAACTTTAGGCAGTATGAACATATTTACTATATTAATTCATCTAATCAAAGAACACAAATATCTTTCCACTTATGCATGTCTTCTTTAATTTCTTTCATCAATGTCTTATAGTTTTTAGTGTACAGGTTTTTTTTTTTTTTTTCTGTACATGGGCCTCTCACTGTTGTGGCCTCTCCTGTTGCGGAGCACAGGCTCTGGACGCGCAGGCTCAGCGGCCATAGCTCATGGGGCCAGCCACTCCACGGCATGTGGGATTCTCCCAGACCGGGCCATGAACCCATTTCCCCTGTATCGGCAGGCGGACTCCCAACCACTGCGCCACCAGGGAAGCCCTAGTGTACAGGTTTTTCATCTCCTTGGTTAAATTTATTTCTAAGTATTTTATTGTTTTTGATGCTATTATAAATGGGATTGAATTTTTAATTTCTCTTTTAGATAGTTCATTGTTAGTGTATATAAACCCAACTGATTTTTGTATACTGATTTTGTATCCTACAATTTTACTAAATTAATTTATTCATTCTAACAGTTTTTTTGGTGGAGCCTTGGTATTTTCTATGTATAGTATCATATCATCCACAAACAGAGATAATTTTACTTTTTCCTTTCTAATTTGGATGCCTTTTATTTCTTTCTCTTGCCTAATTGCTATGGCTTAGAACTTCCAGCACTATGTTGAATAGATATAGCAATCTTAGAGCAAAGGCTTTTAACTTTTCACCACTGTGCATAATGCTAGTTGTAGTCTTGTCATATATGACCTTTATTATGTTGCAGTACATTTCTGCTATATATAATTTGTTGAGGTTTTTTATTATGAAAAGATGTGGATTTTTAAAATATCTTTATTGGAGTATAATTGCTTTACAATGGTGTGTTAGTTTCTGCTTTATAACAAAGTGAATCAGCTAAAGATGTTGAAATTTGTCAAATGTTTTTTCTCCCTCTATTGAAATGAGTATGAGATTTTTTATTGTTCATTCCGTTACTGTAGTATATTACATTTATTGATTTGCATGTTGAAACATCCTTGCATCCCAGAGATGAACTCTCACTTGATCATGGTGCATGATCCATTTACTGCACTCCTGAGTTTGGTTTGCAAGTATTTTTGATGATGTGCATCTATTTTCATCAAGGGTATTGTTCTGTAAATTTTTTCTTATAGTGTCTGGCTTCAGTATCAGGTTAATGCTGGCCTAATAAAATGAATTTTGAAATGTTCCTTCCTCTTAAATATTTTGGAAGTTTGGGAAGGATTGGTATTAATTCTTCTTTAACTATTCAGTAGAATTTACCTGTGCAGCCAAGGACCTGAACCATAGGAGCCTTGCCCTCGGGGCTTGTCTTATCCTCCATTTGATTAACTATTATCAGGTTCAACTTAACAAAAATATAAAATACAGCCTTACTTGGACAGACTGTAAGTTTAAAGTTAAGATTTTCCTAGATGATAGAAAGGGGATTTTGCTTTTCTTACACACACCACCACTTTTAGTGGCTAGTGACTGTTTTCAGATACATATCACCCTTTTAGAGAAAGGGAACTGGGACCTAAATAGATCCTGGAACTATAATGATACCTATTCCAGGGGAATGCACACAAAGATTAATCATTGGCCATAGAATCAATAGAGAAGCCTGAAACCTTCAAGAAGGTCGCTTATCCTGTGTACCACAGAGAAAAGATGGGGATGCCTGTAGTCAGTCCTGATGGGAAATGCTCCTCCTTTTGGTAGGAGCTTGGTTCCCCTTGAAGGATCATGGATAAATTTCTTTACTCCCAGGGACATACCCTTTGGGTACATTCAGTCACCAAGGTCACTTTCTCTTATGATATACTCTGGGCCCAGTTTAGGCTTTTTCCCACCTCATGCTCCCTGGGGACCTTAACCATCAAGGGCTACATTTCAGAAATAGTTAAACTTTAAAGGCACCAAAACCCAGTGAGCTCATTAAGAACAGTACTTAGTTAACTTGGGACAAGACCAGACAGATGAATTCCTTCTCTGACCAGATGACTTTCATCTAGTATTAATTTGTAAAACTTTTTAGAAAATGCATTAACATAGACTCTTCCACCCCAAGAACTGGTCCCTACTGGGACAACATTTTTATCAGCTAGTCTGCCCCTGATATTACGTGAAAGCTCCAAAAGTTACAGTTGGGCCCTCAGATTCAAATCTTCAGTTTCCAGATGTGGCCTATGGGATATTCAATTACTGTGACAGGCAGAGGAAACACTAAGGGACTGGCATGAAGGGGAACAAATAAAGAAACAGACCTAACTGATAGTTTTCGCCATCAGCAGTGCCTTGCAACCTCAGTGACCATCTTAGAGATGAAGAGGAGACGTGACACCAGGGCAGTGAAATTCCAAAAAGGGGTCTATTTCAAATGTGGTAATGCAGGTCACTGGGCCCATTCCTGCCAAGGGCAAAAGGAAAACCCACCTGGCCCATGTCCAAACTGCAGAAAATCAAGCCACTGATGAGATCAGACAAAAGGGTCTCAAAACTCCAAATGGTGGCTGCAGATGACTGACAGGGTCCAGGGTCCTTGGGTCCCACAGAAAAACCCACCATCTCAGCAGAAGAGCTCTGGGTGATCCTTGATGTGTCAAGTAAGAAGGTCGATTTTTAAAATCAATATGAGAGCCACTTACTCTGTTCTAAGCAATTACACTGGACTCTAAAGTGCTAAAAAATGCCTGGTGATGCACATGGATGGAAATCCCCAAAATCAGTATTTCACCAAGCCACTTATTTGCCAATTTGAGCAATATTTGGTCTCACATGCTTTCTCGGTAGGCCCTGAATGTCCCACTCCTTTAATGGGACAAGACCTTATAAAAGCCTTGGGGGACATTTCAGTGGCTAGGAACAGACCTTAATTTTTGACTGCTCCGGTTGAAACTGAGGTCATACCCAATATTCACCTAATGTCCTAACATCCATAAATTTTCAAGTCTGAGATGGAGCATCCCAGGAAGGATCCCCCCATGCTAAGCTGATTATTACTAGGTGCGGGTTACTAGTCTTTTGTCAGTTGCCCACAATACTCCCACTCTGCCTGTTATCGAACCCAATGGGGCCAAACAAGTATTTTGGGGACACCAAGAATAAATGCCAACTATTAGCCAAGTGGGGAACGTGTTTAGAATTAAATTTATCCTTCCCCCTGAGTTTTACAGGACACTGAGGACCTCTGAGGACTAGAAGAGTCCAAGCAGGTGAGTGAACCCCCTCCAAACCTGAAGTTCTTTTTCAAGGACAAAGAAACTTCACAAATCCAAGGCTAAGTACCCATAGCCTCTATTTTCCGTCTGCTTCCTTTTACCCCAGTCCACCCATAAACTAACTAATATGCTTTGGTGGATTTGGATTCTTATTATCCTCCTCATGTTCCTTCTTGCCCTTGTAAACTATTGTGAGTGTTGCCTTGGTTCAGCACCTTTACCTGAGAGGGCTCTACTCTGCCCATGCTGGTTTTCAAAGGGCCTATTTATTTTTAGCTCACTGCTGCCATTATGAAATAATTATTTACACTAACCTTTCTCTCCCTCCTTTGGGTGTCTGCATTAGGGGAATGGGAATGTAATACAATAGTAAATCTCTCGAGAATTACTCATGTTTTAACTCCTTGGGTCTCACTTTTAGAAAAGGTCTGCTTACTCTGACAATACCCAAAGTTTCAAAGGCCAGCTTCTCTCTCTCTCTGGAATGCTCTTCCATTAATGGCTTTAAGTATAGAAGTTTTATTTAAAATCTTAGATTCCCAAGCTATATGGCAATTCCACTGCTATGAAGAACTCTTAGATGCACAAGAAAGGGGGATACCTCCAAGCACCAAAGGCAGACTCATTATTGGTCATGCGCTATATCAAAAAGATGGATAAAAAAAGAAAAGGGTATTCCTCCACCTGGCAAATGGGGATGAATATGTAGGGTCCAGGACCCTCTCTCCTTGGAGATGTCCAAGGTCTAGGAAGGTCACTGGAGGGGGACACCTCCAGGGCCTAGGAAGTTGGTAAGTGGTAGAAAGAGGTGGGCCAACTCCATATATGCTGCAATCAAAGGGGTATTACCAAACATAACCTAGCTTCTACCCCTGTTTGGACCTCTGGTTGGAATAATACTTTTGCTGATTATTGGCCCCTTTATTTTCAACTTGCTTTTTAAGTTTATTTCCTCCAGGTTGCAACAATTCCACATAAACATGATGGCCATGCAGGGACTCCAGCCATTGCCTACTGCTGAGGTCTCTATGGGATCCCTTGACTTGATAGGGAGAGATTTTCATTCCCGGGGTCAGGTAAGGATGACTACCCCTGGCCAACTTTAAGAAGTTACAGAAGAATGAGACTTTCAGCCCTCAACATCCCCAAGAGATTTTGGGAACAAATTTTTTCAGGGGGGAATTGAGGCAGGAAAGACAGGGCTGGACCCAAGGACAGCCTCCTCATACATAGACATTAGGCAAAAGGCAAAGCCACCTCCTTGTTTTGTACTTAATGAGAACATGAACCATGGAAGAATGGTGTCAGCAACAATAACATACATCAGACTTTGATTAAATTTTGTGACACCTGAATAGGGAACCCTGACCATAAAACCCATAGAGCATGGCCGAGCATGCACAATAAAAATGCACAGGCTGCCAGTGACCACTATGCGACCTTCTACACCTGGCGCTTGACTAGTAAGAGAAAATCTAAGGAAAAATGGCTCTCAGAGCACATGTGCCATGGCTTCAGAAACCCGATGTGCAAGAGTGGAAGCTGATGTAACCAGCTTCACTCAAGAGCCCACCCTGATCTTCCCAACAATGAATATCCTGTCCCTAAACAAAGAAACCTCCATCCATTCAAGGAATTAAAATGAAATTAAAAGGAGGGTCAGAAAATCCTTTGGTGGGCTCCTCACTCAGAAGGATGCCCACATTCTTCTCCAAGTGTGTACTTTCACATCTCAATAAACTGTTCCTTTGTTTCTCTCTACACTTCATCCTCTGTGTTTTTTTCTTTTCTTTGTGTTCCATGGTCAAATTCTTTTGGACAAGTAGAACAAGTACCTGGACCCTTAATTTAGCCTGTCTGGCATCAATGTCATCTGCTCTTGGGCTTTTATTTGTTGGGGATTTTTTTTTAAGAATTGTTAAAAAATATGTTTATTTATTTTTGGCTGTGTTAGGTCTTCATTGCTGTTCTCTGTCTTTCTCTAGTTGTGGTGATTGGGGGCTACTCTTTGTTGGGGTGTGAGGGCTTCTCATTGTTGTGGCTTCTCGTTGTGGAGCATGGGTTCTAGGTGCACAGGCTTCAGTAGTTGTGGCACATGGGCTCAGTAGTTGTGGTTCAGTCTCTAGAGTGTAGGCTCAGTAGTTGTGGTGTACAGGCTTAGTTGCTCTGAGGCATGTGGGATCCTCCCAGACCAGGGCTCAAACCCGTGTACCATGCATTGGAAGGCGGATTCTTAATTTCTGCAACACCAGGGAAGCCCTGTTGGGGAGATTTTGATTACTGATTTAATCTCCTTGCTTGTTATTTGTCTGTTCAGATTTCCTATTATTCACAATTCAGTCTTGGTTAGTTTTATGTTTCTAGAGATTTTAAAATTTCTTCTAAATTTTCTAATTTGTTGGCATATAATTGTTCATACTTGTCTCTTATGATCCTTTGTATTTCTGTGGTACCAGTTGTAAATTTTCTTTTTTGTTATAATTTTATTAATTTGTATTATCTCTTTTTTTCTCAGTCTAGGTAAATGTACATTTATTTTGTTTCTTTTAAAAAGACCAACTCTTAGTTTTGTTGATTTTTTTCTACTGTTTTTTTCAGTTATAACAGTCTATTTTAAGCATATAACAATTTAACTTCAATTGCATATAAAAATTCTACATATTTACTTGACCCTCCCATTTAATTTTGTTAGTATTCCACCTTACATCCTTTTATATTGTGTATACATTAAAAATACTGTAGATATAGTTATTTTAAAAAAACATTTTTACTACTACCCTATATGCTAGAGTTCAAAGTAGTTTACACATCATTTCTGTATTAAAAGTATTTTGCCTTTGACTATATATTTACCTTTACCAGTGAATTATACACTTTCATATATTTTTGTATTACTATTAGTGTCTTTTCATTTCAGCTTGAAGAACTCCCTTCAGGAATTATTGTAAGGTAGGTCTAGTAATGATAAATTACCTCAGGTCTTGTTTGTTTGGGAAAGGTTTTATCTCTCCAGTTATGAAAGGTAACTTTTCTGGGTAAAGTATTCCTGGTTGGAAGATTTTTCTTTGAGCACTTTCTGTATATCATCCTAATTTCTCCCCACCTGTAAGGTTTTTCTTGTGAAATCAGCTGACAGCCTTATCAGGGTTCATTTTTTTTTTTTTTTTTTTTTTTTTGCGGTACGCGGGCCTCTCACTGCTGTGGCCTCTCCTGTCACGGAGCACAGGCTCCGGACGTGCAGGCCCAGCGGCCATGGCTCACAGGCCCAGCCACTCCGCGGCATGTGGGATCTTCCCAGACCGGGGCATGAACCCGTCTCCCCTGCATCAGCAGGCGGACTCTCAACCACTGTGCCACCAGGGAAACCCAGGGTTCACTTTTATGTGCTGAATCATTTCTCTTCTATTTCAAAATTCTCTCTTTGCATTTGGTATCTGAAAGCTTGATTATAACGTGTCTACATGAAGATCTCATTATGTCTAATGCGTTTGGGGATATATGGCCCTCGTGTATGTGTATAGCCATATGTCTCCCCAATTTTGGGATGTTTTAAATTATTATTTCTTTAAATAACCTTTTTCTCTCTTTCTCACTCTCTTCTCTTGCTAGGAATCCCATAACGTGAATAATATTTCATTTTATGAGGCCCAATATTTCAAGTAAGCTGTCTTCATCACGAATGGCATTTTTCAAGAACTAGAATAAAAAATCTTAAAATTTGTATAAAGACACAAAGGACCCCTGATAGCCAAAGCAATCTTGAGAAACAAAAATAGAGCAGGAGGAGAAAGCAGAAGCAAGAAGAACTACAATCCTGCAGCCTGTGGAATAAAACCACATTCACAGAAAGATAGACAAGATGAAAAGGCAGAGGGGTATGTACAAGATGAAGGAACAAGATAAAACCCCAGAAAAACAACTAAATGCTGGAGATAAGCAACCTTCCAGAAAGATAATTCAGAATAATGATAGTGAAGATGATCCAGGACCTCGGAAAAAGAATGGAGGAAAAGATTGAGAAGATGCAAAAAATGTTTAATAAAGACCTAGAAGAATTAAAGAACAAACAATCAGAGATGAACAATACAATAACTGAAATGAAAACTACACTAGAAGGAATCAATAGCAGAACAACTGAGGCAGAAGAACGGATAAGTGAACTGGAAGACAGAAGGGTGGAATTCACTGCTGCAGAACAGAAAAAAGAAAAAAGAATGAAAAAAATGAAGACAGCCTAAGAGACTTCTGGGACAACATTAAACCCAGCAACATTCACATTTTAGGTGTCCAAGAAGGAAAAGAGAAAGAGAAAAGACCAGAGAAAATATTTGAATAGATTATAGTTGAAAACTTCCCTAACATGGGAAAGGAAATAGCCACCCAAGTCCAGGAACTGCAGCAAGTTGCCATACAGGATAAACCCAAGGAGAAACAGGCTGAGAAACATAGTAATCAAAATGGTAAAAATTAAAGACAAAGAAAATTTATTGAAAGCAGCAAGGGAAAAATGACAAATAATATACAGGGAACTCCCATAAGGATAACAGCTGAATTATCAGGAGAAAATCTACAAGCCAGAAGGGAGTGGCATGATATACTTAAAGTGATGAAAGGGAAGAACCTACAAACAAGATCACTCTACCCAGCAAGGATCTCATTCAGATTAGATGGAGAAATCAAAAGCTTTACAGACAAGCAAAAATTAACAGAATTCAGCACCACCAAACCAGCTCTAAAACAAATGCAAAAGGAACTTCTCTAAGTGGGAAACACAAGAGAAGAAAAGGACCTAAAAAAAAACCCAAAAACAATTAAGAAAATGGTCATAGGAACATACATATTGATAATTATCTTAAACGTGAATGGATTAAAGGCACCAACCAAAAGACACAGGCTTGCTAAATGGACACAAAAACAAGATCCATATATATGCTGTCTACAAGAGACCCACTTCAGACCTAGGGACACATACAGACTGAAAGAGAGGGGATGGAAAAATATACTCCATGCAAATGGAAATCAAAAGAAAGCTAGAGTAGCAATACCCATATCAGATAAAATAGACTTTAAAATAAAGAACGTTACAATAGACAAGGAAGGACACTACATAATGATCAAGGGATCAATCCAACAAGAAGACATAGCAATTTTATATATATATATATATATATATATATATATATATATATATATGCACCCAACATAGGAGCACCTCAGTACATAAGGCAACTGCTAACAGCTATAAAAGAGGAAATCGACAGTAATACAATAATTGTGGGGGACTTTACCACCTCACTTACACCAATGGACGGATCACCCAAAATGAAAATAATAAGGAAACAGAAGCTATAAATGAAAAAAATAGACCAGATACATTTAATTGATATTTATAGGACATTTCATCCAAAAACAGCATATTACACTTTCTTCTCAAGTGCGTACAGAACATTCTCCAGGATAGATCATATCTTGGGTCACAAAGCAAGCCTCAGTAAATTTAAGAAAAGAGAAATCATATCAAGCATCTTTCCTGACCACAATGCTATGAAATTAGAAATGAATTACAGGGGAAAAAACGTAAAAAACACAAACACATGGAGGATAAACAATACGTAACTAAATAACCAAGAGATCACTGAAGAAATCAAAGAGGAAATAAAAAAAATACGTAGAGGCAAATAACAATGAAAACACAATGATCCAAAATCTTTGGGATGCAGCAAAAGCAGTTCTAAGAGGGAAGTTTATAACTATACAAACTTACCTCAAGAAACAAGAAAAATCTCAAATAAACAATCTAACCTTACACTTAAAGGAACTATAGAAAGAAGAACAAACAAAACGCAAAGTTAGCAGAAGGAAAGAAATCATAAAGACCAGAGCAGAAATAAATGAAATAGAAACAAAGAAAACAATAGCAAAGATCAATAAAACTAAATGTTGGTTCTTTGAAAAGATAAACAAAATTGATAAATGATCAGCCAGACTCATCAAGGAAAAGAGGGAGAGTACTCAAATCAATAAAATTAGAAATAAAAACAGAGAAGTTACAACAGACACCACAGAAATACAAAGTATCCTAACAGACTACTACAAAGCAACTCTATGGCAATAAAATGGGTAACCTGGGAGAAATGGACAAATTCTTAAAAAGGTATAACCTTCTAAGACTGAACCAGGAAGAAATATAAAATATTAACAGACTAATCAAAAGTAATGAAATTGAAACTGTGATTAAAATTTTTCCAATAAACAAAAGTCCAGGACCAGATGGCTTCACAGGTGAATTCTATCAAACATACAGAGAAGAGCTAACACCCATCCTTCTCAAACTCTTCCAAAAAATTGCAGAAGAAGGAACACTGGCAAACTCATTCTATGAGGCCACCATTACCCTGTTACCAAAACCAGACAAAGATATTACAAAAACAAAATTACAGACCAATATCAGTCATGAATATAGATGCAAAAATCCTCAACAAAATGCTAGCAAAGTGAATCCAGCAAGACATTAAAAGGATCATACACTATTATCAAGTGGGATTTATACCAGGGATGCAATATTTCTTCAATACATGCAAATCAATCAGTGTGATACACCATATTAACAAATTGAAGAATAAAAAACATATGATCATCTCAATAGACGCAGAAAAATATTTGACAAAACTCAACACCCTTTTATGATAAAAACTCTCCAGAAAGTGGGCATAGAGGAAACGTACCTTAACATAATAAAAGCTATGTATGACAAACCCACAGCAAACATCATTCTCAATGGTGAAAAACTGAAAGCATTTCCTCTAAGATCAGGAACAAGACAAGGATGTGCACTCTCACCACTAGTATTAAAAATAGTTTTGGAAGTCCTATCCATGGCAATCAGAGAAGAAAAAGAAAATAAAGGAATACAAATTGGAAAAGAAGAAGTAAAACTGTTACTGTTTGCAGATGACATGATACTATACATAAAGAATCCTAAAGATGCCACGAGGAAAGTATTAGAGCTAATCAATGAATTTGGTAAAGTTTCAGTATACAAAATTAATGCACAGAAACCTCTTGCATTCGTATACACTAATGATGAAAAATCTGAAAGAGAAATGAAGGAAACACTCCCATTTACCATTGCAACAAAAATAATAAAATACCTAGGAATAAACCAACCTACGGAGACAAAAGACCTGTATGCAGAAAACTAGAAGACACTGATGAAAGAAATTAAAGATGATACCAACAGATGGAGATATATACCATGTTCTTGGATTGGAAGAATCAATATTGTGAAAATGACTATACTACCCAAAGCAATCTACACATTCAATGTAATCCCTATCAACTTACCAATGGCATTTTTTACAGAGCTAGAACAAAAAAATCTTAAAATTTGTAAGGAGACACAAATGACCCCGAATAGCCAAAGCAGTCTTGAGGGTCAAAAACGGAGCTGGAGTTATCTGACTCCCGGATTTCAGACTATACTACAAAGCTACAATAATCAAGACAATATTGTACTGGCACAAAGACAGAAACATAGATCAATGGAAAAAGATAGAAATCCCAGAGATAAACCCACACATCTATGGTCAACTAATCAATGACAAAGGAGGCAAGGATATACAATGGAGAAAAGACAGTCTCTTCAAAAAGTGGTGCTGGGAAAACTGGACAGCTACATGTAAAAGAATGAAATTAGAACACTCCCTAACACCATACACAAAAATAAACTCGAAATGGATTTGAGACCTAAATGTAAGACTGGACACTATAAAACTCTTAGTGGAAAACATAGGAAGAACACTCTTTGACATAAATCACAGCAAGATCTTTTTTGATCCACCTCCTATAGTAATGGAAATAAAAACAAAAATAAACAAACGGGACCTAATGAAACTTCAAAGCTTTTGCCCAGCAAAGGAAATCATAAACAAGACAAAAAGACAACCCTCAGAATTGGAGAAAATATTTGCAAATGGACAAAGAATTAATATCCAAAATATATAAATAGCTCATGCAGCTCAATATTAACAAAGCAAACAACACAATCCAAAAATAGACATTTCTACAAAGAAGACATACAGATGGCCAAGAAGCACATGAAGAGCTGCTCAACATAACTAATTATTAGAGAAATGCAAATCAAAACTAAAATGAGGTATCAACTCACACCAGTTAGAATGGGCATCATCAGAAAATCTAAAAACAACAAATGCTGGAGAGGGTGTGGAGAAAAGGGAACTCTCTTGCTCTGTTGGTGGAATGTAATTTGATACAGCCACGATGGAGAACAGTGTGGAGGTTCCTTAAAAAACTAAAAATATATTACTGTATGATCCAGCAATCCCACTACTGGGCATATACCTAGAGAAAACCATAGTTCAAAAGACACATGCACCCGAATGTTCATTGAAGCACTATTTACAATAGCCAGGTCATGGAAGCAGCCTAAATGCCCATCGACAAACGAATGGATAAAGAAGATGTGGTACATATATATAATGGCATATTACTCAGCTATAAAAAGGAACAGAATTGGGTCATTTGTTGAGACATGGATGGATCTAGAGACTGTCATACAGAGTGAAGTAAGTCAGAAAGAGAAAAACAAATATTGTATATTCACACATATATGTGGATCCTAGAAAAATGGTACAGAAGAACCGGTTTGCAGGATAAAAATTGAGACACAGATGTAGAGAACAAATGTATGGACACAGAAGGGGGGAAGCCGTGGGGATATGGGGGTGAGTGTTTGGTGAATTGGGTGATTGGGATTGACAGGTACCCACTGATGTGTACAAAATTGATGATTAATAAGAACCTGCTGTTTAAAAAAATAAATAAATTTAAAATAAAAAATAGAGCAGGAGGAATCAGACTCCCTGACTTCAGACTATACTACAAAGGTACAGTAATCAAGTCAGTAGGGTTTTGGCACAAAAACAGAAATACACATAAATGGTACAGGATAAAATGCCTAGAGATAAACCCACGCACATATGGTCACCTAATTTATGACAAAGGTGGCAAGAACATATAATGGAGAAAAGAGAGCCTCTTCAATAAGTGATGCTGGGCTTCCCTGGTGGCACAGTGGTTGAGAGTCTGCCTGCCGATGCAGGGGACACGGGTTCGTGCCCCAGTCCCGGAAGATCCCAGATGCCATGGAGTGGCTGGGCTCGTGAGCCATGGCCGCTGAGCCTGCACGTCCAGAGCCTGTGCTCCACAATGGGAGAGGACACAACAGTGAGAGGCCCGCGTACCACAAAAAAAAAAAAAAAAAAAAAAAACTGGTGCTGTGAAAACTAGATAGTTAAATGTAAAAGAATGAAATTAGAACACTACCTAGCACCATACACAAAAATAAACTCAAAATGGATCACAGACCTAAATGTAAGACCAGACACTATAAAACTCTTAGAGGAAAACAGGAAATGCACTCTTTGACATAAGCCACGGCAAGATCTTTTTGACACACCTCCTAGAGTAACTGAAATAAAACAAAAATAAACAAATGGGACTTAATTAAACTTAAAATCTTTTGCACAGCAAAGGAAACCATGAAGAAGACAAAAGACAACCTTCAGAATGGGAGAAAATATTTGCAAATGAAACAACAGGCAAAGGATTAATCTCCAAAATATACTATTGCTCATGGAGCTCAATATCAAAATAACAAACAATCCAATTAAAAAATGGGCAGAAGACCTAAATAGACATTTCACCAAGGAAGACATACAGATGACAAAGTGGCACATGAAAAGCTGCTCAACATCACTAATTATTAGAGAAATGCAAGTCAAAACTACAATGAGGTATCACCTCACACCAGTCAGAATGGCCATCATCAGAAAATCTAGAAACTATAAATGCTGGAAACGGTGTGGTGAAAAGGGAACCCTCTTGCACTGTTGATGGGAATGTAAACTGGTACAACCACTATGGAAAACAGTATGGAGGTTACTTTTTTTTTTTTTTTGTGGTACATGGGCCTCTCACTGTTGTGGCCTCTCCCATTGTGGAGCACAGGCTCTGGATGCGCAGGCTCAGCGGCCATGGCTCACGGGCCCAGCCGCTCCGCAGCATGTGGGATCTTCCCAGACCGGGGCACGAACCTGTGTCCCCTGCATCAGCAGGCGGACTGTCAACCACTGTGCCACCAGGGAAGCCCTGGAGGTTCCTTTTAAAACTAAAAATAAAACTACCATATGACCCAGCAATCCCACTCCTGGGCATATACCCTGATAAAACCAGAATTCTAAAAGATACACGTACCACAATGTTCATTGCAGCACTATTTACAATAGCCAGGACATGGAACCAACCTAAATGTGCATCAACAGATGAATGGATAATGAAGATGTGGCATGTATATAGAATGGAATATTACTGAGCCATAAAAAGAAACAAAAGTGAGTTATTTGTAATGAGGTGGATGGACCTAGAGTGTGTCATAGAGAGTGAAGTCAGAAGGAGAAAAATAAATACCATATGCGAACACATATATATGGAACATAGAAAAAATTGGTACTGATGAACCTGGTTGCAGGGCAGGAATAAAGCTGTATATATAGAGAATGGACTGAGGGCACGGGGTGGTAGGGGGAAGCTGGGGTGAAGTGAGAGTAGCATTGACATATATACACAGCCGAATGTAAAATAACTAGTGTGAAAGAGCAGCATAACACAGGGAGATCAACTTGGTGTTGTGCAATGACCTAGAGGGGTGTGATAGGGACGATGGGAGGGAGGCTCAAGAGAGAGGGGATATGGGGACATATGTATACATATGGCTGATTCACTTTGGTGTACAACAGAGACTAACAGTATTGTGAAGCAATTATACTCCAATAAAGACCTATTTAAAAAAATAAAAAATAAGTTTTTTGTCCCTTTCTCACTCTGTTCTCCTGCTAGGACTCCCATAATGTGAGTACTGTTTCATTTTATGAGGCCCAGTACTTCAAGTAAGCTTTCTTCATTCTTTGTTATTCTTATTTTTTTTATCCTCTGACTGTATAATACCAAGAGATCTACATTCAAATTAGCAGATATTTTATTCTGATTGATTGATACTGATGTTGAAGCACTGTCTTGCATTTTTTATTTTATTCATTGTATTCTTCAGCTAAAAATTCCTTTTTCATGATTTATATGTCTGTTGAAATTCCTGTTCTGTCTATATGTTGCTTTCCTCACTTCACTGAGGTGTCTATTTTTCTTCTGTTGAATCTTGCTGAGCTACCTTGAAATAATTATTTTGTGGTTTTTTAATTGAAGGATAATTAAATTACAATATTTCAGGTGTACAGAAAAGTGACTCAGTTATATATATATATATATATATATATATATATATATATATATATATATATATATATACTAGTAACAGACTACTACTAGTGCTTTGTCAGTACCAAAGTCTGAATGCCCAGTCCAATGGCACACATTATCCTTAAGGTTTTTAATCCCACTTGCTTGACAAACTATGTGTTTATATATATACACATAGTTTATATATATATAGTATATATATATATATATATATACACACACACACACACACTCATGTGTATATATATACATATATATATATGTATGTGTGTGTGTATATATATATATATATATATATATATATATATATATCCTGTGTGGTACTTGGGTTTATCTTGTATGGGCCTCTCTACGCTTCCTGGACTTGAGTGTTAACTTTCCCATGTTAGGGAAATTTTGGCTATTACCTCTTCATATATTTTCTCAGGCCCTTTCTTTCTTATCTTTTACTGGTACCCCTATAATACGAATGTTGGTGCATTTAAAGTTGTCCCAGAGGTCTCTGAGACTGTCTTCATTTATTTTCATTCTTTTTTTTTCTTTATTGTGATCCATGGCAGTGATTTCCACCAATCTGTGTTCTGGCTCACTTATTTGTTCTTCTGCTTCATTTATTCTGCTATTGATTCCTTCTAGTGTATATTTCATTTCAGTTATTGTGTTGTTCATATATGTTCTTTAAATCTTCTAGCTCTTTGTTAAACATTTCTTGTACCTTCTCAGTCTGTGCCTCCATTCTTTTTCTAAGATCTTGGATCATTTTTACTAGCATTAACCTGAATTCTTTGTTAGGTAGATTGCCTATCTGCACATTACTTAGTTGTTCTTCTGGGGTTTATTTTGTGCCTTTATCCAGAACATATTTCTATGCTGTCTCATTTTGTCTAAATTTCTGCGTTTGTTGTCTCCATTCTGCAGTCTGCAGCATCATAATTCTACTTCCTTCTGGTGTCTGCTCCTGGTGGGTGGGTGTCTAAGGGGCTTGTCCAGGCTTCCTGGTGGAAGGGACTGGTGTCTACCCACTGGTGGCTGGAACTCGGTCTTGTCCCTCTGGTGGGCAGGGCTACATCAAGGGCTGTGTTTAGAGCAGGCTTTAGGCAGTCTGTCTGCTGGTGAGTGGGGTTGTGGTCCCACCCTGTTGGTTGTTTGGCCTGAGGCGTCCCAGCACTGAAGCCTGCAGGCTGTCAGGTAGGTCCAGGTCTCAGTTCCAAGATGGTGACCTCTGGAAGAATTCACACCAAAAATATTTCATGGGGCCTCTGATACCAGTGTCCTTGCCCCTACAGTGAGCCACAGGTAACCTTCACCTCCCCAGGAGATGCTCCAAAGCCTGCAGGTAGGTTTGGCCTGGGCTCCTATGGAGTCACTGCTTTGTCCTGGGTCCCAGTGCATGTGAAACCATGTGTGTACTCTCCAAGAGTGGAGTCTCTGTTTCCCCCAGTCCTGTTGAGCTCCTGCACTCAAGCCACACTGGCCTTCAAAGCCAAATGCTCTTGGGGATCCTCCTTCTGATGCCAGACCCTCAGGCTTGGGAGCCTGACATAGGGCTCAGAACTCTCCTGTGGGAGAAATTCTGAGATATAATTATTTTCCAGTTTGTGGGTTGCACACCTGGCAGGTATTGGACTTTATTATATCAGGAAAGTGCCCCTCCTACTGTCTCATTGTGGCTTCTTCTTTGTCTTTGTAGAATATATTTTTGGTAGGTTCCAGTCCTTTTTTGTCGCTGTTTGTTCAGCAGTTAGTTGTAATTTTGGTGTTTTCATGTGAGAAGGTGAGCTTGAGTCCTTCTACTCCACCATCTTGTCCCCTGCCAACTAAAGTTTTATCAATTTTGTTTATCTTTTCAAATAACATGCTTTTAGTTTCACTGATCTTGTCTATTGTTTTATTAGTCTCTATTTCACTTATTTCTGCCCTGATCTTTATGATTTATTTTCTCCTACTAACTTTGGCTTTTTTTTGTTGTTTTTTTTCTAGTTGCTTTGGGTTAGGTGTTTATTTATGATTTTTCTTGTTTCCTGAGGTAAGCTTGTATCTGTATAAACTGCCCTCTTAGAACTGCTTTTGCTGTGTCCCATTGGTTTTTGATCGTCATGTTTTCATTTTCATTTTTATCTAGGTATTTTTTGATTACCACTTTGATTTCTTCAGTGATCCATTGGTTGTTTAGTAGCACATTGTTTAGCCTCCACGTGTTTGTGTTTTTTGCATTTTTTTTCTTGTAGTTGATTTCTAATCTCATAACATTGTGGTCAGAAAAGATGTTTGATATGATTTCAATCTTCTTAAATTTACTGAAGCTTGCTTTGTGGCCCAGCATGTGTTCTATGCTGGAGAATGTTCCATGTGTGCTTGAAAAGAATGTGCATTCTGCTGGTTTCAGATGGATGTTCTATTAATAGGAATTAAATCCATCTGGTCTAGTGTGTCACACAGGCCTCTGTTTCCTTATTGATTTTCTATCTGAATGATCTGTCCATTGATATAATTGGGGTGTTAAAGTCGCCCACAATTATTGTGTTACTGTAGATTTCTCCTTTTATATCTACCATTTACCTTATATATTGAGGTTCTCCTGTGTTGGGTCCATGTATATTTGCAATTGCTTTTTCTTCTTCTTGGACTGATCCCTTGATCATTATGTAGTGTTCTTCTCTGTCTCTTGTAACAGTCTTTACTTTAAAGTCTATTTTGTCTGATGAGCATTGGTACTCCAGCTTTCTTTTAATTTCTATATGCACGGAATATCATTTTCCATCCTCTTACTTTCAATTTGTATGTGTCTCTAGATCTGAAGAGGGTCCCTTGTAGACAGCATATATATGGGTCTTGTTTTTGTATTCATTCAGCCAGTCTACATCTTTTGGTGGGAGCATTTAATCCATTTACATTTAAGGTAATTATCAATATGTATGTTCTTATTGCCATTTTTAAAATTGTTTTGGATTTGTTTTTGTAGGTCTTTTTTCTTCCTTTTCTGATTTGTTCTCTTCTTTTTTGATTTGATATCTTTCTTCAGTGCTGTGTTTGGATTACGTTTTCTTTTTGTGTGTATATCTGTTATAGATTTTCAGTTTGCAGTTCCATGAGGTTTTGTATATACATACATACATACATATATATGATGCTTTAAGTTGCTGATCTCTTAATTTCACATGCGTTCCCAGTATTTTGCATTTGTACTCTCTTTCTCTCACGATTACTGGTTTAGGTATCATATTTGTGTGTGGATGATTTCCTACCTTTACTGTTTGTTTGCCTTTACCAATGATCATTCCAATTTTATAATTTTCTTGTTTCTAGTTGTGGCCTTTTCTTTTCTGCCGAGAGAAGTTCCTTTAGCATTTGTTGTAAACCTGGTTTAGTGCTGCTGAATTCTTTTACATGTCTCTAAATTTTTTGGGTTCTCTGTTGAATGTGAACGAGAGTCTTGCTGGGTAGAGTATTCTTGGTTGTAGTTTTTTCCCTTTTACCATGTAAATATATCATGCCACTCCCTTCTGACCTGCAGACTTTCTGCTGAAAAATCAGCTTATATTCTTATGGAGGTTCCATTGTGTGTTATTTTTTGCTTTTCCCTGGTTGCTTTTAATACTTTCTCTTTGTCTTTAACTATTGTCAATTTGATTACTATGTGTCTCAGCATGTTTCTCCTTGGGTTAATCCTGTATGGGAATCTCTGCACTTCCTGGACTTGGTTGAATATTTTTTTCCCATGTTAGGGAAGTTTTCAGCTATTATCTCTTCAAATATTTTCTCAGGCCCTTTCTCTCTCTCTTTTCCTTCTGGGACCCCTATAATGCTATTTTTTGGGTGTTTGTCATTGTCCCAGATGTCACTTAAACTGTCCTTATTTATTTTCATTCTCTTTTTCTGTATTCTTTTCCATAACTCTGATCTCTACCACTCTGTCTTCCAGCTCATTTATCCTTTCTTCTGCTTCATTTATTCTCCTATTTCCTATCTCCATGTCACTTAGTTGTTTTTTGAGGTTTTATCTTAATCCTTCCTCTGGAACCTATCTCTCTGACGTCTCATTTTGTCTAAGTTTCTATTTGTATTTTCATGTATGTGGAGGTTTAGTTATGTTTCTTGGCTTTGGAGAAGTGGCCTTCTGTAGGGAATATCCTATGTGTTCCAGCAGTACACTCTCCTCTCATCACCCATGGGCCAGGGACCTGCTTGCCCCAGTGTAGGTTCTGACCTGTGTTTGCAGACTCAGTTCCTCAGGCTGTGGGATAGTAGTTTTCTTGCTTCTGGTGTCTGCCCCATGGTGTGTGAGGTTAGAGACTTGTGCAGGTTTCCTTGTGGGAGGGGCTTGTGCTTTCCCCATGGTGGGTGGAGATGGGTGTTGGCCTTCTTGTGGGCAGGACTGTGTATATGGGCATGTAGAGGTGGATGTGGCCTCAGAAAGTCTTTAGGCAACCTGTCTGTTGATAGGTGGTACTGTGTTCCCATTCTGTTGGTTGTTTGGCCTGAGGCATCCTAGCACTGGAGCCTACAGGCTGTTGGTTGGGGCCACTTCTTGGTGTTAATGACCCAATGAAAATATTAGCCTTCAGAAGAGTACTTCCAGATATGTTCATCACCAGCTTTTATGTCTGCAAAGAAAGCCACAACTGCTCCTCCCACTGCCTTCTCAAGAGACTCTCCAAGACCTGCAGGTAGGTCTGGTCCAGGTTCTTATGAAGTCACTCTTTTTTCCCTGGTTCCTTAAGCACACAAGACCCTGTGTGCACCATCCAAGAGTGGAGTCTTCTTCCCCCACCCCATTCTGTGAAGCTCCTGTGCTCAAGTCCCTCTGGCCTTCAAAGCCAAATTCTCTTAGGCTTCTTCTCCTGATGCCAGATCCAAGACTGGGAAAACTGACGTGAAGCTCAGAACTCTCACTCCCGTGGGTGAACTTCTGCTGAATAATTATTCTCCAGTTTGTGGGTCTCCCACTGTGGGGCATGGGATTTTTTTTTTATCATGAGTGTGCCCTTTTTACCATCTCCTTGTGATTTCTTCCTTGTCTTTGAATGTAGAATATCTTTTTGTAGGTTCCAATCTTTTTTTTTAATAGGGAATTTAAAAAATATGTATTTATTTATTTTTATTTTTGGCTGCATTGGGTCTTTGTTGCAGCATGTGGGATTTCTCAGTGAGGCGTGTGTGCTCTTCATTTCAGCACATGGGCTTCTCTCTAGTTGTGGTGCAGAGGTGTCTCTCTAGTTGTGGTGCACAGGCTCCAGAGCACACAGGCTCAGTAGTTGCTGCACGTGGGCTCTCTAGTTGTGGTGTGTGGGCTTAGTTGCCCTGCAGTAGGTGGGATCTTAGTTCTCCAACCAGAGATTGAACCCACTTCCCCTACATTGGAAGGAGAATTCTTAACCACTGGACTACCAGGGAAGTCCCAGTTCCAGTAGTTCTTATTGATGGCTGTTCATCAGGTAGTTGTGATTTTGGTGTTCTTATAGGAGAAGGTGTGTTCAAGGTCATTCTACTCCACCATCTTGCCCCACTCCATCTTTTTCCCGATTGTGGAAAAACCTGTGTGGCTTGGTGGGTGGAGGTGAGTGATGGTCCTATAGATGGTTCTCCCTTTTATTATTTAAATATATCATGCCACTGTCTTCTGGGTTGCAGAATGTCTGCTGAAAAATCAGTTGATAGCCTTATGGGAGTTCCTTGTATTGATATTTTATTTGTTGCTTTTACCTTGCTCCTCTTAGTATATTCTCTTTATCTTTAATTTTTGTCATTTTGATTACAATGTGTCTTGGTGTGTTCCTCTTTCAGTTAATCCTGTATGGGACTCTGTGCTTCCTGGACTTGGGTGCCTTTTTCCTTTCCTAGGTTAGGGAAGTTTTCACCTGTTATCTCTTCAAATATTTTCTTGAGCCACTTCTCTTGCTATTCTCCTTTTTGGACCCATAAAATGTGAATATTATTGTGCTTCATGCTGTCCAAGATGCCTCTTAAATGGTCCTAATTTTTTTTTTTTTTTGTACGTGGGCCTATCACTGCTGTGGCCTCTCCCATTGTGGAGCACAGGCTCTGGATGCGCAGGCTCAGTGGTCATGGCTCATGGGCCCAGCCGCTCCGTGGCATGTGGGATCCTCCCAGACAGGGGCATGAACCCGTGTCCCCTGCATTGGCAGGCAGACTCTCAACCACTGTGCCACCAGGGAAGCCCCTAATTTATTTTTATTCTTTATTTTTTTCTGTTCAACATCAGTAATTCCCACTACTTTGTCTTCCAGGTCACTGATCTGTTCTTCTGAATCATTTAGTCTACTATTGATTCCTTCTAGTGTAGTTTTCATTTCATTTATTGTGTTCTTCATCTCTGTGTGGTTGTTCTTTATATTTTTTAACTTTTTGTTAAAAACTTCTAACTTCTCACTCTGTGCATCCATTCTTTCCCTGAATTCTTTGATCATCTTTACAATCACTACCCTGAACTCTTTCTCAGGTAGATTTCTTATCTCCACTTCACTTAGTTCTTCTTCTGGTGATTGATCTTGTTCCTTCATCTGGAACAAATTCTGCTGCCACCTCATTTTTTTCTAAGTTTCTAAATGTATTTTTATGTATGTGGTTGGTTAGTTACATTTTTCAACCTTGGATATGTGGCCTTCTCTATGAGGCATCCTATTCATCCCAGCAGTGCACTCCCCTGCTATCATCCAAGCTATGAGGGCTGCATGAGTCCTTCTGTTGTGGAAGGGTGACTATGTGGGTGTTCTGGTAGGCTTGGTTAGCCCCGAGTCTGGTTGGTTGCCAGGCCCTGCCTTGTGTTGATGCTATTGGCTGTTGTTTAGCAGAGCCTGGTAATGAGGTGGCGGTTGCCAAATACTAGGGTTCCTGGGGTTAGTGCTGGTTTACTGGTGGGCAGAGTCAGGGTCCTGAAGACTCTGGGTCTGTTGCCCACTCACTGGCAGGTGTAGCTAGATCCTGGTGTTAGTGCCAGAAAGCAGAGCTAATTTCTGGAGTCTGGGTGCAGGGACAAGGGATCCCAGAGCTTGTTTCAGATCATTGGATGGAGAGGGCTGGTTCTTGACACAGTTGGCTATGGGGTCTGTGGTGTCCTGAAGGTTGCATTGGCCTCCTAGTGGGCAGAGCTAGGACCCAGCTTGTCCCAGGGTAGGATTTGGTCTGGATTGTGTGATTATAGATTTCTCTCTTCTGGTGTCTGCTCCCTGGTGGGTGAGGGTGGTCTAGGGGCTTGTGCAGGCTTCCTGTTGGGAGGGGCCAGTGCCTGCCCACTGGTAGTGGAGCTGGGTCTTGGCCCTCTGGTAGGGTGGGCTGTGGGTAGGATTGTGTCTAGAAGCTGCTGTGGGTTCTTTAGTCTTTAGGCAGCCTGTTTGCTGATGGGCGGGACTGTGTCCCCGCCCAGTAAGTTGTTTTGCCTGAGGTATCCCAACACTAAAGCCTACAAGCTGTTGGGTGGTGCCTGGTATTGGTACTAATGAGCCAATATTGTAGCAACCAGGAGTGCTCATGCAGTTTAGTGTTCCACAATATGTCTGCCATCTGTGTCTATGTCCCCAGGGTGAGCTGCAACTGCCCCCACAGGAGACTCTCAAAGACCAGCAGGTAGGTCTGGCCCAGGTTCCTACCAAATTACTGCTCTTGTCCTGGGTCCCAGTGCATGTGAGATTTTTGTGCATGCCCTTTAAGAGTGAAGTTTCTATTTCTGCTAGTCCTGTGGGGTTTCTGCAATTAAGCCCTGCTGGCCTTCAAAGCCAAATGCTCTGAGAATTTGTCTTCCCATTGCCAGACTCCTAGGCTGGGGAGCTTGACGTGGGTCTCGGAAATTACTCCTGTGGGAGAACCTCTGAGATATAATTATTTTCCAGTTTGTGGGTTGTCCACCTGGTGGGTGTGGGATTTTATTATATCGCAAGTCTGCTCCTCCTACCCATCTTGTTGTGGTTCCTTCTTTATGTCTTTAGTGGTAGAAGTTCTTTTCTTGTAAGTTCCAGGTTTTTTCATTAGTTGTTCTACAGATAGTTGTGAATTTGGTGTCTTCTTGAGAGGAAGTGAGCTCAGGGTCTTTCTACTCTGTCATCTTCCAAATTTGTTGAAATAATTATTTTGAATTAATTTATAGGTAACATGCATATCCCTATTTCTTTTGTGTCAGTCATTGGAAAATTATTGTGTTCCAGTGGTGGCATAATGTTTCTTTGCATTTTTGAATTTCTGATGGCTTTGACTTGATAACTGCTCATTTGAAGGAGCAGTCATCTCTTCCAGCCTTTTTGGACTGTCTTTTGTGGAGAAAGATTTTCACTTGTGGGCAGCTGTGAGGGCACTGGCTGGATGGGGTGCAGTGTCTGGGTCACAGCAGCATAGTCTCTGCAGCTCCATCTTCTGAGGTGAACATTCGCAAAGACTGTGGGGGTCTTCCATGGCCCAGACTGTAGAGGTCCTGCAGCGATAGTGGCAAGTGAGCTATTGGGGTCCTCAGAGACAAAGGCTGCTGGGATTCTCAGTTTTCCCATAGGAGTAAGGTCAAGCTAATTGAGAATCCTCTTGGTGCCAGGTCTGATGAGCTAGCACTCAGAACAGGAGTGCAATAAGAGTCCTGAGATCAGGGTCACATAGAACTCCCACAATGTCTGTGTCCTGGGGCACAGGTACACTTGCTGTGGCAGTGGTGCTGATGCCTGAGGTGAGCCTGTATGAAGATCTCCCGTGGAACCATGGTCTGCATCATAAGTCTTGCTACAGTGACTTGCACCAAGTGTGGAACAGAGCAGTGGTGTGGACTCTGGAATGAAAGGGGGCAGTGGTGCCCTGTGCCCAGGGGGCAGGATGCAGTAGCAGCATGGCCTGGGGACAGTGGGTTAAAGTTCCACCTCTGCTCTGAGGGGACATTTGCAGAACCACAACATAATGTCCCTATTCTTGGCCCACTAAAGCTGCATGTTGGGATCCAGGGGCATGATGTAGAGTAGCAGTAGCTATTCCTAAGCAACAGAAGGTCAAAGTCACAACCTGGAACTGAAGATTGGGCCTCAGAGCAGCAGCTGTGAAGCCCCAGCAATGACAGATCAAATCTGCAACCTGGGACTCAAGGGTGGGACTCAGAGCAGTGGCAGCTCCAGTCACATAGATGGCAAGGTGCTGTGGTGTCTCAATCCTTGAAAGCAGGGCACAGCAAATATTAGAGTCCCTGAGAGTAGGTCTCACCACAGTAAGAACACCAGCCTCAGGAAGAAGATGTTGCAGTGGGGACTCTGGGGAGCTACATCAGCTGGGATCAACGTTGGTTAAGACTGTTGCAGTCCTCAGTAGCAAAGGCTGCAAACATCAACAGTGGTGAGGTTTGCTGGGGTTCTCTTGCTCTCCTTTCCACCGTGAAATATCTCCAAAGGGATCTCTCCTGGCACCAAACTGCTCTTGACTTGGGTGATGCAGATAAAATGCTTCCTATCATTTTCTATATGGCTGTCCACAGTTTTTGAGTTCAGCAGAGTTTTTGTTGGTTCTTCATTATACTCCAGAGTTTTCCCAGAGCTATTTTCCTTGGTTTATAGTTTTTATTTATTGTTTTGTTGTTTTTGAGGAGATGAACATTGGGAACTCCTAGCCTTTTATCTTACTGATGTCACTCTAGGAGAATCAAGAAAAATTATCTGAGTCTTAATAAGAGAACTCTGGCATTTGGACTTACCCTAGCCTTATCCTCTGTGACCTAGCTTGGTGTCAACTGGTGGTGAGCATTGAGTATATTTAAACTAAGACAAAAAATGAAAATTAATATTTATAGAAATACATTAAAATATTATAGAACGTGACAATGTAAAAATAATAATATAAATAACCCAAATGAGGAGATGGGTGAAAGGTGGTAATAGTAAATGTAAAAATGTTAATATTCTTATTTTTCAAGCAAGGAATTAATTGATAATGTCTGCAATTGGACATGATACTTTTATTTTAAGGAAAATACATAATGCAATCCCATTTTAATAAAATTATTTTTGATTGACTGTATATTTAATCATTCATCCATCTTCCATCTGTACTATATATATATATATATATATACACACACACACATATAGGGAGACACCTGTAATAATGATATTTCTGGGTGGTTGGATATAGAGTGATACCTTTACCTTCTTGTAATTTATTGTTTGGAATTTTATTCAAACAATTAAAGTTAGTATGCTCATTTTTACAAAATCAATAAAATAACTCAGTTTATAAAACATGACTCCAGGGTTTCTAGCTTGAGAAACAAGAAGAGTAAAGGTGTTGAAAAGGAGAACTGGTAGATTGTCTAGCTTGTGCATACTTTGAAAAAAAAATGTTGCAATTATTTCCTATGAAGCTGTCGGTTGTTGCTTACAGTAAATGAGAATTCACTGTTCAATTTTATTTTCTGGAATAGGATGTGGCATTTTACAAGAGTGCTGAAGGTAGAGATGGAAAGAAGTACACCTGGCCTAGGTGAATTCAGGGGATTTGGAGGAAGAAATGGAATGATTTAATAGAAGAATCAGGATTGAAATTGATAAGATTCCTAGAGTGTATAACTTTCAATGCTCATGCAAATGAGTAAACAACTACATTGGGGATCCATAATACTTCACTCTAAATTCTCTGTTATTTAGTAAATAGTCTTGAAATCTAAGGATAGGAACAATTCTTTGTTACTTCTCATGAATTTCTAGTTAGAGTACAAATGATTCCATATTGTTTAAAAATCCATTATAACAGACCAATGGAATAGAATAGAGAGCTCTAAAATAATCCCTTGCACATGTGGTCAAATGATTTTCAATAAGAGTGCTAAGATCATTCAATGGGAAAAGGACAGTGTTTTCAACAACTGGTGCTGGGAAAACTGGATATCCACAAGCAAAAGAATAAAGATACATCCATACCTAATACCATATAAAAATTTACTAAAAATTGATGAAAGACCTAAATATAAGATGTAAAACAATAAAACTCTTAGAAGAAAACATAGGGGAAAATCTTCTTGACATGAAATTAGGCAATAATTTCTTAAATATGATATCAAAAGCACAGACAATAAAAGTAAGAACAGAGAAATTGGACTTCATTAATTTTTTTTTAAATGTGCATCCAAGGAAACTATCAACAGAGTAAAAAGGCAACTCACAGAATGAGAGACAATATTTGAAAATTACATATATGATAAGAAATTAATATCCAAAATACACAGAGAACTTCTACAACTCAACAATACAATAAACAATAAAACAATCTTAAATGGGCAGAATGGAGTCTCTTTCCTCCACCATCACTGAACTGCCCCAGAGCCCGAGGGGAGGGCGGCCTCACTGGGGCTGCTGGCTCTGGAGGGGCCCCACCAGCTGAAGCATGACAGTCCTTGGGACAACGGGCCAGATCACTCATCCTGGGGTAAGCCAGCTGTCATGTCATGAGGACACTCATGCAGCCCTAAGGAGAGATCCATGTGGCAAGGAACTGAGGCCTCTTACCTAGAGCCACTGAGTACAACTTGGAGGAGCTTAAAGATGGTGGAAGAGAAAGACACAGAGATCAACTTCCTACCAACAAATACATCAGAAATACATCTACATGTGGAAAAACATGAATGGATTAAATGCCCCAACCAAAAGACACAGACTGGGTGAATGTATACAAAAACATGACCATTTATATGCTGTCTACGAGAGACCCACTTCAGACCTAGGGACACATAGAGACTAAAAGTGAGGGGATAGAAAAAGTTATTCCATGCAAATGGAAATCAAAAGAAAGGTGGAGTAGCAATTCTCATATCAGACAAAATAGACTTTAAAATAAAGACTATTAGAAGAGACAAGAAGGACACAACATAATGATCAATGGATCAATCCAAGAATAAGATATAACAATTGTAAATATTTATGCACCCAACATAGGAGAACCTCAATACATAAGGCAAATACTAACAGCCATAAAAGGGGAAATCGACTGTAACACAATCATAATAGGGGACTCTAACACCCCACTTTCACCAATGGACAGATCATCCAAAATGAAAATCAATAAGGAAACACATGCTTTAAATGATACTTTAAACAAGATGGCCTTAATTGATATGTATAGGACATTCCATCCAAAAACAACAGAATACACATTCTTCTCAAGTGCTCATGGAACATTCTCCAGGATAGATCATATCTTGGGTCATAAATCAAGCCTTGGTAAGTTTAAGGAAATTTTAATTGTATAAAGTATCTTTCCCGACCACAACACTATGAGATGAGATATCAATTACAGAAAAAAAATCTGTAAGAAATACAAACACATGGAGGTTAAACAACACACTATTTAATAACCAAGATATCACTGAAGAAATCAAAGAAGAAACTAAAAACTACCTAGAAACAAATGACAATGAAAACACAAATACCCAAAACCTATGGGAGGCAGCCAAAGCAGTTCTAAGAGGGAAGTTTATAGTTATACAAGCATACATTAAGAATCAAGAAACATCTGGAATAAACAACCTAACCTTGCACCTAAAGCAATTAGAGAAAGAAGAACAAAACCCCCCCCCCAAATTAAGCAGAAGGACAGAAATCATAAAGATCAGATCAGAAAAAAGTGAAAAAGAAATGAAGGAAATGATAGCAAAGATCAAAAAAACTAAAAGCTGGTTCTTTGAGAAGATAAACAAAATTGATAAACCATTAGCCAGACTCATCAAGAGAAAAAGGGAGAAGACGCAAATCAATAGAATTAGAAATGAAAAAGGAGAAGTAACAACTGACACTGCAGAAATACAAAAGATCATGAGAGATTACTACAAGCAACTCTATGCCAATAAAATGGACAACCTGGAAGAAATGGACAAAGTCTTATAAATGCACAACCTGCCAAGACTGAACCAGGAAGAAACACAAAATATGAACAGACCAAGCACTGAAATTGAAACTGTGACTAAACATCTTCCAACAAAAAAATGCCCAGGACCAGATGGCTTCACAGGCGAATTCTATCAAACATTTAGAGAAGAGCTAACACCTATCCTTCTCAAACTCTCCCAAAATATAGCAGAGGGAGGAACACTACAAAACTCATTCTACAAGGCCCCCATCACCCTGATACCAAAGCCAGACAAGGATGTCACAAAGAAAGAAAACTACAGGCCAATATCACTGATGAACATAGATGCAAAAATCCTCAACAAAATACTAGCAAACAGAACCCAACAGCACATTAAAAGGATCATACACCATGATCAAGTGGGGGTTTTTCCAGGAATGCAAGGAATCATCAATGTATGCAAATCATTCAATGTGATACACCATATTAATAAATTGAAGGAGAAAAACCATATGATCATCTCAATAGATGCAGAGAAAGCTTTCGACAAAATTCAACACCCATTTATGATAAAAACCCTGCAGAAAGTAGGCATAAAGGAAAATTTCCTCAACATAATAAAAGCCATATATGACAAAAACACAGCCAACATCATCCTCAATGGTGAAAAACTGAAACCATATCCAGTAAGATTAGGAACAAGACAAGGTTGCCCACTCTCACCAATCTTATTAAACATAGTTTTGGAAGTTTTAGCCACAGCAGTCAAAGAAGAAAAGAAATGAAAGTAATCCAGACTGGAAAAGAAGTAGGAAAGCTGTCACTGTTTGCACACGACATGATACTCTACATAGAGAATCCTAAAAATGCTACCAGAAAACTACTAGAGCTAAGCAATGAATTTGGTAAAGTAGCAGGATACAAGATTAATGCACAGAAGTCTCTGGCATTCCTATACAGTAATGATGGAAAATCTGTTAATGAAATTAAGAAAACACTCCCATTTACCATTGCAACAAAAAATAAAATATCTAGGAATAAACCTACCTAAGGAGACAATGGACCTGTATGCAGAAAATTATATGACCCTGATGAAAGAAATTAAAGATTATAAATATAGATGGAGAGTTATACCATGTTCTTGCATTGAAAGAATCAACATTGTGAAAATGACTCTACTACCCAAAGCAATCTGCAGATTCAATGCAATCTGTATCAAACTACTACTGGCCTTTTTCACAGAACTAGAACTAAAAATGTCAAAATTTGTATGGAAACACAAAAGACCCTGAAGAGTCAAAGCAATCTTGAGAATGAAATACGGAGCTGGAGGAATCAAGCTATCTGACTTCAGACTATATTACAAAGCTATAGTAATAAAAACAGTATGGTACTGGCACAAAAACAGAAATATAGATAAATGTAACATGATAGAAAGCCCAGAGATAAACCCACACACATATAGTCACCTTATCTTTGATAAAGGAGGCAAGAATATACAGTGGAGAAAAGACAGCCCCTCAATAAGTGGTGCTGGGGAAACTGGACAGCTTCATGTAAAAGAATGAATTTAGAACACTCCCTAATACCATACACAAAAATAAACTCAAAATGGATTAAATACCTAAATATAAGGCCAGACACCATCAAACTCTTAGAGGAAAACATAGGCAGAACACTCTATGACATAAAACACAGTAATATCCTTCTTGACCCACCTCCTAGAGAAATGAAAATAAAAACAAATATAATCAAATGGGACCTAATGAAACTTAAAAGCTTTTGCACAGCAAAGATAACCATTAACAAGACCAAAAGACAACCCTCAGAATGGGAGAAAATATTTGCAAATGAAGCAACTGACAAAGGATTAATCTCTAAAACATACAAACAACTCATCCAGCTCAGTATCAAAAAACACAATCCAAAAATGGGCAGAAGACCTAAATAAACATTTCTCCAAAGAATATATACAGATTGCCAACAAACACATGAAATAATCCTCAACATCATTAATCATTAGAGAAATGCAAATCAAAACTACAATGAGATATCATCTCACACCAGTCAGAATGGCCATCATCAAAAAATCTACAAACAATAAATGCTGGAGAGGGTGTGGTGAAAAGGGAACCCTCTTGCACTGTTGGTGGGAATGTAATTTGATACAGCCACTATGGAGAACAGTATGGAGGTTCCTTAAAAAAACTACACATAGAACTACCATACGACCCAGCAATCCCACTACAGGGCATATACCTTGAGAAAACCATAATTCAAAAAGAGTCATGTACCAAAATGTTCATTGCAGCTCTATTTACAATAGCCAGGATATGGAAGTAACTTAAGTGTCCATCAACAGATGAATGGATAAAGAAGATATGGCACATATATACAATGGAATATTATGCAGCCATAAGACGGAAGAAAACTGAGTTATTTGTAGTGATGTGGATGGACCTATAGACTGTCATACAGAGTGAAGTAAGACAGAAAGAGAAAAACAAATACCATATGCTGACACATATTTATGGAATCTGAGAAAAAAAAAAGTAATGAAGAACCTAGGGGCAAGACAGGAATAAAGATGAAGAGCTACTAGATAATGGACTTGAGGATACAGGGAGGGGGACGGGTAAGCTGGGACAAAGTGAGAGAGTGGCATTGACATATATACACTACCAAACGTAGAATACATAGCTAATGGGAAGCAGCCACTTAGCACAGGGAGATCAGCTCAGTGCTTTGTGACCACCTAGAGGGTTGGGATAGGGAGGGTGGGAGGGAGGGACATGCAAGAGGGAAGAGATATGGGGACATATGTATATCTATAACTGATTCACTTTTTTATAAAGCAGAAACTAACAGATCATTGTAAAGCAATTATACTCTAAGAAAGATGTTAAAAATAAAAACTAACTAAATAAAATAAAATAAAAATGGGCAAAAGTCTTGAGTAGACATTTCTCCAAAGATGATATACATATGGCCTTATTAGTATATGAAAATATGTTCAATGCCACTAATCATTAGGGCAATGCAAATCAAAACCACAGTATGATACCACTTCACACCCATTAGGATGGCTATTATCAAACAGAAAACAGAAAAAAAAGGAAGTAACAAATGGTGGCACTGTGGATAAATTGCAATCTCTGTGAATTGCTGATGGGAATCGAAAATGGTAAGTTATGGAAAATCATATGGCAATTTCCCCCAAAGAATTAAATATAGAATTGCTATATTATTCAACAATTCTACTCTTAGATATATACTCAAAAAAATTGAAAGGAGGAACTCAAAAGATACTTGTACATCAGTGTTTTAAGCAGCACTATTCACAATAGCCAAAATGTGGATTCAATCCAAGTCTCCATCAACAGAGATATTGATAAACCGATTGTGATATATACATACAATGGAATATTATTCAGCATTAAAAAGGAATGAAATCATGGAATGGTGCCAGCAGGATCGTGATGTAAGAGTTTCAGTACTCATCTTCTGGCAGAAACATAAATTTGAACAACTAACCACACACGGAAATACTTTCACAAGAACTAAGATTCCAGATGAGAAATTACAGCACCTGGGTGGAGCACAGAAATAAGAAAACACACATTAAACAGTGTAGGAATGACAGTTTCACATTACTGCCATGAACCTCACCTGACATACAAACAACTGAAGTGTCCATTGACAGATGAATGGATAAAGATTTGACATATATAAATATATATATATATATATATACACACACACACACACACACATATATATATTTATATATAATAGAATATTATTCAGCCATGAGAAAGAAGAAAATATTGTCATTTGCATTTGTGATAACATGATGAACCTGGAGTATATTATGTGAAGGATATTATGCTAAGCAAAATAAGACAGACAGTCAAGTACTGTATAATCTCATTTATATGTAGAATCTATTAAAAATAATTTTAACCTTTAACTCATAGAAGCAAAGTTTAGAATGGTGGTTACAAGGGACTGGGAGTGTGGGAGAAATGGAGACCTTTGGCCAAAGGGTACAAAGTTGTAGTTATGTAGGATCAATAAATATAGCAAACTAATGTACTAATGAAGGAATGATGACTATAGTTAATAATACTATAATGAATGCTGGAAATGCACTAAGAGAGTACATTCCAGGCTATCTCACCATAAAAATGTAACTATGGTAACTATGTGAGTAGATGATGTGTTTATTAGCTTGAGTGTAGTGATCATTTCAATATAGATTATCAAATAATCGTGTTGTATACATTAAATACATACACATTTATTCTAAATAAATATTTTTAAAAAGGAAATGAAATCCTGATACATTACAACATGAATAAACTTGGAAGAAAATAAGCTAAATGAAATCAGTCAGACCCTAAAGGACAAATATAGGTATTTTCAACACTTGCTCTCTTCTGAATTGTGTTTCCTCTCCTATCATTCAGTTGTGACTCTTCTGAAAAGAGGTGTTTAGACAAGAAGGCCTGGTTGCTAAGCAGTGAGGATGAACAACTTCAACTCTTAAAGTTATAAGGTACATCTTTCATTATTTAAATTATAATAATAATGCAACACAACCAAAATCATAATTTGACAGGATGAACCTGTGTTTCAAAGTTGAATTTAAATTTGAATCAGCAGAAATATTTTTTCAATGACATCTCATTATGAAGTACAAAAATTTTATGGATACAAATTGTGCTAGTTTCAGGAATTATTTAATGGAGTTTTGTGAATATACTCGCCATCTCCCTCTTGTATGTACGTTGGTACACGTATTTTTAAAAATTCTGTCTTCACCTTTCTGTCACTTCAGGAATAAGTTTTCTGGAATTGTAAGATTGTCATAACAATGTTTTCCCTTTTTATAACATGTTCATTTTCATTATCTAATTTTATTTCAATCTTACAACCACCTAAGGAAGATAGGACAATTTTTCTGACCTCTTTTTGTTACCTGAGAGATCTGAACCTTAGAGGGGTTAAACTACTTAGAATCGTAGATTGTTAGGGACTGTAAGATCTCCTAGTGCAGCCTTTTTCTATTATACATGAGGAAGCTGGAGAAGTCATTTCCTTGATGACATAGCTATTTATTGCAGATCTGAGACTAGAATATAGGTCTCCTAAAGTCTAGTCTAACATGCTTGACACAACACAGATGCTATCTCTAAATAGTAGTTGTGAATTAAGAAGTGTGAACATTTTATTAATTTTCTAAAAATTTCTGTATTTGAGAGGTTAAATAGCTGAGAAAATATACAAACTCAGTTTTAAGCTACTTAATTTATTACATAAAAATATTCATTCAACAAACATGTATCAGAATGATACTAAATGCCAGGAATAAAAGATGAATAAGACACTGCTACATTCTAAATACAAACTCCACATTTGCAATTTAGAGGGGAGATAGACACATAAATAACTGTAGAGTTATGATTAATTTTATATTGCTGTATAAGAAATTAGCACAAATTTAGCAACTTAAAACAATGCACGTTTAGTAGCTCATAGTTTCCATGGGTCAGGAGTCTGGGCAGAGGTTAGCTGGATGCTCTGCTCAGGGTCTCACAATGCTGCAATCAATTTGTCTGCTAGGTCTGGGGTCTCCTCTGAGGCTTGGCATCCTCTTCTAAGCTCATGTAATTGTTAAGCAGAATTAATTTCTTGCAGCTGTAGAACTCATTGTGGCTTGTATATTCAAAGTCAGCAGGAAAGAGTCTCTGACCTCAGATCCTATTTTAAAGGACACCTGATTATATCAGGTACACCCAGGATGTCTCTCTTTTAATTAACCCGAGATCAACTGATTAGGGACTTTAATTATATTTGAAAAGAAATCCCTTAACTTTTGCCTTATAATATAATCTCATCATGGGAGGGATATAAATCCTATTTACAGGACCTGTCCACACTCAAAAAGAGGGGATTATACTTGGCATGTACAGCAGAGAGTGCAGAAATCTGAGGCCAACTAAATCTCTGTCTACCACAATTGCAAATCAAGTCATGGTTAAAAATTGACATTAAAATGAATAAAATTGATCTAACACAGTTTTACTTTTGAGTCTTAAATGTATCAGTAAAATTTAGAATTTATTTATGTTTAAGTTTCATGAAGTTTTAATTCCAAAGGAATGCAAAAATGCACTCTTGTAAAAATTCAGGCATTAACGGTAAAGCTAAAGTTCCCCAGACCATCACCCACAATTCTAGTTACTTCCCCAGAAGAAACCACAGTTAATAATTTGGTGCAGATCTTTCAGACCTTTACCCATGAATTTTTACATGCATTTATACTTGTAAAAATGTATGTTATACTTTTATGCATTATAAATATGAGCAAGGTGATACTGAGCATGTTGTTTTGCATTTTGTCTTTTACTTAGCAAAATGTCTTAACTTTTTATGACACCACAGATAATTTTACCTAATTATTTTTAAACTGTTACTCAATTTTTCATAACATGGATACACCATAGTTGATTTTGCCATTTCCCATTGTGGACACTTAGTTTGTAATTTTTCCCAATTTCAAATAATGCTACAGCCAGCATCCTTTTACAGATTTGCTTTTGCATATGTTTAAGTGTTTCCCTAAGGTAGATATCATAAAATGAAATTGTTGGGTCATAGGAATGCACTTTTACACTTCTTACATGGCATAAAGTTAATCAGTATTCACATCCACTCTTTTTTGTGTTTTTGGACTATAGCCTCTTTTTTTTTTCCTTTTATATCTCAGATGAATATAGTTCAACTGATATGATTAATCGTCCTTGTAGATTCAAACACTGTTTCTCATTTTGTGCATACCTGTGCATATCCCTTTTATTTTTCACCTCCTGTCCTATTCACCTTTCCCACCTCCCTTTTGAGCACACACACCCATGTGTATTCTCCGTCGTATATTTATTTACATATTATGAAAAATATATAACATTTTATTTTACTGTTTAAAATTCTATTAACAGTATTTGCTGCACTATTTTTGCAATCAAAAATTTTTGTTTTATTGAGGTATAATTTACATAAACTGAAATTCACCCTTTTTAGGTATACAGTTCTACAAAATACAAAAATTCATAAAGTTGTGCAATGACTATCATAATCAAGATGTAAGTTTGTTATGTCACATCCAACAGTTTCCTCATAGAACTTTGTATTCATCTCACCTTTTCACTCCCATCCCTTAGCAACTACTGATCTGTTCTCCAATACTACAGTTTTCCCTTTTCCAGAATGTCATATAAATGGAAGCATACAGAGGTAGACTCTTGAGTCTGACTTCTTCTTTTTTAATTAATGAAATATTTATTGAGTTTTACTATATATCATTTAGAGCAAGATAAAAAATGAATAAGGTTGATGCCATATTCTCAAGAGAGTTAATGGGAGAGCGGTGAGGGGAATAAACACTGAAATATAGGTAGCGAAGGCTTTATTTTTGTTGTTGTTGTTTCAATGAAGTATAGCTGATTTACAATATTACATTACCTTCATGTGTACAACATAGTTTTTTAAAATTTTTATAAATTTTACTCCATTTAAAGTTATAAATATTGGCTATATTCCCTGTGCTATAAACTATATATTATACTTATAGCTTATCTATTTTATATGTAACAGTTTGTGTGTCTTAATCTCCTTCCCCTATCTTGCCCCACACCTTCACTGTCTCCACTGGTGACCACTAGTTTGATAAAGCTGTTGTAAACATCCACATACAGGTTTTGGCAGGGCCTTAAGTCTTCATTTCTCTCAGGTAAATATCTAGGAGTAGGATTGCTGGGTTTTATGGTAAGGGTATGTTGAACTTAACAAAAAAATACCCACTGTTTTCCAAAGTGGCTGAACTATAACATGCTTATTTGCCATCTGTGTATCTTCTTGGTGAGGTGTCTGTTCAGATATTTTGACCTTTTCATATTTCCAATAGCAATATATTAGAGTTGCAGTTATAGTGCATCCTTGCCAAACTCTGATTATGTCAGTGCTTTTAATGTTAGCCATTCGGGTAGGGATGTAGTAGGATCTCATTGTGTGTTTAATTTGTATTTCCTTAAATACGAATGATGTTGAATATCTTTTCATGTGCTTAATTTCCATTTGTATATCTTTGGTAAGTTGTTCAACCCTTCCAAAGATTTTTCAATGCTGTTCTGTTTTCTTATTACTGCATCTTGAGGGTTCTTTTTTTTTTTGTAATTCCCTTTGGTTCTTTATTAAGCTTTCTATAACTGTTTTTTCATACAAGATTTGAAGCATTTGGCCATATACACCTCCTGACACAAACTAGTATTTTGAAATTGATATGCATATATAGAGTGGACAACATCCCCAATTATATTTAAGGTATAGGGGTCTCCCAAGATAGAGCTGAAAATATCATAGTTTTAATCTTTCATTCTGTTAATGTAGTGTATTACATTTATTGATTTGTGTATGTTGAACCATCTTTGCACCCCAGGGATAAATCCCAGTTGATCACGGTATATGAGTCTTTTAATGTGCTGTTGAATTTGGTCTGCTAGTACCTTGTTGAGAATTTTTGCATCTATGTTCATCAGGGATATTGGCCTGTAGTTTTCTTTTCTTGTAGTATACTTATCTGGCTTTGGGATCAGGATAATGCTCACCTCATAAGATGAGTTTGGGAATGTTCCCTACTCTTCAATTTTTTGGAAGCGTTTGAGAAAGATTGGCATTAATTCTTTAAGTGTTTGGTAGAATTCACCGGTGAAACCATCTGATCCTGGGCTTTTCTTTGTTAGGAGGTTTTGATTAATGATTCAAAATCTTTACCCATTATTGCTTTGTTCAGATTTTCTATTTCTTCCAGACTCAGTCTTCATAGATTATATGTTTCTAGGAATTTATCCATTTCTTTGGGGTCATCCAATTTGTTAGCAGATAATTACTTATATAGTCTTTGGATTTCTGTAGTCTTCACTTTCATTTATAACTTTATTTATTTGAGTCCTAGCTCTTTTATCTTGGTTAGTCCAGCTAAAATTTTGTCAGAGGGTTCTTTATATATCCTAGGTACAAGTCATTTGTGAGCTACGTGTTGCGAAAATATTTTCCCCCAGTTTGTGGATTTTTACTTCATTTTCACAGCAATGTACTGCAAAAAAAACAGGATTTTTTTTTTTTTTTAGTTTTACCCCACTTTATTTTTTGTATATCTTTAATGGAGTATAATTGCTTCACAATGTTGTTTTAGTTTCTTCTGTACAACAAAGTGAATCAGCTATATGTATACATATATCACCATATCCCCTTCCTCTTGAGCCTTCCTTCCGCCCTCCCTATCCCACCCCTCAAGGTGGTCACAAAGCACCAAGCTGATCTCCCTGTGCTATGCAGCAGCTTCCCACAAGCCATTGATTTTACATTTGGTAATGTATATATGTCAATGCTACTCTCGCACTTCATCCCAGCTTCCCCTTCCCCCTCTGTGCCCTCAAATCCTTTCTCTACATCTGCATCTTTATTCCTGCCCTGTCACTAGGTTCATCAGTACCGTTATTTTTAGATTCCATATGTGCGTTAGCATACGGTATTTGTTTTTCTCTTTCTAACTTACTGCACTCTGTAGGACAGGCTCTAGGTCCATCCAGCTCATTAGGAATAACTCAATTTTGTTCCTTTTTATGGCTGAGTAATATTCCTTTGTATATATGTGCTACATCTTCTTTATCCATTCATCTGTCAATGGACATTTAGGTTGCTTCCATGTCCTAGTTATTGTAAATAGAGCTGCAATGAACATAGTGGTGCATGTATATTTTTGAATTATGGTTTTCTCAGGGCATATGCCCAGGAGTGGGATTGCTGGGTCATATGGTAGTTCTATTTTTAGTGTTTTAAGGAACCTTCATAATGTTCTACATAGTGGCTGTATCAATTTACATTCCCACCAACAGTGCAGGAGGGTTCCCCTTTCTCCACACCCTCTCCAGCATTTACTGCTTGTAGATTTTTTGATGATGGCCATTCTGACCAGTGTGAGGTGATACCTCATTGGGCTTTTGATTTGTATTTCTCTAATGATTAATGATATTGAGCATCTTTTCATGTGTTTGTTGGCAATCTGTATATCTTCTTTGGAGAAATGTCTATTTAGGTCTTCCATCCATTTGTGGATTGGGTTTTTTGTTTATTTGATATTGAGCTGCATGAGCTCCTTGTATATTTTGGAGATTAATCCTTTGTCAATTGCTTCATTTGCAAATATTTTCTCCCATTCTGAGGGTTGTCTTTTCATCTTGTTTACGGTTTCCTTTGCACTGCAAAAGCTTTTAAGTTACATTAGGCTCCATTTATTTATTTTTTATTTTATTTCCATTGCTCTAGGGAGGTGGGTGAAAAAGGTTCTTGTTGTGACTTATGCTAAAGAGCGTTCTGCCTATGTTTTCCTCTAAGAGTTTTATAGTGTCTGGCCTTACATTTAGGTCTTTACTGCATTTTGAGTGTATTTTTGTGTATGGTGTTAGGAAGTGTTCTAATTTCATTCATTTACATGTAGCTGTACAGTTTTCCCCGCACCACTTATTGTCTTTTCTCCATTGTATATTCTTGTCTCCTTTATCAAAAATAAGGTGACCATACGTACATGGGTTTATCTCTGGGCTTTCTATCCTGTTCCATTGATCTCTAATTCTGTTTTTGTGCCAGTACCATACTGTCTTGATTACTGTAGCTTTGTATAATAACCTGAAGTCAGGGAGCCTGATCCTCTAGCTCCGTTTTTCTTTCTCAGATTGCTTTGGCTATTTGGGGTCTTTTGTGTTTAACAGGAGTGTTTTTTAATTGACTATTTAACAAGCAGTTTTTGGATTTCAGAAAAATTGTGTAAAATAAGTACAGAGTTCTCATATGTTTACTCTCCTTGCCCCTGTAGAGAATTATTCCTATTTTTAACACCTTGCATTATGTGGTACATTATGTGGTACATTAATGTGATAATTAACAGATACTGATACATAATTACCAACTCTAAAGTCCTTATTTTACATGAGGATTCTCTCTTTGTGTTATGCAATTCTATGTGTTCTGAGAAATGTCATGTATCTACCAATATAGTATCATGCAGAAGAGTTTGACTGTCCAAAAAATTTCTGTGCCCAGCTATTCATCACCCTTCTTCTCCTGAATCCCTGGCAGTCTCTGATCTTTTTCCCATCTACAGTTTGTTTCTTCCATCTCTTTTTGTTCCTTACTCCTTTATATCAGTGACTAATACTCCATTTTATGGATGTACCACAGTTTTTTAATACATTCACCTGTTGAAATACATCTTAGTTGCTTCCAAATTTTGGCAATTATAAAAATGTTAATACTTGTATACAAATTTTTGTGTAGACATCAGTTTTCAACTCATTTGAGTGAATACCTAGGAGTGGAATTGCTGGATCATATGTATGGTATTGTTAGAAACTGCCAGACAGTCCTCTAAAATTGGATATACCATCTTGCATTCCCAGCTGCAATGAATGAGATTTACTTTTGGTCCACATACTTGCTAGCATTTGTTTTTGGTGGTGTTTTGGGGTTTAGATATTCTAATATGTGTACAGTAGAGTCTTATTATTGTTTCAATTTGCAGTTTCCTACTGATACATAATGGTGACCATCTTCATATGCTTATTTGCCATCCGTGATTGTATCTTCTTGGTGCAGTGTCTGTTGAGATCTTTTGACCATTTTGTAATTAGGTTGTTTTTTAATTGATTACTTTTGAGTTTTTTTTTATATTTTGAATATATGTGTCCTTTATCAGATATGTGGGTTACAAAATTTTCTTACAATGTGTGGCCTCTCTTTCCTTTCTTTCAACAGTATCTATCACAGAGCAGAATTTTGTAATTTTATTGAAATCTAACTTATTAATTTTCTCTTTCATAGATCACACTTTTGTTGCTATGTCTAAGAAGTCATTGCAAAGTTCATGGTCACCTAGATTTTCTCCTATGTTACCTTCTAGAAGTTGTGTACTTTTGTTTTTTACACTTACATCTATGATGCAGTTTGAGTTGATTTTTGTGAAAGGTATAACGTCTTTGTCTCAATTCGTTTCTTTGCTTGTAGATGCCTAGTTGTTCCAGTACAACTTGTTAAACAGACTTTTCCATTGACATTTCCTTCCTTCATTGAATTATCTTTTCTCTTTTGTCAATGACCAGTGAACTACATTTGTGTGGGTCAACTTTTAGGCCTTCTACTGTGTTCCCTTGATCTATTTGTCTGTTCTTTGCTGATACTACATTGCCCTGATCACTGTAGTTTTATAGTAAGTGTTGATGTTAAGTAGTATCAGTTCTCCATCTTTTATTCTTTTTTAGACTGAGTTTTCCCATCAGTGGATCCATCAATGAATGAACTGATAACAAAATTTAGTCTATTCATACAGTGGAATACTAGTCAGCCATTGAAAAAGGAATAAAGTACTGATACATGCTGCACTAGGTATAAAATGTTATGTTAAATGAAAGAAGCCAGACACAAAAGGTTTGGTATGATACCATTTTTTATAATAATTCTAGAATAGGCCAATACATAGAGACAGAAAGTGATTACTAGGGGCTGGCAGGACACGGCAATCAGGAGTGACTGCTTAATGGATATGGGATTGCATTTTTAGTAGGTAAACTGTTGTCACATTAGATGGTGGTATAGTCGCACAACATTATATATGTATTAAAAGCAACTAAAAAATATATATATGTGTATATAACTAAATCACTTTGCTGTACATCTGAAATTAACACAACATTGTAAATCAACTATACTTCAATAAAAATTTGTTTTTTAAAAAAGCAACTGGAGGATTGGAAACAACAATGGCAGAGTAGAAGGACCTTGAGCTCACCTCCTCTCACAAGAAAACCAAAATAACAACTAACTGGTGAACAACCATTGATAAAAAAGACTGGAACCTACTAAAAAAGATATTCTACATCCAAAAACATAAAGAAGAAATCCAATGGGATGGTAGGACGGGAGCACTTGCAATAGAGCCAAATCACATACCCCCCAAGGGTGTGATCCAAAAACTGCAGAATAATTATATCACAGAAATTCTCCCATAGGAGTGAGAGATCTGAGCACTATTTCAGCCTCCCCAGCCTGGGGGTCTGGCATTGGGAGGAGAAGAGCCCAGAGTGTTTGGTTTTGAAGGCCAGCAGGGCTCGATTGCAGGAGCTCCACAGGACTGGGGGAAGCAGAGATTCCACTCTTGGAGGGTGCACACAAGTTCTCCTGTGCACTGGAACCTAGGGCAGAAGCAGTGACTTCATAGGAGTCTGGGCCAGACCTACCTGCTGGTCATAGATGGTCTCCTGAGGAGGCAGGGGGTGGCTATTACTCTCTCTGTGGTCACAAAAGCTGGTGGTGGAAATATCAGGGAGTGTTCATTGACTTGACCTCTTGCTGGAGGCAGACATCTTGCTTGGGTAATTAGCACCAAGACCTGGCCCAAGCCAACAGCTGTAGGCTCTAGTGCTAGGATGCCTCAGGGCAAACAAACAACCAACAAGGTGGGAATACAAGCCCACTCATCAACAGACAAGCTTCCTTAGGAGTTCGTGAGCCTGAAGCCACCTCCACATATGCCCCTTTACATGACCCTACCCACCAGAGGGCCAAGACACAGCTCCACCCACAAGTAGGAAGGCACTGGTCCCTCCCAGCAGGAAGCCTGCACAAGTCTCTTAGACCTGCCTCACCAACCAGGGGGTAGAAACCAGAAGCAAGAAAACTATAACCCTGCAGCCTGCAAAGCCAGGTCCACAAATGCAGGTCATAGCTTACATTGGGAGCAGCTGCTCCCTTGCCCTTACATGATGAGAGGGAAGTGTACGGGTGGGACACAGAACATCCCTTACAGAGGGTCATATCTCCAAGTTTGAGAAGCATAAATAATCTTCCACATACATAAAAATACAAATAGAAATTTAGACAAAATGAGACAGAAGAAGAATATATTCCAGAAAAATGAAGGAGATAAAACCCCAGAAGAACAACTAAGTTGACATGGAGATAGGCAATCTACCCAAGAATAATGATCATAAAGATGATCCAAGAGCTTGAGAGAAGAATGGATGCACAGAACAAGAAGTTGCTAGAAGTTTTTAAGAGTTAGAAAATAAAAAGAACAACCAAATAGAGTTCAAGAATGCAATAACTGAAATGAAAAATACACTAGAAGGAAGCAATAGCAGAATAAATGAAGCTGAAGAACAAATCAGTGAGCAGGAAGACAGAGTGGTGGAAATCACTGCCATGGAACAGAATAAAGAAAAAGAATGAAAAGAAATGAGGACTGTTTAAAATACTTCTGGGACAACATTAAATGCACCAACATTCACATTACGGAGGTCCCAGAAGAAGAAGAAAGAAATAAAGGGCCTGAGAAAATATTTCAAGAGATAATAGCTGAAAACTATCCTAACATAAGAAAGGAAGCAGTCACCCAAGTCTAGGAAGTACAGAGAGTCCCATACAGGATTAACCCAAGGAAGAACACACCAAGACACATTGTAATCAAATTGATAAAAATTAAAGATATAAAGAAAATATTAAAAGCAACAAGGGAAAAGCAACAAATAACATTCAAGAGAATCTCCATAAGGTTATCAGCCATCAGAAATTCTGAAGTCCAGAAGGGAATGGCATGATATACGTTAAGTGATGAAAGGGAAAAACATACAACAAAGAATACACTACCCAGCAAGGCTCTTGTTCAGATTGACAGAGAAATCACAAGCTTTACAGACAAGCAAAAGCTAAAAGAATTCAGCTTTACAACAAATGCTAAAGGAACTTCTCTAGGCAGAAAAGAAATGGCCACAACTAGAAACAAAAAAAAAATTAGAAAATGGGAAAGATCACCAGTAAAAGTAAACATATAGTAAAGGTAGGAAATCATCCACACACAAATATGATATCTTAACCAGTAATCATGAGAAGAGGGGTGTACAAATGCAAAATATTGGAGATCCATTTGAAATTAAGAGCTCAGCAACTTTAAAAAATTGTGCATAGACTTGCTATATCAAAACTTCATGTAAACCACAAACCAGCAATCTATTATATAATAGATATATACACACACACACACATACCAAAAACAAACCAAACACAACACTAAAGAAAGTCATCAAATCATAAAAAAAGAGAACAAAACAGTAAAGGAAGAAAAAGATCTACAAACACAAACCAAAAAATATTAACAGGGCTTCCCTGGTGGCGCAGTGGTTGAGAGTCCGCCTGCTGATGCAGGGGACATGGGTTCATGCCCCAGTCCAGGAAGATCCCACATGCCGCAGAGTGGCTGGGCCTGTGAGCCATGGCCGCTGAGCCTGTGCGCCCGGAGACTGTACTCCACAATGGGAGAGGCCACAACAGTGAGAGGCCCATGTACCACAAAAAAAAAGAAAAAAATTAACAAAAGAAAGATGGAGTAGCAATACTCATACCAGACAAAATCAAACTTTTTCCAAAATAGATCACATGCAGGACCACAAAGATAGCCTCAGTAAATTTAAGAAATCATATCAAGCATCTTTTCTTTTTAGAACTTTTTTTTTTTGGCTGTCTTGGGTCTTTGTTGCTGTGTGTGGGCTTTCTCTAGTTGCAGCAAGTGGGGGCTTCTCTTTGTTCTGGTGCACGGGCTTCTCATTGTGCTGGCTTCTCTTATTGTGGAGCACAGGCTCTAGGTGTGTGTGCTTCAGTAGTTGTGGCACATGGTCTTCAGGAGTTGTGGCTCGTGGGATGTAGAGCACAAGTTCAGTAGTTGTGGCACAAGGGCTTAGTTGTTCTGTGGTATGTGGGATCTTCCCAGACCAGGGGTTGAACCCATGTCCCCTGCATTGGCAGGCAGATTCTTAGCCACTGCACTACCAGGGAAGCCCCTCCAGCATATTTTCTTAACACAATGCTATGAGATTACAAATCAACTACAAGAAAAAAAAAGAAACAAAAACATGTGGAGGCTAAACAATATACCACTAAACAACTGACAGATCACTGAAGGAATCAAAGAGGAAATCAACATACTTAGAGACAAAGGAAAACAAAAGCATGGCAATCCAAAACCTATGGGACACAGCAAAAGCAGTTCAAAGAGGGAAGTTTATAGCAATATAATCCTACCTCAGGAGAAAAGAAAAATCTCAAGTAAACCACTTAACATTACACTGAAAGCAACTAGAGAAAGAAGAACAAACAAAACCCAAATTTAGTAGAAAGAAATCATAAAAATCAGAGCAGAGGTAAATGAAATAGAGATTAAGAAAACAGGAGAGAAGATGAGGAAACTAAAAGTTGGTTATTTGAAAAGATAAAGAAAATTGATAAAACGTTAGCCAGACTCAACAAGAAAAAAAAAAAAGAGAGGGCTTTACAAATCAATAAAATTAGAAGTAAAAAAGAAGTTACAACTGACACCACAGAAATACAAAGGACCATAAGAAACTACTACAATCAACTATATGCCAATAAAATGAACAACCTAGAAGAAATGGCCAAAATCTTAGAAAAGTACAATCTCCCAAGACTGATCCAGGAAGAAATAAAAAAATATGAACACACAAATTACAAGTACTGATCGAACCTGTGATGAAAAAAAACTCCCAACAAACAAAAGTCCAATGCCAGATGGATTCACAGGGAAAATCTACCATACATTTAGAGAGGAGGCAACCTTACCCTTCTGAAACTATTCCAAAAAACTGCAGAGAAAGGAACACTTCCAAACTCATTCTATCAGGAGGCAATCACCCTGATACCAAAACCAGACACAACAAAAAAGAAAATTACAAGCAAATATGACTGGTAAATGTAGAAGCAAAAATCCTCAACAAAATAATAGCAAACTGACTCCAACAATTCATTAAAAGGATGACACACCATGATTAAGTGGGACTTATCCAAGGGATGCAAAGATATTTCAATATCTACAAATCAATCAATGTGATAATCCACATTAACAAACTGAAGAATAAAAATGATATGATCATCTCAATAGACATACAAAAAAGCTTCTCATAAAATTCAACATCCATTTATGGTCAAAAACTCTCCAGAATGTGTGCATAGAGGGAATCTACATCAATATAATGAAGGCCATATATGAAAAACATACAGCAAACATCATTCTCAATGGTGACAAACTGAAAGCATTTCCTGAAAGATGAGGCACAAGATAAGGATGTCCACTCTTGCCACCTTTATTCAACATAGTTTTGAAATTCCTGGCCACAGTAATCAGAGAAGAAATAAAAAAGGAGATCCAAATTGGAAAAGAAGAAGTAAAACTGTCACTGTTTGCAGGTAACATGATCCAATACATAGAAAATCCTAAAAGTGCTACCGGAAAACTACTAGAGATACTCAATGAATCAGGTAAATTTGAATGATATATAATTAATACACAGAAATATCTCACATATCTATACATTAAAAACAAAAAACAAAACAGAAAGAGAACTTAAAAAACAATCCCATTTACCATCACATCAAAAATAATAAAATGCTTAGGAATAAACCTACCTAAGGAGGCAAAAACTTGTACTCTGAACACTATAAGACACTGATTAATGAAATTAAAGATGACACAAACAGAGAGAAAGAAATACTGTGCTATTGGACTGAAAGAATTACTATTGTCAAAATGACCGTACTACTGAAGGCAATCTATAGGTCAGTGCAATTCCTAACAAATTACCAATGGCATTTTCCACAGAACTAGAACAAAAATTTTTAAAAATGTGTATGGAAACCCAAAAGAACCTGAATAGACAAGGCAATGTTGAGAAAGACAAACGGAGATAGGGGAATCAGGCTCCTTGATTTCAGACTACATTACAAAGCTACCGTCATCAAAACAGTATGGTACTGGCAGAAAAATAGGAATATAGATCAATGGAACATGATACAAAGCCCAGAAGTAAACCCACACACCTATGGTTAATTAATTTAGGACAAAGGTGGTAAGAATATACAATGGAAAAAAGACAGACTTTTTCAGTAAGTGGTGCTGATAAAACTGGACAGCTACATGTAAATGAATGAAATTAGAGCACTCCATAACACCATACACAAAAATCAACTCGAAATGGATTAAAGGCCTAAATGTAAAACCAGATACTATAAAACTCTTAGAGAAAAACATAGGCAGGACACTCTTTGACATAAATCAGACCAATATCTTTTTGGATCCATCTTCTAAAGTAATGGCAATAAAAACAACTAAATAAATGCAACCTAATTAAGCTCAAAACCTTTTTCAGAGTAAAGAAAACCTTAATAAAAATGAAAAGACAGTAAGAACCTAGCAAGGAGGCAGCTGTCTGCAAGCTAGAAAGGGGGCTCTCGCTAGAGACCAATCAGCCAGCATCTTGATCTTGGACTTCCCAGCCTTCAGAACTTCTCAGCTGGACCAGAAAGCTGTTTTCTCTGTTTTCTGCCAGCTCATCAGCCACAGAATCCAACCCATTGCCAGCACAGTCTGTTACAACTCCAACCAGGGCCCAGAGATGGGATTTAGACTGTGCAGGCATAAAGGATAATAGTTTAAAAGAAAACAAATACACCAGAAGGCAGAAAGCAGAAGCAAGAAGAACTACAATCCTGCAGCCTGTGGAACAAAAACCACATTCACAGAAAGATAGACAAGATGAAAAGGCAGAGGGCTATGTACCAGATGAAGGAACAAGATAAAACCCCAGAAAAACAACTAAATGAAGTGGAGATAGGCAACATTCCAGAAAAAGAATTCAGAATAATGATAATGAAGATGATCCAGGACCTCGGAAAAAGAATGTAGGCAAAGATCGAGAAGATGCAAGACATGTTTAACAAAGACCTAGAAGAATTAAAGAACAAAGAAACAGAGATGAAAAATACAATAACTGAAATTAAAATTACACAAGAAGGAATCAATAGCAGAATAACTGAGGCAGAAGAATGGATAAGTGACCTGGAAGACAGAATGGTGGAATTCACTGCTGTGGAACAGAATAAAGAAAAAAGAATAAAAATAAATGAAGACAGCCTAAGGGACCTCTGGGACATTAAACACAACAACATTCGCATTGTAGGGGTCCCAGAAGGAGAAGAGAGAGAGAAAGAATGCAAGAAAATAGTTAAAGAGATTATAGTCGAAAACTTCCCTAACATGGGAAAGAAAATAGCCACCCCAGTGCAGGAAATGCAGAGAGTCCCATACAGGATAAACCCAAAGAGAAACACGCTGAGAAACAGTAATCAAACTGGCAAAAATTAAAGACAAAGAAAAATTACTGAAAGCAGCAAGGGAAAAATGACAAATAACATACAAGTGAACTCCCATAGGGTGAACAGCTGATTTCTCAACAGAAACTCTACAAGCCAGAAGGGAGTGGCATGATATACTTAAAGAGAGGAAAGGCAAGAACCTACAACCAAGATTATTCTACCCAGCAAGGATATCACTCAGATTCGATGGAGAAATAAAAGCTTTACAGGCAAGCAAAAGCTAAGAGAATTCAGCACCACCAAACCAGCTCTACAACAAGTGCTAAAGGAACTTCTCTAAGTGTGAAAAACAAGAGAAGAAAATGACCTACAAAAACGAACCAAAAACAATTAAGAAAATGGTCATAAGAATATATATATCGATCATTACCTTAAACGTGAATGGATTAAATGCTCCAACCAAAAGACAAAGGCTTGTTAAATGGATACAAAAACAACACCCATATATATGTTGTCTACAAAAGACCCACTTCAGACCTAGGGACACATACAGACTGAAAGTGAGGGGATGGAAAAAGATATTTCAGGCAGATGGAAATCAAAAGAAAGCTGGAGTAGCAATACTCATATCAGATTTAAAAAAACACTTTAAAATAAAGATTGTTACAAGAGACAAGGAAGGGCACTACATAATGATTAAGGGATCAATTCAAGAAGAAGACATAACAATTATGAATATATATGCACCCAACATAGGTGCACCTCAATACATAAGGCAACTGTTAACAGCTACAAAAGAGGAAATTGACAATAACATAATAATAGTGGAGGACTTTAACACCTCACTTACACCAATGGACAGATCATCCAAAATGAAAAAAATACAGAATTTTTTTTTCAATTTTTTTCAATTACAGAAGCTGTAAATGACACAATAGACCAGACAGATTTAATTGATATTTATAGGACATTCCATCAAGAAACAGGAGATAACACTTTCTTCTAAAGTGCACACTGTACATTCTCCAGGATAGATCACATTTTGGGCCACAAATCAAGCCACTGTAAATTTAAGAAAGTTCACATCATATCAAGCATCTTTTCTGACCACAATGCTATGAGATTAGAAATGAATTACATGGATAAAAACGTAAAAAAAAAACCCCAAAACACATGGAGGCTAAGCAATATGTTACTAAATAACCAAGAGATAACTGAGGAAATGAAAGAGGAAATCAAAAAATACCTAGAGACAAATGACAATGAAAACACGATGATCCAAAACCTATGGGATGCAGCAAAAGCAGTTTTAAGAGGGAAGTTTATAGCTATACAAGCCTACCTCAAGAAAGAAGAAAAATCTCAGATAAACAATCTAACCTCACACCTAACAGAACTACAGAAAGAAGAACAAACAAAACCTAAAGTTAGCAGAAGGAAAGAAATCATAAAGATCAGAGGAGAAATAAATGAAATAGAAACAAAGAAAACAATAGCAAAGATCAATAAAACTAAAAGTTGGTTTTTTGAGAAGATAAACAAAATTGATAAACCATTAGCCAGACTCATCAAGAAAAAGGGAAAAGACTCAAATCAATAGAATTAGAAATGAAAAAGGAGAAGTAACAACTGACACTGCAGAAATACAAAAGATCATGAGAGATTACTACAAGCAACTCTATGCCAATAAAATGGACAACCTGGAAGAAATGGACAAATTCTTAGAAATGCACAACCTTCTGAGACTTAACCAGGAAGAAGCAGAGAATATGAACAGACCAATCACAAGCACTGAAATTGAAACTGTAATAAATAATCTTCCAACAAACAAAAGCCCAGGACCAGATGGCTTCAAAGGTGAATTCTATCAAGCATTTAGAGAAGAGCTAACACCCATCCTTTTCAAAATCTTCCAAAAAATTTTGGAGGAAGGAACACTCCCAAACTCATTCTATGAGGCCACCATCATCCCGATACCAAAACCAGACAAAGATAGTACAAAAAAAGAAAATTACAAACCAATATCACTGATGAATGTAGATGCAAAAATCCTCAACAAAATACTAGCAAACAGAATCCAACAGCACATTAAAAGGATCATACACCATGGTCAAGTGGGATTTATCTCAGGGACGCAAGGATTCTTCAATATACGTAAATCAATCAATGTGATAAACCACATTCACAAATTGAAGAATAAAAACCATAAAATCATCTCAATAGATGCAGAAAAAGCTTTTGACAAAATTCAATACCGATTGATGATAAAAACTCTCCAGAATGTGGGCATAGAGGGAACCTACCTCAACATAATAAAGGCCATATATGACAAACCCACAGCAAACATCATTCTCAATGGTGAAAAACTGAAAACATTTCCTCTAATGTCAGGAACAAGACAAGGATATCCACTCTCACCACTATTATTCACATAGTTTTGGAAGTTCTAGCCATGGCAATCAGAGAAGAAAAATAAATAAAGGGAATACAAACTGGAAAAGAAGAAATAAAACTGTCACTGTTTGCAGATGATATGATACTATGCATAGAGTATCCTAAAGATGCTAACAGAAAACTACTAGAACTAATCAATGAATTTGGTAAAGTTGCAGGATACAAAATTAATGCACAGAAATCTCTTGCATTTCTATACACTAATGATGAAAAACCTGAAAGAGAAATTTAGGAAACACTCCCACTTACCACTGCAAAAAAAAAAAAAAAAAAAAAAGAACAAAATACCTAGGAATAAACCTACCTAGAGAGACAAAAGACCTGTGTGCAGACACTGATGAAAGAAATTAAAGATGATACCAACAGATGGAGAGATATACCATGTTCTTGGATTGGAAGAATCAATATTGTGAAAATGACTATACTACCCAAAGCAATATACAGATTCAAAGAATCCCTATCAAATGCCCAATGGCATTTTTTACGGAACTAGAGCAAAAAATCTTAAAATTTGTATGGAGACACAAAAGACCCCGAATAGCCAAAACTGTCTTGAGGGAAAAAATGGAGCTGGAGGAATCAGAATCCCTGACTTCAGACTATACTACAAAGCTACAGTCATCAAGATAATATGGTACTGGCACAAAAACAGAACCAGAGAGCAATGGAACAAGATAGAAAGACCAGGGATAAACCCACGCACATATGGTCAACTAATCTATGACAAAGGAGGCAAGGATACACAATGGACAAAAGACAGTCTCTTCAATAAGTGGTGCTGGGAACACTGGACAGCTACATGTAAAAGAATGAAATTAGAACACTCCCTGACACCATACACAAAAATAAACTCAGAATGGATTAGAGATCTACATGTAAGACCAGACACTGTAAAACTCTTAGAGGGAAACAAAGGAAGAACACCCTTTGACATAAATCACAGCAAGATCTTTTTTGATCCACGTCCTAGAGTAATGGAAATAAAAACAAAAATAAACAAATGGGACCAATGAAATATCAAAGCTTTTGCACAGTAAAGGAAACCATAAACAAGAGCAAAAGGCAACCCTCAGATTGGGAGAAAATATTTGCAAATGAATCAACGGACAAAAGATTAATCTCCAAAATATATAAACAGCTCATGCAGCTCAGTATTAACAAAACAAACAACCCAATCCAAAAATGGGCAGAAGACCTAAATAGACATTTCTCCAAAGGAGACATACAGATGGCCAAGAAACACATGAAAGCTGCTCAACATCACTGATTATTAGAGAAATGCAGATCAAAACTACAGTGATGTATCACTTCACACCAGTTAGAATGGACAACATCAGAAAATCTCCAAACAACAAATGCTGGAGAGGGTGTGGAGAAAAGGGAACCCGCTTGCACTGTTGGTGGGAATGTAAAGTGATACAGCCACTATGGAGAACAGTATGGAGGTTCCTTAGAAAACTAAAAATAGAGCTACCATACAACACAGCAACCCCACTACTGGGCATATACCCTGAGAAAACCATAATTCCAAAAGACACATACACCCCAATGTTCGTTGCAGCACTGTTTACAATAGCCAGGTCATGGAAGCAACCTAAATCATCAACAGATGAATGGAGAAAAAAGATGTGGTACATATATACAATAGAATATTACTCAGCCATAAAAAGGAACGAAATTGGGTCATTTGTTGAGACATGGATGGATCTAGAGACTGTCATAGAGTGAAGTAAGTCAGAAAGAGAAAAAGAAATATCGTGTGTTAACACATATATGTGGAACCTAGAAAAATGGTACAGATGAAGTTGTTTGCAGGGCAGAAATTGAGACACAGATGTAGAGAACAAACATATGGACAGCAAGGCGGGAAAGCAGCTGGGGGTGGGGGTGGGGGTGTGATGAATTGAGCAATTGGGATTGACATGTATACACTGATGTGTATAAAATTGATGACTAACAAGGACGTGCTGTATAAAAAAATAAATAAAATAAAATTCAAAAAATGAAAAGACAACCTACAGAATGGGAGAAAATATTTGCAAATGTTTCTGACGAGGGATTAGTCTCCAAAATATACAAGCAGCTCATGAAGTTCAGTATCAAAAAACAAAACAAAACAAACAAACAACCCAATCATAAAATGGGCAGAAGATCTAAATGGACTTTTCTCCAAAGAGATACAGATGGCCAAAAGGCACATGAAAAGATGCTCAACATCGCTAATTATTAGATAAATGTATAGAAATACTACAATGTAGTATCATCTCACATCAGTCAGAATGGCCATTATCAAAATGTCTACAGATAATAATTGCTGGAGAGGGTATGGGTAAAAAAGATCCCTTTTACTCTGTTGTTTGGAATGTAAATTGTTACAGCCAGTATGAAGAATGGTATGGAGGTTCTTTTTAAAACTAAAAGTAGAGCTAACATAAGATCCTGCAATCACACTACTGAGCATATGTCTGGAGAAAATGGTAATTTGAAAATATCCATGCACCTCAATGTTCATTGCAGTGCTATTTACAATATCCAAGACATGGAAACAACTTAAATGTCCATCAACAGGGGAATGGATAAAGAAGATGTGGTATAGATGTAGGGAAGATGGAAGAGGAATATGATGTGGAGATCACCTTCTTCCCCACAGATACATCAAAAATACTTCTACATGTGGGACAACTATCACAGATCACCCAGTGAATGATGGCAGAAGACCTCAGACTTCCAAAAAGGCAAGAAAATCTCTACATAACTGGGTAGGGCAGAAGAAAAAAGGAAAAAAAAAGAGACAAAGTAATTGGTATGGCACCTTCACCTCTGGGAGGGAGCTGTGAAGGAGGAAAAGTCTGCACACACTATGAAGCCCCCTCACTGGCAGGGACAGAGGGGAGCTTCAGAGCCTCAGAGGAGAGTGCAGCAACAGGTGTGTGGAGGGCAAAATGGAGAGAATCCCACCCAGAGGATCAGTGCCAACCAGAACTCTCCAGCCTGAGATGCTTGCCTGCCCACCGGCGTGGTGGGGGATGAGTGCTGAGGTTCAGACTTCAGAAGTCAGACCCCAGGGAGAGGACTGAGGTTTGCTGCAGGAAGACCGCCTGAGGAGCTAGTGTGCCACAGATGCAGGCGACCAAGAAGAAACCTGGGCCTACCAGAGAGGCAAGGGACCATTGTTGTGGGGTGCACAGAAAGAGGGGCAGGGCTGTCATAGCATCTTCTTTCTCCATGCTCTCACAGACAGCAGGGCACCACCTATACAAGTTCCAGAGGCTGGTGTGAGCCTCAGCTGTTATCTCGGACCCCAGAGGTGGGTGCAATGGCTACTGCTGCCACCACTGCCACCAAGATTCATGTGAGCAAGCACAGGTCACTGCCCACACCTTCCTGGGAGCCTGTGCAGCCGTCCACTGCAGAGGGTACAGCAATCCAGGGCCACATTCCCAGGAGAGGGAACGGCATGGCTCAGGCTGTTGCAACTTCCTGCTGGCCTCTGCCATCGCAGGCACTGCACACACAGCACACGCATCCCAATTGTGACTGCTGTATCCCTCACTGTCCCTGGCCTGAGTGAGCAAGTGGGTCCTAATGAGCTGCTACTTTCCCTCACTCTTGCCTGGGCAGGGAACAGATGCCTGAGGGTGCCACACACGCAGAGGTGGGGCCAAAACCAAAGCTGACTCCAGGAACTGTGAAACCAAAGAAGAGAAAGTGAAATTGCTCCATGCAGCTGCAGGAGAAATGGATTAAATCCCTACTGTTGGCTTGGAAACCCCTGCATCTGTGGAATACCTGAATAAACAAAGAGTGTTTCCACAACTGAGGCTGCAGACTTTGGAGGCAACTGCGGACTTTGGGGGCAAGTATACACAGGAGTTGGGCCAGGTCAGACTATGAGCTGGCCCTACAGTGCACACAGCAGGTCCAGAGACCTACATAGAATTTGCTTTCTGCTTTTGAATTGTTTTTGCTTTTTTTGCTATTTTAGTTTTTATTTGTTTGGTTGCTCCCTTTTATGTTTTCTTTTTAAAATTTATTTTTATTTATTATTTTTGGCATGTGTGTGTGTGTTTCTTTGTTTTTCTTTGCTTTTGCTTTTACTATTTGTCTTGGAGTTTTGTTTGTCTGTTTGTGTTCTTTCTTTCCTGTTCTTCCATGCTGTGCAGACTGCAGGTTCTTGATGCTCTGGACATGAGTTGGGCCTGAGCCTCTGAGGTGGGAGAGCTGACTCCAGGAGGTTGAACTGTCAGAGAACTCCCAGACCCAGGGAATATTAATTGACAAGAGATCTCCCAGAGGTCTCCATCTCAACACAATGGCCCAGCTCCACACAAGAGCCACCAAGCTCCAGTAATGTATGCCTCACACCAAACAACTAGCAAGAGAGGAACACACACCCATCCATTAGGAAACACACTGGCTAAAGTCACAGTAAGCTCACAGGCACCACAAAACATGACACCGGCTATAGGCCTCCCCATCAGAGGGACAAGATTCAGCTCCACCCACCAGAAGGCAGGCACTAGTCCCCCCACCAGGAAGCCTAGCCAAGCCACTGGACCAAACTCACCCACTGGGGGCAGACACCAGAAGTAAGAGGAACTACAACCCTGCAGCCTGAGGAAAGGAGGCCCCAAACACAGTAAATTATACAAAATGAGAAGACAGAGAAAAATGCTGCAGATGAAGGAGTAAGGTAAAAATGCACAAGACAAACAAATGAAGAGGAAATAGGCAGTCTACCTGAAAAAGAATTCAGAGTAGTGATGGTAAAGATGCTACAAAGTCTCAGAAATGGAATGGAGAAAATACAAGAAACATTTTAAAAAGACCTAGAAGAACTAAAGAAAAAAGAAACAGTGAGGAGCAACACAATAACTGAAATGGAAAATACACTAGAAGGAATCGAGAGCAGAATAACTGAGGCACTAGAACGGATAAGTGAGCTGGAAGATAGAATGGTGGAAATCACTACTGCAGAGCAGAATAAAGAAAAAAAGAATGAAAAGAATTGAGGACAGGCTCGGAGATAACTGGAACAACATTAAACATACCAACATTTGAATTATAGGTGACCCAGAAGAAGAGAAAGAGAAAGGATCTGAGAAAATATTTGAAGAGGATAGAGTAAAAAACTTCCCTAACATGGGAAAGGAAATAGTCAATCAAGTCAAGGAAGCACAGAGAGTCCCATACAGGATAAATCCAAGGACAAACATGCCAAGACACATATTAACCAAACTATCAAAAACAAAATACAAAGAAAAATATTAAAAGAAGCAAGTGGAAAGCAACAAATAACATACAAGGGAATCCCCATCAGGTCATCAGCTGATCTTTTAGCAGAAACACTGCAGGCCAGAAGGGAGTGACAGGATATATTTAAAGAGATAAAAGGGGAAAACCTAAAACCAAGATTACTCTACCCAGGAAGGATCTCATTCAGATTCCATGGAGAAATCAAAAGCTTTACAGACAAGCAAAACTTAAGAGAAATCAACATCACCAAACCAGCTCTACAACAAATGATAAAGGAACTTCTCTAAGCGAGAAACACAAGAGAAGAAAAAGACATACAAAAACAAACCCAAACCAATTAAGAAAATGGTAATAGGAACATACATATAGATAGTTACCCTAAATGGAAATGGATTAAATGTTCTAACCAAAACAAACAGACTGGCTAAATGGATACCAAAACAAGACCCATATATATGTTGTCTCCAAGAGACCCACTTCAGACTTAGGGACACACACAGACTGAAAGTGAGGGGATGGAAAAAGATATTCCATGCAAATGGAAAACACAAGAAAGATGGAGTAGCAATACTCATACTAGAAAAAACAGATTTAAAAAAAAGACTGTTATAAGAGATAGCAAGGACAATACATAATGATCAAGGGATCAATCTAAGAAGATATAACAAGTATAAATATCTATGTACTCAACATAGGAGCACCTCAATACATAAGGCAACTGTTAACAGCCATAAAAGGGGAAATTGACAGTAACACAATAATAGTGGCATTTTAACACCCCATTTACACCAATGGACAGATCATCCAGAAATAAAATGAATAATGAAACACAAGCTTTAAATGACACAATAGACCAGATAGATTTAACTAATATTTATAGGACATTCCACCTGAAAGCAGAAGAATACACTTTCTTCTCAAGTGACATGGAACATTCTCCAGGATAGATCACATCTTTAGTCAAAAATCAAGCCTTGGTAAATTTAAGAAAATTGAAATCATATCAAGCTTCTTTTCTGACCACAGTGTTATGAGATTAGAAATCAGTTACAGGAAAAAAAACGGTAAAAACCAAAAACACATGGAGGCTAAACAATACACTACTAAATAACCAAGAGATCACTGAAGAAAACAAAGAGATAATCAAAAAATACCTAGAGACAAATGACAATGAAAACATGATGACCCAAAACCTATGGGATGCAGCAAAAGCACTTCTAAGAGGGAAGTATATAGCAATACAATCCGACCACAAGAAACAAGAAAAATCTCAAATAAACAATCAAACCCTATACTTAAAGGGGCTAGAGAAAGAATGAAAAAACTCCCTAAGTTAGTAGATGGAAAGAAATCATAAAGATCAGAGCAGAAATAAAATAGAAACAAAGAAAAAAGTAGCAAAGGTCAATAAAACTAAAAGTTGGTTCTTTGAGAAGATAAACAAAATTTATAAACCTTTAGCCAGACTCATCAAGAGAAAGAGGGAGCAGACTCAAATCAATAAAATTAGAAATGAAAAAGGAGAAGTTAAAACAGACACAGCAGAAATACAAAGGATCATAAGAGACTACTACAAGCAACTTTATGCCAAAAAAATGGACAACCTGGAAGAAATGGACAAATTCGTAGAAAGGTATAACCTTACAAGACTGAAACACGAAGAAATTGAAAATACGAACAGACCATTCACAAGTAATGAAATTGAAACTGTGATTAAAAATATTCCAACAAACAAAAGTCCAAGACCAGATGGCTTCACAGATGAATGCTATCAAACATTTAGAGAAGAGCTAACACACATCATTCTCAAACTTTTCCAAAATATTGCAGAGGAAGGAACACTCCCAAACTCATTCTATGAGGCCACCATCACCCTGATAAAAAAAAAACAGACAAAAATATCAGAAAAAAAAATTAGAGACCAATATCAGTCATGAATATAGATGCAAAAATCCTCAACCAAATACTAGGAAACAGAATCCAACAACATATTAAAAGGATCATACACCATGAACCGTGGGATATATCCCAGGTTTGCAAGGATTCTTCAAAATAAGCAAATCAAGCAATGTGATACACCATATTAACAAATTGAAGACTAAAATTCATATGGGGCTTCCCTGGTGGTGCAGTGGTTGAGAGTCCACCTGCCGATGCAGGGGACATGGGTTCGTGCCCTGGGCCAGGAAGATCCCACATGCCGCAGAGCAGCTGGGCCCGTGAGCCATGGCCACTGAGCCTGCGCGTCCGGAGCCTGTGCTCCACAACGGGAGAGGCCACACAGTGAGAGGCCTGTGTACCTCAAAAAAAATAAATAAAATAATAATAATAAAAAAATAAAATTCATATGACATCTCAAAAGGTGCAGAAAAAGTTTTGACAAAATTCAACATTGATTTATGATAAAAAGTCTCCAGAAAGTGAGCATAGATGGAAACTACCTCAACATAATAAAGATCATATATGACAAACACAGAGCAAACATCAATCTCAGTGGTGAAAACCTGAAAACATTTCCTGTATGACCAGGAACAAGACAAGGATGTCCACTCTTGCCACTATTATTCAACATAGTTTTGGAATTCCTAGCCATGGCAATCAGAGAAGAAAAAGAAACAAAAGGAATACAAATTGGAAAAGAAGTAAAACTGTCACTGTTTCCAGGTGACATGATACTATACATAGAAAATTCTAAAGATGCCACCAGAAAACTACTAGAGCTAATCAATGAATTTGGTAAAGTTGCAGGATACAAAATTATGCACAGAAATTACTTGCACTCCTATACATTAAGAAGGAAAGATCAGAAAGAGAAATTAAGGAAACAATCCCATTCCCCGTTGCAACAAAAAGCATAAGATACCTAGGAATAAAACTACCTAAGGAAACAAAAGACCTGTATGCAGAAAACTATGAAACACTGATGAAAGAAATTAAAGATGACACAAACTGATGAAGAGATATGTCATGTTCTTGGAATGGAAGAATCAAAATTGTGAAAATAACTACACTATTCAAAGCAATCTACAGATTCAGTACAATCCCTATGAAATACCCAATGGCATTTTTTATGGAACTAGAACAAAAAATCTTAAAATTTGTTTGGAGATACAAAAGAACTCAAATAACCAAAGCAATCTTGAGAAAAAAAAAAACGGAGCTGGAGGAATCAGGCTCCCTGATTTCAGACTATACTACAAAGCTACAGTAATCAAGACAGTATGACACTGCCAGAAAAACAGAAATATAGATCAATGGAGCCGGATAGAAAGCACCAAGATAAACCCACGCACTTATGGTCAACTCATCTATGACAAAGGAGGCAAGACCATACAATGGAGAAAAGACAGTCACTTCAATAAGTGGTGCTCGGAAAACTGGACAGCTACATGTGAAAGAATGAAATTAAAACACTCACTAACACCATACACAAAAATATACTCAAAATGGATCAAAGACTTAAATGTAAGACTGAACACTATAAATGTATCAGAGGACAACAAAGGAAGAACACTCTTTGACATAAATCACAGCAAGATCTTTTTTGTCTCACCTCTAGAATAATGGAAATAAAAACAAAAATAAATATATGGGACCTAATGAAACTTCAAAGCTTTTGCACAGCAAAGGAAACCATAAACAAGACCAAAAGACAACCCTCAGAATGGGAGAAAATATTTGCAAATGAAGCAACTGACAAAGGATTAATCTCCAAAATTTACAAGCAGCTCATGCAGCTCAATAACAAAAAAACAAACAACCCAATCCAAAAATGGGCAGAAGACCTAAATAGACATTTCTACAAAGAAGAGATACAGACTGTCAACAAACACTGAAAGAATGCTCAACATCATTAATCATTAGGGAAATGCAAATCAAAACTACAATGAGATATCATCTCACACCTGTCAGAATGGCCATCATCAAAAAATCTAGAAACATTAAATGCTGGAGAGGGTGTGGAGAAAAGGGAACACTCTTGCACTGCTGGTGGGAATGAGAATTGGTACAGCCACTATGGAGAACAGTATGGAGGTTCCTTAAAAAACTACAAATAGAACTACCATATGACCCAGCAATCTCACTACTGGGCATATACCCTGAGAAAACCATAATTCAAGAAGAGTCATGTACCAAAATGTTCATTGCAGCTCTATTTACAATAGCCCAGAGATGGAAACAACCTAAGTGTCCATCATCGGATGAATGGATAAAGACGATGTGCACATATATACAATGGAATATTACTCAGTCATAAAAAGAAACGAAATAGAGCTATTTGTAATGAGGTGGATAGACCTAGAGTCTGTCATACAGAGTGAAGTAAGTAAGAAACAGAAAGTCAAACACCGTATGCTAACACATATATATGGAAGTTAAGAAAAAAATGTCATGAAGAACCTAGGGGAAAGACAGGAATAAAGACATAGACCTACTAGAGAATGGATTTGTGGATACACGGAGGGGGAAGGGTAAGGTGTGACAAAGCGAGAGAGAGGCATGGACATATATACACTAAAAATGTAAAATAGATAGCTAGTGGGAAGCAGCCACATAGTGCAGGGAGATCAGCTCCGTGCTTTGTGAGCACCTAGAGGGGTGGGATAGGGAGGATGGGAGGGAGGCAGACGCAAGAGGGAAGAGATATGGGAACATATGTATATGTAAAACTGATTCACTTTGTAATAAAGCAGAAACTAACACACCATTGTAAAGCAATTATACTCCAAAAAAGATGTAAAAATAAATAAATAAATAAATAAAATGCTTAGGCCCTGCATTCTAACTAAGCCAGGTTCTGCCTAAAATTGAAGTGGATTTAGCCCTGACCTGGCTTCTGAATAACTAGGCTTTAAAATGCTTAGGCCCTGGAGTCTACCTCAGCCAGTTTCTGACTAAAACTGAAGTAGATTTAGGCCTACCTGGCTTCTGCATAATTAGGCTTTAAAATACTTAGGCCTTGGTTTATACCTCAACTAGTTTCTGTCAAAAAATGAAGTAGATTTAGCCCTACCTGGCTTCTGAAAAACTAGGCTTTAAAATGCTTAGGCCCTGGATTCTACATCAGCCATTTTCTGACTTAAACTGAAGACGATTTAGCCCTTAACTGGCTTCTGAATAACTAGGCCTTAAAATGCTTGGGCCCTGCATTGTACCTCTGCCACATTCTGACGAAAATTGAAGTGGGTATAGGCCATAACTGGCTTCTGAATAACTAGGTTTTAAAATGCTTAGACCCTGGATTCTAACTCAGTCAGTTTCTGACTAAAACTGAAGTGGATTTAGCCCCTACCTGGCTTCTGAATTACTCGGCTTTAAAATGCTTAGGCCCTGGATTCTACCTCAGCCAGTTTCTGCCTAAAACTGAATGGATTTAGGCTCTAACCAGCTTCTGAATAACTAGGTTTTAAATGCTTGGGCCCTGCATTGTACCTCTGCCACTTTCTGACTAAAACTGAAGTTGATTTAGACCCTACCTGGCTTCTCAATAACTACGCTTTAAAATGCTTACGCCCTGGATTCTACCTCAGAGAGTTTCTGACTAAAACAAGTGGATATAGGTGCTACCTGGCTTCAGAGTAACTAGACTTTAAAATGCTCAGGCCCTGGATTCTACCTCTGCAAGTTCTGACTAAAACTGAAGTAGATTTAGCCCTTACCTGGCTTCTGAATAACTAGGTTTTAAAATGCTTAGGCCCTGTATTCTAACTCAGACAGTTTCTGACTATAACTAAAGTGGACTCAGCCCCAAACTGACTTCTGAATAACTAGACTTTAAAAATGCTTAGGCCCTGGATTCTACCTCAGCCAGTTTCTGACTAAAGCTGAAGTAGATTTAGGCCCTACCTGGCTTCTGAATAACTAGGCTTTAAAATGCTTAGGCCCTGGATTCTACCTCTTCCACTTTCTGACTAAAACTAAAGTGGATTTAGCCCCTACCTGGCTTCTTGAATAAGTAGGCTTTAAAATGCTTAGGCCCTGGATTCTACCTCAAAGAGGTTCTGACTTAGACTGAAGTGGATTTAGGCCCTACATGTTTTCTGAATAACTAGGCTTTAAAATGCTTAGGCCCTGGATTATACTACAGTCACTTTCTGACTAAAACTGAAGTGGATTTAGGCCCTACCTGGCTTCTGAAGAACTGGGCTTTAAAATGCTTAGGTCCTGGATTCTATCCCAGCCACATTCTGACTAAAACTGAAAGGGATTTAGGCCCTATCTGTCTTCAGAGTAACTAGACTTTAAAATGCTTAGGCCCTGGATTCTACCTCTGCCAGTTTCTGACTAAAACTGAAGTAGATTTAGCCCCTACCTGGCTTCTGAATAACTAGGCTTTAAAAGTGCTTAGTCCCTGGGTTCTACCTCAGCCAGTTTCCTACTAAAGCTAAAGTAGATGTAGGCCCTACCTGGCTTATGAATAACTAGGCTTTAAAATGCTTAGGCCCTGGTTTCTACCTCAGCCAGTTTCTGACTAAAACTGAAGTGGATTTAGGCCCTACCTGGCTTCTGAAAAACTAGGCTTTAAAATGCTTAGGTCCTGGATTATGCTACAGCCACTTTCTGACTCAGACTGAAGTGGATTTAGGCCCTTCCTGGCTTCTGAATAAAAAGGCTTTAAAATGTTTATGCCCTGGATTCTACTTCAGCCACTTTCTGACTAAAACTGAAATGGATTTAGGCCCTATCTGGCTTCTGAATAACTAGGCTTTAAAATGCTAGGCCCTGGATTCTACAACAGCCAGTTTCTCATTAAAACTGAAGTGGCTTTAGCCCCTACCTGGCTTTTAAATAACTTGGCTTTAAAATGCTAGGCCCAGAATTCTACCTCAGCCAGTTTCTGACCAAAACTGAAGTAGATATAGGCCCTACCTGGCTTATGAATAAGTAGGATTTAAAATGCTTAGGCCCCGGATTCTACCCCAGCCAGTTTCTGACTAAAACTGAAGTGATTTAGGCCCTAACCGGCTTCTCAATAACTAGGCTTTAAAATGCATGGGCCCTCCATTGTACCTCTGCCCCTTTCTGACTAAAACTGAAGTGATTTAGCCCCTACCTGGCTTCAGAGTAACTAGGCCTTAAAATGCTTAGGCCCTGGATTCTACCTCTGCCAGTTTCTGACTAAAACTGAAGTAGATTTAGCCCCTACCTGGCTTCTGAATAACGAGGCTTTAAAATGCTTAGGCCCGGAGAAGAGGGGAAGATGGCAGAAGAGTAAGACACGGAGATCACCTTCCTCCTCACAGATACACCAGAAATACATCTACACGTGGAACAACTCCTACAGAACACCTACTGAACGCTGGTAGAAGACCCCAGACCTCCCAAAAGGCAAGAAACTCCCCACGTACCTGGGTAGGGCAAAAGAAAAAAGAATAAACAGACAAAAAGATAGGGACGGGAGCTGCACCAGTGGGAGGGCGCTGTGAAGGAGGAAAGGTTTCCACACACTAGGAAGCCCCTTCGCAGGCGGAGACTGCAGGTGGCAGAGAGGGAAAGTTTTGGAGCTGCGGAGGAGAGCACAACACGGGTGCGGAGGGCAAAGCAGAGAGATTCCCACACAGAGAATCGATGCCAATTGGCACTCACCAGCCCGAGAGGCTTGTCTGCTCACCTGTCCAGGTGGGTGGGGTTGGGAGCCGAGGCTCGGGCTTCGGTCAGAGCGCAGGGAGAGGACCGGCAGCGTGAACACAGCCTGAAGGGGTTAGTGCGCCACAGCTAGCCGGGAGGGAGTCCGGGAAAAAGTCTGGACCTGCCGAAGAGGCAAGAGACTTTTTCTTCCCTCTTTGTTTCCCGGTGCGTGAGGAGAGGGGATTAAGAGCGCTGCTTAAAGGAGCTCCAGAGACAGGCGCGAGCCGTGGCTAAAAGTGCGGACCACAGAGATGGGCATAAGACGCTAAGGCTGCTGCTGTCGCCACCAAGAAGACTGTGTGCGAGCACAGGTCACTATCCACACCACCCTTCTGAGGAGCCTGTGCAGCCCGCCGCTGCCAGGGTCCCGGGATACAGGGACAACTTCCCCGGGAGAACGCACGGCATACCTCAGGCTGGTGCAATGTCACGCCGGCCTCTGCCACCGCAGGCTCGCTCGACACACCGTACCCCTCCCTCCCCCTGGCCTGAGTGAGCCAGAGCCCCCGAATCAGCGGATCCTTTAACCCCATCCTGTCTGAGCAAAGAACAGACGCCCTCTGGCAACCTACACGCAGAGGCGGGGCCATATCCATAGCTCAGCCCCAGGAGCTGTGAGAACAAAGAAGAGAAAGGGAAATCTCTCCCAGCATCCTCAGAAGCAGTGGATTAAAGCTCCACAATCAAATTGATGTACTCGGCATCTGTGGAATACATGAATACACAACGAATCATCCCAAATTGAGGAGCCGTGTGGACGAAAGGCTCTTGGTGCTGCAGCCAGCAGTCAGTGCTGTGCCTCTGAGGTGGGAGAGCCAAATTCAGGACACTGGTAGACAAGAGACCTCCCATCTCCACATAATATCAAACAGCAAAAATCTCCCAGAGATCTCCATCTCAACACCATCACCCAGCTTCACTCAACGACCAGCAAGCTACAGTTCTGGACACCCTATGCCAAACAACCAGCAAGACAGGAACACAACCCCACCCATTAGCAGAGAGGCTGCCTAAAATCATAATAAGTCCACAGACACCCCAAAACACACCACCAGACGTGGACCTGCCCACCAGAAAGACAAGATCCAGCCTCATCCGCCAGAACACAGGCACTAGTCCCCTCCACCAGGAAGCCTACACAACCCACTGAACCAACCTTAGCCACTGGGGACAGACACCAAAAACACTGGGAAATACAACCCTGCAGCCTGCAAAAAAGAGACCCCAAACACAGTAAGATAAGCAAAATGAGAAGACGGAAAAACACACAGCAGATGAAGGAGCAAGATAAAAACCTACAAGACTTAAATGAAGAGGAAATAGGCAGTCTACCTGAAAAAGAATTCAGAATAATGATAGTAAAGATGATCCAAAATCTTGGAAATTGAATAGACAAAATGCAAGAAACATTTAACAAGGACATAGAAGAACTAAAGATGAAACAAGCAACGATGAACAACACAATATATGAAACGAAAAATACTCTACATGGGATCAATAACAGAATAACTGAGGCGGAAGAACGGATAAGTGACCTGGAAGATAAAATAGTGGAAATAACTACAACAGAGCCGAATAAAGAAAAAGGAATGAAAAGAACTGAGGACAGTCTCAGAAACATCTAGGACAACATTAAACACACCAACATTCGAAACATAGGAGTTCCAGAAGAAGGAGAGAAAAAGAAAGGGACGGAGGGAATATTTGAAGAGATTATAGTTGAAAGCTTCCCTAATATGGGAAAAAAAATAGTTAATGAAGTCCAGGAAGCACAGAGAGTCCCACACAGGATAAATCCAAGGAGAAATACGCCAACACACATATTAATCAAACTGTCAAAAATTAAATACAAAGAAAACATATTAAAAGCAGCAAGGGAAAAACAACAAATAACACACAAGGGAATCCCCATAAGGTTAACAGCTGATCTTTCAGCAGAAACTCTGCAAGCCAGAAGGGACTTGCAGGACACATTTAAAGTGATGAAGCAGACAAACCTGCAACCAAGATTACTCTGCCCAGCAAGGATCTCATTCAGATTAGATGGAGAAATGAAAACGTTTAAAGGCAAGCAAAAGCTGAGAGAATTCAGCACCACCAAAGCAGCTTTATAACAAATGCTAAAGGGACTCCTCTAGGCAAGAAACACAAGAGAAGGAAAAGACCTACAATAACAAACCCAAAACAATAAAGAAAATGGGAATACAAACATACATATCGATAATTACCTTAAATATAAATGGACTAAATGCTCCCACCAAAAGACACAGATTGGCTGAATGGATACAAAAACAAGACCCATATATATGCTGTCTACAAGAGACCCACTTCAGACCTAGAGACACATAAAGACTGAAAGTAAGGGGAGGGAAAAATATATTCCATGCAAATGGAAACCACAAGAAAGCTGGAGTAGCAATTCTCATATCAGACAAAATAGACTTTAAAATAAAGACTATTAGAAGAGACAAAGACACAACATAATGATCAAGGGATCGATCCAAGAAGAAGATATAACAATTGTAAATATTTATGCACCCAACATAGGAGCACCTCAATACATAAGGCAAATACTAAGAGCCATAAAAGGGGAAATCGACAGTAACACATTCATAGTAGGGGACTTTAACACCCCACTTTCACCAATGGACGGATAATCCAAAATGAAAATAAATAAGGAAACACAAGCTTTAAATAATACATTGAACAAGAAGGACTTAATTGATATTTACAGGACATTCCATCCAAAAACAACATAATACACATTTCTCTCAAGTGCTCATGGAACATTCTACAGGATAGATCATATCCTGGGTCACAAATCAAGCCTCAGTAAAGTTAAGAAAATTGAAACTGTATCAAGTATCTTTTCCGACCACAACACTATGAGACTAGATATCAATTACAGAAAAGATCTGTAAAAAATACAAACACATGGAGGCTAAGCAATACACTGCTTAATAATGAAGTGATCACTGAAGAAATCAAGGAGGAAATAAAAAAATACCTAGAAACAAATGACAATGGAGACACGACTACTCAAAACCTATGGGATGCAGCAAAAGCAGTTCTAAGAGGGAACTTTATAGCAATACAATCCTACCTTAAGAAACAGGAAACATCTCGAATAAACAACCTAAACTTGCACCTAAAGCAATTAGAGAAAGAAGAACAAAAACCCCCCAAAGTTAGCAGAAGGAAAGAAATCATAAAAATCAGATCAGAAATAAATGAAAAAGAAATGAAGGAAATGATAGCAAAGGTCAATAAAACTAAAAGCTGGTTCTTTGAGAAGATAAACAAAATTGATAAACCATTAGCCAGACTCATCAAGGTAAAATGGCAGAAGACTCAAAATCAACAGAATTAGAAATAAAAAAGGAGAAGTAACAACTGACACTGCAGAAATACAAAAGATCATAAGAGATTACTACAAGCAACTCTATGCCAATAAAAGGACAACCTGGAAGAAATGGACAAATTCTTAGAAATGCACAACCTGCCCAGACTGAATCAGGAAGAAATAGAAAATATGAACAGAATAGTCACAAGCACTGAAATTGAAACTCTGATTAAAAATCTTCCAAGAAACAAAAGCCCAGGACCAGATGGCTTCACAGGCAAATTCTATCAAAGCTTTAGAGAAGAGCTAACACCTATCCTTCTCAAACTCTTCCAAAATATAGCAGAGGGAGGAACACTCCAAAACTCCTTCTACGAGGCCAACATAACCTTGATACCAAAATCAGACAAGGGTGTCACAAAGAAAGAAAACTACAGGCCAATATCACTGATGAACATAGATGCAAATATCCTCAACAAAATACTAGCAAACAGAATCCAACAGCACATTAAAAGGATCATATACCATGATCAAGTGGGGTTTATTCCAGTAATGCAAGGATTCTTCAATATACGCAAATCAATCAATGTGATACACCATATTAACAAACAGAAGGAGAAAACCATGTGATCATCTCAATAGATGCAGAGAAAGCTTTTGACAAAATTCAACACCCATTTATGATAAATACCCTGCAGAAAGTAGGCATAGAGGGAACTTTCCTTAACATAATAAAGGCCATATATGACAAACCCACAGCCAACATCGTCCTCAATGGTGAAAAACTGAAACCATTTCCACTAAGATTAGGAACAGGACAAGGCTGCCCACTCTCACTGCTCTTATTCAACATAGCTTTGGAAGTTTTAGCCACAGCAATCAGAGAAGAAAAGGAAATAAAAGGAATCCAAATTGGAAAGGAAGAAGTGAAGCTGTCACTGTTTGCAGATGACATGATACTATACATAGAGAATCCTAAAGATGCTACCAGAAAACCACTAGAGCTAATCAATGAATTTGTTAAAGTGGCAGGATACAAAATTAATCCACAGAAATCTCTGGCATTCCTGTACACTAATGATGAAAAATCTGAAAGTGAATTCAAGAAAACACTCCCATTTACCACTGCAACAAAAAGAATAAAATATCTAGGAATAAACCTACCTAGGGAGACAAAAGACCTGTATGCAGAAAATTATAAGACACTGATGAAAGAAATTAAAGATGATACAATTAGATGGAGAGATATAACATGTTCCTTGATTGGAAGAATCAATATTGTGAAAATGATTCTACTACCTAAAGCAATCTACAAATTCAATGCAATCCCTATCAAACTACCACTGGCATTTTTCACAGAACTAGAACAAAAAATTTCACAATTTGTATGGAAACACAAAAGACCCGGAATAGCCAAAGCAATTTTAAGAATGAAAAACGGAGCTGGAGGAATCAGGCTCCCTGACTTCAGACTCTACTACAATGCTACAGTAATCAAGACAGTATGGTACTGGAACAAAAACAGAAAGATAGACCAATGGAACAGGATAGAAAGACTAGAGATAAACACACGCACATATGGTCACCTTATCTTTGATAAAGGAGGCAGGAATATACAGTGGAGAAAGGACAGCCTCTTCAATAAGTGGTGCTGTGAAAACTGGACAGGTACATTTAAGTATGAGATTAGATTACTCCCTAACACCATACACAAAAATAAGCTCAAAGTGGTTAAAGACCTAAATGTAAGGCAAGAAACTATCAAACTCTTAGAGGAAAACATAGGCAGAACACTCTGTGACATAAATCACAGCAAGATGTTTTTTGACCCGCTTCCTAGAGAAATGGAAATAAAGTCAAAAAAACAAATGGGACCTAATGAAACTTCAAAGCTTTTGCACAGGAAAGGAATCCAAAAACAAGACCAAAAGACAACCCTCAGAATGGGAGAAAATATTTGCAAATGAAGCAACTGACAAAGGATTAATCTCCAAAATTTATAAGCAGCTCATGCAGCTCAATAGCAAATAAAGAAACAACCCAATCCAGAAATGGGCAGAAGACCTAAATCGACATTTCTCCAAAGAAGATATACAGACTGCCAACAAATACATGAAAGAATGCTCAACATCATTAGAGAAATGCAAATCAAAACTACAATGAGATATCATCTCACACCAGTCAGAATGGCCGTCATCAAAAAATCTAGAAACAATAAATGCTGGAGAGGGTGTAGAGAAAAGGGAACACTCTTGCACTGCTGGTGGGAATGTGAATTGGTACAGCCATTACGGAGAGCAGTATGGAGGTTCCTTAGAAAACTACAAATATAACTAACATATGAACCAGCCATCCCACTACTGGGCATATACCCTGAGAAAACCATAATTCAAAAAGAGTCATTTACCAAAATGTTGATTGCAGCTCTATTTACAATAGCCCAGAGATGGAAACAACCTAAGTGTCCATCATCCGATGAATGGATAAAGAAGATGTGGCACATATATACAATGGAATATTACTCAGCCATAAAAAGAAACAAAATTGAGCTATTTGTAATGAGGTGATTAGACCTAGAGTCTGTCATACAGAGTGAAGTACGTCAGAAAGAGAAAGACAAATACCATATGCTAACACATATATATGGAATTTAAGAAAAAAAATGTCATGAAGGACCTAGTGGTAAAACAGGAATAAAGACACAGACCTACTTGAGAATGGACTTGAGGATATGGGGAGGGGCAAGAGTAAGCTGTGACAAAGAAAGAGAGGCATGGACATATATACACTACCAAACGTAAGGTAGATAGCCATTGGGAAGCAGCCGCATACCATAGGGAGATGAGCTCGGTGGTTTGTGCCCACCTGGAGGGGTGGGATAGGGAGGGTGGGAGGGAGGGAGATGCAAGAGGGAAGGGATATGGGAACAGATGTATATGTATAACTGATTCACTTTATTATAAAGCAGAAACTAATACACCATTGTGAAGCAAAAAAATAAAAATAAAAGAAATTAGAACACTACCTAACACCATACACGAAAATAAACTCAATATGGATTAAAGACCTAAATGTAAGGCCAGACATTATCAACTTCTTAGAGGAAAACATAGGCAGAACAGTCTATGACATAAATCACAGCAAGATCCTTTCTGACCCACCTCCTAGAGAAATGGAAATTCAAACAAAAATAAACAAGTGGGACCTAATGAAACGTAAAAGATTTTGCACAGCAAAGGAAGCCATAAACAAGACCAAAAGACAAACCTCAGAATGTGAGAAATTATTTGCAAATGAAGCAATTGACAAAGGATTAATGTCCAAAATTTACAAGCAGCTCATGCAGCTCAATATCAAAAAAAAACAACAACAAAAAACCCAATCCAAAAATGGGCAGAAGACCTAAATAGACATTTCTCCCAAGAAGATATATAGATTGCTAACAAACACATGAAAGAATGCTCAACATCATTGAGCATTCGAGAAATGCAAATTAAAACTACAATGAGATATCATCTCACACCTTTCACAATGGCCATCATCAAAAAATCTAGAAACAATAAATGCTGGAGAGGGTGTGGAGAGAAGGGAACACTCTTGCACTGTTGGTGGGAATGTAAATTGATACAGCCACTATAGAGAACAGTATGGAGGTTCCTTAAAAAACTACAAATAGAACTACCATACAACCCAGCAATCCCTCTACTGGTCATATACCTTGAGAAAACCATAATTCAAAAAGAGTCATGTACCAAAATGTTCATTGCAGCTCTATTTACAATAGCTGGGACATGGAAGCAACCTATGTGTCCATCAACAGATGAATGGATAAAGAAGATGTGGCACATATATATATATATACAATGGAATATTACTCAGCCATAAAAAGAAACGAAATTGAGTTATTTGTAGTGAGGTGGATGGACCTAGCGTCTGTCATACAGAGTGAAGTAGGTCAGAAAGAGCAAAGCAAATATGGTATGCTAACACATATATATGGAGTCTAATAAATAAATAAATAAATAAGGTCATGAGGAACCTAGGGGCAAGACAGGAATAAAGACACAGCCCTACTAAAGAATGGACTTGAGGATATGGGGAAGGGGAAGCATAAGCTGGGACAAAGGGAGAGAGTGGCATGGACATATATACACTACCAAACATAAAATTGCTAGTGGGAAGCAGCCTCATAGCACAGAGAGATCAGCTCAGTGCTTTGTGACCACCTAGAGGGGTGGGATTGGGATGGTGGGATGGAGACACAAGAGCGAAGAGATATGGGGACATATGTATATGTATAAGTGATTCACTTTGTTATAAAGCAGAAACTAACACACCATTGTAAACTAATTATACTCCATTAAAGATGTTTAAAAAAAACAAAAAAACTAAGCTCCCTGCACTCAGCCCATTTTCGTAATGATATATGGCAGTTAAAATTAAGACTATAGCCCAACTTCTACTGGATTTCTACTCTGAAATCACAGAATGAAAAAAATCAGGAACCAGATTCATTTACCCTCCTAAAAGCTGTGATTTAGTCATCATGGACAGCTGAGGGATATATCCCCACACACGCACACAAGAAAATCATTATGGAACATAGAGCTACTTTCTTTTTTAACAAAATATTAGTAAACATCTTTCCAATATAAAGTATATATTACTCCTGAAATTCTTTGTTGAATGAATAAATGGGTGAACTTCATCAAGACTCCAGTATAGGGCTTCCCTGGTGGCGCAGTGGTTGAGAGTCTGCCTGCCGATGCAGGGGACACGGGTTCATGCCCCGGTCTGGGAAGATCCCACATGCCGCAGAGCGGCTAGGCCTGTGAGCCATGGCTGCTGAGCCTGCGCGTCCAGAGCCTGTGCTCCAGAACGGGAGAGACCACAACAGTGAGAGGCCCACATAACGGAAAAAAAAAAAAAAGAATGAAAAGAAATGAAGACAGCCTAAGACACCTATGGGACAAGATTAAATGCAATGACATTCACATTATAGTGGTCCCAGAAGGAGAAGAGACATAGAAAGGACCCAAGAAAATATCTGGAGAGATTATAGTCGAAAACTTCCCTAACACAGGAAAGGGAATAGCCACCCAAGTCCAGGAATGGCAGAGAGTCCCAGGCAGGAAAAACCCAAGGAGAAACACACCAAGACACATAGTAATCAAATTGGCAAAAATTAAAGACAAAGAGAAATTATTGAAAGCAGCAAGGGAAAAATGACAAATAACATACAAGGGAACTCCCATAGGTTAACAGCTGATTTCTCAGCAGAAACTCTACAAGCCAGAAGGGACTGGCATAATATACTTAAAGTGATGAAAGGGAAGAACCTACAACCAAGATTACTCTACCCAGCAAGGATCTCATTCAGATGGAGAAATCATAAGCTTTACAGACAAGCAAAAGCTAACAAAATTCAGCAGCACAAAACCAGCTCTATAACAAATTCTAAAGGAACTTCTCTAAGTGGGAAACAAAAGAGAAGAAAAGGACCTACAAAAACAAAGGCAAAGCAATTAAGAAAATGGTCATAGGATCATATATATTGATAATTATTTTTTTAACATCTTTATTGGAGTATAATTGCTTTACAATGGTGTGTTAGTTTCTGCTTTATAACAAAGTCAATCAATTATACATATACATATATCACCATATCTCTTTCCCCTTGTGTCTCCCTCCCTCCCACCCTCCCTATCCCACCCTTCTAGTTGGTCACAAAGTGCAGAGCTGATCTCCCTGTGCTATGCGACTGCTTCCCACTAGCTATCTATTTTACATTTGGTAGTGTATATATGTCCATATATACACTACCACTCTGTCACTTTGTCCCACCTTACCCTTACCCTTCCCCATGTCCTGAAGTCCATTTTCTAGTAGGTCTTCATGTTTATTCGATCTTGCCCCTAGGTTCTTCATGAACATTTTTTTTTGATTCCATATATATGTGTTAGTATATGGTATTTGTTTTTCTTTTTCTGACTTACTTCACTCTCTATGACAGACTCTAGGTCCATCCCCCTCATTACAAATAACTCAATTTCGTTTCCTTTTATAGCTGAGTAATATTCCATTTTATATATGTGCCACATCTTCTTTATCCATTCATCCAATGATGGACACTTAGGTTGCTTCCATCTCCTGGTTACTATAAATAGAGCTGCTATGAACATTTTGGTACATGACTCTTTGAATTATGGTTTTCTCAGGGTATATGCCCAGTAGTGGGATTGCTGGGTCATAGGGTAGTTCTATTTGTAGTTTTTAAGGAACCTCCATACTGTTCTCCATAGTGGCTGTATCAATTTACATTCCCACCAGCAGTGCAAGAGTGTACCCTTTTCTCCACACCCTCTCCAGTATTTATTGTTTCTAGACTTTTTGATGATGGGCATTGTGACTGATGTGAGATGATATCTCATTGTAGATTGATTTGCATTTCTCTAATGATTAATGATGTTGAGGATTGTTTCATGTGTTTGTTGGCAATGTGTATATCTTCTTTGGAGAAATGTCTATTTAGGTCTTCTGCCCATTTTTGGATTGGGTTGTTTGCTTTTTTGTTACTGAGCTGCATGAACTGCTTGTAAATTTTGGAGATTAATCCTTTGTCAGTTGCTTCATTTGCAAATATTTTCTACCATTCTCAGGGTTGTCTTTCGGTCTTGTTTATAGTGTCCTTTGCTGTGAAGAAGCTTGGACGTTTCATTAGGTCCCATTTGTTTATTTTTGTTTTTATTCCCGTTTCTCTAGGAGGTGGGTCAAAAATGATCATGATGTGATTTATGTCATAGAGTGTTCTGCATATGATTTCCTCTAAGAGTTTGATAGTTTTTTGCATTATATTTAGGTCTTTATTCCATTTTGAGCTTATTTTTGTGTATGGTGTTAGGGAGTGTTCTAATCTCATACTGTTACATGTACCTGTCCAGGTTTCCCAGCACTACTTATTGAAGAGGCTGTCCTTTCTCCACGGTACATTCCTGCCTCCTTTATCAAAGATAAGGTGACCATATGTTCATGGGTTTAACTCTGGGATTTCTATCCTGTTCCATTGATCTATATTTCTGTTTTTGTGCCAGTACCATACTGTCTTAATCACTGGAGCTTTTTAGTATAATCTGAAGTCAGGGAGCCCAATTCCTCCAGCTCCGTTTTTCGTTCTCAAGATTGCTTTGGCTATTCCGGGTCTTTTGTGTTTCCATACAAATTGTGAAATTTTTTGTTCTAGCTCTGTGAAAAATGCCAGTGGTAGTTTGATAGGGATTGCATTGAATCTGTAGATTGCTTTGGGTAGTAGAGTCATTTTCACAATGTTGATTCTTCCAATCCAAGAACATGGTATATCTCTCCATCTGTTTATATCATCTTTATTTTCTTTCAACAGTGTCTTATAATTTTCTGCATACAGGTCCTTTGTTCCTTAGGTAGGTTTATTCCTAGATATTATATTCTTTTTGTTGCAATGGTAAATGGGAGTGATTTCTTGATTTCACTTTCAGATCCTTCATCATTAGTGTATAGGAATGCCAGAGATTTCTGTGCATTAATTTTGTATCCTGCTAGTTAACCAAATTCATTGATTAGCTCTGGTAGTTTTCTGGTAGCATCTTTAGGATTCTCTATGTATAGTGTCATGTCATCTGCAAACAGTGAAACCTTTACTTCTTCTTTTCAAATTTGGATTCCTTTTATTTCACTTTCTTCTCTGATTGCTGTGGCTAAAACTTCCAAAACTATGTTGAGTAAGAGTGGTGAGAGGGGTCAACCTTGTCTTTCTCCTAATCTTAGTGGAAATGCTTTCATTTTACACCATTAAGGACTATATTGTCTGTAGGTTTCTCACATATGGCCTTTGTTATGTTGAGGGAAGTTCCCTCTATGTCTACTTTCTTGGAGGGTTTTTATCATAAATTGGTGTTGAATTTTTTCGAAAGCTTTCTCTGCATCTATGGAGATGACCATATGATTTTTCTCATTCCGTTAGTTAATATGGTGTATCACATTGATTGATTTGCATATATTAGAGAATCCTAGCATTCCTGGAATAAACCCAACTTGATCATGGTGTATGATCCTTTTAATGTGCTGTTGGATTCTGTTTGCTAGTATTTTGTTGAGGATATTTGCATCTATGTTCATCAGTGATATTGGCCTGTAGTTTCCTTTCTTTGTGACATCCTTGTCTGATTTTGGTATCAGGGTGATGGTGCCCTCATAGAATGAGTTTGGGAGTGTTCCTCCCTCTTGTATATTTTGGAAGAATTTGAGAAGGATAGGTGTTAGCTCTTCTCAAAATGTTTGATAGAATTCGCCTCTGAAGCCATCTGGTTCTTGGCTTTAGTTTGTTGGAAGAATTTTAATCACAGTTTGATTTTCAGGGCTTGTGATTGGTCTGTTCTTATTTTCTGTTTCTACCTGATTCAGTCTGGGCAGGTTGTGCATTTCTAAGAATTTGTCCATTTCTTCCAGGTTGTCCATTCTATTGGCATAGAGTTGCTTGTAGTATTCTCTCATGATGTTTTGTATTTCTTCAGTGTCAGTTATTACTTCTCCTTTTTCATTTCTATTTCTATTGATTTCAGTCTTCTCCCTTTTTTTCTTTATGAGTCTGGCTAATGGTTTATCAATTTTCTTTATTTTCTCAAGGAACCAGCTTTTAGTTTTATTGATCTTTGCTATCATTTCCTTCATTTCTATTTTAATTTATTTCTGGTCTGCTCTTCATGATTTCTTTCCTTCTGCTAATTTTGAGTTTTTTTGTTCTTCTTTCTCTAATTTCTTTAGGTGCAAGGTTAGGTTGTTTTCTCGAGATGTTTCCTGTTTCTTAAGGTAGGATTGTATTGGTAAAAACTTCCCTCTTAGACCTGCTTTGGTTCATTCCATAGGTTTTGGGTCGTCGTTTCTCCATTGTAATTTGTTTCTAGGTGTTTTTTTGATTTCCTCTTTGATTTCTTCAGTGACCACTTCGTTATTAAGTAGTATATTGTTTAGCCTCCATGTGTTTGTATTTTTTGCATATCTTTTAGTGTAATTTATATCTAGTCTCATAGCACTGTGGTCGGAAAAAAAATACTTGATAAAATTTCAATTTTCTTAAACATACCAAGGCTTGATTTGTGACCCAAGATATGATCTATCCTGGAGAATGTTCCATGAGCACTTGAGAAAAATATGTGTTTTGTTGTTTTTGGATAGAATATCCTATAAATATCAATTAAGTCCATGTAGTTTAATGTATCACTTAAAGCTTTTTTTTCCATATTTATTTTCATTTTGGATGATCTGTCCATTGGTGAAAGTGGGGTGTTAATGTCTCCTACTATGAATGTGTTACTGTTGATTTCCCCTTTTATGGTTGTTAGTATTTGCCTTATGTATTGAGGTGATCCTATGTTGGATGCATAAATATTTACAATTTTTATATATTCTTCGACTGATCCTTGATCATTATGTATTGTCCTTCTTTGTCTCTTCTAATTGTCTTTAATTAAAGTCTATTTTGTATGATATGAGAATTGCTACTCCAGCTTTCTTTTGGTTTCCATTTGCATGGAATATCCTTTTCCATCCCCTTACTTTCATTCAGTATGTGTATCTAGGTCTGAAGTGGATCTCTTGTAGACAGCATATATATGGGTCTTGTTTTGGTATCCATTCAGCCAGTCTGTGTCTTTTAATGGAAGCATTTAATCCATTTACATTTAAGGTAATTATTGATATGTATGTTCCTATTACCATATTCTTAATTGTTTTCGGTTTTTTATTGTAGGTATTTTCCTTCTCCTGTGTTTCTTGCCTAGAGAAGATCCTTTAGCATTTGTTGTAAAGCTGTTTTGGTGCTGCTGAACTCAGCTTTTGCTTCTCTGTAAAGGTTTTAATTTCTCCATCAAATCTGAATGAGATCCTTGCTGGGTAGAGTAATCTTGGTTGTAGGTTTCTCTCCTTCATCACTTTAAATGTGTCCTGCCAGTCCCTTCCGTCTTGAAGAGTTTCTGCTGAAAGTTTAGCTGTTAACCTTATGGGGATTCCCTTGTGTGTTATTTGTTTTTTTTTTTCCCTTGCTGCATTTAACATATTTTCTTTGTATTTAATTTTTGACAGTTTGATTAATATGTGGCTTGGCCTGTTTCTCCTTGGATTTATTCTGTATGGGACTCTCTGTGCTTCCTGGAATTTATTAACTATTTCCTTCTTATATTAGGGAAATTTTCAACAATAATCTCTTGAAATATTTTCTCAGTCCCTTTCTTTTTCTCTTCTTCTTCTGGAACCCCTATAATTCGAATTTTGGTGTGTTTAATGTTGTTGCTGGCATCTCTGAGACTGTCCTCGGTTCTTTTCATTCTTTTTTCTTTATTCTGCCCTGCAGTAGTTATTTCCACTACTTTATCCTCCAGATCACTTATCCGTTCTTCTGCCTCAGTTATTCTGCTATTGATCCCATGTAGAGTATTTTTAATTTCATTTATTGTGTTGTTCATCGTTGCTTCTTTCCTCTTTAGTTCTGCTAAGTCCTTGTTAACTGTTTATTGCATTTCCTTTATTCTATTTCCAAGATTTTGGAATATCTTTACTATCATTGTTCTGAATACTTTTTTAGGTAGACTGCTTATTTCTTCTTCGTTTATTAGTCCTGGTGGGTTTTTATCTTGCTCCTTCATCTGCTGTGTGTTTTTCTGTCTTCTCATTTTGCTTATCTTACTGTGTTTGGAGTCTCCTTTTTGCAGGCTTCAGGGTCGTAGTTCCCGGTGTTTTTGGTGTCTGTCCCCAGTGGCTAACGTTAGCTCAGTGGGTTGTGTAGGCTCCCTGGTGGAGGGGACTAGTGCCTGTGTTCTGGTGGATGAGGCTGGATCTTGTTTTTCTGGTGGGCAGGTCCACGTCTGGTGGTGTGTTTTGGGGTGTCTGTGGACTTATTATGATTTTAGGCAGCCTCTCTGCTAATGGGTGGTGTTGTGTTCCTGTCTTGCTAGTTGTTTGGCAGAGGGTGTCCAGCACTGTAGGTTCCTGGTCGTTGAGTGAAGCTGGGCATTGGTGTTGAGATGGAGATCTCTTGGAGATTTTCACTGTTTGATATTACGTGGAGCTGGGAGGTCTCTTGTGGACCAGTGTCCTGAAGTTGGCTCTCTCACCTCAGAGGCACAGCACTGACTCTTGGCTGCAGCACCAAGAGTCTTTCATCCAGATGCCTCAGAATCAAAGGGAGAGAAAGTAGAAAGGAAGAAAGAAGATAAAAGAAAATAAAATAAAGTAAAATAAAATAAAGTTATTAAAGATAAAAATATTATTAAGAAAAATAATTTTTTAAGTAAAAAAAAATGGATGGATAGAACCCTAGGACAAATGGTGAAAGCAAAGCTATACAGAAAAAATCTCACACGGAAGCATACACATACACACTCAGAAAAAGAGGAAAAGTGGAAAAAATAATAAATCTTGCTCTCAAAGTCCACCTCCTCAATTTGGGATGATACGTTGTCTATTTAGGTATTTCACAGATGCAGGGTCCATCAAGTTGATTGTGGAGACTTAATTCGCTGCTCCTGAGGCTGCTGGGAGTGATTTCCCTTTCTCTTCTTTGTTTGCACAGCTTTGGATTTGGTCCCGCCCCTGCGTGTACGTCGCTGGAGGTCGTCTGTTCTTCACTCTGACAGGACGGGGTTAAAGGAGCAGCTGATTCAGGGGCTCTGGCTCACTCAGGCCATGGGGAGGGTGGGCACCATGTGGGGCATTCCTGTGGTGGCAGAGGCTGGCGGAACTTTGCACCAACCTGAGGCTCACTGTGTGTTCTTCCAGGGAAGTTGTCCCTGGATCCTGGGACCCTGGCAGTGGCAGGCTGCACAGGTTCCCCGTAGGGAGGTGTGGATAGTGACCTGTGCTCGCACACAGGCTTCTTGGTGGCAGCAGCAGCAGTCTTAGCGTCTCATGCCCGTCTCTGTGGTCCGCGCTGTTAGCCGTGGCTCATGCCCATTTCTGGAGCTCTTTTAAGGAGTGCTCTTAATCCCCTCTCCTTGCACACCAGGAAACAAAAAGGGAAGAAAAAGTCTCTTGCCTCATCGGCAGGTCCAGACTTTTCCCCGGACTCCCTCCCATCTAGCCGTGGTGCACTAACCCTCTGCAGGCTGTGCTCACGCTGCCAACCCCAGTCCTCTCCCTGCGCTCTGATTGAATCCCGAGCCTCAGCTCCCAGCTCCGCCTGCCCCAGTGTGTGAGCAGACAAGCCTCTCGGGCTGCTGAGTGCTGGTCAGCACCGATCCTCTGTGCGGGAATCTCTCCGCTTTTCCCTCCACACCCCTGTTGCTGTGCTCTCCTCCGTGGCTCCGTAGCTTCCCTCCTCTGCCACCCACAGTCTCTGCCTATGAAGGGGCTTCCTGGTATGTGGAAACCTTTCCTCCTTCACGGCTCCCTCCCGCTGGTGCAGGTCCCGTCCCTATTCTTTTGTCTCAATTTATTCTTTTTTCTTTTGCCCTACCCAGGTACGTGGGGTGTTTCTTGCCTTTTGGGAGGTTTGAGGTCTTCTGCCAGCGTTCAGTAGGTGTTCTGTAGGAGTTGTTCCACGTGTAGATGTATTTCTGATGTATCTGTGGGGAGGAAGGTGATCTCTGCATCTTACTCTTCCGCCATCTTCCCCCTCTCCCTTTCTATGTATTTTTTTTTACATTATATAGGAACAAAAAGAGAAGTTACAAACTAAAAATAAAATACTATTGGCTTTTATATGTACCACTGTATCTACTTTACCATTTTTCTTTATTTCATCATTTGATTTTAGTTACTCTATATTATCCTTTCATTCTAACCTCATTGCCTCCATATACAATTGTGTATATTAGGTCTATGAGTAATGAACAATGCCCCAAACCCAAGTTTTGATTTATCCAGGAATTTCTTATTTTTTTAATTTTTAAATTGAATTAGAGTTGACTTACAATATTCTGTTAGTTTCAAGTGTACAGCATAGTGATTCAGTATTTTTTCAGATTATATTCCATTATAGGTTATTAAAAGATAATGGGTATAGTTCTTTGTGCTATACATTAAATCCCTGGTGCTTATCTATTTAAAAAAAATATTTTATATTGGAGTATAGTTCATTAACAATGTTGTGTTAGTTTCAGGTATAAAACAAAGTGATTCAGTTATACATGTACATGTATCTATTATTTTCCAAATTATTTTCCAGTACAGGTTGGTGCTTATCTATTTTATTTATAGTAGTTTGTATCTGTTAATACCATACCCCTAATTTGTCCCTCCACTATTCCTTACCCCTTTGGTAACCTCAGAACTGCTTTCTATGTCTGTGAGTCTGTTTCTGTTTTGTATATATATTCATTTGTGTTACTTTTTAGATTCCACATATAACTTATATCATATAGTATTTGGCATTATATGACTTATTTCACTAAGCATAATATTCTCTAGGTCCATTCACATTCTTGCAAATGGCAGTATTTCAGTGTTCAGTGTTTTTCATAGATGAGTGATATTTCCTTGTATATATATATCTATAACATATATATACACTAATATATACATTAGTGTATATATAATACATAATATATAATAATATTACAGTATTAGTATATATATATATATATATATATATATATATCCCACATATTTTTAGTCTTATCTGTTGATGGGCACTTGGGTTGCTTCCATATCTTGGCCATTGTAAATAGTGTTACTATGAACATTGGTGTGCAAGTGTATTTTCGAATTAGTGTTTTTATTTTTCTGGATGTATACACAGTAGTGGAGTTGCTGGATCATACGGTAGTCCTATTTTTAGTTTTTTAAGGAGTCTCCATACTTTTTCCCATGGAGGCTGTATCAATTTACATTCCCACGAACAGCATACAAGTGTTCCCCTTTCTCCACATCCTCTACAGCATTTATTATTTGTAGACGTTTTGACGAGCACCATTCTGACTGATGTTAGGTTATACCTCACTGAGTTTGATTTGTATTTCTCTAATAAGTGATGTTGAGCATCTTTTCATGTGCCTGCTGGCTATCTGTATGTGTTCTTTGGAGAAATGTCTATTCAGGTCTTCTGTCCTTTTTTTTTTTTTTTTTGCAGTACGCGGGCCTCTCACTCTTGTGGCCTCTCCTGTTGCAGAGCACAGGCTCCAGACGCACAGGCTCAGTGGCCATGGCTCATGGGCCCAGCCACTCCATAGCATGTGGGATCTCTCTGGACCGGGGCATGAACCCGTGTCCCCTGCATCAGCAGGCGGACTCTCAACCACTGCACCACCAGGGAAGACCTTCTGTTCATTTTTTTATTGTTGTTTCATTTTTTGATATTGATCTGTATGAGCTGTTTGTATATTTTGTATTTTAACTCCTTGTCAATTGCATCATTTGCAAATATTTGCTTCCATTCCATAGGTTGGCTTTCCATTTTGTTTATGGTTTCCTCTGCTGTGCCTCTGCTGTGCCAATGCTTTTAAGTTAAATTAGGTCCCATTTGTTTACCTTTGCTTTTATTTCCACAACTCTGGAAGACAGATTCAAAAAAAATATTGCTGCAATTTATGTGTTCTGCCTGTTTTCCTCTAGGAGTTTTATAGTATCCAGTCTTACATTTAGATTTCTAATGCTTTTTGAGTTTATTTTTATTTGTGGTGTTAGAGAATGGTCTAATTTCATTCTTCTACCTGTGGCTATGTAGTTTTCCCAATATCACTTGCTGAAATGACTGTCTTTTCCCCATTGAATATTCTTGCTTCCTTTGTCATAGATTAATTGACATAACTGTATGTGCTCTTTTCTGGGCTCTCTTTTCTGTTCCATTCATTTAGGTGTCTGTATTTGTGCAGGTACAATGCACTTTTGATAATTGTAGCTTTGTAGTAAATTATGAAGTCTGAGAGACATAGATCCAACTTTTTCTATTTTTCTCAGGATTTATTTGGCAATTTGGGGTCTCTTGTGGTCCCATATAAATTTTCGCAATAGTTTTTCTTGTGCTGTGAAAAAATGTCTTGGGTATTTTGATAGGAATTGAATTAGATCTGTAGATTTCTTTGGACATTATGTCCACTTAAGTAATACTGATTCTTCCAGTCCAAGAATACAGGATATTTTTTCATTTCGATGACTCATCTGCAGTTTCTTTTGTCAATGTTTTATAGATTTCAGGGCATAGGATGTTCACCTCCTTGGGTAAGTTTATTCCTAGGTATATTTTTGATGTAATTTAAAAACTAATTAAAAAAATTCCCATTCAAATAGTTCATTATTAGTGTATATAAATGCAAAAATTTCTGTATACTAATCTTATATCCTGCACTCTTACTCAATTCATTTAGTAGTTCTAAAATATTTGGGTAGAAACTTTAGGGATCTCTATACAGAGTATCATGTCATCTGCAAATAGTGACAATTTTATCTATGGCCTTCCAATTTGGACCGTTTTTATGTCTTATTCTTTTTTGATTGCTGTAGCTCAGACTTCCAATACTGTGTTAAATAGAAGTAGTGAGGGTGGGCATATGTACTGTGTTCCTGAATCCAGCAGGAAGGCTTTCAGCTTTTCACCATTGAGTATTGAGTTGGCTGGGGGCTTGTCATATGTGGCCTTTATTATGTTGAGATATGTTCCCTCTATAACCAGTTGGAAGAGAGTTTTTAATGTGAATGATGTTTAATTTTCTCCAATCCTTTTCCTGCATCTATTAAGATGATCATGTGATTTTTATCTTTCCTTTTGTTACTTTGATGTATCACATTGATCAATTTCTGGATATTGAACCATACTTGCATCCCTGGAATAAATGCCACTTGACCATGGTGTATGATCCTTTTTATACATTGTTGATTTGGGTTTGCCAATATTTTGTTGAGGATTTTTATATCTATATTATTCAGAGATATTGGCTTGTAAATTTCTTTCTTTCTTTTTTTTGCAGTGTCTTTCTCTGGTTTCATTTTCAGGATAATGGTGGCCTTGTAGAATGCATTTAGGAGTGTTTCCTCCTCTTCATTTTTTTGGAATAGTTTGAGAAGGATAGGTATGAGTTCTTCCATTATAAGTTTGGTAGAATTCCACAGTGAAGCTGTCTGGTCATGGACTTTTGTTTCCAGGGAATTTATTTTTATTACAGATTCTATTTCACTTCTAGTGATCAGTCTGTTCAAATTGTCTGTATCTTTCTGACTCAGTCTTGGCAGACTGAATGTTTCTAGAAATGTGTCCATTTCTCTAGGTTGTCCAATTTTCTTGCCACATACTGTTCATAATAATATCTTATGATTATTTTGTTTCTCTGTGGTATCTGTTGTTATTTCTCCACTTTCGTTTCTTATTTTGTTTTTTGGGGGGACCTCTCTTTTTTTCTTGGTGAGCCTGGCTAAAGTTTTGTCAATTTTGCTTATGTTTCTTAAAGAAGCTCTTAGGTTTATTGATTTTTCTATTGTTTTTTGGTTTCTATTTTATTTCTTCTCTGATCTTTATTATGCCTTTCCTTCTGCTGACTTTGGGCTTTGTTTGTTCTTCTCTCCCTGATTCTTTTAATGGTGGTAGGTTAGGTTGTTTATTTGAGATGTTACTTGTTTCTTGAGCAAAGCCTGTGTCCCTAAGAACTTCCCTCTTGGAACTGCTTTTGCTGCATCCCATAGGTTTTTTTTTCTTTTTTCTTTTTTTTTCTTTGTGGTACACGGGCCTCTCACTGCTGTGGCCTCTCCTATTGCAGAGCACAAGCTCTGGACACGCAGGCCCAGCGGCCATGGCTCACGGGCCCAGCCACTTTGCAGCATGTGGGATCTTCCCAGACCGGGGCACGAACCTGCATCCCCTGCATCGGCAGGCAGACTCTCAACCACTGCACCACCAGGGAAGCCCCATCCCATAGGTTTATAATGTGTTTTCATTTTTGTTTTTCTTGAGGTATTTTCTGATTTCTTGTTTGATTTCATTGTTTACGTTGGTTTTGTAGCAGAACATTTTTTTAGTCCCCACGTGTTTGTTCTTTTTCCATTTTTCTTTCTGTAGTTGATTTCTAGTTTCATTCAGTTGTGTTCAGAAATTATGCTTTATATAATTTCTTTCCTCTTAAATTTGCTGAGGCTTGTTTTTTGACCTAGTATGTTCTCTACCCTAGAGAATGTTCCATGTGCACTTGAGAAAAGTGTGTATTCTGCTTCTTTTTGGATGTTGTGTCCTGTAGATAGCAATTAAGTCCAACTGGTCTGTTGTGTCATTTAGGACCTCTGTTGCCCTATTGATTTTCTGCCTGGATGAGATATTCATTGCTATATCATCAATGGGCTATGAAAATCTCTTACTATTTATTGTCTTATTGTCAGTTTCTCCCTTTATGTCTGTTAGCATTTGAATTATGTATTTAGGTGCTCCTGTATTGGGTGTGTGTATGTTAACGACTGTAACAGCCTCTTTTGTATTGATTCCTTCATCATTATACAATGTCCTTCTTTGTCTTTCATTATATCATTTGTTTTAAAGTCTATTTTGTCTGATATGAATATTGCTATCCCCACTTTCTTCTCATTTCCATTTGCATCAAATATCATTTTCCATCCCCTCACTTTCAGTCTGTGTGTGTTTTCCTCTCTGAAGTAAAACTCTTGGAGGGCTCATAATTAGCAGGTCTTGTTTTATTATCCAATCAGCCACTCTGTATATTTTGATGTAGCATTAGTTCATTGACATTTAAAGCAATTACTGACTGGTATGAATGCATTTCCATTTTGTTACTTGTTTTCTGTTTTTTTTTTTTTTTTTTTAGTTCTTCTCTCTTCTTTTCTTCTTCTTTTAGTTTCTTCCCATGTGGTTTGATGATTTTCTTGAGTAGAATGCTCGTGTTCCTTTCTCTCTTGTTTGTGTGTATCTATTGTAGGTTTGTGGTTTGTGGTTACCATGGCATTTATGTATGTTGACCTGTAACTATATCTAGTAGCTTTAAACTAGTAATCATTTAATCTCAAACACATTCTAAATGATCCACATTTTTTACACCCCTCCCCTACATTTTGTTTTTCACATTCTATTTTACATCTTCATGCTTATCCTTTTACTGTTTCTTGTAGTTATAATATCTCCTACAAATTTTTGTTGTTTTTTAATCTATGTACTGACTTGTTTAAGTGATCTTCAAGCCTTACTATATATTTGCCTTTCCTGTTGGGATTTCCTCTTTTCTATAGATTCCAGCTTGTTTTCCATTTAGAGAAGACCCTTCAACATTTCTTTTAGGGAAGGTTTATTATTGATGACTTCTTTTAGTTTTTGCTTGTCTGAGAAATTGTTTATCTCTCCTTCTATTCTAAATGATAATCTTGCTATGTAGACTATCCTAGGTTTTAGGGTTTTCCCTTTCAGGACTTTGAATATACCATGCCACAGCCTTCTGTCCTGCAACTTTTCTGCAGAGAAATAAGCTTATAGCCTTATAGAGGTTCCCTTGTATATGACTCTTTGCACTTCTCTTGCTGCATTTAGAATATTCTCTTTATCTTCAACTTTTTGCCATTTTAATTATAATATGTCTTGGTGTGGGTCTGTTTGGTTTCATTTGGTTCAGGACACTCTGTGCTTCCTGTACCTCAATATCTGTTTCCTCAGGACTTAGGTTTGGGAAATTTTCAGCCATAATTTCTTCAAATACATTTTTAGTCCCCTTCCCTCTCTCTTCTCCTTCTGATACATTTTATATTATCCCATAGATCTTGTATCTTGCTTTCACGCTTTTTTTCATTTGTTTTTCTGTCTGCTCTTTTGACTGTGTGATTTTCATTTTTTCTGCCTTCCTGATCACTTATTCATTCTTCTGTGTCTTTTGATCAGCTATTCATTGCTTGTAGATTACTTTTTATCTCGGAAATTGAATTATCTATTTTTGATTGGGTCATGTTTATAGTTAATAGTGTCTTGTTACAATGATCTGTGATTATATTGGTAATCTTTCTTAATTTAGATAACATTTTTATCACCACTTTTTGGAACTCAATGTCTGGTAGACTGATCATCTCTGTTTCTTTATTTCGTCTCTCAGGATTTTCCTCTTGCTCTTTTAATTGGGGGTCGTTCCTCTGCCTTTTTATTTTACTAAACTTTCTCTGCCTCAATGGATTTAGGTGAAACAGTTATCTATTGTGGTCTTGAAGGCGTGTTTTCATGTGCGAGTGTCCCAGTGTAGACTGCATGTGTCCAATATCTTTGTGTGAAGGCTGGTTTTGATGTGAACGCCAGCCATGTCTTTCCTCAGGATGTGCTGAACACTATCACCTTGATAGGGAGTGTGACTGGTGTTGGAGGATCTAAAGTCTGTGCAGGGTATGAGGCAGGACTTCCTCTTTGCTCCATGGCTGTTTCCACCCTCTCAGTGGGGGTGGGGTCCGCTCCACAATTGCTATAGCAGAAGCCCTGAGGGTCGGGATTGAGCAGGTTCTGTTTCCTCTGAGTGCATGTGCTGCTCCAAAGAGGGGAGTGCTGATGTTAAGTGAGGCTCGTGTGCTCACAGATGTCTGATGCATTGCCTGTGTAGGTCTCCATGTCTCCACTCAGATGCAGCACAAGGTTGTGTCCCTCCCCCTGTTCTGGGCCTCCCAGATATGGTGCAGTGCTGTGGCATGGAATGGGCGGAGCTGGAACATTTGCTAGGCTTGGACTTGTGTTCAGGGCATTGTGGTAGCAGGAATTGAATTGGCTGCACTGCTCTCTGAGATCTGAGCTTCTTCTGTGGTGCTGATTGAGTCAGTGCCAACATTGGTTGCTGTCACCTCACCCACACAACACCCCAGGACCCAGCCTCCTCTCTGTCCCTAGATTCCAACTGTTCCCAGGACCTGTCTTCCCCAGATCCAGTAGCAGTCTGTGGCTTAGAGTGGGTGGGATCAGAGCACTTTCTCATATGGGAGCAGTGAGTAAGGTGTGGAAGTCACAGAGTTTCCTGAGGCACCACTTGAGTAAGTGCCAACAATGGCCAGCACTGATCCACTTGACCACACACCAGGTCTCTGGCCTGTCCATGTGTAGCTAGACCAAGTCTTTTTTCCAGGGCCTGGGTAGCCCAGATCCCATGCCAAGCTTCAGTGTGGAAATAGCAGCCCCAGGGTGTTCATCCCTCTCAGATTGGGGAGTGACATGATGTGTCAACCACTAGTACAAAATTTTCTACACCCTATTTATTGTCAGGCCAGTGCTCACATTCTAGTTGCAAGTGGAGTCTATCCTTCTCCCTCACTTATATCCGTCTAAGCACTTCTTCTAGCAGCCAAGTGTCTTGTCTCCTTTGCATAGCACCCCAGGACAGGGGCATGCAGTCTTTGGCTCAACTATTCACTCCCTAAGGTCTGCCCATGTGTACTTTCTCCTCCTTTCAGATCTTTCCCAAGGGCAGAAGAACCAACCCTATGTCTTTTTTCCATCCTACCCAGTTACATGGAAATCTTTCTTGAAGCTTTGGGTATATAGGAGTTCTGTCATTTTCAACTTTTTTTCTTTTCCCATGATAAGTGTTCCACATGTAGATGTGTTTTTGATGTGTTTATGGGGGGCTAGGTGAGCTCCATGTCCTCCCATTTCACTAACTTTGCCTGACTCCCTCTTCTTATTTCTTTTATATATAGTAGTTTGTACCTCTTAATCCTCTACCTCTATCTTGTCCCTCTCCTATACCTTTTCCCATTGTGAACCACAGGTTTGTTCTCAATGTCTGGGAGTTTCTGTTCTTATGTAGTAGCTTGTTTTATTTTTAAGATTTCACATGTAAGTGATAACATACAGTAATTGCCTTTGTCTGATTTATTTCACTAAGCATAATACACTCCAGGTCCATCCATGTTGTTTTAAATGGCAGAATTTCATTATTATTATTATTTTTATTGCTGGGTCATATATGTATATATATGATATAAACCACAGTTTCCTTATTCAGTCATCTGTTGATGGACACTTAGATTGCTTTCATATCTTTGTTATTAAGAACAATGCTGCTATGAACATTGGGGTGCATGTATCTTTTCAAATTATGGTTTTTGTTTTCTTCAGGTAAATACCTAGGAGTGGAATTGCTGGACCATATGGTAATTCTATTTTTAGTATTTTTTAGGAAACTCCATACTGTCTTATCTAATGGGTACTCCAGTTTATATTCCCACCAACATGGTACTAGGGTTCCCTTTTCTCCACATCCCTGCCAACATGTTATTTGTGGTCCTTTATTTGGTCTTTATTTTCTCTCTGATCTGTATTATTTCCTTACTTCTGCTGAGTTTGGCTTTTGTTTTTGTTGTTGTTGTTCTTTTCCTAATTCCTTTTATTAGGGCTGTATTAATTTAACTAAGCTTGAAATTCATGCATACTGTAACTACACAAAGCATGAACTCTCTGTGGCTCTTTCTGGGTTTATCTTGTTTGGAAATCTCTGTAATTCCTGTACCTGAAAATCTGTTTCCTCCTTCACCTTCAGGGAGTTTTCAGCCATAACTTCATCAAATACATTTTCTACCTCTTTCTCTTTCTATCCTTCTGGGACCCCTATGTGAATGTTAGTATGCTTGGTGTAGCCTTAGAGGTCCTTTAAACTATCCTCATTTTTAAAAATTTGTTTTTCTTTTTCTGTTCTGGTTGTGTTATTGCCATTATTGTACCTTCCAGATTGATTATATATTTTTGTGTGTCACCTAGTCTGCTAATTCCTGTAGTGCGTTTTTCATTTCAGTTATTGTATTCTTCATTTCTGACTGGTTCTTTTTATATTTTCTAGACTCTTCTTAAAATTCTCATTTAGTTCATCTATTTTTTCCCAAAGTTCAGTTAGCATATGTATTATTAATGCTTTGAACTCTTTATCATGTAAATTTTTATTAAAAATATATATTTATTTATTTATTTTTGGCTGTGTTTGGTCTTCATTGCTGTGCACTGGCTTTCTCTAGTTGCAGTGAGTGGGGGCTACTCTTTTGCTGCGGTGCACAGGCTTCTCATTGCAGTGGCTTCTCTTGTTGTGGAGCACAGGTTGTAGGCATGTGGGCTTCAGTTGTTGTGGCACGTGGGCTCCAGTTGTTGTGGCACGTGGGCTCAGTAGCCGTGGCACATGGACTTAGTTGCTCCATGGCATGTGGGATCTTCCTTGACCAGGGCTTGAACCTATGTCCCCGGTTGCTCCATGGCATGCAGGATCTTCCTGGACCAGGGCTTGAACCTGTGTCCCCTGAACTGGCAGGTGGATTCTTAACCACTGCACCATCAGGGAAGCCCTCAGGTAAATTATTTATCTCTGTTTTTTTAGTGGTTTGTTCCTTGATACTTTTTTCCTCCTCACACTGCATGGCTTGTGGCATCTCATTTTCCTGACCAGGGACTGAACCTGGGCCATGGCAGTGAATGTGCCAAATCCTAACCATTAGACCACCAGGGAACTCCCCCTTGTTCTTTCTTTTGAAACAAAATTCCATCTTCTCATTGTGTTTAACTTTCTCTATCTCTATGAAATTAAACAGTTACCTATCTCAGTCTTGAAGGGCTGTCTTTTAGTGGGAGTGTCCCTATGAAGTCTGCATGTGTCCAGTGCATTTGTTGGGAGAGTTGGAGCTAAAGTGAGCATGGGTCACATCGTTCCTTGTGGTGTGCTGGCAGTTACCACCTTGGTAGGAGGTAGGGCTGGCAATGGAAGGGTTAAAACCCGAGCAATGTGTGAGCTAGGACATCTCCTCTGTGAAATGGTTGTCACTGCCCTATCAGGGATTGAGTCTGGCCTCAAAGTGTTGGATCAGAAGTCATGAGGTTTAGTTCTGAGCTGGTTCTATTCCTTCTAAGTGTGCACTCTCCCCCTGGCAAGGACACTTCTTCCCTAGTGGACAGTAGTGCTGGAGCAAGAGGGGCTCGAGTGCACACCTGTTGTGGGCTGGGGTGCATGCTGGGATAGTCCCAGCAAGCCATTCAGAGCCCTAGGTAGTTTACAATCTTCTGCCTCTGTGTATTCACTGTCAACAGCTGCCCTCACCCCATTTAGAGGCAGGGCCAGGTCTGAGCTTGCTCTGTTTCCTCCAAGTTCATGTACACTCCTCCCCAAGCAATGGCACATTCACCCCAGCAGAGAGCAGAGCCAGAGGAAGAGGAACTGGAGGATGTGCTCAGTGCAGGCCAAGGTGCTGGGATGGTCCCAGGAGGCCAGTCAGAGTCTCAGGTAGCTCCCAACCTGCTGACTCTGAATGTTCACTGGCAATGGCCACAATTGCCCTGTTCAGAGGCAGGGCCAGGTCTGAGTTAGCTCTGTCCCCGCCCCCCCCCCCCCCGTGTAAAATCTCCTTGGCAATGGCAGCCTTTGCTCTAGTAGAGAGGGTGCAAGAAGGACTACAGCAGACACTCAGTGTGGGTTAGGGTGCGTGCTGGGCTGGTCCTGTGAAACCAGCCAGAGCCCCAGGCCATTTTCAGTCTGCTTCCTCTTCCTCATTCCTGGGAAAAAGCAAGCCTGTGCATGTTCTGTTCATGAGCAGACTCTCAGTTCCTTACAGCCCTCTAGTAAGCCCCACTGGTTTGCAAACCAGCTAAGGGGACTGGTCTTCCCAGTGTTGGACCCCAGGCCTGGGGTGCCCATTATGTGTCTCAAACCTTTCACTCTCCAGTGAGGACCCCCAAGCCTGGGATACCCCCTCCTCTTCTGTGTTCCCTGCTAGGGGCACAGGTCCTGACCTGATCACTTCTCCTTTCCTACCTGACTCTTTGTATATCTTTCTTCACAATCCTGGTTATAGAATAGCCTTTCTGCCAGCCTCCAGCTTGTTTACAGCAAGAGTTGCTCCACATGTAGATGTATTTCTGATGTGTTTTTGGAGAGAGTGAGTTCAGTGTCATGTTACTCTATCACCTTGATCTCCCCCTAGAAAGTGGATCCTCTAGCACCTCTTTCAGAGGTGTTGTCTGATGGTCTCTTTACTGCTTGTGCCTCTAAGGTTGCTGGTGACTTTTTGCCAGTGTCACTGCTGTTGTTGTTGGCTTTGCTGCCTTGGGCACAAGGATGGCCAGTGTCCTGCCTCTAGGATCTCCTGTGTCACAACTCCACAGCTGCAGGGGGAGAGGGATGATTGAGGGGGAGCCGGGATCATGGGTATCTTTGCCATATCTTGTATTGTCAGGTTCATGGGTGCCACTGTTGTGGTGGGGATGGGAGAGCAGAGTCATGGGCACCTCTTTAGTTAGATAGACAGATTGCAGGCCCAACTGCGGCTGCTGCTCAGTTCCTTGTGGCCACAGGTGATGCTGCAGCTGGGAGGCTGGAGTTCTGTGTGCCACTCTGTCTATCCCCTGCTGCTACTGTGTTCTCTAGGGCTGTGGGCTCAGCTATCACAGCCAGGGGTCCACCATCACAGGTACCATCTCTGCTATCTCCCTTGGTTCCACCTCCTCTATGTGTTCCAGTACACCCACTTTTAGATGTACAGATGTGGGGAATTCCCCAGAATACTTGCGTGCAGGGCAGAGACACTTCTGTTGGTTGTAGATTGATGGGGAGAGAAAAAAGAGTGTCTCATGCTTCTGTGATGCTGACGTCACTCTCTTTGTAAATAATCTTCATCTTTACTCAATAATGCTTTTACATTACTTGGAAAGAGGTATATTTTCAGGTCTTAATTTTAACTTGTTAGGAAGGACTAGAGCAGCATTTAGTCTGTCATTAGTTTTCACCATGACTGATTTTTCTAAAGATTGTCTAGTATGTCACAAGGAATTCCACTCTAGCTGGTGACAGAATAAACACTTCCATGAACCATGTAAACTAAAATCACTATTCTATCTTTTTAGGTAGTTCTTTCCATAATCTTGCATAGTTTTCTCTCTCTCTTATGCTGACCAGTACTCAGCTAAACACTAAAG